>NC_133416.1:87562500-88812500 GCF_049350105.2 Macaca mulatta | reverse complement strand
TGTTCTTACTTACATGTGAGAACTATAAAAAAAAGATCTCATGGAGGTGGTGAATAGAATGGTGGTTACCACAGACTGGGAAGGCTAGTCGGGAGGGGGTGAAAAAATAAGATTTGGTTAATATTTTTATCTACAGTTAGATAAAATGAATAAGATCTAATATTCAGTAGCACAATCGGGTGACTATTGTTAACAATAATTTATTGTGTATTTCACAATAGCTAGAAGAGTATATTTGGAATGTTTCCAAAACAATGAAATGATAAATGTTTGAAGCGATGGACCTAAATTTGATTATTAGACATCAAATACTTGCATCAAAATATCATATGTATGTCATAAATATGTACAACTATTATGTATTCATAAAAATTAAAAGAAAATATTTAAAATTTTTTTTAGGTTAAACATTTTCCATGGGTTTAATATTTTTGAAAATAATACGTTATACTGAAGTTTTCTTAAATTTTCTTTTTTCTGCTCTCACTTCAGCTCTTCAAAGATGAAACATCTGCATATTTCAAAAATATCTGTTTATATGTTTTTCTTTTTATAGACTGTTCAGAGTTGGAGAGAATATCTAGATCTTTAGATGTAGACTATTTGTATAGTATTACAGTGTCCAAGATTGCAAAAAAAAAAAAAAAAAGCTGACGTGCCCTAACTTTGCAGCTAAATAAATTATTACACTGTGGGATTGGGGGATTCTTCATGCTGTTGAGTAGCATTTTACAATCAACACCTCTCCCCTTTTCAGGATATCGAATCCTTAACAGGAGGGCTGGCTGGTTCTAAGGGGGCTGATCCACCGGTAAGTTAGATTCTTCATTAAATTTAACCGTTGACGAATTGAATTGTGTACACACCAGGTCATCAGTCGATTGCTTGTATATTATTTGTCACATACAGGTACTTTTTAGAAATATGACTATTATAGTAACTAATAACAGAAGTACGAAATTGCTTTGAGGTGTGGTCTGGTGTTTTAAAAAGTTTTAACAACTCATAAAAGTTTATCTCAATTTATTGGTTTTAAAAATAGGAATAAAATCTTTATTAGAATATCTCTATAATTTACGTTCTACTAATAGGCTACACTAATTGGAGAGTTTATTATTCTAAATATGAGTATAATATTTGAGTTGTAATATCTTTTCTAGTTACTGAGAAAAATTATGTCCATGTGATAAATAGTATTGACTCAATATTGTTCTTTTCTACTTAATTCAGGAAGCTTCCAGGAAATTAAAATTTATAAAGTGGTCTAAAGTTTCTATGAATTATAATTTATAAGCAGTAACAAAAGCTTGATGTTCTATTATTGGAACATCTTAGTCCTTTCTGTGATGTCTGATTTCAGAAAACACTGATAGAGATGACATCCCTATGACTTCATGCTTGAGATGCAAAATAAATTCAAAGAGTATATGTAAAGTAATGAGCCAAATTCAACTTATATCAACAAATAGTCAATGAATACTTTTTATCATTACTTGTTTTTTATTTAGCAAAATGAAATTTAATGAGGAACATACAGAACTCAGTATTATCATTTTTTTAGCTATTCTTCACATAGGCATGTAGGTGAAGTACTTTAACTCCATTAAAATGCCAGTGAGTTGTTAAAGAGATAACTTTCAGTTGTAGCTCTTTCTCTCCTGTCTCACTCTCATGTGTCTCATGGTGTTATCTAATTTTCATCAAGTTGCTCCTAAAGTATGGCTAAAAAACATATTATAGTCCTTTTCCTTCTTTTTATTTTTATTGTAAGTATTTATGTGGAAAAATATATTGGCTGCAGACAGCTGCTTATATTTATCCCCTGGACCTATTACATTACAATGTAAGGCAAGATTTCATATAAGTCAACCCGGAAAGTATATTGACAGGATTAATGGCCAGTCTTTTACTGAAGTATTGTAGGTGAGAGCTTAGGTGATGTAATTTTACCCTTCTGCCTTGCACGGTGCTTGTCCATAAAATTCAGCTTACATCAGAAAAGTAGATCTACTACCTTCAGAATACTTCCCTCAACTGTTCACTGATTCCTGGAAGAATTCTACAGTTAAGAGATTAGTCAATTTTCAAAGGATTTGTCCCTTGTTCGAAGCAAAATGAAATATCTGTCTTCTGCAAGTACTGATAAAGATCTTATCCATTATTTACATGGTAAAATAAATTAGTGTGTCACACCCTCTAAGAAAGCATGTTTCTAAACATGAAAGATTGAATGAGTATGTGGCCTGGTTGTTGAAGGAATCCTTTTGCAGGGAGAAAATAAAGGTCACAGAAAGGAAAAATGGTATCCTGAAGGCAAACCACATCAATGTCATTCCCAATAAATAAAAGTGAATAGGCATGAGTTATACAACTTTATCTCTCTCTCTATATATATATATGTATGTATAGTATATCAATCTATATATCTATATGTATACATAGATAGATAGATAGATAGATAGATAGATAGATAGATAGATAGATAGACAGATTTTTTTTCCTTTTAAAACAACTTATAATACTGTGAAGAAGATAGGAGTTCTTTCTTGGCTGTGCTATACCATGATGATTATTTTATACTTATGTTTTCTGAAGTTTCAATGATTGTGCTTATTTTATAACATTTTGTAGAGTGGAAAAATTGAAAGTTTCAGAGTACATAAGGGCTTAGGCAATCTAGGGGTTCATTACTACACATTAATTTAGTGTCTCCCATTGTTAAGGAGCTATCTGGAACATACTGCCGGGACCTATGTAACAGTCATTTTCTTTAGCCCTAAATATCTAAGGTATCTAGGTATTTGGCTCAATAGTATCTAGGGTTACTTCAATCATTTAAGAGTAAAGCTATGAATGAAGCTATTGTTTTTGCCTCCAAGTTAGAAAACTGAAAGTCAGATTAAATTATACATAATCTAAATCAATTTCAAGTTTTTAAAATTATTTTTTCCTTTTTAAAATTAAAAAAAATAATTTTTGAGACAGAGTCTCATTCTGTCTGTCATCCAGATGGGAGTGCAGTGGCATGATCTCGACTCACTGCAGCCTCTGCCTTTTGGGTTCAAAGAGTTCTCCTGCCTCAGCCTAGTGAGTAGCTGAGATCACAGGCATGCGTCACCATGTCTGACTAATTTTTGTATTTCTAGTAGATGCAGAGTTTCACCGTGTTGGTCAGGCTGGTCTCAAACTCCTGACTTCAAGTGATCTGCCTGCCTCAGCCTCCCAAAGTATATTTTTTCCTTTCTTTAAAAAATGTCATTTTAGTAGATCGTCAAAATACTGTTGTCTACTTCAAAAGCTATGCTTTTTGT
The DNA here is from genome assembly GCF_049350105.2 of Macaca mulatta. NCBI lineage: Eukaryota > Metazoa > Chordata > Mammalia > Primates > Cercopithecidae > Macaca > Macaca mulatta. The sequence continues at coordinate 88,809,189 of NC_133416.1, read as the reverse complement.
AGAAACCATTCTATGGTGATGTTTTCATTGGTAAGAAATTCAAAGTCTTTTATTTTTTCATTTATTGAACAGAATACATCAAGTACTGAGTGAATTATCTCTCATAAGGATGCATAGCTGTCGAGTAATTTCTTTGCCAGTGTAATAGAAATCTCAGAGGTATCTTGAAATGTTAATGGTATATTTAAAATTGCAAATTTTGCTGTGGGTCCACACAAATGTTATTTCTGAAGCAGTAGAAAACAGAGTGGAGTTTGTTATTTCAAATGGTAAGGTATATATAGAAGGTTGTGTTAAATTTGCAAATGTCATTATAAGTAAATTTGCATATCTGGTAAGAATAAATTTGAGAACTCTAGGAGAATTTTGCATTAATATTTTTAACAATAAGTGTTAAATAGATTTTACTGAAAATTCAGGTAGTCTCAGTTTTAATGTTAATAAAGAAAAAGAAAACTACTCATTCATGATTTTCAAGGGTGATTCAAAATTTTACAATGGCCTGTTTCTGAAAAGGATTTTAATTCAGAAACTGGAAATGAATTGTAGCAGCAAACACAACTTGTAGATTTTTCCAAATCACATAATTATCTTAGATAATAAATGCTTTTATCACTGGAGAAAAAATAGTGTCTGTTAAATATTAACTTAAAACTGTCTTTGAAAATTACATCAAAAGATATTCTATATTATGACATATGTTTCCCATTCATAAACACTGGATCGCAGATTAACCTCTAGTGTACAGGCATATAATTCATTTACATAGAAGTACAAAGGAAAAGAAACTAGATAATCAAAATTGAAAGTGTAAAATTCATTATTAAATTAAATAGTGCTTTGTAAATATACCACTTTGTATAGTCTTTGGTGTTTTAAATATGAACAATATTAAAATGTAAAAAACCTGGGAATTGTAGACTCAAAGTGCCCCACATTGTCAGACAACCCCTGGTAAGGCCAGGGTAAATATATCCATCTCTGCTACAGTCCAAGAGGACTTTGGATACTGAAGTACTGGGATCCAATGCATGAACTCTGTTATATATCTGTAAAGCATGAACCTGCTATCTGGAGCCTGTGGATGTCAGGTCAGTGTGTAACCAGCAGTGTGAAAGATCCCTTCCTGTGTTGAACCCATGAGCCAGTAGGAGAGAGGTGTAATTTTTAAGACAACCCCTGCCCTAGTGCCAGAATTCTTTGTAGACTGTGGACTAGGTATAAGTCAATAGATAGGATTTAGTGGATCAGCTTGGCCATACGAGTTAAGTTTAGTGGTAACAGACTCAAGCAGAGTCTGTATATACACAATGAGATGTGTTTCTCTTTGCAATTTGGTTTAGGAAAATATTTTGATTGTTAAGTAGCTATTTACTTTATTATTATTTCTGATGTCTTTTAAGGGCCGATATTGACAAAAATCTAATAAAGAGACTACATGAGACATTCCAGAGCATGTTTCATTGTAACATACATTTGTCAAATGTGAAGATGTTTCAATTGTATTTTACAAAATGTTATTATCAGGATTTAAATTAAATGTACTTCATTGTCTCATGTAGTAATTATAGCAAGAATACCACTGAAGATATTCAGTTTCTTCCTTGTTTTCTTTCTATTTATTACTTTGGAATAATAAGATCTATGCATTTTATTCCCTGCAGAACTTAATACTTTTAAATATTCTAAGTTTGTTTTTTTTTTCCTAAATGCTAATGGTTCTCTTTATTTCTAGAGTGTGGTGAATAAGTGATTACCCATCTAATTCATATCCTTGGGTTTAATATACACACTGTCCTGAACATTCTTAAGCTCTATTAGGTTTTTTTTTCCCCACTGAGGAAACAGAATTGTACTTTCTGTTCTCATTTTAATTGTCTTCCTGATGGTCCTTAGCAGTTTGGATAAACACACCACAGAATTTAAAACAATTTCAATTTTCTGAGGGTGCTGTTTAGACCAAGTTATATGTATTTTAAATTGTAAATGGTCTTAGAGTTTAAACATCTACAAAACTGATCTTAATTTGATTATTCAAAAGTGACAATGTTCTACTCATTTACTTCAGATAAGATGATAAAATAATATTAATCTGAATTGTGTCCTAATTTAAATTCTTTCAACTTGAACCTTATATTGTTATATTACTTCCTTTTATTTTCCTGTTTGTTTATTTCAAATTCAATATGTATTTGAGTATACACCATGTGCTAGGCTATACTATAGCATTTGGTTAGGTTTTGGAGACACTGTGATAAACAATACACAGTGATTTCAGAATTTTACAATATACTTGAATGGATAGTTTGGCAAAAACCAATTATAATTTCATGTAAGCACAAGATGAGATGAAGGCAAGTAAGAGTACCACATAATCCCTTTGATGGGAATGGAAAGGGACTTGAGAAACAAGCAAGGCAAATAGAAGAAAATCATTTCTTTCTTGCCAATTGTAGGATGAGTTGAAGTTTGCCAAGTTTTGGGGGGACCGTGGTATATTAAGCAGAGGAAACAGCATCTGCATAGGTTAAAAAAATGAGAAAATAATATCATGTAGTAAAGTATAAAATAACCTGGGCATGGCAGATAAAGGTGAGATAGAAAGCTAGAAAGTTAAGCCTGGGCAAGAATATGATAAATTACATGCAAGGAATTTGTACTTTATACTAAAGACCAAAGGGAAGCAGTAAAGTCTTTAAACAGAAGAGTCAATGATATCTTCCCTTAAGAAACATTTTATTGTTATCTGTTGGAGAGTGAATTAGAGAAAAGACTAAAGCAAAGAGACCTATGAAAAGACTTGCAGTCATTCATCCAAAGGATAGTGATGAAAATGATCATGGTGACTTTTTTGGTCTATTTTCCTAGATTATAACAATAACTGAGGGCAATATCACAGGAGAAACTCAACATTATTTTTTTTTAAATTAGATGATTAATAAAAGCCTATAAGGTGACAACAAGAATGGAGAAGAATGGGTTGACTCATGAGATATTGAGAACATGGTGAACATACAAGAATAGGTGGTTGTTTGGAAGCAGACTGAGGCCTATTGAGAAGTCAAGGCTGATATTGGAACTTTCTGCTTTGGCTATTGAGTGGATGAAGGTACCATTCATCATGACAAGAAACCAACGAGATAGAGCATTTTCAAGGGAGAAATGAGGGATTCAGTTTTAGACATGTTAAGTTGAGCTAACTGAGTTGGGAATATATGAATGATTTGGAAATTTAAAGGTGAGATCTCATTTAAAGCTGTTTATTTGGACATGTAGAAGACTTAATTAAAGCTGTTGGAGTTGATGACATCATCCTCCCAAAAAACATGTATATAGAGTTAGAAGATAAGAGAGTTCAGAATAAAGCTTGAGAAAGAAAAGCACTTAAGTAAAGGTCAGAGAAAAATGTGCCTCAGAAAAGACAAAACAGAGATGGGTCCAAGGATGGAATACCAGAAATGTGAGAATCATCAATGCCAAGTTAAAGAGAGGATGACAAGAGGGATATTAGCAGTTTCATGATGTTGAGAGTTCAAAAACTATGTTGTATTTAACAAGAAGAAATGATCTTGGTGAGAGTAATTGTAGTAGAGTAATTTAGGTAGAATCAAATTTCCAGGGGCCTGAGAGATTAAATGGAAGACTAACAACTGTATTCAGTGACTGTAGAAAACTATTTTAAGAGCTTTGTTATGCAGGAAGTCAGAGGAAGCAATAGCCAATAGAGGAGATGAAGTTGAGGCACAGTTATCTTAAAGAGAGAAGATTTGAGTGTGTTTTGTCATTACCTGTGTGCTTGGTTTAAGCATTTCAGAACCAAAATATTTCCAGGTACTAATAAACTCCAGATTGTGGTCATAGACGTGGGTGATGATGTAAAGAGGGACTGAAGCTCATTGGAATTGATGATATTAAGGAACCAGGAGGCCAGTGTTGGATGAATCTTTTTTTGTGGCCCCTGCAATGTTTTCTATCTACATTCAGGCCCTTGATGGCCCAATCTGTTTCACAGTTTAAGTGCTACTTAAATAATGATAACTGAAAAATTTATATTTCTAGGTTACATCATTCCCTTGAACTTCAGATTTGTGTATATGACTAAACATTTGACATGTCCACTTGTATATCTGGAAGGAATTTAAAACATAACAAATTAAAAATTGAACTCTGATTCCCTCTATCACTCCTACAAACCTCCTGCCATTTTCCCCCTCTCAGTTAAGGGCTACTTCATGCTACCCTTCTCAAAAGCCAAACACTGAAAGCCATAATGTGGGCCTGTCTTCACAACTTATTTAGAATCCTCCAAAACTACCACTGTGTTTACAGCCACCATTCTTTCTCACCTGTCCAGTCTCTATGAACCAAGAAGGACAGGTTTTGTGAAATGTAAATTGGCATGTTACATTTAGCCTTAAAGCTGTGTTAACTTGCTATCGCAATAAAATTCCCAAAGCCTATGGAGTGGTTTCCGAGACTCTTAATTACTTCCTTCCCTTGTGATGATTCTAGGAACTCACCTTCTACCTTTTTCTCCATAGCTCATCCACTTAGGCTGCACTAGCCATTTTGCTGTCCCTTTACCCAGGCAAGTTTATTACCGGTAAGGGACATTACATTTGCCATTTTTCCTTCTTTGTGCCATGCTCTCACCTCAGATATCCTCATGGCTTACTGCCTCACTTTCTTTAGGTCTTTGTTTCATTGTCACTTTAACAGAGTTTTCCATGAACACCCAATATTATTTTTTCTGACCCTATAGGATTATTGTTTATATTTTTCTACTAGAATATAAACTTTACATAGTTGCAGGCCTCGTCTCTTTCTTTCACTATTATAGAATAAAGATTTATAATACTTGGCATATGAGTTTCTCAATAACTATTGGTTGAATGAATGAATTAGAACAAATATTCATGAGCACATGATTTACATGGACATATTTGTGTGCTCACAATGATAACTGTAGCAGCATACCGCATGGGGAAAGAGATTGAGGTTATTATAATAATTCCAGAATAAAATTACAAAGGTGAACTTCAGACTATAGTAGTGGTAGTAAGAATGACAATAGCAAATGAAAAAAACATACAAAACCAGTATCAATAGAATTTTATGGTAGGGAAAGAAATAGGACCCAAAGAAACCTTAAGTTTTGTCCACTGGAAGAAATAATAGTAAAGAAAATCAAAGGGACATATTTCGAATGCCATATGTCTTAGTTACGTTGTTTAACATCGTCGGAATAGAAACCCTATGAGAGCAGACATTTCTGTCTGGTTTACTGCTGGACCACCAATGCTGGCACACAGTATGCCTTCAATAAATATTTAATCAACATAAATTAAACAAGAATTATGATGATAACAGGTCTCAGATTGTAATAGTGTGAACCAGTAATTGAAAACTTCCAAAAATGCAGGAGTTAAAAAATGTGAAACGAGGTTTCCATTGTTGAATCAAAATTTTCCTTAAAGCCCCAAAACATAGTGCCATTGATGATAAGTATCCCCGCATTCTTCGGAAAAGTGTTAGACATATTCACCACAGACTTGTAATAATGGCAGCATCAGTCCTGCCACTATGAATCACCACCATTATCCTCTCTTAGAGAAGACCAGATGACTCATTAGCAGAGAGCTGTGAGCTGGTAGGGAGTACTGCAGGGTTTTTACTCTGTGGAGAGAAGTGTGTGCTTCTCCTTAGCCAAATGAGGGTGGACCCAAGGCAATGACTCATAGAAAGAAGCAGTGGTGTTTTTGTATTTTGATATTTTTTCAGCAGTATATCATCAAGTACTTCCATGAGTTAGATGTAAGGTAAGGGAAGAAATAAATGAATGTGCATTCCTTGGAGTTTGCAGACATGTGTGGCCACTGAATCTGATGTTTGCTGCTTCTCCAATAAATTTGGGAGGTAGAAGTCTGGTTAAGCTAATCTAAATTAGGCCAATGAGAAAGAATAGCAGTAAAAGTGGTCTTTACAACAAGAATTTGGTGTGTCAGAGGTACATGAGCTTCCCATGTGCCAGATTGATGAAGTAGAAGGATAATAGAACCCTTTATATGATGACTGCCTGCTAGGGTAATGGGATCCAGTATTAAGAATTAATAGGATGTCAGCTGTTCTGCCAAGAATATAAACTGAAATGTGAGGAGGTGGTGGGAGGCAAATGGTTAGTCAGAAAGCAAATAGCAATTGCCTATGTCAATGATCTGTGTAGCATGGGCTATCCCCATGGGACGACCTCCAAAGAATCTTTTAATGATTCCCAATTTAGAAGTCCAGTATTTTGGCACCTGGAACATAGAAGTTACCAGTCTTATAAAACTTTGCCTTTTTTTCTGTAATGCATTTTCATATCCCTGCCCCAACCTAGAAGAAAGACCTACGAATCAGACAGAATACAGGTGAAAAAGTGGATCATCTTCCTCTTTTCCAGTAGTTCAAGGTGGAGTGATCAGAAAAGCTCTGTGTTAAATATGTAACTTAAATTTTGGTGGTGGGCTGTACTGGGCATTCTGAACTCGAAAATGGTCTGGATATCCACATTGAGATTCATTCTTGCAACTCTACGTGACTAAAAAGTTATGAATCTGCTCAAGCTGAAGTCCAGACAAGTAGAGGGACTATATGACAAAGCATGTTTAATGACGAGATTGATGAAAAATGAAGGTGTTACTTATTTGAGATTTGTTGCTTGTTTGTAGTTGCTTGTTTGAATTGAAGTCATTTCATTAGCTAACCTCATTTACATGTTAAAAAGACCATGCCATTTTTAGTTATTAATGATGGGGAGGAGTAACAGGAGGAATAGTCAGATGGTGTGAGCACCAAAGTAGAGATGGTTCTACTTTGGAATGGAGACGTAAGGGTTGGAAATTCTAATGGTTTTCAAGAAAGGTGTTAGCACTACTTTCTGAAGTTAAGTGAGCTGCGGAATTTGGAAAAGCATCCTATTGGTACAACCTATGAAGCCATTTAAATCTATTTTCATTGAGGTAAAGTGATGATGGGCTCCTTCAACAAAGTGATGAAATAGGAAAGATTGTTTTCTGTAAAATAGGAGTTTCAAAGGCACAGTAAAAAGTCTGAGGGGAAGATATTGGAGAAAGTAGATAAAAGAGAAAACACACAGAACACTAGGATAAACATTCTGGAGAGGTGTGGTGAAGTAGAACGGTTAACATTTTGCATGTCCCCCAAAGATGATAAAGGATAACTGCTAGGAAAATTTCCAAAATAATTAGCGTCAGTGTACACATAGAGTCAGTTCAGACTACAATTTATTAGAAGTCAATAAAGTTATAGAAAGTGTACAATATTGCGTGCAAACCATATTTTATATAAACCTTTGATTTCAATTTTTTGTAATCCATGCAAAACAGCATAAGAGGTAGTGGCGTAGAGTGTGGACTCAGGAAAGTCAGCCTCAATTTGATTTTTGACTCCACCTTTTGATAGCTGTTTTTAACCTTGAGCAAACTAGCTTTCTTCTTTGTGTCTTTATTTCTTAAGCCATGTGATTATGATGAAAACAGGATCTTTTACATGGTGGTTCTATTTAATGAGCCAGCAATGTAGAGTGCTCCAAACCTGCCTGGCAAACGCGAGTCCTCTCTAAATGTTTACCACTGTAACTGCTATGGTTTAGAACTACTTAAGCATCTATATTTCAACACAATCAAACTACTTAGAGGGCACATGCAAATGTAGTTTGCTGTAATCAAAAATTTAAATTACGTTAAATATAGAAATGAGCAAATAAATAGGAACTTTCGAACTAATACCTGAAAGACCTGAAAGTTAAGTTTATGATAACATTGAGTGTTACGTGTTAAAAATGTGGGAAGCATTGTGGAAATATCTTAACATATTGCTTTATCATTCTGATGATTAATGTGATAGAAAACAGTTTAGAAATTATTTTTTTGCTGTATCTGTCAAATTATTTGAGAACCTCTGGGTAATGAAACAACTCTTGGTTAGAAATAAAGTTTCCTTTTGATGTACTGTTAATTTATAATTAATCCATACAGAAAAAGGTATTTAAAGAAAGACTTGTGAAGTAAAATCAATGTTAATGAAATAGGGCAAAATATACAAAATAAATATTAATGTATATTCAATTTCCTGGTTAAAGTACAATATAAATTATTTTACTTCAAGTATTTTTGCTCCCCAAAATACCATTGTTTTGTCCAAAATGGAAATATCATTTTAACCACAGAAATTGCAAATATTTGTATTTTGTTCTTTTTCTCTCCCTTCCTTTTCTATTTATGTTTATTAGACATATATTTATTTCTTTGTATATAAGTTGGAAGGCATTTATATACAACCCTTAAACATATAAAAAACATAAGTAACTTTTTATATATCATATATGTATGTGTATGCACATATACATACACACACACGTATATTCTTCTACAGAAAATAGAACAGATTTCTTGATCTCAAGTTCTTAACTAGAGACTGGTTTCTAATTAGACTGTTCTCATCTAACACAATAAAGTGAAACTATTTTTACTTTTTAAATCAAAGATAGATGTTTTTCTGAAAAAAAAACAGATGGATAAATACAGTTTTATACATATAATTACTCATTAAAATGTGAAAAATATGAAGTAAAGATAAAGGCTTATAGAGAAAGCATATTAGTAATACCTGTTGTATACTTAGTACTGTTCTTAGCACTTTATGAAAATAAAAAATACTGACCCTTTACTATTAAATTTCTGCACTCTAACTGGTTAGCAATCATTTCTTTTTTCTTTTCTTTCTTTTCTTTTTTTTTTTTTTTTTTTTGAGATGGAGTTTCGCTCTTGTTGCCGGGGCTGGAGTGCAATGGTGTGATCTAGGCTCACCACAACCTCCGCCTCCTGGGTTCAAGAGATTCTCCTGCCTCAGCCTCCCAAGTAGCTGGGACTACAGGCATATGCCACCATGTCCAGCTAATTTTGTATTTTTAGTAGAGATGGGGTTTCTCCATGTTGGTTAGACTGGTCTCGAACTCCTGACCTCAGGTTACCCGCCCGCCTCAGCCTCCCACTCCCTGGGATTACAGGCGTGAGCCACCACACATGGCCAGCAATCATTTCTTTTTAACACATGATTAACAAGCGTAAAAATGAGTACATAAATAAATGATTAATTTTGCATTATATAGAAATAATCATGATAATGATAATTTGGGTTTGGGGGGTATTTTTATATTTTTAGAAGACTTGTTTTGAGAGGTAAATGTTAAACCAGGTCTTAAAGAACTAATTTGCATTAAATTAAGATCTTCATTATGAATGGAAGTAAATCAAGGATCTTTCTTTTCTTGGTCCAAAAGTACTTCAATTCTACAGACCTTAGCAACTACAAAAGCTAGCTACTACAACTTCTTTAAGGTACATCAGTTTGCATTTAATTGCCACATTTATTTAGAACGTAAAATTAAAATTGATTCTTCGAAACCTTTTTCAAAATTATTTACTTTTTCTAGGGAACCCCAAACATCCTCCCTGTGACTGTGTAGTCTAATAGCCTGTTCAATCTCAGATTAGGTTTGATGATTGCCTAGTCATTCCAGAAAGAATGAAGATGGCTCTCTAAGAAGGTGAGTCTGAAGGCCAATCTCCAGGATAGCCCAAGGCAACAGGACATGTACAGGTCCAGGGTAACTTCTGTTGCTTCTCCAGGGACCCCAATAAGTTGGTACTGCATCCTATCTCTCTTGGCAAGATAAGAAATGAGCTAGTTTTCCAAGGATCTAACCCTGTTCTGTCACTAGTATGCATTAAACTTTGGCTTTGTAGGAAATTGCACACCTCTTTGGCTTGAGATTCTTCCCTTTCCCCTCCCTGGGTCTCCAGAAGATTGGCAGCAGCATTAACCTTCCCAGGGGAGCTGTGTCTCTGTGTTAAGGAACACTCATCTGGAACGAAAATAACTTGTTCTAGCTTTTCTTCTGTAACTAGACAGTCTTTTCAAATGTTTACAGTCAGGGAAACATTAATCAGCAAAACGTGAGAATTATGCATTTTTTTCACTTAACATTAATTATAACCACTACAGACTCTTTAAAAACGGATCTGATTGTATATTCATAATAAATTAAAGTTGAGATTCTGCAGAATTATTACTTATAATTAAAATCTATGTTGATTCAAGAATGCCACATAACAGGAATATGCCCTAAAGATTTTATGATAGGCTATTAAATTATTTTTCAAAGAGATATTTGAAGCTATTGAAATACGTTTAGAAGATTTATAAGTATTATAGGAAGAGGAGTTAAATGTATATATATTAAATATTTAATATTTTACCAAAAGAGTTCACCAAGGTTCTCTGAAAGTAACTAAATCATTTATATAACAAATTCTCTAGATACTCATATTTTACTCATAAAAAATTTATATTTTGATTGAAGCATGTGGTAAGGTCTTTTATAGAAAATCCGAGTTTTAAAATATTTTCTTTCCTTTATCACAGATTACAATGGCTAATCTACATGAATGACTATTTTTCTTCTATTGTCAACTCCCGCAAAAATTATTTTTATTTATTTTCTTGACTTATAGATTTAGGGGGTACAAATGCAGCTTTGTTACATGGCCATATTACGCAGTGGTGAAGTCTGGATAAATATTCCTCAAATACCTATCCAGAAATACCGGATTTCACCTAATTTAAATCACCATTTTCTAACATTTCAAGAATTTAAATAAAAACTGATTATAACCAACATCATCACTCTAACTTTTAAACAAAAGCATGTAAGAAATTGCATTAAATATAAGTAGAAAAAATGGTCAATTCAAGATAAAATTCAAGAATGTTTTTGAATCTGTGTATTTACAAAAAAAATTCTGATATATGACTCTACAGACAGCTAGATCCTACAGACAATAACAGATAAGAGAGAACAAATATGAGAATTAAATAAAGGTTGAAACTAAAATGATAGAAAAAGTATGCCATAAAATACTAACTAAAATAAGCCTGCTTAGCTACATTACCGTCAATAAACATGGTCTTTCAAAAAATAATAAATAGGAAAAGAGCACTTTCAATACTGAAGTTAGTGTACTAGGTAGGTAGAAAAATTTTTGATGTTTATGCATCTAACAACATACATTTAAAATATAAATACGAAAATCAACAGAATCAAAAGGAGAACAGAAAAGCCTCAATCATGGTAGACTGTTTTATCTTACTTCTCCCCAGCTCTGATTGGACTAGAAGATAAAGTCTGTAAAGATGATAATCTGAGCAATGTGATAAATAAGCTTTGCTTCGGTGATATATATAGAGCACTTACTTTATTTCCCCAGATTGACCAAATGAAGGCCATATACAGAAAAACACAATAATTGTCAAAGAATTGAAATCATACAGAATACATTTTCTTTTAACAGCAGAGTTCAGCTAGAAATTAATACTACAAATGAAAATTTAAAAAATAATAACAAAAAAGTGCTAAAGGTTTTGGAAAACAAGATAGACACTTCTAATTAACCCGTTGGCCAAAATAATTCAAGTAAAAGTAAGAAAAAAATTTTGGATTCATTTTGAGATACTACATATTGACACACGTGGAAGGCAGTTAAAGCCCAACTTAGAGAGAAATTTATAGCTTAAAAAATATATATTAGAAAAAATAAAGGCTAAAAATCAATTTTATAAGCACTTAAGAACCTAGGGGAAAAAAAAGAGCAAATAAAACCTAAAGTATATAGAAAAAAAATGGTGTTAGTAGCAGAAATTAATAAAATATATTGGAATATTTAATATAGAAGATAAACAAAGCCAAAAGTTGATTTGCAGGGGGTCGGGGGCGCGGGGGGGAATTAACATTGACAACTCTCTGGCGGATTGGTCAAATAAACAAGTGAGAAGGTGCAGATAAACAATAGCAGAACTCAGTAAGAGTATATCACTATAGGTCCTACAGACAATCAAAAACATGATATTTTGAACAGAATTTATACTGATGAATCTAATATTATAGATGAAATGGACAAATTCTTAGAAAAACACACTTCGACCAAGTTAATTCAAGAAATAAAAAACTCAGGTGATACTTCACATAAAAGAAAGAAAATCCTCAATTAAAAATCTTCTCTCACAAAGAAAACTCCAGGACCAGATGTCTTCACCAGTGAATTCTACAATCATTTAAGGAAGGAATTATACCACCTATTAAAAGCTCTAACAGACAATTAAAAAGAAGAAGAGCTTCCCAAGTTGTTTTATTAGGTGTATTAGTTTTCTATTGCTGTGTAACAAATTGTCACAACCTTAATGACTTAAAATAACAATCTAAGTTTCTGGGAGTCAGAAGTCTGGGAACATCTTAGATGAATCCTCTGCTTAGTGTTTAATGGACTGCAATTAAGGTACTGGTGTGGCTGCTTTCTGATCTGGAGCTTAGGGTCTCCTTCTGAGCTCATGTTTATTTTATAATTAGTTAATTAAATTAAGCAATACACAGAATATGACCTCAGGTGATAGTTGGGTTTATTCCATAAATGCTAAGTCTATATACTCATTGTATAGCCAGAAAAACATGCTAGGAGGAAGACTTATGAAGCAATTCTTTTTGTTTTGTTCTTCTGTGCAGAAATTTAATTCTATAAACAAATCACCAAGATCCATACATTATTGATGGTAATTAGTTAGGATTTTATGTTAGTGGTTTTTAAAATATTGATTAAGTGTCTCGAAGTTTTTACTTATAATTCTGTTTTGCTTTTTTACATTTGTTAGTATTGGGACTACTATCTCTCAGCCTAAAGAAAAAAAAATCAGTATAAAATAGATTTTTTTCAACATCTTACATAATACAAGGTGTTATCACTCTGTATCTTTCCTTTACATTTACATTATTTTCTCATTTTTTATTATTTTTAAATTCACAGAGTTTTTTTTTATTTTTTTCTTCTTCGCTAGTACTGTTTATTCTACAGATGATTTTATTTTTTTCCATTCCTTGAATACTCCAGTTGTTTCTTACTAGCTTTTTTTGAGTATATGCCATGACAGTTAGATGAAGAAATGTTCCCAAATTCTTAGATGATAACACAAAGTATATACACTTATACACACATATTACTATATTTATATGTTTGCTCATATCTATATTTAGTATGTATTCTCATATACATATATACAAACTATGCCACTGAAATGATACATGTTTGGCTGGCATTGTGAAGGAAACAACAGGGAGCTATTATTAAGAAAGGGAGGAAATCAAGGAAGACTTCTCTGAGGAAGTGATTTTCAGAAGATGGACCATCTGAGTATCAGGGAGATGAAATGGAAGAAGTGCAGTGAGTTAAATATTGTCCCCTTAAAATACATACCCACCTAGAACCTCAGAATGTGACCTTATTTGGTAATACGGTTTTTATAGATGCAATTAGTTAAAGATCTTGAAATCATCCTGGATTTAGGTTGGGCCCTAAATCTAATGACTGGTGCAGGAGAACACCATCTGAAATGGAGACAAAGATTGGAATGACACCTCTACAATCAATGGAATGCCAAGGATTGCTAACAACCACCAGAACCTGGGAGAGAGACATGGAAGAGATGCTCTTTTGGAGCTTTTAGAAGGAAACAAACCTACTGGCAACTTGGTTTTGGACTTCTGGTATCCAGTACTGGAATTTGTGGTAATTTGTTATAGCACCACTAGGATACTAAGACAAGGAACAAAGGATCTAACTGTGACAGAATGTAGTGAGCTAAAGGCAAAGTGGTATAAAATGGGATTGGAGTGAGAGGTAACAGCTAATCATGCTAGGTCCTGTAGGAGTCTGGATTTTATTCCAAGTACTGTGGAAAGTGATATGAGAGTTTTATGTGAGGGAATTACATGGCAAGATTTATGTTTTAAAAATATTATTCTGGTTGCTCTTAAAAAATTAAGTGAAATAGAACAAGGACTGAAGCAAAAAGAATGCGGTAAAGGGTTAGTCTAATACAGGAGTTCAGGTAAGAAATGGTGGGAGTTTGGTTTAGGGTCATAGCAGTAGGGAAGTAAATTGGGTTGAGATATATTGTGAAGTTAGAATTGAGGACTTGCTGATGGATTGGATTTGTATATTGAGGAAAATTAAAGATGGCTCCTAAATCTGGGGAACTACTGGATAGATGCTCATAACATTTACCAAAACAGGGAACATAAGAAAGAGATTTGGGTGAGGTTGGGAGTGGGAAGAAAAGGGAAATGTTCTTTAGATTGGTGTGTGTAAATTCTTCATATGAATTGAGATGTAAATTTCAGGGATAATAGTATGTAAATAATATGTAACGATATGGGAATAGTGAGACCATCTACAGAGAGAGAGTAGAAAGAGGGGAGGAGAGAAACCTAAGACCAAACCAACATTGAAGCAAATTAGAGGAAAAATGTGCAAAAAAGGACACTAAATAAGTAGCTCTCAGGAGGAAAATGTATGAATCTTGTATTATAGAAGGAAAGATGGGGAAGTGGGGAACCACATTCTGTTGCTCCACGGTAATTGATATAACTGATTTATTTTTAAGTAAATGAGGATTCATTGGTCAAATGACTGCATTCAGGGCTTTTTACCTAATATTTTAGGGATAATTTTCCTTAGCAATACATTCTGAGTAGCTCTCTGACATTTCTGTGTCTTTAGTCTCTATGTTTTTTGTTTGTTTGTTTACTATGTAAGATGAGATAGAAAAGTAATTCTGAAGCAAATTGCCAATGATAATTTTGTAACGCCACAATTCTAGTTCACACTGCTTTATATAGCTTCATAAGCTGAAAGCCTCAATGGTATTCTGTTTTAAATTTTGTAGCCGTTTTATCTAGTATGACTTTTTAAAAATAGGATTTATATGTAAAATCCAAGTGAAGAGTAAAGAAGGTTATAAACAAATAGCCAATTTCAAATTTGGCTCATCCTCAAGGTAGAGCTGGTCTTTCACCGTCATCCCACTTTTAGACTCATAGAAATGTAGAACTAGAAAAGACCTTACAGACTGTGTCACTGTATACCTTACTTTACAAATAAAGAAATCAAGTTTCAGAAAGAGCATAACTTGCCTATGGTTGTATTTTGTTATTGGCAGAAATGGAATTAAGATCACTGGTTTTCTTTTGACTGGTCAAAACTGTCAACTGTGGAAACTCCTCTTTGGAATTAATCACAAAGGGATGCTATCTTCAAAGGGCAATAATACCAAGGGAAAGAACAAAACAGATAATATTTCTTGAATATTGTGGTTATGTAAGATAGGAATGAAGTCCTAAGAAATGACCTAAGAGTTTAATTCCAATTGTATCACTTATTAGCTCTTTGATTTTAGATAATCCACTTATTGTCACAGAGCATCAGTCTTCTCATCTGTAAAAATCAACTTTCATTTCACTGTTACGTGAGGATTTGTGATAATCCTTTGGTAAGTATAATTAAGACTTTAAGCCTCTTGTGGCTTTCAGTCATAACACCACTGAAGTAACACAGTATTGAATCATTACATCAGAAGCTGACCTTGAGGGAAAGTGTTAAGCAGAGGGAAAGAGAGTGTAATAAGAAAAGAAAAGACAAAAAGAAAACAGCATGTTTAAGTTTTGGTCATGTAAGTGTAATATAATACAGCTACATTGACCTTCAACTATTTACTCAATTTTTTTGAAAAAAAAATGTTTTGTTAATGTTTCTGCCTGCAGTGAGAATAAATCTCTGTTTTATATCTTAATAGATTAAAACAGTTTTTCCATCTCTCTTGGTTTTTATGCATGTTACTGCTCTCGTTTCTCTCCCAGCTCCTTGGGGAACTTAAACCTTCAGATACTCCTTTTCCCTCCAGCAGTCCCTTCCCTTCCATTAACTCCCCTCTCTCGGCTTTGGAATGTCCCCTATGCTGAAGATCCTTTTATGAAACTATATTATCCTCCCAATTGGGGTCTACAGATTTACTATATAACCAGATTCCTCAAAGTAGTACATTATATCTCCTACTACGGTCTCTCAACTATGATTCCTTCCATTTTATGTGAAAATATTTTTAACCTCCATCTAAAACAGAATGCTTGAAAATTATATCTGTATCTGTAATAATTGAATCCAGTGGCCTAATTTCATTCTTCACTTCTCTTGCCCTCTCTGTAGCAATTAAAACTGTTCTGTTTCTGCCTGGAGACTCCTTTCTCCCACTGTATTCAGTGAGCATGCCTTAAAATTCAGTGTTTGGCCATATGCTTCTCTCTCTCCCTACCTACATTTTTACAGTGGTCAAGAACAATCATAGCTTCCCCTGCAGGTAGCTAAATCTAAAATCTCTGGCTTCAGACCAAATGTTTCTTTTGATTCTTAATCTTCCACTTGGAATTAAAGAGGGAAAAAATTGATTATTTGAGAAATATTGCATAGGTTTCTAAACTTGAACCCCTGTCTACCCTGCAACCTCAGCAATCATTTCTGAATAACTAGTCTAGTTTTACCTCCCTAAATTATACATTTAATTTCATTCCCCTGCTCAAGAATAGTCTCTCTCTCTTATTTCCTATAGGATATAAGTCTATACATGGTAGATTTGCTGTTATGCATTAGGGATTTTATTTGAAAGCCTTAAGAAAAAAACAAGAAAAAGTCAAATTATTTTTGAAAATCCTTTAGAAAGAAGGCATGTTAAAGGCTGATAGTACAAGTTATCTATATATTTAATTTTTTTTACTCAGGTACAATAGAGAAAGAGTACAACCCACATTTTAAAAAGTACAGTTTGATTAGTTTTGAAAAATGTATACAGTAATTTAACCACCATGACAATCAATATATGGAACATTCCCATGGCCCTAAAAATTTCCCTGGGCCCCTTTTGAGTCAGACTATACTGACCCTAGTACCATAGCAACCATTGATCTACTTTTTGTCATGATAGTTTTGACAATTCTGGAATTTTATATCAAAGGATTCACACAATATGACTTATTTCACTTAGCATAATGCTTTTAAGATTCTTCTATGGTTTTGCATGTATCAGTAGTATAAAATAGTTCCTCTTTATGGTTGAATAGTTTTCTATTATATACGTATACCACAGTTTGTTTATCCAGCTGCCTTTTGATAGATATTAAGGCCATTTCTAATTTTCAGATATTATGAACGAATCTGCTCTGAATATTCAAATACATATTAAAACCTCTTGAGCAGATACTTACAAGTAGTTCTATGTTTTCCGATGAGTGTATATTTAACTTTGTAAGAAAATGGCATACCGTTTGCCAACGTGGAATGTCATTTGCGTCATCAACAATAATGTATGAGAATTCTAAATTGATCCACAACCTCATCAGCACTTGGTATTGTCCCTCCTGATTTTACTCATTTTAGTGGATATGTCATATCTTATTCAGTTTGTACTTTCCATTTCTTGTTAAGTAATGACATTGAACATGTGGTCATGCATTTATTGGCTATCTATATGCCCATTAAAGTTATGTTTTAATCTTGTTATGGAGGTTACAGAGTTTTTTTGTATAGTAAGTGGACAAATCCATTAACAGATAAGTGTTTTACAAATATTTTATCTGAACCTATTGCATGCCTTTTTATTTATTCTAACAGTGCCTTTAAAGAGCAATTTTAATTTTGATTAAGTCCAATTTATTTTTTTCTTTGTTTTTGAGGCCTATATAGAAATTTCTCTCTAAATAAAGGTGACAAAGATTTTTTTCCTGCTTTTTCTTTTAGAATCTATGAATTTAGCTCTGACAGTTAGACCTATGATCTGTGAATGATTAATTTTTGTGTATGGCATGTAAATATTTATTTTTTCTCATATGTCTATCCAATTGTTCTAGTTCTATTTCTTTAAAAAAACTATCATTTCTTCCTTAAATTACCATAGTACTTCTGCCAAAATCAAGTGACCATATATGTTTTGGTCTGTTTTGGACTCTCATCTTTTCCATTGATCTGTAAGTCTATCTTTATGCCAATATTAAAGAGTCATGATTACTGAAATTTTATACTAATCCTTGAAAGAGCTACAATTTTGTTCTTATTTTTCCTTATTGTTATACTTAATAAAACCATTCACGTTCTGAGTAAATTTTAGAATTAGCTTGTCAATTTCTACATAAACAAAAAAGAAAAAACCCTGCATGAGAGTCTCTGAGATTACATTGGATATATAAATCAATTTTGGGAGAATTTATATCTTATCCATATTTAATCTCCTGATCCGTGAATATGGAATATCCTCTCATTTCTTTAGGTCTTTTAAAATTCTCTCAAAATTGTTTTAATATTTTAATTTCCAGTTTTTATTGATAGTATGTAGACTTACTATTGATTTTTTATATTAACCTTGTATCATGCAATCTTACTGTATACACTTATTAGTTCTAATAGCTTTTTTTACATAGATGCATGTCAGCTGTGAAACTTTATACTTTGTTGTGTTTCATTTCAATAATTTTCCCCCTTTAAACAGAGCAAGTTCTTTTCTATTCCTAGTTTGCTAAAAGATATTTTTGTGTGTGTATGAATTGATTTTAATTGTATTAATTTGTCTTTCTGGCTTTGTATTGATTGAGAAAATAATGTGATTTTTCTTTTCCAGTGAATTATATAAAATGATTTCAGTTGTTGAACTAACCTTACTCCTTTACTAAATCATGATGAGTCATGAGATATTATAATTTTTGTGTAATTCTGGATAAAAGTATTTTCTATATTTATAGAATTCTAGAGTTTTTTTTTTTTTTTCCTTTTGGTTAAGTGTTGCTCCCTTGTCTTCTAGCTTTCAATGCTTCTGACAATAAGCCTCCTTTAATTTTTAATCATTGTTCCTCTTTTTCTCTTGATGATGTCTTCAAGAATATATATATATATATATATATATATATATATATTTGAGACAGAGTCTCGCTCTGTCGCCCAGGCTGGAGTGCAGTGGTGTGATCCCAGCTCACTGCAAGCTCCACCTTCTGGGTTCCTGCCTCAGCCTCCTGAGTAGCTGGGACTACAGGTGCTCTCTACCACACTTAGCTAATTTTTTGTATTTTTAGTAGAGATGGGGTTTCACCGTGTTAGCCAGGATGATCTCGATCTCCTGACCTTGTTATCTGCCCGCCTCGACCTCCCGAAGTGCTGGGAATACAGGCATGAGCCACCGTGCCCAGGCGTATTTGATTATTAATTGTTTTACTATGATTTTCCTGGTTATGTTTTTCCTCTTATTCTTAGAATTCTCTGAACTTTTTGAATATATGATTTTTTTCTCATTATTTTTGGAAAATATATTTGCATATAAGACCATTTGATACTGTCTTATAGCTTTTAGATGCTCTGTTTTCTGTTTTTCCATTTTCTCAATATGTTTCAGTGTGGATAACTTCTTTTAACCTATTTTCAAGTTCACTGATTCTTTCCTCTACTATGTCTAGTCTGCTACTAAGCCCAATTAAGGGAATGTTTAAATCTCTGACAATTAATTTTTAATTTCTAGTATTTGTATTTCATTATTCTATTTATAGTTTCCAAATTTGTGTTGAAATTCCCCATTTGTTTATACACACTCTACCCCCCACCTTTTTTTTTTTCACCAGTTCCTTCAAATTATTCATAATTGTTAATTTCAAATCTCTGCCTGAAAGTGTCATCATCTTGATTTTCTGTTTCTGGGTCTATGGGCTATTTTGTTGCTTTACACTAGGACTTTTTTCCTTCCTCCTTTTCTCCCAGCTTCCCTTCCCCAACCTTCATCACCCTCCCTTCCTTCTTTCATTCCTTCTCTCCTTCCTTCCATAACAAACTGCATTGGTCAAAAAACACAGAAGACACTGAGGTAAATATTTGTATTCCTATATGTCCACTCCCCTTTATCTCACAGGCCAGTAACTTGGAGGTTGAGTTAGCAGAAAGCAGTTGAGCTTGATTTGGGCTTTAGTGTCACTATGGACGCATTCAGTGCAACACAGTCTTAAAATTCTTCCATTTATGGACTCTGCCTATATTGTAATTTGTATGAGTATTGGAA
The DNA here is from genome assembly GCF_049350105.2 of Macaca mulatta. Taxonomy (NCBI): domain Eukaryota; kingdom Metazoa; phylum Chordata; class Mammalia; order Primates; family Cercopithecidae; genus Macaca; species Macaca mulatta. Next base: position 88,789,161 of record NC_133416.1, on the reverse strand, counting down.
TGTCAGAGGGTTTTTCAAAATGTTCCTGTTCCATTTTTAACTTTCAGAAGACTTTGCACGCCTGTGTTGCAAAGGGGAGTTGGAGCTTTCTCTTTGCATTCCTGTGCCTTCCCTAGCAATAGTCTATTGTGGCTTGCTACTTATTGCAAGTCTTATGGTAGGAGCAAGGGAAAGGGGAGATTGGGACTTCATAGTTCTCCTCCATCCCCAGTCTTATGCTGGCTCTCTGCACCAAACCTCAGCACTGGGTCTTTCTTCGTTTCCCTTCCTGTTCTCTAAAGGGTCTAGGGTGCAATCAAGTTTTCTAGCCCTCCTCCAAGACAGCTGACCTCTGCCTTGAATGATTGCGTGTTTCTGCAGGCCGATTTCCTGCCTTTCCCCTATAGCAATACGCCATATCATTGTAGAATTCTGGGATTAAGTTGGTGTCTTACTCCTCCATCAGTAGCAGATGGGTTTTCCTACTGTAAAGTGCTGGTTGGAGGAGTAAGACTTCTATACCTGTCTTAATGGCAGCTGACCTTAGCCTAGGAGGAAGGGGTGAGAGTGTCCCCTGTCTCTTTGCCAGTGCAGCCAATCCTTGCCTGAGTCTTATGGAAGGGTTTCCTGTCTCTCTCCTACAGGCAGATGGCTTTGGTTATCAAAGCAGGACTAAATGTTGGATGCTAGACAGGATCTTGCCTTTCCCCTAGCAGCAGATCTTGTTCTCTTTTCCTGCCTATCTCCAGGAGCAGCTGAGCCCATCTTGTAAAAGAGTTGGTGTCCAAGCAGGTGCAGGCTCCCCTTGGAATGGTGCCCTTAGGAATTCTGACTTCTCATGATAGCCCACGCTAGGTCTTAAGAATTTTTTAAATGTTAGTTGCCTCCCTCCTACCCACATTTATGACTGCTTTCACTTGGCTCCGTGTTCTGCTGATAATTAAACAGTTTGTGTGTCCTGTCTTTCCTCAGAGGAGGTTGTCAACCTTTGGAATTTTGTTCATCTCAGAGGGATGTCTTAAGTACTCCGCTTTCTGAATGTTTAAGAAAAAAATAATATTTTTCAAGATTACCTAGCTCTTTCTCATTTTCAGCCTAGAGTCAATATTCCCTTCACAATTCTTATATCCTAAGTGGAAATAAAATTCTCATCTAATTTTTTTTTCAGTATTGGTGCATATTATTCTTCCTTTAGTTGGTTACCAGAGAAATAATTTGGTTTGTGCCGAGGGATGGCGTAAGCAAATTGTGCAAAATTTTGAACATTAAGGTGGGCCTCAGCAGGGTGAGATGTAAAACTCTAAGAGTCTTGAAGGAATTGGGGGACCAGACAGTCAGGAAATACAATATTTGAAAAATATGATGAGTAAAATTAATGTCACTATTCAATTTCTTTTTAAAAATTCCTTCTTTCTCTTTCTCCCTTCCTTCCTTCCTTCCTTCCTTCCTTCCTTCCTTCCTTCCTTCTTCCTTCCTTCTTCCTTCCTTCCTTCCTTCCTTCCTTCTTTCCTTCCTTCTTCCTTCTCTCTTTCCCTTTATCCTTCTTTCTTTATTTCCTTTTCCTTCCCAATACCTGAATTCAGGTTAATAAAGTATACTTACTATATGACTTCTCTGACTTAGCTTAATATTAGAAGGTTTAAATATAGTATTTCTATGTTATATTCTAGCTTTCTTTTATTTCCAGAGAAGAATTTCTGTTCCAGACAAAATTTTATTTTTACTGTTCTTCCCTCTGTATTTTTGTTTATGGCTACTGTGCATCTTCCTATTCAGTTTTAACCCTGAACTTTTAAAACCTCTAAATTCTTAATAACTGAAATTGCTACCAAAATTTTTATACTTTTAGCATTTAAAAAAAGTCAAATGAAAATAAGTTTTCAGTAATAAATGTATTTTCACTGCTCATTTAGCCACTTAAAATCACGCTGAATCTGTATCATGATTGAGCACTATGCTTATATAGAACAAAACTGCTTCCTGTTGTAATTTTTAAATAAAGAGCACCACCTTGTGGGAACACATGCTTAACCATGTTACATAAAATGGAAAACAAATATTAACAGAATAATAATGTTTTAAATTACTTATAGTTTATTTATTTTAAATTAGCGTGGAAAGAAAGCACCATACTACTTCTGAAGAAAAAAACTAAAAAGGTAGAAAATAGAATTTGAAAAATTTGCCAGTTTTTCATGTTATGATTCAATAAAAGTCTTCTGCAAAATTGTACTTGCTAATGAGTACTTTTATATAAATATTAATTATCTGAGAACTAAAATTTAGCTTAAAATAACAGAGTTATCAGGGACTATTAATATGACCTATTTCAGAAAAGCTTTATTTTAAAAACAAGGAACCCAAACTTAAGGGGATGTATTTAGTGTGTTCACCAACTTGCATATAACCAGCGATGAGATAGGTATATTCATGTAAACATCATTTCTGTTTGCCTGAGTGAGTCTTGATTGATTTTCAGACAATAGAATATAGTAATGCATCATCATTTACCTATACTGAGGAACAGATTATTTAGCAAAAGTAAATTTTACAATGTAAAAGGTATAATATAACACACTACTGTATCCTTAAAAATGATTATTTTTTTATAGAATCTTTCTATGGTGTATTATCTGTATTTTTAACAGCATATGTTTGAGGCACATAATATGTCATGGAATTTAATTCAGAAAAACCATGACATTTTTGCTGGTCAAGGTGATGGTTCCTTTAAATGTTTCCCATTTGACATTAATTCATCTCAGTTTGCTTTCAAAAACTGGGGAAAAGTTTGTTGCTATTCCTCTTTTAATGGGAAGCCCAGACCTGGAAAGCAGCCCTTCCCCAAACAGAAAAGGAACATTGATTTTATCTCTTTCAAAATCACTCTATGCTTTACAATGACAAATTACCTTACTACTTGCAGACATCAAGTCATATCACTCTTCTATGTCGAAATCGCACAATAATAAAATATTTTATAATGAAATTACACATTGTTTTAAACATGGGATTTTGTTGAGCCAGATTTTTCCCACCTGATTTTGGTAACCTACCTTCAGGTGACTCCAAATTCAGTTACTCAGTCTGATAAGAAACCATCTCACTGTCACATCATCCAACCTGTATATTCCTATTTTTTCCTAAGAGCTGTAACTCAAATAATCCTGCCCACCAGGATTGTTTGGTTATAACAACATTTATCTGCTATTCTTGTTACCAAATGTAATTCAAATAAACATTCTACTTCGACTTAGTTTCATTCATAATTTGTTGCATCTAATGAAAATATTCCAGAGTCTAAAGAACTAGACACTGTAGACTTATTGGACTTTGCATAATTACTAGAAATCATTATACAGGATAATTAATAGAAGCTTTAGGGAAGGTGTCTGCAAAAGTATTTTAGTGATTGATGGGTCTTTCGTGTTTACTTTTCAGTTTCTCGATGTCTATTGAAAAGCTATGCTTCAGAGACATGATATTTGATAGTTATTCTGAATGAATTTCAAATCATAATCCCTTTGACTTTAAACCAACTAAATTGAGTGTTGAATGATAGTATATTTTATTTTTATAACGATATTTTAAATAATTTGGATATGTTTGTTGTAAGAATAACATGAACGTATTTATGTAATATATGCACACATAACACATATATGTAAAATATATGTGTATATATAACATGTAATAATGTCAGATATACAGACACTATATATAAAATATATATTATATATATGCACATAAAATATATATAATTTATCTGTGTGTATATTACATACACTATTACATATATATACACTTTTTTACATTTGTGCATATATAACATAAATATGTTCATTTCATTTTTACAACACATGTAATATATGATATATGTATGTATTACATACATATACATATATGATGTATATGTATATAATAGATATATAATATCTATTATGTGTGTATATGTATTACATATATTATTATACTGTTATAATAAGGGGCAATGCTTGTTTATATCCATTGCCCCTTACTGTTATAATAAGTGGCAATGATGGTTTTATATCCATTGCCCCTTATTATAACACTGTACTAAGGACATTATACAGCATTCCTTAGTACAATATTTGGCACATGGAAGGAACTACATATATTTTCAGTTTTTATTAACATTATTATTAACATTCCCAGAAAAATTTTTTGTTACAAATAGAAAAATACAAGGGTGATAAGTTTTCTGACATGTAAAAGCTGAGGCCAGAGAGATAAAATAACTACATAAAATCTTACATAACTCTGCATAGAAGTTGTTCTATCACTGGAGCTAATCTGCTATATTTCCTACTTTTTTGTTTTACCTCTTTAACTTTTAGTTATGTAAACTTTTGTGTGTATATGTGTGTATAAGTCTTGTTATAACAGGATCTTTGAGATAAAATATATATAATTGAAATCATATATAGTTGAAATATCAATACATTTATCTATCACCTATCTATCTATCTCTCTCTATATATATATATCAATCATATAAATCATTGAAATCATCTCCATTATTTGATACTGCAAGCCTGGGATGACTAGAATTGTGTCATATGATAGGATAACATATTTCAATGAATTTAATCAGTAAGACATCAATGTAAGAATATGAAACTGTGAAATATTGTATGCAAGTATAAAAGTGGGAGAATAGTAAGAAGTTCAGTTTGACTAGATCAGAGTTTTCCTGAATGGATAAGCTACATTTTGATGCATAACAAGACACCCTGACACTTAGTTCTCCTCAGATTCTTAGTGTTTTAAAATAGTAAATGTTCATTTCACCTATGATTCTGTGGGGTGGCAATTTGAGGTTGGCTCTACAGGGCAGTCCTGCTGATGTGGGCAAGGCTCAGGTGAGCTTGGCTGGGCTTGTTTATATGACTGTGGTCAGTTGTCAGGTCAAGGAACCTGACTGTTCTAAAATGGTTCAGCTGAGACGACTCATCATATTGTGTGGTCCTTCATCCTCCAACAGGCTGGACCAGGTGTCCTCAGTAGGTAGCAGTGGTCGGTGGCTCAAGACTGAGAACAGTGGCATTAAAATCTGTTGAGGCTTAGATTCAGTACTTATACAGCCTCGTTTCTGGGGCATTCTTTGGGCCACAGTCAATCACCGGCCAGGTCAGATTCAAGGTGTGCGTACCTTGGCAATGGGCAGATCAGTAAAGAACTGTGCTCATTTTTGTAATCTGCTGTAATCTGAATTGTGGCCATGGAAGTGGAAATGCTACATACTGTGAGATAATAATCAATGGGATTTGGAATCTATGAAATAAGTGACAAAGGTAGAAAAGTCTAGTTAAATTATTTTAACTATGGGAGTTAGTTAATGAGAAATAATAAACTTTATGTGGTTAAATATTTGCAGTGAAGTTGACCTTGATTAAAACTCATTCCAGACTATATTTAACACCTGTTATATATTTCAAAATAGCTGGAAGAGAAGATTTCAAATGTTCCCAACACAAAGAAATGAAAAGTGTTTGAGATTATGAATATCCTTAATTACCATAATTTGAGCATGACACATTATGTACATGTATAAAAATACCACATGTATCCTATAAATATGTACAATAATGTATCAATAAAGAATCAGTTTCATTTTATCACCGATTCCCTTCCCTGAAAACTGGCCTTATGCAAGCAACTTAAATTTTTTAAAGTCTCGTGTTTCCTCGATTGCAAAAAAAACTGTAAATGATCATTGCCAGCACCTTGGATGATTAGGAGCATTAAGAAATAATGCAAGCAAAATGAATAACTATGTACTTAATGTGGTAGGGGCTCAAAATGGCATGAGTTTATTATTTTTAGGATTTATATTTTCTTGGTAGTATTATAAATAGTATCCTGGTTATAACGAAAGCACATCTCAGAAGGAAAAACTCACATGAAATTAATTCTGTTTTGGACAAAGTTTAATCGTACTGTGAATAGAAATGGATGATGGGACACTAGAAAATTTAAAGAGGAGTTTTAGATAGAAGTCATAGATAAATCAAGAAGATATTTGATACCATATCAAGAAGATAGTTGAAAAGTTGAGAATAAAGAAACTATGGAGCAAAAGTCTGTGCAAGGAAAAGAGCAAGCAGCCAAAACTAAATATTGAGGAATATTGAAGATTAAATTATGATTAATTGGCAAGTGTGATTAGAAATGTAGGATAAGATGATATTTTGTTGTTGTTTGTCATTCTGAGTTTTGGCTCATCCTATTTATAGCCACTCATATCATCACCAACTGTTAGAATCTTATTCCTCTACAGATTTCTTTTGTATCCCCTGCTTTCTGTGTTTGATTATCTCAGTCCAATGTATCGTATAGGTAAAGAACTCTTCAAGGAGTATTTTAATTGAATATCAATAAGATGCAGGATTCATAATATAAATCACTCCAAAATTTTATGACAGTCTTTCAAATATTACACAGACATTAAATTTAGATTCATATACACATGTTTATGTATAATCTTATTCATATTAGAGGGTCATTAAATATAGCTAAGTTTTCCCAAACTTCAAATGTTTCACAAACTAACACTCCTTCCTCATAGGTGAGTATACACTTAGCACTAGCAGGTATAAATAATAATAATTTCAATTTATGTAAGAAATGTTGGCATGATCTGCTGCCTTCAAAAGCAATCTTACGTTCATTTTATTAAGGTGATGTGTTTTGCTTCTTCAATGGAGATTCTTTCCTGTATGACTCACCATAGGGCAGAGGTTGTCTAGATTATCAACAACTTTGCCCTCACTTATATAATTTAATATTGTGATATTAGTGTGAATTCTACAGGGAAATATATCGTTATTTTCATCCTATTCAGAAGACACTGATTTAGCGTATATTATGTGAAAGATGATAGTGGTTATCAATTAAGAAAACATTTATAACTTTTATATAAAACACATACATCTCAGCTTTCTTTATTTAAATCCTAAATATATTTCACCTGTTGTAACTGCATAATACATTATATTTTATTGCTGACTTTAGGAATACTATATATATATTTTTTTTTCTTTTTTTTACCGAGTAGATATTCTTTGTAATTGTAATTACGGTTGAAAAGAATGTGTGTGTTTGAGTCATGCTGGAGGTGGGAAGGAATGTAGGTGGTTGTGTTTTATTTTTCTAGGCTGTGGGTGGCATTTTGATATGTTGGGGATATTTCTAGGCTTGGGAGTGAATGTTCTATTGTAGTTTCTATTTTCTTTTGTCAGAGATGTGCTAAATGTTGTTTTTCTTGCAGATGGTATTTGGAAATTTGATCCAGAGCAACATGTTTTAAAAGAAAAAAAAGTAGGGGGAAATTGATACTAGTTAAGCATACTCCTACACTACTCATCTGGTAGTTGTTATTGCTTTTCTAGTTTTATTTTGTTTCTCCATGAGGGAGATACTAAGTGATAAACAAGATTGTTAGCTTTCATAATTGACATACTAAAGACTTTGGACAATTCCCTTAATAACATGTACTTCCTTCAAAGGAAGGAAGAGAAAAGTGACAGGACATTAGAGAAGAAATACGGAAAGACATTTCTGAAGTATATTAAAGTGGGAAAGAAAATTTATGACAAAACAAAAAAAATCTGAAATTACAGTCTCGATTTTACCATACTAGGTATAGAACCCTAAGAAATCCTTATGTACGTATCCCAAATTTATAAAGTGATCATCTTGCATTCATCTTATACTGATCAAACATTGCTTTAAGATTCATCTTCAACTCTCTACTTTTCTCTCTTCATAAAGATCATCTAACTTATGGCTCTATTTGTAGCTATAAAAATTATCAATTACTAGGAAGATAAACTTATCTCTTTATCTATAAATATTTATATTATTTATTCGCTAGGTTTTTTCTGAGCTCTAGATCCAATTTACTTGGATGCCACATAAGTCCTTGAAGTACAAATTCATTACTACTCTTATTTTTCTCCTACATTCTGTATTTTACTAAATATTTCTACCATCCAGTCAGATGACCTTGAGTAGACTTTCAAGTCATAAGAGTGATGATATGAATTGATGCTGAAATAAGGAAGTTATCCTAGAGTTAAAGTTAATAGTAATTGACAATAAGTGACTAGGGAGGAGAGGGAAAAGGATGAGATGACAAGAAGAAGGAAGAATAATGAGGAATAAATAGCAATGATATAAATTTCAAAGCAGAGGACATTTAAAGCAAGAACTAGGAAAAATAGTTTGGTTATGGGAAAAAAGAAGGCAAGTTTTCTTCTTTTGTGACTGAGCAAAATATAGTATATAGCTCGTGGAAAGGGAGTAAACATTTCATCATTATATCTTGTTTAAAATCTATATGTATACCTTTTAAAGATATGTATGTCCTTTTTCTTTGTTTTCAATAGAACTAGATAATTTGAAACTGTCTGTGTCTTTTTGTGGAAGAGTAAACCATAGTGTATGGCACATGATACATATGCAGGACAAAGAAGAAATATGTCTACTTTTGTCTCTTTTCTGCATTATCCTACAAGCTTTGAGGTGACTGGAACCAAGTGCATCTCAGTTGCCATTAATAAACATCTTTAACGGCATACAAATACTCAGTATAAATGGATGAACAAACGTTATTATCTAGTACTTGATTCCTATCCGTATAAGGTTCACAGTGTAACAGAGGAATCAGGGAGGTAAGCAAATGCTACAATGCTGTAAGTTCTGAAAGATTATTTGTGTACAGTGATTCCATGTGAGGGGAGCTAGGGATAGAGATGGCCATACCTTGAGCTAGGTATGGAAGAATCCAAATATTTGACAGGTAGATAAAGGAAAATACAGTTTAGGAAAAGGAAGACCGATCTAGAAAAAGGAAATTGTTGGCTGGGCACGGTGGCTCACACCTGTAATCTCAGCACTTTGGGAGGAGCCAAGATGGCAACCATGGCACAGGGCAACAAGAGCAAAACTCCATTTCAGAAAAAAGGTATGGAGTAATTAAATTCTAAGATGTGTCCTTAGGAAGTAAGTTATACAACAGTGAAGGTTTAGAGGGAGAGAGTTCCATTTTAAGAAAAATGGAACAAAAGTAGTTTGACAACTTTGAAGTGTCTTAATAAATTTCATTCTACCCAGCACTTTGGGAGGCCAAGGCAGTCGGATCACCTGAGGTCAGGAGTTTGAGACCAGCCTGGCCAACATAGTGAAACCCCATCTCTACTAAAAATACAAAAATTAGCTGAGTGTGGTGGTGCATGCCTGTAATCCCAACTACTCAGGAGGCTGAGGCATAAGAATCACTTGAACCTGAGAGGCAGAGGTTGCAGTGAGCCAAGCTTGCGCCACTGCACTCTAGCCAGAGCTACAGAACAAGACTCCTGTCTCAAAACAAAAAACAAAACAAAACAAAATCTCATTCTAAGGATTTGGAAAATAATCTTGTGAGCTGTCTCTTTTCCTTTACTTTTTTTAAAAAAAATATCGGAGAGTTATAATTGATACAATCAGATTTATATTTAAGGACTATTAACTGGTAACAATAAAGATTAATATCTAGAGGGATAGAACAGAGGTATGAGATAGGATCAAAAGCTATTATAGCAGATCGAGGAAAAGATTATTTTGTAACATATTTGTAGATTCCTTCACATTTAACAGTGAGTGTTAATTTTAGCAGAAACAGAAAAAAAGATTAAAAAACATAGAAATCTCCGTAGGTGTAAAGATTAATGGTAAAATGTTTTGCATAAATAAATACTAATACAAGACATCTTTGTTTCTAAAATTCAAATGTTTCACATGTGTGGGTGAGAGAGACAGAGAGAGAGAGAGAGAGAGAGAGAGAGAGAGAGAGAGAAGAGATTGCATTTTCCCAAAATGGCCACAGTAGTATCTCTTATTCCACATGTTCTTCTTAAAATGTGACTTTGATACTCCTTTCAACTTGATTTGAGAGTTTGTGATATTGGCAGAAACGATGCTAGGAGACTTCCAAGGCTAGGTTATAGGCAATCTAGCTTCCACTTGCTTTTTGTTTGGTTTTTTTTTTTTTTTTTTTTTTTCTGTGAGGGAGCTTAAACTAACACATACAAAGATGCCGAATGGACAAGTCAGGTGTGGTGCTGTTCCAGCTAAAAACAGGGCTGGAGTCCCAGATGAAAACCAGCACCACCCGTCACACATCTGAATAAAGACACCTCCAGGTTATTTCAGCTGCCAGGTCTGAGGTCATTTCATATCTTTCTGGTCGAGGCTATAGATCTCAGGTGTGAAGTCATTTCCTGATTTCCTGGTTGAGGCTACAGACATCCTTGTACAAGGGTAAGCCATCACCACTATGAGCTATCAAAATTCTTGACCCAAAGAATTCACAAACCTAATAAAATTATTTTCTGTCACTTTTTTATATAATTATAGTAAGTGAAACAGTGAGTGTGTATATATATTCCTTTAATAGAGTAATGTGTGTATTGATGAGTGACAGTTCTTATTTATTTTTGAAATCAAAGCAACAAATTTAACAAATATACTGCCTAAAATGCAAAGAGACTTATAAAGAAAGTCACCAAGCTTCAGGAGATTCTTACTCTAAAGTGTGCCCATCTTGATTTACTTTTGGCAGATGAGCGGTAGAGATTCTAGAAGGAAAGGGGGCATTTCAATAGATTTTCCATTTGAAATTTATTAGAATAAAATGCAAACATTTTCATAGTTGCTCCCACTGTCTTACATCAGAAAATCTGAGCCAATCATGCAGCAATAAAATCCTAATGTTGTATCACATTCTGAGAATGCAAGCAAGATATTTTAAAATAATGTCTCCTAGTACCTATTAATGACAATGAAGATATTTTGGAAGTTAGAGCTATTATGTAATGTTATTTGATAGAAGCAATATGTAGGGCAAATTTTACAGGACATATTACCCATACTATTGGATACTAACAAAAGAAGGAAATTTGGAACACCAGAAAAGAAGGAGAAACAAGCAAGGGGGAAAATATGGGTAAATGATATAGACTTCTGTTCACCTCTGAAATTTTCAGAATTATGGTTAATGGCTGAAGCACAAATGATCACAGTGCCTAATGTGGTTCTCAAAACTAATTATGATAATTCAAGTAATGCCTCTGAAACTTGTATTATAATATGCAGCATTGTTCCTTCAAGATAAATTATTCCACTTTTCACAAGAGGTCAAAACAGAAGCCTCTGGTATGATGAACTGATTTTAACCACACAGAATTAATGTTTAAGACATGAAAACAGCTCACTTGCAGGAAGATATTGGCAGATTTTCCAACTCTGCAGAATAGCGAAGTTACAACAGGATTGGGATGCTTCATCAGTTCAACCAAAGGCCAGAAACATGCTCTGTGCTTTAAAGAATACAAATGAAAAAGCTTAAACATTTTTTTTCATTTCACAAAATAAACTTACAGAAATCATTCTCATTTTATTAAAAAAAATAGGATTAGTCACTTGAAGCAGGAACATTTCGAGAAAGAATGGAGGGGACTTCTTGCCTTATCCACATTTTTAAACCCTTAGCTCCAAAATTCATATTGCATGCTACAAAAAGATGCCAACCTTCAAACTAACCAATTATACAGAGCAGCCCATAAGAACAAAACCGCTATTGCAGTGTTACAGACATTTCTGGAAATGCAAGAAGTACTTTTATTTGGATCTATATTGGGTGAGGCAGACAAAAAATGCATTACTGGAAAAAATTAATGTAACATTTTAACTTATATTTTAAGCCATTACAAAGTTAACACCAGTTTAACACAAGAGAGTGCCTTTGAATAGCTGTTCACCTCCAAGCATTGTCAAAGCATTTTCTGGCAGAGTTTTAAGTACCTGGTCTTCTCAGTTTTGGCATATATTTTCTTGAGCTCTTAATATAAATATAAGCAACCTCTCTATTACCCACTTTCCTCTCCCTGCTGCCCCAAACACAAAACAAAAACAAAATTACCTTAAATGCCATCCTAATAAGGAATTATGGCTAAATTTATATTCTCCTATCTTGTCAAATATTCTCCATTTAATCTCATTATCTACTTATATATAATTATACAATTTTCACCATATAAATATGATCCTTAGTTTATTTCCTTTGCTCATAAAATTTCACCTGCCTGAAATGTTCTATTCCTATATCTAACTTACGTTTCTCTGCCTGGCAAGCTCCTCTTTAACTTTGAAGAACCAATTTAGAAGTTGCCTCTTTGGATATTTTTTTGCTATCCTGCCTAACCTAGCCATGATTATAGTGTAGTTCTCTTGTCTGGGTCCCCAGGTGAACTTCAGAATATGTTGTATCACATTGTCTGCATGTCGGCCTCTCAAGAACATTGTCAGCAACCAAATGGTGGGGACAACGAAAAATTTATCCCCAAATCTCCAGTACCCAACCCCATACCTAGCACATGACTCCAGCGTGTGGTTTATTAAATATTTCAATACTCTTTCTGTCTAATTATCCCTAAGCCTTTCTGCAGGCTACTCTTGTATCTTTTGGATAAGAAAGAGAAATCCCAGATGTATTCAAAGTGTACGAGATTGTAAAATATTTCCTTTTCCTATAGCTCCATTAAGGTGGAAGGACATTGTAATAAAAATAGCCACAGTCACAGATTTTGAAGTCAGACAGAAGCCTGAGCACAAATGCCACATTCATCATTTACTAGACATGATTCTGATCAAGTTTTTACTACATCAAAAGAGTGGGCACGAATATTAAATGTGATAATCCAACTGGATATAATGCAGAGTGATTCAACAGACAGTAATCATTACTTTTCCCAGTCAGGCAGCAACTAAGCTGAGATTGCAGTTTGGGCTCCAATGCCACTGAAAATCAGTATACCGAGAACTACACTAGAGCCCTATCAGAATGCCAGGGTCCACACGGCTGGGAACAGAAGAGTACAGCAGCTCAGAGTATCCATGGCCATGTAAATCCCCTCAGGACACAGATTGCCTTTGCCAGTTAAAACGGAACCCCTTATCCACATTCTGGTTTGCTTTTTTGGCTCAGATACTAAAAAGGCGACTGCATTTGTAGCTTGCATATTTCCTTTCTTATTCCTGACAGAGGTGAGAATTTAAACATACTGTGTAATTCCTACCAGGAGTTAAAGAAAGGTAATTATAAAGCAAGGGAATTTGAAAGGCAAAGAGGGCAAGAATGAAGCAGCAAAGAATTTCAGCTCAATATAGTTTTTCCTTCATTCAAACTATTACATTTGTGTATTGACTTGTATTGATCTCTTTGCAAACTACTTTTGCGTTTTAAGAATTTTAATGCAATGAACACTTGAAAATTTCTAGATAAATGATATTTCGTGTCTATCAATATCTACAACATATATGTATTTATACATATACATCTATAGTGGGATTCATTATGTATTTTTCAAATTATGTAAGGATGATTTTTAAGGCAAATTGAATAATTTCATCTGATGGAGTAACAAAACTAGCATTGCCAAATATTTATAGAATGATTTGGGGTGATGTCTGTGATTACTGTAATAAAAAAAATAGACAACGGTAGTTTATGAGGCAGTTGATTGCTTTACCTTCCTTTTATATTGAGAGTATTTCATAGTCTACAAAATACTTAAAATTATGAAACACAAACCAAGTTCTCACTCCTTCATTTTCTGTTAACGAATATTTTCTAGAATTGTATTTTGATAAGAAATCTATTTTAAAATACCTGCCATTTGTATATGTTAATGATTTATAAAAGTAAAATACATGGAATAAGTGAACATAGTATATTTCCCCAAGAACTGACACAAATTCTATACACTTAATACATATTTAATTTGTCCTTAACATTATTGACATTAATAGCTAAGATGTACTAAATAGTTATTGTGTGCCAGATGCAATGCCAAGTCACTAAAAGCATTATGTCATGCCACTACATCACACATTACTAACCCATGAGGAAACTATGATGATTACTATCACTTTATACTTCAGGCGAGGTGTTTGGCGATGGTAAGTCCAATAGGTCAGAGCCAGTCTTGTTACTGGATATATTTGCAAATGATGAACTCGCTTACAGAAGCATGAACACTGAATAGTAGATACTGGAAATTATGTTGCAACTTGGTTGAAATGGTATCTTCCCATTTTAAGGTTCTAGAATTCTTGAGTTAGATCCATGTGTATCAACAGAAGAAATGTTTTAATGGGATGAAAAACTTATACTTTGAACTTTCCTTTGCTCTCTGTATTTTTATATAAGAATTTATAATTTTATACAACCTTTTAAATTGTTTTCCCTTCCTTTTAGTATATCATCAGATCTTGGGGTTAGGTAAGGCAGATGATTAACAAAAATAACTGGACTCAGAAAAAAATAATTTTCACAAGGCCAGTCATTCATTCAATGTTCCAGAATTTAGGTCCTGACTCTCAAGCAGTATTTTTTATTTTTCATCAGACAGCACTGACAAATTCAATTCCATAATCCAGATTTTATATTCACTGTAATAACTGTAAATGTGCTGTTAGTATAACATTGCTAGTAGCATTAAAATCAGTATCTAATAATAGGAATCAGGTTAAAAAATCTGATAGCCTTTCCAGTCAAGCACTATGGCTCACGCCTGTAATCCCAGCCCTTTAGGAAACAGGCAGGTGAATCACTTGAGCCCAGGAGTTTGAGACCAGCCTGGGCAACATGCCTAAACTCCATCTCTACAAAAAATACAAAAATTAGCTGGGCATGGTAGCAAGCACCTGTAGTCCCAGCTACTTGGTAGGCTGAGGGGAGGAGGATGGCGAGCCTGGGAGGCAGAGGTTGTGTGTAGTGAGCAGAGATTGCTCCACTGCACTCCAGCCTGGGCAACAGAGCTAGAATCTGTCTGGGAAAAAAAAAAAAAAAGAAAAGAAAAGATAGCCTTTCTATAATCTCTACGTAAAAATATTACAGGGCCTGGAAGCACAGTTCTTTTTAAAGAAAGCATTATGCAGTTACATAGAAAAGATTTATTTTTCTTTTTATATTATGTTTGAAATAGATCTAGGTTGAGCTACCGTAGAAATTAACCTTTATCTCTGAGAGTTAAATCAAAAGTCTTAGTTTCTGAAGATTTTTGATCCTGCTTTGAGCTGTTGAAGGTATTCATCTGGGAAGGAATGGAAATAGTTTATCAGAGTCATCAGAACTAGACTATGAGGCTTCTAAAAGCTGATTATAGCAGAGTTCAAAGAGTAATAAGAAGAAAGTGTGATAATAGGAGATATTTTTCCTTTTGAGGGGCTTCTCAATATCTTCTGTATCCTCAGGGAATTCTTCATCATATACTTCTTAGGGGAAGTGTAACCTCTATGTTCTATAGAAACTACAAAAATACTGGCTTTTCTATACTTTCTTGTAGTTAGGGAGTAGCTGCATCTTTTGGGCCTGGCAAGTCTGATGCACCCAATAAGGACTGGAATTGAAACCTGGTGATCAAAGAAGCATCTGCATGGGCAGTTGTATGTGTTCCCTCTTGCAACTGCAACAAATTACATAATTTTATAGTTTAAAACTACATAACTTTATTATCTTACTTATCTGGAGGTCAGAAACTTGAAATTGGTCTTACTGTGCTAAAATCATAGTGTTAGTCAGGCTGTATTCCCCTGGAGACTCTAAGGAAGAATCTACTTATTTGCCTTTTCCAACTGCAAGAGTCTTCTTGCATTCCTTGGTTTATGGCCCCTTCTGCCACAAACAGGATAAGCATCTTCAAATCACTCCCTCACCCTTGAACTCCTGCCTCTCTCTTATAAGAATCTTTGTGATTGCATTGAGACCACTGAATAACCCTGGATAATCTTTCCATCTCAAGATAATTAACTTAATCACATCTGTAAAGTTTATTGGCCATATAAAGTAACACATTTATAGGCTTCAGGGATTAGGATGTGGACCTCCTTGAGAAGACATAATTCTGCCCTTCACAAAAATCCTGTCTGGTGGCTCACCAACAGCAGTGCTCATTTCTTAGGGACATCAGTGACGTAGGGCCTAGTGGGACCATGTAGGGTGCAGTGGAAGTTGGAAAATCAGTGACATTTAGTGTTCTGTGACAAGTGTCCTTGCTTGATGGGTGCTGGAATGAAAGGTTAATGTTTAGTGTGATCCAGGTTACTCCTAAGCCAGATTTCTCAGGTTTTTGGTAGCTCTGTGACCTATTAAGTACTCTTTCCCTAAGTTCTTTACTGACTAAATTAATCACAAACCTGAATCTGTGGAAGCGAGGGCATTGAGTATAGATGGTAGTGAATGGATGAGAGAGGTGATGTTTGAAGATGAAAGATCCAGCCCTCCCTCAATCCAAAAAAATTAAGAGAGTTTCCAACTGTTAAAAAGACTAATTATTAATTTACTGAAAAAAATGTAGTGGTCATTAATCAGTTATTTTTAATCATAAAGGCTTTTCATACCAAAAATGTATTTTAAATGATTCCTACATTTTAAATTTCTACCTAGTTAGAATATTAATACTGAAGCTCATTCAATAGAATCTAAATTTTTAAAAGTAATTGATTATATTATACAATTAACAAAATTAATATTATATATGAATAACCTGAAAGCCATGTTATGTGAACATTTTCAAAGCTCATATGATCTCATTTATGTTCATTTCTCATTGTGATGGTGCATACAGAGCTGGTTTTACCTTATCTTTTGGCACATATCTCTTCTGGAAGAGGTAGAAAGGTCAACTAATTTAGATTACCCAGGGGAGTCTGCTTAGCATCTCTCTGCCTGTGGTCTTTTTCCTCCATTGTATTGGCTCTGGGCCGCTCCTCACTATTTGAGCACTGAAAACAACAGGAGGCTATAGGCCTCATGTGCAATTGGATCCCTTTGCTCTAAAATGAATGACTTCTGAAACCTGCTATTGTGACCAGGAGACAGCAGCTTCAAACAAAGAGGACTCAATAGATATTTTGACTTGCATTCTAGAAATCAGTTGGAGGAAGTGAAACAAGAAAAAAGAGAAAGGAGCTGTTGATTGTTAATCAGTTCTTGCTAATTAGAAGTAGGACACATAGAAAGTAGATGTTATGGCCAGACGCGGTGTCTCACACCTGTAATCTCAGCACTTTGGGAGACCAAGACAAGTGGATCACCTGAGGTCAGGAGTTTGAGACGAGCCTGGCCAACATGGTGAAAACCCGTCTCTATTAAAAATACAAAACAATCAGGCATATGTGTTGGTGCATGACAGTAGTCTCAGCTACTTGGGAGGCTGAAGCAGGAGATCCCTTGAACCTGGGAGGTGGAAGTTGCAGTGAGCCAAAATTGCACCACTGCGCTCTAGCCTGGGTGACAGAGTGAGACTTCATCTTAAAAAGAAAAAGAAAAAGGAAGTGGATTAGTGGATTATGGATTTAGTCAAGATCATGTGGTTCAAACTTCTTTTACAAATGAGGAAAGCTTAAATAGGTAGTTGGGATCAATTGATGCTTAATACCTTAAATGCCTGGTTGTATTCATGTTATTACTTAAACCATCTTTGATGATAGAGGTGCTAAGTTGATTAAATATGTCAGTTCAAAAAAACAATTGTTTAAGTTTAATATGATATCTTAAAATGTCCTTTCCCCTGAAATTATATTAAATATAACATTAGAACTTTATTTTAGGGAATGAAAGCCTTATGTCAACTTCATGAATCAATAAATACCCATGGTTTAAAATTAATAAATAATCATAACAAACTCTCATATACTTAGGTATTGTATTTATTGAAAAATTTTATTATAGCCAATACTGAATTTTCAGCAATCAAGATTTTGTCTATAATTCATATTTAAGATTATTCATTTCAATTTTATCCTGACATATAATTAAGTCAATATTAAGATACCATGTGTTAACAAACTCTTGAAGCATTTACTAGATGGAAAAAAAGACAAGAAATGTTTTCATTTTGTTGTTAGTAGCTTTATAGATGGCCACAAGAGGGCAACCTATGAAAGTAATTGAAATTGCAGGAAAAACCTCAGCAACATTTAATATGTGTGTGGTAGGTATCTTTGATCATGAACTCAGCATTATTATCAGAATGTATAAAAGAGTTCCATTTCAACTAGTTAGTTTTAATTTTTTTCCAAACTGGAAAATCAACTGAAACAAATTAATGTCTACATTGCCCTTTAGATTGTGGTATTGAGAGTTATGTAATAGATAATATCCCATGTGTGACACAGGAATCAGATAACATCTTTCTAGTAATGATGTCTTGGAAAAACAGTTGCAATAGACTGTCAGTACTTTGCTAGGATAATGACATTGTTTCTTTTTGAAAACATTTTTAATTTTATGAGTACATAATAGTTGCACATATTTATGAGGTACATGAGATATTTTGTTATAAGCATAAAATGTGTAGTGATAAAATCAGGCTAACTGGAAACTCCATAACCTCAAACATTTATCATTTCTTTGTGTTACAAACATTTTAAGCCCACTCCTCTAGTTATATTGAAATTTTCAATAACTTATTGTTAACTACAGTTATGCTATTGTACTACCAAACATTGAATTTTATTCCTGTTATCTATTGTAAATAGATACTCATTTTAATTTGTACCCATTAATCAGTCCCTTTTTGTCCCTCCCCATCCCATTACCCTTGCCAGCCTGATAACCATCATTCTTCTTTCAACTATCAAAATGACTCTTATTTTTTAAAGATGGTCATGGATTTTGAGACCCTTGCATAATCATTGATAATGCCATTACCTGCTTTCAAGCACATCAAATGAGACCTGAGGCAAAAAAAGGATCCTTTATGGATTAAAATAGTTTTGATAGGTAAAATAGATCAATTACTAATTTGTGTATTTCTCTGTGACTCAGGGTAATGTAGCATAAAATGATTAAATTTTACATCAAGAGGAAATAGTGTTTAGAGAATAAAGAATGATTTGGCATACTGAGTACCTCAAAAATCCTTGCTCACCCTAACTTCCCACCCCAACAATCCCCAAAATAATACACATTGTCCAAAATGTGCTGTAACTTTTGTTCCTAGGAAAATAATGCAATAGAGCCCTCTAATTGAATTTCTGGAAGCAGGTGTCCTTTTTAAGAGCATCACCTTATTTCCTGCCAAGAACATAATGTGCAGCACACAATTCCAGTTTTATTAATTTTGTTATTGTTTGCAGTACTTTGCCCATCCTACCAGACATGCTGCAGGGTGACTCAAACAGCACAAAAGATAAATTCTATTTATATCCCAACATTGTGTTTATTTGGTTACATGCCTTAATTTTCAAGATTATGCTATTTGTTAAATTTAATAAGGTTTTAATAATATTAGATCAAATATATCATGCAATTATATTTTGAATGATGCCTCAGATCATATAATGTAACCTTAAAATTTGGGGTTTTATAAGTTGGAATAGACCACTTTAGAAGAAAATATCCCTTTGGTGAACAACATAAAAAGCTTGAAAATAGTTTATATTCCAACTTACAGAAAGTAATTATTTTAGATAGCTGTAAACCCCACTCCCCCCCCCGCTTTTTTTTTTAACCTAGAATGAATCCTCTACTTAGTTTAATGTTCCTTTAATTAGGAAATATATGTAAAGTTAATCTACAAACTTGTAAATAACAGCATGAATTGATAACTTGAAGACCTATGAATCAAATTCAGAAAAGGAATAACACATACTAGCTTTATATATTCTGCTTTTGAAACTGGACATTTCTGTCAACTTAGAGCCCTGTGGTTGAGGTTTTCTAAGGAAACATGACAATGTTTGTTATTGAGAATTATCCTTTTCTCTTTCTGTGACTTAGACATCACTTTTCTCTCTTTGACAAATACCAAAGGCTATATACTGTATCTTATGTAATAATATAATATACTTATTATATATTGTATTTAATAATATATAAAATAGCTACAGGAAGTAAAAGTAGAAGAAAGGGCAAATAAATCAATAAATTATAATAATGTTTAGAAAAATATTGGAGGATAGTAGGAATAATATATAAATGAAATCAATAAATATTTTATTTTAATACCTATAATACTAATTATCCTTAAATTAGATGTCCAAATATAATGGTTGCAAGAATCTTTTCTTTCAGGTTTGTGTCATTAAAATTCATTGACGGCCTTAGAAATCATGATTTCTTTTTTTTTCTTTTTTGAGATGTTTGAGATGGAGTCTCTGTCGTCCAGGCTGGAGTGCAGTGGCGCGATCTCGGCTCACTGCAAGCTCCGCCTCCCGGGTTCACGCTATTCTCCTGCCTCAGCCTCCCGAGTAGCTGGGACTACAGGCGCCCGCCACCACGCCCGGCTGATTTTTTATTTTTAGTAGAGACTGGGTTTCATCGTGTTAGCCAGGATGGTCTCGATTTCCTGACCTCATGATCCGCCTGCCTCGGCCTCCCAAAGTGCTGGGATTACAGGCGTGAGCCACCGCGCCTGGCCAGAAATCATGATTTCAAAAGTTAAGTATCTTACCCAGTGACACATAATAGATAGTACACAATGTATCAGAGCCAGGATTCAACTCATGCCATCAAATTCCTAGTCAGGTCATCACATATATATCATACTATTTATTATATGTGGGGTTTTTTTTTTTTTTTTTTGTCTTGTGAAAATTCCTCCTTCACAACTCTTTCCAAGTGCTTAGGACATGTCCATGCAAATCAAACACATTATAGACAACCTTGACATATTTGAGTTACAGAGATTAATATGTTTAGTCCCTGACCATGACCCCATTTAAAGTGTGTAAGTACATAGTTTTAGCAACTGGGCAACTCATGATTCTCATGAGCTGAAAAGATGCATTTCTGACATCCATGCTGTTCTTTATATACAGGATAATAATGTAGTCATACAGATGCATATATGTGTGTATATATATGTACACACACATATGTATAATTTATATCTATTCATATAAACATATTGTGTGTATATAATATGTAGTCTTCATATAATAAAATCAGTTTATTTTATTTAGGGATGGTAGTGACATTTTCCATACTGCCATACATTTTTAGTTATGTATGTATTTATTTATTTTTGTTTTGTTATTTCAATAGGTTTTGGGGTGCAAGTAGATTTTTATTACATGGATGAATTACATAGTGGTGAATTCTGGGATTTTAGTGCACCTGTTCCCCGAGTAGTCTACGTTGTACCCAATGTGTAATTTTTTATCCCTGGGCCTCCTCCACCCTCCCCCTTCTGAGTCTCTAAAGTCCATTATATCACTCTGCACAGCTTTGCATACTCAAAGCTTATCTCCCACTTATAAGTGAGAACATACGGTTTTTGGTTTTCTACTCTTATGTTACTTCACTTAGAATAATGTCCTCCAGCTCCATCTAAGTTGCTTCAAAGGTCATTATTTTGTGTTATATATGTTATACATATATAATATATAAAATATATAATAATATATATTATCATTAATATATGATATATATATATTTGTCCAGGTCACTATAAAATATATATTTTGTTATATATGGGTTATACATAAGTAATATATATTATACATATAATATATATTATCATCAATGTATAATATATATATATGTCCAGGTCACTTTATAATATATATAATATATGCATATAATAAGTATATATGTTTTATAGTGAAATATAAAATAAGTATATATTTTATAGTGAAATTTAAAGTAAGTACATATATTTTATAGTGAAATATAAAATAAGTATATATTTTATAGTGAAATATAAAATAAGTATATATGTTTTATAGTGAAATATAAAATAAGTATATATTTTATAGTGAAATTTAAAATAAGTACATATATTTTATAGTGAAATATAAAATAAGTATATATTTTATAGTGAAATATAAAATAAGTATATATTTTATAGTGAAATATAAAATAAGTATATATATTTATAGTGAAATATAAAATAAGTATATATAATATTGAAATTTAAAATAAGTACATATATTTTATAGTGAAATATAAAATAAGTACATATATTTTATAGTGAAATTTAAAATAAGTATATATATTTTATAGTGAAATATAAAATAAGTATATATATTTGTAGTGAAATATAATATATCTATTTTATAGTGAAATATAAAATAAGTATATATATTTGTAGTGAAATATAATATATCTATTTTATAGTGAAATATAAAATAAGTATATATATTATATTGAAATTTAAAATAAGTACATATATTTTATAGTGAAATATAAAATAAGTACATATATTTTAGTGAAATTTAAAATAAGTATATATATTTTATAGTGAAATATAAAATAAGTATATATATTTGTAGTGAAATATAATATATCTATTTTATAGTGAAATATAAAATAAGTATATCTATTTTATAGTGAAATATAAAATAAGTGTATGTATTTTATAGTGACCTGGGACTGGTTAAGTAATATACAGATTATAGGACTGGACTGGTCCTGAGCCTAGGAAGTTAATAATTAAGGAATGGAGTATATAGAGATTAACATTATGAATCTACTCTCTATTTTCTCAATTTACAAGTTGACATATAAGTAACATAAACAACATAAAGCAAGCATCTGGATTATATATACAAGGTTATATATATAAAAATGCCAACTACTCTAAGAAGAGCATCTTTTGACATTAAGTGCATATAGATATAAAGACCCACTTTCCAAACCACCTCTTCCTTCCATTGCACCTGTGCTTTCCTATTCACCATTTCACATGGGATCTTTTCTCCTGGCAAAGGAAAGACAGATTAATTGCAAAAAACATGTAGTACAAAATAATATAACAGGTAATTCACTATAATGTTTCTCAGCATAATTTTCTGATAAAAAATAATGAAAATTATTTTTTGTAGTACAGTGTTTGTTTTTTTGCAGCTATTTAAGTAGTACCCAAAATGTGGCTGCCTTGTTTATAGGAGATAAAAGAATACTAACTAAAATTTGCCCTTTCTTGACCCCAGGATCATGGTCTTATTTTCACTGTATCTTAGGTGGAAAATTGTGTGTTAATACTTTACTATTCAAAATAAACTCAAAACTCAAAAACATAATATCCTTAGCTAACATGTAATAATTTGTTCATCTTTCAAGTGTCTGGTTTAAGGAACTTTACCTACACAGCTATAAGGATACAATCATGAATATACACAAATGTGCTCTGAAAAAAAAGAAGTACAACTACACATATCATCATATTGGTGATAACCAGGGTCCTTTAGCGACATAGCTGTAAGGATACAATTATGAATATACTACACAGCTATAAGGATACAATCATGAATATACTACAAATGTGCTCTGAATACAAAGAAATGGTGAGGGTCCTATGCTCTAAATGTAAGTTACCCCAATATTTTGGGGATATCACTTAACTGCTTACATTTGTAAACTAGTAATACATCTTTCAGTCTTATACAAATATGTCCCAATTCTAGGTTGTAGATGGATGAGGCTAATAATACATCATTTTAGGTCATGAAAATTGCCTAAGATATTCATCATTTTAATGAGTATTAGCAATACCAGTTTGTATTTCTCATAACACTTATTTGTATTCTCTCTTTTTAACAAATTTTATATATTTTTAGCATCTCTCTTTTCACTGTTTTGAATGCCTCTTGAAAGACTCATATCTCTAAATAAACTGGCATATTCCTCTTGAAGGACCCTACAAGATTATTTTCCTATTCACACTTCTACTTAATGCTATCTGGAAGGCTAATAATCTTCCATTTGATTAAAATACATACATATCAGATGTCATTGTAGATTGATTATTATGCCTGCTTTTTGTTTCAACTTCTTTTCCCAAGATAGCTATGGAAGAGAATAGTCACTATCTTGTTTTTCTTTCTGAAAAGCAAAACCAAAAACATGTAAACACATTTTCCCCCTTATCATACAGTTAATGTTTTCCTGTAATGGGTAAACCTTACTGTATGTGTGTATTCTTATTCACATCAGTTTAATTTTCTTCTGGACTGTAACTTTTCTACCTTTCTTTAAATAAAATCTACTTAAAATTGTTGCTAAAGATCCTGTTTATCACCAATATGATGATATGTGTAGTTTTAGAAGTATTTCAAGCAATATGTAATCTGGGGGTTAGGGGCAGAGGGAGGACCATTAAAATGAAGCCAGGGCACATTCTATTCTGTTGGGTTCAGGTTTTCCCTGAATACTATGTAGACCTTCTCTGACTACTTCCAACATCAGTTATTTTCATCTCTGAACTTTGTTTTTAGATTTCTGGTAGTTTCAAAGCTATGTTCATAAGCTTTACCTAGGTTCTAGGGATATGACCAGATGCCTCAAGGATAGTTCCAGTGGGAACTCTGAGCAGGCTGTTTTCTGACTTTTTTTAACCTCTGCCTCAAGCAAACAAATTCCACTGTTATATGCCTTATATCTTGGGCTTCTATATATAAATTTCTTTGAAAATTCATTCTTATGCTGAGGAAAAAAAGCCTGAAAGTTACTGGGCTCTAGGAAGCTGTACCATTTTCTTTATTACTGACATCCAGCACTCCAAATTATTTGGGGTATTGCTATTGAGCCCTGTATCAAATTGCAAGCACATGTTGTTTATTATTATGCTTAAAGTCAGAATATGAAAATTCTCATGTGGTAATTTGACACTTCCTTGATCAACCAAGTTGATATACCCAATTGAGTTGGCCTGGGAAACATCACCTTCTTTCTCATTTCATCTGGGTTGCTGTCCAAATTACCCAGATAGTGGAGGAATGTGCTTCAGTCAGGAGCCTAACAGTGGGCTGCTTCACTGGTGAAACACCAAATCCTCGTACAATGCTTACTGACCCCTCCTTTTAATATGATTTGTTGCTACTTCCTTATTTTTATGAAGTCTTTCATATTGGGGTGTTACAGGGCTCAGCTATTGGACCTCTCCTTTTCTTTCCCTATACTTACTCCCTTAAATCTATATACTGAGGATTCCAAAATTTATATCTATAGCCAGTACTCTCTACTGAAATCCCAGGTAATATGTACAACTACGCACTTGACATCTCCATGCATATGTCTAAAGGATATCTCAAACTCAACATGTTGACAATTGAGATCCGGATCTTCCCTCCAAACCTGATACTTCTATAGTTTTCTCCATCTCAGCTGATGACAACCTGATTCTTCCATTTCTTTAGGAAAATTCTTGGAGTTACCTTTGACTCCTATTTCCCTCGAATCCAAATCTACTTTCAAAATATTTTTGGAGTCTAGATATGCCTCACATTACCTTCACCACTTCCGCCCTCTATAAACCACAATTAGCTTTCATCTACATGGCCCACTAGCTTCTTCCCCTCTAACTAACCCTCCGCATCCACTATTCTCAACCCAAAAGCTAGAATGATCCTTTCAAAATCTTGGTCAGTTTTCAATTATGGCATCCTGCTGCTCAGATCCTTCCAAAGCTTCATTCACACTACCTGCTGATCTTACTCTGAATAAAAATCAATGTCCAGTTAATGCCATGCAAGAGCCAACACAATGTGGATTCTTGTTATGTCTCTGCTTTCATCACCTACTACTCCCTTGCTCACTTACTCAGTTTGGATAAACCGCTCTTTGTTCTTCAGTCACACCTTAATTATACTGCCTACCTAGCACCTTTGGATTTGTGTCTTCTTCTCTCTGCCTGTTATGCTCTTTGAGCCCTCTATGACTCCCTTTCTCACCTCATCTCTGTTCAAATGTTAAATTGTCATTGAGGGATTCCCTAATTACCTCTAAGATATTTTTTCAACTCCCCTACTCCTTCTCTCTGATTTTCTCTCTGCTTTCTTCTACTATGATATATAAATTGCTTATTTATTCTCTTGCAAGATAAACTCTATGAAGACTATTTTTTTCCCATTTTGCTCACATTTCATTCCATACCAATTCATATAGCTTTAGAAATTCAGTAAAATATTTGGTAAATGAATACATGACTTTTTGAACATCATTTTGTTCTTCCCTTTAATGTCTAAACAGTGTATTGATTTTACATGGGTATCTCAGTGACCTTAATATTTTAGAAGATGCCAGAGGAATGTTTACATTTGCCTGAAACCTTTTACTTCAGATCCATACTTCAAGCTCAATTCCGATTACCTCAGATAATCTCAGCCCCACTCCTACCAGATTCTGTCCCCTGCTGAGCCTCTTTAAAGTTTGCATGAATGCATCCCATTGCATTTCTTCCCCAATGTGTCATTAATGCAGACTTTCACTGCTAATTTTAGGACAGCACAAGATATTACATCATCAGGCAGAAAACAGTTTAAAATCAGTAGTAGATGTCTAAGTTCATAGAGTTTGTTAGGCATTCTCTGGCCCCAGAATATGCCTTGCTGGCTGTCTCTCACCTTAAGCTTTGGACATTTGTTTATATCTTTATGGTTCTGGGTTTTAGTTATAGTTAATTACCAAAATACAAAAAGCTGATGCATTAAAACATCCACTATAACATCCCTTCTGGATCCAAAGGAAAATTTTGAACCATGTGAATCATTATTGTTTGGAGTTTTCCCGGAATAAACTTTTTCCTTAAAATTGTAAATTATGATTCATCTGTAGTATATTTTACTTTTGATATATCTGTTTTATCTTTTTTAATAAGCCAGTCTTAATTTTTTTATCATTTTTTATTTATCCAGTCAACTTATCTCTACTAGAATTGCCTTTCTTCTTAAATGGTTAAATTTATTTTGTTTGTGACCACAAGGAAATATTGTGAGTATTTAGTATCATGAATATTAAACCTTTACAGCTGAGTACCAGAAATATTAAACTTAACAGCTGAGTAGCTAAAGCTTACATTTTCCAATGTGTTTGCATTTTATCTAACTGGGAGAAACTCTAAAATTTCCAGAAAAATGTATTTAGCATTTTATTTGCAAAAATAATGAAGATCTTACTTAAATTTCTTGTTCCAGAAAAATTATTTATTTATATTCCCAAGTAGGAAGTAACAGATTTTTGTTTTGTTTTGTTTTGTTTTGTTTTTACTATCTTGCAGTAAATTGACACCAAGTGAAGATATTAACTAGTCTGACTCACTCTTAAATGGGCATATTTTTGAAATCAGGTCATGTCCAGGTAGAAATTTAGAGAAGAAAACTGATACTTACATCTTACGGCATTTAAGTGGACTGCTTTTGCTCGGTTGTATGACAGCTTGAATTGAAAAGTTAATCTAACGTGTATGATTAACCACACTTTATAGGTCTATTTCACTAATCACTTGAGTGTCATTGTACTCAGGACCAGAGCTCCTAAGAATAGAAGGCACATTTACCAATTCACATGTTCCCAGCCCATTACCAGAGAGGGATGTTTTACCTCACTTGTAGTCCAAAGAGAAGACTATGGTAAGTAACATATAGGACAAAAAAATCAAGCTTCTAAGGCCGTTACTGAATGATGATTTAACCCACAGGAGACAGTGTGGTGATCTTCACAAGCACTTTTTTTATTTTATTTTTATAATAACGTAGATACGGCATTTTAATAATTAAGAATGACTTTAAAAAATTACTGTGTCTGTCCTTTGAATTGTATGCCAATGCTTAATATAAAGCCTAAACTAGTATAGGTACTCGACTAATAATTGTTGAATTCATGAATGAATAATCTCACTCAAAAAATAATTGTTGAATTAGTGAATGAAGTGCCATGGGTATCTAAAGCATGTTTTAAAATAAAAATTCTTTTAATTATTCAGAAATAATACATTAGTGATTAAATTTCAGTTTTTTTCTCTACCTTTTAAATTTAATAATCATTAGTTGAAGCTAACTATTACCTACATTAATTCATTCAATAAATATTTATTGGCAACTCTATGCCAAACTGTGTCCTATGTACTAGGAAAAAAACAGTTAATAAAACAGAAAAAAAATATATTTCCTCATTGAATACACACACACACACACACACACACACACACATTTACGCATAGTAAAAATGCAATGAAAAAATAAAGCTGGTTAAGAAAGCAGAGAGCTGTACTGTAGGAGTGGAGGCATGCCTTTTTGCACTCTTTAGACTAGGGCTCTCAGAAGTGTTGACAGATGTTTCTGTTTGCACAGACACTTAACTGATGGAGGGAATCATTGGGTGGACTGGAGAGAAAGCAAGGCAAAAAAAAAAAAAAAAAAAATCAGCAATTGCAAATGCCCTGAGAAAACGTACTTAATGGAGGATTTAAAATCACAACTCACGAATCCCTTTATCCCTTGCTCTACTTCTTGTCCCTCCACACCAGCTCTACTTCTTTTCATTTTCCTTTTCCCCCTGTCACATACAGTTTCATTTACTTTTTACATGTTTCTCTGCACTTCTCCCCACTACAGTGAAAACTCTACACGGAAGAGTATTTGTCTATTTTGTTCACTAATGTATCCTAAAACCTAGAATAGTGTGCAACTTATTGCTGGTCCTTAATAGGTCTTTTATGTATCAATTGACATTATGCTTTGTGAACTGCAAGGACACTCGTGTTGCCTGAGGATAGTGTGTAAGGAGATAGTGTGAAATAAAGTGAGGACAGAGAGAGGACCAGGGTCAAATATTGTACGGCTTATAGGCTATGGAAAAGACTTTGAATTTTCTCAGAAATGTGACAGGAAACTATTGGAGGATTGGGATTAGGAAAATGGAGTGGCCTGATCTACATGTTTACAGATATCATAGGCTACTGTGTGGAAAACAAGTGGAAACAGGAGGAACACAATTCAAGTTCTTTAGGAGCTCGAAGTTGAAGGGGCAGGCACAATAACATGTGAATAACTTGCCTATTGCAGACCTTAAAAGGTCCACAACAGACCTACAGACTAGTGGTGGGAAAATGAAAAGAACCATTCCTCTTGATTGAAGAGATGACATGACAGAGGTGACGCTGGAGTTGGATCTTGGATAAATGTGAAAAGATAATTTTGGACAACAGAAAAACAAATAAGAAAGGGACAAATTCAACACAATCTACTGGGCAAAAATAAATTTAGAAAGATGAATTTTTTTTTTCTTTTGAGTGACTAAGAGGCCTTTACATACATTACTTCCTTTAATTTTTACAATGCCCTAGTAAGTTAAAAACCTACTTTAATTCTCACTTTTTAGAGAATAAAACTGAGGCTCAGAGAAGCTAACTCAAAGTTTTGTTCATCTAGAAAGGAGAAGAGTGACAATTTGAACTTGAATCTCTTTGACACTAGAGCCCATGCTTTTAACTGTTATACATACTGGGTTGTTGAGTTAATAATAATGCAATCAGCATTCAGAGAAATATCTGACTCCTTGCACCTAATCAGTTCAATCAAATTAATGTTAAGTTTGCATGACTGTGACTGCCAGTATGTATAATGCTGTTTAAAGCATTGTAATTATGTTACTGAATGTGTGCCCTTTTGATATTAAAGGAAAGCATTTGTAATAAGAATTTCTGCATTTATTATGAAATATTAACATTTATGGTTCTTTCATTTAAGTAAATGTGTGGTGAATGTCAAGCACAGAAAGACAATTAAATAAATTAATGTATGTCCATAATTTGCCATGGCATAATAAATTTAATTCTGTATCTACATGACCTCCTAATCAGCAAGCTGAAAAATTGTGATTTGATCATAGTATTTTAGGTGTTTACATTTCCAGTTAAGTGTTTGTGATCCATGACATTCTTAATAATTCAGTGTCAATATGTAAAAATGAAGTTTTGCTAGGGTCATTCTCTCTCTAAGTGGTGTTTAACCCCTTTATTTCTTACCTAGTCATTTGAATTAATAATATACTTGTTAGACTTTCCTAATAATAGAAAACTGGTCACATGGCCTGGAATTAGAAGAGATCGTCAGCATAAAAAACATAGAATTTGATGTAGAAAAAGGTAAAAAGACTTCTCAAAAAGAAATTTTAGTCAGCAGATTTTGTGGATAAGGTTCTACTAGATCAGTTTCTCAATCTTGCTCACATCATGATACAGATAGAAAATCATGCTATTTCTACAATATACTGATATAGACAGAGAAGGATGCTCAAGCCTTGAATTGAGTCCTTCACTCCTTAAACATCCAAAATTCTCTCCCCCAACAGCACTCTCAGCTGATATCCTGGCTTCTCGATTTCCCGAAAGTGTGCACAGACTCCCATCATCACAATTACCAGCATGTAAACCCACATGCTCTGCCTTTCCATCTGTTATCAAAGATAGTACATTCTTCACTCAAATCCAATCTCTTTTCTTGTAGATTCTGTATTTTCTCATCTACTCAAGGACATTGCTCTAGTAAATATCCACTTTTCATCCTACATCATCAATTTTTCATCTTCTACTGGAACCTCTCCCTCAGCACAACATGCTCTTATTCCTATTCCTCCTTTCTTTGCCAGGGGCTGCCCATTTCTTTGCTTCCCTTTGAGACAATGTGCTAAAAAAAAGTAAAAATATGGATAAAAAAGTAAAAATATGCACAAAAATATGGTTTCCAATTTCTCTCCTCCCATTTCTTTTTAAATGTAGTTCAATCTGGGTTTTTTTCTTAACCTTCCAATAAAGCCAGATTACAATGTTGAATCGGATAGTCAGTTCTCAGTCCTCATCTTAGCTGACCTCTGAGAAACATTCAGGTTAATTACTGGATTAACGTGAGCAATTTAGTTCACACTGCTCTTTTGGTCTTCCTCCAATAGTAGCAATTGCTCCTACAGATTTTTATTTGCTGGTCTCCCGGGACTCTAATTGTTCGAACCCAGTAGGGCCTCCAGCTTGGACCATTTCTCTATTTGCATTCACTTTCTTGATGACCTCATTTCAGTCTTTTAAATTTCAGTGTATATGCTAATGTGGTGTCCAGATTTGTATATCCACCTGGCTATGTGACATCTGTAGGTGACTAATAGAAACCTTAAACTCAACATGTGCAAGAGTGAGCACTTGAATTTTTCCTAAACCTACTGCTCCTGCAGCCTTCCCCATCTCAGTTATTTTAATCTTCTATTGCATAGGTGAAAAACGTTAGCAACTGCTCAGACCAAAGGCCTTGCAGCTGTCTTTGATACCTTTCTCTTTCCCAACCCATCTGCTCCATCAGGAACATCTGAACAATTACATAAAATTAAAGACTTAATCAGATAGCCAGTCACCTAAAAATTATTTTATGTATGAAATAAATTATTTTTTCATATTCTGCACAGATTTAAAATCCATGTCACATAAAGCAGTACCAAGATGTAATGTTAATTTACACTGTGGCTTTGTAATAAGGTAGATCTAATTTCAAAGAATGTGACTTTCCAACTTATTAATTATGTGATATTAGACAATTTGCATAATTTATCTAAGACTCCTTATGCGTAATTGAGGAATAAATAGAAAGTTTATCATTATTATTATTATTACTATTCTAGAAGATTTACTAGAAGATTTTATAAAGGGCAACATCATGTTTTGCATACAATATTCAATAAATGATAACTATGGGGCCATTGTTATTGTTCTTAGTAGAAATAAAACAAGAGAGTGATTGGCTTTGTCTTTTAAACAAAATTCTTGGAAAAAGTAAAATTAAGGAGAAAATAATGTATTTGCTACCAAGGTAAGAGTGGCAGTAGAGATCTTGATAAGTAAGAAATAAGGTTGCCTAAAGATTGCGTTAGTCTACTCCAGAGTTTTGCCTAATATTGTCTTGTTCCTGTAAAGCATTAACCTTTCGCATCTTAAACATAAGATTTTGAACGTAATGTCCATTCATCAAAATTACTGGGTTTTAAAATTTTGTTCTGTTATACTATGCTACCCATGTAAATGTTATCCTAAAGTCCTTGCATATAATTGGTTATTATCCCGATTTTTCATTTCTTCTCATCTTATCATTTACATCTGTTTCTTCTGCGATGGTATAAATAAAATCTATGCTAAAGCATACATTGAAAAGCACTAAAACATCTGCTTTCTTTTTTTTATAACATATATTTATTTTCATTAATGTCATATTTCCCAATACTCTGTGAATACGTGCAGGGAGATTAGCATACTGTGTGTGCATCTGGCTAGCTGGATGCATGTAGGTATGCAAAGGGGCATGTCCCTATATTTAAAAACAATCCATAAAAATATTTTTTAAAACAATCTAACCTACTAGACAGTATGAATTAATAGAAATAATATGGTTTGGTAGTTAGAATATCTTGATTTGGTCATTATTTTGCTTGTTCATTCAGTCACCAAAATCTAGCCTACTATTAAGTACCAAGTAGTGCATTCAGCCCAAAGTTTAAGTGTTAGATGCACCACATACTAACTGTAATAATCTGAGAATAAGTATTTTCTAATTCTGAAGACTATTCAGCAAGTCAAATGAGATAATTAATGTTAAAATGCAACTCACACTCACAGAGAAGCAAAACAGGTAGAGGAAGATGTCTTTAACATTTCCTAAATAGTTACTGAATACCAACTCTATGCTATGCATTGTTCTAGTCCTTAGCAGTGATACACTAGAAGTTCCATAGATTGCATAACTTTTGCACAATAAGGGAACTTATTACCTCTCAAACTGTGGCTAGGAATTATGCTTGTAGATTTAAAAAACCCAAATTATGTATGAGAGACTGAGAAGTCTTTGTATCTTGATTTAATGATTACTGCACAGTGTATCATAGAACTTATATTGGTGCAGAACAGTAAATAAAGTGGATAATTTAAATTTATCTAGAGAAGAAATACTTTGTTGAGTCAGAAATGCTTAAGAATTTTAACAGTTGCTAACAAAAAGTGGTTGAAATTTAACATCAAAGGTGCACTACATAATAGATAGATGAGCATGGAGGGCATGTGCAAGTTTAAGTTCAACATCTAATAATCTGTATGTGGTTCTCATGTCATAGAGTGGGCCCCAAATTGCTCAGGTAACTCTTTTTGTGTTTGTAAAAGTCATGGTTTTAAAACTCCTCCAGGTATTATTTTAAAATCTGGAACTATGTAGACATCTGGTATCCAGAGTGAGAGGCGAAGAAATAACATCCCACTCTGGAGCTTTAATGTAATTTCTGTAAAACTAGTTGATGACATATATTTCAAAACATGAAATAAACTTAACAAGCATATAATGAAATGACTATGTTGTAAAATTAGTGTTCTTCTAATCAACTAACATATGTCTGTTAAAGGACCAACAAAAACAAAACTCTTAATCCTGAATTTTATATGATTTAACATTATAATTTAAGCATAAAGGTCATTATGGGCTATCACCAAGATAACACACGTAAAACTTTGTGAAAAATTTGGTTTAAGCACAGAGAAAAACAAAGAAGAAGAAATAAAATATGGAAAGTAAACACCATTTTAAATTTGTGTGTGTGTATGATTGTGCATGTGTATATATGTAGATAATGTTCACACATATACATACACACATATATGACACATCTATGTACATTCATTATATACTTTATGAAATTACGTAAAAAAATAAAACATCTTCAAAATGTGAATTAAACCAGATTTACTAATTTTGCCTTATTATAAACAGAAGTTTTAAATTTCAATTTTGACATGCCTTTTTTGTTCACTTGCCTGTATATCTTGTTATCCCAATGGAGTCTAAAATATGTCTTCATTTGTATGTGACATACTCAGTGAATGGTGAATTAGCAACAACATTTCTTGATATTGGAAGAAAGATTTTGGGGTATTCGAAGTTTTTTTTTCTTTTTCTTTTTCTTGGGATCCTCTAATCCGATATCTAACTGCGAAATTTGACAACACTTACTGAATGGAGTTTCTCATTTGGGTGCCACAAAATGCAGTTTGTCTCCCAGCTCACCTGCAGAATCATTTCCGTTCTAACTATAGCTGTTATCTGGCACATCATAGCTCCTCAATAATGATTTGTTGCACAAGTGAGTGAGTGAATGAGTTCTATGATCCTGTGCATACTCAGCTGTAGATTGTCTGGAAGTAAAAGACCGGGAAGTTGAAGGCCCGGAAGTAGGATGCATGAGTAAACTCAGGGGGACAAGATGGCTGACTAGATGCAGCCAGAAAGCGCTGCTCCCACTAACAGAGACCAAATTATTAAGTCAGCCACCATAATTTGAGCAGGTATTTGGAGAGAAACAGCTGATAGTGGATGGAGATGTGACTCTGAAACTGAGGCTGAATAGAAAGGAAGCTGGAAGCCCTACTTAAGGTACCTGATCACTAGGGCCAGTTCCCAGCCACTAATGGCTCGTGGGAAAGGGGTGAGTGAGGGAAATGAGATTTGATTCAGTCTCCCCACGGACCTCTGGGAACCTAATGACAGGGGACCGTGCATCCCCTATGGACATGTGAGCTGTCAGGAGATCTCTCCAGGGAATAGGCAGAGACAGGCCTTCAGACGGCATGGAGCCCAGGAGTTTTTGTGTACTGGCAGCTCTAGTGAAAAGCAGCCATAAACGCCCATCACTCGGGCCCCCCTCCCGGGTCCCCCAGAGGCATTGGCCCCAGCTGACTTCTAGGCAGAAGACAGCTGAACTTTCTTCCCTACAGATGTGACTGGGGCACATCTGTTCTGCAAGTCCTTCCACATGCTGTCCCCTGACCCCCACAGAGCCTGTGCCCAGCTGCCCTGCAGGACTGGGTACACCCCCCAGCCTCCACAGCCCTGCTGAATGTGTTGCGGTATATGAGTACTTTCCAGACAGCCCAGGAACACAACAGATACCCTGGCACAGCTAGAAGCCAACCCT
This sequence comes from Macaca mulatta, assembly GCF_049350105.2. Taxonomy (NCBI): domain Eukaryota; kingdom Metazoa; phylum Chordata; class Mammalia; order Primates; family Cercopithecidae; genus Macaca; species Macaca mulatta. The sequence goes on along the minus strand of NC_133416.1, from coordinate 88,754,399 downwards.
GAACCACGGATGTCCCGGTTCCCCAGGGCTGCAGTGAACAGCTCAGTGCTGTGGCCAGCACTCAGGCAGGGGAGAAACCCCCCTTGCAGGAGGGGGAACCCCACCTCAGAACACTGAAAGGGGCAAGATGCTGGGTCCCGGGGCCCAGGTAGGAGTGGGGCATGCCTCCCTCTGAAGAGCTGGTTCATAAACAGTGTGGCATATCTCCCTGTCATAACTTTTGTCCAAAAAGAACCTCGTGGCCTGGAACACCTACCAAAAGAAACTGAGGCACAGCGCTGGTGATTGCAGAGGGCTCCCCACAAGTCCTGAGAGCAGACATGGTGAGCAAGCCATCTGTCTTCCTCAACCATTGCATAGCACACCCGCGAATGCTAGGAAGTAGAAGAGTCATGGGGCTAGGTATCAGCCTAGCTACCAGGATTACTCTTAAGTGCCATCTACTGGATCACAGCCCAAACTACAGCATCAAAAATTATCCTGTTAATATATACACCTGTGAAAACAAGCCCAAACATTCACCTACACGTAAAAATCCTGTACAGAGCCCTGGTGCTCTGAAAGTACCCAGAAACAAAGCCAACTGACTATACTCAGCTAACTCTACGGTTAAAGGACATCAAAACTCCCTGATGAGAAAGAATCAGTTCAAGAACTATGACAATTCAAAAAGACAATATCCCCTTCTAACAAGTCCACTAGCTCCTCAGCAATGGTTCTTAGCCAGTCTGAAATGGCTGAAATGACAAACATAGAATTCAGAATCTGGATGGCAAGAAGCTCATCAAGATTCAGGAGAAAGTAAACGCATCCAAGAAATCCAGGGAATCTAGTAAAATGATCCAAGATTTGAAAGATGAAATAGCCATTTTAAGAAAGAACCAAACTGAACTTCTAAAGCTGGAAAACTCACTACAAGAAATTCATAATATAATTTGAAGTGTTAACAGCAGAATAGACCAAGCTGAGGAAAGAATCCCAGAGCTTAAAGACCAGTTTTTGAAGCAACTAAGACAAAAAGGAATTGAAAAAAATGAACAAAACCTCTAAGAAATATGGGATTATGTAAAGACAATAAATCTATGATTCATTGGCACTCCTGACAGAGAAAGAAAGAAAATAAACAATTTGGAAAATATATTTGCAAACGTAGTCCACGGAAATTCTCCTAATCTCACTAGAGAGGTAGACATGAAAATCTAAAAGATACGGAGAACCCTAGCTAGATAAGCTGATCGTCCCCAAGGCCTGTAGATTTTTTTAACAAAAAAAAATCTTAAAGACAGCTAGAGACAAAGGTCAAGTCACGTGCAAAAGGAACTTTATCAGACTAGCAAAAGACCTCTTAGCAGAAACCTTACTTGCCAGAAGACATAGGGATATTGTTGTCAGTGTCCTTAAAAGAAATCAATCAAGAATTTTAAATCCCACTAAACTAATCTTCATAAGTGAAGGAGAAATAAAATCCTTCTCAGACAAGCAAATATTGAGGGATTTTTTTTGCAACTAGACCAGTTTTACAAGGGATCCCTAAAGGAGTGCTAAACTTAGAATCAAAAGAACAAAACCTGCTACCACAAAAGCACATTTAAGTACGTAGCCCTCAGGTACTATAAAGCAACTGTGAAATCAAGTCTACATAGCAACTAGCTAACAACATAATAACAGGATCAAAAATCACACATATCAATATTGACCTTGAATGTAAATGAGGTAAATGTTCCACTTAAAAGACACAGAGTGGCAAACTGGGTAAAAGACAAGATTCAACCTTCTGCTTTCTTCCAGGGACCCATTTCACATATAACAACACCCACAGGTTCAAAGTAAAAGAATAAGGAAAGATCTACCACGCAAATGGAAAACAAAAAAGAGAAAGGGTCCCTATTTCTATATCAGATGAAACAGACTTTTCACCAATAAAAATTAAGAAGGACAATGAAGGGCATTACATAATGATAATGAGTACAATTCAACAAAGGAGACTTAACCATTCTAAATATATACACACCCAACATTGGAGCACCCAGATTAATAAAACAAGTTCTTGGTCTACAAAAAGACTTAGACAATCACACAGTAATGATGAGAGACTTCAACACCCCACTGACAGCCTTAGATTGTCAAAGCAGAAAACCAACAAAGAAACTGTGGACTTAAAGTCAACACTTGACCACTTGGACCTAATGGACATCTACAGAACACTCCACCCAACAACCATAGAATATATACTATTCTCATCTGCACACAGAACATATTTTAAGATTGATGACATGCTTACTCATAATGGAAATCTCAATAAATTTAAAAAAAACCATACCAAGTACATTCTTGGATCACAGTGCAATAAAAATATAAATTGATAACAAAAAAATCTAAGAAGTACACAAATGCATGAAAATTAAACAATTTGCTCCTGAATAATCCCTGGGTGAACATTAAAATAAAAAATTCTTTGAAATTAATGAAAATAGGTATAAAACTTATCCAAATGTCTAGGATACAGCTAAAGCAATGTTAAGAGGAAAGTTTATAGCCCTAAATACCTTCATTAAGAAGTTAGAAAGAGTTCAAATTAACACTCTCACTTTGCACCGAAAGGACCTAGGAAAAATAAAAAGAAGAAACCAACCCCAAAACCAGCAGAAGTAAAGAAATAACTAAAATTACAGAACATTAAAATTGGGATGCAAAAATATATTTTAAAAATTGATGAAACCAAGACTTAGTTTTTGAAAAAATAAACAAGATTGGCATATCACTACCTATATTAGCAAAGAAAAAAATAGAAGATTCAGATCAGTACAGTCAGAAATGACAAAGATGACATTACAGCTGATCCCACAGAAACACAAAAGATTCTCGGAGAGTATTATGAGAAACTATATGCACACAAATTTTTAAATCTAGAAGAAATAGTTAAATACCTGGAAACACACGATATCTCAAGATTGAATCAGGCAGAGATTGAAACCCTGAAAAGACCAATACCAAAAGACCAATACCAAATTCTGAAGTTCAATCAGTAATAAGAAACCTACCAACCAAAAAAGCCCTAGACCAGATGAATTCACAGCTGAATTTTACCAGGTCTATAAAGAAGAACTCGTACCAATCCTATTGAAACTATTCCAAAAAATTGAGGTGGAGGGACTCCTCCCTAACTCATTCCATGAAGCCAGAATCAGCCTAATACCAAAATCTGGCAGAGGCACAACAAAGAAATAAAACTATAGTCCAGTATCGCTTTTGATCATAGATGCAAAAATCCTCAACAAAATACTATAAAACCGAATTCAACAGCACATCAAAAAGCTAATTCACCACAATCAAGTGGGCTTGATTCCGGGGATGCAAGGTTGGTTCAAAATATGTAAATCAATAAACGTGATTCATTACATAGCAGAATTAAAAGCAAAAACCATGTGATCATCTCAATAGACACAGAAAAAACTTTTGATAAAATTCAACATCTCTTCATGATAAAAACCCCCAACAGACTAGGCATCAAAAGAATATACCTCAAAATAAGAAGAGCCATCTATAACAAACATGCAACCAATATCATACTGAACGAGCAGAAACTAGAACCATTCCCCTTGAGAAATGGAACAAGGCAAAGATGTCCATTTTCACCAGTCCTGTTTGACATAATATGAGAAATCCTAGCCAGAGTATTCAAATAAGAGAAAGAAATAAAAGGCATCCAAGTATAAAAAGAAGTCAAAATATCTCTCTTCACTGATGATATGGTTCTATACTTAGAAAACTCTAAAGACTCTGCGAAAAGGCTACTAGATATGATACATGACTTTAACACAGTTTCAGGATACAAAATCAATGTTAAAAAATCAGTAGCAATTCCATACATCAATAATGTTTAGGCTAAAATTCAATTCAGAACACAATTCCATTTACAGTAGCCACAAAGAAAATGAAATACGTAGGAATTCAGCTAACCACAGAGTTGAAAGGTCTGTACAGGAGGAAGTGCAAAACATTGCTGAAATAAATCAGAGATGACACAAATGAATGGAAAAAACATTCCATGCTCATGGATTGTAAGAACCAACATCATTAAAATGGCCATATGCCTGAAGCAATTTGCAGATTCAACTACTCCTATCAAACTACCAATGTCATTCTTCACAGAATTAGAGAAAACTATTCTAAAATTCATATGGAACCAAAAAGGAGCCCAAATAGCCAAAGCAATCCTAAGCAAAAAGAACAAAGTTGGAGACATCACACTGCTCAACTTCAAACTATAAGGCTCCAGTAACCAAAAGAGCATGGTATTGGTACAAAGAGACACATAAACCAATAACACATAACTCAGAAATAAAGCTGCCACCTACAACCCTCAGATCTTCGATGAGGCTGACAATAGCAAGTCACGAGGAGGTGACTCCCTAGTCGATTAATGGTGCTGGGATAATGGGCTAGCCACATGCAGAAGATTGAAACTGGGCCCCTACCTTTCACCTTATATAAAAATTAACTAGAGATGGATTAAAGATTTAAATGTAAGACCTCAAACTATAGAAATCCCAAAAGAAACCCCAAGAAATACCATTCTCAACATCGACCTTAGCAAAGAATTTTTTGCTGTCCCCAAAAGCAATTACAACAAAAGCAACAATGGACAAGTGGTACCCAATTAAACTAAAAAGCTTCTGTACAGTGAGATAAACTATCAACAGAGTAAACAGACAACCTACAGAATGGGAGAAAATATTTGTGAGCTATGTGTCTGACAAAAGTCTAATAGGCTGAATCTTTAAAGAAATTAAATCAACAAGCAAAAAACAAATAACCTCATTAAAAATGGGCAAAGGAAATGAACAGATACTTTTCAAAAGAAGACATACCAGTGGCCAACAAACATAAGCGGTGGCTCAAGCCTGTAATCCCAGCACTTTGAGAGGCCGAGACGGGCGGATCACGAGGTCAGGAGATCGAGACCATCCTGGCTGACACGGAGAAACCCCATCTCTACTAAAAAATACAAAAAACTAGCCGGGCGAGGTGGCGGGCGCCTGTAGTCCCAGCTACTCGGGAGGCTGAGGCAGGAGAATGGCGTGAACCCGGGAGGCGGAGGTTGCAGTGAGCTGAGATCCGGCCACTGCACTCCAGCCTGGGCGGCAGAGGGAGACTCCGTCTCAAAAAAATAAATAAATAAATAAATAAATAAATAAATAAATAAATAAATACTCAACATCACTAATCAGAGAATTGCAAATCAAAACCACAATGAGATACTGTCTCACACCAGGCAAAGTGGGTATTTTTACAAAGTCAGGAAACAATAGATGCTGGTGATGCTGTAGAGAAAGAGAACGCTTATGCACTATTGGTGGGAATGTAAATGAGTTCGGCCACTGTGGAAAGCAGTTTGGAGATTTTTCAAAGAACTTAGAGCTGCAATTCAACCCAGCAATCCCATTACTCAAAGGAAAATCAATCATTATACCAAAAAGTTACATGGACTTATATGTTCAGTGTCATTCTATTCACAATGGCAAAGACATGGAGTCAACATAGATGCCCATCAATGGTGGACTGGATAGTGAAAATGTGCTCCATATACACCATGGAATACTATGCAGCCATATAAAAATAATTAATCTTGTCCTTTGCAGAAACATAGATGGAGCTGGAGGCCATAATCTTAAGTGAATTATCACACAAACAGAAAACCAAATACTGCATTTTCTCACTTATAAGTGGGAGCTAAGCATTGAGCACACAGGGATAACAACATAGGAGCAATTGACTCTGTAGACTACTATAGTGGGAAGGGAGTGTAGCATGGGTTGAAAAACTACTTATTGGCTATTATGCTCACTACCTGGATGCAATACACTCATGTAACAAATCTGCACATGTAACCCCTGAATAAAAATTGAGAAAACAAATCATACAGTAAACTCAGGGTTTTGGCTATCTGCAAAGGGTTATTTGTGCTACATATTGTAGAACTCAAGATATAAAGCTAAGGGTACAGATACTGTTAGAAGTGGATAAATATGAAGATCGATAGATTAAATAGAGATAGATAGATTATAGATGATTGATAGATGATAGACAGACGGACAGACAGGCTAGTGACATTACATACTTAACTAACATTCATATGTTATCCATGTAAATTTACTAGGATATATTGTCCATCTGGGCTGCAAATTTCATTCCATATGGCGTGAATTATAACTGAGTGTTTGCCTGGAAAATGCTTTGTTATCCTATAGTGCTACCATGCAAAGTGTAATAATATCTATCTCCTACCCTCGCCTCCTCTCTCCTCTCCCTCTTCTCTCATCTTTATCTTTTCCCTTTACCTCCTTTCATCTTTCTCTCTCTTTCTCTCTCTCACCACTATGTTCTTCTCTTCCTTCTCTCCCCCATTGTTCTTTCAGTATGACCATTTTCCCCTGACCATTTATCAGAAATTAACAGAAAATAGGCAGCCTTTTCAGTGTATTTATTTAACTCCCCAAATTCTTATCATTTTAGCAAAATTTTGAGCTTTATATCCAGTACCCACAAATGAATGAAAGAAAGGCTGTACCAAATTGCTTGTCTTAAAACAGAATATATCTCACAACTGTTTCTTAAAACTAACTTATTTTCAAGGGTTACAAAAATATGTGAGTTGAATTTCCTGATATAAAAGCATAGACTCTAAATTATTTTTTGAACATTTTATAACACCAAGGTGATAACATACATTTCAGGTGGAATAGGAGTAATTGTTCCTAAGGGCACAAGGGTGTATTAGACAATTTCTTGGGGTCTTCTCTTAATTCTATTAAGAGCAAATGTCTGGCTTCAGGATTTTTATTTTACTGCATTTTAAGTTAAGTATAATTTAATCATATTTTTACTGTTTCATTTTCAACTCCTTTCTGTAAAAATTCAGGTGGTTGGGATACCTAATGTTAAACTTCCTGAAGCTCAACTTCATAATTTATCTGTCTTGGAAAAGACACATCTTAAGAAATTTTTGGTAGTGGTCTGTCTGTAGTGATTAAAATGAGTATGTTATTTACCCTTCATGTACGGTGGTAGCCATTGCCTGAAAACCAATGATTGATAACATAAGCACATTAAATTTTATTTGAGCTGTGATATTGTACCATATATATATATATGGTATATATATGTATAATTTTCAGTTGAAATGGTTTTATGATAAATTGAAAGCAATCAAACTAAGAATGAAGTTTCTTCACAACCCAAAATAATCTTGGAAAGCTATTTGGCAAACTAAAGAAAGACATTAAAATATACTAACCAAAAGTGTGAAAATGTGACTCAACATTTCATATCTTTTTTTTTTAAACAGGAATGTTCTAATTTTATTTGATTTTATAGGAAAAGGATGATGACCAGATTAAGTGTCTTTACTAATTTTACTTGAAAAAAAAGTTTGTAAATACTAACACATACCTAGCACAGTTGCCTCATGTCCTGAAATGCTTTCAGCCATATTCCATACCATTTCATTTTTTTCAAACATTGATTCTTTTCTTTGGAAAGCCTTTAACGTCATGCTTTGGCCAGGGCCACCCTGACATATGCCTGGAGTTCAGTGGTTTCCAGATGAACTCAGTATACATTATATCAAGTCAATTGTTAGCATTTGTCAAACTGTATTGCAGTTGTTTTGCTACTTAACTACCTCTACTTAGCTGGTATCTCTCTCACAAAATTTAAAGTTTATGAAGCACTGACATTGTATCTGATAATCCTTTCCCCAAAGCCTGGAAACAATATCAGTAAAGTATAAGGCATTTGATGATTAGTCTTTGATTAATGCATAGTTGAATGGATAAATAAATGAATAAATGTGGAAGAGAAAGGAAAATTGTAAGGGGCAGGTGTAATGTAAAGGGGTTTTTATTTTTAATCAGAATAGTGATTCTGACATTGAGAAAGGTATTCTACTTTCTTGAATACCAATGTTCTCATATATAAAATCAATATATTACCCAGGTCAAATGACAGTGTGTGGCTCAAATTAAATGCCATGTGTCCATGTCTGACACTTAAGTACTGAATGTTAGTTCTTTTTACCTTTCTAGATTTTCAGGTAATGTAGCTCATGAAGTCACCCTAATTAATAAGCCTAAATTAATGTCCACATTTGTTTATATTCTTTAGAATGGATTTGATATGTATAACGCTCTTAAAGTAATTTTTCAAAAGGTGTATCTGTTTTGTTCCTCTAATATAATAAAAGTTCCTCAAAGGTAAACATACTTTTGTGTCATGGGTAGAAAGACCATGGTAAACACAAGACCAAGTTCTGGTTTACCAAGGACAGTCTTTGTGTCTATTGTCTGGAATAATGGTTGATCGTTCTTCTTTTCCCCTCAAATATGTGCCACTTATACTATAAATTATCCACTATATGTGATTAATAACCATCTAGGGCTTAGTGTTCTGTTTTATTTAAAAATATGTATTACTTAAAAAAAATTTTTAAATCAATTTTGCTAAATGTTAATATCAAAAACAATAATTTTTAAATGAATGAATAAAACTACATATATATAAATTATATATTTGAATTGACATATTTTCATTTTTTTAAGTAACTGTTCCAGTGAATGGTTTGAGCAAGTCCCCATTTCCAGAACTTTTATGGTGATACCTTTCTCTTTAATTACCAATTCATTTAAAAAATTTAATAAAATCCTAAACGTAAACTTCTTAGGAAATAATTAGTTTTTTAATTGAGTAACTGAACATAGTTTATAAATTCTGTATTTACTTATTATTTTATTCTTGGGAAATGTGGAACTTCCTGAAAACTATTATATCAAATAGCACTAGCAATTTGGAGAATATGATTGCTTTTGAGAATGTATTCTTTGTATTTTTCATGTAAATAAAGGTGAAGAAGAGGCTGGGTGTGGTGGCTCGTGACCAACAATTTGGGAGGCTCATGACCAACAATTTGGGAGGCTGACTCAATAGCATCTCTTGAGGCCAGGAGTTTGAGACCAGCCTAGGCAACATAGCAAGACCCTGTCTCTATAAAAAATAAAATAAAATAAATAGCCAGGAGTGGTGGCACACTCTTGTAGTCCTAGCTCCTAGGGACACTGTGGATCACTTGAGCCCAGGAGTTCAATGCTGCAATGAGATGTGCTCACATCACTGTACTCCAGCCTGGGCGACAAGAGCAAGTCTCTCTCTCCCTCTCTCTCTCTCTCTCTCTCAAAAAAAAAAAAAAAAAAAAGGTGAAACAGAATGGAGACAAATTTGGGTGTTACTACCTTAATTTTATTTAAATGTTACAGAAGACTTTGAGTGAGGCATACTTATCCCCATTTCATAAATGAGGAGATGGAGGCTTATTAAGGAACAATGAACTCAGTGTGGTCACTGAATTTTTTCCTTTACTTTCTGAGCATATGCTGAAGTTTTGAATTTCTAATAAGACTGTGGCCAAGCTGATTTTTAATTTTTGTTCATATTGATTAGAAATGATGTTTAAAGCAATTACTTAGCCATATTGTGTAAGCAGCACATTCACTGAGTCAACATTTATCAACCACCTGAAATGTGTTTGATTACAGGGATAGATGTTTGATAATTATTTAAAATTAAGGTATGAAGACTGTCCAAGAAATACGGACATGGATATTTGCAAGGGATTCATTTTCTTCTTCTATATGTACCCTTTTCTAAAATTTATTATTCTGAGAACAGTGCCGCAATTAAGGAGTTCTGTCTGCATTTAAATCAATCTTCTTTTTCAGAGTGTATATTTCTCATGAATCTTAACTGTGTCGCATTACCCCAGGGTCTCAAAACTTCAAGGACCAAAATAAGAAACCACTCAAATTATAGATTTAGGTGTTAGGAAAGTGAATGACTTTAATAGCTACATAACAAATCTTTTTGAAAGCCAGATGTTTTCTGGTTGTTAGCTTTCAACAAAATTGGAAGATGACTTAATCAAGGTATTTAATGATTATTATAAAATATATTTTGGATTCTAGTATATATGCAGAAGAAATTAGAAAATTTGAGTATAGTGCTGATAAAAACCCTAACAACAACACAACCTTTTTTATTTTCTATCTAGTTACTTCTGGGGAAAGGGTTCCTCAACAATAAATCTACAAAACTGAAAATTAGGACTGTCTAATTCTAATAGTATGTTTGAATTGAAACAAGCTAGTTTTAAAAAGATAAAACTCCAGTTATATCATAAAAACATACATTTTTGTATTATCCAGGCATAATATTTTATTTTCTATATTTATCAGCATTTTAATATGTTTATTCTGTTCTGGCACATTGTATGGTAATAATATTTGTGAATGCTACTCATTTCAAGAGATAAGTTTTAACACTTATAAGCATATTGTCTTTTAAAATTTAAAAAGAAAAATATTTTAAGTGTATATTATATATTTTTGCAGTAACAAATTATAATATTACTGATAAAATACTTTAAGGCACACAATATGGAAAGATACTACAATATAGTAAAATAAAATTGTGTGCAGGAGGAAAGGAAAAAAAGTTGAAGGAATAAAAGGGATGTTATAAAATTTCCATTTCTAAGAGCTCTTTAGTTTTTTAATAGAAGATGGGCATTAAATTGCTATTCCATTTGATGCATTTAAATGAGTATCATCTGTCAATACCTATGATGTACTGTAATTTAAGTCTTTTAAAGTATTTAAATTTTGACAAAGAGAGGCTTCATAGTTTTTCAAACTTTATGCACCTAAGCTTACGAACCAACCAGGTTTGGAAAGTACGGTACTAGATGAAATGTTAGGCATGGAACTTAGCACAGCTCTGAGCCTGCTCCAAGACTGTTCAGTTCCTGTCCATCAGGACTTCTTGTGCCTGACTGAATGGGGCTTTCCTACAGAAAAAAAAAAAAAATATGTCAAATGTCCCTGACTAAATACTTATTATTTCCTTTAGGCAATTGATATGAGTTAAAGAGATGTGTTTTTTAATGAGACAGACATTTCTCCATCCTCCAGCAACTCCAACATTCATGGCTTTCAGAATGAGAATGATAGGATCATACCTTGATATATAAGCTTTGGCCTCAGCCACAATGGACGTGGAAGAATTCTACATCTTGGCAATTTTTAGACCTGGTAACACCTTCCCTATTGCTACCAGGCAGAAGGGAAAGTTGAGATGTTTCCAAATAGCCATTTAGAATTATGAGATAACATTTTCAAAAATAGTCATAGGAAGAAAATATTCTGGAAAAATTGTATACTTCGGCAATTTCAGTAATTTTTAGAATAAAGCATTATACTTAAAATAATTATATATTAGTAGTACTATTTCTCCCTCCTGCCTCTTTTAACATTAACCCATACTACTTTCCTCTCCTCCCCCACCAAAGAAATATGAAAAATAAAGTGTATTCTTATTGGCTGGAAAGCTTCATAATTCCCAGTTAAAATAAAATAGTTTGCTGGCTGATGCAAATGCAGCAAATACATGGGACTGTATTAAGAATATGTGATATTTTACCAAAAACGTTTGATTTATGAGTTCCTCTACAATAATAAGCAATCTGGTGAATTTTCTGATCTCAGTTGTGTTAGACCCAGTTGACAGGTAAACATTAAAGTACATGGAGTTTATACTTGCATGGTAAAAATCTATTTGACAAACTTTTTTTCTTAAAACTTGGCTCTCAGGAACCTTGAGGTTTCTGTTTGAGAGATTATTTCTACTCATAGCTCTCTGGGGAACATGAGTTACATGGCCCCACTAACCACAAGAGGAAGTTAGATCCTAACATGTATCTTGAATATTTCACATATATAACTGATTTCCACAGCTAGTAAATCTATAAAGTCATTTTAAAAATTTGATGATCATTCGAATGAATCCCATGTGGACTAAGATATCAGAAGGAAAAATATTAATTTGAAAAAAGTGAATAATATAGCTATTTTAAAATACTGGAAAACAAAACATAATTTTTCAAGTTTACTCACAATAATAGAGTTATAGTTAAGGAAATCAATAGCTTCAGCAAATCATAAGTGATTTATGTAAGAGAAAACCATTTTTTAAAAATAATCATTGAGTGCTCTAAAAACAAATGGATGGGGGCATGTCAAGGGACACAGGAGACAACCTGAAATAAAGGAGCTAACAATGATTAAAGCTGGGACAATATGAAAAACAATCTAAATTATGTAATATTAAATTACAAACAAGAGTATAAAGTAAATATACATGGTTCTCTACTGTTATAAGTAAATAACTGAAAAAGTAAATAATTAAAGGAAAAGAGGCCAGCCATTACAGGAGAAATATATTTTGGTACTCTCTCTTCCAGGGGGCCAAGCTTAATTTCACCTATTATTACCACCTCTGTTGAGGGTGTACTACTTGCCGAAGAATAGAGTATGGAAAGGGGGAAATAGTAACTTTACAGTAGAGAAACCAGGCAAAAACTTTGTTAGTCAAATGACAAAGGTTGACGTCATTAATAATGTTATGTGGATGTCGTGTACCACTGATATGATGTGATTGAGGACACTTCACCTCTGTGGTGTGCTTATCCATTCATAGCCCAGTGTAATCAGGATGAAAACAGGCAAGCATGTATGATTTCATGGGATTGGGAGATATTCTACAGAACCCTTGGCCAATTCTTCTCAAGACCATCAAGATCATGAGAAACAGAAAAGCTGTCACACACCAAAAGAAACTGGAGAGACATGACAACTAAGTAAATATGGTATCCTGAAAATGAACCTAAAATACAAACAGCACATTAATGGCAATACTAGTAAAATCCAAGTAAAGTGTATGAGTTTAGTTAACAATAATACACTAAGATCAGTTTCTTAGTTTTCACAATTGTCCCATAGTAATGCAAGATAACAGTTAGAAAAACTGAATGAAGGATATATAGGAATTCTCTGTACTTTCTTTGCAGATTTTCTATAAATCTGAAATTATTCCCAAATTGGAATTTATTAAAATAATTTTCTGGTTTATTTAGCAGTTTGCTAGTTAAATAACCTATACACATAATTTATCAGGTTGTAGGAGTTCCATCTAAGGAACTGAGGATCACCTTTCTGCATCGTTTCCATTGATGTTATAAATTTCATGTGTAATTGGAGAATCAGAAATACTAATGAATAATAATTTAGGTTTTAAGTGTAAATCATCATCCTTTACAGCCTTCAGGTTTAAAGTAGGTGGTTTTTATTATGTATGACTGTGTCATCTTAGATACATTCACAAAGACATCACTTTTGGCTTATTCTGTTTCCTATCCTACTGAAGTCTCCACATTTGAACCATGTGTAAATGGAACATTTATTTTTACCTCTAAAAGTTGTCAAGTCATCTGAATATGATCTTTTATACAAATTGAAGAATTCGTTAAAGATATACAAAAAGAACATAGTTTGCAACAAAACATGTTTGCATTCAATATTTTTGGATTTTTGAGTTGAAAATCTTCATGTGTATAAAATATTTTTTATTCTTGTATGTATATATGTACATGAAATAAGGTTATGACTATTTAAAACAAATGTGTGGTACTTTTTGAAGCACTGATTGTCAAACATAATGATTTTTTTAGCTAAGATGGGGGAAATGAGATAATAATAATTACATTCATATTCATGATGTTCTATAGCAGTTCAGAAAAGTGGAAAATATTTGGTACATTTTATTTGATAGTACTCCTAGTATATATAGAGTCTTACCGAATTGTATGCTATTGCCTCTCAATGTCCCAGCCAGCTGTAACAGCTGTAATATACTTTGATCTATAAATTATAAAAGAACTCTTTGTAAAAAAAAAAAAAAAAAAAAAAAAAAATCACATCTTGTTGAAAAGTCTGGGAGTGATTAAAAGATTGAGAAAGATACAGAAATAAGAGTGATAAAACAGCAATTTGTTACTAAATAGAGCTTTAAACAGTATATGAAACATACTTCAGGTTAGTCAGAAGAGGTCCTCTGAATACACTGTGCATGCTTCCCTGAAATGAAACTGTATGTTATTGGTTAACCAGGATATTTAGCATAATCACTCTGCTAGACTGTGGTGGAGGGAGGTGATTATCACTGAGAACAGATGGGCAGGTCCACAGCACTGCCAGATTCTGCACAAGCTCCATTTATCGTTGGTTCTTGCTTTTTTCCTTCTGTGTTTTTAATTTTTTTTAAAAACATTGTATGTTCTAAAGAACTAGCTTCACAAAAGGTCGGTGGCTGATGATCTTTCAGCTAAGATTTCAAATGTAGAAGAAAGATTCAAAATGCTATCACTGTGTATCTAAGAAGGATGGGGCAGATTTCATTTTACCCTCTAGTCTCCCTCAATGCATGCACGGATTTATCTGTACGCTAAGCTCTCTGCTCTGCATCTGTAGCTCCTTGTGGATTATATTGTCTCTGTGATCAGAAATGATTTTCTCGGATATGAACACCGTTTCTGGCTCCCCTAAAGTGCATCCTCCTAATGGGACCCGGTTTTACACTTTTCAAGTAAGTGTGCTTTAAATGGCTTCACTACTTAGGAAGTTAATGTATTGTCAAACTTTTAATAAAGGGCTGTATAAAGGAAGAAAGACTTAAAAAGGTTGGAAGTGTTGAAGAGAATGTATGGAATGAATAATGTGCATGTTAGTTTAATCTACTTTAAACTGTGGATATAGGATGGCATCAGGAGCCTCTGTGAATTTTAAAAAAAAGTGAACACAATTTTCCACAGGAATTTCTAAATCTGCTACAGTGTCATCCTTGAAGGTTTATGAGATGTGTTGTGTCTCCTGATATTGTTATTTATGGTTATAATGTGGTAAAAATTGTAGAGTTACTTTCCTTGTGCATCACAGAAAGAGTAAAATTAAAAAATTTTATGAACTTTGCAAACTAAGTCCTCTTGGCTTAGAAAAATATTTTGCATTTCATATACACAGTTTAACATAATTCCCATTATTTAATTTTCTTATGTGTATAACATAAGGGCAACAAACAATACAGGAGGTTTAAGAACCACATTTAGCATGCTTTTGAAATAGAGTAGAAACTCATTAAAATGGAAGATTTTCTGTGTTATCGAAAAGTAAAATGATTTATAATATAAATGTGAGTTACAAAGCTGTTACCTACTAAATGTATTTCAATTGCCTGTGACTAAATCAACCATCAGTCTACAAAATGCCTAGGTCTAAACTAGATCAGATTCTATCTTATTTTTATCTTCAAATTGTGCCTTTCATTACTAAGGTTTACTTTGTAATTCAGTCATATCATCGTTACATGAAAAGGGAACATGAAATTCTTTTCCCTGTATATTTTACATTATGGAAACATAAACAGCCTGACATTTAATTATTTTGGCTGTATAATAATACCATACTTGGAAAACATAAGTATAAAGACCGAGAGAATTAATATAATAAAGGTAATCAGAATTTTTAAAGGGGTCTCTAAATAAATGCACATCTGAATTATAAGTCTCTTGCCTTTGCAAACTGTGGGCAGTAGATAGAATTACTCTTTCTCTCTCCCTTTTCTATACTTCTATTTTTAATTCTGTTGCCTCTCTTGTTTTACACTGATGTCTACTGATAGTGCAAGTCTGTGGTTTTACAAAATATATTCTCTTCCTAGTGGTGATCTGCTTATTGTGGCAGTGATTCAAAATGCAAGTGCCCTGGGGCTGTTGTACAGAATTATTACTTTTTTTTTTCTCCTCTGTACACTGAGATATGAACACCTCTTACAATATCCTGCAGCTGACTCTTTGGGTAGCATTTGACATTAGGTATTCTACTTCAGTCTCTTAAAGTTTAAGGGTCAGTTCATTCCATATGCTCGGTCATGACAGAGGCTTTTTACAATTCTTTCAGTAAAGATCTTACTGACACCTTTCTTGGCAGGTGACGTTCTTTGAAAACACACTGGTACAATTTTTAATTACCCCCTTTTTATTGATAATAACATATTCATGTAAAAACCATAGGAATTCAGATAAGATATAAATTTTGCCAAACATAAACTCTGTTCTCCTACATTTTAAATTTCCTAAAATATTTGATCCTGAGGTCTATAACACAATATGTGTTTAAGTTTTGATGTTTGTCTTTTTGTTGCTATTGTTGTTTGTTTTTGCCTTTGGTGGAAGAAAGAGACAAAGATGGCTTTTAAAGCACAAAGATTAAGGTATATAATAGTCAACTCTTGGCTTTTCTTTTCCAAAAGAAAGAATTACATGATTATTACAATTATACTGAATGATTATTAGAATTATATATTGATTATAAAGAATTAAATGATTTTCTTACCTATATACATTAACCCATATTGAGGCAGCATATTTTCTTTGGATGAAATGCTGTTAAAAACAAATGAGATGCTGTAAAGTAACAGACCATTTGTCAAAAACTGTATCTTGAGAAAATGATTAAATTTTCAAAAATGGTTGTCATTATGAAATGGCGTAAATGTACTTCTAAAATGATTCTGCATCAAGGAGTTGGGATTTTAATGCTTACTTCCTTAAAATAATTCTAGCACAGGAGTTAACATATGCAAATATATTTAAGAGAGCTTAGCATGAATAATACTGCGTTTTAGTTCCATCTTCTCATTAAACATCCAAACTATCCTGTCATTTTTTTCTGACATGGTATGCTATCACATTTTAAGAGTAAGATTTAGAATGCATTTGACCTAAGTAGTTCAAAGGAGAAAAGGCAACAAATAAGAAGTTGAAGGATATTCTTAGTACAAGACTTTGCTTTTCATTGCATCTTTAATTTAGGCAAACACATTCATACTTCTAAGCATGCACATATGCCTTTTTAAATAGAATATGTAACACTTAATTTAAACTAATTCCCTTAAGTGTGAATCATCACTTTTATATTACTGTGAATATACTTGTGCCTGCAGTTTTCTACTCAGAGGTGCCTGGACCCTGGATGATGCCAGCACCCAATTTGCACTGTATGTCTAATGAATGACTTCTCATCAAAAGTCAAGTTCTACAGTGTAGTTTCTAAAATGCCCTTTAATTGACAAAAGTTAAAATTAAAAGCTACTAGAGGAAAATAATATTTGCAGTATTTTTATGCATTAGAAGTGTCAATTTGTGGGACTCAAATATATACAAGTGAAAAACCTACTTTAAAATAAACATATATATACATATGGTGAATTTTGTTACTTTTAGGTCCATATAAATGATGTCTCAACATGATTTTACATTTGTTCTTTCATAGCTTTATCTTTGTAAATAACACCATCTATTTGCTCTACTAACCCTACTGAGTGGTTAATCATGACTTAATGTGTTCCTCCTCCCAGAGGTCCTGGCCACCACCATGGCTCCCCTCATTTCCTAGAAATTAAATACCTTCACCCACCTGTTTTCAAACCATATCTGTGCAGTCCTAAACTTTCATGGGAGTTTGTCAGTAGTTGCTAGCAACAGTAGGGAAAATATTTTTTTTCTTATTTTTTTTTTTTTTTTTATTTTTAGACAGCATCTTGCTCTGTTGCCCAGGCTGGAGTGCCATGGCCCAATAAAGGCTCACTGCAACCTCAGCCTCCCAGGCTTAAGCGATCCTCCCACCTTAGCCCCACAAGTAGCTGGGACTATAGGCACACACCATCACACTCAGTTACTTTTCTAATGTTCTGTAGAGATGGAAGTATCACTATATTTTCCAGAGTCTTGAACTCCTGGGCTCAAGCAATCCTCCAACATTGGCCTCCCAAAGTGCTGGAATTACAAGAGTGAGCCACCTCACCAGGCCAAGAAACATTCTTTTGAGGCTCACAAAGTTTCTCTACATTTTGGTGGTAAATTCTGGATTTATATTTTTTATTCATGGATGGTCTGTGAAAACTTTCATACGTAACAACAAACAGTGTGTTACTATCACATATAAAACAAAGTGAAGTTTGCAACCCATTTCTTCAAACCAAAGGATTAATTTCTGATAGAAGGAATTTTATCTCCTGGGCCCATAGAATAGTTATTTCTGTTTAGGATATATTTATTTGTTTGTTTAGCCATTGAATCCTAGCATTAATAACATTATCTGTCAGAACTATGTATAAAAGTGGCTAACTCTTCATACCTACTGAAAACAAGAGAAAGAAGCTTTACTATAAGTGTGGAAACAGTAACCTGCTGCTTCTGTGCTTAAAATACTTCTCTTCTCCAACCATTTTGGCACCAGGCACTGGATTTGTGGAAGACAATTTTTCCATGAACCTGAGAGGGGGAGGGGAAGGGACAGTTTCAGGATGAAACTGTTCCAACTTAGATCATCAGGCATGAGATTTCTGTAAGGCAGGTGCAACACAGATCCCTTACATGCACAGGTCACGATAGGGTTCACACTCCTATGAGAATCTAATGCCACTGCTGATCTGGCAGGAGGCAGAGCTCAGGCGGTAATGTGAGTAACGGGGAGCAGCTATAAATACAGATGAAGCTTTGCTCACTTGCCCACTGCTCACCTCCTGCTCTGCAGCCTGGTTTCTAACAGGCCGCAGACCAGTACCAGCAGTTGGAATCCCTGCCTTAAAATATAGAAATTATCTTCCCAGCTTGACATAAAAAAGACCTTCCTGATATGGGACAGACACTCTACTTTCTTTCCTAGAAAGTTGCTTGCATGCTTTTCTGTGTGATTGTCCTTTGCCTCTTCACTCAAAGTGCCCACTGGAAATTTTTTCTTAAATATTTATCTCAAATGCTACCTCCTCCATGAAGCCTTCACCCATTCCTGCACACTGTATTAAATGCCTTTTGTAAAAAAAATTCCTCTTTATTTGTTCATACTGCTACCAAAGCAAATTTTATGCTTTGTTATAATCCCCAAGACCATTTTATTATGCTGTGTTCCTCATGCATGGAGACCGACAATATTTCTGTAAAGTGGAAAATATATTTCAAAAATAATTGATTTACCTATTAACATTTAACACAGTAAGCAACAAATTATTTTTCTTTTAACTATATAGGCAGTTAGTGAGACATAACTATTTATTAATAGGGACAGTATCTAAAGATGTATAAATGTAAATTTGCTTGTGTACCACACAAAGTAAGATTCTTAAAAATATGTAACAGATACATTAGTGACCAAGGAAAAATTTTAATTTTATTGTTGTTTAATATTTCTATGGCAGCTAGCCAAACTCTTTTTGAAGATTTTAATACCTCTTTACCATTTTTATTAGTTGGGGGTTTTCTTATTTTACCAAGATAACTTTCAATTTTTATTTGTATATAGTCTCATACTTGGCAGATAGGATTAGCACCTGAAATAGGAGACTAATATGTAAACTGAAAATCTCAATTGCATGAAGAATTTTTATTCAAAAAGATACTTCACTGGGCATGGTGTTCTCAGCACTTTGCGAGGCCTAGGCAAGTGGATCTCCTGAGCTCAGGAGTTCAAGACCAGCTTAGGCAACACAGAGAAACCCCGTCTCTACCAAAAATACAAAAAAAAAAAATTAGCCAGGCATGGTGGTGCACACCTGTGGTCAGAGCTACTTGGGAGACTGAGGTGGGAAGATTGCTTGAGCCTGGGAGGCAGAGGTGCAGTGAGGCAAGATCACACCAGTGAATTCCAACCTGGCTGACAGAGTGATACCCTGTGTAGTAGTTCGTTTTCAGGCTGCTGATAAAGATATACCCAAGACTGGGAAGAAAAAGAGGTTTAGTAGACTTACACTTCCTTGTGACTGGGGAGACCTCACAATCATGGTGGAAGGCAAGGAGGAGCAGTCATGTCTTAAGTGGGTGGCAGTAGGCAAAGAGAGAGCTTGTGCTCTTCTTTTTAAAACCATCAGATTTCATGAGACTCATTCATTGTCATAAGAATAATGAAGGAAAAACCCACCACCATAATTCAATCACACCCCACTGGGTTCCTTCCACAACATGTAGAAAGTATGGGAGTTACAATTCAAGATGAGATTTGGGTGGGGACAGAATCAAACCGTATTTTTCCCCAGACCCATCCCAAATCTCAGGTTCTCACATTTTAAAACCAATCATGCCTTCCCAACAGTCCCCCAAAGTCTTAACGCATTTCAGCATTAGCTCAAAAGTCCCCAGTCCAAAGTCTTATCTGAGACAAGGCAAGTTTCTTCTGCCTAAGAGTCTGTAAAATCAAAAGCAAGTTGCATACTTCCTAGATACCATGGGGGTATAGGCATTGGGTTAATACAGTCATTCCAAATGAGAGACATTGGCCAAAACAAAGGGACTACAGGCCCCATGCAAGTCTGAAATCCAGCAGGGCAGTGAAATCTTAAAGCTCCAAATGATCCAAAATGATCTCCTTTGACTTCATGTCTCACATCCATTCACACTAATGCAAGAGGTAGGTTCCCATGGTCTTGGGCAGTACCGCCTCTGTGGCTTTGCAGGTACAGCCTCCCTCCTGGCTGCTTTCATGGGCTTGTGTTGAGTGTCTGTGGCTTTTCCAGGTGTACGGTGCAAGGTGTCAGTGGATCTACCATTCTGAGATCTGGAGGAAAGCAATGGCCCTCTTCTCACAGCTCCACTATGCGTTTCCCCAGTAGAGGCTGTATGGGGCCTCTGACCCCACATTTTTTTTCTTCACTGCCCTAGCAGAGGTTCTCCATGAGGACCCCACCCCTGCAGAAAACTTCTGCCTGGGCATCCCGGCATTTCCATACATCCTGTGAAATCTAGGCAGAAGGTCCCAAACTTCAGTTCTTGACTTCTGTGCACCTGCAGGCTCAACAGCATGTGGAAGCTGCCAAGGCTTCAGGCTTCCACCTTCTGCAGCAACAGCCTGAACTGAACTTTGGCCCCTTTTAATCACAGCTGGAGCAGCCGGGACATAGGGCAGCAAGTCCCTAGACTCCACACATCAGAAGGACCTTGGGCCCGGCCCATGAGACCACTTTTTCCTCCCCAACCTCTGAGCCTGTGATGAGAGGGGCTGCCACAAAGGTCTCTGACATGCCCTGGAGACATTTTCCCCATTGTCTTGGGGATGAATATTAAACTCCTTGTTGCTTATGCAAATTCCTGCAACTGGCTTGAATTTCTCCTCAGAAAATGGGGTTTTCTTTTCTATAGTATTGTCAGGCTACCCATTTGCAAAACTTTTATGCTCTGTTTCCCTTTAAAACTAAGTGCCTTTAACAACACCCAAGTCACCCCTTGAATGCTTTGCTGCTTAGAAATTTCGTCTGCCAGATACCGTAAATCATTGCTCTCAAGTTCAAAGTTCTACAAATCTTTAGGGTAAGGGCAAAATACCACCAATCTCTTTGCTAAAACCTAACAAGGGTCACTTTTGCTCCAGTTCCCAAAAAGATCCTCATGTCCAGCTGAGACCACCTCAGCCTGGATTGTATTGTCCATATCATTATAAGCATTTTGGTCAAAGTCTTTCAACAAGTCTCTAGGAAGTTCCAAATTGTCCCACATTTTCTTGTCTTCTTCTGAGCCCTCCAAACTGTTCCAACCTCTGCCTGTTTTCCAGTTCCAAAGTTGCCTCCACATTTTCGGTTATCTTTTCAGCAATACCCCACTCGTGGTATCAGTTTACTGTATTAGTCCATTTTCACACTGCTGATAAAGTCATACCCAAGACTGGGAAGAAAAAGAGCTTTAATGTACTAACAGCTCCACATGGCTGAGGAGGCCTTACAATCATGGGCAGAGGCAAGGAAGAGAAAATCACATCTTAAATGGATGGTGGCAAACAAAGAGAGAGAGCTTGTGCAGGGAAACTCCCATTTTTTAAAACCATCAGATCTCATGAAACTCATTCACTATCATGAGAACAAGGCAGGAAAGACCCCCATAATTCAATCACCTCCCACGGGGTTCCTCCCACAACACATGGAAATTGTGAGAGTTACAATTCAAAGTGAGATTTGGGTGGGGACACAGCCAAAGCCTATCACCCTGTCTCAAAAATAAGTAAGTAAATAAATAAATAAATAAAATTGGAAAGAAAAGAAAAAGAGAAAAAATATACTACTGGTAATTAGTATGTGGTTAGCACCATATCTCTGTAATCAAATGAGGTTGAGGTAATTCTGGCTTTTTATCAAAGAACCAGATTTTCTATATTCTATCATTTTGTTACTACCTAAGAGTCTGCCATTATTTTTCTATTCTTTGAAGGACCATATAATTTCTTATGGTTGATACATTTTAAATCCATCTGAAAATACCTCTCAGAATGCTTGGCATGTGTTATGTGTTCAAATAAAATTAATGAAGACAAAGTAATGCTATATAGATGATACAAAATACCTCTTAGCTCCAAGATTACTTAGTAATATAGGCAGAGTTTCCCAGCTAAGTGAGAGAATGAGTATTTTGGTCTGTCACCCAATTGTATGCATTCATGCTTATAAATGGCAGAGATAATACAAGAGATGTTTAAAATAACTGGAACATAACCTAGATATAGGAAATGGCTAAAAATAAAGTATGCAACCTCCAAAATACAAATATAGCTTTAATTGTAATCCCTAAGACCTTGGACTTTGGATTTAAGAATTTTCAGTGAGGAGTGAAACAAAAGCTTGGATTTGCTATTAGAATACTGAATGTTTCCTTGGTTGGGAATTGTACTAGAACAGAGGGAAAAATTCAGTAGCTTTAAAAAAAATGCAGATGAGTTGTCATGATTTCCCACTTTAGAGATGAAAAAATGAAGGTGCATAAAGGTACTCAAATCAGCATTTAATAATGCAAAGAGGGAGTAATATAGTTTCTGTCTGAATCCAGCGCCATAAAACACAAAAATTCATGCTCTTTCCATTATATTCTGCTGCCTAAACTGGTAATTATTACATGCAGCAACAAAAGTATTCTAAACTATGTAATTTCCAATACTGTTGATGATCTATTAGACATTTACAGATATTTGTCTCCATAGCTTCAAAACATTGCCTCACTGGATTTTTAAATTTAAGGCTTTTATTGGACTACACTCCCTCATTTAATCTTTACTGATAGTATTTTCCTAGTTGCAAATACGTATTTATTATAATCAAATTGCCAATAAACTTATATCCTGAAATTGCACTGAAAGATATAAAGGACAACTCAAGGAAAAAATCTGTCATAAATACACCCTTTTGTTTATTTAAGAATGCTCTGTTTATCAGTGATACAAATGATAGAAATCAATAGGAAGTCATAACTCTTCCATTTGCAGAATTCTCTACCTAATAGAAGTTAGCTAGGCTGTATGTTACATGAGGCAGGTGCTGTGTCCTTATTCTCATTGTTGATTCACAGACATCAGAGTGCCTAATACAAAACCATGATTAGTAAATAGGTGATGAATTTTGTTACAAATTAAAAATAAGAATGTCTTACTTAGTGTCATGTAGTCATTGCTGGTACCCTGATTTAGTGCAGCCTCCTTAAAATCACATAAATGCTTTTAAGATTCTCAAGTTTAGGCATACAAATGTATTTCACTTATACCTAGCTAAAATAACTCTATGTATCAGGTATCATCTGGAGGGGAAAGAAATTGGAAGTAGGGAAATGACTTGGGAAGTCCTTGAGATAAAGTATTTAATGCACTGAGTACAGTCCAGGTGGCTAGAAAGAGTCCAATAAAGCAGCTACTGAAACAGTGGTTTCAGTGGTATGGTATGGTCCATAGATCACTTTAGAGTTGGCAGGGATGTGAGCTAATAAAAGATAAAGTGAAAAATATTTAATAGGTATAATGAATATAATTCAAAATAATTTATTAAAAGTTGCTGAATATTATAAGAGGCAAAAGAGGAAAGGTCAGGTTTACCTTTAATATTTGTAGTGAAGGAGAGAGGAATAAGGAGAAGAAACCCTTTGGAAAACAATATATTAAGTTCAGTTTTGAACAGACTGATTAGACAGCTGGAAACACAGGTTTGACTCTCAGGAAAAGAGGTCTGTCTGAGTAGTAGATGTTAATGTGGGAGACATCTGCTTACTGGGTAGAGGAATCTATGGAAGTAGGTGAAATGGCTTTAGCAGAGAATGAGGAGATTGGGAGTAGGGTGGGGAATGGACACATTCACTTACACAGAATTATCATTATTTTCAGTATGTGTGCTTGGTTTACTTTGTAAGCACATTTTGGAAGTTGTTTTCCTTATCACCCCTCCTTGAATATTACCCCTGAAGCTAATTAAAGTTAGATACTCTCCCAAATGTGTGTATTAGCTTTATTTTATAAATACTTTTTGGAAGCTTATATTCCCATTCAATCCCATCCTGGAATATTATCCCTGAAACTTAATTCAAGATAAATTCTCCTGTTCTTATGCTTCCTTACCATAATAAAGATATGTGTATAGCATTATTATACTACACTTAGTTTTTCAACTGTCTCTCTGCACCACTAGACTGGTTATTCCTGGAGAGCATATAATTTATTTCACTTAACTGCTCACATTTTTATTGACACCTAGCATAATGCCTGTCATATAGAAGGTTTCTATGCTTTTTGAATGAATAAATGAATCAATGTTCAATGTTTAAATTTTAGACTAAAATTAGTTTTCTAACTTTGACACACCTTGTTGTGAGGCACCATTATGTCAGACTTTAACCATATTGAGAAAAACACTTGGCCTCTGCACTCAATGATCTTAGAGTTACTGCAAGGAAAATTATCAAAAAGTCACAATAGCATATTATTCTGTTCTCTAGAGCAAACAGATAAACAGAAATGCTTTGACTTTAAATGTACATACAGACAATATTATTATAGATTGGGTAATTTCAATTACAGAAGTCTATTTCCAAATTTACTTTTAATTCTAGTTCATATTTAACTTTGCTATCATTTTTATTGCTTTTTCCTTTTATATTTTCAAAATATTTTACAAATAACAAGAATTATTCTAAAAAAATTCATAGTAGTTAAAAGCATTCATGTATTAGTCTGCTTTCACACTGATATAAAGAATACTACCCAAGACTGGGTAATTTATAAAGAAAGGATGTTTAATTAACTCACAGTTCCACATGGGTAGGGAGGCCTCTGGAAACATAATCACGGTAGAAGGGGAAGAAGGCACGTCTTACAGGTGGCAGGCAAGAGAGAGAAAGTGTGAAGGAGGAACTGTCAAGCATTTATAAATAAAACCATCAGATCTCATGAGAACTCACTATCACAAGACCAGGATTGGGGGAACTGCTGCCATGATACAATCACTCCCCTCCCTCAACACATGGGAATTACAGGTCCTTCCCTCTACGTGTGAGGATTACAATTTAAGATGATATTTGGATGGGGAAACAGATCCAAACCATATCAGTGACCACTGGAATTAAATACATTATTCAAAAACAGGTTCTACGATTTGCTAGAGTGTGAGTATAAGCAAGTGAAATTATTTCTCTATTTTTACTTTCCTAAACCATGGGAAAATAATAAAAATATTTGGTTGTAAGGTTATTCTAAAAGCTCAATGGAATATGTATGGAATCTTGTAAAAGTATTTACTTCCAATAAAGATGGAACTCAATCAAGATTAACTATTGTTTTAATGATGAATGTACTTTTTAAATAATAGCATAATTTATTTCACAAATAATATTTTTATTGGCTCATCTTAAATTTAGAGAAATTTAATGTTAAGTGAGCACAGGCACTACTTTAAGTATTTTATATATAAATTAGGGAAGCTTAGTAAAATATATTGACTCATCAAGGTCCTTATAATATATAAATTATTTTATGCTTATATAATATAAGTTTTCAGAATATCAATACTAAGTATCCTTTTGGAAGTCTTCTTATGTTTCTTTTATAAATGCATTTCTTGTGTATTTTTAAATTGTATTATATAATTCATTTTGAAGTTTACCATATTGAATCTTTGTTATGACTTTTATTATCATCTTAGTTTTATATGCATAAATATGTACATCAAAATTACCAATTTATGAATTTAGCTAATTTTAAAATAGAATTTACTGTATCTACAAATTAAAAGATAATATCTGATTTTATATGCTAAGTGCTGCATACAACATGTAAAGATTTAAATAAATTTGTGTCACTGGGAGTCAACAAGAGTCAATGCTATTACTGGCATGTTAAAAGAATATCACAAACCAATATTTTAAATTATATCGAAAAGCAAACCTTAGCAACTTTAAATAGAAAACTGGACAATGACACTAGGAAGCAATGAACATAGCCTAATTATTGTATCTTAAATATTCTTGATTGTAATTATTTTGGTGAAGGAAAGACACATGATTCATAGAAAACATGGTATCTATTGGTTGTTTTCTACAAAATAAAATTAACACAAAATCAACAGTTCTGAACTGCAATATAATGTTCGTATATACAGTCAGACAACCACTTAATGACATTGTGGTAAATAACAAAATGCATATATAATGGTGGTCCTGTAAGATTACAATGCAACTGAAAAAATTCCTATCACATAGTGACATCATAGCCATCCTAATGTCATAGCCATCATAACATCATACACATCATATTGTGATAGCACAATGCATCATGCTGGTGGTGATGCTGGTGTAAACAAACCTACTATGCTGCAAGTCATATAAAAGTATAGCACATACAATTATGTACAGTACATAATAACTTGATAATGATAGTAAGCAACTATGTTACTGGTTTATACATTTACTATACTATATATTAATTGATATTTTGGAGTGTACTCCTACTTATTTAAAAAACTCAACTGTGAAATAGTATCAGGCAGGTGCTTCAGGAAGTATTCCAGAAGAAGGCACTATTATCATAGGTGGTGACAGCTCTGTGGATGTTATTGTTCCTGAAGACTTTCCAGTAAGACAAGATGTGGAGATGGACGACAATGATGGTGATGATCGTGAGCCTGTGTGGGACTGGGCTAATGTGCATGTCTGTGTCTTATTTTTTAATTGAAAACTTTAAAAAGTAAAATAAAAAAAATTCAAATAAAAAAAGCTTATAAAATAAGGATATAAAGAAAGAAAATATTTTTGTCCACCTATGCAATGTGTTTGTATTTTAAGCTAAGCATTATTACGGAAGAGTCAAAAAGTGAAAAAAAAAAAAAAAAACCCTAAAATTTATAAAGTAAAAACGTTACAGTAAGCTAAGGCTAATTTATCATTGCAGAAAAAAAAAATGTTTTGTAAATTTAGTGTAGCCCAAGTGTACAGCGTTTACTATGCCTACGGTAGTGTACAGTATTGCTGTAGGCCTTCACATTCACTCACCACTCACTCACCGATTCACCCAGAGCAATTTGCAGTCTTGTAAGCTCTATTTATGGTAAGTGCCCTATACAGGTGTGCCATTTTTTATTCTTTTATGCTATATTTTTACTGTTTTTCGATAGGCCTGATAGCTAGCTAGCTAGCTAGCTAGATAGATATACAATTACTACCATGTTACAGTGCCTACAGTAATCAGTACAATAACGTGCTGTACAGGTTTGTGCTCTAGGAGCAGTAAGCTATGCCATACAGCCTAGATGTGTAGTAGGCTACACCATCTAGATTTGTGTATTGTGTCATGATGTTCACATGACAAAATCACCTAATTACACACTTCTCAGAACACAACCCAGTCATTAGGTGATGTATAACTGTGTCATACTTTATCCTGTATTTCTGTTTTCTTTGGCACATTAGTATTCTGCTATTTTTAAAAGGATCCAACTTTGAGGTTATAATAGGACTATAAGAAGCCGTAGGTGTCAGAGTTGGTTGATGTTACACAGCTGCTGAAAAAGAAGCCATCTTTGAAGTCCTAAATGATATATGGCATCATAAATAAAATATTATACATTCACTGTATTTCAAGCGTTATAATTTATCACTGTCTACATTATTTGTTTAATACAGTTTTGCTTAATGTTTAATATATAAGGAATCACATGTTTTAGCAATAATATAGTTCAAATATTTGCATACACTGTTCTTTCATTCAGGAAACACTTATCAAGAACTTACTTTAGATGTGAAGTGTATTTTCAGGAAGCAGTTTTTGTAAAGCATAAGAGGTTAAAATAAATATTTTAATAGACGACTGTAAGTTGCAGTTATATTGTGCTGAAAGAATCAGTTAATTCCAAATGTGTCAGTTGAGAAAGAATTTGAGGAAGAATTTTATTCTTTAAAAAGTCATGAGGAATTTTGAAGTAATTATATTGCATAAACATAAGTAAAGAAGTATTTTATTAATAAGTCCATACCAGCCATGGTTTATGGCTGGCCAATGGGCCAGAACTGAGAGACCATTCTAGACAGAGCTTCTCCATGGCATATATTCCCTAGAATTTTCATTTTCTTTACCTTCTTGAAGTTCTAAAACATGCTGTGGACCCTAGGCCTCCTGGTCTTTAGTGATGCCATTCCCTGTCTCCATGTCATGTTATGCACACATGGACACACTCATTCAGTACAACTCATTGGTGGTGGTAATTATAAAGAAGAAATACTCCATCAGCTAAGAGCTTTGCTCTTAGAACAGGCTAGTTTCTGTTTTAGCATGGTTTACTGGAAAAAAAGCAATGGTCAATTTGTTTTAATAAATCTTAAACATCCTATATTTATTTTTTAAAAATATTCTTCTAGGTTATTTGCATGACAAGAAGAAAAATATGTATTTTCTTTTATCTTTATTGTATTAATTGATAGAAGGAAGAGAAAGCTGAAGAACTTGAAAAGGGTGAGGTTAAGAGCTGGAACATAAACCTTGTAGTGACTAATGCTTCATTGTCTTAGGAAAAAAAAGGAAAAGAGAAGATGGGTAAAGAGATGTAATAAAACTTGATAGAAAGCATTTTGAAACAGTTCACATAAAATGGCTTTATCCTAATCACTTTACCAAAAGTAAATGGCACAGGAATGATGTTGCATGCCTTAGAAGAATGGGAAATACTGGAAATAATGTCTTTTGGGGGGATAATAGATGTTAGCAGCAATGAGAGTCAAGGTGCAATTGGAAGCATAGATGTGTAGCTGTCTTTTAAGTAGATTTCTGTGATTATCTTTCTAAACAGAATTGAAATGGAAATACGTATTGGCAGATGCCACAAAATATCAAGGAGGCAAGGAATTCAAGGTTTTAATGAGTAGTGTTGAACTGACTGAATATGGGTTAGTCTTTAGGTAATGAACATAGGAAGTGATATTTTTTATTGAAAATATATTTCACTTCTCAAACAAAATAGAAAAATGCCCCAGAAAATTATACTTTGCTTAATCCTGCTATAGTACTATGTTATAGACATAAATTCCAAGAAAATGTATTTTATTCGATGATGATTCTCAGGACATTTCATCATATGTGGCACTCCAAAAATATATGTGAAGTGAATAGATGTTATTTGGTAATACAAATTTGAAGATTTTTTTTACCTTGTAAAATATTGTAACTGAAATAAAGTTAATATATTTTGCACTATTAAGTAATCCCCCAATTTATTTTAACTTTGCATATGTCTAATAAGATATATTAAGTAGCACTATAAAACATGTGTTGAAGGAAATGTGAGCACATCAACCATTGTAGATAATGATGAGAGGGACAGTCATAGTTTTTTTATAAGCTAAACTAAAGGTAGGAGAATTTGTGCTTTTGTAGGGAAAGGTCAAATACAATCACAGGCCTAGAAAATTAGCCTTATTTTTAACATTGCATTAATCTAATTTTATTAGTATAGCCAGTTAGTATATTACATTTTCAAAAAATATAGAGAAATATTTAATATGAAATGCTGCCAACATAATTTACTAAGTGAAAACTAGATCTTAAGAAGAAAGGATGGAGAAAATCACAGACAATATGTAGCCTCAGGAAAAGAACATGGAAGAGAAACTCAATTCCATCTATTCAAAAGTAATATCCTTTGATTTGAATACATTATTATTGTTCATCATGTCTGGTGAGAAACCTGTGGGAATACATGAAAGTGAATGAAAACAAGATGTTTCAATGGGATATAAATATGAACTAATGACTGTTGGAGTAAAGTAATCATTAGAGATGGAATCTTAATCAAATCTCAATACTGGGGATTTTCTACATGAGGCAGACTACAAAATGCAAGGAGCAGGAGATACAAATTTCAGCCTTATATCTAAACTTGAAACGTGAATATGCAAATATTGAATTTCCCCAAGGTTCAGTTTATTTTTAAAGTAATAAAAATAGTAAATATATTTCTCAAGGTTGATGAGAAAATATATTGGAAAGCATTTTATACATTTTAAAACACTGTTCAGTTGAGGCTCACAATAGAAAGCAGCAGGAACTTATGGGCACATTAAACAAAATAAAAATGTATTAGAATGATACAGAAAATGATACATTTTCTACTTCTGTGCTCTAAAATCTCACTGTTCCTTCGGAGTCCAGTGCAATATATGAAAACCGAAAACATCAGGGTGTGTGTTTATTTGTTTGTTTGTTGTTTGTTTTCGACTTGTGACTATTATGTACGAAGTTCTATTCTAGTTACTGGATAAATTAAGGCAAGGGAGTGAAACATGGAGTTTATATTCTAATAGGATAAAATAGATAATAGCAAAATAAATAGGATGATGTATAGCATGCTGGGCAGTGATAAAAGCTAAGGAGAAATAGGGAACGTTGGAAGTGGGAAGGTAGTGTTAGAGTGTGCAATTTAAATGGTATGGGGGAGGAGAGGCCTCACAGAAAAGGGGACCTTTGTGTAAAGTCCTGGAGGAATCAAAGCAGCTTGGAGATCTCTGTACTAGAATGCACTGAAGGGCAGTCTCTTCACAGTATCATCCATCACTAGATAGTTTAACTGTACTCACAGCCATCTACTCAAGGCAGAGAAAGTGTGACCAGCCCAATCTGGACCTCGTTTAATCATGTATGGGCTGTCATCTGCTGGCCTGGTGCCTGGCTTGCCCAACCCCTGTCCCAACACTGTCCCACCTACTATAACAAGGTACACCACAGATTGTGCTCAAGGAGATCTTAGATTTCCTTTAAGACCAAAAAAAAAAAAAAGAAAAAAAAGTGTCTATGACATCCCTACACTCCTCACTTCTTCTAACACTTTCTTTCTGTGCCATCCTTTCCCCATTTTCTACTTCTGTACTCTAAAATCTCACTGTTTCTTTGGAGTCCAGTGCAATATATGAATATGTAACAGTCCCTCAATTTAGGTTCACCGCTACTCTTGTTGAGATTCCATATAATTTGTGCTTATCTCTATTATAATAATTACCACAAATCTGATTTAATTATGCATATCTCTTTTCCCATGATCCTGTGAGTTCCTTAAGGAAACAAAATATACTTTTTTAGGTGAACAAATTGTGAGTGTTCAATAAATGTCTAAATATATAAAGGATATATGTAATTATCTCAAAGGTCACAAAGCATATGTTGTACTAAGCTTTATGTTGGTGATATATTCATCAAAGTTGACATTGTGTCTATAGAATATGAAGTATCTAACAGAATATAATTATCGTTTATGTGTGTGTGTAGTTGTTGATGTTTTTGTTTATTTGGTGGAGAGAAGTTATAAGTGAAGGAAATAATTTATTATTGTAAGCATTTTAACATAAAAGTTTTAAAATATTTTAAAGTTTAAAATAAATGTATTTAATGAGTATTTAATATCAGGCTATCTGTACTTTATATAAATACTATATAAAAGTAGATGTTCCATTTCAATCTGTTTAATGTTCAACAATACCATGCTATTCAAATCAGCTTTAATTTTCTTTTAATAGCTAACATTTTCTCTGAAGTTATTAGTATTGAATACTCAATCCTTATAGCATTTGAAGTCATACAGAGCTGAGTGTTAATCATTCTCTACCACCTTCTGGACAAGGGATTTAATCTTTCTAACTTCACTTTTTACATCTGTAAAATGGGGTAGATAGGAATACCAACCTCAAGGGATTGTCATCAAGGTGAACTGAGATACTGCATATGTAAAGAACCCATCATGGGGCTTGACATGCACAAATGCAAAACAGGTGTACTTACAGCACTATTATATTAATATTGTTACTAAAGTATCAAATATTTAAATGAAATACTTTGTTTCTCAATAATATAATTGATTGTTACTGTCAATTCAAATTCTTTCTAGAAATTGCTTTTGAGTTTCAGATTTTATTGGCCACATTTTATTTTATCTCTTCTCTTTCTTGGATCAGAGTAAAAGATCCTTGGAATTGTTACTGTGATTCTCGAACTTCAGAATGCATAATTATCCAAAATGCAGACTACCAAGACTACCTCCAGAGATGATTCAGAAAATATGTAGGAGAAAATGAATTAGCATTTTTAATGTGAATCTGAGGTGATGCCTATGCAAAAATATCACAAATTGGAAAATAGTGTATAAGAGATGGAGTATTTTTAGCACTATAAAAGGTACTTTCTATGTGAAGAATGGTGAATGCAAGGTTAAATATTCACAGAGCCTTTCTTCAGTTATAACTAATTATATTTTAGAAAGATGTGCTTTGATTCGTGTGATGAAGTCATTTAATTATTTCCTTCATAAGCCAATTTGTAACTCCAATTGATGCATTCATTGTGAGGATACCAAACTACTTTTTTCGCATGGAAATAAGCTAATTAAATTGTGGACCAGCCCTCTGTAATAATGACCTTTTGCTTATACCTCTTTAGGGCATATGTTTGTCCAGGAATTTCCAAACTCAGACTTAATATATTGCCATGTCAAGAATGATATTCATCTCTTCTTAAATAATGATTTATCTGTCACTGAGAATCTGTTTAAAATGAAACAAAAGCTTTAAACTACCCACTATAATAAATGTGACTAGTTTTTTAAAAATTCTGATTTCAAATTAGAGCTTGATTAAAACAATTAATATTCATTACTAGAGGGGTGTTATGTGGTTGCTATTCCTGGAGTACACATTCCCTCCTAGTGGATTTGGTCACTATCTTTTTGCCTTTAGCTACATCTCAATAATAAGGCCATTATGAGTGTCACTTTTGCTTTTATAAAAGTTCAAAAATCACAAATTGATACAAAAATTGTAATATTAGAAAAGTCATAAACACTTGTTTATGATTAGCTAAATATTCACTAATAACTTGTTTTAAGATTTTTTTTTCAATTTAGCTTCACTTAGAAGAAAATTGGTAATCTTATTCTAATATTGTAAAATGAGCATTATTTTAAAATGTATTTTAACTAGTACAGGAAACAATACTTTAAAGTACCTGGATTATTGATGTTGATTAATGTCTCCCTCTCCTGTGCTTTGTGCTTCATTTAAGAGGTGTATCAATCACTGTACAGGCATTTATGATATCTAGCAAAATCAGCCCAGAGCAGACAATATTTCCTGAGAGGCATCATGATATGGCTAACAGAGTGTGAGATTTGAATCAGATGGGCAGATATGCTGCCATTTACTAACCATGTGACTTTGGGCGAGTTATTTAACTACCCTCTCACTATAAAATGAAAATAATAAAACCTGTCTCACAGAAATGTTATAAAGAGTGGAAATGATATAAAAAATTTGATGAAGATTAGAAATGATGTAAGCTGCTATGTATTAGACTTTCTATAATAAAAATGCTGATCATCATCCTCATCATGAAGCTTTTTAAATAAAAATAAAAGAATAAACTCATTAAAAGTTCTTTTTAAAAGTGAAGTATTTTACTATAACTTACAGTTTCCTTCTAAGCAAGGGGATGTTAATTTTAGTAAGCTGGTTAGTTGGGATAATTTTTTATGAAAGACAAGATATTCTAATGTTTATCATTATGGTGATGGTGATGATGATGATAATATAATAATAATACCTAATTTGGTTGGTAACCTCCAGGACAAACCCAAACACCCTCACTTCCTGATATGTCTGCCTTTGTGTAGACCCCTCCTTCATTAAATTAGAGGTCACCTTGTGTAAATATTATATGGTGCAAGTGACCATGTATGCCTTCTGAAATGAGATTATGAAGGCATTTCAGCTTCTACCTACCTCTCTTGAAATTGCTCACAAACCAGCTACCATGCAAAAAGACACTTACACAACCCTGTAGAGATGCCCACATAGAAAGTCACTAAGGCCTCCAGCCCGTAGCCAGCGCTAAATTGCTGGTCCTCTGAATGAAACACTTTGGATGTGGATCCTCTAGTAATAGCAAGATTTCAGATGACACTTCTCAAGCTGACCACTGGCTGAAACCTCTTAGGAGATCCCAAGGTTGAACCACTCAACTAAGCCAACCCCAAATCCTGAACCAGAAAAGCAGTGAGAGGTAAAATATAATCACTGCCATAAGCCACTAAATTTTGGGATAATTTGTTATAAAACAATAGTTAACTGATACAACTGCCAAAGTTGAAAGTCAGCTTTGTTTTCACTAAACAAGTTCACGGTAACTAGTTATGTTCATCTAGATTTCATTACTGCTAGCACAGCTTTCCTAGTTAAACCAACTTGTTCTTCCTCTCCACCCAATTTATCTTTGTACCTCACTTTACCTGAATACTTTATCCTCATAAATACTCTAATTTTAAGGCATCAATATCTTTCACATTAAATCAATTTAATGAAACGTTCTTCCTGAAAATCTTTTCTAAAAAGTTTACACTATATACTTCGATGTTGTTTGTCAGCAGGTATCCTACCTTCTCTTCTTTGGATTGTTTTCAACAACTCACTCATATGATCATATTTCATATTATGGTGGTTTAATGAATGCTCTCTGGCATTTGCCAATGGCTTCTTCTTAGTAGGAAAAATACGATTGGCAGTTATATCTACTTGCTAATACTGTGCACAGGATAGGAACCTTTCATACAGGAGGGAACAAATCCAGAGAAAAAATGTGGAGGAAAACAATAAAAGAATCAACTTTTTAAAAGCTCTTCTTAAAAGTGAAATATTTTACTATAATGTCCAATTTTCCTCTAAGCAGATGAATGTTAATTTTACTAAGCTCATTATTTGGGATAATTATTTTATGAAAGACAAGATATTCTAATGTTTATTTTTTTGGAAACATTTTCTGTTGAAAGAATTTGAATTCATATTAAGTAAATCTACAAAGGAGAATAGCCTGTTTAGAAAAGCATTTTATTATCCTGAGTAACAAAATTAGATAAACATTTGTTCTCTTATCTCTACAGCTCAATTAATTTATACTTGAAACATTATATGTATGTGAAATTCTAGTATCTTCAGCTGTATTATAAAAAATTCACGCTGAGTCTGGATATGGCAAAAACAAATGACTGGCTTAACAGCATTTGAAATTATTTTGAATAAATTACCAATCCCTCCCCCGCCAAAAAATAGCAGGGAATATTTTCAGATGAAATCATACTAGTTGAATAACTTGTTTTAAAATGGTTTCCAATTTCCTAAAATATGAGATATTATTATCTAAAGGTTTTCAAAATCTTTGGTATAGCTCAGCAATAAGAAATATTTCAAGAAGCTGCTTACAAAATGTGTATGCATTCTGAAGACATTTATAGTCTTGATAGAGATTTATTTACTTTTGGATTTGTGATATTAGATGTTATCATAAACTCATGGTAAGAGTAAACCTGCTGTTATTAATAAACAAAACAAAACAAAAACCATTAGTCATGCACCAGACCCAGAAAAATAGTAAAAATAGAATAAGTAGGCCTAATCTAAAGGGTCAGCAAAGGTTGTTTTATTTGGTAGGATTAAGTTCAATCACATGTGTTAAAAATCACAAAATGGCATTGACTGAAAGAAGTTTTGTTTCCCACATAAAGACTGCTGGATACAGGAAGTTCTTGCAAGGGAGGCTGGTGCAGCCATGTGCCTGGACTGGTTTTCAGTCTTCCCTTCCTCACTCCATCTGACTAACATCTCTTTATCCTTCAAATCTCAGATCCAAAGTCATTTTCTCAAGACATTTATGGTAGGTACTGTTCCTTGCCTCCAAATATCCATTCTTTTCTTCTCCTTTATTGAAGGGCACCCTATTCTTAATCAGGCACATTTCACATGACCACACCAGTTTCTCTTCAATTGTAAGGGAACTTAAACCTGAAGGGAAGCTGGCATGGTCATGTGAAATGGGATGGCTATGGATGGCTGTATGACTAAGTGTTCACCTACTAATGTAAGGGAACAGATTATATTAAGCTTTCCTTCTGCTTGCTAACTGGAATGCAAACCTGATTGCTGGAGCTCAAGCAGCCATCTTTGATTATAAAGTGGAAGCACACGCTTAAAATGGCAGAAAGAAAACAGGAGTATGGACCTTGGTCAACTTTCAGCTTCTGTGCATGACCTTGGACCACCTATATTCAGTAGTCTTTTTTATAAAAGAGTAGTCAACTTCTTTCTCATTTCTGTCACTCTTATTTTGTGATATTTACCTATGCAACTGAACCTCATCATAACTAATATAACAGCCTATCCTGATCAAATAGATATGATCATGTTCCTCTGTTTTATAGGTTTATAACCCCATATTTTTTCTTTCATACAAGTTATCTCAGTATATAATTATACATTTATATGTATTGGTTTTTCTCTTTTATAATGGAACTTTCCAGAGAGCAGGGCCCAGGTATGTTTTTGTTCACCTTTATATTGCTGATGTCTATCATAGGGCTGATGACGAAATAAATGTTTCATAAATATCTGTTAAATAAGGAGTGATCACATGGCCAATATTTATAATCTAAGACTCATAAGCTTAATTGGGACTTTAAATTTCTCATGAAACACTGAATGAAAGTTATCCAGCACTATGCTTGCATTGGTTGGCTGTTCAGCAGTAGTAATGAATTTGTAACTATATACTTTGTCATAAAACCTAACTGATGAGAGGAGTGGTGAGAGAAATACTCAGTTTAGTGGAATGATTAAATTCACCATCTATAGTTTCCAGATATCTTAAATACATATATCTTCACTTTCAGAAACTATTTCCATTGTGGATAAGGGGATATTGAAAAGTAATGATTAAATGTGCCTTTACAAATCAACAACAAGATATAAATTTAACATTCTTAGGTGATTTAAAAGTCAGTGGTCTCACAAATATTGCATTTTTAGTTTTAGAGTTCGTCTTTGTGAAATGATTATATATCCATCCTCAACATAAATTGCAGAGGTGTGGGCGGGTGCGTTCTTTTGCTTCACAGAAAATATTCTGCCAGTTTTCAGAACCAAGAGAAACATCAATTTATTTGGCACTCAAATTAGTTTTAATACAATTCCATGAGAAGAGGAGAAACTTCAGTCTTTTGGTGACATGTTATCTAACCGTTGGTAACACAAAGGCATACAGCAGAAAATAATTAAACTTTGCATCTGTAAGAGCAAGGCGAACCACAAAAGTATCAGTTAAATTAGGACTTTGTTTCTATAAATACACATGTGACTAATTGCATGCAAGCCCTATCAGAAGAGTGGTGTTTTTTTCCCTAATAATAACAAAGCTTCTATAGAAACACCATAGTAACTACAGGTAAAATTTTATTTACACCTGTTTTATTCATGGAAACTGAGAAGTCAAAGGGTATTCTGGAGATATGACTAAAAAGGTACTTAGTAGATTGTGCAACTTTTTATTGCATTCAATTGGTATTAATAGAAGGATGCAATCTTTTACACCTGGGATGGTGAACATAGTGGCATAGAAATAAGCATCACCTCCTCTGATTCTGACCATTTTATATTTAATGGGATTTTTGTAAGCACTTTCTTAAAAAAATTAATAATACAAGGAATATCAAAACTCTGATGAGCCATCTGAAATATTAAGAAGAAAGTCAGTAGTGTTTCATGTAATTTTAGTACTCAAGTATAATATAATTCTTTAAAAAAGATCATCTCTTGCTATTAAATAGAATCTTATCCAGAATTTCCCATCAATTCCCTGATTAAAGAAAAATGTATTAGCAAGCAATACATTAACAGATGGTAAGGAGTGGCATGCAACCTTCTGGCTGCACAGAAGTACATGATAAAAGAGGAAATGTGAAAGTTATTTCTCCTGGGTGTCTACAGAAAATGGATATGCAGCCCCTGATAACTATTTCTGTATTGTTACATTAGAAAATGTAGCATTAAATGTGTAATTGAGTACCATCTGTCTAGTTGCAAGCCAAAATTATGATCACAGATCTGGACATATT
This sequence comes from Macaca mulatta, assembly GCF_049350105.2. Classification (NCBI taxonomy): domain Eukaryota; kingdom Metazoa; phylum Chordata; class Mammalia; order Primates; family Cercopithecidae; genus Macaca; species Macaca mulatta. The sequence continues at coordinate 88,716,209 of NC_133416.1, read as the reverse complement.
AAGTAAAACTCTAATAACAGGGTGAAAGTCAGTGATTCCAATCCTACTTTGAGTGTTTCCAGCCTAGAGCAGTTTACAAATTGTTTCTTTTTTCTTTCAATTATGGTATTATGCTGTCTTTAGATTACAAAGAACTACTGACCACAGTAGGACCTTGGAGTCAATAAAAACTTCTTTAACTGCAATAAATATTTTTAAGATAATTTAGTATCACTGAGGACTAGGATTAATTGCTGTTTTGTGGGAGCATTTTAATTAACAATTTTGAAGCCCCTGGCATCAGTGATTAAAGACATGCTGTTCTCTTTTTTCGCATTTGTTAAGGGGAGTATACATTCTTAGTTGGGGAGATAGAGGAATACTTCATGATTGTGCTGGTTAAACCAAATATCAGAATCACAAGATGAAAGCCCTGAAATCTTAGTGTGGAGATTCACATTTACCGGAAATAACCTAGAAATAGAGACTGCCTGTGGAACCTAGTTTCTGATTCTGCAGTTTCTTCTTTGAGAATGTACTCTTGCTAATACCAAATGTGGTTTGAGAAACAGAACAAAGAATGCCTAGAGATATTTTTTCAACATAGATGGTTAGCATTCCAGAATGGTGATCTAAGCTCTAAGTATAAACCACTTCTGTGTTGTCATTAGCAAGAAATTCACTATTTTCTCACCACTGCAGAGAATGTGAATGACAGCTATGTACCCACTTTGTAGGGCATCATTAATTTTAAAAATACAGAATAAGATATGCTACTGTTTTGTGTGGTACTGCCTGTTCTCTGAAGTCTGTGGCCTTCACCCTATATGTTGGGAGCTCATAGAAAGTACACACATGCTGTTTCTTCCAATTAATCTGCAACACGCTCTGAAAATCTGAAGTTATATTTGACATTTTGGACATGTCATTTAATTAACTTATTATTATCTTGTCTGATACCAATGAAGCTGTATTAGTTTCAGTGTTGCAAATGAGTCTCAGTCTCTCTCTCTTTCTCAATATTAATACACTTGTGTGTTTTTCTTTCTTTGTTGCGTTAAATTACACTCCTTTCTTTCTAGTACACAAGTTATCCCAGATTTTGTCAGTGAAAGCTCCTTCAAGCTGATCCGTGTGTCCTTTGCCATACTTCCATTAGTCTTTGAATGTGTATTTTCTGACACACACACACATACACACACACACACACACACACAACTATCTCAGACTCGCCTTCTTTAAACCTGAAATCATTCAGTTCTTCAAAGGATCTCATTCCTTTTAATGGGAAAAGGTGTTTAAAAAACAGATCTGAGCACCAGGATGGCCCATTGCTACTGGAGAACTACCACTAATTTGTAGTGCTCATTGGGCATAACTCCAGGTTGCTGCAGGTTCTATTTAGTTTGTACAAAAGAAAGCAAATAGCCCAAGACACAAGCAAATAGATAAAGTAACTACATTTATTCTAAAGTTTATTAAATATTTGGACATGTGATATGTGGTAGGCACTGTTTTTGGCAATGAGTGTACAAATAGAGTGACTATTCTAATTGAGCTTACATTGTATGGGAAATGATATGTAAAGAAAAATAAATATATATTTATATGTAAAATGAAAACAATACATAGGAAATACATATTTATTATATTGCAAGATGATGGTGATAAAGAGGAAAACAAAGCAGGACAAAAATGCTGAGAATATGGGAAAAGTTGCTATTTTATAAAGGGTGGTCCAAGGAAGGCTTACTGAGAACTTGACTTTTGAGTTGAGACCTGAAGGAGAAGAGGACATGGGTCAAGCAGATTGTGTGTCAGAGCAGGGATAGGAGTAGGGAGATTAGGAGAAGTGAAGTCCTCTAGACAAAGAGCAGCAAATGTGAATCTCCTGAGGTGGAAGATTGTTTGACATGTCCTAACAAAGCAAGGAGACCAGTACGGCTATAGCAGACTGACGAGGTGATCAGACAGATCTGCATATCTGTTATGTCTTGAGGGATATCCTAAAACAGATTCTCTCTTTAGTGCTCTTGCATATTAAGACTACATAATCCAGCACTGGGTTTACCACTTTGGCTCAGATACAGAATTAGGCAACATTTCATTTGGAATGACACTTCAGTATATGAAAGAAGTAGCTGGAATACACTGGATTTCTCTTTTATTCAATTCTTAATATTTACAATGTGTCCACAAATATTGTTGCTTGTCACCTTATTCTAGACCCAGAAAAAAAGTGAGAAACAGTTACAGTACTCTGTTTTTTGAATATGTGAATGAGTAGATTATTAAAAGAATATAATTATTTCAAGGTTATAAAACACAAGGAATGAGGTTATTTTACTTTAGAAACACATATATTTTGTGTACCCTGTGTGTTCTGTCCTAAGTAGTTTACCCATACATACTTATCAGTTGACCTTTATTATAATCTAGCATGCTAGGTTATTTGCTTAACTTACTTCCAGATGAGAAACTTGCTTAAGGTGGCACAACTTGTAAGTGAAGACCTGGGATTTCAACCCAAGGAGTCTGCTTCCAAGTCCATGAACCAATATAATAGACTCTTCAAATAAGCTACTCGGTTACGTTGCTGGTAGCAAGGTCAAATGGCAGCAGGGAGAGTTGGTAGGATGAATATTGAATATATTTTCTTCTAATATTCTGCCTGTTTTTGTATACTAGTTACTGATATATTTTTTCCTTCTTCCTTCCACTCCCAAGACAAATTTAATGCCTAGAATGTAGTCCAGAAGTGTTAAAAGCAGTAACCGGCCACCACAATTAAATCCAAAATCAGAGTTGATTTGGAAGAATATTTTAAAGCTTTTTACCCAAGGGATTTTCAATCCTGGAATCATTCTCCACATAGGCATACTCTAATTAGATTCTACAAATGCTGGTATCACAGCTATTTAGTGTAATCATTCCCTAGTAGAATAGGGAAAAAATTCTCAGTATGAAAAAACCAAATGCATGTTGGTACACCATGATGAATAGAATAAATATTCTAGATGATTATTTTTACTAGCGGATGCAATTAAACATGGCCATGTAAATGAAAATACCTTATGAATTTAGATTTCAATAAATCTAGCCAGTCAAAACTTTAGAAGAATATAAACCAGTAAGAGATCATATCTTCAGTTAGTTTTGAACCGACTTTCTATGATGGAATGGTATCTCCTGATAGACATGGGGGAACTGTTTTTATAATCCACATTACAGTTACTATTTTGAAATTAATATATAAATTTGTACCTATAAATTAGATTAATCAATATATTTTAATATATTATAAAATATATTTTTATATAATTATAAAATTATTTAACTTTTTTAATGAATGAGAGAAATTCCCCCCTTTTAAAGAAAAATGTTCACAATTGACGAGTGTTAAAGAATGCATCAATTTTTAAAACCAAGATTGCATAAAAGACACACAATAGATTTTAACACCAATATCACTTAAAAGACACACAATAGATTACTTTTAAAGAGTCATGTATATTATACTTCTCTTGTCAAAAATAGCAGCAGCCTTTACTGCTCACAAATCAACTCTCATCACCTCGCCCAAACACATTTCACGATCTGGCAACACAGCACTTGTCTTTCTCTAAATTTAGTCTGGCAATAAGTGAAGGAGGAGGAGAAAAAACTTTAGTATGGATTTTTCAAAGGAATAAATGGGGCCAATGAATTTTAAAAAAAATATATTATCAACATTTGAGGAAAACATATAAACATATAAATCAATATTAAATGTAATTGTCAAGTCAAAAAACAGTGTCTCTCATTCTATTATCACTGGGTTTAGTCAAAACTATCTTATCTTTCAATACATCATCTTTGATTCCCGAGATAATAAATATGATGTCAACCATGTGGATAGCCATCATATATTTGAGAAATAGGATGTAGTAATGAGCATAGATTGGAAAATAAGGGGAAGGGAAAAGAGTGAACACTTGCTTTGCTAGGTTTTGAAATAATTCAGGATAACTGGCTAGCCTGTGTCTAGATTTGGAAACATGAGAGAAAGAGCTCATAGGTATGGCTGATTCAAACTTGGGGTTTAAATTGTGGATAGTTTAGAGTTCAAATGCCCTCACTGCCTATTACCAGCTTTGTAACTTTGGATGGTTAACTTAATCATTTCTAACTTACCTATAAAAAAATCAATAAAAGGAACAATAATAGCACCTACTTCCTATATTTTGTTTATTAAATAAAATTTTAGCATGAATAAAGCTCTTTGCAGTATCCTTGTATTAAGTGCCAGTAAGTAGAAGCTATTGGTATTATTATGTAGTTCTTTCCTAATTCCACAATGAAAATGTTCCAAACTCATTTAATATTCTAATTTTGCTTATTATTTGGTGTTAAATTTAAAATATAGGACATAATATTCCTTTACAGTGTATTATTATTGTTATAAATGTTTTTGAATGAATGCATTTTAAAAATCTGCAAGTATGCCCAGAAAGATATTAGCTATTAATAAAAACACTCCTCTCAATTATAAGGGTCTAGAAAGCCTCTCCTGGCTGGGCGCAGTGGCACACGCCTGTAATCCCAGCACTTTGGGAAGCCAAGGTGGTCAGATCATGAGGTCAGGAGGTTGAGACAATCCTGGCTAACACGGTGAAACCCCTTCTCTACTAAAAATAAAAATAAAAAAAAAATTAGCCGGGTGTGGTGGCGGGCGCCTGTAGTCCCAGCTACTCCGGAGGCCAAGGCAGGAGAATGACGTGAACCCGGGAGGCGGAGCTTGCAGTGAGCTGAGATCGCGCCACTGCACTCCAGCCTGGGCGACAGAGCGCCACTATGTCCCCCCCCCAAAAAAAGAAAGTTTCTCCCAGGGAGGGACAAAGATCAGACAAATTATTATACAACACTTACATATTTTATAAATAGCATTACTATTACAATTTTATTCTTACAAAATGCAGTTGTTTCCTGAAACAAACTTATACCATAAAACATTTCTTACACTACACATAAATGTACAGTTGAGTACTGATATACATCTATGTCAGTGTATAAACATAGATACATGAGAAAGTGTATGTAGTAAGTGGAATGGCATCAATTGCACATGTATCTTGTATAAATACAGTCACACATGTTCTACAACAACAAAAATGACCACTGAAACCTTACAGGAATCCATTGCAATGAGTGTTTATCTCCCGTAAGAGAATGTGAATAGGGAAACCTGAACAATTTGTGCTTCTCATGAAGTGAGCACTCTGTAATGCTGAATGTAATCCTAGTTGATAAAGACACTTTCATACATTAAAAAGTACAAGTATTTTTCGTTTCTTTTTTTTTTTTTTTTTTTTTTTTTTTTGAGACGGAGTCTCACTTTGTCGCTGGGCTGCCGCGCTGCCAGGCTGGAGTGCAATGGTGCAATTTTGGCTCACTGCAACCGCCGCCTCCCAGGTTCAAGTGATTCTCCTGCCTCAACCTCCCGAGTAGCTGGGACTATAGGTGCCCGCCACCACGCCTGGCTGATTTTTGTATTTTTTTTAGTAGAGACGGGGGTTTCACCATGTTGGCCAGGATGGTCTCGATATCTTGACCTCGTGATCTACCTGCCTTGGCCTCCCAGAAGTGTTGGGATTACAGGCGTGAGCCACCGTGCCTGGCCAAAAAGTACATGTGCTTTTCATAAGACAAAGCCCATGTGGCAGGACAGGTCATTTATTGTGTGCTGTTGCCTAGGAGGAGTGATGTATTCTAACTCTGAAGAAAAATGCCTGGAATGAACATAGTGGGACTCAGTATTTGATCTCCAGAGTGGCACTTCCTGAGGGACTATCCAGGGTGGTTTTGAATACATTGATTTTTGCCTTATGAGCTAACTTTAAAACCTAATTCTCTCCCATGGAGAAGATGTGATTTCCCTATAAACATGCATATGTGACACATTTGAGTACATCAAATTCTGGTCTGTCTTTGGCAAGTAATTATTGCAAAAGAAAGTAAATAGTTGTAGATTTGTCCTAAAATGAAGTGATCAGATGACAAATAAAGAAAATATTGGTTGCATTATCCATGAAATTTTTGGGGACCCCAACTTATAATTTTTATAAGATATGAAAGCTGTTTCTAGGAATATGATTTCCCTATTTTCATTTCTTAGGGCAGCACAATCTCAGTTACGTTAAGTACATCTATTTGAGGATTCCTGGGAGTTTAACACTGTGTTTAGGAGTTGGTCTATAATTTTATAATTGGAGAAAATGAAGTGGTGGCAAAACACACACAGTCCTCATTAAAATATTTTTCTCAGGCTATTGTAAATACTTTCAGAAAGGGGTGTATGCAGTTGTATTAGTTAGTGTTCTGTAGAGGGACAGAACTAATTAGATAGATAGATAGATAGATAGATAGATAGATAGATAGATAGATAGATAGATAAAGCGGAGTTTATTATTAACTCACATGATCACAAGGTTCCACGATAGGCCGTCTGCAGGCTGAGGAACAAGGAGAACCTGTCCGAGTCCCAAACTGAAGAACTTGGAGTCCGATGTTCGAGGGCAGGAAGCATCCAGCACAGGAGAAAGATGTAGGCTGGGAGGCTAGGCCAGTCTAGTTATAGGTCTAGAAGCAAATAGGGGTGTTCCGGGTGGCTTCTGAGGAGAATCAACATTATATTGCCTGGCAACTGCCTCAGGGGAGGCCGTTGCTGTTGCCTCAGGCAGCACAGGATTTATCTTCTCAGACAAAGGTGGAAAGGCTGATGGCAGCATGGGGTCAGGGAGGGGATGTTACCACTACTGGGGATGGGGAAGCTGTTTCTTCTGGCAAAAAAGGTCCATAAGAGTTTACAAACTCAGTATCCCCAGCTTTATCAGGGTCCTCCCACACATCCCCATTCCAAGTTGCAGGGTCCTATTCTTTTCCAATCAATGCCCTCACTTTAACAGTAGACACCTGGTGAGGTTGTGCATGCACCTTTCCTTGCAGGTCAGCCACTTGTATGATAAGAGCTTGTGTCTGGTTTTCCACAATTTCAACTCTTTCTCTATAGACTGTCACTCAGGGCAATCCTAGCAGATTTGAGGCTCAGTATCTGCTTTTGAAGCCAGGAGTTAGCATCCCTGAGTACATCATTTTCTTTCATCACTTTGTCCACTGAACTTATAAATCACCAACCAGCTTCATTATGTTCCTTGGTTCACCACATATGGTCAAAGTCATTAGGTGTAGTCACTAAACTGCTTGCCTCTCACAAGCAGTGAATCAGAAATGTTAAATACACTTATTTTGCATAACTTTCTAAACAGTTCACACCAAGGACTATCAGTGTTCTCCATACTATTAGAAGTAGAGTCTTTAGCATTTTGGGGTCTAATCATATTAAGCAGCCAACTCCAGAAACCTCAAAACCAACAAAAGAACTCCATCCTTAATAGCACTTCACTGTACAGACACACTATTTTGGTCAGTTTGCATTTTGGTAGAAAGGTCACTTGCAGTAGAGCAGCCTCACTTCTATTTCAGTTATGCTTCAGAGAATTTGTGTGCAAGTGTCTCCCAGAGCATCAGTTCCTTCTTTGTAAAATGATGAGTGTGGACCAAATAGTCTCTTAGTTTCCTTCAGCTTGAAAAATCTATAGTTCTGTAAATTTTCTCATTTTAAATGCTCTGCTTTTGAAGTGTTATTTGAATGATCAGTTTCATGAATGTTCAATGAAGATGAGTGATTTCTGTGTACAATGTTAATCAGAATTAATAATACAATTCAAAATAATTGTTTTTCATACTTATGTCTATTTTGCAAAATGAGTGAGTGATGTTTCATGTCATTCACACAAAAATCTTCAGAAGTCCATTTTTTTATTCCCTTTTAAATACAAAGATTTATGTTGAATATTTTTTGTTGTTTTTATATACTTGGACACAAAGATTTGTAGTAAAGGTTTTTTTGTAAATGACCCATCTTCTATGATACCATACTGCAATAGCAAATATCTCTATTATAGCATAACACATTTAATTACAATTATTTGTGTACTTTTCCCCTCACAAATGTGGGGACCATATGATTCTCAGCTTTATAACTTAGCATCTGTAATGATGCCTACTGCATGATAATGGCTTTATATCTTTTAAGTGCACAAATTAATGAATAACAACTGACTAGTGTATCATCACAGATGCTAAGATTTGAGACATTTATATTTACAGTAAAGCAGTTCAATTCGCTGATTTTAATAGTGTGTGTTGATTTCTTCTGGTGAGCTGTAGTCTGTTTTCTCAACAAACCTCCATGCTCACTGGAGGGGTTGTTCTTGAGTCATATTATGTCACACATTATGTCATATATTTAAAAGATTACATGTGAACTAAGAATAGGATTTCGGATTTAATTCACTAAAAAGGAAACCAGATTGCAATGAGTATGGAGTAAACACGTTTTTCTACAAGCAAGTTCCACACGTTTTTCCACTTGAAAAGCAAAGGGAAACAGTGAAGTTGGACTACCTGTTTAAGAAGGATAATTGTGAAAAAGAGAAATCTAAGACAGTAGAACAGAGCTTGTACATATATGAAGAGCATGTGTTAGTAAATCCTTAAGTGCTGTCAGTAGTGTATAAGGTTTGAAGGTCAGACTCAGGATCCAGTGGAGATGCCAGAAGAAAGGGGGACCCAGGCTAAGTAGTGGAGTCACAAACCAGAGGAGATAAAAGACAGAAGCAATGACATAGACAAACTGATATACTTGGGCAGGAATATATGGTGAAGTTTCTTAGGAAAGATAATTTAAAAACAACAAGAACGTATATATAGAAAAGAGGACAAGATGGAGACATTCACTCCTAAAAAAGAAAGAAAAAATGAGGGCCATAACGTCTCTATTTAGACAATGTTTATTGTCTGTTGCCATTAATAATGACTTGCAAGAATACCTTTCCTTGTCTAATATCCTGAAAGAATGAATATTATATTTTCCTATTGGAAATATCCACTGTAAGTGGTTATTGTACATTCAACATACTCTCTTACAAAATGCCTACATGTTCTTGAAATATTCCTCAGTGAAATGTATTTACCTATCATATTCAGTTCTGACTACATAAGTTTTCGATGTTTTCCCATAATAGTGTTTCCCCTGTAACTATCTATAGAATAATAATAATCACTTGGCAGTAAAAATAATAGGCTACCATTTTCAGAATTATTTTCATTTTATGTACTGGCCTAATTATTTTTGGCTTAAATTATAGTTTTATATTCAAAGAACATCAAGACAATTAACCTTTGGCTTAAAGTAGCATAATTTTTTCTTCTTATAACTTACTACTTTTGGATGTATTCAATTTTTATGTTTCTTTTACTGGATTTTATAATTTTCTTTTTGTGCCCTCTAAGTTACATTTCTTTTTCTGGCATGCTTAGCAACAGACAATCTGTTACAGACCCATAAAACTAGATCTGAAAAACATAAAGGCTTATCTTTTTAAGAGACAACAAAACTTTAGAATAAAAGAAGTCCTGTCAATATTAACTTATTAAATGATTTTTATCTTTGATGATATCTGTTTTCTGACATTAGCAAAAAAAAAAAAATGTGAACATGGAGTATTTGTTAAGGTTAAAAGAAAGTCTAGTTAGAATTTTGTTTGGTAAAACTTCATCAAAAGAATACTCCAGATAGATGCATAGATAGAGATAATAAGCTATTCAGTGCAGACAGCATAAATCAACTCTTAACTTAAGCAGTCACTACTTTTAAGAACATACGGGAAAGTTTGAACCAGACTCAGAAAACAAAAACCAGGCAAGCCTAGAAAGTGAAGACCCTTTGAGAACAAGTGGCTTTCACATAGGAAACCCAAGTTGGCAGCTTGCATCTGTCACTAATTCCATCTGAACCCTATGCTAGAATTAAGAAAAAGTGATTTGTAAAATTGCTCCAGTCAGCACTCCAGAGAATATAAAATTTATTCATCAAAGGGAGGGGAGAGGATAGGAAGATAGCTATATGAGCCCTTTGGACAGGAATTTTTCTAACATACCAACAGATTTGCTTAAAGTTTTTTTGAGGGACTCCCTCCTGTATTACCCTGGCACATCACAATCTCTACACTTACCTCATTAATTCATTACTGTATTTCTCTTTGCTTCACATGAGAGATTGTAAGTCGTTGAAGCATGAACTGTGTCTAATTCTTACTTACACTATCATAGTTGCCTATCATATTAAAGAGTCTCCAAATTTGTTTTTTAAATTATTAGCTATGCTATTTGAAATGTTATGTCTCAAACTAGTAAAATTAAATTTGCTGCAATATCATAAGGGAAAAGTGGGACATAGAAGACAGCATATTCTATTCATATGTTTTACTCTTTGCCATCTCATATCATACACAAAGCCTGCGTCTTTCTTTCTTCCCATGTAAACCACAATAGAAATAGATGCCCTTATCTTCAATGAATCATAGGAAAAATTTTGGAATGTTATTACACTTTTAAACTTAGTGAATTATGTAAATCATTGCATGAAAATAGCTAAGATTATATATAAATACACTATATATGTGTGTGTATAAATATATGTATATGTATATGTATAATACATATACATATGTATTAAAATATATATATACACACACACACATACACAATTAGTTTTTCATTTAGGAACAAAGCTCATTGATTTAAAATGTGGGCAGGGAATCCTTTGCATAAAAGGTGATTTGTTGATGTCTATTCTTCCCTGATCAGAAGTTTCAATAGATAAAATATTATCAGCTGTTTTCAGATAGATTTATTTTTCTAAATTTTATAAATTTAAGCTTGCGTATTCATTAATAACTTATTTCCATATTAATAGAATGAGAGGCACCTGCACTAGAGCTGAGAATTAGACTTAGGTTTCTGCGATTCCAAATATGACCTTTTTCTTCTATTCCATGCTTTTCTGTGTTTATAAATCTAGGGTTATATGATGTTGAAAGGTAGTAAAGGCAAATTTTAGAACACATTTAAGCTCAGTTAAAATATTTAGACCAAAATTTTAAGATCTGAAGAAGTCTTCTGTGAGAGAGTCTGGTTCTTTGCCTGACACGTAGGCTCTTACTGGGCGTTTATTAAATAAGTCAATCCAGTTTTTATTTATGAAAGAAGTAAGTCATCCTAATGAATCCTCCTAGTTCTTTTTTAAAACACGTATGACTCTTTGCTAGTATTTCTATAAAAACAATCAGATGATGAGGTCATGTAAGAATGTAAAACTAATGATGTATGATTACATACCACTTTTCACATATAGTTCTACATCTAATGCTAAATTATGATTTGTTCTTTCTCTCTTTTGCCTGCTCTCTCTCTCTTGCTCTCTCTCACACACACACAGACACACACACACACACACACACACCCCACACACAATTCTGTTTTTTTTAAGAAGACATGCCCATACTTTTGATAGTATTTTAAACACCTTTACCACACTACCTCTAGTATCTGTACCATTTCGACCATATTTTTGTCCCTTTTACATTTCGGTCTATGGTACCTGTATTACTCAGGATCACAGATATACGTCAATTCAAACCTCAGTTTAAAATACAAGAATAAGAAAGAAGGCTCATAGCTCTTCAGTGTCTGTTAGTACAAAGTGTGATAACATGTTATAACTTGGTTGGAGGAGGCCATCTAGGTCAGCCCACAAATTAGGATTCAAACTTTCTATTTCAGTCAAATGAGTCTACTGAGATAGGATGTTAATTTATTTGAAAAGATGTATGTCAAATTATTTGGATTGGGAGAAATGAGCCAGAAGATTGCAAAAAACTAAGCATCATGTAAAAAGCACTGGGTAACAAAAATAAATGAAATGTAAAATCACTTAATAAGTATCTTGCATTTTTAATTTCAAAGAGGTTTACAACATCTCATCTAAATATAAAAAAGTTCTCCTTTTGATGTTTTTGTGAAATGCTTGACACAATAGCAGTTGAACTCATTTTTAAGTCTATGATGGAGTTTCTAAGAAAAAGAGTCTTCTAATGGTATGTTTATAATTATAAGGGTGTAATTTTTAATGTGCTTATAAAATCTCATTAGATCAAAGTCATCATTTTGATTATGCAAAATGAAAACATTTACTTAGCTTTGGAATAAAAATTGTTTTTCTTCCAATGGAATACAATACAATAAAATTTGAGTCCTTTGCAGGACCCAAAACACACAACTCTGGAATGACAATATTGTGTCATGTTTTATTGTCCTATAATATTCTTGCTAACTATTACATGGGCACACACACACGTGCAAGTGCACACACATGCATCCACACGTGCAAACACACCCACTGCTTCCACCACACCCACATTCCTTTTTAAGAATGAGCATCAAGGTCCTTTAACCCTCTTGTTGTTGAAATATGGTTAGTTAATATTACCCACATTTTTTATCAGTTAGAGTACCTTGAAGCAATTCTTAACTCCTTTAGAGAAATGAAGGATAGTATTTTCTCTGTGTGTTTTAAAATTGTTTCAGCTATTGTACTAAGTAGGTCTTTTTCAAAAGGTTCAAATATTTAATTTTCAGGGCTGTTAACTCTGAGATGAATTTAAGAAAATGGATTAATCTAGCCAAAGAGCCATATGTTATAATTCAAGAACTTATGAGAGTAAGTATTATACTTGTTCTAGTTGAGGCAGGACTATATTTTGGCCTTTTAAATACACAATACACTCTTCTAGAAATGACGCTAATGTCACTGTGTGATATAGAATGGAAAAACACACATATTCATAACATGTATTATAGTATGTGCTTCCCCAGGACACTCCAGCCAGAGTGGAAATTGGAAAGTAGTAATCCCTTTTTCACTAGCTCTGCCCCCACCTGCCATTACAGGATCACAAATACTTAGCCACTCTTCAAGTATTTTTCAAACCCCCAGAGATATCTTTGAAGTCCTCCTAAACAAATCCTTTGAGTGACTGTTAACTTCTTCTGCTGTCCTGGCTTCTTTGACGTACGTTGCTCTACAGCTCTATGATCACACTGAGATGGGCTGTCTCCACTACCACCAATGTGCAAGGGCCATCCTATATTCCATGTGAAAGCATAGGAATGCTTTCTTCAGGTAGTGTAAATTTTATTGATTTATTTGTACTTTGATTATCTGAATTTTCTAATTATTATCAGCAAGCTTGTATCAAATTGTAATGTGTATGAAAACATAGTTGCCTTAGGATAAAGAAATGTAGATCACAGTAACTACTGATCAATCTTCCATTTATTCTAACTACTGGCTTAAGTCCAAGCTTCACAACTTGAGAAGTACAAAGAAAATGTGGAAAAGCATGAATATGATTATCTATATATTTCAACTTAGTTGCTAGAATAATTAGGCATTATGCAACGATATTATTTACACGCAAGGCAGAATGAGTCATCTACATCCCCTTTGATAAATTAGACATAACCTGGGAATTCAGAAAGTTTTATTTGATACATTTGATAGAATCTTATCTTTTTAGGGTGATTTGAGTATAAATAGAATATCTTAAGAATGACAAGAATAACTCAAAAACTTTTTAAATGTTACTTTCCCTATTATAATGGTAGATTTGTGACAGGACCAATTCCGGAGAGAATCCCCTATAGTTGTACCACCCAGATTAGGTCATGGCATTCCTTTAGACACATTTTCTGAGTCTCAGATGGTATTAGAAAAATAATTTATAGTCAGAAAGTTTGTAATTACATTTTAGCATAAGCACTAATTCTCTCAAGACTATTAATACTTTTAAGTAAAACACATTTAGTGAGTTAATGCCATTTAATTAGAAAGGCTCAGTTATAATCTGAAAGTATTTAACTCTGAGTAATGGCCTAGCTTAGTGTATTTTTATGAATTAATTTAAATTATAGAGAAAGGGAATTACTATACCTATTCACCTATACAAAGACTAGTTTTAATGATAGCTGATGAAAATTGCTGAAATAATGCTGCTTCCCAGAACAATTGATAACTTTAATGATAAGATCTTTGAATAAGAAAGCATTCACTGTAGCTATTAAATAGCTTCCTAGGGTGGACCAATTTTAAAGCTGCTTCTCCACTTTGGTCAACGGGAAAGAAATGTGCAAGGATTTTAACCAAAGCAAGTTTGGCATTGAATGCCTCTAGTAGAAAGGATGTAAATATCCCTTTAAAATATGGGGATGTGTGGAATCTTTACTGTATCAGAAACTGGGATTTGGGAATATCATGAAGAATAAAAGATCTTATCCCTCCACCCATGGAATTCAGTCAAATTCCTGGACAAATATTTATTTAGAAATTACTTAGAAATTACTCTCTATATATTATTATACATATACATATGTATAATGCATATACATATATATGTATATGTATGTTTGTGCTTGTGTGTGTGTGTGTGTGTGTAGAGATATAAGATCTATATCTGTTCTCTCTAATGCATACCTATTGATCAGGGAGAGAAATACAGTTCAGTAAAAGCATATAAGAATGAGATCTGATAAATACTTCTTGTTTAATTCCTCCTTTTACTGCTGATGGTCTCATTGAGGGAAAAAAATGCTAGTCATCAAGATAACTTAGATCACTTCTATAAATATTTTTTAAAATATTTTCAGTAGTTAAATTATCAGCTTGACTTTTATTGAAATTAATATTGATTTTTTATTGAAACAAAAAATAATTAATTTGCCACATTCTTGCTAATAAAAATGCAAATAAGTGCAAAAAGTGAAAGATGTGCAATCCTCATGTACATCTTACATTTTAGCTTCTCTTAGATTGATAGTGAATTTCTGTAATAAGGATCCAAACAATGGATAGGTTTTAGGCTATGTATGGAATTTCTCTCTTAAATTGGTTGATTGTCATTGACAAAGTTTTGCTTGATTTTTTTATACTCCACCAGCCACAAAAGTTAATGTAATGGGCAGATAAATTGAGCTATAATAACCTATCAAAATATTAATTAAAAATTTGCACAAATTTTCCCACTTCTGTCTGATGTTCAGCACCACTTTTCAACCTACCGAATCTCATCTTCAGCAATTAGCCTTCATTTGTAAGATAGCCTATTAAGTCCTATCAATATATGTTATATTAGTTTGTGAAAAACAGTTCAGAGTTTTGCATCTTTTAATGTGCATGAAAAAAATGTAAGACATTCTTTAGGTGGTTATAAAAACAGTCAATCAAGTTTGACAAGTATGTAGTTTAAAATGTTAGGACCTCAATAAACCCATTTGTATTCCTCATAATAAGAAATATTATTCAGTTGACAGCCATAAACTTTTATGTATTCATCTGATTAATTTTGGTAAAGTGACCACCATGCATTTATCAAGGAATATTATTAGGCTACCATCACTTCAAAGTATTGGTCTAATTAATAACATTTCATTTTGATGAATAAGTAAAGATAACTGAAAAGTTGGAATATATAACATAACACATAGTATTTACAGTATTTGGAAATAGTAGGCAAATGATCTAGGAACACCCATTCCAGTGTTTCCCACATATCATGGCCAGTTACAGACCAGTTTTGTCAGAATCATCAGAGATGCTTTTAAACATAAACATTTCTTAGTTCCATCCCAAGTAACTCTTAATTTAGAGTATTAAACCCCCAGGGTCTCTATTTTAAAAAAACTCTGAATTATCCTGATGGGCAACAAGGTTCAGAAACCACTGAATTTGACTGTGACCTATTATGTTTTGTTAGAGTCATATTTAAGTGCCCAGAAGAAGCATAACAGTAATATGTATCAAGTCTGTACCTTTTTATTGATCTACAGACATGAGTTGTAGGATTCTGTATGTTTTCTTCTCTTCATTTGCATTAAAATATTAGATGTTTTAAAAATCTCAACTCTATTAATTTACTGATTTACCAATTTGTGCTCTAATTTTATTCTTATCCTCTATAAAAGGAAATTGTAATTTTTTGTGCTTTGTCATCCCAAATGGTGAAAATATTAATTTAAACCCATCATTAAATATTTATTTTCTCCTTATGACTGTCGCTGTTTGAAAATTATGCCTATTAATATATATAAATTATCAATTTAAGGAATTTCAGAGTAATAAAGCATAATCCCTACTGGGAAACACAGAAAAGGATTAATGTGCCAACATCATTCCTTAATTACAGTTATATCAATAAAATGTAATTTGACTAATAGTATAAATGAAGATGATTTATATACATTATTACATCTTATACTATATTACATAGCATATGTCTTAAATTGGGACAAAAACTTCCATTTTGAAATGGACTTAGATATCTAGATCAATATTACTTTATGTGAATTTTCTACAACATATAATATGGGATATTAGAAAGACTATTAAAAATGTTGTCAAATACATTAGAAAATACTAGTTATAAAAGCATGTCTGTTTAAGATTTCTTAGAGCTTTTAATCTTCTATATAGTGAATACCTTGGAGGCAGACATAAAATACAGCACTTTCAGAATTTGTGTGAACACAGAACTCTGTGTTTGTAAACTTTTTAGAGGTGTCCTCTTTGAAAAATGCTGTTGTAAATGCAATAAACTTTTTTGAGATTTGATCACAAACTGTACTCTGAGATCCTATTCCCCCCAAAATGTCTATCTTTAGAGAAAGTGATCAATAATTATTAGAAGGTTGACTCATCTCTGTTACTGAGAGTTTGAAATGGACTCACATGGTACTGAACAAGAAAAACTTTGGTATACATTTCTGAACAGCTTTCAGCTCTTTTACTAAAATAACTGTATAGCTTTTTAGTTCGAAAAACATTTATATTTCAAATCCCATAACTATAAACTTCCACCTGATCTAGGATCAAGAATTATGCTCCCTTCATTGGAATATAATCGTTGTTCTTCTATGAAACTATTCACTACACCTCAAACTCCCCTTGTTGCTTTGAGGACATGAGCAAATTGAAATCAATTCTTCTCAAATACCTGGTCGGAAGATTTTTTGAAAATTTCGTTTCAGGATCTGAGAAGGAGATAGCAGACTTTATTGGATCTTAAGACTATTAGATGTAAATCTTGGTCAATTTGGAGGCCATGTGTTCCTCCATTATAATAAAAAAATTGGAAGAAGCCATTGTACAGAGAAATAAAATAAATATTTAGGTAGCAGCAGGGTTGAAAAGTGGAAAATGACATTTCAGTTCCCAGATCCAGTTGTCCCTGAGACCCAGACACATCCCAGTCTTTGAGTTCCAAGAGAAGCACCATTATCCTGAAAACATATCCCACTTTGGCTTAGGAAAATTTGAATTGCCGTCACTGTTTACTGATTAAGTACCTAAAATTACATCTCTCCTATGCAACTGATCAAGTACTACAAATTTTATCTATATAAATCTTGACATCACTTGTATCCCCTCCTTCCTACTGCTGCCATTTTAGTTCAGGCTCATCATTTTTACTGTAATTACTGAAGCACTCTTCAACTGAGTCTCCTCATTCTAGCGTTCACCTCTTTTAATTTATGTTGTGATATTTAGTATAAACTGGATCAAATCCCCATTTCTAGCAAAAAAATAAAAAGTTGTATTAAATCAATTAATTTCTTTTTGACTTAGCATTGCCCTTAAAACTAAAACCAAAATCTTAAACGCCATAAAGACCATTCTTCTTTTTTTTTTTTTTTTTTTTTTTTTGAGACAGAGTCTTGATCTGTAACCCAGGCTGGAGTGCAATGTCGCGATCTCTACTCACTGCAAACTCTGCCTCCCGGGTTCCTGCCATTCTCCTGCCTCAGCCTGCAGATTAGCCGCCACCACGCCCGGCTATTTTTTTTTTTTTTTTTTTTTTTTTTTTTTTTTTTTGTATTTTTAGTAGAGACGAGGTTTCACCATGTTAGCCAGGATGGTCTCGATCTCCTGACCTCGTGATCCACCTGCCTTGGCCTCCCAAAATGCTGGGATTACAGGCGTGAGCCACCGCGCCTTGCCAAGACCATTCTTAATCTGATTCCAAGTCACTCATCCAGCTCTTACCACCTACTCCATCATCACCATCAAAGCAGAGACTTTATATCTCAGTTATTTACTGTTGTTGACCAAACTCCAAAACAGAGAGGCTTAAAACAACACCTTATCACTATTTTTTCTGATCAGGGGGTTGACTGAATCATTCTCATTCGTAGTCTCTCAATGCAGTTCCAGTTGGAAAGCAGATGGGACTAACATCATGCAAAGTCTTTGCTGGGCTGCTGTCAAGCAAGGATGGTTTCTTCACATGCATGTCTAGCAGCTCAGTGCTCCTCTATGGCCCCTCTCTTCAGCAGAGTCTTGTGGTTCCTGAACTTCTTACATGAGGTCCAGGATTAGGGCTACAAGAAGCAGAAGGTAGAAGTTGTTAGGTCATTGAAGTGCTGTGCTTATATCTGTTACGCTACCAACTTCTGCCACATGCTGTGGGTTAAAGTGCTCAGAGGGCCTGCTAAGATTCAAAGGAATGAAGTCCAGTCTACATCTTGATGGGAGTAGGACAAACTAACGTTCAAAAGAGTATGCAAAGATAGGATATTTTCTGGTATCCATCTTTGAAAAATACAATTTGCCATCATTGATATTACAGGAACAGCTTTAATTATTAATGTACTCCTGAGTTAGTTACATTCTAATGCTTCTTGTTTGCTTGTTTGTTTGTTTGTTTTTTCCTATTTTTATTTCCTTTGCCCAGAATGCTTCAATTTATTTATCTTGTTTCTCTGGCTAACTCCTATTCATTCTTCAAACCTTCGCTCAGATTACAGCTCCCCCAAGATACCTTCTCTGGCCTCTCAGCCAGTGAGAGATTAATGCTCCTTCTCTGTAATTTCATGTATCCATGTGTTCCTGTCACACTACACACTGTACATGAACTGTGGCTCTTTCATTAGGGGAAAAAAAAATCAGTCTTTGATTTCAGTGTCCTCAGTGATGAGCAAAGTGAATGGCAGAGGACCTAGTTATTATTTGTTATATGGAAAAATGTGAATTGCTCATTTGATTTTTAATAGGCTACATTATAACTACTTGTTTCTTTGTCGATGGACTGAGTGTAGGTGGCATAGATCTGTAATATAGTTTCTCTGGGTAATCTATATCATCAAAAATGACTAAAGCTACTTTACTGTTTAGAGTGAATGGGATCATATTTTCTAAATAGGAAACTACTTGTTCACTTACGTAAAATTTAGTCAAAATTTGAATTTAGAGTATTAATTGTACTGAGTTGTTTATTTGAATTATTATCATTTTGGAAAGCTACACACACGAATTTTTGATATTTAAACCACCAAACATTAAATAACAAAAGATTCATAGTTTTCATTATATTGTTCAAACAAATCAGTTTTTATTGATATAGTCATTATGATTGATAACTTAGATAGTAGAAGGTATTGTTTCTTGACATTTCAATTGTAACATGTTTGGCAAGTCAGAAACATATACATTGGTTCCGGAATAGTACTTTCAATTTAATTGCATCTATATTTACAAAGTAAATACCGGTCTCTGTAATTAATTGTTGTGACTACGTCTTTTCAAGAAAAGAAATGTATATTACACAGTGCAGTTTATACTTAGAAGGGACACAATGTAATATGAAATCATTTACTTCACCAGAAGGTTTTCTTACTTTCTCCTCCTGCATAGAGTTCTATGCCTATATATTTAACAGTATTGATTCTTCAATCCATAATTTCTGAGGTTCTGATTAACCCTATAAAATAATTTTGTCATTTATTTCTAAAGTTCAATAATTTTCATTATTATATAGTATTATTTTGGTTACTATAATAGTGATAAATATTATTGAAATTATATAAACATTGTTTTTAAATTAATCATAAATCTATATATTAAAATTATGTAAGTTAAATAATTAAGTTTTTAAAATTAAATTGGTTATACTGAAATTATTTCTTAGAATTTTTGTGTTCAGAATATTCATCTAGGCCTTAGTCATTTATTTAAAAAGCATGTTGAATAACAGAGAAATTAATTAATCCAGTTATAGTTAGCGAATAAAAAATAAGATTCCACAGTATCACCTTGTTCCTTTGTTCTTTTTGAGAATAAGTAAATAAAACAGAGATTGTAATTAAGGAGTTGGTAAAAAGATACACAAATATGCTTATTTGAAAAGACATTTATAGATACAATACAAAAATCACTTCTAAAATAAGAGTTTCACACACTCAGAAGTAAATATGATAGTACAGAAATAAGCAACTATAAAAATATAAGATTTCCAAAATAGATTACTGTCATCCTTTGCTATCCGTGGGGTTTTGTTTCACCCCTCAGAAACCAAAATCCACGGATACTCATCCTTCACTGTACTTCAGAACATCTCTAGATTACCTATAATACTGAATATAATGTGAATACTATGTAAATCATGCAATGTAAATGCTTTGTAGTCACTTTGTTTTTATTTTTATTTTACATTGTTTTGTTGTTATTTTAATTGTTTTTTCTTGAATATTTTTTATCTGTTTGGACATGGAGGGCAGACTGTACTTTCTAATGACAGAATAGCTTCCTTTCAAAATGATAGTATTGTAATATAATGAAATTAATTAAATTTGATAATGCAGCACCTGATAGTGAAGCATATAGTCCATATTTCATTTCGGATATGGCTCACCAGAATTTCATTTGCCATTCATCTCTTCATTCAGTTAGACCACAAACTTTATTGAACATCTGCTAAATGCTAAATAAGTCCTGCTGTCTGGCCTTGATGTGTTGGCAGCAACACCAATTCTGAGCATACATTTCTAGCCTGGTCATTTTCCACTCACTGTAATCTGTGTTTATCCTAGTCATGCCAATAAAGTTGCTTTTTCTATCTTTTCTGTTCTTGTACTTGCCAAATTCAATAACTATTTTTTACTCTGTTTCTTATCTGATCCCAGTGCATCATAATGCATCATTTATCACCATTGATAACTCCCTCCTTCTTGAATTCTTTCATTAGGATTCTAAGAAAGCTCTGTCACCTGGTTCTTCCAGTTTCCTTCTGAGACCTCTTCCCATCTCAGATTCTTCTTCTTTTTAGCCATTTAAGATAGATTTTTTCTCCCAGGGTTCAGTCATTAGTCCACTGGTCTTCTCCCTTCAATGATTTCCCCTTGTATCTTTATTGACATATTTGCCTTCACTGTTTTAATGGCACCTTGACTTTATTTTGATTAGCTTCACTAAAGAACTAACCCCAATATCGCCTATGCACATCAATATCAGCACAAATCAAATGTCAAACTAAAAATCACCATTAGATATTTTAATGTTGTTCTGCAGAGATGCCTCAGCCAGAAACCTGAGTTCCTTGAAACCAAAATCCCAACAGTAAATCTGTTTCAGATCCTCTACTGTTTACTTCCACAGCCTGTCTTACTTAGAGCTTCAAAAGATATCACTTAAATCCCCTACCTTCTGTCTAATTGGATCACATCACTTCTATATACACCCTGTCAGAGATATCCAATTACTATTTTTTCAAATAAATTATCTTTATGCCTTTACAAATGTTTTCCCTGGTCTGGAATGCCTTAATTTCCCAAGTGCCTAGCAAATACTTATTATTCTCAAAGTCTTAGCTCAGATGTTTCCTTCTATGTGAATTCTCCTGCAAGCCCCTAGACCTCTAATCCCCAGATTTTCCCTGCTCCTTAACCCCATACAACTCTATTATAACACTTAGTGCATTGTCTGCAACCTTCTTCATTTGTCCATTTTCCCAGGTAGACAGAGTTTCGAAAGGGCAGAGATTTTTGTCATTTACTCTAAATCTCCAGTGCCTCCTACTAAGTAATTGGTCAATTTATTTGAGATTAAAGACAATATGTAGACTAAACTGTTTTTGTAATAGGATGTTTAAAGAGTCCTTTCAGAAAGAAAGCTATCTTTTCTTTGGAATATACCTTAAAAATCTGAGTTTTATGTTTTTGTTTTTGTTAAGATAAAAATTATTTGGGGATGGTTTAGACAAGCTAGGAGAAATAGAGATTTAAAAATAGCTTTATTTAATATGTTAATTGGGATATACAGATGTGGAGAGAGAATAGAGACCCCAGCAGGAAAATGACCAGCCAGACAGCAATAAGCTGCCAGTGAGTAGAAAACATGACTAAAAAGGAAAATCTTAAAATAAGAATGCCTTATATTCTGATTGCTATTATTTTTGCATATTACTATTTGATCTATGATTATTATTTATTACCTAGTAAGCACACAAAAGCCTTATGTGAATGATGTTTTGAGAATATCTAATGGAATGGGACATATTCAAGGATGTAGTGAGATAAGAACATTGGAGTGACCAGGTTGTTGCAAGAATGAAAACTCCTGTTTACTTAAAAGCATCAAAGAGGAATGCATTAGACTTCCCATGGGCCATGATATGGGGACAGCAGTCAGTATTATTTAACTCTGAAAATGAAGAAGACCCTAGTTGACATCTAGGTCATATTTTTAGAGAAACCAAAAGTTCTATCCATTCTTGTGGTGTCTCTAATTTGTATCATTATATATCTTAAAAGTAGATTTTTTTTCTTAGAATATATGTTAATTATCTTCTAACCAATTCAAAGATTTTGTTTCTAATTATGAATGATAGTGACTAGTATCTTTCCAATAAAGCATATAACTCTTATTCAACATCACAAAAGAACTGAAGGCTCTAGGAAGATAACAGCAAAGCTAGAACTGTGTATAAATGAAAGTAATAATAAATATACATGCCAATGCTCTTCCCAGAAAGGCAGATATCTCTAAGGGATATATCTGGGTTGAGACAGATGGGAGAAATGATTCACTACTTGTGTGGAGGCAATCTATGGCTCAGAGACATTAATTTTTACTATTTATTTCTCTTGCAGGAAACTAAGCTTCCTTATATTTCTGCTAATAAAAAGCTTACCAATGAAAGCTTTGAAATAACACAAATATTGTCTTTGCATATTTAGTGTATAGTTCCATAATAAGTACTTGACATTTCTTTGTAAAAAATTATAATGTCTATTCCAATTGGGCAAAAAGAATACGTTTTTAAATGCAAAATAAAATCTGCTTAACATTTATTCAACGTACTTATTCTGTTGCATTCTTTTGGATGATTTCATCATCTGGCATTACACTGAATTTGGGAAATATGTCAAATTCTGAAGGCTACATGCATTTTTACATACAAACTTTAAATATTATAAATGAGGCTTTTGGAAATTCACTTATAGATGAACCACTGACTAACATTAATATATCCCAATTTAAGCCAGCTGGGATGGTGCATGTCTATAGTTCCACCTACTTGAGAGACTTAGGTGAGAGGTTTGCTTCAGCACAGGAGTTTAAGTCCAGTCTAGGTAACATAGTGAGACCCCCATCTCTACAAAAACATATAAAAGAAAACATTGTTTTCAATATATCAAAGTTTATTATTCTCCAGCTTTGGATAAACCTAAAAATCAGTATCTTGATGTGAAAATTTAGAAATTCAAACAAGCAGACTTCTTAATGGCCTGTTTTGAAATATTCATTAAAACAGAAAATAAACTTGCTCTTGCTTTCTTTTGAAAAAAAAAAAAAAAAAAAAAAGAAAAGTTATTGGAAGACCTTAGATGATCGAACATTCCCCATGTATTTCCCTGTGTAAATTCCAACGTTGCTGCTAATCCTCTCTTACTATAGGCAGTAAATAGAGCTTAGAGTTTAGAAAAATAGCCTTTAGAGTCAACCAATCTTGAGTTCTATCTCCTACTCTGGTGTTTATTGATTATACAGACTTTGGAAAAATTACTGAAATTTTCTAAATTGTGACTTAGACATTAAGATATATAGTAGCGATAACCTCGTACATTGTTTGGAAAGCTGATTGAAATGCAATATACAAAGCACTTGCTGTTGTACCTAGCATGTGCTCAATGAATGTTAGTTATAGTGACTTCACTCACCAATCCTAACAACAGCTATGGGAGTCATGAATCAAAGTTTTCATTATTTAAAGGAAAGTAAGTATTTGAATATTCTTCTTACTATTTTTAAGTAAGGATAGTTCTTTGCCAGAAAACCACATTAGTGTTCTAGTCCATTTCCTTGTTTATTACATATTTTCTAGGTACTGGTTATGGTTGCTCTAGAGAACAGTTGTTATTCCTATTTTTCTGGTTAAAATATTAGTCACATGGAATTTTTATAGAGTGTCAAAGAACCATACAACAGATTATGGTGGACTTGCACCCAAATCCCCAATTATCTTCCTTTTTTTTCTCTAACTCTTTGTTACTTCTTCAAATTCAATATAGCACTGATTCATTTAAAAGTTAGTCAGTAAGTTCGAGACCAGCCTGGCCAACAAGGAGAAATCTCATCTCTACTAAAAATACAAAATTAACCAGGTTTAGTGGCACATGCCTGTAATCCCAGCTACTCGGGAGCCTGAGGCAGGAGAATCGCTTGAACAGGGAGGCAGAGGTTGCAATGAGCGGAGATCACGCCATTGCACTCCAGCCTGGGCAACAAGAGCAAAACTCCGTCTCAAAAACAGAGAAGGAAGGAGGGAAGGAAGAGGAAGGAAAGAAGGAAGGGAGGAAGGAAGAAAGGAAGGAAGAAAGGGAGGGAGGGAGTAAGAAAGGAAGAAAGGAAGGGAGGGAGGGAGGGAGGGAAGGGAGAGAGAAAGAGAGAAAAAGTTAGTCAATAAGTTAACATTTGTTACCCTACAGTGAAGTGTGCTGAATTTTGTTTTAGATTGAGAGATTGAGATTAAATTCAATATTATCTAAAATGTATAATTAATTAATAGGGGTTTGTGGTAATAAAATTGGAATTCAGTTGAAACTTACACAATATAACTTTGGTTTCTAGTTAATTTAAAGTGGGTGTAATTCATAAAGTGAGCACAGTTTCCATAAAAGATAAATGCAGTTTGTCACGGGCAAATAATTTTCTTGCCAACACCAAAATCTAGGTACTGCAAAATATTATTTTCTTTTCCCTTCAGTACACCCACGTCCAGCATCTGCCACTCTTCTCATTGCCAGTCTTAGGGCATGATTAGGAACTGAGAAGTGATATCCTGCTAACTCTTTCCCTGTTAGAGAAGAAAACAGGCAGAAAATCAGAAGTTCTCTGGACCAGTGGTCCTCACACTTTCTGGGCCCAACTACTACGACTTACCATAAATGCATTGCTTTCTAAGCCAATGCTCGTTTACTTCCTAAATCTAAATGAATACAAAACATGATCCATCTAAGGAAATATTTTTTAAAAGTCCAGTCTCTTTGAAATGTAAGAAAAAAAAAGTGTAAGAAAAAGTAAATGCGTAATAAATAGCATAAATAGCATGTATTTTAATATATAAATGTTCAGACATGACCAAGCATAGTGAATTCATTAGATGCTTTTACTTATACCTAAGATCTCTGTGGGTGTGATAGATGAGGTATATTATATCGACAAATTGGGCAATTGATAGTGGGACTTTCTGAAATGTTTTTAAATAAAATAGATTTATCCTTGAGGTACATGGTAATTCTATGGTGGGGAAATTCATGTATGTTAAAACAGTGTAGAAGTGACTTTCCTTTTTCTGGAGCTCCTGGCATAACTGCACAGCAGGATGCACTACCACAGCCTGCATTTGCCTCTAGTAATTACAAGCTCCACACTGGACTGGAAAGACCCTGTGGGAATGTGAGAGTGAGTTAGATATTGCACACAAATTTGGAAAATGGTGGTGAGCTGTGAACGCTATGGATCTCCTGAAGACCCGTGTGAACAAAGAGGTTCCTGTGACTTGGAACATAACTTAGGTTGTATGGTCTTGGAATTTGGCCTGAAGAAATTTAGAGTCTGAAAAATACCACGGCTTTACCTCTTTCTTGGATGATTTTTTTTTTTTTTTTTTTTTTTTTTTAGACACAGTCTCACTCTGTTGCCCAGGCTGCAGTGCAGTGGCTTGATCTCAACTCACTGCAACCTCCGCCTCCCGGGTTCAAGTGATTTTCCTGCCTCGACCTCCTGAGTAGCTGAGATTACAGGCACATGCCACCACCTCCAGCTAATTTTTGTATTTTTAGTAGAGACAGGTGTCACCATGTTGACCACGCTGGTCTCGAACTTCTGACCTAAGGTGATCCGCCTGCCTCGGCCTCCCGCAGTTCTGGGATTACAGGCATGAGCCATGGTGCCTGGCCTCTCAGATAATTTTTATTAGTGGTACTCCGCAGATTCCTGTGGCATCAATGGATCGATTACCATTGTGGTGCTGCTACTTTGTAGTTTATAAACTGTTCTTTAGCAATGGTCAGTATTCTCTGCCACCATATTCTGAGTATTGGGCATTTCCCACTGTTGTCAGAAATTCACCAACTGAGCAGGACCCCCAATCCCAGTCTTTATTCTGCATTGAAAGGACTGCAGAATTCCAGCCATGATGCAACGTCTGTTTTTGACTGTCCTTTTGCAGGACAAGGATTTGAAAATTCTGGACCAGGATTCTGGACTGGCATGGGAACTGGAGGAATATTTGGGTATTTGTTTGGCAGCAGTATAGCAGCAACACTATTTTTAGACATGCGGTACCCTCATCTTATCCTCCACTGTACTCTAGCACGTGGAATAATCATCTTACTGCTTAGTGGAGGCCCAGGTGAAACTCTGACCTGAGAACAAGAACTGTCAGGGTATGGTGGTATCAGAAGACAATAAAGTCAAAAATTGAAGGAAAATATTGGTTGCAGAATTTCTGATTTTTCTTCACTTTATATTTAAAGAAAGTGCATCCTGTTAACACTTGTGGAAAGGGAATAGTGAAAAGTTGTGTTGAGAGTTCATATATAACCAAATGCTTGTGTATTATATGTTAGTGTAGCATGCATATGTATATCTCAGTTTTTGAAAGTGTTGATTATTGTGGAAGGCTGAAAATGTATATTTTTCCTTCTAAAACCTGTGAAGCTGTAAGAAACATTAAGAATGAAAGTGTTGTACCAGTAGAAAGCAAATACCAAAAAGTTCTATCTTAGGTGGTTTTAGTTGATGAGTCATTACCTCATTGAGACAATAATATTCTATTTGGTGTTATATTATTTATAGTTTGCTATACTTTAAGCATTTAACCCAAACTTTGTACTATGAATTATGCTACCTTATAGGTTCTGATTGCTTTTGAGCTCAGTACTTTGAACTCTTCAGTAGTGATGACGGTGATTTGGAAGTACCTTGTATAGGAAAAGATGGAAAAGAAGCACCTAGAAGGTTGTTGTGAATGATTGTGTGCTGATGGAAATGCTTGAAACCTCCATATTTCATCAATTCCTAAGAGATAATATGCAAATACTTCAACAGTGGTCTTTTAATAGCAAAAGCATGCAGTTCTCTGTGGAATCTCAAGAATAGTGGTTACAGTCTGTTTCAGTCTTACATTAAAATGGAATAATTACATAATTGTATAAATTTTCATGTAGAATCAAATTAGGTACAGTCAGATAATTATAAACAAAGTGAATGTTCAAAGAGACATCCAAAAGCTATGCTGGAAGCATGTGGGGCTGCCCCATTAGCTAGAACAGCTCCTCTTCATCCTGATGGCAAAAGTCATTTGCATAAAAACTGCTCTGGAGACTGGGCATGAGGTACACTATCACTTCATTAAGACCATGCTGCATGAGCACATTCTCATCTTGGGGATTATACCCATCAGTTCTAGGGAAGAGAATGAACATTCTTGTAGGAAACCTGGATCTTATTTCTTTATCTGCTGAGAAAATCAACTCAAAAATAAAGATCTCTTTTTAATAAGCTTTTATAAGAATACTTTTAGAGTTACAGAAAAATTGTGAAGATCGCACAGAAAGCATACACCCACACCAAGTCTCCCTTGTTATTAACATCTTACATTAGTATGGTACATTTGTCAGAACTGATGAAACAATGTTGATATATTATTATTAATTAAAGTCTAAGCTTTATTGATATCTCTTTGGCTCTTTTCTAAGGTCCTTTTTGTGTTCCAAGATCTCTTCCAGGATACCACATACTTTATTTCTGCCTTATTTTGTTGCTCAAATTGTGCACACTTTGGTCATTAGGAGCTCTATTAGCTGTTGCCCTTTCCGTAGACCCCATCATTTTGTGTGTGTGTTGATGTGTGTGTTGGTGTATGGTTTATTTATTGCTATGTTGCTCTTATTTTTATCACTTCTGGCACTACAAAATGTTCCAGGCTTGTCTTGTATATTTCCCACCCCACTCTTAGAATCAACTATTTCTCCATGGATCTTTAATTTCTTTTATTGGAGAATGGTGTTAGAAACCAACAGTTAGGCTCTAGGTGTTGTCAAAGCCAAAACTGCACCTGGCAAATTTAAACAGTAAAAGCAGTAAAAGGAAGATTCATTCAAGGCCACTGCAGACATGGAGAGAGGCCACAAGTTAATCTGAGCTCAATTCTCCTTAAAACAAATGGCAGAAGAAATTTTAAGAGCTGGGATGGGGGAATCCTAAGTCACTTTGGTTTTCTAATTTTCCTTACCCAGTGGAAAAGCCAACTTTCTCTGATCTTCATGACTGGAGGTAGTTTTATTGCTTGAACCATCATGCCCCAGGAAGTTAGGGGCTCATCCTCCCAGAGCCTGGGAGATGAGGAAACTAATTTATGATTACATTGCAAAGGAATGGCTTCCAGATTCCTGAAAAAGACTTTCCTGGCTATAAAGCTGGCTAGAGGCTGTTTAAAAATTTATATCTCAAAGGAACATAGAAATATTTATATTCACAAATTTTCTAAGGTAAAAGCTTTAGAAAAGAAGTCAGGGGCCTAGAGTCAGGAAGAAGTCTGTTAAAATTTAGTCCAGCTGAGGGAAACTTTAAGGTTATTTTAGTCAGCATTATCTTTGTTACTGGGGTCCCATTACTTCTAGCATCACTCAGCAGATGGAGCAAAGTAAACATATGTGTATTCTAACCACTGTATATGCACATATTTATAAAAACTTCTATGTATCTATTTGTGTTTGTTTCCTGTGTCCCTTGTCTGTGGGGACAAATTACCACAAAATCAGTGGCTTGAAACAATATAAATTTATTCCGTCACAGACTGGAAGCCAGAAGTCCCAAAGTGAGGTGCTGGCAGAGCCATGCTCCTTTCCCAAGGCTCCTAGGGGAGAATGCAGTCCTTGTCTCTTGCAGCCTCCTGTGGCTTTAGGCATTCCATGGTATCTGCACTCACCCCAATCTCAGCTTGCATGGTCGCATTGCCTGCTCATCTGTCCGAAAGCTCTCTCTTGCCCTGTCTTAAAGGATACATGTGTGTGCGTGTAAGTCCCACCCAAGTAAACCAGAATAAACTCTTCTCAAGATTCTTAGTTAAATCACATATTTTGCCATTTAAGGTAATGTTCATAAGTTCCAGGGATTACAATAGATACATTTTTTTTTGGAAGTCACCAGTCAGCCCACTGCTGTATCCATCTACATCTATATTAAACTGAACATGAGTTCATCCTGATGTTTCTAACCCTAATCCAGTAATATACCAATCATTCTAGTCTTCAAAGCTTGCTTATCTATAACTTCCAACTCCAATATGAGAAGCCTGGCTCCCAGAATCTGTCACCATTTACTTAATTGTCCAATTCCATTACACATGTATAAAGGTTTCAGAATTGTTCACTTGTAGCCTGGAATAAGTCAACTCCTGAGCAAGACAACTCAAGAAATAAAAGTCTTTTTAGTCCAGCAGTCTGATCACAAAAATGCCAAATATTCAAGAAACTATTAGCAGGGGTTTTTTTATTGCTTTAAAGACATAATTTGTCTAATTCATATAATGAAAGACAACTATTTGTTGAGCAGTAACAATTTTTTCACAAGTTTTTTTTATTTTTTTTTTATTTTTCAACAAAAGAAGAGAATGCCTTTTCCAAATTGGCATAGAAACTGTAAAATGACCTGGGAAGTCACCAAAACTGATTTACTTTGTTACATATTTCTTCTTAGAGTTTATGATTTTCCTTTGGTTCTTGACTTCCTACCACAGAAGACAACTCCTCTCATGAGGCCTTCTTATGGAAACATTAATTTTACATAAAATTATCTTGCATTAGTAGGGACAGCTGTTGAGGAGGATCCCATGAACAGAATTGTCAGATGTGAATGTGCCACGAGCAATTTCCCACAGCTGAATTCATTTGAATAGCACTCATTAAAAAAGAAAATGCCTGCCAATGAACTGTTTGTAATATGGGGAAAAATGTGGAAACAGCCTAACTGATTCTATGTAGGAGCCTAAATAGTTTCATTCTTATAATAGAAGACTATTTAACAACATGTATCAACACTGATAAATTTTAAAACTTAATGTTACGTTTAAAAAGTAAGTTGTTTATACAAATGTTTAAACACAATGATAATATGTGTTGTTTATGAGTATATACCTATGTATATAATGTGCAAGAATTTGTATGGGAATAATAGATTCTAGTTTCAGGATAGCAGGCACCCCTGGGGAAAGAGATAAAGATGAATGAGGAGGCACCAACTTTAATTGTTTTTGTGACATATTTGTTTTCCTAAAGAGAGATCTAAATATACTATAGCAGTACGAAAATACTTCTTAAATCTTAATGATAGATATAGGGTATGTCATTCTATTTCATACTCTTCTATATGTTATTTTCATTTAAATAGGCCAAAATAGCTTAGAATTCTAAACTGCAACAATATTTGAGTATGGACAATTAATTATTTAAATATATGAATTTGTGTTTTGAATATTCCATTTGTATCAATAAAACAATACCAACAATGTATTATTAAAGGCTATATATATATATACAATCTTCCCTTGAAATATTTTTTAAACTCCTGGTTGAAGAGTTATATTTATTTAAAATTTAAAATTGATAAATTCTCCATGTCCTAAAGTTTCTTTCTTTAATAAAAGATGCATAGTTTAATCTCTGCTTAGTTCTTCAGCTGACAAAGCATTTTCCCATAAAAGAGACCAAGCCCAGACTTTGTAGTGAGTTGACAGGGAATATTTACTTTCTGTACACATTTGTATGATTAAACACGCAGAAACTCTGAGAGGTGAAATCACTTTCCCCAAATCATTTGTTGAATTGATATCAAACATAGTTCTTTTCATTCTTAATTGCTAAGTCTTATGGTAAATGTTTCTACTTAAATATTAAAGAAGACTTCAAAAGGTTTATTTCTTTATTCCCTGGCTTGGTGTTTTTATTCCCTTGTTAACTGTCATTTTATTTTGGTTTTGTTTGCTTTGATAGGGCAAGAGAACAGGAGTTGGTTGGTGAGAAGTGTAGAATCTGCCTGAAATAGGCTATAAACACAAATATCTCTTGGTCTCTCTCTTTCTCTCTCTCTCTCTCTCCCCCCCCCCTCTGTTTTTCCACATTGTGGGAATTCATGCGGATAAACAAACCCCTCTTCTGGAATGCTAATTATCCCTGGATGTTTGAAACTTTAGTTAAATTTGAGTTTCTTTAATCAGATTTAATGGAAAGAAATTGAAGTTAGTGAAATCAAATTGAGGTAATAAAACTTATTCTAAGCAATCACGCCTAACAGCAATGGAAAATGAGAAAATAAGAAATGGAGAGTGTGTAAAAACATTAATCTAAGTGTGGTAGCATCTAAATGTGGAGTGCTTGAGTTTGAGCTCAATAAGTGACTACTTAGTTCTGTATCTAGTAGAGTGATTCCTCAAAGACGTTCAGTGACACTGTATTAACATTTAAGGAGATTAATGAAAGTTCTTACATTTTTACCCCAAATTCTACTGCCCCTCTACAGCAGTGGTTCTTAAACTTTAGCATGCATAAGAATCACCTGGAAGTTATTAAAACACAAATTGCTGGGCCCCACTGATTCATTATGGCATGGGTGGGGTAAGAGGATTGCATCTCTAGCAAGGTCTCTTATGATGCTAATGATGCTAATTGTGGGAAAACCACATCAAGTTTTTCTCCTACATCAATTGTTTCATCTCAAATTTCATTGCTGGTTTCTTTTCCTCTCCAGACATCCTAAGACTGGAATACTGCAAAGGCAGACCTTGGTTATTTGGTGATCTCATCAAATGCCACCCAACCTCATGACTTTAAATATCATTTTGTAGGCCAAGGCTCTCAAATGTGTATTTCCTGCCCAGATTTCTCCCCTGACCTTCAGACATATATATGCAAATGTCTACTCAACCTCTCCATTTCTATTTCTGATAGGCATCTCACTTGACATGTCTTAAAGTAGAACTCTTGGACTTCATCTCTAAACTGCTCCCCGCAGAGTCTTCCTCATCTTAACTGATGACAATTCAATTCCAATGGATTAGTATAAAATCTTGAAATCATCCTTGAGTTCTCTGTTTCACACAATTCAACCCATGCAGAAATCTGACCACATTTCGCCACCTCTATTGTTGCCACCCTGGTATGAGCATCATCTTTCATCTGGATTATTACAACAGTCCTCTAACTACATATCCTAAACCGTGATTCTACCCTGGTCCTTCTATGGTCTGTTCTCCACGCAGCAGCCAAAGTGATGCTAAACCTTAACTTTTGTTATTATTGCCCTCAAAACCCTCCAGACTACTTGTCTTACTCCAAATAGAAGCCAACATTCTTAGAATGACCCATGGACATGGCTCATGCTCTGACTTCACCTCATACTATCTTTTCCGTAGTTCACTCCACGTTATCTGCACCAGTCTCCATTCTGTTCCACAAAACAGACAATACGTTATACCTTAGGGCCCTTGTATTTGCTGTTTTCTATGATGAAATATTTTTACTCCTGATAGCCACATGCTCGCTTCTTTCAAGTCTTTGTTGAAATAGCGTCTTCTCTATGATATCTACTGGGACTTCCCAACTTAAAATGGCAATCCCCCTTCCCTCATCCTCAGCATTTCCAATCTTCCTGAACATCCTCTATTATATTTTCCAAAGCATATATCTTCTCTCTGTTACATAAAACATATTTATTGTATATTTTTATTGTTTATCTCTATCTGCACTAGAACCTAAACTCCATTATGTTTTGTACAATAATATATCCATGTATTAAGAATACTGTCTGACACCCATAAACATGCATGTAATGGAGGAATGGATTGATTATCAAGATCTACAACTTCTTTTCTTTAATATTGTCATGAAAATATCAACATTTGTTCTTTATTGTGAATATGCAGTAATTGTGCTATGTATTCACCATACCGTATCATTTTTAATGTTCACAACCAACTATTAAGGTGATTATTTTTATGCTTATTTTGCAAGGGAGGAAACAAGTTCATTGGAATATAATAAATTTCTAACACTACAACCTAGTTGGGGTAACATTTGATTCAATTCAATTCAAGATTTGTGCTCCTACCTACTATACTATGAAGCCTGCTATTCATTTCTTGGGATTTTGCTTATCATCAGATTACAAACATGGATAATGTGAGTCTAAGTTTGAGAAATTGATCCACTGTTAGTGTCCAGAGCAAAATCAAATATTTAACCCCAAAAGATTGCAGGGAAGGCACCGATCTAGGGAAGATTCAGTAAGAAAATGTTACATCTTGAGATCCCTTATAGCCAGCCAGTTCTCTTCTCCCTTAGAGTTCATCTTTTGTTCTGATTCAACATTTGCAGAGGTCAGACATGGGGCAGGCCAGGCATGGTGACAGGCCCTGGAAAAATTGGTAAAAGAAAGGACTCATGAACAGTCTAATAGGAAGAAGGGATTCTAAAAATACGTCTTGATATGCGCTCTAGTTGAGGCATGTTGACATTAGAATACGTGGTCTACAGAGAACATCTAACTTTACCAAGAGTTATAAGGGAGGCATCTCAGGTATCAGGTTAGACAAGTAGGTGGTCCACAAAACATTGGTGTGAGGGGCAAGAGGGAATCCAAGTACACTCAGTTCTTTTATTTGGCATTGCATGGCAAAGGCACACAGTAAGGAATAATTGATTTTTCAGTTCTGTATTTTTTGATGCCTTTGATTGTAATTAGGGCCATACTTTCGTTTTGTTCACTTCTCCCTTACCTCTTTCTCTTCTTGTATTTCTCTCTCTTTTTTACTTGTAAGTGTTGGAATAAGGATATGGTGTCTCCATTGCCAGTGGGGAGGATTTGTGAGATAACGGGAAAAGTCAAATGTTTAAATACTGAAATTCATATACTACATAATTGTCCTAGCAGAATTTTTTTACACTTTAAACACATCAAGGAATTATCTTCTGTTGCTGGTTTCTCTACAAATGTTCCAGATTAAATTTTTCATTTTGCCTACAACATCATATATATTTAAGTGCTTCATTGGAAGATGCTTATTTTTCATTTCTTTTGAAATTCTTTCTCCTTCTGCTTCCCACTCAGATTTTAGGGCTATATTGTATTCTATAAAGAGTATATACTTAATAAATCAATATTTACTCATGTAAAACTATAAAGCTGTCAGTAACTGGTGGAGAACTTATCATGAATTTTAAAGAATGTTTACTTTCCCATCAGTCTTAACTGGTATATTTGAAATATAGCGTGTTTTTCTAGCTATGTCATGTTAACCTAAAAAAAAAGAAAAAATTCATTTCCTCTTCTCCTTACCACATTTCAGAGAGAATCTTCTAATGGTGAAGTTATTTTCTATTTTTCTTCAAAACTATATATATGTATATTTATGTACATATATTTGTATATATGTGTGTATATATACATATATGATATATGATATGCATATATACATAAATACATTTATGTATATATGCATATCATATATTTCAAAATGTTAACAACTAGAAGAGAGGACTTAAAATGTTCCTACTACATAGAATCGAGAAATGTTCAAGGTGATGGATATCCTAAATGCCCTGATTTATTACATGTTCCATGCATGTAACAAAATATCACATGTGTGTGTATATATATATGTATATACATTTATACATATATACATGATTGGATTATTACATATTCCATGAATGTAACAAAATATCACATGTATATATTTGTATATACATATATACATATATACATAAATATGTGAATATATTTTGTATATGAAATATATGAAATATTCATATATTATGTATATATGTATTTATGCTTATATATTTATGTATGTATTTATGTTTATATATTTATGTATATATCTATTTATGTTTATATGTATTTATGTATATACATATATTTATGTATATATGTATTTACATATATTTATATATATGCACACATGCATATATTAATTGAATAATCTGCAATAAACTCAATAAATTTATTACTAATTGGGTAATCTTCAGTAGTCAATTTGCCATTCACTTTTTTTGGTATCCCTGTGGGAAATTGAATAAATTGATCTTTTTTAATATAAAATTTAAAATTTTAGAACTTTAAGGAAAAGTTTTAATTGTTTAATTTTCTGTAATAAAGATGTTTGGGGAAGCAATACTTGTTGGTATCTAATGTATTTGTCGGTATCTAAAGATACTTGTTGGTATCTAATGTAAGGTTGTTGCAATTTCTTAGTGTGGCATTCGAGTGGTTTGGAAAATATAATTAAAAGCTATTACTTTTATGGTAAAGCACCGTAAAAGTTTCAGATAAAAGTACAGGCTATATATAATATTAAGTATTCATGAGTATGTTAGAATGAAATTTGGAAATTACGCTGAGCCAGAGATGATTACTGTGTAGATAGTTCAGAACAGATGATACATTTATCTTGTTTCATGTTAATCTTCAACTAATCTGATATGGAAGTAAATAATAGTTGTCAACTTTGTTGTGATTTTGATGAATTTTAAGTGCTTTGGTAATTAATTCTCATAGTGTATTCTTTGCAGGCTGAGTTGCTGCCTATATTTATAACACTCATATATTCACTGAAGACTTAGATTTGATGATGTGTGAAAATGAATCTGAGGAACAAATTTGAAAATCTGGCTTTGCTTGTTTTTTATGACCTGTCTGATTTAATGAAGTGGCTAATAGCACAGATTGCTAATGCTTTCTTCCTAAATGTTACCTTGTGTTATATTCTGGTTTTATTTAGAAAAGGTAGATATATACACAGTTACAACAAAGGCAGGATGGATAAGGAGTTTGCCAAGTTATAGTTATAGCCAGTGAAATTTTCACACAATTCCTAAAAATGAAAGAAAATAAATTCCTGTAAATTTTCCTGTTTTCTATGATGAATATCTTCTTGCTCCTGAACTTTCATTTCCTCATATAAAGCAACACATGTCATAAAAGAGATTTCAGTCTCCTTTAGTTTGAAACACTCTCACTAGTTTGTGTGTGTGTATGTGTATGTGTGTGTGTGTGTGTGTGTGTGTTTGCTGGGGGGTCGTTCTGTCTTACTTAAGAATTTTTTTCTTTCCTTCCTTGCCAAGGTAGTATGTAGAAGGAGAGAGAAATGTATGCATTTTCGTGTTATTGAGTTAGATGTTCTTCATTTTAGGTGTCTCAACCTGATCTCATGGCACCTGCTACAGTGAGATTCTGCCTTTCAGGATATTGAGCATCATGACCTAGTGTCCACTGAGATATGGTGGGTACCATCTTGTCTTTCAAGTGTTGTCTGAAATCCACTGCTGGTGACTGTAGATCTGGCCTTTGCCAATAATCAAGAGTTCCCAGACTCTGGAACCCACTTTTCCTGAACCCAGTCCTCTTGAAGTCCACCAGCATTCTCAGAACTTCTTGTGCATACTCTTTGCCATCCATTGTCCTGAAAATTTCAATTACACATTTAATACTCTAAGCTGTAGTGTACAAGACCATCTGAGGCTGCTCTCATGTCCACTCAACTAGGCAAACTTTCACCCAATATAGGCTATTTTGCTATATTGAGACATATATATGTATATACCATTATAATGCAAGATGATCCAAGATGATCCAAGATCTTTACTATAACAATAAGTTCAAATTTATTGTTCACATATTTGAAACCTTCTTGTTTCATGGTGGCCATAGCACCTGCTAAAATGGGAACTTCTCTGAAGACATTGGAACTTGCCAGGACTATACTGAGGGAAGCAGGAGACCTCCCCCTAATTATCCATTTCTCCAATCAACCTGAATCTTTCAAACTACTCCATCTTCTCCCGCTCCAGAATTTCAATACTGAGTGGGGAGCATGCCATTTGCATATCATCTCTACTCTCTTTTTTCTCATCTTCTTGCTTCTCTCCTCTACTTCTGAAACAGTTCTTGGGTGGCAGTTATTTTATCTGCTCTCACTTCTGACTTCATGAACTGTCTTCTCAGCTTTGGTTCTTGATGTATATAAAGTGTACTTGGGTTGTTTCTAGAAAAGTTCTTTCCCTCTTGAAAGCGTGCCTTGCTATGAATTTCTGAGTTAAATTTGAAACTCAAAGTTTAACAGTAAATTATTAGTCTTTAGGGTCCCTCATAGTAATTTTTAAAAGAATAAAAAGTAAAAAGAGGCCGGGCGCGGTGGCTCAAGCCTGTAATCCCAGCACTTTGGGAGGCCGAGACGGGCGGATCATGAGGTCAGGAGATCGAGACCATCCTGGCTAACACGGTGAAACCCCGTCTCTACTAAAAATACAAGAAAATTAGCCGGGCGAGGTGGCGGGCGCCTGTAGTCCCAGCTACTCGGGAGGCTGAGGCAGGAGAATGGCGTGAACCCGGGGGAGCGGAGCTTGCAGTGAGCCGAGATCGCGCCACTGCACTCCAGCCTGGGGCACAGAGCAAGACTCCGTGTCAAAAAAAAAAAAAAAAAGAAACCAATATTCTTTTTTTTTCTTTTTTTTTTGAGACGGAGTCTCACTCTGTCGCCTATGCTAGAGTGCAGTGGCGCGATCTCAGCTCACTGCAAGCTCCGCCTCCCGGGTTCACGCCATTCTCCTGCCTCAGCCTCCCGAGTAGCTGGGACTACAGGCGCCCGCCACCACGCTCGGCTAATTTTTTTGTCTTTTTTAGTAGAGACGGGGTTTCACCGTGTTAGCCAGGATGGTCGCGATCACCTGACCTCGTGATCCGCCTGCCTCGGCCTCCCAAAGTGCTGGGATTACAGGTGTGAGCCACCACGCCCGGCCACCAATATTATTTTCAAGAGAGAAAATGCATTAATAGTGTTTCAGAATATTTTTCCTGATACATAATATTTGTACATCTTTATGGAGTACATGTGATATTTTGTTATATGCATGGAACATGTAATAATCAAATCAGGGCATTTAGGATATCCATCACCTTGAGCATTTCTTGATTTTATGTAGTGGGAACATTTTAAGTCCTCTTTTCTAGTTAACATTTTGAAATATATGATACATTTTCGTTAACTACAGTAATCGTCTCCTTACTCTGCTATGGACTTTTAGAACTTATTCTTTCTACCTACCTCTATATTTGTACCCATTAATCAACCTCTCTTTATCTCCGTCTTTTTACACATGCACCCTTCCCAGCTTCGGGTAACTACCATTCTACTCTCAACCTCCATGAGAGGAAAATTTTAACTCACACACATGAGTGAGAACATGCAATATTTGCCTTTGAGTGCCTTGCTTATTTCACTTAACATAATGACCTACATTTTCATCCATGTTGCTGTAAATGACAGGATTTCATGATTTTATGGCGAAATTATATTCTATTGTATATATATATAACATATTCTTTACCCATTCTTTTTTTTTAATTTTGATAAAAAAAAACCTAGCAAGGGAGTGATAATTTAAAGACAAATATGATATTATTGTGCAAATTTACTAGGATGGGACAGTGACAGGAAATATATATATATTTCCTGATAATTTCACAAATTATCACAGATAGATAGATAGATAGATAGAGAGATAGATAGATAGATAGATTTGTGAGTTTAGAAACCATTATAATCAAAGAGGATTTTTGGTATAACATTGATAAGTTCTAATTCATTGTTCACATATTCATAACTGTAGAACTATTTCTCATTCAATTTTTGCACCCAAATTCAGTTTCTGCCCTCCAAAATTCACAAATTTTCAAAGGTGTAAAATTTGAAGTTGTGGAAAATTACTGCAGAAAATCTGTAACTGAGTATAATCTACCAGCACTTAATTTGGCATAAATTTGAGATTTTCTAGGTTGTGCTTTTTTAAATAACCTAGGCCTAAAGAATAGGATAAGAAAGGAATTGAATATACAAGCTATTTAAAAATATATGCATAAATTTGATAAATTCTACAATCGTAATCTTTGGAGAATGTGAGTACCTTTATAGGATATCCTTTTATACTAAACTGTTGTGATGTCATCCTTTTATATTAAAACATTGTGATGCCATTTGTAACCATTATTCGATACCTAATATTGAATTGAACCAATACCTAATAATCAATTGAACCATAATTCAATTCATTATTGAAGTAACCATTACTTCAATACCTAAATGCATTTTGAACATTTTATCCAATGCCCTTTCCATCATGGTTAAACATTTCATTTTGTTAAATCCCTTTCTTCTACCAAGATGTTGGTAACACTGGATATGAAACTGAGCTCTGAAACTTTACTCAGAAAGTTAAGTGCCCCTCACCAATATTATGATACAAAGTTGCACTGTCAGCTACATTTTGGCCAAAAACCAAATACATGAGAAACACATTACTAACAAAAAATATATATATTAAATGATATTTGTTAAATGGAGTTGCCTTCTTGGTTGAGATAAGGGGGATTTTATTCTATCAGTAAAAAACTGCTTCAGTTAATATGTTGAAGGGGGAAATGCAAATAATAATTTAAAAAACATTTTTAGGCACTCTGCTTAAGGGAAGGAGGTTATGGCATGAGGAAAACAAAGAGACAAGCAAAAGTCATAGCTCTTGCTTTAAAAATAAAATGGGAATCAGGATAAATTTAATCATAATAAAAAGAATTAGCTGTGAATATCTAAAATTCTGCAAATGGGATAGATTGTAATCAGAAACAGTTATGCGTCTGGTAACTGAAAATATTCAAGGAGAAGCTAAAAAATTTTCTTTTGTAGGTAGAGTAAAAGAAATTTCTAACTGTATAGTATTTTATCTATATCATTAATGGTTCTTTGCATTTTCTACCCAGAGCCTTTTTGTTTGCAAGCAACGGAACCCATGTAAACTAGATCAAGAACAGACAGTAAATTGTAAAACTTTGAAGGGCCTCACAAAATCCAAGGATGGTAGTGAAAGGACTACTTAACCTCATGGCAACTGGCAAGATTTTGAGAGCTGAGCTGCTTTTTTCTCTCTGCTCTGCCCTGTCCTCCTATTTCTACAAATAGACTGAGTCATCAGCCTGCAAAAATCTGAAAATGTCCACCCCACAACCCGAGGGTGCATAATCTTCCAGCTGCAAAGTCTACAGCCTACTAGTGGGAATCTTTAAATCTCTAATTTGACTGGATTTGCTCATCTGTTAAAGCCAGGCCACCCAAGTCAAAAGTTTTCTGTATAACAAATGTCACAGCTGCTTTTATTTCCAAAGACAATTTTTGTCCAAGTAACTGTGGCCAAAGGTTGTGGTTTGGGGTTGCAGCCATGGATTGCATTGAGATCATGCTGACCTTTTAGGAACTGAGCAGCTCATTTATCAAAAAATGTGTCCATTATATTTATTTTCTAATTAATATTAAATTAATTTGAAATTATTTCCACAAGTGATTTAATAAACCTTGCTCTTTGAATTTCTCATTTTTGGATTCTACTGTCCTCAGTATTTCTTACCAGTACCATTATTATTAAAGCCTTTGAGTTCGTCTCTTCGCCTCCAGTCCTACTCCAGTCAAGGGTACCTTACCTGTGTTACTCTCTTGTTTAAAGAAATAAAATAATATTTAAAACCTTCTCATTACCCTTAGAAGAAAATCTATCCTTTAAATATTCTACAAAGTTCCTGGGACAGTAGACCCTGTCTTCCTTTCTATCTCATATCTTGCAATATCCTCACATGCCAGTATCTCAATCAGCCTTATCACTTGTTGGTGATTAGTTATCATCCTCTTCCTCATGATTGTTTTGTTTTGTTTTGTTCTTTGTAAGCTGACTAAATGTGATCTATTTATAGCCTAGGGGATTCTTCATTTTTATTCAGCATTCCACGTAAGCTTTAATTCACCCAGAAAGTCCTCTGTGATCTTTTGATGTTGGGTTTTGTTTCCTTTTTTTTGCATGTGTGATTTCATGGTACACTCCATTTATACTATTATCATACTTCTACTCTAGTGATTTAATTATCTCTGTCTTCCACCATTCTTTAGTTTTCTGAAGGGCAGGGACATTATCATTCATCTCGAATATGCAGTGTCACATTGAATTCTAGACACAGTACAAGTAACTACTTAATAGGTATTTTTGGATGAATAAATTCTGTGCTATTTATGCCAATTTGATTTACTGGTGTGGCTTACATTTGCTGGGTGTAAGTAAACTGGTTGCAAAGTACTTCAAGTTATTGCATTGAAATTATTTTTGTAACTCAGACCAAATAATTGAAACTTCCTACATCTTAAATTTATAAAAGTTTAAGTGTACATTAAAAAATTTATAATGATATTGTCTGTCAAACAACTTAGACAATTAAAAGAGAAATCAGATGACTTAACATATTGAAATCTGAGTTTTCTTAACTATGTAAATACTGCATACAAACATAATAAGATTTCTGCTTGAAGTCACAATCTAAATCATTTTAAATTTCAATCACAAGCCAGACTTCTATCTCTAATAAGGACAGAATGTCTAAAAAATTGCAAATAATATATAATATTCCAAATATGTAGAGATTTCTTTTTAAACACAGATATTAATATAATGTGGTT
This sequence comes from Macaca mulatta, assembly GCF_049350105.2. Taxonomy (NCBI): domain Eukaryota; kingdom Metazoa; phylum Chordata; class Mammalia; order Primates; family Cercopithecidae; genus Macaca; species Macaca mulatta. The sequence continues at coordinate 88,674,354 of NC_133416.1, read as the reverse complement.
CTTTTTTTTCTCTTTTTTATCCTCCTCAATCTTCTCTGGGCTTATCCAGGCTTACTATTTACTGTGTACTGCTAAGGAGACTGTACCCTTTTAAGCTGATGTGCTGGCTTTTCAACTAGCTTTTCAACTGGAGATTGCAGCTGAGCAGGAGTTGAATAGCTGTGGACATTCTGAGTGGTTTTGCTTTTCCTTCCAGTTGCCACACTGAGCCCCCTTTTAAAATAATAAATTTGAACAATTTTTTAAAAAGTTGCTCTACTGGGTCTTGCAGTTCACAAATTCCAGGTCTATTCACAAAGCTTACATTTCCGACCTAGGCTATTACATCACTTGATTGGATCTTGCATTTCTTTGCCTCTTAGGAGAGGGTATCTGTCACCTTCTGACAGATAGAATTCTGACAGAATTCTGCCTTCTTTTTCAATTTCTTCCTATCTTGAAGCTCCAAATTTTCAGGATACTAAAATTGTATTCATTTTTATTCTGAATATCTGTCAAAGCTTTGCTTAGCTCCATAGTAGTCAGCAAAATTTTCTGTAAAGAGCCAGACAGTTGATATTTTGAGCTTTGGGAGATCATAGAGTCTGTGTCAGCTACCCACCTGTGCTCTTGTGGCTCAAAGGCAGTGACAGCCAATGCATGAAAGACTGGGTGGTCATGGCTGTGTTCCAATAAAACAACTTTATGGACACTGAAAGTTGAATTTGATATAATTTTTATAAGTCATGTAATATTCTTTGAAAGTTCTTTTTCTTCTTATTTTAGTTTATAACATTGTATGTGTTGGTCTACATAGTTGTTTTTTTTTTTTAACTTTTATTTTAAGTTCAGGGGTACATCTGCAGGTTTGTTACACAGATGAACTTGTGCCATGAGGTTTTCTGGTACAGATTATTCCATCACCAAGGTATTAAGCCTAGTACCCATTAGTTATTTTTCCTTATCCTCTCCCACCTCTCACCCTTTGCCCTCCAGTAGCCCCAGTGTATGTTGTTCTCCTCCATGTGGACCATTTAAAAGTATAAAAAACATTTTTAGCACCTGGACCATACAACAAGTAGTCAGCTATATTTGACCAGGGGAGCTGGAGTTAGCCAACCCCCACTGGAAAATTACAATTTCTAAAGGCATTCAGCTGACATTGAACAAACAATGGCCTTGCTTGCCTTTGTATTTTTAGTGCCTGGAGCAATCCTGGTATATGGATCTTTCTCTCTCTCTCTCTGTCTCTCTCTCTCTCTCTCTCTCCCCCCCCACCCCTTACTTTTTGTGTATGTCTCTCTCCCTCTCTCCCTGCCTCTCTCTCTCTTTCTCTCTCTCTTTATTTACTTGGAATAAATATACAGCTTATAGTCTCCTTGGGAGGTTATTTCTTCCTGGTGGACTATTGGATTGGGTTTTTCTTCACTCATAGAGATTGAAAATAGCAGAAAAATAAAAATTCAAGAAAATTAAGATATTGCTTTATCACTTGATGCTGAAAAAGTAAATAAAATATTAGCAAATAGACACAGGTGTCTTTGCTTGACTGGAGAAATCTATGATGACTTCGTTTTTATACTTCATGGCTTGTATCTTTATGTAACACAGAAAACTACTTATTTTTATAGTATTTTCTTTGTTTAATGTTGTCCATTAAAATAAGAATAGTTTTCTTGTGGGTTGTCAGTTTCATCTTTTCTCTGACCCATTGACTCTGAGAAACTGTGCCTTTCTTGATTCCAGATGAAGTCTTGCTAGTTGCATTAATGAGTTACAGATTAAGATGTTTGAGATGAGCTTTTATTTCTTCTTCTAAAATTGGGTCTCTAGCTACAGTGCATTAATTTTAGAAAAATAATCTCATATTAGAATATGATACATTTTACTGACACTAAAAATGTCATAATTGTCTCTTTTCATAGCTGTTAATCTATTTTTTGTACTCATTGATTTCTATGTAATTGTAGAGTGCTCAATGACTGTTTTATACATAAAATATAATTTTCTGTTGTTTTTCATGCTGCTGATTCTGTTGTGTGGGTGAGCACTGCAGTCCCATGATTCTGAGAAAAATAAAGCTTGGCTTTAGCACATTTTCTCTACTGCTGATTATAGCGATAATTATTCTGATGTTGCTATGGAAATGCTTTTCACAACACATTTGTAGATTGCTAGTATTGGTGTTATTTTTCTTTTTTTTTTTAAATTAATTAATTAATTTATTTATTTTTTATTATACTTTAAGTTCTAGGGTACATGTGTACAATGTGCATGTTTGTTACATATGTATACATGTGCCATGTTGGTGTGCTGCACCCATTAACTCGTCATTTATTTTTCTGTGTATTTATTGGTAAATAAATTTATAAACTGGTGAACTTAAATTATATTTTGTCGTCATAGAAAATCATAAAGCATTGCTGCTTAGGGATGAACACAGGTACTCAGTAATTTGAATAGAAAGCCAATTCTATTGTCAGGCACTCCTTTTATTTCCCCTCATACCTAGAAATTAGTTGTATTTGCCTGATTCCACTCATAAATCAGCCAGGTTTGAAATAAATTCAGTCTCTAGACTATATAAAGTGAGCATGGATTTTTTTTTCAGTAGAAAGCTGATACTTTATCTAATTCTATTCTGGAACTTGGAATCCTGTGTCTTTTACCTAATCATTTGGTTGAGCTTCTAAATTCCTGTTACCCATATCACTATCTGAGTTCTTGATTTCTCTCAATTGACCTGCCTGCTTCAAGATGTACCCTGAGATCCTCTGTCTACTGTTGGTGACTCCCCTAATTTTTGCTCACTTGATCAATGGCACTCTCTCATTCATTCAAGGAATACGGAATATCTGCTAAGGGGTAGGTACTATTCTAGGAACTGAAATAATAAGGTGAATAGAATAAAAAGAAACTCTCCTTCATGGAACTTACATTCTAGTAGGAGTGATTGGTGGTGATTATAAATGTTGTGTTAGTTCGTTCAGGCTGCTACAACAAAATACCATAAACTGAGTAGCTTATAAACAACAGAAGTTTATTTCTCACAGTTCTGGAAGCTAGGAAGTCCAAAATCAAAGTGTCAGCTGATTTGGTATCTGGTGAAAGCCTAGCAGATTTTCATTCATAGGTGGTGCCTTGTGTCCTTATATGATGCAAGCAAGAAGCAGGCTCTCTCAGGACTCCTGTAACGTCACTAAACCCTTCTGACATCATCTAATTACCTTCCAAATACTCCACCTCCTAATACCATCACATTAGGTGATAGAGTTCCAACATATGAATTTGGGGGGATATAAGAATTCAGTCCATCAGAAATATATAATAAATAAACTGTAATTAAATAAGTATTAAGCACTAAAGAAACAAATAAAACAGGAAACACTGAAAGTATGAGGGAAGGCCTACCTGAGAATGTTCCATTTGGACACAAACTCAGAAAAGGAAGTGAAGAAGGAACTATGCATATACTTGAGTAGCGGGAGGGGAGGGTGTGTTCATGTGGACCTTGCTAAGATTTGTCAGAAGGCTTTGAAAGAGACCAAGAAAAGTGGAAGTCAATACAATGAAGAGACAACTTCTTCAAATAATTTTACTCTAAACAGAAGCATAAAATGGAGCTACCCAGGGCGTATATAGTAGGAGTAAATACCTAGTGTTAGAAAATGGAAGATGAGAATATTAGTAACATGTTATCTTAGGATGATTGAAGTTGTGGCATGATGAGAATGCTACAGGAAAGAGAGAAAAGTAATGATGCATCAGATGCCCAATGCTGGTTTCTTGGTCTGTTTCTACATCTTACTTTTACAGTGCTGACACTTACTAAAGTGAAATATTGATTAGCCAAATTCTTGCAGGCAAAGATAATGACATGTTTCAAAGACTAAATTAAGACACAAATATTTTTATTGTATCATTGGCATGGATTTTGCAAAATTAATTCCCCTTGCCATCACCACTTTACAATTATATGAAGTTCCCACCATCTTCGTATTGGTATTATGCCACCCTATTGGTTCTAATCAAAAGCTAATTTAAATTCTCCCAGAGAATAATTCTGTCTTTTAACTTTTAAGTCATACCCTCAGCTAGAAGCATAGGTACAAATCTGTTATGAGAATTCTAATATATGAGTAACTGTATCTACCAATTAAAATAGATATTAATGATATGCAAACTAAACCTACTCAGAACCACTGGGTATTGAGGAGCTAGAGATAGATATTAAGCAAAAATGTTAAATATTTTAAAAATTTATTGCTTCTGTCTTTATAAATCAACATTAATCTAAAAAAGTCATACTTTTCTATTTCCATAATCATAAAATATGAAGATGTATTAACAAAATTATCCATTCAGCTATTTGACATCTTGTGAATAATTAAATGACCAAATGTTTGCTTTATACCAATCCTAGTGATTCTTTGATAATATAGTTTTAGAAATGGCTTCACTTAGGACTATATGTTAAAGCTTCAGAATCCCAACTAATACTGGCTTTAAACAGTAAAGAGATTTACTGGTGACTCAAGTCCAGAAATAAGACAGGTTCAGCAGTGGTGGTACAGGTCTTCAATCATGTCATCAAAAACACAATTGATTTTGTTTCCCTGCTATGAACTTGGCTATCAGTTCATGATATTATTTCCATCCCCAAACAGGCAAAACTCAAAGCCACAGATTGCCTTGCATTAGCAATCAGTGCCACATGCATCCTTATTCTCAGCTATCAGGAAAAAGACCACTCTGTTTCTGGCATTCCAAGTAAGAGATTCACTGAAGTCACATCCCTATGCTGATGTTTGAGATTAGGGAAATAAAAAAATGCTCTCTCAAGCTAAGAGTTGTCTGAAGGTAGGCAATTAATTGGCTTTCCTTAAACTATCAGGGGTGCATGTAAAAGGCTAAATACCTAGTCTAATATCTAAGTACTTGGAAAGGAAAAAAAAGACCCATCAATGTCCACTATTGAGACCTGAGACCTGGATTTTTAATAAGGATTTTTTGATTTTCTGAGTTTACTTTTGTTTTTAACCAACGACTAGATTACTTAGACAAGAATAGTTGGAAAACGTATAAGAATTTTGTTATGTATCTATATGATTCTAGCCAAAAATAAAATATGTTCTGATTACTGAATTTTATAAATGAGATATGGTTCCTGCCTTTATGGAATTTGGAGTCTCACCACACATTTAGCAACTTAAAACAGCACACATTATCACACAATTTCCCTGATTCAGAAATCTAGACACAATCTAGGTGAGTCTTCTGTTCAAAGTTTCAGAGGCCAGATCTGAGTTGTCATCTGGAGCTTAGAGCCCTCTTCCAAGCTCACAGGATGGCTGCTAGAATTTAGGCCCTTTGATTGTAGTACTGAGACCCTCAGCTCTAAGGGGTCACCTACACTTTCCTTCAAGTTCAGCAGGAAAGTTTCCCTTACCTGCAGGGTGCTTCATATATTTTTCCAAAAAGACTTTTCACTTGATTTAGTCAAACTCATCTAGAATAATATTCCTTTTGATTAACCCAAAAGCAAGTGATTTGGAACCTTCAATACATATGCAAAAATCTTTGCACTTCTTCACCTTGGCTAGGAGCAAGTCACAAGTTCTGTAACACAAAAGGGTATGTATAGAAAGTGAACACTAGAGGAAAAAATACCAGTGTCTTGACCTTGTCCATAGGATCTATCCATCACAGGAGCCAAACTAACTCTAAAAGGGTAGAGAATTGTTAAGGAAGGTGTCTTCGTCCATCTGGGATGTTACAAAAAAATACCAAGAACAGGGTAACTTATACACAGCAGAAATTTATTTCTCACAGTTTGGATGCTTGGAAATCTAAGATCAAGACACCTTCAAATTCAGTGTCTAGTAAGGTATTGCTTTCTGGTTCACAGATAGTTGTCTTTTCGCTGTAACTTCACATGGCAGCTTTAATGGGTAAGGAGTTTCAGACTTCTTTAATAAGGGCACTAATCTCATTCATGAAGGATTTGCCCCCATCAGCTGATCATCTCACAAAGGCTTCCTTTCTTAATGCCATCACCTTGGAGATTAGCGTTTCAACATATGAATTTTAAGGGGATATATTTAGACTATTTCATTCTGCCCCTGTCCCCAAAAAAGCCATGTCCTTCTCAAATGTAAAATGCATTCATTTCTTTTCAATTGCCCCCAAAATTTTAACTTGTTCTAATATCAACTTAGAAGTCTAAAGTTCACGTCTCATCTAAATATTATCTAAATCAGATATGGGTGAGATTCAAGATATAATTCATTCCGAGGCAAATTTTTGTCCAGTTGTGAACCAGTGAAATTAAACAAGTTATGCGCTTCCAAAATATAATGGTGGGACAGGCAAGGAAAGACATTCCCACTGGAAAAGAAAGAAATAGGAAAGAAGAAATAAATGATAGGTCCTGAACAAGTCCAAAACATAAATGTTGTGGAAGAATCTTCTTTGACTCAGTTATCTGCCCTTGAAGTCCACTGGGGCAGAAATAGGAAAGAAGAAATAAATGATAGGTCCTGAACAAGTCCAAAACATAAATGTTGTGGAAGAATCTTCTTTGACTCAGTTATCTGCCCTTGAAGTCCACTGGGGCACTGGGGTACAGGCTCCATCTTCTCAGCTTTACTGGGCAAATGGGCTTCAGGGCTCCAGGCAGCCCTGCTTGGTTTTGCTGGGTGCAGCCCACACCAGAGCTCTTCTGTGCTGGAATAGAACTCTGGTTGCTCTACCAGTCTATGGTCTTGAGGATAGAACTACCCCGATGGCTCCATTGGGCATTGACTCAATGGGGACTGTCTGAAGCGGCCCCACCCTCAAGGCAGCTCTCTTCCTGGGCACTGATGTTCTTCAGCACTTCCTTTCAAAACAAAGTGGTGGCAGTCACTCCCACAGCTTTGCCGGGGGCAGCAGAGGTATCATACAATGTATAATATGTGAGTTTGGTAGTGGAAAATAAGTGAGTTTTTTTAAGGCAGATAAAGGAGGGAAGGGCATCTAGGTAACTAGATGGTCCGAAGTTCTAAAAGTTTGGTTTTATTCTAAGAATTGTTAATTTTTTATATTTTTGGAAGATATGGGGAAACTGATGTTTCACTAACCATGGTAGTAGATGTAGAAAAAGCAAGACTGTGACCAAGGTTTAGCAGCTATTGGTGGGTTAATTTGAAATTAGCAAGAGGTATGGGGTGGAAAAGTTCAGTCTAAGCTCTTGTTAAGTTAGTAGAAAATTTTCATTTTCTAAGCATTCCTCACATTATAGAGGTAAGCTCTAGGGTTTTTTTGGCAACACAGGGTACAGATACCACCCCCAGGAATGAGAAGGGTAGTTCAGTGAAGATTTTATTACAGAATTCTGTTATTAAAAGAAATAATATTTCCTAGGGCATGCAGATGAAAAAAAGGATGCAATATTCAATAATTAATAATAGGTCAAATGTTCAAATGACAAAAATGTGCAAAGCGAGGTGCATGCATGACCATGAATATGAGTAGCAGAAGAGGTCGACAGTAAAGAACGTTTATGTTGAAATACCTTTTTTTTTTTTTTTAATCAGGAAGATACATTTTGAAATGGGTCAACCATATGAAGATTAAAACATCTCAGAGAGATAAGAATATAAGGGGTTGTCAATTCTAAGAAAGATATAGTTTGTTCAAGTGTCCTAGGAATAAGGAACTATTTACTAACTAGAAAAATGCTAACAAACTCCTGTGCCTATTGCATGTGAAGTCTATGGTACTGTGAGAGACTGGTTAACTGTTTAGCAAAACTGTTCTTCTTTCTTGCTGGGCACTTGGGTATAACGTATATCCCATCCTCCCTTTCTGTTAGGAGCAGCCACGTGACAGATTTATCACCAATGAAATAGTGGCAAGAATAGCATACATCAGTTTCTGGCCTGGCCAAAAAATAATCTCATGTAATCCTCTGATAGATGAGTGTTGATCCTTTGAGCAAACTAGAAGCGACATGCTAAAGATGGTAGAACCTCCATCAGCCTGAGTCCTTGAGTAAGTGTAGGGAGAAAATTCCCCCAGTCCACTAATTAGAAAAACCTCTATTGAAATTTTAGGATTTATTTGTTACAGAAGCTACCTCTACCTTAACTAATACAGAATATTGTCTCTGTGAGTGAGGATCATAGGACAGTGATGCACTCTAAATAAAGTTTTTGCAGTCAAAGCAAGCCGGAGGAAACCATTCTGTGAAGAATCAAGGTAGATAAGAGAGTTATTTGTCATGGAAAAGGGCTTCTGAGGAAAAAATTCAATGCCAGGGAAGTGATTAGGTTGAAATTCGGTGAAATGAAGCACGGAATGTTAGTAGTAGTGCTGTAATTTTTATAAAGATGCATTTGCAGCAGTGTAGGATGAATTACAGCACTGACCTAGCAGGAGCCTGATGACAGAAAGCATGTGTAATTTCCCATTCAGAAATTTTCCTATTGTATGCTTACAGAGATGTAGTGCTGATTGATTCAACTTTTTGTATTTAAATCGCCCTGTATAAGCCCTTTTAAAACTTTATTTTTCAGAGTCAATCTTCAGAAAGAATATTCTTTTAATGTAACATATTTTTCTGATCATGTAAGACATATAGAGTTACATCCAATTTTCCATATATTGTAGTGTATCTATAAAATCCACAGTGGATGGTTAATATTTCTAAAAAGAAGGTGTTTGCACACATAGGAGAGTACCTATTTATTCCCTGGTAAGGTGTAGGCAGTGGAATCAAGAAGAAAATAATAGCCTACAATAAATTATTTTGAAGCAATTCAATAGCTAGCTTTAAATATCTTGCATAATGAACGTTTCTTGTCCAGTTTCAGATTTTTTATATTCTTTCTTCTTTCACATCTATAGATTTAATACTTTCAAAAAGCTATTATGGAACAAGTATATGTACAATGCCATATTTCAAATATTTTATTTGATTCATCTTTATTCCCATAGGTAAATGCATTTTATTATCATATTTGGTTGGAAAAAGAATAATTGCAAAAATTAACCCTTGCTGCTGTCTTTATGTAACAATCTACAATGTAAACTTTGTAATACAAAATTCAGCAGTCTTGGATGCAATTTAGTTTCATAATACAAGATCACTGATTTTTATGAAAAAATGTGCAATGATTTTTTTTTTTTTTTTTTTGAGATAGAGTCTCGCTCTGTTGCCCAGGCTGGAGTGCAGTGGCGCAATCTCGGTTCACTGCAAGCTTCGCCTCCCGGGTTCACGCCATCCTCCTGCCTCAGCCTCCCGAGTAGCTGGGACTACAGGTGCCCACCACCACGCCTGGCTATTATTTATGTATTTATTTATTTTTGTATTTTTAGTAGAGATCCTTGTTAACCAGGATGGTCTCGATCTCCTGATCTCGTGATCCACCCACCTCGGCCTCCCAAAGAGCTGGGCAATGATTTTAACAACAGGCTATGAACATTTCAAACTCTGTTCCTTTGGATGACATTACTTTTCAAAATTGTTCTCAAATAAGAAAATGTTATTATATTGCACTTACTGCATGTGTACACTGTACTTACCACTGTTAATGATACATTGCAGATGAATCTTTTCCAAAGAATAAGTGTTTAGTAAATATCAGAATAAACCATCACCAGCTCAATTAGATGATAAATATGCTCACCGCAGTTACTATTTTAAACGGCTTTTGTGAGGGGCTGTTATTGAGGGAATGCAGAAGACTCGAAACTCACCTTGATCTTTTGCTAGTGAACATTAGACCACACATTTTTTTTCTCATGACTCCTGAAATTTCTAGAAACAGTCTAGAATATGTTGTATTCCATTGACTATAATCATTGAGTTACAGTCTAGTAATTCTTTTGTGAATATTTAGGACCTCACTTTTGTAAAAACATGGCATAATTTTTGGATTTATATGATTCCCTAGCACTATATACAAAATAGGGCAACATATAAATAGAGAAACATTTCTGCTATTATATTTTAAAATGTTTATATCATGTGACACCTCCCTTCCCCACCCCCCTAAAAAAATCTGCTATAATGATTTCCCATTGCAGTTCTAATAGGAACAAACCCTCTCACTGGGCTACCAGGCACTGCATGGTATAAATCCTGCCTACTTTCTCTCTCCTCTTGACACATGCACTGTCACTGATTCTATGTTCAGCACCCTGGCTCCTAGAATACAGCATGCATTTCTCACCAGCAGAAATGTGTGGGGATGCTCTCAGGAAGGGTGGTCACTACCTCCGGACCCTCTTCTTCTCAGCTGTTCTCTTAACTGACTACTTCCTATCCTTCAGATCTCAGTCACCTTGTCTGTCTTGTTATGTACTATTCTGCTAGACCTGTCAAAGCACCTGGCATGTAGTAGATGACAAGTAATATTTGCCAAAAGAAGAAATGAAGAAGAAAAGAAGAAAGAATCAAAGTGGAGGATGGAAAGAACAAGTGTTTATTGCATACTTTGTGAGTTACAAGTACAGTAGTCCTCACTTATTCATGGTTTCACTTTCAGTTCAGTATTGTGGTTTCAGTTACCTAAGGTCAGTTGTATGGCTCAAAAATATTAAATGGAAAATTACAGAAATAAACAGTTTATAAGTTTTAAATTGCTACCCACCATTCAGGGTAGTGTGATGAAATCTCACGCCAACCCGCTTCATTCTGCCTGGGACGTGAATCCTCCCCATGTCCAGCATATCCATGCTGTCTACACTACCTGAGTTTTAGGCATCAACATCATCTACTCCTGACATCCAGTCATGAACATCGTGATAGATCAGTGATCCAGAATCACCTAAAGCAGATGAGCCTTCTTCTGACATATTGTCAGAAGGTCCAAGTAACCCAGTGTTAAATGCCTACCACATCTTTCACCTCACTCCATCTTGTCACATAGACATTATATCATCTCATATCATCACAAGGAGAAGGGTGAAGACAGTGCAATAAGATAATTCTTGAGAGAGAGACCACATCCACATAACTTTTATTATAGTATGTTGTTATAATTGTCCTACTTTATTTTTGTTAATAAAATAGTAGGAGTATTTTAGACACAGTAGGAGTACTGTGTCTAATTTATAAATTAAATTTTATTACATATTAAACTTTATTACATGTACATATAGACAGGAAAAAACATATATAAAATTTGATACTATCTGTTTTCAGACATTGACTGGAGATCTTGGAATGTATTCATTCCTCCATGGATAACGGGGGACTGTATATAAACTCAGAAAATTCCATTTTAAAATTAATCCTTCATCATTATTGTAAGTTCTAAATAGCAATTTGTGTTGTTTGCTTCTATAGCTAAATGCTGTGAAGGCTTTAGGAGCATGTTAGTTACATAAGGTCTTGAGACATTTCTTTAAGTACATGATTCCATGTCATTTGATATATTGTAGGTCACCTAATAGTTCATTATAGTAATGGAAGCAACATCACCATAAACATTTGAAGTTACAGACATGCAACTGTACCTCTATAGGCTCTCCTATTGCATGGTTATGTAATGTAGGTCTCTCTATAATTAGATAATCAGTTTAAATAGTTTTTACTAATATAATTTTCTCCTCCATTTCCTATTAATAGCTTGTCATGGTTGATTTACCTGATGTAATTAATAATTTGGGAACTACATTGTGACTGCTGAAATGCAGCATTAAAATTAGTCTTTAAGTATTTTCAAGTCTTAATATCCTTCCTTAAAGACAGATTGAGGAGAATAGAATCAATTTGAAGATAATCAGTTCCAGCACAATATTAATATAACCTGTAGTTATTTTAATGGACCAATGTAAGAGTTTATTCAATTAGTTATCTCATATATTTTTAATCTTTTTGAGAATTATATTGTTACTTTAATTGAGGTAATTTCCATTTAAAAGGTAGGAAATTTAGGAGGAAAAGTTTTTAGAAATGGAAGGAAGTTTCAAAGTATGATATATGACAAAATGAATAGAATACATTTGTTTTGTTTATTTTGTATATTACTGGCTTTACACAATTGATTTTTCATTCTACCTTTAATGAGTAGATCAAATAGACTTTAAAGGTTCGTTTTATCTCAGGATTTATTCTATATGACTCATTTATTCAGTAAGATATTTAAGCAGCTTTAACCTGACAGACAATATTCTAGTTAACCTAAAATATTATTATGTCATTAATTTACTCAGTAACTATTTATTGAGCTCTTATTACATACTAACCACAATTTCACCATCTGAGAAAACAGCAATAAACAAAAGAGTCTTTGCCCTCATGGAAATTATGGCCAAGTAGGAAAAGAGGCAACTATTAATAGATAGATAGATAGATAGATAGAAAAAATGATAAGGCAGGGAAAGTTTGTAGGGAGTTCTGGGGAAGAGAAAGAGATGCTTAGAAAGGTGAAGGTGTCAGTAAGAAAGTGCTTACCATGGCCGGTAGTGGTGGCTCACGCCTGTAATCCCAGCACTTTGGGAGGCGGAGGCGGGTGGATCACGAGGTCAGGAGATCAAGACCATCCTGGCTAACACAGTGAAACCTCGTCTCTACTAAAAATACAAAAAACTAGCCAGGCGTGGTGGCGGGCGCCTGTAGTCCCAGCTACTCGGGAGGCTGAGGCAGGAGAATGGCGGGAACCCGGGAGGCGGAGCTTGCAGTGAGCCGAGATCGCGCCACTGCCCTCCCGCCTGGGCGACAGAGCGAGACTCCGTCTCAAAAAAAAAAAAAAAAAAAAGGAAGAAAGAAAGAAAAAGAAAGTGCTTACCGTGATGGGTTGTACTATCTAAGATGAATAGCTAGGGATGTGAGAACATGAGAAAGCATGGAGGAGTGGTCTGCAGTGGATTTGGTTCTCCTAGCTTTGAAGAATTACTGAATCTTAGCTATATGAGGAGTAAAAGTATTAGAAATAGAGAAAATTAGTAGATAGAGAATGAGATGTTTAAGGTTGAGATTATGGAATTGGGGTGTACTTATTGTTATTAGCAGGACATAGATATGACCTTGAAAGTAGATGGCTGAGACATGATTGAGGATCAAGTTATTGTAAAAGAGATGGTCAATATCCTTCCATGTTGGTATTGGATCATCAAGAATTTTGACTGGAATAGTGAAATTGGCCATGATCCAGGTGTTAAAATCTTTAAGGAAGTAACTCTGGGGCATTTGTAAATTATTGCAACAAGGAAAGGTAGCAGGTAGTGTCACCTGAGAGAAGCAGCCTCAAAACTAGGTTTTCAGGAAAGAGAAAGGCTAATAGCTTATATGTGGTAATGAAGAGTAAGAATTCCTAAAGTCGAGCCTGCATCAGGTACCTAAGAGAGTTTCATAACTAACCAACGTTTCTGTGTTATTTGGTGGGTATAGTGGCTTGGTGCTCAACACCATACCAATCTCCTTTTAATGGTCCTTGAAGAATTGCAGAATATGGAAAGCTACAATCTACATCTTCAAGATTCTCTTGCAACTAGAGTTCTCAATGTGATTGAGGTTCAGTCAATCATAAGTCTTCTCAGAAAGCCGAATTTCAGTGGCTCCTGCTCTGTCTACCTACAAGCACAGTCAAAGGCATGTGGAGTTTTTCTTTTAGCTGAGGCCTCAGCACCTGGTCAGCAACTCTGAGGATCTTGAAAAGTGTGTGGAATGCTTTTCACTGGTGCAGGCTGTAGAAGCCATGTTGGGTTTCTGGAGCTGCTACGGCTACATATCCTTCCTCATCATGGCAGTAGTGGTGGAGAACTGAAGCTGGTTACTTCCTAACTGTGGAAGAGACAGTAATTCTCCTGGATCCTTGTTCTGCCGGGTAGCTTTAGGATTAGTTACTAAATGTTTGGCTTAAAGTCTATTTTGTCATCTCTACCAGTGATGTGGTAAGACATTTAACATGCTGTGACAGATTTCCCCCTAGTTTGAGTGGATTCTGTTCTCTTCTACTAGAACTAGAACTCTGAACAATGCAAAACAGACAAAAAACAGCTATAATGTGGAGTTAAGGGAAAATGATGCATATTTTATTTTACTTCTCTTTTAATCACGATGCCTTCTCTCGTTCTGTAGGATGCAAAAGCAATTCATTAAACATATTTTCCTCTTGGTTTCATGTCTAACATTATCAACGTCTTTCATGAACCGTCTAGTTTCCTGGGGTACTTTACTAAGTGATATGACAAGTTATCTATGTGTTTCTGGTTCAGATATTTCGTTAGTTAACCTTCCAAAAAAGTTAACATAATAGTGGGCACATTTATAAAAAACATAATAAAACAACTTTATTAGTTGGCTGAGGCTGCCATAAGAAAGTACCACAAACTGGGTGGCTTACACAACAGAAAGGTGTTATCTCACAGTCTGGATGCTTTTGCAGGGTTGATTCCTGCTTAAGGCTGTATGGGAGAATCTGGTCCATTCTTTGAACTTTTGATTGCCTCAGATTCCTTGGCTTGTAGATGACCTCTCCCTGTGTCTTCACATTGTCTTTCTGTGTATGTGTCTGTCTCTGTCCAAATCTCTAGTGCTTATAAGGACATAGTCATTTTGGGTTAAGACCCAACCAAATGACTTCATCTTAACTTCTGCAAAAACCCTATTTCCAGAAAGGCTCAAACTTACAAGTATAATGGTTAGGACTTTGACATATTTGGGAGAGGACACCAACCCATAACAACAAAGTCAAATTTTATTTTATAAATCAAATTATAATTGGAAATGCTGGTAACTGAAAGCTAAGTGAATAGAAGAGTTGATAAATGAAGACAGGAACATTATATATTACATCTGATTTAATCTCAACAAGAATTCTTTCAGGAAGTATTATCCTCCTCTTACAAGTAAGTAGAATCTATCTCTTGATAGTTACATAACTTGGCCAACTTTAAACAAGCATAAAGACAGTACTTGAACTTTGAAATGGTAAAACTAATCTATCTGAAACAAATCCAAAATACGTTTTTCCACTCTTCTACTCTTTTCCAAATAGAAAAGCTATATAAGAATTATAAATCTGGAGAGCATCTTTTCCTTAATTCCCACAACTCATGTGGAAAAAAAATAATATCTTTAAAACTATTTAAGCCATAAGATACGAAAAAAAAAAAATTGGCATGCTGGGAGTTTAAGGTCTTTCCAAGTATAAGATGTGCCGGTATAGTGGAAATTCAAGAAAGAGTTTTGGTAAGAGATGATCAAATGTGAGGAAGGAGAGAAAAGAGTGAGGATCTAGAAATCTATTTGGGGTAGAATTTTTAGGCTTTGCTGATATATTGGATGTACTCATGAGAAAAATGAATATACAATGACTCCCAGATTTCTGATTTGAAAATAGAATCATTAAATAATCCAGCGTTTATCAAATAATATTCAAAAAGAGAAAATGTGGGGAAGGTGAGTTTTGAAGACATTGAATTTGAGTTGACTTTAAAACATCCAGATGACACTCATTGAGAAGGTGTAGTATAAGGTGATGAATAAAGCAGGTGATAGTCTTCAGTAGCCTAGACTGGCCATCAGAGTAGTTGAAGAGCAGCTAAATCCAAACCCAAGTCAGAAAGAGAAATTGGTGATAAAGCTAAAATAATAATAGCAAAATCTTTAGAATTGTTGCTATTTATACTTTTATTAATATGTGTAAACACAGCATATTTATCAATATAAATAATATGTATTTAGATTTGTATGTTATTTGCATTTATCAGAGTGTGTTTATATCTATGTTGGGTAACCTTCAAGATTTCTGAAACACAGCAAGCTTTTTATCCTACAGGAAAGATTTCTTTTGATTTACTCATTGGTACATGTAGCTGGTAGGAAAGAGAGGGGTAACCTTGTACCCCCCATTACTTGACTTAGCATTAACTACTTCAACACCTCTCAAATACTGTTCATTATAAAGTATAATTTTAATTGGTACTTTGTTTTTTATTATGATGATTTTATATATCTTCATTTCTCAGTATAAAATTGCCAAAGCAAACCAGTGATATAAAATTCATGGCAATGCCAGTAATAGAAACACATACTTTCTCTCTCATTAAATTTATTTTAGCTGTATGTGATCTTGCAGATTGAATATAATAGCAGAAAACAACACTTAAGGAATGCAGAAAAGTGGGTAGGAAGAAAGTCTCTAAGAATCCACCAGAGATTCTTCTCTATAATAAAAGCATAAGTGACAGCTTAAATGATAAAATGTCATAGAATAATAAATGAGTTAATTTGTTTCTACCAATCTTTTATCAAGGAAAGCACAGTGAATTTAAACAAGGAATAAATGTAAGCCATGCAGGATAATTTAGTATATTTATTTTTTAAAAACAGACATCAACTTTATCATTGTATAAAAGTAATTATTTTGAATGGTCATATGTGCCAAAGAAAAGTATCATTTAGTTGTATCAGAATTGTATGATTTAAGAATACCAAATTTCCTTAAAGTGTTTTATTTCTAATTTCAGCCTTAGTAAATGAGTTTACTTGCATGTGGATACATTATAAGACAGTGCATACCTACAAAAGTGTCCTAAAGTTATGTGTATGAAAATGCTAATTTTAAAAAAACCACTTCTAGAAGTGTCAAAATAAAATAACTTAACTTCCAATTAATTCATTTGCTCATATGATTACAGAAGAAAAGTTATAGGTGTTGTCATTATTTAGCAACTTAATATGGGAATTGTACTATGACAGAATGTAGCAGTGAAGACATTAATTCTGAATTTTACTTGTTACTTAAATTAGTTTTCTTTTAAAATAAAAGAAATATAAGGTGTTTTAAATGCTACCATCAGTAGACGTTCACATGTGGATAAGGTTAATAGGAGAGAGGACATTTTCTGAGCAATTCTGCTCGTTGCACTGACTCTATATACTGTATTTGTTCAGGGGAGGAATCTTGACTGGGATAGAAGAGGGCAGAACCAATGAATAAATTTTAATTAAATTCTGGAAGTTCTATTGAGGCAGACATAAAAGATTTTTTGTCTATCGCCACAATTCCAAATCAATCTGCTCATGTAATATTAATTCAAGAAATAATCATATGGGTAAATAAGAAGATAAAAAACAAATACTTGAATATGACTTTGTGGTTGGTTTGCTTGTTCATTTTTGTAGAGCAATGAGGTTTAATTCTGTCACTGAAGGGAAAATCATATGTAAAGCAGGCTGCTAATTTATTGCCATTTAAATGTCATAGATGACAAGTAAATCTGGATTCATTTCATAATTTGCTAATGGAAAATATAGAGAAAACATTCTTATAACACTAATCTTCAGAGAAAGGTTACCCACCAATGTATGCCTGATTGTTCTACCTTTATTATATATTGTTGATCAATTTCAAGTGGCATAGATTTTTTTAACTACATAAAATCGTTTTAAAAAATAAAAGTAAACTGTTGCACAAATATTAATTTCTTAGTATGGTGAACATACTATAAGATGTCAATGTTAGAGGAAAGAGGATGAAAGTTATATGTGAACTCTGTGTACTATCTTTATAGCTCTTCTATGAATCTAAACTTCTTTCAAAATGAAAAGTTAACCACTGGATTGGTGGGAACTTAGGTTGGTTCCATATCTTTGCAATTGCAAATTTGCTGCTATAAACTTGCAGGTGCATGTTTATTTTTAGTATAATGACTTCCTTCCCTTTGGGAAGATTCCCAGTAGTGGGATTGCTGGATCAAATGCTAGTTCCACTTTTAGTTTTCTATGGAATCTCCATACTGTTTTCCATAGTAGTTGTACTAGTTTGCATTCCCACCAGCAGTGTAAAAATGTTCCCTTTTCACCACATCCATGCCAACATATAATGTTTTTTGATTTTTGAATTATGGACATCCCTGCAAGAATAAGTTGGTATCTCACTGTGGTTTAACTTTGTGTTTCCCTAATAATTAGTGATGTTGAGCATTTTTCCATGTTTGTTGGTCATTTGTATATCTTCTATTGAGAATTGTCTATTCATGTCCTTTGCCCACTTTTTGATGGGATTATTATTTTTTTCTTGCTGATTTGGTTGAGTTATGTGTTGATTCTAATATTATTCCTTTATCAGATGCGTAGTTTGTAAATATTTTGTCCCACCCTGCGGGTTGTCTATTTACTCTGCTGATTATTTCTTTTGCTGTTCAGAAGCTTTTTAGTTAACACCATGGAATACTACTCAGGCATAAAAAGGAACAAAATAATGTATTTTGCCACAATTTGGATGAAACTGAAGGTGATTATTCTAAGGGAAGTAAATCAGGAATGGAAAACCAAATATCATATTTTGTTCTCATTTATTTATAAGTGGAAACTAAGCTATGAGGACGTAAAAGCATAAGAATGAGGTAATGAACTTTTGGGACTTGTGGGGAAGAATGGGAGGGGAGTGAGGGATAAAAGACTACATAT
Source organism: Macaca mulatta (assembly GCF_049350105.2). Classification (NCBI taxonomy): domain Eukaryota; kingdom Metazoa; phylum Chordata; class Mammalia; order Primates; family Cercopithecidae; genus Macaca; species Macaca mulatta. The sequence goes on along the minus strand of NC_133416.1, from coordinate 88,655,966 downwards.
TGAGTATACAGTACATTGCTTGAATGACAGGTGCACCAAAATCTCAGAAATCACCACCAAAGAACTCGTCCACGTAATCAAAAACCACCTGAACCCCAAATATTTTGAAATAAAAATAAACAATTAAAAAGTTTAAAAATTAGTCCCAGCTACTCGGGAGGCTGAGGCAGGAGAATGGCGTAAACCCAGGAGGCGGAGCTTACAGTGAGCTGAGATCCGGCCACTGCACTCCAGCCTGGGCGACAGAGCGAGACTCCGTCTCAAAAAAAAAAAAAAAAGTTTAAAAATTAAACATTTTTGAGAAAAGCTAAAATTATTTTTTAAGTGCAATAAAAACTAATGGGTTAATTTTAAAGGAAGATTATAATTTAGATTAAAGAAAAAATCTATTTTAAGCTGGGTCCAGCATCATAAAGTTTAGAAGGTAGAATGCTCGGAGAATGTAAGTAATTTGTTTTGGCTGCAGGTACATAAGAGTTAGCAGTGGGAGATGGGAAGGGAGAGGCAGAGGCTGACCAGAACATCACGTATGTTTTATGTCAGCATGAGTTGTTTAGATTTTGTAATGAAGACATTGGGGAGCCGTTAAGGGATTTTTAAGTAAGGGATAATAAGAGAGCATCTACTAAGTATTAGACACATTGTTAGCTAACATGCTGACATTGGTGGACACTACAGAAAAAAAGCTTAAAAGCAGGCAGAAAAAAAAAAAATCACATAGTGCATCTCAGTAGGCCTTGAGAGATTGTTTACTGGAGTAACTACGCCTCCGATTTATTTAGTGCTATGTGTTTATATGCTAAATGCTTTTCATGCCTTGTGTCACATAAACTGCACAAGAAACCTAAAAAGTTGTTGTTAAGAGTATTATCTTTGTTTGTTTGTTTGTTTTTCAATTTAACAAACGGAAACATTCTACTGCCCAATTTTGCAAAACTAAGAGAAGAAAGGACTCTTTCTTTGAATATACACTGTCTGCTTCCTGTAGAAATGTTCGGTCTATTCAGTTAGCCAATCAGCTCAGAACTTGGAAATGTTGGGTTCTTAAAGGATTGCTTACCAGGTGTACATTGAATATATATGAAGGAAAATATATATATTCATTCATCATTTAACTTTATTTTTTGCACTGAGTGTTGATTATGTTCCGTATACTGATGTAGATGCTGAAGGTATGAAAGTAAACGCAGGGTTGTTTTTTGTTTTTCCCCTCACAGAACCTACAATATAGAGGAAATAGCTTGATGCAACTTTGGATGTATTTTTATGTATTTGAAATCTAGTGGTACATATAATCTTGTACAGTATTTTTTTTAAATGTACTATTATTTGAAATATTTTCCTATGTTATCTAAATTTGCATGATTATACATTGCATTTTAATCAATTTTAACTGTGGATATTATTGTTTATAAATCTTGATCTTCATTTCTAATTATTTTCTTATAATGCTTTCCTTGAAGAGGCATTATTTTCTTAACAAATAATTTTCCAAAAGTTTATACTAATTGACACTCCCACCACAAAATGTCTGATAGCAGTGGTGAGAGGTTTCTTTTTTCCTTTTTATATGCTTTTTCAAATGTAAATGATGTCTCTTGACATTATTTGAAAATGCCTAGATATGGGTCAAAAATGGTCACAAAATTGACCCAATATTTTTCAGAATCGTCTCTATATATGCTAGGGAGTTTTCAACTTTCATTGCTTTGCTTGAAAATTAACAGATTTTTTTATTGTGTGTCTTGCAATGAAAATCTTATTGAACATGACTTTCCTTTTCCTAGTATAAATTACTGTTGTGGATGTAACTTCACCACATCTACCCGGCTGCCATTTGAAGATTAAGGAAAGAATAAAGATGAAAAACAAGGAAAACTATAAAGAAAACTAATTAGAATGTTTTCTAATTAGCTGCACATCAGCCTCCCTGGTTGATTCTGAGTTTAATGTTTCATGTGGGTGAACATGATTTCAGACATGGCCTTATTTTTATGCTTCTTAATCATGAATATTTTGTTTGTAATAGCAATTTCTTTGAAGATTTTTTCTTTTATGACTATGCAAAATTAGTATATCATTATATTAATTTTTTAAAAAACAGTTAAGAGTGAGAATTCTTCTTCCCCCCACAAATCAGAAATTCCACAGATTATTCTTAACTCATCTATTATCATCTATTTAAATCATCTATTTAAATCCCTGCTATGCATGCCACACACATTTGTGACTTTTCTGTTTTTTTTTTTTTTTTTTTTTTTTGAGACGGAGTCTCGCTCTGTCGCCCGGGCTGGAGTGCAGTGGCCGGATCTCAGCTCACTGCAAGCTCCGCCTGGCGGGTTCCCGCCATTCTCCTGCCTCAGCCTCCCGAGTAGCTGGAACTACAGGCGCCCGCCACCTCCCCCGGCTAGTTTTTTGTATTTTTTAGTAGAGACGGGGTTTCACCATGTTAGCCAGGATGGTCTTGATCTCCTGACCTCGTGATCCGCCCATCTCGGCCTCCCGAAGTGCTGGGATTACAGGCTTGAGCTACCGCGCCCGGCCACATTTGTGACTTTTCCTATCTCCTTTGTTGTTGCTAAAATTGGTACAATCATAAAACTTATCTCATGATGTTGTCTTTAGAATTAAAGAAATAAAATCTGTAAAGAGCTTTGAACAGTGTCTCATACCTAAGTAATTAATAAATTCTAGATATATGATATATACCTGTTTTAAAATTTATTTCAGCTTTTTACTCTGCTGCTAAAGATTATACAATTACCAGATTCAAATATAGAATAAGTTTGAGTTTCTATGTGGTTAATTGGAAAAATTAATATGAAGACAAGTTTGGCAAAGTTCCAATTACAGGAGCTCATGAGAAATGAATGGTTTCTGTGGGAAGTGTGACTGGAGCTCAGACACACATACAGGCACACACACACACATTTGTATGCATCTGCCTGCCTCATCTGTTTATTTGTATATATGTTATTAAGGAAATATGTATATAATAGCTGCTTGGAAAAATGTTAATATAATATATATGTGTGTGTGTGTGTGTGTATATATATATATAAAATAGCTGTTTGGAAAATATTAAATTTTTGGATTCTAAAATACAATTGACATTTTGAATATGTGTAAAGATAACTTTTGGAACCTGCCAACTGAAGAAACCAAAATATGAGGCATAGGAAATTAAGTAATTGGAATGGTAAAGTTGCTTTTATCTTTGATATGTGTTCATTTCTTTTCTCCTCTTCTAAATTCCAGTCACCTTTAACATCTAAAAGACAGCAAAGAATGGTTCTGAACTTGCAAAACCGTTCACTTTTTACTTCTAATGAAGTAAAAAGGTTGAGTTCTCACCAAAAATGATGTTGAGTCCTTTGTATTCAGGGAAAACGGAGAATATTTTCTTTAAAGATGGCATCTAACTTCCTGTCTTGTTCAAGCTAGATTCCCAGAATTTCAACCTGTTCTAGGTCTGCAGAAACCATATGTCGTTGTAGAAGTGAGTAGAGGTGATCCACAACTTTGAAATGGGGACAGAGAGAAGCTACACTGAGTCTCGTTTCAGAGGAGTTTATATAATTTTGAGTCCACAGAAGAAGTCAGGAATCAAGGGGAAAAAACAAACAAAAAAAAAAGGTTAGGTGGAGTGAGCTAGTTCAGAAAGCAAGACCTCAAAGTATTTCCTGAAGCAAGAAAATATGGGTGAAGAAGACAGAGCTATCAAGGCCACCAAGGCCCCTAAGCTCCTTGGGACAGAGAAAAGACCCTATACAAATGCCTGCAAATAAAAGCTTGTTCACTTGGGCTCTATACCTGGTATTTCACCCTGGTCTCAACTTTTGGACCAAAAGTTGGAGGAGGATGAAATAGGAATCCTTCAATAATAAAATTTGAAATTCTTTTATGATCAAGATGATGGCTAAAATGGCAAACCTTCTTTCTCTTACCATTTTCTAATTTCTGTATAATATTTGGAAGCCACTGAGAAGGGGCACAATCTAGAGTTTCGCCATCTACACATCTAAACATCTCACTGATAATAATTGGACAAAAGGTTCTGCTTTGGTTTGGATCCCAATGAAGTAATGTTATTTCTATTCTTTAAAGTACCTGTGAAAGTAAACTCTTGCTATTTATAATTCTTTAAGTTTTACAAAGCTTTTTGTGTGTGTGTGTGTGTTTTTGTTTGTTTGTTTTTGAGACAGAGTTTTGCTCTTGTTGCCCAGGCTGGAGTGCAATGGCATGGTCTCAGTTCACCACAACTTCCGCCTCCTGGGTTCAAGTGATTCTCTTGCCTCAGCCTCCCAAGTAGCTGGGATTACAAGCATGTGTCACCACATCCTGCTAATTTTGTATTTTTAGTGGAAATAGTGTTTTTCCATGTTGGTCGGGCTGGTCTCGACCTCCTGACCTCAGGTGATCCGCCCACCTCAGCCTCCCAAAGTGCTGGGATTACAGGCGTGAGCCACTGTGCCCGGCCCCAAAAAGCTCTTACCATAAATATTATCTCATTTGATCCTTGCAGATAACACACTAGGGAAATATTTGTTCTATAAATTTATTTCAGAGATGAAGAAGCATACATATATTTATATATTACATACATATATAAAGTTAATGCCCCATCCTGAAGTTTAATACAGTGTGACTATTAGAATCCAGATCTAAGGAACTTAGCACTTATTTATGTCAGAAGTAGGAGTAGACACTCTTTGGTATTATTATTTTAAAAAAATATCTAATACTAAGAAAACAAATAGCACATGAATTGAAATGTAGAAACCTTTGGTTATGTGATAAGGTTTCAGATTCAATGGTAGATGTTTTCTGCTCTAGTGCCCAGACCTACCAGTCTATGTGAGGATTGACAGGTCCCTTCAGTTTCTCATAAATTTTTCTCCATCTAAAACTGATTACTCTTTGGATTTTGAACAAAGGAGAGACAAATGTGTTTTATGTCTTAAAAGGACTCCTCTAGCTAGTATGCCTAGCGTAGACTAAAGGAGACAAGGACAGAAGCAAAGATCAGTTAGGAGGTTGCTACAGTAATTGAGAGGAAAGATAAGGATGACTCAGACCAGCATGGTTGCTAGTGGTTATATGCTGGATATGTTTTCAAAACTAAATGCAACAAAATTTTCTAATAAACTGAATAAAAAAGAAAAGGAGGAGCTAATTGAGATTTCAAGTTTTGGGTCTTGATAATATCTACAGAGCTTGGATGGAGTATTGGATACAAAAAGTTACTTCAGAGGTACATAAAAAACTCAATTAAAAACAATTTCCCAGACATTTTAATAAGAATTGTAGTCTGGGTTTTAGTTGTATCTATACAATTTCAAGCTCATAAGATATAGACTGAAAAAAAAAGTACTGCTTTATTATGTAAGAAATGAGAGATTTTATTTATAAAACCCAAAATAAAAGAATTAATAATGATAAATATGCAGTTTCCATTTAGATATAATAAAACAACTGAAGTATAAAACACCTAAGCAGATTTGTTTGAAAAGAAAATCAATATGAACCAATGATAGCCTATGTTAAAAATATAATATAGTCTTAGGCTTATCTATGAATGGAATCTATTGTGTAGATAAGCATTTCTGTCAGCCAGCATTGCTCATCAGAACCACAGAAAAAAATAATACTATTAGAATAACTATTTTCTCAATTCTCCTAAGATAGTACATAACTATCACCATTCTGGATATATATGAGATAAGTTAATTAGTATATAATTGGATGCTTTAAGGCATTAGGACTTATTCTCTTGTGTAACCATGTTTAAGAAGTGCTGGTATAGATCAGGGCCACATCTGGCCTGCCGCCTGTTTTTGTAAATAAAGTTTTACTGGAACACAATCATGCCTGCTGTTTACATATTATCTGTGTTGCTTTTGTGCTATAACATAAGAGTTGAGTGGCAGGAAAGAAACCATATAGTCAGAAAAGCCTAAATTATTTACTATCTGGCCTTTTGCAGAAATAAAGGTTTCCAAATGATTGGCTGAATCAATAAAGATAATTTGCCTACCGTAGACCATCCTGATTATATAATACCTAGAATATTCTGTCACATTTTCTGCAAAAGATCTTGATAAAAAGTAATTTCAAGAAAAAGATAAACAAAACAGTATAGGAATAGGAAACTGAATATATGTGTTTAATTCAATTCATCAAAAATTATTTGTATCCTTTGTATATATCAAACGCTGTATTTGGTTTGGGGTAAAGAAAGAATGAGCAAATATCATGTGTTCAGTGAATTTATCTTCTAATAGGGAAAATACATATACATAAATGTAATGCTGTGTGGCAATGTTAAGTTAGAATTATGTACAAAGTGCTATCTAAACATAAGTTAATTTTGCTGATGGAAGATTGGGAAACATTTCATGCAGAGTGTAAATTTGACCTGCACTTTTAAAGAAAACTTTGGAAAATTTTCAGGCAGACAAGAAAGAAAAGAAGTATTCTAATGGAATGATATGCATAAGCAAATAATACAAGTTATAGTTGAGGTCTTTGTAGAAAGGTGAGTAAAAAATATTTTATAAGCCCAATGTAACTTTGCATATAACTTCTGACATCCTCATTCTGGTTCCTTCCACCAGTATGGAAATATTTTCATGATACAGCAGCTGCTAAATGACTTATTGGTACTTAATCCTTACTGTACATCAGGAACGTGAGAAAATGGAGGCAACCCTGTCGGGTGCTCCGTGCTTCAGCCCGTCTATGATCTTCTTTTGGTCTTATTCCCTACCACTAGAACAGATGTTCCTGAGATCAGGAGTCTAGACCCAGTTCAGTATCCCATTACCTCTTCTACACCATCTCCATGTACCAGGAACCCTGAAAATCCCTAATCCAATGCTCTGAGCCTATTTCCAAGGACTGAATGGGCCTCCTCCTTTGTCTGCAAACCTCATCTCTGACATGTGTATCCTTAGGACCATAGAGCCAAAAGGAGACTGCTTATGGTTGAGAAGCTGGTACATGTGGGTCAGGGCATACATATGTATGAGAGGGACCTCACTGTGTGGAACAGAGGTGGAGGAAAAAGAAGAGGGGCAGCACTGAGCCTCCACTTGCACTTTTGTGGTAGACCTTCTAAATGCCATGGACAAGCCTGCAGCCAGAGGCCAGAAAAGAACAATCAACAGCTAGACATTGCTCCAGAGCTGCGTATAGATTAGGCTCACTTGCAGAGGAAGCAAGAGCTCAATAAAACACCAAACAAAAACCATCCTGGGGAAAACCCTTGGCTAAAGGAAATAGAATAATGGATTCTGATCTTCTGATTAATCATCAATGTTTTCTATCTCTTTGCCAAGGTGAAGCATTAACAGCCCCTCTACCATTACTTTCAACAAATTCAAGTGAATCTCTTCCGCATTCTTTTGAGTAGTTTGGCCCTTTCTTCCCCTTTCTTTCTTTCTTTCTTTCTTTCTTTCTTTCTTTCTTTCTTTCTTTCTTTCTTTCTTTCTTTCTTTCTCTTTCTTTAAATTATACTTTAAGTTCTGGGATACATGTGCAAAATGTGCAGGTTTGTTACACAGGTATACACGTGCGATGGTGGTTTGCTGCATGTTTCTCTTAAACCTAGCAGCACATTAAATTGTTCGGAGGAACTTGTCAAAAATACTGATTACTGGGACATAAAAGACTCAGTATATTAGAATATATTTGCAAGTGGTAATGTACCACTGCTACATGCATCAACCCATCATCTACATTAGGTATTTCTCCTAATGCTATCCCTCCCCTAGCACCCCAGCCACTGACAGGGCCCAGTGTGTGATGTTCCCCTCTCTGTGTCCATGTGTTCTCATTGTTCAACTCCCACTTATGAGTGAGAACATGCGGTGTTTGGTTTTCTGTTCCTGTGTTAGTTTGCTGAGAATTATGGTGTCCAGCTTCATCTATGCTCCTGCAAAGGATATGAACTCATCCACTTTTTATGGTTGCATAGTGTTATGGTTATGTCATCCACTTTTTATGGTTGCATAGTGTTATGGTTGCATGGTATATATGTGCCATATTTTCTTTATCCAGTCTATCCTTGATGGGCATTTGGGTTGGTTCCAAGTCTTTGCTATTGAGAATAGTGCTGCAATAAACACACGTGTACATGTGTCTTTATAGTAGAATGAGTTATAATCCTTTGAGTATATACCCAGTAATGGGATTGCTGGGTCAAATGGTATTTCTAGTTCCAGATCCTTGAGGAATCACCACAATGTCTTCCACAATGGTTGAACCGGTTTACACTCCCACCAACAGGGTAAAAGCGTTCCTATTTCTCCATGTCCTCTCCAGCATCTGCTGTTTCCTGATTTTTTAATGATCTCCATTCTACCTGGTGTGAGATGGTATCTCAATGTGCTTTTGATTTGCATTTCTTTAATGACCAGTGATAAGCTTTTTTTCATATGTTTGTTGGTCATATAAATGTCTTCTTTTGAAAAGTGTCTATTCATATTCTTTGCCCACTTTTTGATGGGGTTGTTTGTTTTTTCTTGTAAATTGTTTAATTTCTTTGTAGATTCTGGACATTAGCCCTTTATTAGATGGATAGATTGCAAAAATTTTCTCCCATTCTATAGGTTGCCTGTTCTTTCCATAGTTCAGTGATCTCTGAGCTTCAAGAATTTATGAGGAAGAGAATTTTGCATTGATTAAGACTTTTAAATACATGGGAAACGCCTAATTTATTTATCATTAGTTTATAATGTAATTATTTCTCATTAACTGCACATAAAAGTATCTCAAAACAAATAATAATATGTCTCCAGTATATCACGGTCTAACTTTAATCATCTTATTTTAAATATATTGTTTTGTTCAAATTGCTCTTTTTGTATTTTTTAAATGCTACAACAACCCACAATATTTTGTTTTTAATGAGTTTTAAGCCTAAGCATTACTTAGTTTGCCCCAGTTTTTCATACATTTTAGATTCTGCTTAAAATAGCTTTGCCTTGTTTATACATATGCATTTACATGACTATTTAGGCTTTTAGGTCAATTTTTAAATGTAAAATTTATAAGTAGAGAAAAATAAGCAATGTGCTCAACTTATTAGGGACCAGAGAAAATTAATTCCTGTAGAAAGACTATAGATTTTAATTCACAGTTTATCTATAAGGTTATCAAAAATTACATAAATGACTAAAAAGGTTTTTTTTTTTTTTCTATTTCCTCATTGAATGAAACTTGTTTTTTTTAAACAAAGTAACAAAAGGGTGAGTAATTCTGTATATCTAGACTGGGCTAGCTAGAGCTGTACTGGAGAATTTGACCAGAGTCAAGTTATAGAAGACTGTGTGTGCCATGCTAAACTACTTGGTCTTTATGATGTGGTCAGTGGGAAAACCATTTGGTCTTTATCATGTGGGCAGTGGAAATTTGGCAGAGTTTTTTGCTGTTGTTTGTTTGTTTGTTTTGTTTTTTTGGATAGTGTGGATGAGCAGATCTGGATTTCAGATATATTCTTGGAACTGTGAAGGACTATTCGGAGGGTGAAGATTCTAAAAGGAAAAATAAAAATAAAAAATAAATCAGTTAGAAGGTTGTTACCACAGTCCTCATCAGAGGAATTGGTCCAGACCAGGGGAGTGGCAGTGGCAGTGGGAGGGAGAGACAGAAAGGACTCATCAAAGAGAAAGAAGTGTTATTTATGGGAAACGAGAATGTTTAGTCTAGAGAAAAGAATCCATACACAAGGTTTTGAAGTGGAGACTTTTTGTCTGGTTTTGAAGTGAAGTTGAATTCTCTTTCTTTTCCCCTGTCTCTCTTAAAATTTCCATAGACATACGGCTTTTGATAGAGGGTGTGTTTTCTCCTAGAGGAGGCATTCCAAACATGGAAGCAGTGGAGTGGTACAAGTTGCAATAGATTATAGATGACAGTCTAGTTATACTAGATCTTAGATATTATTTAGATAAATGATTACAAATAAATTAGATTAACTTGAGTGAGGATAAAAGGAAATAAATTCTCAATAGTGTGTTATTGAGATGGATGTAGCAGTGGTATTAACATTTGAGTAGTACTTTCTGCTCTTCTGCTCAATATTATTTTTTCTAGACTACATTATAAACCCCATCACCTTTTTCCCCTAGCACAGTTCCTAGCATAGGGTGGGTACTTGATGTAATTTAGGATGAACGAATGAATCATCAATGAAGAGTATTAGGCAGATATGCCTATATACATTTGATCCCACTACACATGTTTCTCTTAAACTTAGTTGCACATTAAATCATTTGGATGAACTTGTCAAAAATACTGATTACTGCGACCTACCAAGACCCACTAAATTAGAATATCTTTGGAAGTGGGAGAAGTATAGACATGAAATATCACATACTAATATTTTCAAAAGTTCCCTGGTAAACATGCAGCCAGAATTGAAAACTACTTCTACATTGCACAACTGTTTCTTTATCTATAACCAATTTTCCTTTGTTTTAGAGAAAAGGCTGATTCTTAAACGGCAAGTTTGCAGTTCCATATCATTTTTATGTAGGCAGCAACTGCTGGTAAATTTTCTTGCAAAATAATTGCTGGACAATTAAGTGCAACTACTTACTTGTTTCTCTCAGAGTCAGTATTAAAATTATCAGTGGTGAAATGCTTGTGGTAGCAGCAGAACCACCATTATGATCATAATGAGAAAAGGGCATTTGAACTATTTTCTTAAAATTATAAATCAGGTCAGGGCATAGTTTCTGTGAAAATATGGTGTTCCACTGGAAAACAGAGAAATGTTCCAAAAACTGCGCATCTCTTTTTCTGAGGGAAAATTCCCTTTTTTTATGTAACTCACCCACTGCCAGGGCTCGGATATATTCCTCTTCAAAGCCACATTAATATCTCCTAGCTCTATGCCTCCTTGGCTTTCAATTTCTCCTTTTTTGATCTTTCTTAGTAATGAATTGACAATACCAGTGTTATGAGCATTACATATGCCTGAGAGCCAACTTTCACCTTGAAAAGAATACTGCCTTTAGCATATTCTTTTTACAATTTCATTTAAAAATAAAAATACTAATGATAAATCTCTAACAAAGGTGTAAAGTTTTAGTAAATATGACCACATAAAATTAGCTTTTATTAGCTGGGTGGTGTTATTGGGTAATAATAATACATACCTCAAACATTGGCAAAATTCAATAATGGTGTGTCTATTCATTTACTTTTTCAGTCACGTGATAAATACGTTTTGATAATCTAATAAGTGCCAGGTACTTTTAAGGCTCTGTAATATAACGGTGTTCGACATAGAGAAAAGTGCCTGTATAATGTAGCTTACACAGTATTCAGCAGACATAGACAATAAACAAAAGTTCAAGCAAATATATAGTATGCTAGATAGTGATACATGTTCTGATTAAAAATAAAGCAAAGAAGGGGTGTCATACATTTAAATAAGGAAATCAGAGAATGTCTTGATGAGAAGGGGGCATCTGAATAAAGGCTTGACTAAGGTGAGGGAATAACTATCTTGGAAAAGGTGAAGGGAACATCAAGTGCAAAGGCCCTGAGGTAGAAATATTCCTGGCATATTTGAAGCAAAGAGGACAATTCAGCTATATGAGAATGAATTTGGATTTTTAAAAATCAGTGACAAAATCAATGGAAGGGAATTCAAATCATATAGGACATCATAGGCTAAAGGATGACTTGGTTTTTACTGTGAGTGAGGTTGGAAGCCACTGGAGGCTTGTGAGCAGAGGGCTAACAGTGAGGCCGGTTGGACTTTGGTGTGAACAGGATCTCCTGGCTACTGTGTTGAAAATAGACTGAAGTAGGGCAACTACTATTTTTGGCAGTGGTTTTGACCTCTTCCCTGAAGCAGCTTTATCTGAGTTAATCTGATTATGAGGAGCAGAGGTCAGACATAGAAGAGGCAAGTCTATTTACAAAGAGAAGCTGCTGCTGAGAAATCAGGGTTAAATTAACAGATAAAATTCAGGAAAGCCTGGTTTAGAGATACAAGTCACATAGCGGGTCAGGATAAGATCATCATTAGCACACATGAGTGCATGACTTTTTGACACAGAAACTATGTCTTTGGGATATATGTGTTTTAACATACTATAATACCCAAATAACACAACACTCTGATTGTATTAATTTAAATTAAATTTTAAAAACAAATAATTTGCTATAGCTTTGAGGACTTTAAAAACTGGAGTATTTCTACTGTGTATCAATGGAGGAACTTTCTTGGATTAACAATATATTGGTTGCTGTATACTCAAAGCAATGTTATGCCTGGGATCTGTGCCCTTTGCTATGGAAGCTCTCCAAACTAAAGTGGCTGGAATTTTAGGCAAAAGGTACAAATGAACTCAAGATTCATAAACACTCATGGAAATGATTTCATTCAGCACAATTTATGAAATGTTTTTTGTGTTCCAAGCACTTTACTATACGTGGAGGCTAAAGTGGGGAGGGGATAGTGTAACACCAGGCTCCATAGGATAGGGAGGGTATCTTGCAGGGGTTATGAGGTCAGAGCTTGGGCCAGAGAGACTAGAATTCTAACCCTAATACTTGCTGGGTTTGTGACCTTGAGTAAGTTATTCAACCTTTCTAAGTCTCACTTTTTTTTTTTTATGTGTTATCTTGTAACTACCAAAGGGTAGGATTTTGATTTGAATATGGCTGCACCCAATTTCAAAGGAGGAAGATAAGTGCATGTTCACTATGCGCCGGAAAAAAATGAGGCTGTGAATATTTGTTAGTGGTGAAAATAACAACAGACGGCTCCCTGCTCTGAGGGACTGGTCAGAGTTGAGGTGGCTAAAGTAGTTGTCAGTGCATGAGGATCATGTCCGTTAGTTTAAGAGTTCCTGGAGAGCACTGAAAATAGCAACACAGAGTGTTGGAAGAGTGGTGTTTTGGAGAGATTATCAAGTAGATACTTAAGCATAGGAAATCATCAGGGACCCAGACACAGAACCTCACATGAAAAACAATTTCCTTTTTTTTTTTTTTTTTTTTTTTTTAGGAAGCACTGACAAGATGTCTGGCTTTAGCCCATACTAAGGTAGTATGAATGATTTATACCTCCAGGTGAGGGAGAGAGAAAAATACCGTGACCTGTGGTCTCCACCCATTTACTAACTGGCTAACTTGAAGAATTTTTAAAATTCTACTGAACTCCACTCTCCTCATCAGTCAAATAAGGAAAATGATAAAGGCATCTCAGATTTAAAAGAGATCTGACAAAAAGTGTTTAGCACAATACAAAGCTATCTTAGTAGGGATTATAAGTGGTGTCTCCTCTCCCCTTTGTCCTCTTCCTCTGTTCCTCAAAAACATAATTATTATTAGCTGAACCTCTACCTCCATGATGAGAATTAATTTAGGAAAGAGTGTGGACTTCCTGAAGGCATTGCTTCTGACCACGGCCCCCCAACTCAGATGTAGGGTAAAAGAGAGGAAGAAGAGAAAATGAAAGACAGAATGAAAGTTAATAGCCCTTTTTTGAGATTATCGACAATTTTCTTAACTGGAACAAAAACAAAATAGTTGGAGATTCTCTCTAGTTTTTGTAGCGGTTGGTCATAAAAGATAAAGAGCAGATACAGAACGGTGCACCCTTTGAAGTCACATTACAGGGGCATGGTACAGAGGCAGTCCTGGCAATGGATGCTCCATGAGTAACTGCAGGGGTGGCAGAGCCTGCAAAGATTAATGGGACAGAAGTACTGACATTCTTGCAGCACCCTACCTTCTAGTGTATGGTATTGGCTTATGGCCAGCAGGTCAAAAGTGCCAGTGAAAACAGAATATTGATTTCCTTATATTGCTGGATGCACAGTTCTTTTCTTTACCTCACTTTCTCAGTAGGAAACATGCATTTTAAAATCCCCAAGATGCCGGGCGCAGTGGCTCATACCTCTAATCCCAGCACTTTGGGAGGCCAAGGCAGGGGGATCATGAGGTCAGGAGTTGGAGACCAGCCTGGCCAACATAGTGAAACCCCATCTCTACAAAATATACAAAAAATTATCCACGCATGGTGATGTGTGCCTGTAATCCCAGCTCCTTGGGAGGCTGAGGCAAGAGAATCCCTTGAACCTGGGAGGCGGAGGTTGCACTGAACCGAGATCACGCCACTGCACTCCAGCCTGGGTGACAGAGTGAGATTCTGTCTCAATAAATAAATTAATTAATAAATAATAAATAAAATAAAATCCCCATGGCTGTATTCCCTGAAAGGATGCAATAAGAAGGACACATCCTCTCTTTGCTACTCTTCCAAAACATTCACAGTGTTAGAGTAATCACGAAAAAATACCAGAAAAATCCAAACTGAGGATCATTTTACAGATTGTGTGACCAGTACTCTTCAAACATGTGAAGCTCATGAAAGACAAGGAAAGACTGAGAAATTGTCACAAATTAGATGAGACTAAGGAGACATGATGAAATACAACATAGTATCCCGAATTGGATCCTGGAACAGAATATTAGTAGAAAACTTGAAAAATCTGAAGACAGTCTAGTTTTTCATTAATTTTAATTTATTTGATAAATGTACCATGATTATGTAAGATACTAACAGTAGGTGAAGCTGAGTAAAGAGTATATGAAAACTCTTTGTGGTATCTTTGCAACTCTTTTATACATCTAAAATTATATCAAACTAAATTTGAGAAAAAAAAGCTGTGACACAAACTACAACTTGCTCTCTTGCACAATGCCAGCTCCGTACATTTGCAGAACAGGAGCCCTTGAGGTTTTTGGTTTCTTATCAGCATTTGGGATACTGTGCCCTCCTCTTTGTCTCCGTCTTTTCCAAACCAATTTAATTGAAAGGCCTGGGAAATGAAAAATTATGGAAAAGGAAACTGAGCAGTGCTCATGGAAGGTGAAGGAAACTCTTTAGAACTAGAACTTAGGTTATATTTCAGAACATCAAAAAGACAACTATGAGGGCCAGGTGTGGTGGCTCATGCCTGTAATCCTAGCATTTTGGGAGGCCGAGGCGGGCAGATCACCTGAGGTCAGGCGTTCGAGACCAGCCTGACCAACATGGAGAAAACCTGTCTCTACTAAAAATACAAAATTAGCTGGATGTGGTGGCACGCACCTGTAATCTCAGATACTCAGGAGGCTGAGGCAGGAGAATCACTTGAACTTGGGAGGCAGCAGTGGTGGTGAGCTGAGATCGCACCATTGCACTCCAGCCTAGGCAATAAGAGCCAAACTCCGCCTTAAAAAAAAAAAAAAAAAAAAAAAAGACATCTATGAAATAAGGGAACACACTTAGATATAAGACTAACATGGGGAAGGGAGGAAATCCTCTTCCTACTTCTATCTCTATTATGTTTTCCTATGTTAACTCATATACCAAGATTATATGAGAAAACCTTGCCTTATGAAGAGACAATTAATAGAAAGTAGTAATTTACAATAATCTTGGAGAGATAAAAAAGGAAGACACTAGTCTCAGTTAGAAATTTAGAAGCATCTCATGAGCCACAAATAATCATAAAATGATCTGAAAATGTGGGCTTGGTGCAATTGCTTCTATTGTCTTTAATTTATTACAAAGAACAATCAGTAAGAGGATTACTTCTGTAGTCACAACTGTTATTTGATTATGTATGAGTTAAACATTTGGTTGTCTCTAGGGATGTGACAGTGCTGCCAAGCAGCTAATATGTATGAAGAACCAAGCATGAGTTAGGACATATATGTTGACTTTTATGATTTGGGAATTTTAATTATGACAACTCTTTATTACTGATTGCCGACTTAAAAAAATTGTAACTCCTTTCTCCAGGTAGATGGAGCTTCAGTAGGGCTAAAGCCATTTTTGTGTCTCTCATGTCTGCTTTATTTGCTCTGGGGCATGCCATACTCAAGAAGAGTAGACTGTGGTATGCGGCATAAGATATCCAACTTCTCAGATTTATTTTTATGCCTCAAAGTTGGCTTCCGTTTTTGGCATACTAAACCATCCTTCTGGTTTACTCATATAAATGTAACGACATTGACCTCCCATGCTATACGTTTACTCAGCATATTCCTTCAGTTTTATTTCTACATGATGAATTTTCCCATTCTATCCCAGAGGGTTAGAGCCTAGAAACATTGGACTCTCTGATCTTGTATATTAAAGCTGACAGAGTATACAGAAAGTATTGTTATTGAATCCTTTCATTCACGTGGATTTATCATTGTTTTGTCACATTTACCTCATCTATTTCTTTCTTCAACACATTTTTCTGACATATTTGAAAGTAAGAAGCAGAAGACATGATATATGATTCTTAAGGTCTTCAGCATCTCTCATAATCATGAGGACTTTCTCCTATAATAAACCCAATACCATTATTACACCCAAGAAATTTCACATGATATACCATTATCTAATATATTGGTAATTTTCTGCAATTGTCTCCAAAAATATTCTTCTTGTTTATAGTTTTTTGTTAATTCACTCCAAAATTCAATCAAGGATCACATATTGCATGTGGATAATTTAAAACTTCTGTGAGCTCCTTTCCTAAAAATGATTTGTCTATTGAAGAATCCAGCTGATTCACCTTTCTCATATCCATTTAAAAATGCTTATCTCTTCAAATAAAAGAGAGAAGCGGAGGAGGGAGGAGATGCATCACTTTCATTCATCCCAAATTATTTTATTGTGCATTGCTCTAAGTTATAAAAACTCCTGGGTCGGCCGGGCGCGGTGGCTCACGCCTGTAATCCCAGCACTTTGGGGGGCCGAGGCGGGCGGATCACAAGGTCAGGAGATCGAGATCACGGTGAAACCCCGTTTCTACTAAAAATACAAAAAAAATTAGCCGGGCGCGGTGGCGGGCGCCTGTAGTCCCAGCTACTCAGGAGGCTGAGGCAGGAGAATGGCGTGAACCCGGGAGGCGGAGCTTGCAGTGAGCCGAGATTGCGCCACTGCACTCCAGCCTGGGCGACAGAGCGAAACTCTGTCTAAAAAAAAAAAAAAAAAAAAAAAAAAAAAACAAACAAACAAAAAAAAAAAACTCCTGGGTCTCCAAACAATAAAACAAAACACCGCATTGTCATCTGTGAAGCAGTTCTCAATTAAGTCATAATATCACTTCTTATCTTTTTCATTATACTATGTATATTGCCAACAAAATTTACTTCCTATCTTTCATAATTAAACATTAAATGTTATAATATGTGTTTTTAACATTTTCAACTAATAATAATCTATGAGAATTCAAACACAAAGCAACATTTTAAAATTGGAGCCTTATAATATTATACTTTTGTTTCGTTTTGGAAACAGGATCTTACTGTGTGGCCCAGGCTACATGAGGTGGCATAATTATAGCTCACTGTAGGCTTAAACCCTGGGCTCAAGTGATTCTCCTGCCTCGGTTTCCCAAGTAGCTGGGACTATAGATGCTCACCATCGTGCCTGGTTAATTTTTATTTTTATATGTATTTTGTGTAGAGATGGGGTTTCACTATGTTGACCAGGCTGATCTTGAATTCCTGGGCTCAAGCAATCCTTGTGCTCTAGTCTCCCAAAGTGCTGGCGGTAGAGGCATGAGCCACCACACCTGGCCCTACATATTTTAAAAACAAAGTACTTAAGTGTATTTATTGCAGAGAATTATGTTAGGTGATCAATAAGTGGCTTTAAGTTTTAAAATGTTTTTGTATTGTAAAAAGATGGAACTACAATTTAGGCAAGATAAAAAATATGAATTTTGTATCTTACAGAAGAATTTATGTTTTTATTTATTCATGTAAACATTCTCTCAGTATCTTTCATTAGTGCCCTTCTTGTCTTCCCAGCTTCTAAACATTGAGAAGTGTACCAAGACTTAGTCCTTGGACCTCTTCTCTGTGTATTAAGTCTGTCTCATACTTTTAGCAATTTGGGCTGAATTAGAGATTTAAGTACCTTTTTATAAGTGATGACTCCCATATTCGTGTCTCCAACTTGGACCCTTCTCCCAAATTCCAGACACCAAAAATGTGTGTCTTAACTTAGTTATCTAATTGACACATCAATTTAACACATCAAAAACTGATTCCCAATTCCCTTTCCCATTCTGAACCTTTTCTCATAATTTTTCCAATCTCTACTTTTATGTTGCAGCTGCTTTGGCGAAAACCCTGAGTCATCTGCCATCTTCTCTGACTTTCCTCTTTATCTCTCACCCACATATAATTGTTCAACCTGCTGACATTATCTTGAAAACATATGCATAATCTGTCTACTTAAGTCACTTCCATAGCTAACACTTAGGTTCAAGTCACCTTTATCTTTTTCCAGATTCTTTCAATAGTCCTCTCATTGATTTTCCTACTTCCTCTTTTGCCTCACTTAAGTCTGTTCTCAAATAGCAGCTGAAAGGATTACATTTATAGACAAATCTGATCATGTCACTTTTCGCTCAAACCATTTGCTTCCCAAAAGCCAAGTTCTCATAATAACCTATAGAGTCCCACATACTTGAATCCTAAGTTACCTCTGAGATGTGGTCTCCTCTTTATGGCTCCTTCTGCTCCAAGTACCCTGTCATCTCTGAAATACTCCATCTACCCCTTATCTACTCACATGTCTTATTCCCCTGATGTCCTTAAGCCTTTGCTCAAATGCCACACTGTTCTTAAGTGTTTTCTGCCATCTCTATCTAGATTGCAGCTCCACCCCTCCCTGTTTTATTTTACTCTGTAGCACCTACTACCATGTAACACACTCTGTATATGCCTGTCTTCCTGAATGTCTTCCTCTCCAGCCCCACTATCATCCCTGCAAGGATGTAAGCTACCTAGGGGCAAGGAGTTTGATCTGTTTTGACTAAATTTAGTCTGCTACGAGAATCCCATTTTCTGGCAGAATGCCTGGACCTCTTCAAGGAAACCTATAAATGTGTTTGAATTAGTAAATGCATGAAGGAATGTGATCAACTTAAAAAAAAAAAAAAAAAAGAGTAATTGAGACATTTTGTGGGGTTTTTTGCAGATGTTATTATATCAAACATGAGCCGTGTAGTACTTACACTATGCTTTCATTTCCTAAAAAAATTGGTGAAGCTATTTTTAATAAGTCTACAAAGTCAGGAAAACAAAACTCTGCTGAGATCTTGTAATTATGAATAAAAATTGAAAGATTATCAATTGGAGAAGTATTCAATGAAGTACTACAATTTGAACTAGGCCTTAAATTAAGTATATAGGATTTAGAAATACTGAAGGATGAATACGAGAATGTTCCAGGCAAGAGAAATGACGTGAGGCTAAATTGAACAGAAGAAATCTTATAAACATTCTTTCTTCCCTGAAGCAGAGTGTTCCTTTTAAAGAAGTAGTAGACATTTTGTTTTAGGGCTATAGGTAAAGACTAGTATATGATGACCTTGATAAAGTGCTGTCTTTGAAAATTTAGGCTAGTAGAACAAAAATACCACGGACTGAGTGGCTTAAACAACTATTTATTTCTCACAGTTCTGGAGGTTGACAAGTTCAAGATCAAGGCACTGGTGGATCCAGTGTCTGGCAAGAGTCTGCTTCCTATTGTATCCTCACATGGCACAGAGGGAGAGCGCGATATCTCATGTCTCCTCTTTTCACCGTGAGGGCCCCACCCTCATGGATTTATCTAACAGTAATTACCTCCCAAAGACCCCACCTCAAATTCCCATCAAATCAGTCTTAGGGCTTCAACAAAGGAATTTTGAGCGGACACATTCACTCTCTAGCAAGAAATAAAGACAATTTATTTTATCCTCTAAACATGAGGGATTTATTAACTGGTGGGGTGACTTATTTTTGTGGGAGAATGAGGAAATAAATGGGGATGAGGAAATAAAATGGCCAAACAAGGATTTGTGATAAGTAATAATCTACCTGTAAAATGAATTAAATATAAGAAGGTTTGAAAGTAAGAAACCTGGATTGACAATTATTTCAATACAGTGGCGACAAAGCAAAAAATAATAATAATAATAATAATAATGCCAGAAACATTAAAAGGTAACTGTCCTAAAGCATGAGAGGAGAGAAAGATCGTAATTGGTGAAAATGAGTTGCAGAAACCTACTGCAGCGTGAGTGAAAAGAGAAGCCGTATCTCAGAAGATGACATAGAACAGAGTATTTCAGGCAGAAGGAAAACAATTGCACAGTCCTCCTGGAGAATATAAAGGAACAGGTAAAAGCAGCATTGTGTTCAGATGGGAAATGGCAGAAGATAAGGCCAAAAGTAAAGTTAGAGGCCTTGAAGAAATAAATTTCTGTGACGCCTTAGAGTTAACAAAAATTAGGGTGTCATTTGCTTCCATAGAGGAGGTGTGCTTCAAAGAAAGTTGAGCCCATTGTGAATGTTAAACAGGAGGAAAATCTATGGGGACCAGTATAAGCAAATGCCTAAGTGGCATAAACAGCAGTCAAAAAACAAGAATAAAGTAGGGAAAGACTGATAAGACAGCAGAAAAGAGTGTGCTGGAAAGGCAGAACGGGGCTCTGTAAGAAAACAGTCTGACTGTTTGGAAGTCTTAGAGGTATGAAGAGATTTTTGTTGTTGCTTTTCCTCCTACAGTCAAGGCTGCTTAACATTTTCTTATGCCTAATGAATGTGAATTTGGCGTCCAGAATGCCATAGGAGCTAAATACACAAACTTCAGCAAACCTCTATTTGCACTTAGTACTCTTGTTTTTGCATTTTCTCAAACATAAACATTCAATTGAGAAGAAGTAGTATGTTGGCCATTAAGAAACATTTGTAGTGGCAAAATGGTGGAGAAACATGATGCTGACAGCTTGCATGCATTTCTCTCCATTTGGCAATTAAGGACTTCCACTGAGGCAAATGTTGATGCTGAGATTGTAACGTTTAGATTGGCTATTTTCAGTGGGTTGCATTTCTAGAAATATCCTACAAAACAATATTCCCAAGAAATAATTAACAAAAAACGAATTCAGAATTTTCCAAAGGCTGACCTAAAACTCTTGGAGTTTTAGGAGCTATAAGTGGATTTGCAAATATAGTAAATTTGAATTGTGTATTTCCAACCACTTCATTAGCTTAATTCAACATCAACCATGCGGCTAGTACTGCTAAGGTGTTTATTCTTAATAAGAGGAGGAATGCTAGGTCTTATAAAGGGGAAAATGTTACGATGGGTTAAGTGGATACATACAAAAGAAAGATTGTAATAATAAGAAAAAGTGATATAAAAATAGAGAGAGATAACTTTCATTTCTATCTGAGGGAATATCCAATTAGCCTTCTCTATAGTGTTAGAACACAGAATAGATCTTGAAGTACAGGTAGCATATAAATAGTAAGTTATGTCATAAGAGTTAGAAGGACAGACTTGTCAACCTCCACTCATAAATGTTTTGAATTAAGTGTGTTGCATAGACACATTTCAAATAACAAATATAATACTTTCACTGTTCATGTATAGCTTATATACTATAAGGTATTCTGGCTAAGATTATACTTGATAGAAACTTTTCAAACACAAATATATGGAGTAGCGACTAATAGTTGCATCATTTCAAGTGAAAATGAGACATTTCTCGAAGATAGATTTATTTTTTCTTTTCTGTACTGTGGCAGTAGAGTATAGTAACTAAGAGAAAAGTAGGGAAAAGGCTAATTTTTTAAACTACATTATTTTTCTCCCAGTTCATAATCAAAACTGTCTAATAATTTTTGTCTGTGTTATTTTGGTTGCTTTCAACTGGTACATTGAAACATGTACAAATGCAAACATTCAAATAAAGAAAGCTAAAAGTAATGTCCTTGATCATAGGTAATGCATCTTGAGTTTTCCTGGCCCTCCCAAAGCATTTTGTAAAATACTTAAAAAAAAGATCTATTATGAATATTTTTACCTATTAATAATATATATATACCCATATATATTAGATGTATATATAGATATAGAAATAGATATTAGAATACTGAGCAACTAAGGAAACAAATTTTAAACTCTTTCCAATGCTTTAAGGATAATTTGCCTGAAAATTAATGAACTATTTGAGTCATTAATAATTCCAATTACTATAGTTTATTATTTTTGTATCTCTCAATGTTACCAAGTCAGCACATATTGAGAATATGGTAAACTGTATATCTGATCCAAGAAAATTTGGTCTTTGGTGATTTGGCCTAATTTGTCAAAATAGGACAGATACTTGTTTGTGTGGCTAATCTGCAGTCATAGAATCATTGTGCTGTGCCTCATTGTATACATATATTCCATTAGGTAGCTTATTCATTCTAACACATCAAGACCGTGCCCTTTTGAGACACATCGTTGTGAGAAGGTTAAAAATGAAAGGTCCATCCATCCCTTCAGAGTCATGTGTTCTCTTATGGGAACTAGACAACTGCGCAATTATAGCACCATACATATATATTCTCATCAATGGGAAATCTGAGGAGAGGTTTCCAAATTTTGTCTGAAGATCATAGGCTTCCTAGAACAGGGGATATGCCATCAAAGCCCTAAAGAATGAAGAAGAGTTTTCCAAATAGACAAGGCAAGGAAGAGCACCTTAAACACAGGAAACAATGCAAAATTAGTAAAATAAGTGTCTTAGGAGTAGGCTGTAAGGCCCGTGGGCTTTTGAGTAACAGAATTCACTCAGATGCTATCAGGTGCCATGATAATGGGTATTGTGACAGAAAGAGAGGGAGATGTCTTTGTATTGTTCCTTTGTCTCTCTGTGGGTGTGTTTGTGTGTGTGTTGGGGGTAACTTCAGTGAAGTCCCCTGTTATGACAGAGCAGGGAGGCATAGGATATGATCCTTGAAAACCCTCCTAAAAATGGCAAAATGTCAGGTGAAAAGAATTATGGTGGTAGAGAGAGGAAACAGATGAGACTGTAGTACACTTACTCACTTGTCAATAAAATTGGAGTTGATTGTGGCTTTATTATGGTCGTGTTCTGTGTATGACAAATGTTTCATGTTTGTCTGATTCTATTCTCCAAAGGCAAATATAAAAAGAAACTGGAATAATGAAATAACAGGAACAGACAATGAAATACAGACCATCAAACTTTCCTAATTGTTGGGTATAATAATGTTACATAGGAAAACTACTTTCTCTGGTTTAAATAAAGGAATTATCAGCCACAACTAATGTATCCACTAAGTAACTATATTACATGACTTTTTAAATCAATAATTCAAAAGTGATAATGAATATAAAATTAAATGAAAATTCAGAGGTTAAACATAAAAACAAATTATGGTCCTCGTCCTCACACACATTTCAAATTACCTTTAAGTATGATATATTTCTTTTGCCTTCTATGGTGATTTATATTAATTATTCTTTCTGTGTAGTTTTGTCAGCTTTTTCAAATATCACACTGGCCATTAAACATCTGTCATTTTCATGACATTATGCCCACACTGTTTGTTTCTTGCCTTAAAGAAATAACTGGAATTGACTGTGGAAGAATCGTAAGTGTGGGCCTGATAGAACTGAGAAAGCATGAGTGTGAGATATCAGCCATGGAAGCTGATTATTGCCACTGCTATATGGCAATATCAGTACCTATAGATTGGCGGGATTTGGAGACATATAGCTTACTCTTAGAATCACCAGTGACAAGGCCCTTCCACCCTTAAAAATGCAAGCTTTGAGTTTGTTCCGGTAATAATAATAATAGTAATAATAATAATTCATTGTTCACACTTACCAAGTGCTCATACTTGTCTAAGCACTTAACCTGAATAACTTAGTTAAGTCTCACAACAACCCAATAAGACTATGTTGTACCTGAAAATTGTATCAATAATATAATTTCTAGAATTACTATTTTTTTTTATCTTTTATATGCATTGATATCCTGAAAGTTTTCTGCATGGCATATTTGTTTATGTTGCAATGTTCATGTTATCATAATAAGGTAACAGTATCAGTACAGTGTTAGTGATTAAACTGAACTTTTGTTACCAGATAGCTGGGTTCAAGTACTAATTCTGCCACATAAGACTAACGCATGTAAGGCACTAAGCAAATCACTTAAACTCTTTGTGCCACCATTTCCCTACATGTAAAATGAGATCATCATAGTAGCAACACCATATGGTTATTGTTTATATTCAATAAGCTGATACATATTGAGTGCCTAGAACAGCGCTTGAAATATCGTGAAATTACACTTACTACTATTAATCCTATGAGTTACATTTCATTTAAAAATTAATTTATAACCCTAAAAATGTATGATAATGTGTACAATGAGCTAAATCAAATGTAAAGTCAAAATATGAATGTCCTGTCAGAATGACCTCATATATGCTGGAATTATCTGTGTTATAATTTAATAAATTTAATTGCAGATGGGGTACTTAGTCTGTATTAATTGAACTTGCCAAGTCATTTAGTTCCAAAAATTATGTCACTTATATTATTATACATGTAACATTCAATGTTCCCTAAATAAAGGGTGTCAAATTATTTGTAGTTTCAGACTTTCATATTTTGCCATCAATAATGACAAATAAAAATTTACATTTTGTTGTCTCATAGAAACGTGTATTTTAAGTGATTTATTTACTATTTTGTGACTTGGGTTATACATTTCTTGCACAAAATTTGAAATACTTTTTTTAAAACAAATTTTCATGTGAACTTGTGATTCATTTGTGTTCTAGCACACAACATTTAGATCTAGGCTGAAGTTAATAGAGCACAGAGTTTTAAAATAAATATTTTTCATTCACAAGAGGGGTGACAAATTTGAGGTGAGAGTTGTATATCTGAGTTATTTGGGGAAAGTACTCTTTTATTTCTTAGCACTAGAGGAAAAATATATTGGAAGCGACACAGGTACAACTAACTTACAAGTTAAGGATTTTAAAATATATATATTTATTGAATGTGTGATATATAAAAATAATTATATAAAGTGTATCAAGGATTTAAAAAAAGACTAAATGATGATGAAAAGAAAAACATAAACCGTACAAAAACGATATAAATAAGAGATCAACTAAAATAAAATGAGGTGTCTTCTTAAAAGTAAAAGTACGTAATTGACTAGATAATGCATTGGGTTCACATTTATAGAAATATCACTTTGAATTAGAAAGTTGAAGACAAGCAAAAACTACATAATCCCTACAATCATTTACTAGGCTGGCTTTTTGAAATATAACTCAAGCTAATTATTTCCTTTTGGCCTTAAAAATAATTGGAATCATTAATTTTAAAGTAGTTTTTTAGCCTATAATTTTCACCTACCATATAAAATAAGCATTTTCTTATGTCTCTAAATATCCTTGAAATAATTATATTGTAGCTGTATATTATATTGTTAATAATTTTATCATATCATTTACTGAATCACTTCCTTTGAATTACTGATTCAAAGAAAGAAAACATTTTAAAACATTTTGATACATGTAGTTAAATTTCATTTCCAAAATTAGTTATATGAAAATTATCACAACTTATAGCCTTAATAGAAATATGGGAATTTAAAATTAGCAATGCTATTTTTATTTTAATGAAAGATATTTAACATACAAAAATTTTAAATTATGCCAAAATAGAGATTTAGAAGCTGAGATTAAATTTAGTCAAATGCTTCTCTTGCTAGAATGAGGGTCTGGCCTATTATGTGTATTCTCAATGGTTATTCATTTCCATAGTACTCTAATGAATATTGCTATTATGTGAATTGGTGGAGTATACTTAAGTTACATAATGTGAATTTTAATTGTATAAAAACATGATGGCAAATGAAGCCTGGAAAAAAATTTTGATTATTATTATACAACATGAAAATATTAATATATTTGAGGGTATTTTTGCCTCCCATAATCACCATTAATCCCACCTCCTCCAGTGTTCCTAGAACTCTTTGCACACATCTTCACCACTAGCCTCTGTCTCGTTGTATATAACTATTTATGTGCTGTGTTTTTCCCACTAGGTAATCAGCATCACTGTGGTTAAAACTTCTTCCAAAGTCTCTAGCATAGTGCCGGACTCAAAATAGTGTGGACTATTGCTTTTTTAAATTTGTCCATTACATCCACCTCAAGAGTTTTTGACTTTCATTCTGTCAGCATTTTAGGATTTTTATTTGGTCTTACATAGTGCACAAAAATGAAATTCTAAAAGTACCAGGATATTGTCGAATTATTAATAAGGAAATGACCTTTGCCCAGGCAATGCCACATTATTTTTTTTTTTCAGTGTCCTTTAAGAATACAGCACCATCAGTGAAACAGTAGGGAGTTTTAAAAGTGATTCCTACCCCGAGGGATGCTTCAAACTTCTGCACAAGGGCAAGAAATAATTTACTTTTATAGGTCACCAAACCCAAAATAAAGGGAGGGGGGAGAAAGGTGATTCTACAAAGTACTTTGAAATGATTACATTTATAATGTTATAAGTTCCCAAGTGTACAGCAGAAATTTCATTAAAATTGAAATATGTCTTATAGAATTGAAAATATTAAACTTCAGAAATAGAACCTTCTACGAAAGTTCTTTTCCATTTTGATATTTAAATACCTTATATAGTTTTTCTTAAAATTTATCATACTAACTGTATTAAGAAAAAAATATATAGCGCCGGGCGCGGTGGCTCAAGCCTGTAATCCCAGCACTTTGGGAGGCCGAGACGGGCGGATCACGAGGTCAGGAGATCGAGACCATCCTGGCTAACATGATGAAACCCCGTCTCTACTAAAAATACAAAAAACTAGCCGGGCGAGGTGGCGGGCGCCTGTAGTCCCAGCTACACAGGAGGCTGAGGCAGGAGAATGGCGTGAACCCGGGAGGCAGAGCTTGCAGTGAGCTGAGATCCGGCCACTGCACTCCAGCCTGGGCGACAGAGCAAGACTCCGTCTCAAAAAAAAAAAAAAAAAAAAAAAGAAAAAAATATATAGCATAAAATTCACCTTTAAAGTGTATACTTCAGTGTTTTTAGCTTATTCACAGAGTTGAGCAAACTTCACTACTATCTAATTTTAGATCATGTGCATCACCCTATTCCCTGTATCTTTTAGCAATTAATCCCCATTTTCCCCATTTCCAAGGCCCTGGCAACCACCAAGCTACTTTCTTCCTCTATGGATTTGTTGTTCTGGATATTTCATATACTATAACTGAAATTTTACAATATGGGGTCTTTTGCTTTCAAGATTAATCTTCATTATAGCTTATACTTTATTTCTTCATCTTGCCAATTAATATTCCATTATATGGCTGTACTAATTTTATTTATCCATTCATTGGTTAATAGATATTTGGGTTGTTTTCATTTATTGGCTATTATTAACAATACTACTATGAATATGCATATAAAAGCTTTTTTATATACATGTGTTTTCATTTCTCTTGTGTATATAACTAGAAGTGGAAGTGCTAGGTTATATGGTAACTCTAACATTTCAAATAAATGCTACACTGTCTTTCAAAGTGACTGTGCTATTTTGCAATTCTGCCAGCAATGATGAATTGCTTAATGTAGGGTTCTACATAACTTTTTAATATGCACCATTGTCGTGGCAGAATTATTCTATCTCACATTTGTAAAACACAATTCAATTTTTATCACAAATAATATGTATCATAGCATATCCTGAAAGTGTATCTTCTTAAACTGTAAGCAGAATTTTAGCACTGCAACCCAATTTATTCTTTGTGATCCCAGCACGGTTTATATATATACTTTAAGTTCTGGGATACATGTGCAGAACCTGCAGGTTTGTTACATAGGTACACACGTGCCATTGTGGTTTGCTATACCCATCAACCCGTCAGCTACATTAGGTATTTCTCCTAATGCTATCCCCCCACCAACCTCCGACCTGCTGACGGGCTCTGGTGTGTGATGTTCCCCTCCCTGTGTCCATGTGTTCTCATTGTTCAGCTCCCCCTTATGAGTGAGAACATGCAGTGTTTGGTTTTATGTTCCTGTGTTAGTTTGCTGAGAATAATGGTTTCCAGCTTCATCCATGTACCTGCAAAGGACATGAACTCATCCGTTTTTATGGCTGTATAGTATTCCATGGGGTATATATGCCAAATTTTCTTTATCCAGTCTATCATTGATGGGCATATGAGTGGGTTCCAAGTCTTTGCTATTGTGACCAGTGCTGCCATAAACATACATGTACATGTGTCTTTATAGTAGAATGACTTATAATCCTTTGGGTGTATACCCAGTAATGGGATTGCTGGATCAAATGGTATTTCTGGTTCTAGATCCTTGAGGAATTGCCACACTGTCTTCCACAATGGTTGAACTAATTTACAATCCCACCAACAGTGTAAAAGTGTTCCTATTTCTCCACATCCTCTCCAGCATCTGTTGTTTCCTGACTTTTTAATGATTGCCATTCTAACTGGCATGAAATGGTATCTCATTGTGGTTTTGATGTGCATTTCTCTAATGAACAGTGATGATGAGTTTTTTTTTCATATGTTTGTTGACCACGTAAATGTCTTCTTTTGAGAAATGTCTGTTCATATCATTTGCCCACTTTTTGATGGGGTTGTTTTTTTCTTGTAAATTTGTTTAAGTTCTTTGTAGATTCTGGATATTAGACCTTTGTCAGATGGATAGATTACAAAAATTTTCTCCCATTCTGTAGGTTTCCTTTTCACTCTGATGATAGTTTCTTTTCCTGTGCAGAAGCTCTTTAGTTTAATTAGATCCCATTTGTCAATTTTGGTTTTTGTTGCCGTTGCTTTTGGTGTTTTAGTCATGAAGTCTTTGCCCATGCCTATGTCCTGAATGGTATTGCCTAGGTTTTCTTCTAGGGTTTTTATGGTTTTAGGTATTACATTCAAGTTTTTAATCCACCTTGAGTTAATTTTTGTATAAGTTGTAAGGAAGGGATCCGATTTCAGTTTTCTGCATAGGGCCATCCAGTTTTCCCAGCACCATTGATTAAATATGGATTTCCTTTCCCCATTTCTTGTTTTTGTTAGGTTTGTCAAAGATCAGATGGTTGTAGATGTGTGGTGTTATTTCTGAGGTCTCTGTTCTGTTCCATTGGTCTATATATTTGTTTTGGTACCAGTAGCATGCTGTTTTGGTTACTATAGCCTTGTAGCATCATTTGATGTCAGGTAGCATGATGCCTCCAGCTTTGTTCTTTTTGTTTAGGATTGTCTTGGCTATGCAGGCTCTTTTTTGGTTCCGTATGAAATTTAAAGTAGTTTTTTTTTTTTTCTAATTCTGTGAAGAAAATCAATGGTAGTTTGATGGGAATAGCATTGAATCTATAAATTACTTTGGGCAGTATAGCCATTTTCATGATATTCATTCTTCCTATCCATGAGCATGGAATATTTCTCCATTTGTTTGTGTCCTCTCTTATTTCCTTGAGCAGGGGTTTATAGGTCTACCTGAAGAGGGCTTTCACATCCCTTGTAAGTTCACATGTATTTTATTTACTTTGTAGCAATTGTGAATGGAAATTCACTCATGATGTTGCTCTCTCTTTGTCTGTTAGTGGTGTATATGAATGCTTGTGATTTTTGCACATTGATTGTGTATCCTGAGACTTTGTTGAAGTTGCTTATCAGCTTAGGGAGATTTTGGACTGAGACAATGGGGTTTTCTAAATATACAATCATGCCATCTGCAAACAGAGACAATTTGACTTCCTCTCTTCCTATTTGAATACCCTTTATTTCTTTCTCTTGCCTGATTGCTGTGGCCAGAACTTCCAATCCTATGTTAAATAGGAGTGATAAGAGAGGGCCCACCTCATACAGCTGAGCTCTGGCTGGCATCCGGTGGGTGCCCCTCTGGGAGAAAGCTTCCAGAGGAAGGAACAGGCAGCAATCTTTGCTGTTCTGCAGCCTGCTCTGATGATACCCAGGCAAACAGGGTCGAGAGTGGACTTTCAGCAAACGCAAGCAGACCTGCAGCAGAGGAATCTATTAAAAGGAAAACTAACAAATAGGAAGAGCATCAACATCAACAAAAAGGACATCTGCAAAGAAACCCCATCTGAAGGTCACCAACATCAAAGACCTAAGGTAGATAAATCCATGAAGATGAGGAAAAACCAGTGCAAAAAGACAGAATATTCCAAAAACCAGAACACCTCTTCTCATCTAAAGGATCACAACTCCTTGCCAGCAAGGGAACAAAACTGGACAGAGAATGAGTTTGATGAATCGACAGAAGTAGGCTTCAGAGGGTGGGTAATAACACACTCCTCTTAGCTAAAGGAGCGTGTTCTAACCCAATGCAAGGAAGCTAAGGACCCTGAAAAAAGGGTAGAGGAATTGCTAACTAGAATAATCAGTTTAGAGAAGAACATAAGTGGCCTGATGGAGCTGAAAAACACAACACAGAGTACTTTGTGAAGCATACACAAGTATCAATAGCGAAATTGACCCAGCGGAAGAAAGGGTATCAGAGAGAGAAGATTAACTTAATGAAATAAAGCATGAAGACAAGATTAGAGAAAAAAGAATGAGAAGGAACAAACAAAGCCTCCAAGAAATATGGGACTGTCTGAAAAGACCAAACCTATGTTTGATTGGTATACCTGAAAGTGACAGGGAGAATGGAACCCAGTTGGAAAACAGTCGTCAGGATACTATCCAGGAGAACTTCCCCAACCTAGCAAGACAGGTCAAACATTCAAATTCAGGAAATACGGAGAACACCACAAAGATGCTCCTCGAGAAGAGCAACCCCAAGATGCATAATCATCAGATTCACCAAGGTTGAAATGAAAGAAAAAATGTTAAGGGCAGCCAGAGAAAAAAGTCAAGTTACCCACAAAGGGAAGCCCATCAGACTAACTGAGGATCTCTCTGCAGAAACCCAAAAGCCAGAAGAGAGTGGAGGCCAATATTCAACATTCTTAAAGAAGACAATTTTCAACCCAGATTTCATATTCAGCCAAACTAAGCTTCATAAGTGAAGGAAAAATAAAATCCTTTACAGGCAAGCAAATGCTGAGAGATTTTTGTCACCACTAGGCCTGCCTTAGAAGTGCTCCTGAAGAAAGCACTAAATATGGAAAGGAAAAACCAGTATCAGCCACTGCAAAAACATATCAAATTGTACAGACCGTCAACTCTATGAAGAAACTGCATCAACTAACTGGCAAAAAAACCCAGCTAGCATCATAATGACAGGATCAAATTCATACATAACAATATTAACCTTAAATGTAAATGGGCTAAATGCCCCCAATTAAAAGACACAGACTGGCAAATTGGATAAAGAGTCAAAACTCATCGGTGTGCTCTATTCAGGAGAACCATCTCACATGCAAAGACACACATAGGCTCAAAATAAAGGGATGGAGGAATATTTACCAAGCAACTGGAAACAAACAAACAAACAAAAAAGCAGGAGTTGAAATCCTAGTCTCTGATAAAACAGACTTTAAACCAACAAAGATCAAAAAAGACAAAAAAGGGCATTACATACTGGTAAAGGGATCAATGCAACAAGAAGAGCTAACTATCCTAAGTATGTATGCACCCAATACAGGAGCACCCAGATTTATACAGTAAGTTCTTAGAGACCTAGAAAGAGACTTAGACTCCCACACAGTAACAGTGGGAGACTTTAACACCCCACTGTCAATATTAAATAGCTCAATGAGACAGAAAATTAACAAGGATATTCAGGACTTGAATTCAGCTCTGGACCAAGTGGATCCAATAGACATCCACAGAACTCTCCACTCCGAATCAACAGAATGTACATTCTTCTCAGCACCACATCGCACTTATTCTAAAATTGACCACATAATTGGAAGTAAAACACTCCTCAGATAATGAAAAAGAAAGGAAATCATAACAAACAGTCTCTCAGACCACAGTGCAATTAAATTAGAACTCAGGATTAAGAAACTGACTTAAAACCACACAACTACATGGAAACTGGACAACCTGCTCCTGAATGACTACTGGGAAATAACAAAATTGAGGCAGAAATAAATAAGTTCTTTGAAACCAATAAGAAAAAAGACAATGTAGCAGAATATCTGGGACACAGCTAAAGCAGTGTTTAGAGGGAAATTTAGAGCACTAAATATCCACAGGAGAGAGCAGGAAAGATCTAAAATCAACAACCTAAAATTACAATTAAAAGAACTAGAGAAACAAGATCAAACAAATTCAAAAGCTAGCAGAAGACAAGAAATAACTAAGATCAGAGCAGAACTGAAGGAGATAGAGACATGTAAAACCCTTCAAAAAATCAACGAATCTAGGACATGGGTTTTTGAAAAGAACAAAATAGATAGACTGCTAGCCAGACTAATAAAGAAGAAAAGAGAGAAGAATCAAATAGACACAATAAAAAATTATAAAGGAGATATCAGCACTGATCCCACAGAAATACAAACTACCATCAGAGAATACTATACACCTCTACGCAAAAAAACTAGAAAATCTAGAGGAAATGGATAAATTCCTGGACATGTACACCCTCCCAAGACTCACCTATGAAGAAGTCGAATCCCTGAATAGACAAATAACAAGATCTGAAATTGAGGCAGTAATTAATAGCCTACCAACCAAAAAAAAGCCCAGGACCAGATGGATTCACAGCCGAATTCTACCAAAGGTACAAAGAGGAGCTGGTACCATTTCTTCTGAAACTATTCCAAGCAATAGGAAAAGAGGGACTCCTCCCTAACTCATTTTATGAGGCCAGCATCATCCTGATGCCAAAACCTGGCAGAGATACAACAACAAAAAAAGAAAATTCCAGGCCAATATTCCTGATGAACATCAATGTGAAAATCCTCGATAAAATACTGGCAAACCGAATCCAGCAGCACATCAAAAAGCTTATCCACCACGATCAAGTCGGCTTCATCCCTAGGATGCAAGGCTGGTTCAACATACCAAATCAATAAATGTAATTCATCACATAAACAGAACCAGTGACAAAAAGCACATGATTATCTCAATAGAAGCAGAAAAGGCCTTCGATAAAATTCAATATTCCTTCATGCTAAAAACTCTGAATAAACTAGGTATTGATGTAATGTATCTCAAAATAACACAAGCGATTTATGACAAACCCACAGCCAATATCATACAGAATGGACAAAAGCTGGAAGCATTCCCTTTGAAGACTGGCACAAGACCACCACAGGTTTTCACACATGGCCATCACTTTCAAAATGTTCAATGAATAAATGGTGGAATTTATCATTTAGTAAAAATATGTGTTCCTGACCTCCTCATAATCATTCTCTGTCAAAGGAACTTTGTCCAAGGCTTTCCAGGTGAAAGCCTTTCAAATAAAATTGAAGGTAGCTGTCTCTCCTCCTTTCCTCTCAATCCTGAGGTTTTGTCTTTCTTCTTCAGACCAAATTCCCTTTTATTTTTCTTTTTTTAAATTTTATTTTAAGTTCCAGGGTACATGTACAGGATGCGCATATTTGTTACATAGGTAAATGTGTGCTGTGGTGGTTAGCTTCCCGCATCAAGCCATCACCTAAGTATTAAGCACATCTTACATTAGCTATCTTTCCTGATGCTGTCCCTTCCTCCGCTACCACCCAGACAGGCCCCAATGTGTGTTGTTCCCCTCCCTGTGTCCATGTGTTCTCATTGTTCAGCTCCCACATATCAGTGAGAACATGCGGTGTTTGGTTTTCTGTTCCTGGGCTAGTCTGCTGTGGATAATGGCTTCCAGCTTCATCCACGTCCCTGCAAAGGACATGATCTCATTCCTTTTTATGGATGCAGACTATTCCATGGTATATATGCACCACATTTTCTTTATCCAGTCTATTATTGAGCTGGTTCCATGTCTTTGCTATTGTGAGTACTGATGCAATGAACACTCATGTGCATGTATCTTTAAAATAGAATGGTTTATATTCCTTTGGGTGTATACCCAGTAATTGGATTGCTGGGTCAAATGGTATTTGTAGTTCTAGGTTTTTGAGGAATCGCCACACTGTCTTCCACAATGCAGACCAAACTTCTTAACAGAGAGCACTTTCACAATTGAAATGTTAATTTGTTTTAGTTGACTGAATTATTTTAAATACAGTTCATATTTATGTGATATAAATCTAGATTTATTGTATTTTTCTTTATGAACTTAATTTTTATGTCACATTTAATCATGTGTCTCAAAAACTAGGTGATTGGCAGAGAGAAAATAAATACAAATTTTCAGGGATGATTCTCCAATGGCTTGAATTGCTTTTAATATCAATTCAATATTGAAACTTAACATCTATAAATAGTTCATCATGTTCAACTTCTGCTTTTGACTGTGTGGCAAATAGGAAAGTCTGAAAGACTTCTCACTACAAAAACCTAGACTAAATGCAACACAGATACTTTTAAATTCTCAAAATCACTTTCATGAAAAACCAAATCATTAAAAACCAGCATAGTGTATTCTGAAAGCCGGAGCACCCTGTAGATAATTGCTGATTCCAGGAACTAGAAACTTGAGGTTTGATGGCCATCGAGTACACTGAAAGCAGAACCTAGGAATGAAAGGAGGTCATACTAAAACTTCGGCATAAATCCGGAGCCTCTGAGGAGCTTCACTCTGACAGAGATAGACGAGCCTAGAAAAAACTTATCTAGAAAAAACTTATCATCAACAAAAAGACATCAGGGTGACCATTAATATAAGCCTGAGTTAAGGTGGTGGGAAAATAAAAAGTTACCACAATGCTGTCCTTAAAAATGATGGTCACAAGGTCATGAGATCGAGACCATCCTGGCTAATACGGTAAAACTCTGTCTGTACTAAAAATACAAAAAATCAGCCTGGCGTGGTGGCGGGAGCCTGTAGCCGCAGCTACTCGGGAGGTTGAGGCAGGAGAATGACGTGAACCCGGGAGGCGGAGCTTGCAGTGAGTCGAGATCACGCCCCTGCACTCCAGCCTGGGCGACAGAGCAAGACTCCATCTCAAAAAAAAATAAAAATAAAAAATAAAATAAAAAATTTAAAAAAAGATCGGAGTTCACATTTTTAACACTTTCAACTTAAAGTAGTCCTTGAGTCATAATGCCTAGCAGAAGGAAAATATATATTCTCTCAGAAGTGTCTTCAGGTGGACCTTACAGAATTCTCAACAGATTAAGATAACCAAATACGAGCTTGCAAGCCAATATTTAAAATCACAGGAAAAACTACGTTGTCTTGTGCTGGAATCAGAAGAAATAATAGCAAACTATATTCTCGAATTTTAAAATTATAAAACACATTATATAAAATAAGTTTAAAATGTTTACAGAATAACACTTTGAAAATAATGAAATATATATGCCATGTTTTAAGATTCATTCACCAATAGCTTTATCAGGAACAAGGTTTTTGTTCTTATTTTTACTTAAATAAAAATGCTTACTAATCTGCATCAAACTTTAATTACTAAATGTGAGCATTTTACCGTGATCCTTTAACAAATACAGAGTCTCTATGTCAGGCCCCATATAAGGAGCTGGCAAAATAACAGAGGCCAGAACGTTTTAGTTCTGGTTCTCACAGAGTTTACCATCTAGATACAGAGGTTTGTATGACAGAATAGAATTAAAGCTTCTAGTATTCTGTCTTAGTGGGATCTGAAGATTGACTGTCCAAGATTATTAACAAAAATCAAAGAAAGAGTAGTATGAATAATTAAAATTAGAAATAATTCAGCTAGAAATCTCATTAATCCTAAAAGACCATTTTATTTTTGTTTTGTGTATCATTCTATTCTAGATAATTCACATTTCAACATCTATCTAGATTTTTCAATCAGTCAGGGTCCCCCTTTTGTATCTGCTAGTGATTTTATCACCTAAATGATTCTAAGAGTGATCTATGCAAAATTAGCAAACTTGTAGTTCATTGGAAGAAGGCTAAACCTTCTTTAATTCATGGAAAACAGATTTAGAAATAATAATTTTGCTTATGAAGTATAA
The DNA here is from genome assembly GCF_049350105.2 of Macaca mulatta. Lineage (NCBI taxonomy): Eukaryota > Metazoa > Chordata > Mammalia > Primates > Cercopithecidae > Macaca > Macaca mulatta. The sequence goes on along the minus strand of NC_133416.1, from coordinate 88,620,065 downwards.
TACAGGATTTTTAAAGAATACAATCCAAAAGCAATAATTATATTTCACAGCAATTAAGTTATAATAAAATGATATTGGTGCTAGTATTCATTTACAAATTTGGAATTGTTTAAAAGAAAAATTTTAAACTCCACAAGAGGGCCAGGTGCAATAGCCCATGCCTGTAATCTCAGAACTTTGGGAGGCCGACACAGGCGGATCACTTGAGGTCAGGGGTTCAAGACCAGTGGGACCAACATGGTGAAACCTCATCTCTACTAAAAATACAAAAATTAGCTGGGTGTGGTAGTGCATGCCTGTAATCTCAGCACTTTGGGAGGCTGAGGCCGGTAGGTCACTTGAGGCCAGAAGTTCGAGACCAGCCCAACCAACATGGCAAAACCCCATCTGTACCAAAAATACAAAAATCAGTTGGGCTTGGTGGTGGATGCCTGTAATTCCAGCTACTCGGGAGGCTGAGGCACAAGAATTGCTTGAATCCGGGAGGTGAAGGTTGCAGTGAGATGAGATCGCACCACTGCTCTTCAGCCTGGTTGACAGAGTAGTGAGACTCTATCTCAAAACAAATTAGTTAATTAAAATTTAAAAATAAAGAATAAAATTCTACATGAAGGAAATGTTGAAAATGTTTTCTTACTTTGGTGTTAAACATTTTTTTCCTATTTAAAATAAAGGATCAAATTTCTTACTTGAAATATAGTCTTTCTCTTGAAACACATTGTTAAAGAAAAATGTGAGAAGAAAGAACATCTGAATACACACTTTGACTCATAGCCATTTTTCCATTTTCCCGGGTAACATTAGCTTACACAAATAAAAATGAGTAAGGAATGCTATGGACCTGAGGTCAAATATGGTGATTATCTTGTGTTGATTTCTGTGCATAACATGGAAAACAGTCAATCATTCTAATGTAATTTATCAATATAAGTAAATAATAAACTAAGTCATGGTTCTGCAGTTGGACAATTTTTGGTAGGAGATCTTTCTAACTTGGACTATCAGCTATGCTTTATATTTTGAAGAAGATGTAAAAAATTTACAATTCCAGAACAGGATGACCAATAAAATTCATCTTGGGTGCCAGTTTGGGTTATTAAATAGTTGCTGCCTAAAGTTCAGCATCAAGGAATATTATGGAGCTGCTTCAAGAAAAATGTCATGATAATTTCACGTCTCAGGCGAAGCAGTAGCCAGTGTCATCACACGTGTGGTTTATCTGATGAAGCTGCAGGAAGATGGTATAAAATACCAAAAAAAAAATCAATTTGTTATATATGCAGTTATATATTTTGCTACCAAGATGGAAATGTTTGTTTGTTTGTTTGAGATGGAGTCTCGCTCTCTCACCCAGACCGGAGTGCAATGTCTTGATCTCGGCTCACTGCAACCTCCGCCTCCCGGGGTTCAAGCCATTCTTGTGCCTCAGCCTCCCTAGTGGCTGAGATTACAGGTGCCCGCCATCATGCCCAGCTAATTTTTGTATTTTTAGTAGAGACGGGGTTTCACCATGTTGGCCAGGCTGGTCTGGAACTCCTGACAGCAGGTGATCCACCCGCCTCAGCCCCCCAAAGTGCTAGAATTACAGTCGTGAGTCACCGCGCCCGGCCCTACATGCAATTTTATGTACATGTATGTTTCTGTAGCAATTCAACATTTACAAGGCTTGTTTCATAAATGAGAAAATAGCTGTAGGATAGAGAGAATTCAAGAGTTATTCATACTTTGAGCCTTTGTAAACTACTAATGAACGGTTGCAAAGATTAAGATAATATGTGAGTAATTTTATATACTTTTTCTTTTTGAAAATTGTATTTTACAAAGCGCTTCTCAAAAATTTCTCTGAAATTCTTTCTGCTTCTACTTACTAGCAAGATACTCATAGCAAGGGAAGTCCCCTAGGAGCAGGAGGGAAGCTGGCATATTTTTAATGTGAAGTATTATTTGTTTTTAGTATATTTTTGTTTCTGCTGGGGGAGGGGATGTTAAGATGGTCATAAGGATGGGGATGGAAAAATTTCCAATGGCAATAATCAATAAATGCTATTGACATAAAAGAATTAAGTATCCACAAGCATACTGGTTTCTAAAAAGTATATTTCAGGGTTACATTACCTTGATGAATTTGGTAAGGTCCAGAGTCTGGCCCTTAGCCTGGCAAGTCCAGGAATTTAGTGTTTTTAATTTCTTTGAGGGGTTGCTAAACTAATAAGAAGGAGGATAAAATTAATAATGTCATTCACCTACCTAAATTCCATCCATGGTGCCCATTATTACCTTTTACCAAAGACCAAAATAACTAGCATAGCTTACCCTCCATCCAAACTGAACTACTGTTGTTTAAACAGCTTTATTGCAGCAGCACTTACCATTTTATTCAGCCATTAAAAATACAATTCATTGGCATTTAGTGTATTTGCAAAGTTGTGCATCCTCATCACAATTAATTTTGGAATATTTTTGTTACCCCAGAAGGAAATCCAGAGCTCCTTAGTTCTCACCTCCTCCAATCTCTCCAACTTCCCTAGCCCTAGGTAACCACTAATTCATTTTCTGTTTCTATATATTTGCCTGTTCTGGACGTTTTACATTAAGAGGAACATATATAAACATGGTCCTTTGTGACTGGCTTCTTTAACTTAGCATAATATTTTCAAGGATCATCCGTATTATAGCATGTATACTTCATTTCTTTTTCTTGTTGAATAATATTTCCTTGTGTGTATTTGTTTAAAAAACTCTTCATGTAATTAATGTACACAATTTCGTGAGTTTTGGCATATATATACACTGATGTTACAATCACCACAATGGAATTCAGGTAATAAACATATTCATCACCTCAAAAAGTTTTCTTATGTCACCTAATACCTGTTAGAATGGCTATTTTCAAAAATAAAAATAAAAATAAAACAAATGCTGGCAAGGTTGTGGAGAAATTGAAACCCTTATTCACTGTTGGTGGAAATGTAATATGGTACAGCCACTGTGGAAAAGAGTATAGAGGTTTCACAAAAAAAATAACAATAAGATGAGCATATGATCCAGCAATCCCACTTCTGGGTATATAACCAAAGATGTTAAAATCAGAATCTTGAAGAAACATCTGCAGCCCTATGTCCTTTGTATCATTTTTCAAAATAACCAAGAAATTGAAACAACCTAAATGTCCATCAATAGATGAATGGGTAAATAAAATATGATATATACAAACAATAGAAAATTATTCACCCTTAAAAGGAAGGAAATCCAAGTCAGGCATTGTGACTCATGCCTGAAATCTCAGCACTTTGGGAAGCTGAGGCGGCAGGATCCCTTGAGCCCAGAAGTTTGAGACCAGCCTGGGAAATATAGGGAGATCTCTTCCCTACCAAAAATAAATAAATAAATAAATAAATAAATAAATAAATAAATAAATAAATATAAAATTACCTTTGTGTAGTGATGTGTACCTATGGTCCCAGCCACCTTGGAGGCTGAAGTTGGAGGATCCTTTGAACTCAGGAGGTAGAGAATGCAGTGAGTTGTGATCATACCACTGAATTCCAGCCTGGATGACAGAGCATGACTCTGTCTCCAAAAAAAAAAAAAAAAAAAGAAGAAGAAAAGAAGAAGAAAATCCTACCATTTGTGACAACATGAAAGGACATGGAAGACATTGTGCTGAGGGAAATTAGTCAGTCACAGGAGGACAACTCTTGCATGATTCCTCATATATGTTACAATGTGGCATCTAAAATAGTTACAGGAATAGAAGTAGACCACAGAACAGTGGTTACCAGAAGATGGGGGAAGGGGTATGCGGGTAGTTGTTCAATGGATATAAAATTACAGTTATACAAGATTAGTTTTTCCAGACGTCAACTGATCAACATAGTGCCTTTACTTTACAGTTTAGATATTGTGTACTTAGAAATCTGTTAAAAGGTCAGATATCATGTTAAATGTTCTTATCACAGGAAATAAAACAATATGAAATGAAACAAAAAAAAGTATTTGCATTTTAAAAATTCGTTCTTCCACTGTTGGACATTTGGATTGTTGCCACCTTTTAAATATAATGAATAATGCTACTATGAACATTCATGTACAAGTTTCTGTGTGGACATATGTTTTCAATTTTCTTGGGTATATACCTAGTAGTGAAATTGCTGGACCATATGATAATTCTGTTTTACCACTTGAGAAACTGACAAACTGTTTTGCAAAGTGACTGTACCATATTACACTCCCACCAGCAGTATATGAGGCTTCTCTGCATCTTTTCCAATGCTTGTTATTATTTATGATTTTGATTATAGCCATTCTAGGTGATATGAAATCGTATTTCACTGTGCTTTTGACTTGCATTTCTCTGATGATTAATGATGTGGAACAGCTTTCCATGTGCTTTTTGGCTATTTGTGTATCTTTAGAGAGCTGTGTATTCAGATTATCTGTTCATGTATAAATTTGGTTATTTGTCTTTTTATTATAGAGTTGTAATAGTTATTTATCTATTTTGACAACCAGTCCTTTATCAGATATATAATTTGCTCATATTTTGTCTCATTCTGTGGATTGTCTTTTACTTTATTAATGATTCTACTCGAAGTGTAAACGTTTTTAACTTTATTGTATATTAATTAGCTCTGGCTCCCATAACAAAATACCATCCACTGGATGGCTTAATCAACAAGGATATATTTCCTCACAGTTCTGGAGGTTGGAAACCTGAGACCAGGGTTTCAGCATGCACGGGTTCTGCTGATACCTCATTCTGGCTTGCAGATGGCTGCCTTCTCACTGTGCCCTCACATAGCAGAGAGAGAGCTCTGGTGTCCCTTCCTCTTCTAAAAAGGGAAGTAATCCCAGCTGGAGAGCCCTATAGTCCTAACCTCATCTAAACAAAATGATTTCCCAAAGTTCCCGTCTCCACATACCACCATGTTGGGGATTAGGGCTTCAACATATGAATTTGGGGACACAATTCAGTCATAGCAGATGGAGTCTGGTCTATTTTAACTTGTGTTGTATGAGCTTTTGGTGTCACATTTAAGAAACCATTGCCTAATCCAGGATTGCAAAGATTTACCTCTATGTTTTTCTCTAAGAATTTTATAGGTTTAGTATGCTTAGGCTCTTTTGGATATTAGAAAGTTGCTCATGATGTTCCCTAATCTGGACTAATTTTCATTCAACATACATTTTGCCTGGCTCTTACTCATTTTTCACTTTTCGTCTTAGATGCCCCCTTCACACACATACCCTCCTACAGGAGTGCATGCTGGACACCCTGGATATAACCCGATCACGGCGTTTATCACATTTCGTTGTAATTATCGTTCAGTTACTTCTATTTACTATGTCTTTTTCACCATTGTACACGTTATAGTATCTGAAAAATTTCACAGGATCTCCTACATATTAGGCATCCAATAATATATTGTGGAGTAAATAGAAGAATAATAAAAGTGTCAGTTTTTAAAATTTGCAGAGAGAAATGCATTGTCAAGCGAGCCAGTATCCAAACTAGGCTGACAAGGGCAAGCTCCTTCTCTACAGTAAATGACACAGAAAATTTGAGTAATTTAAAAATATCCCTCAGTATCTATGGAATTAGAACATGTTATATTATTTGAACATTTGATGACACCATGTCATGTTAGTGTGTCCTAAGAATTCCAGAACTCGCCTACACCCCTATTGCCAGACAACTACAATCCTTAGGCTGGGATGGACTTTCACAGAGAGAGTGGTTAGAAGAATCTTTCCAGCTTTCTCTTTCATGGTTTGCTTCTTTTTCTTTGTTATTTAATGCTTTCACCCCCAGCCCCCCACTGATAAACTGCTTTAGTTGTATATTGATATAACATATTATAACACAAAGTGATTTTTTCTGAGCTACGGTGTGCAATTTTAAATGTTGTACACAGTAAAATTCTCCAAGGCAGGAAAATATGTTTCAATAGATTTTACAACTTTTATAGCACCCACTACAGCATTTCAGCACAGTGAACAGCAAACAATGTTGTAGCCCAAATATTTTTGGTTATATAATTATAACTGATTGCTAGAGATGTGATTTTGTTTTGTTTTGTTTTGTTTAGAGTTAGAGCTTTGTTGATCTATGTTGGGAGATTTAAATATTCAGCTCGAATGCTATTTTGTGTGTCTCTGAGTGTTTGCCACAGCAGGTGTTACCTAACCAGATGCTAAAGCCTTTTAAATTAATACGCAGCATCTTGTCAAACATGCCTCCTGCTTTACACTGTCAGAGCTGTTGGAAATTGGCTTTTCCTGCCAAAAGAGTTTTTGACTGGCAATGACTCAGCCCTGAAATGCTTTAACTACAATGCTTACTGGGCCAGGTGATTGTACTAACGTACTTAGAATGTTGAGTTTTAATAAATGTACAAATGCATGAAGCATCAAATACGCAAAAATATCTTTTGGACGTTTATAGAGGTTGAAGATTCTTTCCCTCTCCTCCATAAAGAGAAGTCGAAATTAAGGACAAGAGCATGAATTGGCTGAAGAAGGAAAAGAATTGCTTCCTGATGACCTCCCTTTCTGTTCGTTCATCTACTTGATACAATAAGACCAGAACAAGGTTTTGTTTTATTTTTTTCTATTCGGAGAAAAATGAAGGGGAGATGGAGCAAGTCAAAGGGAAAGGAAACTTGGAGTGAGTAACTTCAGTCTTGATTCTAAGCCATTCTGTTTGTCTCTTTCTCATTCTAGTGATATTATGCAGAGGGATAGGATTTGTTAGCAAGGCAGTTACTCAAACTTAGAGCAAGAGCTCAAGGGGTGAGGTGGGAGCTTCATTCAATAGGGAGCATCCTTCTCACCTGGGTCAGGGAATCTGTGAAAGACTTCAGGCTCTAACCCTGGATTCTGGTCAGACGTGTAGGCAGCTGGACTCCTCTCAAACAGCATCTCAGAGCAAGCAATGCAAGGGTTCATTAAAAACTTCTCAAATATGTTTTATACTATCATTGCATTTCAGACACCAGAAAACATCTTGAGAGGTGTGTGAGCCCTGGGTTAGTGATAATAGATGCAATCAGAGGATGAGGAGAGGATAATAGAAGATAAAGTCAGATACTTTTTTTTTTTTTAAATAGAGACGGGGTTTCACCATCTTGGCCAGGCTGATCTTGAACTCCTGACCTCACGATCCACCAGCCTCGGCCTCCCAAAGTGCTGGGATTATAGGTGTGAGCCACCACGCCCAGCCAATTTTTTTGTATTTTATTGGAGATGGGGTTTCACCATGTTGCCCAGGCTGTTCTCAAACTCCTGAGCTCAGGTAATCCGCTCTCCTCAGCTTCCCAAAGTACTAGGATTACAAGCGTGAACCACCGCGCCCGGTCAGAGATATGTTTAAGGAAGCTTTGAAGAACTGTTTTATGATATCTAGATAATTTCCTCATAGGCTCTACCCTTATATACATTAACATTATAGAATGTCACTTGATGTGTCTTAGGTAGTAGTAATGTAAATTTCTGATCAGCAAGAATTACTGCAGGAACACAGGAACAAAGGAGATATTTTCTCTCCAAAAATGTGCTGAGTATTTTTACTGTATCACACTAATGTCAATCACTTCTGCCATGCTAGCTTGCTAATGCTATAGTAGAACTCTCTCTTTTTTTATTATCATGCTGGAGGAGAATCCTCTTGTCCCTGATACATAATTAGTTTCATTATCAGTGCCTTCCAAAGAAAAAGGACAATGAGTAACAATGAGCCTTGGGTAGGTGACTCTAGAGTTACATTTTAGTTATCATTAAAGAAAAAAACTGCATGTTTTTATAAAATTTATATATATAATATGAATATATGCCTTCATGAGCCCATTCATCTATTAAAAAATATTATTTTATATATATTATATATAATATTTAATATATAATATAATATATATATATATTAATAGATGAATGGGCCCGTGAAGGCAAATGTGCCTAGGGCCCACAGAAGCAATGCAGTGCCAGCAGAACAGCCAATGTGGGGATACTGAAAAACTCTACCTTGCCTCCAAATATGTTCCCAACCAATCTGAGGTGACCTCTCCAGGATTTAAAAACAATATGTAGTGCCGGCTCTCCAGGATTTAAAAACAAGCGGAATCATCTCTAGCAAGCCATTGTCAAAGAAAGCCTAATACCTGGGATAGCTCTATACATATATTGAGAAATTGGTGTCCACAAAGCAGAGTGGGAATAAGACATAAGATAGGCACATTTCAGTAGGAGCATAGTGAATGATTCATGGCTTGATGGACAGACAGCCTGAGACTGATTGACAATTTTGATTTCCACAAACATCCACTTTTTGAAAGATTCTAAGTACCTTGATTAGAAGAATTTGAAAACAAAAGTTACCAAGTACCCAAGTACACATCTACCAAGGGAATGACTTCTGTAGCATGCTGGATTTTAAATAGGCTTGCATCCCCCAAGTCACCATGATACATTAACGTAGTCTTCTGTTATGCAGTTTTAGGAAAAAGACCAAAAAGCTCTCTAATTAGAATATAGATACATAAAAATTCAAGGGGGCACGAAATATAATGTACATGGAATTTAAACCTCGTTTTGCTTTTAACTTGAGCCATCTTACCCAATGATTTTTGTGAAAATTCTGAGTCCAGTTGTGCCTGTCACATTGCATTAGTTATGCAGGCAATTCTACCTTCAAGCTGTCTAGCCCAGGGCTGACCATGAGACATGGGCTGTTTTGCACAGTAATTTTGGATGACAGCATTCCCTGGGCTCATGTGAGACCAGAAGGCAATTATAAAAACAGAGGTCATTAACACTGCATTTGATTACATAATAAAATAAAAATATTGCATATACATAGTGATATAATGATGAAGTATTAATTTCTGTATGCCTTTCTTCCCAAATTAAATGATTTCCAAACTGAATTTCTGAAGACTCTTCTGAATTTTTACCAGCTAATATACTAAGTGTAGATATAAAAGTTGAGAAATACATTGTCTTTTCATTGCTTTGTTTATCTCTCAAATGTAATACTTCTGTTATTAATCTGTTCTAGAAAGTATGTCCTGTGGTTTGGGGAAAAAATACATATCTTTTTACATGTAAATTTATGTGAAATTATATGCAAATAAAAATAGATTTCAAATCCAAAGCTTTCCACTGAGTATTACAGATAGAATTGCTAGAAGAATTATTAAAGTTCAAAGGAGGAAACACCAAAATACAGTAAATGAGGGGCATAGCCTAAGGAAGTCATTATAAAAAAAAAAGCATTTTGAAGCAGTTAATTTTGTCTAATTGAAATGCTAGATGGTCAAATCAGCATGCTTCCATGCCATATGCTTTCCTGAGAGCTATTTTTGATTTGCACAAATGGTTGAAGAATAAACTTAAAAGATGCTTTTTTGTGGTTGGTGAGGGTGTTGGCAGTGTTTAGTGAAGCTGAATTCCAGCTCACCATTTATTTTTCCTCTTCTCTCTCAAACTGGTTTGCACTCACGATTCTTCAAGGCAGGACTTACTCAGATAGATGGCTACAGAAATAAAGCCATTGTCCGTTCATTAATTAAGTGGCCCACAAGATTAGAAAATGCAGGTTTAATTGAAAGGTAAAGAGTATTCAAATTGTAATCAAGATGAATGCATTGTCACAGATTTCTCTGGAGACTGTCTGGTGTCATTGACTTGAAATTGAAAGGCTGAATTTTCCTCTTATCATGCAGCTTCTCCTAACCCGCTTTCCTGAGATGAGGCCTTACCTATTAAATCAAAGCCTTTCAAGCATTTAGTAAATGAGAAAATATGTCATTTTTTTTCTCAATTAAACCTCCTCAAGTAAGCATACCATCTGAAATGAGTCAGGGAAGTTTTTTTTTTTTTTCAAGCCCTATTATGTTTATTATTAAATGTCAGAAAATGAATTTAAAGAAGAACCTGTATAAAAATAGAATGCTCTGTGTCTGTCTGAGAATGGGTAGCCCGATAGGGTCTGGTGATATACCAGGTGGAAAAGGCATAAGTTGAAAAGAAGAGGAAGGTTGACCAGAAGAAGTTATACACTCTTTAATTTCCTGTCTAGGTTACTCTTATAGAATGTAAATAGGCACAAGAACTGAGTGAATCTATGCTTTGCCCCTGTATTTTTCACTTTGGAAATAACATATGCAGAGATCAAAACAAGAGAAGCTTCTTTTCATTAAACTTACTAAGAACAACATATTGACCTAAGGCCTATCATTTGAAATATTTGCAGCACAGACACTTGAATTACTCAAGCTCATCCTTAGCTTAGAAGTCAGCACAAAAGAATGAAACCACTGATAAGATACAAGACAGCTTATCTTTGTTCTGGGATATGACAGGTTTCAGGGATGTTGGCACTAGCATCGCCATATAATGGAATGGGTCTCGATGGAAATACTTAATCTCTTCTACTTTTCTCATCTGTGTTCTGGGAATAATAGCACTGCTATAATGATTAAATGACATAACAGATGTAAAGTTCCTAACAAGGTACCTAGCATATAATTAGTACTTAAGAAACGATAGTTAAGTAAAGAGCCAGGCTCAGTGGCTTACACCTGTAATCCCAGTGTTTTGGAAAGTGGACTTGGAGGTGGGAGAATTGCTTGAGGCCAGGAGTTTGAGATAAGCTGGGCAACATAGCAACACCCTTGTCTTTTTTTTTAAAGGAAGGTGAGACCCTGTTTTTAAAAGAAAAAACGATGAGAGAGGGGAAGAAAATAAGTAAAAAGGTAACAACTGGGAATATTAGCTGAAATAGAAGAGCTTTAGATTTTATGTAGTTTAAGAGACTTGTAACAAATTTAGGAGTGCACAGAAGTTAGATGACCTGTGTTGGTGTATAAGAAATGATACTTTCAAAATTTTAAGATACTAACAGAAAAAAAGTCATTTTATTTTCCTCTTTTTTTTAAATAAAGAAACTATTGCTTTATACCATGAGCTGAATTAGTATTGAGAGGGATAGAAATGGCTAGAAAAGATTAATTTCAGAGAAAAAGTAGTTTGAATGATTAATCCCCTGAATACATATAAACATATCGAGAGCAAGGACTTTAACTTGCTTCTTTGCTTGTCTTCTTCCCAGCACTAAAAACAGGGTCCACTACATAGTGATATATATATATATCATATAAATGTGTTTGTGATGTGCCTGAGGACACACTAAGAAAGAGAAGGGCACCCATCCCTTTGCGCTGAGCGTACTGTTACGACACTGTGTTTGAGACAGAGTCTAGCTCTGTCACCCAGGCTGGAGTGCAGTGGCCGGATCTCAGCTCACTGCAAGCTCCGCCTCCCGAGTTCACTCCATTCTCCTGCCTCAGCCTCCGAGTAGCTGGGACTACAGGTGCCCGCCACATGGCCCCGCTAGTTTTTTTTTTTTTTTTTTTAGTAGAGACGGGGTTTCACCGTGTTAGCCAGGATGGTCTCGACCTGCTGACCTCGTGGTCCACCCATCTCGGCCTCCCAAAGTGCCGGGATTACAGGCTCGAGCCACCGCGCCCGGCCTGTGTGGTCTAGATCTTGACTGTTCTTTAAAATTCCAAGGGACAAAACATAGAGTAGGGAAAGTCATTTTGCTCTTTGGAAAAAGAAAGTATTTGGCACGCATGGGTTGGAGAACAAAATAGTCTCAAAAGTTGTTGAGTATGCTTAGTAGTTGGTGACTGATCTAATTCTCTTATCTCACTGATTCAAATACACTTAGGTCTTTCTACAGATTCTTTTTAATTCAGATGAAGTATGAATAAAGTTTCCTTCTAACATTTATTTCTCACTACTTTAAGCTTCTGATAATACTCTGTGTTATACATTGTATTCTGTTTCTTACCTTTTTCTCTCAAAATTATATTTTTGAAATCTTTCCATGTTGTTATACAAAGATCTAACCTATTTGTTCTTCCCTTTGCATAATATTCCATCATGTGCATTTACTATATTTAATTCATACATTTTTCTATATATGGAACTCTAGGTTGTTCCCCCATGAATTCCTTTCTGGGAATCTTGTGGAAATACTGTTCTAAAAACGTAATTTGAGAAATGCTAGACTAGAGAAATACCATATTGGTTAAATACACACTTTCACTTTAAGAATGAATAAGACCAATGTGATAGATCCAGTGAACAAATGATAAATTTAAATGCATGAATTATTCAGAGCAATAGGCCCAAAGCACTAAGGAATAGAAAATATTTTCATGATTTCTCCTGCCACATTCATTTTCTCTCAGGTGCACATGCCCTCATTCATTCTACCATCTTTACATTCAACACAAATATTTATATCACAAAATTATGCTTTCATGATAATGAGCTTCAGCACTACAGCTAGCCTGTTCCTAGGTGGGAGGTATACTGCAGATCTCCTTGTGGAAACTACCAGGATCAGAAAAGATTTTCTGAATAATTTGTTGAATTTGGCAAATGTCCTGGTAATCACTATATCACTATATATATATATATATATATACACACACACACACACACCCATATATATGTGTGAAAAAGGTAAGAAACGGAATGCAATGTATAACACAGAGTATTATCAGAAGCTTAAAGCAGTGAGACATATATGTTAGAAGGAAACTATTCATACTTCATTATGTCTGAATTAAAAGGAATCTGTAGAAAGAACTAAGCATGTTTGAATCAGTGAGATAAGAGAATCAGATCAGCCATCAACCACAAAGAGCAAAATGACATATATATGTATGTATATATACATATTAGAAAGCATGACAGACAATAATGTCATTGCTAGGCAGAATATAGTATATTTCAATACAGACAAAACAACAGCTATAAAGTAAAAAAAGAATATTATATCTGTTATATGTTAAGCAAATTATAGTGCTCTCACTTAGAAAAATTTTTAAAAACCTCCGATAATATCTTTTAAATTTATTTTGGTATCAAAGTCCAAAGTTTGAGGAAAGTAAACCATTTATTTATTATCACAACAAGGATTTATTGTTTACTCAATTTTCCGGGAACTATGCTAAGGCCTAAGGATATAAAAATACACTAACAACCTTGCCTTAAAGGATTGTACTGTTTAGGTGGAGGAGACTAACACATAATTCAGTTATTATAAAAACAATACAATTAGGTATTTTAAAGCATTAAGAAGGCTAACTAGTGCTTTAAAAGTGAATTAGTTAGGCAGAGGGATGATGAAGAGTATTTGAAGCACAGTAGATAGTATGTAAAAGAAACAAGAAAAAAAGTTGAAAAAAATGAAAAGGTAGAAATGGAAACAGGAAAGATAAATTTTTGACAGTAGATAGACTGTCTAGGAAGGAGGCTTTTGAGGGATGCATGACTTATAAAAGGCATACACTAGTATTACTCTGTGTGTGGCACTTGGTGATGGGTTTTGAGTGCTTGTTAATGATGGAGATCCCTGATGGCCCTCAAATGTGAATTCTGAAAGTTCTGTGAGGTCAACTGCAACAACTGTTCTATGTTATCTTCATATCTTTAGCATCTAGCACAGGGTCTGATATGTGGTAGGAGTTCAATAACTGTTGTATGAGTGGCTGGATAGTTAGACAGATGATAATCTCATAATGCTTGAGACATTTGTTAAGAGACTCCTTTTTTTGGCCAGAAGGACGTAGTGTTGCAGAAATCTAAACGTTTTAGAATCAAAGTGGGTCATATTTAGCTGCGTCCTTGAACAATTTATTCATCACTGCTAAGCTTCAGTGTCCTCATCTGAAAAATAGGGAGTAGATGGAATTATTCATGTAAAACGGTTATCTTGGGGCATGGCAAAACAAAGTGCCAACTGCTCAAAGTGGTATTAATAGTTACTATTGTTCTATAAGTAATAAAGCTGTTTAGTTATGAAAGGGCCATGTTTTGGGTGGTTTGAATTTTGAAAGTTAAAGTTGGTTTCAATTTGATATGTTTGAAGGTTAAAAGCACTGAAAGTTTGATGACCGTGGGAAATATAATTTTTCCAAAAATTGAAGCACAAATCAGAAGGGAAAAGCCTGTGGTCAGGGGAAACAAACAACCTATTGTAATCACCCAGTATGAGTTAGGTTGTCTGGGTTCAAAGCCCAGCTCCATCATTGACTAGGTGTGCAACTTTGAACAAATTACTTAACTTCTCTAGGCCTCAGTGAGATTTTAGTAGTTTCTTATGGTGTGTTATTAGGATTGATGAGATAATTAATATAAATTGCTTGGCAGAGGACCTTGCATACCGTAACTGTAAGGTTACAATCAATGTTAACCGTATTTGCTGTTATCGATATGTTTGTAAGATGATGTGAGGCTCAGTTCATATTTATGGTAAGGAGAATAGGTATAGAAAAGAGAACTGTCAGAGGAAAAGTGTTAAAATGTTTGGTGGTTAACTCCAAATGAAATATCTGCCTTTACGCGATCTCAGATACATAGAACATGCTTGTCTAACACTTGTTGCTCTGTGTAGAAGGTATACTATGCTTTGGACCTTCTAGTTCCCCACACTCTTGGACTAATTAAGGGGGATCATGCAAGATAATTGCAGTTGTGTTAGTTCTTTTTCACGTTGCTGATAAAGACATACCTGAGACTGGGTAATTTATAAAGAAAAAAAGGTTTAATGGACTCAAGTTCCATGTTACCGGGGAGGTCACACAATCATGGTCGAAGGTGAAAGGCACTTCTTACATGATGGCAGCAAGAGAGAATGAGGACCAAGTGAAAAGGGTTTCCCTTTATAAAACGATCAGATCTCAAACTTACTATCAGGAAAACAGTATGAGGGGAAACCGCTCCCATTATTCAATTATCTCCACCTGTTCCTGCCCTTGACACCCGGGGATTATTACAATTCAATGTGAGATTTGGGTGGGGACAGGGAGCCTAACCATATCAGTAGTAATATTATTTAATGTTTCAGATAAGGAAAAAGGTCACCTCTAGATGTACTCCAGATCTGAATAATATAAAGGCAACAAACAACTAGGTTCAAAATGAAATAGTAGAAAAGCACTAAACTTGCAGTGTGGAGAATGATGCTCAGAGTTCACTCACTCCCTGTGGCTTGTGAGTTTTGTGAACTTAGACCTACAACTTACCATTATTCAGTATCCTCAGCCATAAGATGGGAGTATGACCCCCTCCCTAGGTATTTAGAGAGCAAGATGGTATAATGAACATGAAAGTAGTGCCTGAAAGTTGCTAGGACGTTAATAAATGTAAGACTAATCTTGATACATGGAGTCACTAGCCTACTCAGAATGAGTGCCATAATAACAAAAAAGGCCAAGTCTTCCATGGCCTATAACATCTTGACTAATTTCTCCCCTCTGCTTTAAAAACTTGATTCTTTTACTGCACTTACAGATTTATATTTTCTCTTATTTTCAAAGCACAAAAACATATTTCTCCATTGAAGAAAGTTTGATGATTGAAATACATGGGTGGAAGCCAAAAACCAAAATTCATTCATAATTTCACTGCCTAGAGATATCTAATGTTAAAATTATAATAGCTAATTAGCATGATGTTAAATATACAGATTTTATGTTTTATCTTTGTCAATGTTAATAATATACACAAAATTGTTTCTGAATGCCTACATGTTAATAATGTACCATAAAGAATCTTCAGGTATCACTTATTTTCTGTATCAAAACTATGCAGCATATGAAGAAAATTTTATTTTCTAGAGAAAGGTTTATTGTTTTCTATTTGTTTTATTTCCATTTACCACATAAATAATATGCTCAGGGTATTAGCAGCATTTAAGCAGCAATCGGGGAGAAAACATTTATCCCTATTTCAGCCAAAATGCAACAATAAACTCTGTCATCTAGAATCTAAGCCCTAAAGCCTACTCTGAGATCTTTGAAGTACTCACTTGGGTTGAAGCCATTTCGAGAAACTAAGCAAAATAAATGGTTTGAAGCAAACAAAAATATAAACTCCAAACCTTCCCCAGCTTTTCATAATCATCATATTCATTTTCTTTTCACTAAATTTGCCTCCCTGGAGGTTACATTAACCAAACCTGTCTCCATTTTTTTTTTTTTTTTAATCTTCTGAGTGCCTTCTCAGCCTAGAGCTAAGTTTTCCCAAAAACTTAAATATTTGATAAGCATCAATTTTACTACTGAAAATCACTCTGACAGGTTTGGTGATAATATGGATCTGTTTACTTTTTTTAAATTAAATATTTGTTTATAAGGTAGAATACCAGAATAGTTGAATTTCTTGGTCTTCTTATTAAATAACCTTTTTCTGTGTGTAAACAAACTCTCCACCTATTGGTAAAAATACCATATCATATGATCTCTGATCCCATTTAGGGGAAGGAGGCCAATGAAGATTCCTTCACAGTGTCATTAACCACATGAAGACAGAATTACTCCAGAGCCCCCAATTTTTTGGTAACAATATGACCTATTTCTATGAACTAAAAATAAATATCATTTGAGCTCCCACTGTGTCTTAGGCACTGGTGGTGTAACAGTGAACAGGTCAAAGCCTGTGTCCACATGGAGCTTATCTTTTAGAAAGACTGAGCAATATGCAAATTAATAAGAAAATCTTAGATCATGTTATCAAATCTTAGGCATATTTATTACTTTGCAAAAAAAAAAAAAAAGTAGATTACCCTGCTTCATCTTGTTAACAAAATAAATTTGTTAATCTCAAAGTAGCACGTTTAGCAGGGTTTTGTGTAGTTGTTCTGAAGATCCACTGTACTCTGTATAAACATTGCTGTATAGGAATTAAAGTAGAAGATTTTGGGAGCTGTTAGCCAAACTTAAATTGATTCTGGGAATAAGTTATATTAACGTAGGTTCAGTGTGATGTATCTGATATATTTTGAAATATACTTTATACACTATCGTAATAAAATGCATATGATACATATTATGGATTAGCATGTTTTGAATAATGAATTTAAGATACTTCATAACAGCAATATATGTTGACCAGTCAATGGGGTCATATTTCCCCATTCTTTTCATTTTGAAATTTATATTTTGAATTTTGTCTGCTTTTAGATCTTGAATATTTCTCCAAATATTTTTATTACTCTTCCAGGAATTTGCTGCACTGACAAAAGAATTAAATGCCTGCAGGGAACAACTTCTAGAAAAGGAAGAAGAAATCTCTGAACTCAAAGCTGAAAGAAATAACACAAGAGTAAGTGTAAAGCAGCCTTCTTGGAATTAATTCCATTTGTAGTTCAGTGCATTACATCTAACACACATATACGAAGAAAATATAAGCATTTAAAACTTTAGAAATACTTTAAGCAGATAGTAACTCATAGTCAGTTACTTAAAGTAAAGGAGGATATACTATAAAACTCAAAACAGGAAACCTAAATTATAGTCACAGCTACTAAATCACTATGTTGCTTTACAAAATGTTCACATTCCTTCTGGCCTTTACTTTATTTGACTTTAAAAAGAAGATCTGGATTTCAATAATGGGTTTCAAACTTTAAAAAGGTTGTTTTGAGGGTAGGGTAATCCCTCAGAGGCTGGAAATGGGCAAGAGAGGAGAGTTTTGGAGAAGAAGAAGAGTTTAAATTATGGGCTGCTACAAAAGAGTGGCCTGGATTTGGTCCTCACCTCCAACCAGCAAAAGGTTTTTTTAAAAAAAGGAAAACTAAAGACCGGGCGTGGTGGCTCATGCCTGTAATCCTAGCACTTTGGGATGCCAAGGCAGGCAGATTACCTGAGGTCAGGAGTTTGAGACCACTCTGGCCAACATGGTGAAATCCAATTTCTATTATAAATACAAGAATCAGCCAGGCTTGGTGGTGCACATCTGCAGTCCCAGCTACTTGGGAGGATCTGGGAGGCAGAGGCTGCAGTGAACCGAGATTGCATCACTGCACTCCAGCCTGGGCAACAGAGTGAGATTCTCTCAAAAAAATAATAATAAATAAATAAAAATAAAAAGGAAACAAAAAATAGTGTCAAGAAAAAAGAAAACACTCAAGAAAAAAAATATCTGCCCATTAAAAGTGGAGTGCCTTTATGTTTTAACAAATTTCCAAAGGGATGTCCAGTCACAATATTCTAATTTCATGAAACTCATGGAATTTGCCAGATTCTACTGTTGTAAAACCATGTATTTTCATCAAGCATATGATATGCCATGTAACATTAAAGTTCAGAATTTGATAAAACATGCTTTATTTTCTTTCAGAAAAAAAAATTACTAAATTTTATAAAATATGTAAATTACCACATTACCCATACAGAAGTACAGTTTACTAAATGGAAGTAGAAAAAAAAAAAACACTTTTATGTAGATGTAAGTTCAATTTAAATACTAAGTTGGTGAAAAATAGTCTAAGTGTTATAGCTATAAGAGATTAATCCTGAAAAAATAGATATAGCTAACAGCCTATTCACTTTATGAGTCTTAGAGAGTAATATAAAATACAGTTCTACTAACTGGGAGCTTGTGCCTTTAATGAGAGATAGGGTTGCTTGCATAATGGTTACATGGTCAAACTGAATTTATGTCCTTATTTATCAAGGTCTTATTTATGGTAAAGAGAATTAACATACATGCATACATTGAATTGGTTTTCAATGATACTTTGATGAACCAGTCTAATGGATTGCCTCAAACACGGCATGACAAGGGCAGTTTAGATCACATTATCAGGTATCAGATAATTTTTTTCTGTTGCCCTCTTCCTTTCTATATATTTCCTGCCCTTGATTTTTTAACTTACCACTGTGTTTTCATGCAAATTTGAAATTTATTTATACCGTGACATTTATTCCGCCCTATTACACTATGTTATATTTTAGTACCTTAGACTACATTCCTTGATTTAACACAGCACAGTCAAATGTAAAAGTAGGAGCAGAAAGCTGAGAATGCAGGGAAATACAAAGCTTTGGTTAGGTTTATAACTAATGCTCACATTTAAAATGCACCAGACACTCTTTTATTAGCTGTGTACATTCATCTAGCCTTTTTTCTTCAGTCCCTTACTCCTTTCTACACCCCTCTGGAGATGTTATACTTATCTCCATTTTACAGACCAGGTAAGTGAGCTCAGAAAAGGTCAGATAACTTGCCAGAAGTCACACAGTTGGTAAATAGCAAAGAAGGAATTTGAAAGGTAAGGTAGTTTAAATCCAGAGCCTGGGCACTAACCATGAGGCCATCAGCATTATTACTCAAAGACTTGTTATAACTAGAGAGGACATTGCTTAACAGTCAGACCACCACAGTATGGAATATCTAGTTGTGATGAATTTTAGAGAGCTAAGAGATTTGGTGACAGAGTCCATACGATTTTCATCATATTGAACCCCATGAGGCCCAGAAATACCTGAGGCTATTGTGTTTGCAAAGGAGTCTTGGATAATAAAGGGAGGAAGGTGAGCCACATGTGGAGTACCTATTCAGTAGTCAAAATGAGAAAAATACAAAGTTCCTTTAAAATAACAGTAACAGATATTGAAGCCATTGATTTTAACCATGCATAATAGTTACTTTGAAAATGTGAATAAGGCTGGAAAATACTTTTCTACCCTCCTTAAGGCAGTGATGTGGAGGATTTTTGTTGTTGACTACACCAAGGAAAACAGATTTATGAAAACTCCCTTGTACAAAGTATTGATTATATAATAACTCCTTAAGTTACATAACTACCTCTCACCCTCCTCCATCTCCCAGAAGAAGTATATCCAGGGCTGAAAATAAAATACATCTCTCTTCCCACCAAATGCCTTATCAAATGTTGCTAAATAAAACCACTTTTATAGATTTTATGGTTGTTTATCTTTCTAGATGTTGTGCTTTTCTTCTTACTATCTGTGTGCTGGTCACAGAGACAAAGCAACAAGCTAGTGTTTCCTTCTCACATGTAAAGAAACTTTAATTGATGTCAGATTGTGAGCAAATTTAAAGTATAACTGATAGCTGGGCATGGTGGCACATGCCCGTAACCTCAGCTACTCGGGATGCTGAAATAGGATAATCGCTTGAATCCGGGAGGCGGAGGTTGCAGTGAACAGAGATCATATCACTGCACTCCAGCCTGGGCGACAGAGGGAGACTCTGTCTCAAAAAATAAATACATAAATAAATATGTAAAATAAAATAAAATATAAAGTGTAATTGAGCATTCCAGTTTCCAAGGTTCTGATCAACGTGTGGCTCACTTTACATCAAGTAGTTAGCATATGTTCATGAACTGAGCCAAATAACATAAAAAGCTAGTCCATGAAACCATGTGTGGATGAGGTCATTTGTATTAATTTTGAATATTATCAAAAACAATAGATCAGAAAAAATCCTTCTGTGTAATTATATTTGAATGAATTATACCATCTCCCAAAATAGAAAATAGAAGTTCCAGTGGGAGTTGAATGAAGATGGAGAGTAAAAATGATAATAGCTAACATTAAAATCTAAATGTTTTTATAAATGTTTTACATGTTTAACTCACTATATTCTCATAGCAGTCTCATTATCCCCATTTAATTCAAGAGAAAACTAAGGCAGTAAGTAACTTGTCCCAGGCCTATAAATGGCTTATAAATAAAATACCCAGAGAGTCCACTACTTCCTTCTCAGTTTACCCACAGACTATGTATTGAAGAAATCATATTCCTATGTCACCCACAATTCACATGTGATGCAAAGGTATTATGTTTAAAGAACAGAGTTTGTTCAGATTTCTTTTTTTTCTTGTTTTTAATTCTTTTGAGATGAGATCTTACTCTGTTACTAAGGCTGGAGTGCAGTGGCACAATCATGGTTCACTGCGGCCTAGAGCTTGCTGGACTCAGGTGATCTTCCCACCTCAGCCTCCCAAGTAGCTGGGACTATAGCCACATGCCACCCAGCTAATTTTTATATTTTTTGTAGAGATGGGGTTTTGCCATGTTGCCTGGGCTTATCTCAAACTCCTGGACTCAAGCAATCCACCCATCTTCACCTCCCAAAGTGCTGGGATTACAGGCATGAGCCACTGCTCCTGGCCTATTTAAATTTTTGTAATTCAATCCTAATTTATTGTGTGTTAGTCATGTGAAAAGTCAATGTGCTATGTTTTTATTCTGAGGTCAAAGCTGAAATGCATGGCCTGGCCACATGTTATGTTTTCTCTGCAGAAATACCTTGTTGACATTGCGGAAATGTGAGTGAATGAAAGAAAATCAGTCATCACTGCAGTTGCTCTTAAACCCAACTGCCTCAAGTTATTAAATTAAGAATATCCTAATACAATCATTATAACGTTATAAATAATTATACAAAAATAGAAATTTCAAAAATTTATAGTGGATATTTATAGAAACATACGAACAAGCTTTTGTTCAATATTTTTACACTGATAAAAATGTAGAAAAAATATTGAAACAAAATTTGTTATTCCTAAAACTCCTCTGACCATCTTTGGCAAGTATATGTTTACAGAAAGTTATATTTATAGAAAATAATTTATCCCTGGTGTTATTGCAACTCAAAATGATCAATAAGACATGTTTTGACAAAGTTTTCTGAACTAATGAAGAGGTAAAGAAAAACTGGGAATTTTTATGTAGTTACTGCCTGTGAATGTCAACGTGAAGAACATTTTTATTGTCAGAGTTGTTTCAACTATTGTTATAGCTGACGATCTCAAAGGATGTTTTAAATTGTTCATAATGTTTTAGAATGTAACTATTGTGTGACTTTGAAAAACGTTATGGTTTTGAGAAACAGTATTCATATCACGTTATGATTTTGAGAAACAGTATTAATATCTAGTTATATATAATAAAGCTGTAACTTAATCTCATGGATCATAAACTTAAAAAGAAAACTTAATTGCATTTGAAACATTTCTTACCATGCCCTCACTTTTGTTTTGAGACAAAACAAAATTAACAGATATTGAGATACAATTAGACACATACCACTACTAAAGAAAATTTTTTTATTATTGACAAATATCTGTCTATACAAGTTAATAATATCATCCAAACATATTTCATCAGTGGGTAGAAAATACAGTCCAATTCGGAAAAGGAAGAACTTCTCAGTTGAAAGCAGATAAATATTCTACATGTGTGTACATGCATATGTATGTATAGTTATTTTTGAAAGTTCTATGATAGGATATGATAAATACAAGAATAAATAGGACAGGACATATGCCCTCCCAACAGCTATTTCAATTTCATAATCAAACATGTACATAAGAAACATATGGGATTTTAAACATTGTTTAAGGGTAAAAGATATGGAGTGGATTGAGTATGAAGGCAACCAGTTTAAAGGTTTTCGTTTTCAGATGTTAATGTCATGCTATATGACCATACTGCAGCAGCCAAATTAGTCTATGAGGAAGAATAGTTTCTATTTCAGTGCCATTTGTAATTGGGAATATCTGTTCACAAGGTTGTGTTGAATTAAGATCTAATAGGAAGTTATATAATTTTAGAAATCCTTACAGAATCATAGTAAAGTAAAAGATTTTGATTACCTAGGCCATCTTGCTTTTCAAAACAAAACAGTCCAAAAAATTCCCAATGATGCATGATGTGTGGGTTTGTGTGTATGTGTGTGTGTCTGTGTGTGTATGAATATATGATACATATGTGTGTATACATATATAGGCTATGGTCATTTAAAGAAAATTCCAATGTAAGATTCATGGCCATTCACATAGTCCCTGCAATCCTTTGAGTATACCAGAGAGAGTTCCATTTGCACTTTCTGTGAGAATTACTAAATATTAGGCTAAAGTTGTAGCTACCAGTAAAGGAGTGTAATTAGTAGATTGTTAATGATATCTTAGATAAATTTCACTTTTTGTACTCTTAATTTATTTACCTTTATTTTTAACTTTAAATTAGGCCATAGCTAAATGCCAGATGAGAACATCAACCTGAATAATTTATGTTTATCGTTAACCCAATTCAGCAAGTATTAAGCACATATTATGTAGAATATTTTCCTTGGTATTGAGGATAAGTGAAATTGTTCATCCCTTAAGAAGTCTGTTTATATTAATAAAAACATATTTAGTTTTTATTATGATGTAGATGAGAGTTCCTAATTGCACAAAACAGAGCATATAGCTTGGCTGTTTAAATCAAGACATTAATTAAGGCATATAAGAAATCTCTAAAGTGAGCTTTCAGGCAGTCTCTAGGACCACATTTCTTAGCTTTGCAAATTTTTCTAATACGCCCAGTCCCAGAAACATGCAGCCTCTGCCACTACCCCTTAGCTTTGCAAATTTTTCTAACACGCCCAGTCCCAGAAATATGCAGCCTCCGCCACTACCCCTTCCCAGCGTGTTTCCTCTCTGCCCCCTCAGGCTCACTGCCACAATGGTGGGGTCTGGTTGACTGATCTTAAGTCACATGTCTGCCACCTAGTGGTAAACGTTCCCAAGAAATGTTTCTTGGATTCTATACTGGGAAGATGGGATTCAGATTGTGAGGAAATATCAGTCAGGGGGAGGAGTAGAAAATGAGGAAAATTAATGGGTAAAATATGGTAACAAGGTAAAGAAAACAGAAAAGAGAAGGCCGGGCGCGGTGGCTCAAGCCTGTAATCCCAGCACTTTGGGAGGCCGAGACGGGTGGATCACGAGGTCAGGAGATAGAGACCATCCTGGCTAACACAGTGAAACCCCGTCTCTACTAAAAAAAAAAAAAAATACAAAAAAATAGCCGGGCGAGGTGGCAGGCGCCTGTAGTCCCAGCTACTCGGGAGGCTGAGGCAGGAGAATGGCTCAAACCCGGGAGGAGGAGCTTGCAGTGAGCTGAGATCCGGCCACTGCACTCCAGCCTGGGCAACAGAGCCAGACTCCGTCTCAAAAAAAAAAGAAAACAGAAAAGAGAATAATGTATTAACTAACGTACATTATATGCATATACACACACAAATATGCGTGTGTGTGTGTGTATATATATGTATATAGTGTGTGTGTATATATATATGTATATAGTGAGTGTGTGTGTGTGTCTGTGTCTGTATGTCAACAGAAAAGTATTGATCCTCTTTTCTCTACTGGTCACAGGTCCTAGTTCGCAATTATAAATTCCAATTATAACCCTTGATTTCTGGACTTACGTATATGGACCCATAGTTATTCCAAGAAAGACTCTACCTTACTTCTATTAGTAGTTCTGAGGATATACTAATTCCAGGATGATAGCATTCCTACTTAGCAATGTATTATGTCCATGCTTGAATTAAAATAGTCTTGGCTCATTTAACCATTCTATAAGATCGGTTACTTCTAAATGATGTAATAGTGTGATAAAATCAGGGGTCCCTGGGAGCATCCATCAATTGCATTACTCTTTTCATTGTAAAATCAGGTTTTTTTTTTTTGTTTTTTTTTTTTTGTCTGAAGTAATGTTGTGTATGATAACATGACTGTAAGCAAAAACTCAGTAAGATGGTGTTTCTGGGACCGGGCGCAGTGGCTCACGCCTGTAATCCCAGCACTTTGGGAGGCTGAGGTGGGCGGATCACAAGGTCAGAAAATCGAGACCATCCTGGCTAACATGGTGAAACCCCTTCTCTACTAAAAATACAAAAAAAAAAAAAAAAAATTAGCTGGGCGTGGTGGCAGGTGCCTGTAGTCCCAGCTACTCAGGAGACTGAGGCAGGAGAATGGCATGAACCCGGGGAGGCAGAGATTGCAGTGAGCCGAGATCAGTCATTGCACTCCAGCCTGGGCAACAGAACGACCCTCTGTCAAAAAAAAAAAAAAAAAAAAAAAAAAAAAAGATGGTGTTTCTGGTAGAAGTATGGCCATTAGAGAAGGCAAATCCATATCCAAAAAAGGGGTTTATTACAGTGAAGAAAAACTACTTTCTGTTTAATAGAAAGGATTTGATGTAATATGCTTGCTTCATGGTGAATAACTGGTCTCCAGCCGTATTTTATCATGGCAGGGCTCAAGTTAGATGGCTGCACCTTACTGCTGGGCCTCCGCCATGGTGGTAACTCCATCAGTCTTAATCATGGGAAGCCCATTTTGTCAGGTTTATGACCCTGAAACCATGGTCACTTCTTTATGCACACTGAGAAAAATGACAAATGAAATAGGCTGATATCTACAAGGTAAATCAGTTTGTCCACCAGGTTACTGAAAGACTCTTACAGAGTGAGGACCAGAAAATTAGTCCTAGCTCAGAGGTGATATTCACAAATTTTGATATTTTGTTTTCCTCAATACTATGACTCTAATAGTTACAGATCCTTTGGGAGAAGGTTTTCTGATTATCTATCACGATATGACAAACTATCCAAAAACTTAATGACACCAAACAACATTTTAATATGCTCATAGACTCTCCTGGGCCAAGGATTCAGAAAAAGAACAGTGGGGATGGCCCTTCTCTGATCTATAATATTTGGGGTCTCAGCCAAGATAACTGGTGACAATGATGTGCTGGTAAATGATTTCTTTTGTTAGCAAAATAAAAGCACTGATCTCTGGTGTTTGCCAATTTCCCTAGTGTAAATACTTCCACCATGGTTGATTTCAAGCTATGTTGATGTTACTCAATGCCAAGTTGGGAAAAAATTCACAGTACTGAACCATTATGTAGTATTTCTACCTTTTAGGTAAAATAGATGTAAATAATCTAAGGAGCATAGATAATAGTGAAATGTAATAAAAATAATTAGGAATTAATATACTTGAAATGTATACTATCTCTTAAAAATATTTTTATTTAATTATAAGCTTATGCAATTTAGACATAATGATTGCACTTAACCACCAGCTCACAAAACTCCTGAAAATTAAAATTAACAATCAGCTCCCAAAGCCAGAAGACATCTGTTCTAGCAAACCATTTGCAGGGGATGACTCAAATATTTGGGGTTAGGAAGATTTGCTTGTGAAGCGGATTCTTCATGCACATGTCTGGTGCCTGAGCTGGAATAGCTGAAGGACAGGTAGACTCAGTTGGAACTGCACACAAGAGAACCTACACATGGCCTGTCCATCATAACAGTCTTGGAATACTCAGACTTCTTAGATGATAACTCAGGGACCTAAGAGCCAACATTCTGGTCTACCAGTTGGAAGCTGCCTGGCCTTTTAGGACCTAAGCCCAGAAATCACAAAATGTGACTTCTGCCATACTTTGCTGGTCAAAACAGTCACCAGTCCACCCAAATTTAATGGGAGGGGACATAGACCCCCATGTCTCAATAGCAGGACAGTAAAAAAAATTGATGACTATACAAACTCACCTTAATTTTTTACAAATATCTAACTGTAGGCTGGGAGTGGTGGCTCACACCTGTAATCCCAGCACTTTGGGAGGCCGAGGCAGGCAGATCATGAGGTCAGGAGACTGAGACCATCTGGCTAACATGATGAAACCCCGTCTCTACTAAAAATACAAAAAATTAGCCGGGCGAGGTGGTGGGGTCCTGTAGTCCCAGCTACTCAGGAGGCTGAGGCAGGAGAATGGTGTGAACCTGGGAGGCAGAGCTTGCAGTGAGCCGAGATCTCACCATTGCACTCCAGCCTGGGTGACAGAGTGAGACTCCGTCTCAAAAAAAAAAAAAAAAAAAAAAAAAAAAAAAAAATTTCTAACTGTAAACTGACTCAGGTATAGGATTTGGAGAAGGCCAAGACAGTTTACCAGGTGACTCAAGTAAAAAATTATTCCCCCAGGTCTAGGGATTTTATTATTAATATTACTTTATTAATACAACCTAATTCTTGATGTCTTATTAACAACTCTATAATCAATTAGCTATCACAAAGATCCCAATGGATCAAACCATTCTGCCTATTATAGTAACCACACATAACTTAGCTTAGGTAGTTAATTGCTATTACTTAGCCTCTGCCACTGCAGAATTCTGTCATCCCCAGAGAAATCAAAGGGTTCCTTTTAGGACTAGCATCTCTCCATTTTTATTCTTTATCTGTAAAGAACTGCTGTTCTGGCAGTTTTGTAGGTCGTGTGTTATCTTTTTTCCCAATCTATTTCCCAATGCCTTAGTGAAGATAGTGTCACTTTGGTCATCTCAAGGGAAATAGCTGGGGGTGAGCTGAATTCACCATTTTTAACTCTATAAATCATCAGTTTCCTTCTACCTTCTACCCAGTGAATTTTTGGCTTTTACTCACTTGTTTTCGGCCACCACTGAGTTTATATTTTAGTTAACCAATGGAGCAAACAATTAAAACCACTTTTTGGTGTTTGACATCAAAGTTTAATTCAGATTATCTGAAAAATGTCGTCATATTGATTAATTTAACCAGATCAAAAAATGTTGTCCCCCTCTTTCTGTTTCAGTAATATTAGCATCTACATATATTTCCAGATTTC
Source organism: Macaca mulatta (assembly GCF_049350105.2). Classification (NCBI taxonomy): domain Eukaryota; kingdom Metazoa; phylum Chordata; class Mammalia; order Primates; family Cercopithecidae; genus Macaca; species Macaca mulatta. Next base: position 88,592,739 of record NC_133416.1, on the reverse strand, counting down.
TGAAACTACAAATTAGCAAAAGCATACAGGTCTATTGATTTGAAATCCTTCTCTTTTTAGGTTAGACCTTGTTATTTACCTCTTCATATTTTAGAAGTCTGGAGGCAGAAAGAGGTGTTTGTGGTGGAACATGATGAGCAGAGGCTTCTTCTTGTAAGATAACTGCTTTAAGTGAAGTCATTCTGTGGCCATATAGAACTGGATTCATCACAGAATCAGGAAGACTTATTGCGATGAGAGTATCAGGGTAACTCAGACACATCTGAATCTTTCCAAATGTCCATTTTATAGTTCTTGGGGTGCCTGCTTTTTTTCTCGGAGTAATGGCAAGATTTCTACATAAGATTCCTGGTAAGGCTGTGAAATTATCATATATTGTAATTCAGTGACCCCTTAGATTAGACTTTGTATTTTCTTTCTGTTATGTTTTGGGATCTTGATAAGAGGCTATCATGAGCAGCCATAGCACCTCTTGGGTTCTCTAACTGAGCCTTGACCTATAATTTAAAACCTTAAGCTTGTCATTTTCTTTCTTTAAACCCTTCAGTGCAGTTCAAAGCATTCTGCTCGCTTCATTGTCCTTATATTCTTCATGCCTTTCAAATGGTCTATTGTAGCTATGACTCAATCCATCAAAGTCTTACTTACACAGACACCCCATTTTCAGAGAGCTCAGGTGTTTATATAACTATCTCACCTCTATGTACCATAGAAGACAATCTTCCTTCTTTTGATGCTAATCTATTAGTTCTGTCAAACCTATTCAGGTCAAACATCCCAGGTATCCATTTCTCTGAAGAATTTTGCCAATAAAGATACAAACTATTGCTTTAATCAGTACTTATTCATTCATTCAGTAAATATACATGAGCATCTACCATGTGCCAATCTTCTAGGCACTAAAGATACAGCATGAACAAAATAGATTTAAAAAAATGTATTTCCTTATTGACCTTACATTAAGTTTTGAAAGACAGGTAGTAAGCAAGAAAAATACATAAATAAATATGACATTAGATAGGGACAAATGCTAAGAAGAACAAAAAAGCTAGGAAGGAGATATCCAATGTCGTAGGTAACCAGGGAAAGTCTCGTTGAAAAGTGGCATTTGAGTTAAAACGTGAAAGAGATGGTGAAGTGAGATAGTCATACAGATATCTGAAAGAGAATGTTTTAGTTAGAGAAAATAAGAAGAACAAAGACCCTGTTGTGGGGACATGGATGTTTAACATGTTAAAAGCAAAATTAACAAAACTAAACAAACAAAAAACTGCAAGGCAGCCAACATAGCTATACCGGAATGAGCAAGAAGAAAAATAGGAGATGAGTTCAGAAAATTGAGATCCCTTTGGGACGTATAAGGACTTTGGCTTTCACTTGAGCCCAATAAGAAGACATTAAAAATTTGAGCAGAAGTATAAATGACCTAACTCACATTTTAGCTTAAATAGTGTTTTGAGAATAGCCTGAATATGAAAGGCTGAAAGCAGGAGAACCAGTTAAAGAGCCATTATAATTCAGGGGGAGATTGTAGGTCTTGGACACAAATGTTAGCAGTGGATGTAGTGGCAAGTGATCAGATTCTAGAAATTGAGGGAGCATGAAAGAGAGTGCTTACAAATACTGAATTGTTAACTTTAAGCTGGGTAAAGAGACAATGAGGGCATGAGGGTAGGGAGAAGCAGTTAAAAGTTCCATTTGCCAAATGCAAAGAGTGTGATTAAAAGATTTAAGTTGTCTCTGAAAACGGATGTCCTTTATAGCATCATTATTGTGTTTCTTTTCCTAGAGGGTGGGTATTTTATATTTCTAAATCTTACACTGTACTGTGCAAAATTAGATGCTGATATGTTTAATGAATTACTGTATTAAACAAGATGCCTCTAATTTACAATTAGAAAAAAGCAGTTTTCACTGTATTATAAAGGTTTCATTATTTATGTCATCAGATTGAAGGATAGATGTACATAATAATGTTAATTAGCCTAAGCTCTTGGGAAATAATGCCAATTAACCATGGCCACAAGCTTAGCTTTCATATAGGCCAAACCTGTATGGAAATATATAAAACTATATGACGTATGTAAATTTAACTCATTTATTAATATTTTAATCTGCTCAGCAAATATTAATTGCATACCTATAGATGTTGTGAATTGAGCTAACACCCAAATTCAGAGAGAATCAAGAGGATTAAGGCAGACAGACACTGTGCCAACTCTCTTGGAGCTTTTATTGCAATGGGAAAATAGAATGAAATTTAGTAGAACAATTTCTTTAAATTGCACATCATGAAATAGTCTGAAAAAAAAAAATTAGTAAGGGATTGAAATAGAGACTTGTGGAGGTGGGGAAAAGCAGAAACTACCTTAGGCAGTAGTGAGCAAATGCCTTGTTGAGAGATGATGTTTAAGCTGAGACAAACAATGGGAAAGAGCTGGTTAAATGAGGAACAAAGAAGGAGTACTTTAGGCAGAGGGTACAGCATAAGCAAAGGCTTGACATACTGAGGAGCTAAAAGTAGGCCAGGAAAGCTGGAACATAGTTTGCCAGGGAAAGATTGACATCAGATGACACTGGAAAAGTAGGCATTATTAAGTTCATGTAAATCTCCACAACCTGTGTAAAGCAGTTTGGATTTATGCAATGGATACATGTATCTGTAGAATTCGAGAGAATAGAATATGTTAAAGGGCTCCTTGAAAATTTCAGGTCTTTTTCATACTGAAAAACTACTAATATTATGTTGACCCTTAAATATGACTCTTATCTACTGATTTATATATGTTTAGTGTCGGCCGGGCGCGGTGGCTCAAGCCTGTAATCCCAGCACTTTGGGAGGCCGAGACGGGTGGATCATGAGGTCAGGAGATCGAGACCATCCTGGTGAACACAGTGAAACCCCGTCTCTACTAAAACTACAAAAAACTAGCCGGGCGAGGTGGCGGGCGCCTGTAGTCCCAGCTACTCGGGAGGCTGAGGCAGGAGAACGGCGTGAACCCAGGAGGCGGAGCTTGCAGTGAGCTGAGATCAGGCCACTGCACTCCAGCCTGGGCGACAGAGCGAGACTCCGTCTCAAAAAAAAAAAAAAAAAATATATGTTTAGTGTCTCAGATATTGGTGTTCTTTGTGCCCAATAATGGCAAAGTTTTCTAACATTTTGAGTCATAATTAGTGACAGCAAATGTAGAGAAATCAACCAAAAAATATGATACTAATACGTGACACTGAATCTAACAGTAGTATAGTGAAGACCAAAATTTTTCTTTACAATTGAACACTTAGAAAATATCTTGGAAAAAAGGAAAGTTGTTTTCTTTCCTTCTTTCCACCTTCAGTGTCTTCTATCTGTTTTTAAATCTTTTGTTTGGGTAATTTCTGCTGTATTTTCTTTATTTTGCATAAGTGGATACCACTTGTTAGCTTATGCTTTCCACTGTTCTTCCGAAGACCTTTCCTGTAATGCTTACCAGTTGTGTGTGGTTATTCACTAGTAAAATTATAATAACTGATAATAATCAAGCAGTTTCTGATTTTCTTCTCATGTGTCTTTGGTTTTAGCAGTGGAACTTCCTTTTGAAATGAAAACAAATATGAAACCCCAATTCACAAAACATTTCAAAGCAGATCTTCTCTGGCAAGAGCTAAGAGTGTGGAGCCTGAAACATCCTGGGAACTTTTCAGGGACTTTCCCTCCACCTCTGTCATGGCCCCAGAGGCTACCCTGGGAAATCATAGATTCTAACATAGACAATTCAAAACTAATTCCTTAACTTCCTTTCCTGAACTGACAATTGAGAATCTCAGTTACTATGTTCTAATTGGTTGCATATATTTTTCTATAATCTAAAGAAAAATTGTGAATAAAACCATGGGATTATTGAAGCTAAATTAACATTATAATGATTATGCTCATTTTATTCAATTCAAATAATTTTAATGGCCATATGTAAATGAAATAAATTTTGACTTTCACCGTCATCCTCTAAAAAGGTCCTGATGCATCAAGCAATGTTCTCTCATCACTAACATACATATTTTGTCAAGTGTTCTATTTCTGCTGAATCCATACTGAAAGTATTAAATTTGCTAAAGGACTGCATACATTTGCATTACATTTTTAAATTCAGTAACTTGTTATATGATACAATTTATCTTTAATGTATTTTATAAACCCTGTTTTAAACAGGTCTGTGCTTCTTTGTTGCCACTTGCAGTGTAACCTGCAACTAACATTAGATACTATGTAAGCCTGCAGTGTTTTAAGGGGGAAGTCATTTGAAAGTGTTCCTGACTTGTATTCAGAAGATAATTGCATTTTCTGTTAAACCCAATAGCTATTACTGGAGCATTTGGAGTGCCTTGTGTCACGACATGAAAGGTCACTAAGAATGACGGTGGTAAAACGGCAAGCCCAGTCTCCCTCAGGAGTATCCAGTGAAGTTGAAGTTCTCAAGGCACTGAAATCTTTGTTTGAGCACCACAAGGCCTTGGATGAAAAGGTATAGTATGGATAAAAGATTTCAAGCTTAACTACACTTCTGTCATCATCATCAAGCTCTTTGTCTTCATCCATTGACTCACCTGACTTCTAAAGTCAGTCAGTTGAGGAACACATTTGAGTTATATGAAAAATCATTTTTTTTAAGTGAAAATGGATTACCGTGTGGATGTTGGTAATATTCATAAACATCTTCTTTTTCTAAGCCACTGAATCTATGACTTACCAGAATTAGACTTCTATTATGGTACATTATAGCCCCACTTCAGATGGCATTCAAAATGTTGTATCATTTAATATTATTATTGAGTCTCTCTCTCTCTCTCTCTCTCTCTCTCTCTCTCTCTCTCTCTCTCTCTCAAACCCTGGTCTTTCTCTATAGATTCCAAAATAAGAGACCACTAACTGAAAGTTATATCTATTTTGAAGTACAAATTGGATGTACTTTAACTTTTAGACATTTATTTTAGAAGCATCTGATTTTCTAATGTCTCTAATATCTTAGTTTTAAATATTCATTTGAAGAGCCTCTGCAAGTAACATCATAAGGTATTAGTAGAAAAATTTGTGTTTAGATATTTTTAAAAGTAGCTGTAAGCTTCTCTTAGCTGTTACTCAAATAAGTTCTACTGACATATATAAACCAATAGGATGATAATATTCTTTGGAGATTAGGATGGCTTATGACATGATTTCAATTTTGTGAAATTTCAAAGACTGAACTTATAAAAATCAATAAAGCTTTAGGAGTTAGAGTGGAAATTGGGACACTTCATTGTAAAGTATCTGACAAGTTCTGAGCATTAAAATCCAAACTAGGGATTATTTCCGAGTTATATATAGTTTTTAAGCATGCAGATATTTTTGTTCTATTTAATATTTATATACATTTATATTTTTATCATTGGTATTTCAGATGTTCTGAGAACAGGGGATTATGTGGAATGTGTATGTAAGGATAATTATAATTCTGCCTTCTAGAGTATTAAGAAGAAATTGTATCTCATTTTTATTTTAGCAATGAGAGATGACTAGTATAAGAATTATTTTGAATAAAACAGAAATGAATATTATATAAAAATTCTTGCTAAATATGACATCAAATAATTATTTAATATTCAACATTTAGTTTCATATTATATTTCCTCTTTTTTATAAAAGTGCTAAGAATTTGCAAGAGTTTATATGTATAGAATTTTTAGTATGTGTCAGACTCCACGGCAGATGTTTGACACACAGCAATAAATAAGATATTCTCATTATGACGGAGAAGTTCAGAGTTAGTGCTAGGAATTCACATATCAATGAAAAACAATTCAAAAAAGACATATTTCCATCACAATATGTAGTCACAGAAAAGGTTATGACTATGTGAGTAATGACAAAGACAAGGATGTCTTCAAGAAAGGGTGGCATTTGATCTAGGTATTAAAGAATGATTAAGGGTTTTTTAAGCACAGAAATACACTCTAAGCAGCAGGACCCACACGGAAAATAACCCAAAACTGTAAGAAGAGAAGGACCTGTTCAGAGAAAATTCAAGAGTTTGAGATGACTTAAATGAAGGTACTAGAGAATGTATGATTTGAGATGTTTCCTATGAGCATTCCCATATCACTTAAGTGAGGGATGCTTTTACAAAAGAATGATTATTTATCAGAATAGAGGTAATAAACAACATTTAAGACAAATAACCTGGTCATGTGAGTACATTTAAGAAGAAAATGGCTGTTGTACAACTTATTCTACATATAATTTACTTTATAGAAGTTCAGTGGGTTTAGTGCAACTAAATGAGTTGTTCTATCATATGGCCATAGGAGCTGTAATAATATGTATTAACTCACCAGAGGTATCCTGAACATTGGTGAGTTCAGGGACAACTGGACTGATTATCAACAAGTAATGCTCAGTGGCCTAAAGAAGACATGTTATGAGTTGGGACTCTAGAGTCAGACAGATCTGGACAAGTGACTTGACCATTCATTCTCAAAGCATCAATTACCTCTTATCTTGAATTAAGATAATACTAGTACTGACCTCAGAGTTGTCATGAGGATTAGATATGATCTGATATGCAAAGCTTTCAGCTAGTGCTTAGCATATGGCAAGACCTCAGTGGACATTTATGAATATTGTTATTAACAGGAGTAAATATCAGCATTTGATAAAACTTTCAAACCAAGTAAAAATATTGGTATTATTCTTGATCCAGATGCTTGTTTAAAACAGCATTTCATTTAGTTATCAAGGAACTCATATGTGTCTAAGTGCCTTCACAGACAATTTTCCTAAGAGTAACTCACAGCTTCTCACAGGGATGAGGAGGGATGTGGATATAGATATGTAAACAAGTAATACTATATATATAGAAAGTCAGAAAAAGATGCAGTTAACCATACCTTGGGAACAAGAAACAAACAACTTTATCATAGAGGGATTAGTACATATGCAGAACTAAATAAACTCTACAAGGATTGAGCATAGCTGTAGATAGTTGCAGTGATTCATAATTTTCATTATTAATGTCCAATTATTTATATAGCCACTAAATTGTAGAATGAGAACTATAGTTGTGAGAAAATATAGTTGTGTTTTTCAATTACTCAGAAATCATTGACTATTAAAAAAAAAACATATCAGACATGTATAGGAAATGTAAACCAAAACAAATTAAATATATATACCATCCTTATATATTTTCATTATCAAATATCTCAGTGTCAAAAATGAATTAGAGCTTCTGGTCTGAGGAGGTTTCCTCAAAAATATTTTCTGTTGTAGGAGTGATAATTCCCCAAATGCAACCCGGCCATATATTAATTTCAGTTTGCATTATTGATATTCACAGCAGCAATTTTTAAATTTATAATATAACTCAAAATATATTCAGAATTTTTTTTTATTTTCTTGTAAAATAGTTTTAGATTTATTACTTCGTGGACAACATAACCTCAATTTGTAAACCACTATTCTAAATATATGAGAAATTATTATTTTATTTTCATATTGTTGGGTAAATATGATAATTTTTATTCCTTAAAAACTCACTATAATGAAAATATAAACGCTTAAATTGTAGTAAATAGAAAACAGTTTGGAATAGTTCTAAGAGTTTAAGTTTAGCAAAACAAAGTCAGAAAGATATTTTAACCTACCACATAAGCTAGATTCAACCATTTCTTGCATGATGTAAATGACTTAGAGAGATTTTAATGTGTCAGTATTTTAAAATATGGTAACTTCCTCTCTCTACAGCAGTTTAAGTGTGATATGATCAAGCTTGTGTATGGTGAGATTATTACCATATTTAGATTGCTTCTTATTGCTGTTCTCATTAACCAGGTTTACTAGGCCTTCTTCAGAACACCAGTATTTTACAGTTGGTATTTTAGAATATGGGAATCCCTGGTAAACATCACACGTCTGTTGAAACGTTTTTTGATATATGCATTCCACACATCAGCTGTCCTGCTCATTTTCATGGCTTCAGGATATTTGCTGCTTTTTCATGTATTCAAAATTCATAAAAAAGCATTCTCCAAATCAAATCATCAAATATTTCCTGCTATGTAACTAGTGTTTGGTTATTAATCAGTATTAATTCTATGTATTTGTTAACAATTGGATATTTGTCTAACAGGAATGATACTTGGCAGTTAATCTCTAGCTCAATATGATGAAAGATCCTGTGCAACTGTTTTAGACATCAAGTCTCCATTTATGTGTGTATTACTGTTTTTAGAGAATTTGAGCATAATAAAATATAATTAATATTAAAACCCCTACTTGGATATTTTTATTGCTGATTCATGGTCTGTTTCAGGAATTAAATGCATCCATTCATCTGAATATATGTGGTATCCTAATACAATACTAAAATGTGATTTAGATTTTTTTAAATTCTTAATTAGATCCTAGGATAATAGGTCATTACTGACTTTTTGTTTGTTTGCTAACTGGAAAAATAATATTATAATTCCAACTTAAATTTGTTTATGTATCTGGGTTTTTACATATTTTATAAATTTAATCTCTATTCCCAGTTAAATCTTATTAGAAGAGAAAAATACCATTTATTAAAATATACTGTCAGTAAGTTAACAAAATGAAAGCTCATAGGAATATAATTATATATTAAAATACATCTTAACTGCACAAATACTATGGCATTCCCATGAAAAATCTATGTTAATTTATAAATAATTGAAAATCCACCATGAATTGCATCTTAAGTTAAAGCTATAAAGTTTTTTTGATTTTTTAGGTAAAATTAAACTGCTGTGGTCATTCATTTTAATTCAGCAATATTTATTTCTATGAATTGTTATATATATAATACATTTATTTAATATATATATCAAGACATATCTATAGATCTAAACATACAACAACTAAAACAATTTTAGAAGTTCTAAGAAAGCAAGGATCAAAGAAATACTTCTTTGAGTTTCAGTTATGTAAGAAGCAAGTATAAATTATGACTTTCAAACTAAAATATACAGAGATTTTGGTTCTATAAAATACAATGGTTTAACCTTTGGTATCTGAAAGTTAGTTGGAAATTCCAAAATACTTAAATACTTTACAGTTCCCCCAAAACAAAATAGACCTCTAATTCATACAAAACATAGAAGCAAAGAACACTTTTCAGGTTTTAAAAGGCCTTTCCTTCAGGCAAATTATTTTTGAAGTTAGATACTATTTACCAAATGAAAATTTACTTATTATTTTACAGAAGTAGAGAAAAAGGTGGGGTATTTTTTTTTTCCTATTTGTCACACTTAGTCAGTGACTATTTTTCAGATGAATTCATAATATACTTTTAAACTTTGTATTCGCTTACTATGAATCAGAATTCAGAGCAAGACAAATCAATCTCCAGCCCCACCTGAAGCTCTATGAGGGAACTACCAAAAGGATTTGCTTACAAGGAAATCCCTTGATAAAGTGACAATACGAGGTGGCAATGCATTCATTGTATTTTTGCCAGGTTTAGTATTCGGAGCACATAGGGATATAAATACTTCTTTAATAATTTGCCAAATTGACTGTCTCTGATGATGTTAATGATGGATTCGGCACAGTTTAATATGCATGGGATGTACATTACTGCACATATTTTGATTTTTCTTCTAGGTAAGGGAGCGACTGAGGGTTTCTTTAGAAAGAGTCTCTGCACTGGAAGAAGAACTAGCTGCTGCTAATCAGGAGGTAACATGCCACACTTTCTCCTCTTTTGAGGTGCAATATCGCTGACATTACATCCCTTGTGTTTCACGTCACTTTTATTAATACTGTCACTAAAAATAAATTACATGCTGTCTATGCCATTGAACAAGGCTTGTTGAAATTAGTTACCAGAGTCTTGCCTTCTGCTTTTTGGTTATTTATATGTGTCACTACTAGACAAAAGGAAAATTATCAAGAGCTAGTGACATGCGAGCTAGTGAGATGAAGACTTAGAAAGACTGCAGGCAGAGCGTCAGTCCTTTCAAGAAGGAAAACACAGCTCCAAAATTGGAACACATATCAAATAACTGTTAAACTTACAAAATGCTACAAATAAAAGTGAACTCCTTAGAGAGATATACTTCTGCTCAGGTCCTGCCTATTCTTATCTTCTAAAAGCACTGTACTCATGTTTAGTGACAGCACTGAATCCACTTCTGCTACTCTTCACAACTCCAAAAAAAGTATTTTCAATCATCTTTTCAAGATTTATAAAGTTATTTTCTCTTTGGAAGATTCTACTTCTCTTGGGTTTTAGTGCACAAATTATCTTGGATAATTAGGCATATATAGAGAGTAAATAAATTTGTTTATATATACATTTATCTGTCTATACATATTTCTCTCTCTCTCTCTATATATATATATAATATATATATAATACCTAGTTTTATCCCTCAAGTATTATTATAGTCTCCTATAGGCAGTGTGGTACATCTGATTGATTTTTACATAGATCAAATAACATTTTACCTATATATAGATATATAGAGATAAGCAAATTTAACCTGTGTCAGCCATTAAAATAGTCCCATCTCTCTTTTTCTCTGACATTTATAAGGCTACTTTTTTCCTAGAAGTTTATTCCAGTAATGTAATATTGGTATTACTAGTAGTGGACATACTAATATAATTTAGCAAAATCTTCCTACTCTTAAATAAGCAAGGGTAGAGGGGAGGGAATAATGAAGAGGGTTGATTAATGAGTACAAATTTTCTGTTAGATAGAAGAAATATGACCTAGTGTGTGATAGATCAGTAGATTGATTATAGTTAACATTAATCTAATGTACATTTCACAATAGCTAGAAGACAATAATTTAAATGTTCCTAGCAAAAAGTAAAGATAAATAGTTAATGTGGTAGATATTCCAAATAACCTGATTTGATCTTTACACATTATATAAGTGTATCAAATTATCACAAGTACTCCAAAGTATGTACATCTATTATGGATCAATAAAATAAATAAATATAAATAGATTTATAAAAAGATATACGACTAAGATCAGTAATGATAAGTCCTATAAAGGAATTTATAAAAAGATGATGTTTACATATACATTATGCATACAGACAAATACACAGTTTCAAACCACTCAATAAATCTTGTCAGTATAAACTTCTTTTTTTTTTTTTTTTGAGACGGAGTCTTGCTCTGTTGCCCTGGCTGGAGTGCAGCGGTGCGATCTTGGCTCACTCCAGCCTCCTCCTGCTGGGTTCAAGGGATGCTCCTGCCTCAGCCTCCCTAGTAGCTGGGATTACAGGCACCCACCACCATGCCCGGCTAATTTTTGTATTTTTAGTAGAGATGGGGTTTCACTATGTTGGTCAGGCTGGTCTCGAACTCCTGACCTCATGATCCAACCACCTCGGCCTCCCAAAGTGCTGAGATTACACACGTGAGCCACTGCACCCAGCCATTCTTTTGTTCTTTAAAATAAGCTAGATTAATTAAATGAGTGTATATATGCTTTTGTTTGTCCCAGCCATAACAATTTAACCTTTAGAAATAATGGACTTGCAGCTAGAAGGAGAGTAAATTCTATGTGAATTAAAGGCTAGTAGTGTTAAAAGCATAAATGGTGAAATAGCCATTTTTAAAAAGGAAAGAAAGCTTTTTGATGACCAGATTTAGCTTAGTAAACAGGATGGTTTGGAAAAAAAAAAAAGAAAAAGAAATAAGAGATTGGTACCTCTCAGTCATAATGGAAGAAAAGAACCTCTGGAGTAATAGGTAATGACAGGAAGTATGCAGTCTTTTAAAGAGATGGGGTTGATAAATTATCTTCAGGATGGGGTGTACTTGTTCCTGGAACTATCGGGAAAAAAATGTGTATTCATATTATATTTTATTAATGTTGTGATTTTTATGTGTGATAAAATATACATTCATTTTGGAAGTATTTCTCAAAATATTTCATTGATAAGGGCAAACAAACAAAAAGTTTGGTGACTACTAATATAAAAGCATGGCTTAATATGACCGTGAAAGAATTTATGTTTGTCATAAACAAAGGTGTGATGAGACCACTTGGCTAAAGTAAGCTGAAATAATAATGTCCCATAGGCCAGGCGCGGTGGCACACGCCTGTAATCCCAGCACTTTGAGAGGCCGAGGTGGGCGAATCAGGAGGTCAGGAGATCCAGACATCCTGGCTAACACGGTGAAACCCCGTCTCTACTAAAAGTATACACATACACACACAAAGTTAGCCGAGCGTGATGGCGGGTGCCTGTAGTCCCAGCTACTCAGGAGGCTGAGGGAGGAGAATGGGGTGAACCCGGGAGGCGGAGCTTGCAGTGAGCCGAGATCATGCCACTGCACTCCAGCCTGGGCGACAGAGGGAGACTCCCTCTCAAAGTGAGGCTCTGAAAATTTGCTCCAGAAATAGTAACTAAGTAGTTACTTCAATTATACATAAAATTGAACAGCAACCCTTGAGAACAAAAGTGGAGGAAAGATTTATGACTGTTTCCTGGAATATAGTTTTATCCCTCAAGTATTATTATATTCTCCTACAGGCAGTGTGGTACATTGGATTTTACATAGATAAAATTTTTACTTCTTTGTGGGGAAAAGAAAGAGAGATCAGACTGTTACTGTGTCTATATAGAAAGAAGTAGACATAAGAGACTGCATTTTGTTCTGTATTTGAGATGCTGTTAATCTGTAACCCTACCCCCAACCCTGTCCTGGCAAGAGACATGTGCTGTAGTGACTCAAGATTTAATGGATTTTGGGCTGTGCAGGGTGTGCTTTGTTAAACAAGTGCCTGAAGGCAGCATGCTTGTTAAAAGTCATCACGATTCTCTTAATCTCAAGTACCCAGGGACACGTACACTGCCAAAGGTCGCAGGGACCTCTGCCTAGGAAAGCTAGGTATTGTCCAAGGTTTCTCCCCATGTGATAGTCTGAAATATGGACTTGTGGGAAGGGAAAGACCTGATCATCCCCCAGCCTGACACCCTTGAAGGGTCTGTGCTGAGGAGGACTAGTATAAGAGGAAAAAGGCCTCTTGGCAGTTGAGATAGAGAAAAGCATCTGTCTCCTGCCCGTCCCTGGGCAATGGAACATCTCGGTGTAAAACCCAATTGTATGTTCTGTTTACTGAGAAAGGAGAAAACTGCCTTAGGCCTGAAGGTGGGACTTGCTAGTGGCAATGCTGCTCTTTATGCACTAAAAAGGTTTATGGAGATGTTTGCATATGCATATCAAGGCACAGCACTTTTCCTTAAACTTATTCATGTCACAAAGATCTTTATTCATGTGTCTTACTGCTGACCTTTTCCCTAGGATGATCCTATTATCCTGCCACTTCCCTTTTTACAAGATGGTAAGCACTTTGGGAGGCTGAGGCGGGCGGATCACAAGGTCAGGAGATCCAGACCACGGTGAAACCCCGTTTCTACTAAAAATACAAAAAAAATTAGCCGGGCGCGGTGGCGGGCGCCTGTAGTCCCAGCTACTCAGGAGGCTGAGGCAGGAGAATGGCGGGAACCCGGGAGGCGGAGCTTGCAGTGAGCCGAGATTGCGCCACTGCACTCCAGCCTGGGCGACAGAGCGAGACTCTGTCTCAAAAAAAAAAAAAAAAAAAAAGATAATGATCAATAAATACTGAGAGAACTCAGAGACCGGTGCCCGGGGCGGGTCCTCTGTATGCTGAGCGCCGGTCCCCTGGGCCCACCTTTTCTTTCTCTATACTTTGTCTCTGTGTCTCATTTCCTTTCTCAAGTCTCTCATTCCACCTAAGGAGAAACGTCCGCAGGTGTGGAGGGGCAGGCCACCCCTTCACTTCTTAACATTCCTGTATATCTACTGCAGACTTTTCTGAATGCTTTTTGTTTTGCTTAAAATCATTTGTAAAAATAAGAGTCATTTGCATAAGTAAAAATCATGTCTGTTAGTAATTATTGTGCTCATTATTAACTTCCATATGTTTTGGTTTTGTTGTTGATTTTAACTAATGTCCATGTGTCTTGACTTGAATCCCTCTTTAGAAATTCACAAACCCAGCGATAAACAAAATTAACTTTAGTTTTCTAATAATAAATCGCTTATAAACAGTGATCCTTTTAAGAGAGTAAGTAGGAGAAAAGTCAACTTTAACTTTTTAATAAAATTGATATTTCAAAATTAAATACAAAAAAATCAGAATACACTTGCAGTTTGAGTTCTTGATTCTCTATGGTAACAGCAATTGGTATAAGAAATCGCTGTAAATAAAGCATCTTGTATTGGTGGTAACAAGATATATTTAGAAACCTGACCAAATACGTTTAGAAAAATTCATACTATTAGCAGCTTTAGGATAAGAACTAGGTGACTTTTGAATGTTGGAGGTAATAACTGAAGAAGATAGTTTTTAAAACAAAGAGCAAATTTTCATGCAAAAGAAAGTTTAAAAAATTATTAAGAGCCAAATGCAAATATATAATATAGATGAAAATAATCAGGAACCAGAGCAAAAGTCCTGCATATGGCTAAATGAGCAAGGAGCTGGAGAAATTGTATTTGGTGCTTCAGATTTAATTTTTTTTTTTATTTTTTTTATTTTTAGACAGGATCTCACTCTTGCCAAGGCTGCAGTACAGTGGCACGATCAAGGCTCACTGCACCTTCCATATCTTAGCCTCAGGTGATCCTCAAACCTCAGCCTTCCAAGTAGCTGGGACTACAGTTGTGTGCCACTATGCCCAGCTAATTTTTTTTGTATTCTTTGTAGAGATGAAGTTTTGCCATGTTGCTCAGGCTGGTCTTGAACTGCAGGGGTCAGTCTGCCCAACTCGGCCTCCCAAAGCACTGAGATTTCAGGTGTGAGCCACCACACCTGGCAATATTTCTGATTTTAAATTAAATTTAAAATGTATTTACAAGTGTCCCTTAACACTCCAATCTATTTGTTGTCTGAGTTCATGTTGCCATCTTGAAGAGTAAGGGTGCCACATTATGATAATCTGCTTGGTTCCTGAGTTTCTGGTTGTTATAGTGACCGTTTAGATATAAAACCTTATCCAAATGTTTTTTTCTGAATTCATTCAATTCCCAAATTCAGAATGGAGAATTAAGAAAACAGATTTAGATTGTGAATGATATCTTGATATAGTCATACATACACATATATGCATATGTAGAATCTGAAAAGACTATACAGTTTATTCTATCATTATATCATTTTAATAGACTTTATTCTCTCATCTATATATCATTATTATATATGGAGAGAGGTTCTCTCTCTCTCCCCACACACACCTACCACTTGTCTTATTCTCACAGATGGGTTTGGAGTTATCACCTCTTAATATCTTTTCTTTATATAATCTCTTTCATAGATCCCTCATCTATTCTTCCCAGACATCCAGGAATTCAACCATGACTTCTGTAGAAAAGAAACTAAAATCTATAGTTAAAGGTGTATGCACTACTCTGAGCCCCACAAAAGATTTCAGACATCCCTTTGGCATTTCCACAGGGCTTTGTTAATGATTGTATAGATTATTCTCTCCTACAAATTTCCAGCAGAGGGGCCAGTGCGAGCTGAAATCTAGTTCAGGGTTTGCTAATCCAGACACGCACGGGAGGACATAGCCACCTGTAGGGAGTACATTTTCTAACTTACACAAAAGTGCCTTATGCTCTGATGGGCCTGAATTGCCACCTAGTTTTCCTGATGTCTTCTTAGATTCTATATGGCACATTAATGTAATGAAGTGAGTCGTCTCATTAAAAAGAATACAAAACCACTATGTGTTCTTTTCTGGAAAAAGCCCCCAAACATTCTGCTATGTGAAAAGAATGAAATTGCATAGAATAATCTCAATATTTTTCAAATATAAATAATAATAATAATTCATTATTGCAGGAATAGAAAAAGTTTTAGATATAAATACCAAACTCTAATTATTTGTTTTCTCCATTGTTTGCAAGTATATAGACTATATGTGTCTGTAGTGTTTGAATTTTTAATAACTTTTCATTATTCTTATAAACAAAATAATAAAGTCATTTTAGAGTCAGATTTTATTGTCCATAATGACATTAATACTAGATCATTTTATGGAGCACTTAATAGTAATCATAGTTAATGTTTACTGAGGGATTTAAATCCCTCAGTACATGCTAAATACATATATGTCAGTACACTAATGCTGGCAGGTGCATACTATTATTTTACAAATCAGACCAGAGAAGTTATTTCTCCTAATGTGCTACTATTCCCTCCTACTTGAAAATGTAGTTATCTTTGAATTTGTCTTAACTCTCTGCTTTCAATTGTTTCAATTTATGTATATAATTGTGTCTATAATGCTCCCCATATCTTTTTACTCTCACCTTTTTTCATATGTATTAAAATTGTAATAGTTCAGGTCTTCATGCATACTCACCTGAAATATTACAGTAGGCTTTTATCTGTTCTTATCGCTTCTCTCTTTTGCTGTATAATTCTGCAAGGTTAAACTTGCTAAGTGAAGCCCCAATTATAATGATTACTTTTGTAATATGTTCGCATCTATAATATATACATATATATGATATATGCCATGTTAAGACATTGATAACATAATGATATATTATGTTTTATTAATATATGTTAACAATGTAGTGATATATGGTACATAGACTTGTAACATGCCATCAAAAATTTCTTCAATGTTCCTAACCTACAGATTCTACTTTAACTCCACCACCCTTGCTGCTCTACCTGAGTCATTCTAAGGCCTTGTTAAGTCATAGAGTGTATTGTTTTAAAGAAGCCAACATTTTTCCTGACTATAAATCTTACTGATGCTAAGGTCTTTCCTGGAATATCTCCACAACCCCAAATCACTCATTGAAAACATATTTCCCTATTTAAGCTGAAGCTCAGATGTCACCTCTTTAATGAACTATTTTATAATTCTTTGCCAATAGGCTCCTTAATTTAAGTGGCTAAAGCTCGTTGCTTCAGCCTGTATTACGACTGTTTAACAAGTATTAGGGTTAATTTTATACTTGTGTAAGCTATGTCATTAGTTTACTGAAAAAATAGACTTCATCTCTCTCCTTTATATTTATTTCACTCAGTAACAGTGATATGAACCTCTTGATCAATATATATTTGTCAAATTGCGTTATATACACTTCATTCTGACTAGTGTTTTCATGTTGACTATTCTCTTAATGAACCATTTGAACAACATTCGGTACGCTCAATAAACAGCAATATGTTGATCATAGGTATCAAATGAACAAGTTGTTTCTTCTTTCAATTTAATTAATGAATCTCTGTCATGTGCAGAAAATTTTGAGAGTCTCTGAAAGGAAGAAATGGAAAGAAAGAAAATAAATGAGCATTAAGTAAAATTTAATGTAACTTGCCCTCTCTTGAAAGAAATAGACATATACACGTATTACTAAGATGTAATTTAGTGCAAAATAACTAAATACAAAATACAGGCACAAGCAAAATACAGAAGGGAACAGAGAAGAAGGGTATTCTGTGCCAAAGGATCGGAGAAGACTTCTACCTAAAAATACAGCGTTTGAGCATATCCTTGAAGGAAGTCTATGATTTGACTTCAAAACCGTGGGAAGTATTTCAGGCTGAGGAGACAGAATGATTAAGAAAATCCGAAACTGCCTGTTTCAAGAATAAGGAATGTTGCATTAATAAGAGTCAGGGTATGAAAAGATACAGAAGAGGAGGGTAAAGAGGTTGATGGGATCCAGATTCTGGAGGGCTAAAAATTTGTAGATTTTATGCTTTATGAAATGAGAAAGCACTAAAGGTAATATTATGGTTTTTTTCCTGTTTTTTTAAAATAATTTTTGGCAAAGTGAAAACCATTAAAGGTATGTTTTTGTGTGTCTTTTTGTAAAGGGTTTATTTTTGGTAAAGTGTAAGGTTGAGGTGGCAAAGAGCTGGAAAGTTGGCATAATTTGATACGCTTGGTTAGCATAATAATCCATGTGATTTTAATCATGGTACTTCAACAAATACTTATTGGGCATCTTCCATTTGCCAGATGTTTCATTAAGTACTGGGTATAAATATGTTAACCAACTCATATGTGTAAAAAGTTAGTTCTGGTCGGGAGTGGTGGCTCACACTTGTAATCCTAGCACTTTGGGAGGGTGAGGTGGGCGGCTCATGAGGTCAGGAGTTCAAGAGCAGCCTGACCAACATGGTGAAATCCCATCTCTACTAAAAATACAAAACTCATCTGGGTGTGGTGACACATGCCTGCAATCCCAGCTACTCGGGAGGCTGAGGCAGGAGAATCACTTGAACCCGGGAGGTAGGGATTGCAGTGAGCTGAGATCGTGCCACTGCACTCCAGCCCGGGCTACAGAGCGAGACTCCGTCTCAAAAAAAAAAAAAAAAAAAAAAAAGTTAGTTCTGCTCTGAAGGCCAGTATGTGAGATAGACCTGTCAAAAAGTAATTATAAGCTGGGTGTGTTGGCATATATGTGAAATCCCACCTACTCATTACACTGAGGCAGGAGGATCACTTGAACTCAGGAGTTTGAGACCAGCCTCAGCAACAAATCGAGACCCCATCTATTTGTTAAAAAGCAATTATAAGGAAGAGTTAGTATTTAATGTGTACAGAATTTCAGTTTGGGAAGATGAATGAAGTTCTAAAGACGGATGGTGGTAACGGTTGCTTAACAATGTGAATGTATTTTATGCCATTGAGTAGTACTTAAAGGGCATACTTAAAAATGATTTAAAAATACTATTTTATCTTGTTTTATCACAGTAAATGTAATTATAATACAGTATGACTAATGTGAAAATAAAAGTCGGTACAAGGTTTAGTAATATTACCAAAGGGTGGAATTCATTGTAGGGGTATGAATAGGAAGAACAGATGGTGCTACAAAAGTGACTATAAAGAGCTCACCAGATGGACTTGGAGGAAGAAAATGGAAGCAGGTAGAGGTAGGATTGGGGAGGAGGCGACAGAGAGAGGCAGATCTGAGTGGGGGTAGCTAGAGCTAGGCTTTGTCCTGCAGACAGCAGTGAGCCAACAGAATTTTTAGGAAGGGAAGAGATATAATTGGACTTTTGGTTTTATAGACTAATGGTATCTTAAAAAGTTAAAGGTAAAAAATGTATTAGATGGTCAAGGTACTGTGTTTAAAGATAGATTTAAAAGAATCTTCATGATCTTAAAAGAATCAAGGGGACAGTGTCAGAAAATACAGCACTGAGTAGACCACAGGTATTACTCTGTGTGGCATTTCTTATGTTCTTTTAGTAATGGCAAATATAAATTTTAAAAAACAAAATATTGTAAATAAATACATACATAATGAAAATGTGTTGTAATTTTAGGCCTTTTTCAATGGCCCCACTTAGGCAGATTGGATTGTTAGCGTTGAATACATGTTCCAGGCCTTTGTCCTAAAAAAGTGAGCCCAGGCAATTTAGACACAGAAAATACAATAAAGTCTTTATTTATTTTTATTTTTTTGCAGAGTATTGTTGTTATTGCTTAAAATTGGAAAGCCACAAAAAAAAAAAAAAAAGAAAAAAACCACACACACACACAATAAAGGGAAGTACGAGGGGGAATAAATAGATTACATCCTAACAATGTGTTCCCTTTTATCAGAAACCTGTACACTTTTAAAATTATTTAATTAAGCCAGACGAAATGGATTATTCAGAAGCTCCCATAAAAATTCAATTGACAGACTAATTTGCAGTGAATACACAGGCGTGCTTATTTTAAAAGCCTTTCCACATGATTGCATTATACATAAAAGGAACTGGCAAGTGTAGTTGTAGGCTGAACTATATTTTTTATTGCCTTTACTCTGTGCACGCTTATTCCAACCACTGAATTTACCAACTTTCAATTAGAATTTTCCAAGGAAATTAACAATTATTGTACCTCATCTACAACCAGCTTTATCTCTGAAGTCTATTTTCCTAAGGAAAAATTAAAGAACTTGCATGGGCATATTAAGTACCATTCACATTTAGAAAAATATTGGATCAGGATGATGAAAGAAGCTAGAGACAGCAACACACATTTTGGGGACATTACAGGCCCAAGGATCATGAACATTGCGTCACCTATGTTATTCCATGTAATCACCCCCAAAATCCTTTGAGTTAGGCTAA
Organism: Macaca mulatta; assembly: GCF_049350105.2. NCBI lineage: Eukaryota > Metazoa > Chordata > Mammalia > Primates > Cercopithecidae > Macaca > Macaca mulatta. Next base: position 88,572,609 of record NC_133416.1, on the reverse strand, counting down.
GAACTAGTACTCTGTTAAACCCATGGAAATAAATGGAAAACTGGAAAAGGTGAATAGATACAGGCAAAGGTGAAAGCTATTCTAAAAGCAAAGAGACTGGAATGAAGGAAGGAGAGATATGAGACTCAAGCAAGTCAAAAGTCACTGAACCAAAAGGGAGACAGCAATAGTGAGATAGCAAGATATTGAGAGAGAGAGAGAGAAAGAGAGAGAGAGTTTTAAGCATAGTGATTGCAGGTGTTCAGTGTTTCCTGAAGGCATGGAGGATTATATCTGATATGAAATGATTTCACTTATAGTTAAGAGGTCACTGGAAATGTTTACAGAGATAGTTTCAGTAAACTCTAACGAAAATGGAGTAACTGCAATTAAAAGAATGTATGAGTTCAGATAAAGAAAGAAGGTAATACTCTTTTGAGAAATTCAGGAACAAAGGGAAGGAGAGTATAGGCTGATTAATTCCAAACAGTAATGAGTGATAGCCTTATTATAATGGGACAGAATTGAAAATGTTTATAGCCATTGAAAACAAAGCCACAAATGAAGGACATGAAATTAATGATGGCAGCACAGTGGAGGATAACCATAATTTTAAGATCAATGGCAAGGAATAGAACTCCTTACTCTGAGAAATGGAGGAAGGAAAATAGAACACATAGTATAGTGATGAATGATTTGGAGAGGATTTCTTTTTTTATAAGGGAATCTCCTCAAGGAAATGGGTTATCTGCTAAGGAAAGTGAGAATAGAGTTATTTTTTAGGAACTAAGGAGATTATAAATGAGACAACATAGAACACAACAAGGAGCCAATAAGACTAAGCAAATAAATTTTAGTATGGGATGGTAGAACCAGATGAGGTTCTCATCAAGTTACCCCAGCAAATTAAATAAAAGCCAGTATTTCACAGCTCTTACCAACTGAAACAACATGGATTCTCCCATGGTATTTCCTTATTTAAATTTATAACGTTATTTTATTCATCATAATTCAAAGGGAAGAGATACAAACATTGAGCTAAAGTTGCCTTTGATTGCTTTGGCCACTTAGAATAAAATCAGTGTTAAAATTTTTCTCTAAAATTTGACACAGGTAAAAATCAGGGAACTTCTGAAATCCATGAATAGTTCAGCTATATTTGAATAGTTTAAAAGAAACTTAAATGGCTGATAATGATCCAGAAAAACATGGAGAAAGTAGGAGATTTTCTGAACAATACTCTATTAAGGAATTTGCCTAGAGGGAAGTAATAGAAATACTCATCTGAAGTTATAGGATCATTTATTTGAAAAATTAATCCAGTGACTAAGTCAGTTTTCTTTTCAAATTAAAACTGCCATATCTGTGAATAGAAAGCTCCACTGCAAAAGCTCTTAAGTTAAATTATTTCAGAATCCTAAAAATAAGAATCATTTCTCTTGAGGGGCCTTTGCAAATTATTCACTTTTGCATTTTTTAATTCTATCTGTTTCTCAGTTCTGTGAGATGAAAGCAGATTTAGTTTTGTATGTCTATCACTGCTTTATAAAAATGATTACTCTCAAAATGACTTTCTAATTTCCTGCATGTTTATGCATGCTACATATTCTAACTCCACTGATTAGCGTATTTTAAATATTAGGAATCATATTAGTAAATTCCATGACCAATTTTCACTTAACATTCGAACAGAAAGTCAGATAAAAGAGTTTTTTTGTTTGTTTTATTAACAATTGAAACAAGTTGCCATGACTAAACTTACCAGATGACAGCACGAGTTTAATGACAATAGTGTTTGCATAGGACAGTGACACCCTTGGAGTTTTGAACTTGTATTCCTTAAAGATAATGCAAAACTCTCTGATGCTATGTTTTTAGCTTGCCTGACAACAGTTGTGAGTTTCCAAAAGACCTACTTATTGGGAAAGTATTATTCCTGTTGGAAATGTATCATTTTTGGTTAGAAAATTGTACAGATTTTAATTTCCTGGAAAAGTTGAATGCTGGTTGAACAATGGATTTTTTTTTTTTTTTAATTTTAGATTGGTGAACTAAAAGTTTCAGTGTTGTTAAACCAGTAGTTATTTACAAAGACCTATGATTTCTTATTATACCTCTTGATTTTGCTTTATGATGATATTGTATTATAAAGATAAATAAAGAAACTGTAAATTATCCAAGTTATTACCATCAATAGAAAATGTCTCTTTTGCTGTTGATGATTATATTGTTATAATACAAAGAATCTTTCCCAGACAAAAAAAAATCAAGGTGTCTTATAACAATACATATTAAAATCCAGCAAAGAAGAGAGGTAACAAAATTGCTGTTTGCTACCTCCACTATTTTTACTAGTTCCAAGTCTTGTGTGAAACAATTATCTAAAATAGGAGTTAAAAGTGTCACCTATTATGTACAAGACATTTGAAGTTTGTTTGCAAATCTTTTCAGACTCTCTCCTATTTTGAATAGAATATTTTCTTTGATCAAAGTATAAGGTTTTTTTTTTTTTTTTTTTTTTTTTATTTGTGGTAGCAGACATAGTTGTTTTATTTTTGAATGTGGAGATTTTGAAATGCTTTTTTTCTCTATTAATAGCAATATGTTTGATATTAACACTTTGATCATAAGCATCATAAACTGACCTATTTTATTTTGCCCATCTTTATTCTTATTAATTTTAAGCTAACATTTTGAGAAAGATTACTTATTGCTTAGAAATTTAGATGAAATATTGAACTTTAGTGAGAGGCAAGATAAAAAGTTATAAAAACAAAGAATATTAACCTTAAGTCAGAAGATTCAAGATTGAGTTATAGATCTATCATTTACTAATTATGTAACACCTGGCAATTCATTCAGCTTCTCTGTGCCTTATTCTTTTTAATCTGTGAAAGAGAATGTATTAGTAAACTTTGGACCTGTCTTTCAAATAAGTCATGATATTTAGATGAGACAATATACAAGGAAATACTTTGTAAACTTGACATACTGAAGTTGTATTGCTGTTATTAGACTCAAACGTCAGCATTAGTATTAGTTGAGCAAATGAAAATACTTTTCTGTTGATACTTTGAATGTGATAAAAAATGAAATGATAGTAGTACTTTTTATTTGATATTATACACATGACTAAATCTCCTTTTTTTATTTTTGAAATCTTCTGTTGAATAAGCAAATACATTATTTTTTCATAGAATAATCCTGTAGCACTACATGCATTTTATAAATGATGTTGCAATTCATTTATTCACATATTTGATAAAAATAATAGCATCTACAATTTTAGAGGAGGTTACTGTGTGCTTGGTACTACACTAAGTACTATACCCATGCCCCGAACCCACACACAATTTTTAGTTATCATAATTAACCTATGAGAAAAGGATAATTATTACTAGCATTTTGAAAGTTAAGAAATTGAGTCATATAAAAGCTAAGTGAATTTTTCTGAGTGTTATCACTAGTTGACAGGAATCCATATCCAAGATGTCTGACTTTCAATTTGGGAGTAGCAACTATGTCGCCTGGTCTTTCTCCCAACAATATTTCCTCTTGTATGAAACTGGTATAGTTTCCTTATCTTTCAGTAATTTGAATTTATCGTGATATCTTCATATCTATTATATCTACATGAATTATCTCAAAATTTATAACTCCATTACACTGAAAGAGACATAAAATGTGTAAATTTAAAAAGCATGTATTAAATCAATTAATCAAATTAAGCTACCTTTACAAATGCCAAAAACTTGGATAAAATTTAACATTTAACTCTACATAAAAGACTAATTAAAGCGGCCGGGCGCGGTGGCTCAAGCCTGTAATCCCAGCACTTTGGGAGGCCGAGACGGGCGGATCACAAGGTCAGGAGATCGAGACCATCCTGGCTAACACGGCGAAACCCCGTCTCTACTAAAAACACAAAAAATTAGCCGGGCGAGGTGGCGGCGCCTGTGGTCCCAGCTACTAGGGAGGCTGAGGCAGGAGAATGGTGGGAACCCGGGAGGCGGAGCTTGCAGTGAGCTGAGATCTGGCCACTGCACTCCAGCCTGGGCGACAGAGGGAGACTCCGTCTCAAAAAAAAAAAAAAAAAAAAAAAAAAAAGATTAATTAAAGCATGCAGATATTTACAGATTATTATATCTCAGTATAGACTTTGGTATAAATGACTGAAGTAGTGTCTTGCAATAAATAGCATGAGAACATTAGAGTGGCTACTATGTTTAAATATAGAAAATGTGACACCTCAAGTCATATTAAACAAGATGAAAGGATTTCTGCAGTACCTATTTGTTCACATGTCATTTTTAACAAGCAAGTGCAATAGCTCTCAAGTATTGAAAAATGTGGAAGTTCCAACTAAGTGTACTCTTGGAACACTAAATAAATAAATAAATAAATAAATAAATAAATAAATAAGATGGATGAAAAAGATGTACATTAATTGCCTTAATTTTCTAATTGATAATTGACTGCTAATGATTTTACTTTTAAAAAACTTGCTGGCAAAAAAGCAAATATAATTTGATCAGTTGGTATTTACCATATACTATTACCGGAGTTTAGCCAAACTGCAACATCTGAGGGCACAGTCCTCCATAGGACCTCCCTCACTTCTGATACCAACTGTAAGTTCAGGAAATTCTCAGATCCACCCTTAGGTTCAGTAAGTCACTAGAAAGTCTCACAGAACTCACTGAAATCTATTATATTACAGTTATGGTTTATTGCAGGTAAAGATTACAGGTCAAAATCAGCCAAAGCAAGAGAAACAAAGGGCAGAGTCCAAGATGGTTCCAAACACAGAGCTTCTGTTATCCTCAGGACATATTACACTTCTAGAATTGACACACCAACCAAGGAACCTGAATCAGTCTTTGATGTTTGAAGCTTCAATTAGGGTTTCATTACATAAGCATGATTGATTAATTACCTGTTTGATTCCTCACAGCTTTGAAGTTGGGAGAGAAAGCTCCCTAAATCATCTAGTTGGTCAAACTGGCATACTTGTCCCTCAAGCTGGATTATCAGGTATAGTCAGCCCCACCTTAAAATAACACTTCTATTGGGTATGACAAGATTATCTCCTTGAGGCTGAGGGCAAAACCCTGAACCTCTTTTGGTTCATGTCAAATTCTTTACCACACAACTATAAATCATCTTAATTTGTTTTAATGGAAGATTTTTACAAATGTTAGTGCTTATGATCTCTCATATTATGAATTAATAACATGTTGATAAAGCCAAAATGGTATTTTTCACTTAGAAAACAGTGTCATTGGGAGATAAGGAAGAAAATAACTTACAGTAGAATCAGAACATGTGTTGTGGAAGTTTTGTAAAGCCAGTGCAGAGAGAGAGAGAGTCTTTTAAAAGAAAATTACAAAACAAATAATACTGTAGGGGCTGGGTGTGGTGGCTCACGCCTGTAATCCCAGCACTATGGGAGGCCAAGGTGGGCTGATCATGAGGTCAGGAGTTTGAGACCTTAGAGACCATCCTGGTTAACATGGTGAAAAACCCCTCTCTACTAAAAAAAAAAAAAAAAAAAATTAGCCGGGCGTGGTGGCACAGGCCTGTAGTCCCAGACACTCGGGAGACTGAGGCAGGAGAATCACTTGAACCTGGGAGGTGGAGGTTGCAGCGAGCCTAGATTGCGCCACTGCACTCCAACCTGGGTGATAGAGTGAGACTTCGTGTCAAAAAAAAAAAAAAAAAAGAATAAATAAATAAATAAATAAAATACTGTCATTAGCAAGTTTAGGAAACGCTACTAGTATTTTTGAGGCATGAGGCTGAGTCAATTATATTTATTTAAGTGCTCTTCTATCATTCTCAGGAAGCTCCAACGACTTACTTACATTTCCTTGCCTTCAAGTTTGTGTATCCCCACATTATGAGGTTATTGCTGTTATAAACAGTGAAAATGTATTGAGATCTTGCGATTATCTAATCGCCTTTAAAGCAGGGAGTACTATCACCACTTTAAAGATGCAGAAAATATGGTTCTAAAGCTTAAAGTAATTCACCTGAATCACAGTTAGTAAATGCCTGAGCCTTTCCCTTTTCTTGGATGTATTCACTTCTTCCAGTCTCTCCTTTTGAAATCTTTTCCCCAGGTTTCGGTTAATCAATGCTTACTCCAAGAAGCATACTTTTTTATCTATCCATGAAATTAAATGGATTTGCACCCGTACTGATATGTCTATTGTATCCAGAACAAGTGGGCTGAGGGACATATAAATACACTGTCTGGGTTAAAATGCCTGTCACAGATGGCACTACTTCCAGCCAGCAAGTATTATAGGGAGCTAAAAAACATATAGAAAACTTTTAGGGGCAAGATCAGGAAGTAGCACACATGAATCTTACTTACATTCCATTGAACAAAACTTGGACTCACATCACTCTAAGCTGTAAAAGAGACGAGGACATGCAATCTCTATTTTCATGGCCATATACAAAATTCTATTGCTAAAGAATGGGAGAATTAATATTAATGTGTAAAAAGTAGACTCTAGAACACACAAAACATAAAGAATGTTTGGAATTTATTAAAGAATTTAATAAAGTAATATAAAATGTATATGTAAATATCAGTAGTATTTCCACACCAGCAATAAATAGAAAGCATTAGCGAAAAGCATATTTCATTCAAATAATTGTAGAGATAGATATATGGATGTATTTTATATGTAAACATTGAATCATGTAGAAATTTTCAGCTAAAATAGCAAATCCTATTGTTTTAGGAAATACAAAAAGTCCTAAATACATGGAAACAAAAGTTACATTTTTGTGTCTGGAGCTAGATATTGTAAAGGTATCTATTTTTCCCAAGTTATTTTATAGGTGTAATTCAATCAAAATTCTAATATAATGGATTTGAGATCTAAATAAAATAGTTCTGAAGTTTCCTTATAAAATAATGATGTAAAACATTTAATAATATTATGAAAATTAAAGATTGTTGAGGATGGAGTTTTCGTAGAATGCACAGATATTAAAATATATTTTAAAGTTTTTTACCACTTTGATTAAGTTTATTGCTAAGTATTTGATTCTTTTCATTGCTATTATTAAGGGTGTTGTTTTCTTAATTTCCTTTTTATATTGTTGTTTGTGTGTGGAAATGCAACTGATTTTTGAATGTTGATTTTTTATTCTGCAATTTTACTCTTTTGTTTATTAGTTGTAACTGATATTAGTTATAACAGTGAGCCTTTACAGTTTTTTTATGTCTGTGGTCATGTCATTTGCATACAGATTATTTTACTTCTTCCTTTCCAATTGTTTGCTTTTTATTTTCTTTCCCTAATTGCTATGGCTAGGACTTCAGTACTGTGTCGAAAAGAAGGAGTAAAAGTGGGCATCCTTTTCTTGTACTGGATTTTAGAAGGAAAACTTTTAGTTTTTCCTCATGGATTAAGATGTTAGCTATGTACTTTTCATGCATGATCTTTATTGTGCTGCGGTAATTTTATTCAATACCAATTTTGTTGAGAATATTTTTCATAAAGAGATGTTGAACTTTTTCAATTGCCTTTTCTGCATCTGTTCAGATAATTCTGTTTCTAAAAAATTGTGCTAATGTGTTGTATCATATTGATTGATTTGTGTATGTTAAACTATCCTTGCATTCCAGAGATAAATCTCTCTTGGTCATGGTATATGATCTTTTAATGTTCTGTTGCATTGGGTTTGCTAGTATTATATTGAGGATTTTTGCATGTTTGTTCATCAGAAATACTGGCCTGTAATTTTGTTCTCTTGTAGTATCTTTGATTTTGGAATTAGGGGATCCTGACCTTTAAAGTGTTACTGCTTCTTCTATTTTTTGGAAGAACTTAAGACGAATTGATATCAATTCCTCTTTCAGTGTTTGGTAGAATTCATCTGTGAAGCCATTTGTTTATGGACATATTTGGGTTGCTTTATTACTGATTCAATCCCCTTATTTTTTATTTTTCTGTTCAGATTGTCTATTTCTTTTTGATTCAGTGTTGGCAGATTGTATGTTTATTGGAATTTATCCATTCCTTCTAAGCTCTGCAGTTTGCTGGGGTATAATTTTTCATAGTAGTCCCTTATGATCCTTTTTATTTTTTAGGCATTCATTGTAATGTCTCCTCTTTCATGTCTGATTTTATTAAATTTATTAATTTTGGGGACCAGAAGCAGAAAGCTATGGCTTGAATACATCTCCCAAAATTCATAGGTTTGAAACTTAATCCCAGTGCAGTGTTAGGAGGTAGAGCCTAATGAGTGGTGATATGGTTTGGCTCTGTCCCCACCCAAATCTCATCTTGAGTTCCCACGTGTTGTGGGAGGGACCCAATGGGAGGTAATTGTATCAAGGGGGTAGGTCTTTCCTGTATTGTTCTTGTGATAGTGAATAAGTCTCATGAGATCTGAGGGTTATCATAAGAGCTCCTGTATGAACTCTCTGCCTGCTGCCATCCACGTAAGAAATGACTTGCTTATCTTAATGAGTAGCCCCTGACTCCCTTCCATCTGTAGTAATTTCTTTAGCAAATGGTTGCTTGGCCACATTTTTTCACATTTTACCTGCCCACGCTGTGAATTTTCCAAGGTTTTTCACTCTACTTTCCTTTTAATTGTAAATTCAGCCCTTAAGACAATCCTTTTCTGTCACACTTCACTGTAAGCAGTTAAAAGTAGTCACGCAGCAGGGTGAATGCTTTGCTACTTAGATATTTCTTTCACCAGATATCATAGTTCCTCATTCTTAAGTTCTTCATTCCATGAAGTCCAATAATATAGACACAATTCTATTAGTCTTTGCAGAGGTGTAACAGGATGGCATTTACTTTAGTTTCCAATACCTTTTTTCTCATTTCCATCTGAGATCTCATGAAAATTTTATATATATATATATATGTATATACCTGTTTATATAATCACCTTCCTGCCTCTAGAGACAGTTCTAGACTTAAAGTCTATTTTGTCTGATATAAGCATAGCCATCCCTAGCTTTCTTTTGATTATCATTTGCGTGACATAGCTTTCATGCTTTACCATTTGCATGACATAACTTTCTTCAGCTCCTCATTTTCAAACTATGTGTGTCTTTATATGTAAAATGAGTCTCTTATGAAAAATAAACCACTGGATCTTGTTTTATTATTTTTCCCTCTAAATCCATTCAGCCATGCTATGCCTTTTGATTGGTGATTTTAATTCATGTATAGTTAAAGTAATTATTGACAGGTGTGGAATTGCTAATTTCATTTTATTAATTGCTTTCTATATATTTTGCCATTGATTTCTCTCTCTGCTCTCTTACTGTCTTCTTTTTAATTAGACAGTTTTTTTGTAGTTATTTACTTTGATTTTTTTCTTCTTGTATTTTTTGTGTTTATTATGGGCATTTTATTTGTGGTTAGCTCAAAGCTTTCATAAAATATCTTGTAGCTACAAAAGTCTTTTTTACATTGATAGCAACTTAACTTCAATGGAATACAAAAATAAATTTCACCCCATAGAAGGAGAATATTGCAAATGCAATTGGCATTTAAATTTAAACTGTTTTTTTTTTCCTGTGTTATCTCAACTGTTTCCATTTTAATATTAACCAACATCATTATATTATCTGAATCTCTGCTATTTACACATGAGTAGACAAAATAGCATGTGAAAAAAAACACATTATCACTATCAAATAATTTCATTTTCAGGGGTAATTTTTTCTTTGTACTGATGTAAAGGAAATTAGAAACAATGTATAAACCTAAAAATCAGGAATTGTAGTTATAGTTCTAACTTTAACTGTACCACTTGAACATTTTTTTTTTCCTTAAAAAGATAGACAAGAACCACTAGACTAGGTATCAGCAAACTTCTGTAAAAGTCCAGCTAGTAAATATTTTTGGCTTTATGAGCCAGATGGTGTCTGTCACAACTACTCTACCATTGTGGAGTGAAAACAATCATAGACAATATGTAAACAAATGAGTTTGGCCATTTTCTAATTAAAATTTATTCATCGACACTGAAAAGTGGATTTCTTTTAATTTACACAATATTATTCTCTTTTAATGTTTTTCAACTATTCAAAAATGTCAAAATAATTTTTAGCTTACAGGTCTGACAAAAACAGAAATAAGGAGCAATAAAAGTATGAAATATTCTATGGAAAGTGCATAGTTTTGAGTAGTTAGAAATTAGCATTGGCAAGTAAGGAAAAGTGGTAAGTAAAAAACCTTTATTCTAAATAGAATATTTACTTGGTTGCAGTAAATATATTCTACTCTGGAAATAGAAGACTAAGGACAAGAAAGGAAAGAGGCAAACCTACTCCGAAGAGGAGCTATAATGCCCACCCAGTGAAACTTACTTTCTCCCTAAGTCATTCTGCTATTCACTAGCTTTGTAACCATAGGCAATTTCCTTTTTCTTTTTGCCTTAATTAGTTCAACCATAATAATAACTTATAATGATGTTGTGAGGTTTAAATGAATTAATACATGCAAACAACATAAAACTGTGTCTTTCAGTAAATATTATGATTATTACTGATTTTGGTAATGTCATTGTGGTCTTTTTAGAGACGATACTGTCCATCTCCTTTAAAGATAATTGAACTGAGATTTAGGGAGGCAGAGTGTCTTGTCTACAGTGAGACTGACTAGATGGCAATTTGTTGGAGACAGGAATAGAATTATCACTGCTTCTCTGTAAACTTCATTTTCTATATTCATAATAGTAAGGATGTAAAGACCACATACGTTCTGCTTCCTTCTCATACTGACATATTTTGATATGTGCATATTTAAAAATCACATAAAAATAAAATGGAAATGGGTAGAGATAAATGTAACATGATAATTACCATTAGAACTCAAGTAAAAGGATTACTTTAAAAGGAATTGGCCAGAACAATGGATTTAGTATGCTTCTGTTATTTCTAAGAAAGGAACTAAATGAATAAATCCTTCTTATTGCCCTGGCTTGCTTTGTTATATGCAAGATTGACTAATGGATATTGTTTCTGACTTCTACATTTTTTCAAGCACTTTTCAAACACTTTGAAATGCTTTTGTTTTCCTTAAAGCTCTCTTCTTTGCCATAATAGAACTAAAATAATAGATCTAGGACATAGCCTATAATTTTGACACTTCTGCCATGATTGGAGAAAAAACAAGAAAAGCACATGTGTACTTACAGTGTTAACCATGCATGGCTGAAGAGGTCAAATTTCATGATGCTAGAAGAAGAATATAGAAATCAATAAGTCCATCTTCAGAGAAATTCATTTCAGTGTAACATTTTAAAAGACTAAAATTGATGGAATTATAGTGTGTTTGGATTATTAAAGCAGAATGTTAGTTCTAAAACATTCAAATATCCCCGAAAGCAAATGGAATACACTTGAATAAACAAAAGACAAAGACATGATTAGAATAGTGTAGATTTATCTTTTTAAATTTAATACTATTAACAGTGTTTGCTCAAAGTATTTTTATACTTCTTAGCATACATAAAGTAAATGAAATATAAACTTTTAGTCATATATTAACATTTCATTTTATTTAAAATGAATATTTATTGAGACTTGAAAACAAATTCTCTCATTCACCGAGCATGTTTCCTGCTTTGTGAAATCATCATGTACGGACACATTGGATTATTTAGTTTGCATTCACTTTCTTCTCAGCCTAACTCAGTATCTTTAATTTTGCTTTTGCTTTTTATTGTAATTGGGGGGATAATTAATTACTACAGTCAGTTGTCATTTATGCCCTTAGCTGAAGCCAAACCAAGTTAGCAGATTTTGATACCTCTGACTTTAGAGGGCAAAGAGCCCAGTGGGAGTGATTGTGAGGAACGAGTATGAATCAAGAGAGCCTCCATTCTGTACAAAGAAGTACTTTATAATAATCAATACCTTCAGTAAATTCTGTTTGCTATTTTCACTGTGAGACACCTATTTCTCTTTTTGAACAGGATTTTTCTGTCTTCTTCAAGGAGCTGAGAAGTTATTAGCAATAGCATCTTCCTTGATGATGGAGATTTTGCCATATTTTCTTTATGAAACTCAAAACTTTTAACGCAATTACTGCCAATACTCTCAGCACAACACTGAATTATTGCAGTTTCTTTATCCTTGGTAGTGCACTTCTCAGTGTTGTTTACCTTAATGAATACTCTCTACCCTTCCTTATTTATTTATTTGCTTATATATATTCTAAATTGAGTCTTGTTTTCATGCAGTGATACACATAAGTGGTTAAGAATGTGTTTTCCTACCACTAACACATTTGAAAAACTGTTTAGAAATTGGTGTTTGCTTTCATTCTCTAGATTAATTCTTTCACTTTCCTGTGTTAACAGCTTCCTTGGCTATTTTTATTATTATTCTTCCATATTATGCTACTCTGAGTTGCTAACCTAGTAAAATAGCAGTGTTGTGCCTTAACAATGTCTACTAATTCTTCTGATGAATATAAGTTGTTTTGTATATTCTGTAGCCTTTTACATGCCTCTAGTGAATATGCTGGTATTTTATTTTATTGTCATTTTAATTATTAGGTAACTATGTAGGTGGTCAAAATAAAAGATGCATTATCAAGCATCAGAAAATGTATTGACTGAAATACTGAGTAGACAAATAGAAGAGATGCATTAGTACAAAGTTGTAATTTTCATTAGAATTACGTTAATAACAATGACAAAGTATAGCTATTGTCAAAATTAACATTGTTATATATTATAATTCTAAGTTAAATGGATAGCATAAACATCTCCTGAAAAAAAATTAAAAAAAAAATTCTACCTAAGAACACATTTGATTTTTTTTTTTTTTTTTTTTTTTGCTATTGGAATCATTATGTTTTAAACTTAAAACTAAAAATAATAGTTTTGCATTCCAGTTATTGTTTTAGGAAGGGTTCTTTTTAAAAAATCTTTAAATATTAATTTTAAGAGGATTTTTTTAGTCATTAGAAACTGAGCTTGAATTCCATGTGTATTTAGATATAAGAAAGACTAGTTTAGATGTAAAATTCAGAAATAGCCAAATTTATGTACTTTTCATATGATGTATGTTCAATTAAAAGGTCACCAGAAACTTACTGGTAATGTGCATTTAAATTTTAGCTCTTAGGTAATTGATCTATACGGGAATTGGGAGTACTAGTCAGCCAAATTTGGGGTGGGAAGTTTAAAATAAAGAAATATAGAATATTCTTATTTGTCCAGTAAATATTAGTTGACTGAGTAGAAGTATTGTATGTAAAAATTCTTATGAAGCTTTTTTTTTTTTTTTTTTACCTGAACCAAGATAAATTCTCACAATGCAAACCTCTGATACTCACCTCAAAGCAATTAGATTATTCACTGGAACAGTTCGATTTCACAAGCTTTCAAAATCTGCCCATGGTTAATGAAAACCATTTAAATTGAATGTTACATGCAAGCTGATCAAACTGCACAGACTACATGAAGTTGCTCTCCATTGGTTTTAACATGCTTCAGTGATGCTTATAAATCTTATTTCCAAATGCAGAGCTAGAAAAGGAAATAGTTACTGGCTTGGGGTTCTTAATTCTGCTTAAATAAATGTTTCAACCTTTATGGTTTCCCAATTAATATATAGCAACACAAATGCAAACTATTGTGACTGAAGAGTTGCTTAAGTGTAAATTGTAAATCCCTACTCTTTTACCGGTTTCTTTGTTGTTGTTGTTTGTGTGTGTGTTGCAACTTCATTGTAATCTAAGCATGGAATTCAGCTAGAAGTAGAATAAGCATCTGTGTGGAAGTAAATTATGTGTTGGTGTAGTGAGACTTTGGTAAGTGTCACCCTTGGAATTGTTAATTGAATTTGGGATAAAAATAGATGAAAAGAATCTTTGTTAATTAGATGTTGGCACTATCTGGAAGTTGTTAAATAAGTAGAGACAAATATTAATTTAAAAACATGAGAATGAAAATCCCTGTAGAAATACTATGAAAGATTTTATGTAGATGTAGTTTATTTTAAAAAGTAGTTAAATTTTTTTCAGGATAAGTTTAAGTGCCTATGCTATATAAGAGTTATAAATAAAAATAATCAGTAAGGTAAAAACCATGACTTTTTTATTTTGAGGAATAAATGAAGATACATTTTAAATGTTTTTGAAGACATCTTCTAAATTGTTTGCCAATGCAGGGCAGGAAAATCCCCCTGCAATCAGATCACAGACTTATAGTCCTGACCTTGATAAATGTTTAAATTGTGTATGCAACGAATCATTTCATTGATTAACAAAAGGCATTACAGCATAATATTTTTAAAACGTTTTGAAGGAATCAGACCTGATTCAGAAATCTCTCTGTTGTGTCTTTTTCTGTATGACTTTAAGTATATTACATATTTCCTCTATGTTAGTTGCCTCATTTGTAAAATAAAAATAAAAATACCAAATTTACAAAGTTACTGGAAAGACTAAATGAGGTAATGTATGTAAATTGCTTTATATCATATGGGGCATGTAATAAATATTCAAGACATAGCTATTATATAGGTAGAAGTTCTTAATTAGAAATTTAATTTCTCAACTCCCATTTCTTCATGTATATTAATATTTCAGAAAGATAAAGAAAGGAAAATGAAGTGAAAACTAAATCAATTTGCATTGATTTTCCTTTTTCATTGGAGAATTCTATTGGCAGAAATTAGTGTCTTAGATACCCTTAGAATTCCATTTTTCTGTCCACAAACACCGATTCATTCTAAATCTAAAGCAAATACACAATGTGCTTCAATGCAGTGAATCATATTACCTAAGCTGCAATATACTTGCAAATACATTTTAATATTATATTTTAAGACACAACGAAATTGCCTATTACTTTGAATTTACAAAACATCTCTTGATGACTTTCATTAAACTGCCCTTCCATAATCCTACTGCTACCCTCCTTTACGGTTGCTTATGCCTTCTACTTTATCTGCCTCCTCTCTCTAGACAGTGACTTTCCTACAAAGCCATTGCAGTATTTCCCATTCTTTTATTTCCCCAGTGAACTCTTCCCAGAATCCTTTTTAACCTTGAAGCCTATAATATGAATATTTGGAAGGCCTTCAAGTTTACATAGTCCTCTATGTGGATAACTAATTTTCTTCTCCATGTATACATCCTGTGTACCTTTCTGTCAATTTTTCCAACTCCTCATAGGCTTTTTTTTCATTCATGTAGCCTGTCATCATTTGACATTCTACAGATATTTCTAGAGTGCCTCCTGTTTGTCAGTCAGTGTCCTAAGAATAAGTGATGAATTGGAAACAGTTTCTAGTCTCAAGGCACTGTGTCAAAATGGTTGGTGAGAAAACTAACATCCAGTTGTGATAGAGTAATCACTTGCATGACATGAGTTACTGGAGAATACTAAGGAATTCTGTAACTCCTTGGGAAGACATTGTCCCCGAATTCAGCTGAAAGATGTAAAAGACTAAGTGACTAAGAGGCAGTTAAAAAGGAGGAAAGGTAACCCAGGTGAATATAAAATCTCACAGCCAAGATGGCACTTTTTATATGTGTGATGCAATCCTTTCAGTAAACTAGAGCATGCGATATGAATAGAAAGATAAAATTGAAGAAGCAAGTGGAAGACAATTCATTATTGTTATTGTCATTAATAGTGGTTAATGTACATCCAATTTGACTAAGTATTTTACAAACAAATATAATGTAAAGTAGATATTATTTGCCCTCCATTTGATATAAGAAGAACCTGAACTTGAGGTTAAATAGCTTGTACAAGATCTTACAACCAGCAACAATTACATGGGCCAGGACTCATCCTCAGCCTTTCAAGCATATTTAAGGAATGTTTTACTTCCAGGAATCACCTCTCAAACTACTTGCACCTGATTACTGTTAGGTGGTGCAAAAGCAATTGTGGTTGTTGCCATTAAGTATAATAGTCTCAGCATCTGATTCCAAGAAATCTCAAACCTGGAAAGAAAAGTTAATATAGATGCAAAGTTTATGAAAAGAAGCAAATTTATATAATGTGCTTAGCACAGTTTCTGGCACATTATAAGAGCTCAATAAATAATTGTTATTTTTGTTATTGTAGTTTTACTGCTTCCTTTTTTTTTTTTTTTTTTTTTTTTTTTTTTTTTTGCCTCTTTAACTGGAAGTAACCTCCACAAGGGAAGGAAACTGTCTGCATTTTCCTCAGTATTTTGTGATACTTAGAACAGTGATCAAATGAATATTTGTTGAATAAATGTATTAATATTTCTTAAACCTTCAAGAAATCCTAAAATTTTGGAATATAAAGATATTTAATAGTCTTTGTTATTTTCTAACAAATCACATTTTCTTCATGATAACATATTTCCTTAAGTTTTCAGGGCATCAACTTGCACTGATTTTTTACCTCTCTTTTAAGAGGACATTTTACATCATTTAAAGAACTTCATGAAATAGTGTAATAAATCTCAATATTTGTTTTTTAATAATTATTTACATTTTCTAGAATGTTCTTCTCCCAGATATCCACATTGCTTGTTCCCTCTTGTCCTCAAGTCCATACTCAGAAATCACCTAATTTGTAATTAAATTATACCTCACAGCATCCTTCACTTGGTTTGATTTTCCCTTTTCTGTTATCAGCATTTAAAAATATACTCTGCTTATTTTTGTTTATAATTTATTTTCCCCAATGAGAGTACAATTTCCATTAGGAAGGATTTCTGCCTTTTTCCCCCGATTATAGTTTCCTAATACTTGTATATCGTCAGTGCTGAATGAATATTTTTAAAATAAGTGAATCTTTCCAAGATATCAGAGAAAAACAGTTGTTCATAGGCAAGGAGCTAGAAGAGGGTCTGTGGCAAGACATGGTAGTGTTCAAGCTGGTAGAAAAAAAAAATGAGGGCTAAGGAATTTTGCAGACTGGAGGCCCAGCCACCAAGACTACGGTTGTTTATTGTGTGGGGTCAGAGCTTGTCAGAGCCAAAATCAACCTGACAGAGGCGAGGATATGAATGAAACCTAGAAGACTGGCTTGAAAACTGTTAGGAAGTCAGGGACCCTGTACAGAGGGACTGGATGAAGCCACGGAAGAAGAACATAAATTGTGAAGATTTCATGGATATTTATTAGTTCCCCAAATTAATACTTTTATAATTTCTTACAGCTGTCTTTACTGCAATCTCTGAACATAAATTGTGAAGATTTCATGGACACTTATCACTTCCCCAGTCAATACCCTTGTGATTTCCTATGCCTGTCTTTACTTTAATCTCTTAATCCCGTCATCTTCTTCGTAAACTGAGGAGGATAAATGT
This sequence comes from Macaca mulatta, assembly GCF_049350105.2. NCBI lineage: Eukaryota > Metazoa > Chordata > Mammalia > Primates > Cercopithecidae > Macaca > Macaca mulatta. The sequence continues at coordinate 88,555,322 of NC_133416.1, read as the reverse complement.
CGCCTCAGACCCTGTGATGATTGCATCAACTGCATAAATTGTAGAGCATGTGTGTTTGAACAATATGAAATCTGGGCATCTTGAAAAAAGGACAGGATAACAGCAATGTTCAGGGAACACCAGAGATAAGACTTCTGGCCACCGGTTAGCCAGACAGAACAGAGCCATATTTCTCCTTTTTCAAAAGCAAATAGGAGAAATATCGCTGAATTCTTTTTCTCATCAAGGAACATCCCGGAGAATGAGAATGCGCCCTGAGGGTAGGTTTACAGACGGCCCCCTTAAGGCCAGCCATCTTTTATGGTCGAAGCCGAAGGGATGAAATAAGCCCTGGTCTCCTGTAGCGCTCCCAGGCTTATTAGGATAAGGAAAATTCCTGCCTAATAAATTTTGGTCAGACAGGTTGTCTGCTCTCAAATCCTGTTTCCTGATAAGATGTCATCAATGACAATGCATGCCCGAAACTTCATTAGCAATTTTAATTTCGCCCCATCCTATGGTCCTGTGATCTCGCCCTGCCTCCACTTGCTTTGTGAATATTTTATTACCTTGTGAAGTATGTGATCTCTGTGACCCACACCCTATTTGTGCACTCCCTCCCCTTTTGAAAATCACTAATAAAAACTTGCTGGTTTTAAGGCTCAGGAAACATCACGGATCCTGCCGACATGTGATGTCTCCCCCGGACACCCAGCTTTACATTTCTCTCTCTTGTGCTCTTTCCCTTTATTTCTCAAACCAGTTGAGACACTTAAGAAATAGAAAAGAACCCACGTAACCATCCGGAGCGGGTTCTCCCAATAGAAAATATGACGTGTTTGAGAGTGTCTAGAAGGAATGGGTCAGGCTGTTATAAGCTTATGAGCAACCAGAAAACACAAATAAGGATCAAGACAAAGCAATAAGCCAGAGAGAAAAAGCACACAGATGCCCGAGATTGAGTTGAAGCACTTTAATTTTGCTAATCCCATCCTTCCTCCAACTTTTTCCAGGTACTTTTTGCCACAGGAATATTTAACAACTTACAGTGCTAGGAACACAAAGTAGTAGAAACACAAAATGCCTGTGATCTTCTATACACCTAAAAAATCTTCTGTCATGTTTGTCTGGTAAATTCTTAGTCAGTCTCTAAAATCCTCACTTAGATATTGCATGCTTTGTATTGTCTTCCATGTTTCCTGATGCATTTGCAAGTCACTTTTAGTTGCAAGTGACAGAAAACCATTCCAAATGAGTTTGGGCACAAAAGGGGAAATTTGGGGCTTGGCTCATATTACTAAAATGCCAAGGAATGATTTAAGGATGCCTAGAATCAGGACCAGAAGCAATTTATTAGGGCCTCATCTCTTCCATGTGTTTTCTGCATGTGTAGGAATTAATGAAAAAGAGTACCCCATTGATATTCTACCAGTTTACCTTCCTTAGTAGATAGAGAGAATAGTTTCCCATAGCTCAGCCAGAAACATGTAAAGTAATAATATTCTGATTTCCCTGGCTTGGATCATGTGCCCACCCATTTTCCATGGGCTCTTGGTTCCTTAATTGACAGTCTGTGGGATTAGAATAAGAAAGTCTCCAATGAAAATATAAGATGTTATTATCAAAAGAAATGTGAAGGGATACCTAAAAGCAAATGTCAACAGACACCTGATAAATGATGATTGAACAGAAAACACAGTTGAGAAATATTTATCTTGAACAGCATTCCATGAGCTTTCAGTGGGCTGCTAACTCACTGAAAATATATGCAAAACTTTGCCTCCATATGAATCTGTCCAGGGAGGCGTCCAATCTTAATGATGTACAAAGGATTCCAGAAAGGGTATCAGCCCTTGGAAATAAAATGTTTATGCTTCCTAGCCCAGCCTGCTATTAACTTCTCCTGATTTAGTAGACTGCAAATGTAAAAGCGGAGCCATTTGAGGCAATGTTACAAATTAGGAAGTATAAGGATATGGAGTTAAGTTTTATTTCACTCTTACTTCTTAGTCCATTTGTGCTGCTGTGACAAAATGTCTGAGACTGCATAATTTATAAACAATGGAAATATTTATCACAGTTCTGGATACAGGAAAGTCCAACATCAAGGCATCAGCAGATTTGGTGTCTGGTAAGGACTGCCTTCTACTTCCATTATGGCACCCTGAACAATGTGTCCTCACGTGGCAGAAGATGAATGGCAAAAGGCTTACTTAGCTAGTACCCTTGAGGTCTTTTATATTGGTACTAATTCCGTTTATCATCTCCTAAAGACATCACCTCTCAAAACTATCAGATTGGGCCCTAGGTTTCAATATACAAATGTTGGGGGTTGGAGGAGGGCATATATTCAAACCACAGCAGTTCTCCTCATTAATCTGTCTTTATCTTAATCTGATCATTTGTTAAACATGAATCATACCCCCTTTGTAGATAAAACTAGTTTAGCACAGTGCTTGTACGTAGTGGGTTTTTCAGTACAGTTATATAAGAACTGGGTAAACAACAGGACTTGTACATAAGTGGTTCCTCCTACTCAACATGTAATCATATTTGGAGTAGTGTCTTAGTCTGTTTTGTGTTGCTATAACAGAATATCACAGACTGGATGATTTTTAAAGAAAATAAATTTATTTCTGAAAGTTCTGGTGGCTGGGAAGTCCAAGGCATGACACTGGCAACTGGCATCAGCTTCTATGATGCCTTATCCCATAGCAGAAGGATGGAAGGGCATAAAAGCATGTGAGATGATACAGAGAGAGGATGAGGGGCAAACTCCATCCTTTTATCCAGAACCCACACCAGTAATAAATAACTCACTCCAGAGATAACAGCCTTAATCCATTTATGAGAGCAAAGCCCTCAGGCCCTAAAAACTTGTTGAAGGTCTGACCTCTTAATACCATTACAAAGGCAATTACATTTCCACATAAGTTTTGGAGGGAACATTTAAATGATAGCAAGTAGGCCATGTTGTTTAGCAGTGAGGCATCCAGACCTATGTTAGTTTTCTTGTAGGCAAATTGCTTGGGCCCTCCCTCTGACAACATTCCCTCTCAGGGAGAGCCTAGGGAATATTTTGAGACCATCAGCTGCTTTTCATTCTATTTACTGTCCCAAGCTGGTGCCCTAGCCATCTCTTGTGTTCACTTCTCAAACCAGCTAAGAGAATTTCCTAAAGAAGTCTGTGGTACCTTAGGCTCTAGTGATTTATTGGTGAACTCTTCACTCTTTAAAACAGATTGAAGAAAACGCTTAACCCCAAAAGGTGAATTTTTAAAAGAGAACTACTAACTTCCCCCCTTTCCCCAGTGTCAGAAATAATCCGCTTATTAACACCCACAATTAAATCAGGTGCTGAAGCTTTGGTTTCATAACTACCCAGGATAATTTATTATTGGGGAAAATAGCATATTATAGTGGTAGAGAATATAGAATATGTCATATTCATTCTTCTGTATCAAGAGCCAACGTTTTTGGACTTGATTCATTTTTACAAAACAAAGTTAGCATGTTAGTGGTTGAAAAATATGTCTTTTTTGGAACTAATTGTCATGTATACACTGTAGCAAACTTGAAGTTTAGAATTTTAAAAATCATAGTGGCTCAATTATATTTGTACTTTTTTTGAATGAATTTGATTTCTTGATTATTTTTAATAGGGACATTAATTCGTCTTTTCACTGATTCATTCAATAAACTTTTATAGATGGCCTGCTTTATTTCAGGCACCAGGACATATTTGAAAGTCATTTGTTTATTAAACAAATGTAAGCTGATCTATAAACTGAGAGTTATATTTGCTCTTGAAATAGTTTTTAAATGTCTCCCTTCACTTCTGAATATATTAATAATAGAACAAAGCATATAATTTTTAAATGGCCTGGTACTTTGTATTAGCATTTCTGTTAGTCATAGGTGTTGTCTCTAGTGGAATGTCAACAAATGATACTTGAATATTTTAAACTTTATGATTAATAAAATCTCATAATATCTCAATTGTAACATAATATTTATGCCAAAAGCAACATGTTAAGAGTGTAATATAAAAATAATATATCTAGGAGCTATTTTTTTTATTCTTGTCATTCCTTTGATGTAATCTATTTCCACGTTGACTAATGTGAAAAGAATGTTTCTGAAGTTTTGTGTACCCTCCAAATCTTTATCTTTTGTTATTTTTTGAATTAATTAGGTTCAGATCTTTGTTTTCCCATATCCATGTATTATTTAATTCAACACATTTTTAGTGAATACCCTGCACATAATAACTTGATGTGCTACTTCATATGAAAATGCTGTTTTCCATGAAGCATTCTTTTGAAAATTATTTTCTCAGGAGGTATTATTAGGACTTGTGCTAGCTAAATAAATAAGCAAAATGAGGAAGTGGAGAAATGGAATAATAAACTTTAATGAGTGCTACATGCACAAAAATAAATAGGGATATATTGTAAAACGTGTTCGATGAAAAGACACATTCACTCTGAGGAGTGGTATCTCAGCTGTTTTTAAAGATGGGATTCTGTCCCCTGTGATAGCTGAGGAATAATGTTTTAGACAGGAAGATCATCAAATTCTTCAGTTCTGTGTAGGTAAGAGACAGGTATGTTTGAGGAATGGAAAGGCCAGTGTTGCTGAAGCAAAGGGCTCAAATAGGACAGTATAGACCTTGTTAAGAAGTTTAAATTTTGGCTAAATAAGCTGGGAAAACATTAGTTTAAAAAAAATTAAATTATTTTATTTTATTTTATTTTATTGTATTTTAAGACAGAGTCTTGCTCTGTCACCCAGGCTGGAGTACAGTGGCACAATCTCGGCTCACTGTGATCTCTACCTCCCAGGTTTAAGGGATTCTTCTGGCTCAGCCTCCTGAGTAGCCGGGATTGTAGGTGCCCACCACCATGCCTGGCTAATTTTTGTACTTTTAGTAGAGACCAGTTTCACCAGTTGGCCAGGCTGATCATGAACTCCTGACCTCAAGTGATCTGGCCACCTTGGCCTCCTAAAGTGCTGGGATTACAGGCCTGAGCTGCCGCGCCAGGCCAAACATTAATTTTTTTAGAAAGCTGAGGGGTTACACAATATAATTTAAGTTTGAAAGATGTACCTGGCTGCTTTGTGGATAATAGATTGTAGATGGACAAGAGTAAGAGTGAGGGAGCCAATTATTTGATGATTACAGTTATATGAGAGAGAAGAACATATAACTAGAAAAGGATATACCAAATGCTCAAATACCAGAGATTATATAGCAAGATCAGCTGATGTCATGGACACATGGTGGTAGATACGGCATTGAAGTAGTGTCAGGTAGCAGGGCAAACACCCAACCCCTTGATACCATGTTTTTTTCAGTTAATGATTATTCGTCTTGTACATGTTGGTCTTGTAATTTCCACATGTAAGTTTAATATTATTCAGATCTTATTGTGCATTAAATACTATGTACATTTATTTCTCCCAGAACTAATATTGACTAATACCTGAGTTGATAATACAATAAAATATGCCATGAAATAAATAAGTTACAGCATTAATATAATGTAAACTATTTTCAAAGTGATGTATATATATACATATATAGCAAATGTATTTTAAAATGCCATTTTAAAAAGGCTGAAGCACTATTTTTCACTCTATATATTACTATGATCATTTATGCTGTAACTACCCGATAATTTGTTTTTTAATTGAAATAATTATGTCATTAAAATTGAGCTGAAAGTTTGCAAGAATTAACTGCTTTCTGAATTTGTGTTTGCAAATTAATTAAATTTGGTAAAATAATGGACATTAAAATTATAATAATAAAACAAATTTAATACATGTTCATGACAGAATTACAAAATATTTTTTAAGTCCAGCTATGTATCTGCTTATATTAAATTGCAGATGGGCTATCAATGTACGCGAAATTGCTGTGCTCATAGTCTTCAACCTTCAATCTTTTTATTTATGTTCCTTGTATACTTTAAAAATAGAGACCAAAAAACATTTTTATTACATCCTATAAATTAATTTAGAAAAAAATTTCTGAATTAATGGCACATTAATACAAATACATCATTGATTTAGATGCACTTCCAACTAGAAAATATTTTCTTAAGTAAATTTCACAGTGCTTTAACCTCTTCTTGGCAGAGATGTTATGAAGTTTTATAAATATTATTCAAAATGGTGACCTACATTTAAACATATATTTTGAATAATAATTCAAAAATGTAATGTTCACTTTCTGGTTATTTTTTAGTGTTCATTAGTTCTTAATCACATTGAAGTAAATTCATTTTCTTTTTTTATTTTATGCTCTATTTAGACTTTAAAGGCATAGTGCTTTTATTTTGCAGATTGTTGCCTTGCGTGAACAAAATGTTCATATACAAAGAAAAATGGCATCAAGCGAGGGATCCACAGAATCAGAACATCTTGAAGGGATGGAACCTGGACAGAAAGTCCATGAGAAGGTATGACACACACCACATGCTCTTACATGGAAATGTTTACTTCTTATATCATTTGACAGGAAATATAAAAACCACATAATGAACATTTTTTAGTTTTTGTTGATTCTTTGGTCAAAAGTTCAAGGTTTATGATGATTTCCTTTCTCATTTTTTGTTCTTATTTTGATTCTCTTAAATATAATACGTATGTGTATATGTTGTGTGTATGCATATACACATATTTGAATTTTTTACCTGCTTTTAATTGATTCTCTTAAAAGTATTTCAATTATATAGAATTGAATTTATAATATATATAAATAATATAATTTAAAGTACACATACACACATTGTGTGTGTGTATATATGGCATATACATATAAGTACATATATAGGCAGGACTATTTTAAGTCTTAAACAACACTTTTGAATTGTAAGTGATATAATATACAATTGGTAACTTACTGGTTGTTTATCACTGCAAAAATTGTTGGTAAACTTTTATTTGATTGGTATTTTTCCTGCATTGTTTTCAGCAGTACTCTTGTTAATGAGAGATAACATAAAATGATATGTGAAGTCATGGGACTTTTACCATTTTTTATAATGTAATGATTCTCCCTTTGGGTGAAGTTTAGTCTCACTCAAAGGAAACTAGCACTCTGTTGCTCCACTAGCAAAAGACAAAAGGTTTCTGTGCAGGACCACTTCTTTCCAACACAAGAGGAAGAAGGTAAGTTATTGGCAGGTCCAGAATCAGATGAAAATTACACAGAGGCATTCACACATCCTGTGTTGGAAACTCAGGAGAATCATTTGCCTGTAACAAGTTATATCTTTGGATTCTTAAGCTCCTAAATGAAGACCACATGAATCAGCTAGCTAAATTGCTGTAATTGAAAATGTCAAGAGTTTCTAAAACCTAGCCATTAAGAAGCAAGTGACTGGACAATACAATAAATAGCATTAGAATTCTACTATAAATTAAGTTTATCATTTCCTTACTTACGTGGTTAGAAAAAATAGAGGGACTTCTTATGTTTCTTCCTTCAAGTAGAAAAGCAAAATAAAGTAAATAAATCAGATGAATTTCCAGAGAGAAGCTTCTATTCTGGTGGCTGACAAATGAACAGATCTTCATATAAGACCATAAATTTAGCCTTTAGCCATGTATTTAATAGAAATCTTAAGCTCAATATAAAATGTAAACTACAATTTGACGTATTTCATCAGCTGTATCGGAGATTAGAATAAAATTATTTCTCTTTCCTTCAACTAAATGAACTGATACTGCTTCAGTAGATATACCACCAAGCTCTTTAATAAGGCATTTTCACTCTACACTCAGTTTAGGAAACCAACATGTAATTTGATATTGCTCTTTCATTTTAATTATGTCATTAGTAGTATACCTCTCCTCAGAGAATTATAGAATCACAATTGGTTCGTTATAAAAATGGATTTTATGGTCATCCAGTCTTTTTCATAGAAGGCTACAAATTGTTGTTTTCTATAATAATGCTGTATTTATGCTAATCTAGTCCAGAAATGAAGAAATATACCTTTCTCAGACATGAACAACTTGAGATTTTGTTTATCTTCTACCAGATTACTTCATACTTAAAGCGTTCTTCTTATGGAGGGGGAGGGCAGGGAATGCTCACACATATATATTTTTTTCAAATATTGTTTCATCAAGATATTGTTAGCAGCAGCAAATCCATACAGGTCTGTAGCAACCTCAATTCTTGCCTTCTCAGAAGAAAGAAATTGACTGTGGGCATGAGGCAAAGGGAGAGACAAAGGCAAGTTTTAGGGTAGGAAAGTTTTAGAGCAGGAACAAAAGGAAATAAAGTACAGCTGGAAAATGGCCAAATGGGCAACTTAAGAGATTCAAGTGTGCAATTTGACCTCTGAATTGGAGTTTTATACACTAGCATGCTTCTGGGGTTGTGGTACTTCTCCCCTGATTCTTCCCTTGGGGTGGGCTGTCTGCACGTGCCGTGGCCTGTCAGCACTTGGGAGGGGCCACATGCACAGCCTGTTTACTCAAGTTGTATACATGCTCACTGGAGGCCTTTTCCCCTTAGCAGTTGAGTGTTCCTAGAGGAATGTTCTATTCCTATACCAGTTAAACGCTGCCATTTTGCTTCTCAGTGCGCATGCTTGAGTCCACTCGCCCGACTCCTGAGATCTTATCTGGAAACTGCTGATCACCAGATTCAGATGTTTCCTATTTATTAGAGACTGTCTTTCCCTGGCACTGGCAGCAACCAATAATTGTTTTACAGAGAGAGTTTAACAGCCACCTGACCATCACCTGTTGGTTGCCTAACTACCTACTCTAACAATATAACCACTAAATATTTGAATATGCAGACATTAGAGAATGTAAGACAGTTTATGACAGATTATTTTTCAGGAACTGGTTACAGAATTAGAATGAGGATTTACGCATAATTGATATTTGTCTCTATTAATCTTCACAGATATAAGTGCACATATAGAGGATTTTGAGTCATTGGTGACCCAAAGCACTTGTCTTTAACTTTCTTTGACTTCCAGTTCTTAGGGAAGGCATTTCAGCCAGTGGAGAAAAGAAATTGTGTGCCAATGCTAAGTCAATCACTTCTTGTGTTGGTGTAACTAAAGGTTTTTAAACATTATATTACTGGTATTCATTTCCTTTTTTCAGCTTCCTTGAATTTCAAGAAGAGTGATTTCTAAATGCTTTAGAATAATTATATATTATTATCATGCATAATCTCATGCCCATATCCTTTAGTGTGAACCTAAAATATGTACAATATGTCATATATATTTAGTCTAAAGTTAAAAATATGTAAACTGTGTTTCAATTTATATTAATCCTGTGATTGATTTCTCAGGATGATCCAATAAAGTGTTGTAATAATTAGTTCTATTTATGTCACATTTTAAAATTTATTTTTATTTACATATTTTTGAGACAGTCCAGGCTATAGTGCAGTGGTATAATCTTGACTCACTGCAACCTCCCTGTCCTGGGCTCAAGCAATCCTCCCATCTCAGCTTTCCAAGTAGCTAAGACTATTGGTGCGAGCCACCATGCCCGGCTAATTTTTGTATGTTTTGTAGAGACAAGAGTTTCACCATGTTGCCCAGGCTGGTCTTGAACTCCTGAGCTCAAGCAATCTGTCCACCTCAGCCTCCCAAAGTGCTGGAATTACAGGTGTGAGCCACTGTGCTCAGCTATACCACATTTCTTTACCTGACATTTCTTGATAAAACATACAACAGTATCCTGATTATTATTTTCATTGTCCTTATATAAATACTTCCAAGTTATACACATAAAATATTATAGAGCATTTTTAATATCAAAATCATCCTCCATGACATGATTATTCGAGGTATATTAGTGCCATAAAACAAGTTGTCAAAGTATTGTAATTTAAAGCCTATTACTTATTTTTTTAATTGAGAACTTTTAAAAAGGTATATTCAAACAAAAGAAAATAGAATATTATTTTGGCAGATTATCAACGATGATTGTAATGTTAGTGTGTAAATTGAAAAGTGGTTGATCAAGACAAAAACGTAAAACAATTTTTATATATTAATAGAGCTAAGAAAGTGACTTCTAAATCCTAGTCGGAAGGATTACCCTTTGTTTAGGGAAGTTAATTTATTTAAATTACACAGTCAAGGTGGGTGATTAGCCAACAGAAGATGTTTTATACCAGTGGATTAAGAAATGTTTGACAAAATAGTTGACAAAAATAATCTCATAAAAACACACTCTGAAATAGGCCTTATTATTCATGGAAAAGTCTGGTAATTATTATCAGCCTTTTTAAAAGAAAACAATGAAAAGAAAAAACACTTAACTGAAACGAGTTTAAATATTTCTGTGTGGTCTTAAATGTAATTGATTGTTTTAGAAGAATATAAATATTCACAGGATAATACAAATTTTCAGAACACTAAATTCCGCCTTTTCAGAACTGGGCTCTAATAACTTTTTCCTATTTCTTTCGAGATGGAAGTTAATTGGTGAATTTTTAAAAGTAAACATGCTGCTCTTGTAAAGGAGATAATAATGCTTGTTTTTTCTATAATCTGTCCTTCTAATTATTTTTTCAACTGCAAATATTTGCTAACTGATGTGATTCAGTAGAATATTAGATATGGTAGAGATTCAGAAGATATAGTCTGTAATAAATTTGGTAAGAATCTACAGTGAGAAATAAACATGCCCAAATTAATATCATAAAACATGATAAATATTGTGTTATCAAAAATAATATTGAGTTTAAAAATAAGGTTAATTAATCCTCATTGAGGGGTGTCAGAGAAGCAATGTGGAATAGCGATTTGTTTGAAGTTCCTATCTCTGCCAACTACTAGCTGTGTTAACCTTACCCTTTAACACTCCTGAGTCTCAGTTTCAGATAAAATAGTCTTGCCAACTTACAGAGTTATAAGAATAGAAACACTATATTCAATAAATTACATCATCTTAGGCATATTGTATACAAGCAATGAATGCTTATTCTATTTGTTAATACTGTGTTTTCAATCAAATAAATATTTAGTGGCAACCTTATTAAAGGTACTAGGAAATGGGCCCTATTCTAGGTGATGGGAATATAATGATGAATAAGATAGTTGAGGGTATAGGCAATAAACAAATATACACAGTGTAAAAGGGCGTAGATATGACCAAGGGACCTGTACAAGGTGAGTGGTGAAGACATTAAAGAGGCAGATCTTTTTAAGATGGTGGGATTTGAACTGAAGCCTGAGAAATACAAGGAGTCAACAATATGAAAAAGCTTTCACAAAACGATAGTCACACTTAACTATATGCAGTGAATTTTTGTACATGTCATGTATTAGTGACTGAGACACTAGTTCTTCACAGATCGAAGAGTGGAGTTGACTGACTCTTCAATGACCTTACAACAGATGAGGCACATCCTCGGCATGTCACGTGAGGTTCTTCCCAAGCTGGCTGGCCTCTTCTCGCCTCCCAGGCCTCTTTGTTTATCATTCCCACTTCGAGCTTAATTACTAGGTGAACTTAAGTTAAAGCTTCCTTTTTAAAGTTGTTGCTCTTATTCTTCTCTCCTCTTTGAATCTGACATTTATTCATGACTGTTCTCTAAATTAAAATAAAATGCAACATAATAATTTAAGCAACAGTAATATGGAAATGTGAAAGCTGAATAAATGTAAAATCAGAAATAGATTTTTGTTTGCATGTTTTCAGTTCTTTAGTTCTTGTCAGATAGAAGAATTATGGACAAAAAGTACATAAAGCAAAATGAAGAATCTGTGGCAAGAATAATCCTTAGATGGGTACATTTAATAAATAATTGTCTAGTATTTTCATTGTGGAACTATTGTTCATGAAGGATATTGATCCAAAGTGATGCCTTTATCAAAATTAAGGGTTTTGTAGACTTTTAGCAATATAATGCTGTTTTAGAATGAACAACCAATGACAAAAATAGGTACTTAGAACAAGCCAATATAGCTCTCTGAGCAATGTGATCCTCAGTGAAGACAAAGGATTTCATTCCATCATGCTATTGTGAAATATTGAGATATCATTGTATGAAGATTTGCACATTCTCACGCAAACCTGTCAGCTGTCCAGTTAAAAGTTTGGCTTATCAATATATCTCACCCTTTTTTAAAATACCAATAAACATCATTTATCACTAATGCCATTCTTTTAATGATTCTTACTAAATTCTAACTAAAAGTCATCATCCCCAGGCATGTCTACAATATATTGACTACATTTTGTTAATTTTTATGTGTTCCTCAATACATGTTAACTACTCCCAACAACCGTTCTTTCAAAGATTCAGTCTTGTCAACTGTAGCTCATTTTATGCATTATTGATTCCCTCTCTCAAAAATAGTTATAATTGGGCTTATTTACAACTGGATTGCACTCACGGAATATTTTCTTCTGTGTATTGATCCCATATATTGTACTCTAATTCCTAATAAAACATAACAACTTGCATGATTCTCCTTTGTTCTTCAGTTGAATTGTCAAGTAATGAAACCCCAAACCAAATGGAGTTTATGAATTTGCCAACTTGGAAAGAACAGGTCCAACGATATACATGGACTGGACTGGCCCAGTGGTTCAAAGATTGGCTAGAAAAGGGGCCAAAAGAGTAGAGTTAGGCTATTCTGTGGCGTAGCCATATATACATGAAGTTATATCAATTTTCTAGAGGCTGAGTTTGAGAGGAAGCACATAACCAAAGGTCTGGAATCTTCTATATGCCATGGCAAAAATAAAAATCTTTTAATGCTGTGTGGAAACTCATTAGGTTCAAAACAAATCTCTCGGGGAGCAGTGACTGGATTATTGTGTGTTAACTAAGACCTTATTAGATGGAAAGATGAAGTGAAATTGACTCTGTTGTCTTCAATAATAAGTATAATGAGAATTTGAGGGACTCAGAATAAACTTTTTTTTTTCTAAAGAAGGATATTTCCAAAGACTTTAAAAGACTGGCTGACTGGAAATTTGTTCATTAACCTTTATTTATTAACATAATTGGAGGGTTCATTTTGTGCCAAGGAATCTGTTGTCTTTTGGTGATGTACACAAGAACAAGTTATTTTTCCTCTGTTTTGTTTTGTCTGATCTGTTAAGCAAGGCCAGGAGAATTTTTAAGTTTTTCATTCAGAAGTTCCTCAATTAACCTAATTTTATTTTCTCACTTTGGTAGAATTTATCTATCTCATCATTTCTCATAAAACACAAGCTCCCCAGAAATTTAATGGGTATTTGATGGGACCCACTCCCCCAACAAATGAAATTTCCAGGAGAAGAATATTAGGAAATATTGTTCTGTACAATTTTTAACTCGTATAAGTACTACAGTATTTATATTTTAACTCTTAATATCGTCGAGCGTCAAGAAAGAAACGCAGTATGTAATGTTTCCAGAGATGCTCTTTATCCACGTGGAAATAGCCCATGCCAGAATGAGCATTCTACTGGATATGCCTCAATATGGAATTAAGGAATGCTAGTTCTTGACCTTTAAAGTTAGGCAAATTGTTTCTCAAACTTGCCTCAAAACCTCATTAACAAAGGGGCTATAGGTCTTTAGGAATGAGATAAGTAACCGGTATAAGTCTTTACATGAGTTGTGTTATTTGATCTCTGTAACAACAACCCTGTGAGGTTTGTAGAGCAAGGATCAATGGCTCAAAGTCACATAGCTCATGAACGGGGGGATCTGAGATAAACAGGTCAAGTAAATAAAGATTAAATGTGAACTATGGAGGGAAAGGCAGCGTAAAACTACCTAATTTTATGAATTTCAAAATATAAGATTATTTACTTTAAGCGAAGTCTTAAACCTGTCCATGTTTCTAAGACAATGGAAGAGTTTATTAGAGTGAGCATGAGGCTTACAAAAATTTCAAAAAAGCCTACTCAAAGAAAACTTTGTTATACCATGTGTAATGTCTTCAGCACACATTTAATCAAGTATATTTCCCCGGCAATTTTTATTGCTTTTTCTTTTGCCGTCATTTTTTTTCTTTGTCTACTCCAGTGGTATCCAAAGTTTTTGGCACCAGGAACCAGTTTTGTGGAAAATAACTTTTCCACTGACTGGGGGTGCGGTGGGGGATGGTTTCAGGATGATTCAACCACATTACATTTATTTTGCACTTTATTTATATTATTATTACATTGAAATATATAATGAAATAATTACACAACTCACCACAATGTAGAATCAGTGGGAGCTCCGAGCTTGTTTTCCTGCAACCAGATGGTCCCATCTGGCAGTGATGGGAGATAGTGACAGATCGTCAGGTATTAGATTCTCATAAGGAGTGCACAACCTAGATCCCTCGCATGGACAGTTCACAATAGGGTTCACACTCCTTTGTGAATCTAATGCTGCCACTGATCTGACAGAAAGTAGATCTCAGACAGTAATGCAAGCAATAGGGAGCAGTTGTAAATACAGATCAAGCTTTGTTCACACCTTTACCTCCTACTGTGCAGTCTGGTCCCAAACAGGCCACAGACCAGTATACATCCATGGCCTAGACTCTAGGCACCCCTGGTCTACTGTATTTTTATAATATACAAAGTTCCCCTAACTTAAAAAAATATATATATCTTTTGGCCCCACATTTTAAATTCCTTTATAAACCTATTTCAATAAGGTTTTGCCCCACGACAGCACAGAAGCCACTCCTGCTACAGTCATCACTAAATTTATATTGCTAAATACAAGCCAATTCTCAGGCCTTGCTGTCGTTGATGTCTCAGCAGTATTTGACATAATTAATCATTTTCTTCCATCATACACTTTCCTCTTACCTTACCAGTGGCTATGTCTCCATCTATTTTCCTGCCTCTGACTTCTTAATGTTGGAGCATCTGACCTCTGAAGAACAGATGATAAGTCTGTCTTGGCATGATGACTCTCAGTTTCTTCTCTTTTTCTCGTCCTTTCTTCACCCCAGGGCTCAGCTCTGCACATCTTCTCTGCCTACACTCTCTCCATGATTCCAATCAATCTCATCCTATTCATATGCTAATAATTTATGAATCTTTACCTCTAGTTCAGACCCTACAACCAAACGCATATATCCAGCCACAATTGAACATCTCCACTTGTATATCTAAAAGACATTGCACACTTAAAATATCAAAAACTTACCTATTTGATATCCTCCCTTACAAAACTTGATCCATCATCTCCAGTTTATATGATGAAAACTTTGCCTTTCCAGTTGCTCAAGCAAATAATTTGAAATTACTCTTACATCCTCCCTATCTCTCACACCTCCCATCCAACTATAAAGAAATTTGATTTACTCTACCTTCAAAATATATCCAGAATCTTACCACTTCCATTGATCAGTCTGGGAACCAGTGTCATCTCTCAGCTGATTTATTGTAATCAATCACCTTTTATGAGGTCTCTCTGCTTCACCCATGGGCCGTCTCCAGATTATTTTTAAAACAGCATGAATCAGAGTAATTTGTTTCCTTTTTTTTAAAAAAAAAAAAGAGTCTATGGATATATTCTAATTCTATATTTATATGGTTCATGTGATATTTTGATACAAGAGTGATGTTTTAAAACATATATCTGAACACATCAGTCATCTGCTCAAAACTCTGCAACTGCTTTCCACTTACACAAGGCTCTACATAAATCTCACTGTCTTTATCTTCTGACTTCATATCCAAATCTACCCCAGCCACACTGGCCTCTTGTTGACTTTTGATTTCCTCTTTCCTTTGTCTGAAATGCCTTTCCTCCAGATACATGGCTAACTTCCTCAAATCCATCCAGCCTTTTTTCAAATGTTGTAATATATTCTAACATAGTAATGTATTATAACACAGTATGTATTTATATACTTTACTTATTTATAGTGTCTGTAATGTAGTGTCTGCCACCCTAGTTAGCGAATAACCTCCATAAATGTTAGGATCCTTGTTTTATTCCTAATGAAACTCAGGTACCTAGAATAGTTCCCAGAACATGGTGAACACTTAATAATTATGTGCTCAAGAATAAGAAATAAATACCACACTGTTTTAACTATTAATTTTATACATCTTGATTCTGAGAGCTTAATCATAATATCAGCTTTTCAAATTCCATTTTTCAACCCTGTCGAGATTGTAGGGGCCAAGGAGAAAATTTTCTTCTGCCCTCTAAAAGTTTGCTGAAAATGAATTGAGAGAAGGCAGATTAATACAAAAAAAGACATACAAAACTTATTTTAGCACGCATATGGACATAACTGCCATTTACAAAATATTAGACTGGAAGAGGGGCCAGAGGGCTGTTACTAAAATATTCTCAACATAAGAGATATGTACGGATTCAGGAGGCACACATTTTGCAAATGATTCTTTTTGGAAACTGGGTGGGACCGACAAATTAGCGGAAAGTAAGGGGGGAAAACTGCGCAGGAACAAATATTGTTTTATTATGCAGATTAAGTCCCCTGGGTAATCTCTGGGAGCTGTCCTCTGAAGAACAGATGATAAGTCTGTCTTGGCATGACGACTCCCAATTTCTCCTCTTCTCTAGTGGTTAATCTGACAGGATTCCTGAAGAGGAGAATCTTAAGACAATTACATTCCTTGTGGAAAGAAGTGTTTTTAGCCAGATAAGGGAATCCCAGAGAGAGGGAGAAAAAGGAAGGAGAGGAAGGTCAGAGAGAGATTTGATTCTAAAGATTATTTCTGAGGCCTTTCAATTTTCAAAGCACTCAACAAGCCAAAGTCATATTTGGGGGAATCGTTTTCTGTGCCCCAACAAGATTTTTACTGGAATTGCTTAAATTAATAAATTAGCTTGGGGAGGTTATTGCCTTTATTGTATACTGTTTTATACCATGTGTACATATACCTTATGTCTCCATTCATTTATGTATTATTTTATGTTCTTCAATAAAATCGTTTAATTTTTCCCATAGAGCTCTTATAGATGATTAGATTTATTTCTAGGCATTTATAGTTACTGTAATTGTTATCTCCTTTATATGTTTTTCCTAATAAATTAATACTGGCATATAAGGATGCTATTGATTTTCCAATATTGATAAGGATTCCAGCAAACTAGCAAACCTGTCAGTTCTAAGAGTTTGCTATACTCTTGGTATTTTCTCAGTAATTAAGCAAATTGGGAGGATTTAATTTTCTCTTCTGTTCCTTTTCAGTTTTCATTTCTTATTATTGTCTAAGACTTATAAAGCTTGTAAAAGTATAGACTTTAATAATAATGCTATTCATTAATGTGATGCTTATTGTAGTAAATGGTAGATACCTTTGATCAGATTTGGAATTTCTTTTACAAGTTTTCTAAGAGGTATTATCAGAATACGATATACTCCCCTTTCAAAAATAGTGGATTTCATTGACAGATTTTTCTTTTAACTTTAAGTTATGTGACACATGCAGAATGTGCAGGTTTGTTACATAGATATACATGTGCCGTGGTGGTTTGCTGCCCCTATCAACCTGTCATCTAGGTTTTAAGCCCCACATGCATTAGGTATTTGTCCTAATGCTCTCCCACACCCCGACAGGCCCTGGTGTGTGACGTTCCCCTCCCGGTGTCCATGTGTTCATTGTTCAACTTCCACTTATAACTGAGAACATGCGGTGTTTGGTTTTCTGTTCCTGTGTTAGTTTGCTGAGAATGATGGCACATATTCTTTTGGAACTATTTTTCTTTTCCTAGGGATAAACAACTTGATTTTTTGTTTGTTTGTTTTAATTGTATGCATGCTTCTCTGACAGAAATGAAATTTTTAAAAAGAGAAAAGAAATTAAACTCTCTTGTACCTGATTAGTGTTTATTATTTCTATGCCTAACACCAATTCTTTACATATAAAATTTTTATGACCTGGATACAGGTAAGTTGAACTCTTTTTTGACTATCTAAAATATATGAGAGCTCAAGTAGTCTAAGTAGCAGTAAATCTGGTACCAGCCTCTTGAGACCAATGTTGTTCTGTCCAAGTGATCTAAAAACTTTCAAAACTTGATCAGACCAAAAAGGTGTTTTGTTTGTTTGTTTGTTTTTGTTGTTGTTTGCTTGTTTACAATTCATGAAAAGATAACTGCAAAATGTGACAAAGTAACAAGCGAGTAAAATTTTAAAAAATGCTGTTGCATATTTTTAACCCTCAAAGTATCACTTTTGAAACAAGTGTTCCCTCAAAATCAAATACCATCCATGAACCATTGCAATAACCCACTGACATACAGGCCAAATGAAACCATCCTGTGCCAATAAATGGCCTAGTTTGGAAGTTCCGCCAGCAGTAATGACAACCTCTACCAAAGCGATTCTTCCGGAATAATTTTCCATTCTCCAAATTTTACCAGTTGAAGTTTAGGTTCATACTCATGTTCCCAAGTACATCAAGATGACTGAGTCAAAGGTCTTCCAGATTCCATGCCAGAACCACCACTGGGTGTTGGACCCTAGTTCAAGTTCATACTCTTACTTCCCTCATGGTAAGTTCTCCTTGTGGACTCTTGGAGCTCCTTGTGATCTAGTCAATTGCCAGTCTACTAGTGAATTTAGAAAAACATTGAACTTCACAATTGAAAGAGGAGTAATCTGTTTTTTCCTCTCCTTCCTGAAATTTCCTGGTTACGTCAAATATCTTCCCCCTCCACTCTCTTAATATCAAGACACAGTAGAAGAGACACTTTTTGTCAGCATTCTATTAAATATTCTTCCTTGGGATGTGGGAGCCTACTTGACTTATATTTACACATCTAAAAGGACTACTTGGTAATTCATCCAAGAAGAAAGATCCACTCTAGTGTTACTTCTTTATTTTATAGATGAACAACAACAGCAGT
This sequence comes from Macaca mulatta, assembly GCF_049350105.2. Lineage (NCBI taxonomy): Eukaryota > Metazoa > Chordata > Mammalia > Primates > Cercopithecidae > Macaca > Macaca mulatta. The sequence continues at coordinate 88,536,508 of NC_133416.1, read as the reverse complement.
AACAAAACATTTGAAAACTTTCAATTGATGACTTTCTCTAAAGAAAAGAATAAACTCTATATACACAAAATAAACTCAATATACATGCATCTCATCTCTTCAAACTATACAGATTATTTAAGAATTTGACAGGTGAATGTTTTTCTCTATCAACCATTAACATGTTTATTTCATGCTGTAATGTGGGACCTAGCTATTTTTATATTTCTGATTATTATGAACATTTATCATGGGAATATTGATTTAACTGCAATGTAACAGGATCACCATGGATCAGTCTGACTGCTGTAAGAATGAAAATAAGAAACAAAGTTAGAAACAAAGAACCAGTTACAAGGTTGTTACAGTAATTCAAAGGAGAATAGATGATGCAGACAAGGGTGACAATGGTGGAGGTCATGACAGTGGGTCACATTCACATATTTTGTGAAAAGAAAGCCAACAACTTTTTCTCATAGATTGTATAAAAGATGGGAGAAAAAGAGAGAACTCAAGGATGACTCCACCATTTTTGGAGAAAGTGAAAAACTGAAGTTCTCACGAATTGAGTTGGGGATAAATTAAGGCAAAACATATTTGGGGTAGAAGCACGTTCTGAACACTGATTTTAAACATATTGAGTTTGGAAAGTCTGTTTGACAGCCAAGTACAATAATTATATTACAGTTAATGTACAATAATATGTAAGTTAAGATTTAAACTTTTAATAGAGATAACAATTTTAGGAATATATATTTTGGTAGGTGAGAAAGACAACAAACATATTTTGTAAATATATAATATAGCAGGGCTGAAAGACCTTTCTGATAAAGTAACAATTGAAGAGAGTTCTACAAAGACATTCTTAGTCATCTTTGATGACCCCCTACTTCACTCCACAGGTGATCTCATCCAATGTTATAACTGCTTGCAGAAAACATCCATATACTCACTATTCTTTACTGTGGGCTTATACAGTAGCTTGCCTTGACACCTTTATTTTGACATCTAACTAGTCATTTAAAACTGTTTTCAAAACCCAGTCCATGATTTTCCCCATCCTAACCACAAATCTGCTTCTCCTGCAGACTTTCTCTTCCCAAAAAATTGCAACACCATCTTTCTAATCAAAGACTACGATACTTGCAGTCATCCTTGAGTCTATGCTTTTTGTCACATATCACATTCAATCCATTCAAAGAATATGACCCCTTTTATAACCTTTAGTCCTACTACCGTGGTCTAAGCCAATGTAATCTTTCACCTCTTAATTCATTTTCTTAAATTCATTTTTTTGTCCTGTCTTTTATAAGAGGACTGAGGAATCCATTGAAAATGTAAGTGAAATCATGTCACTCCTCTGCTCAACACCTTCCTATAGTTTTCATATCACCTTGAGCAAAAGCCGGTCTTAAAATGATCTCAAGAATATACATCATATTTCCATCTATATCCACTCCCACCCTCTTGCTTTATTTAATACAGTCCATTCTAGCTACACTGGTCTCCTTGAAAATCATAAACCCACTTGTATCGCTTTGTCTTTGATCTTTCTGTTTCCTCTGCCAGATAACTGCATGATTTATGCTTGTGTTGCAGGTTTTAGCTCAATGTTTTCTTTTCATAATCAATTCCCCTACTATAAGCTTGACCTAAATACTGCATGTGATATCATTACACTCAAGTTTTTCATTGTTTATTGAAAATTCAAATCTAACTGTACATTCTATATTTCATCTGGCAACCCTAACTGTGAGGAAGGGGGAAAAAGAAAAATGGATATTGAACAAACAAGCAAAAATTGTCCATTACAGATAGGAAAGGCTTTATCTGAATTACCGAGTTTATGATGAGAGAGTAACAGTTTACCTGCAAAGTTATACATGTTACTTCCCTATTCAAACACCTTTGATGGCTCTCTGTCATTCTAGTACCCAAAGTTTATTCTATGCAGTATGGAAAAACAAAGGCCATCATAATCAATGCTGTCCCTACCTTTCAAGTCTCATATTTTACCATTTCCTTATAGCACATGTTTTCTGCTCTGCATATAGGACAACTTATAATTATTCTGCAGGGAATGTTCCCCTCCCTTTGCTCATGTTATTTTCTGTTCCTAGAATAAGTACTCCCCTCCTTTCCTTTACTTGAAATATAATAACTAATCTTTCAAGACCCGACTCAAAGAATATCACAAAGATATTCTCTGCTGTCTGTTCCCACAACATAAATATGAAGCAAAATAAAACTTTATGATAATACTTTATGGCAATGCATATACTTGCTTATTTGTGTATTACTTCTCTGCTTGATAGAATTGCCTTGATGTCAGAAATGTATTATCACCTTTTAAAAAATTCTAAAACTTGTTATCTTCCACCTTACACCAAGTAAGTGCTTAATAAATATTTGTGAATGAGTAAAAATATATATTTTTTAAAATATATATAAAATATAAATTTAAAATAACATATTACATTTGATAATTAGTAATTTCAAATATATATATGTACTGCTTTAAAAAATTGAAAATCTTTATGACTTTCTGTTGGGAATTGATTTTTTAGAAATGATACCAGGAGCCCAAGCCATAAAGAAAAAAAATGACAAACTGGACTTTCTTAAAATTAAAAACATTTGAAATTCAAAGAACACCATCATGAAAGAAAGTGAAAAGATAGTCTAAAGAACAGAAAGAAGCTATTTGCAAGCCATATGTTTCATAAAATACTTGAATCAAATATATGTAAAGAATTCATGTAAATCAACAATAAAAATACATGTAAATAAATTAATATGAAGGCAAATAATTTGAATAGACATTTCTCCAAAGAAGATATACAAATGAACATAAGTACCTAAAAAGATGTCCAATCTCGTTAGTCATTAGGAAATGCAAATCCAAACCACAAGGAAATATTACTTTGCACCCACTAGAATACCTGAAATAAAAAGATAGACAATAAGAAGTTTTGGTGAAGATGTGGAAAATTAGTACTCTCATACATTGCTGGTAGGAATGTACAATGGTGCAACCACTTTGGAAAACATTTCCTCAACATGTTAAAAATAGAATTGTCATATGGTCCAGCAATTCTACTCTAGGAATCTATCCAAGAGAACTGAAAACATTTGTCCACGTAAAGACTTCTACACTAAAGTTCATGGCAGTTATTTATAGTAGCCAAAAGGTGGACACAACCTTAATGTCTATCAACTGATGTATACATAAATAACATGTAATATATCCCCATGATGGAATACTATTCAGCAATAACAGAAATGAAGTATGGATAACATGCTACAGTACTTGAATGAAATTCAAAAACATCATGCTCAGTGCATAAAACTAGTCACGAAAGAACACAGGTTCAGTGTCTCCACTTCTGTGAAAAGTCCAAAACAGCGAATCTGTATGACAGAAAGTAGTTAGTGGTTGTCTGGGGCTGTGGGTGGGTGAGTGATTGCTAATAATTATGAGATTTCCACTAGGGGTGGAAAAAATGTGAGATTAACTTATGTTTATAGTTGCACAACTCTGTGAGTATACTAAACTCCACTGAACTTTTTATGTTTAAAGAGTGCATTTTATGGCATGTAAATTCTATCCCAGTAAAGCTGCTTAAAATAAGTATTGACTTTTAATACAGTCATTTGTCATTTAAATTAAAGTGCCACAATTTATTTTAAAGGTAAGTCAAGTTAACAGTGGTTTGGAACAAAAACAAGATCTTTTTCTAAGATATAAATCACGGTTTTAATATGACTTTTCTGATATTATTAAGACACACAGTAAGCTCACCATAGAATATATTTAAGGTCATGAGAATAAATAAAAGATTATGTATTTTCTACAAATACAAGTTTCATAAGCACTACAGAATAAAAATTGAGAGTTTTAAAATCTTCTCATGGGTAATCCTAACACAATAGCATAAAGACTATGCAGTGAACATTTACTGCTTAATGAAATTTTAAAAGTTAGCATTTTAAAAGTGTTTTATTTTAATTGCCTGATTGCTCTCTACAGTTAGTTAAATTTCTCTTACCTTGAGCCCATTTAAAAGTATGCAATGTGCTTGTTAAGTGCATTAACAAGATTTTAATGGAGCACAGGTGCACAGAATTGGAACAAACATTTTTCAAATTAGAAAATAAATATCGTTCATTCACACGGAATAAATATTTACCAATATTATATATATAATATATTATATATATAATATATATTACTCAGCATGTACAATTTTATCCTGTTGATTTATATGTTCTGATAAGAGGCAATATGGTAAAGGGGTAAATTAACTGAACTGGGAATAAAAGTTCTGCATTTTAATTCAGATCACCTCTATGTGATTACCTGAGTCTCAGTTTCTCCAAAATTCTTTAGAGCTCTAGAATCTTAAATATGATTTTTCAATTCCATAAAACATTTTTTAAAATAAAAATTTATTTTTCAAGGTTTTTATAGTTTTTTAAGCAAATTTATTAATGTACAAGTAACATATAATTTACGTGCACAATTCTGTCAATTTTGATAAATATATGTGCCTTCATAAACACCCAAATCAAGATAAAGAACATCCCCATAAACCTTAGAAGTGCTCTCATGCCCTCTTGAAGTCAACCCCACCTCCCCCATTCCACCTCCCATTCCAGGCAACAACCAATCTGCTTTCCTGCCATTATAGATTAGGATGATCTTTTCTAGAATTTCAAATAAATTAAATCACACATTATGTACACTTTTGTACGTAGCTTCTATTTCTCAGCATAATGTTTTTGTGATTCATTCATTCTATTTTTTTTTTTTTTTGAGACGGAGTCTTGCTCTGTTGCCCAGGCTGGACTGCAGTGGCAGGATCTCAGCTCACTGCAAGCTCCGCCTCCCGGGTTTACGCCATTCTCCTGCCTCAGCCTCCCGAGCAGCTGGGACTACAGGCGCCCGCCACCTCGCCCGGCTAGATTTTTGTATTTTTTAGTAGAGACGGGGTTTCACAGTGTTAGCCAGGATGGTCTCGATCTCCTGACCTCGTGATCCGCCCGTCTCGGCCTCCCAAAGTGCTGGGATTACAGGCTTGAGCCACCGCGCCCGGCCCATTCATTCTATTGGAGAGATCAGTAATGTGTTTGTTTTCATTGTACAAACATATCAAGTTATATTTGTTTACGCCAAGAATACAATAGTTTCTCCTATTTTTAAGAAATGTTTTTGAATTTAATTATTTAGCATGATTGCATTGTAGTTTTATTTATAGCATGTAAACATTATTTCCAAGAATCCCTGTTGGTTACTAAATTATCTCTTAAGATACAAGTTGAATCTACAGACCTAATTCTGTGAAGATATCATTCCACATCTGAACATAGAACTGCTGTATTGTGGGTGCTAAACTCTATTTAATAAAAGGGGTAAGTGATGTTACGAATATGTGGGAATGTTGGAGTGTGTACTGCAGTTCATTAATCACATCTCCCTTTAGAGTCTCTATTCCCCTTTCTGCTGGAAATGTTGCTGGTTGAAGGATCAGAGCTGAACATTTCTCTCAGAATTGCTCTTAGAGGAAGGGAATTGTGAACTTCTACAGTACACAGCTATCTGTACATTGAACTCGGAAAGGCCAGTTTATAATCATTAGGCAGCACTCAAGATCTGGATTAGGAAAGACCGGTGAAATCAATTGCCAGTCAGTTATTTCCAAATTTGAGATAACTGAGGTATGATAACTAATTTTAGAGGGGTTTTTCCATAATTTTAAATATCTTCAAATCCTGTATACAGTCTACAAGTAACTAGACAAGTGTAAGATTTATTAGAACTTCTGCCTTATCGCATTGAGAAATTCCTCCAGTCAACTTTAAAAAGGCAATTGTCTCTGTCTTTCTCTGCTCTTTTAATTTTGATTCGCTTAGCTATTTCTCCACACTCTCACATTGTATTAGGTTATTGGACTTAACACTACTTCTTTCCATTTGCCTGCATTTCCTTTCTCTGTGTTTTATCTTTCTCACTGCTTTTATGATGCTTTCTGTTCTTCCCATTCTTCTATAGTCCGTTCTGCTCTATGTGTCATTTGCATTCCTAAATATCATGAGCCATGCAATATTGTGCAATAAAAAACACAGGGCTTAAGGGGGTAATGAAGTTTATGGCACAACCCTAAAAGCTTTATCAGTGTCACATTAAAATAAAGGTAAAAAAGCTAATAAAAATGGTAGCACAGTTTTGCACCTGTTAAATAGTTAGAAATTGCACAAATACAGTGATACTTTTTTTTTTTTTTTTTTCCTGAGAAAAAGCTGAAGTTTGCTTGTGGAGTTAGAAGACTTAAAGGCTTTCATTTTTTGTGAAGTTGTAAAAGGAAGGGTATCCGAAATCAGACAGAAAGTTGTAACACAGGTGTTGATGGGCAAATTTCTAACATACATGGGACACTGAGGTCAGTTTTAGATGTTTGAGGAATGGGCATGTGTGCGTTTTATGTGTTCCTACGTGGCTTGTTTCAGCCAGGTGTGGTTTTCTCTATTTAGCCAGTGCTTCTCAGGAACAAAATTGCATGTTAAAAAACACAAAAAAATTACATTACATTGAAATTGTTTTCTAATATATCAATCATGTTGAAAGAAATTCATGTTTTTAAACAAGTGCTTAAAAAGTGAGCAGAAATAAGCGTACTTTCTGTGTTTTCTCTCTATACTTTCTGTTTCTACTTTTTTTTTTTCTCTTAGTTATTTCTCCCAAATTGCTGCACTGTCCTCACTACAAAACTTCTCCAATGTAGCTAGGCTGAGGAGCATACTTTTATTTATTATTATTATTTTATTTTTATATATTTATTTATTTATTTATTTTATTTATTTTTTGGTCAGAGTCTCACTCTTTCACTTAGGCTGGAGCACGCTAATGCAATCATGGCTCACTACAACTTGGACCTTGCTCAAGCAATCTGCCCACCTCTGTCTCTCTAGTTGCTGGGATTATGGGTGCATGCCACAATACCTGGGTAATTTTTCTATTGTTTAGAGATGGAGTCTCCCCATGTTGCCCAGGCAGGTCTCAAACTCCAGACATCAAGTGATCCTCCTGCCCCGGCCTCCCAAACTACTGGGATTACAAGAGGGAGCCACCGCATACAGCCCATACTTTCTTTTCTTTTCTTATTTATGTATGTATGTATTTATGTATGTATGTATGCATGTATTTAAAGGCTGTAAGGCTCTGTTGCCCATGCTGGAGTGGTGTGGCATGATCATGGTTCACTACAGCCTCAAAGTCCTGGGCTCAAGCCATCCTTATGCCTCAGCCTCTTGAGCAGCTAGGACAACAGGTGCATGCCACCACACCCTCATTTTTTTTTTTTTTAATTTTTTTCTAGAGATGAGGTCTTGCTATGCCACCCAGGCTGGTCTCAAATTCAATACCTCAAGCAGTCTCCTGCCTCAACCTCCCAAAGCACTGAGATTACAAGAGTGAACCACAACACCCGGCCTCTTAATTTTTAATCGACAAATAATAAATGTACATATTCGTGGGATACAATGTAAAGTTTTGATATTTGTATACAATGTGGAATGATTCAATCAATTTAATTAACATATCTGTCACTCGCTTACTTACCATTTTTGTGGTGAGAGCACTTAAAATCTACTATTCTAGCAATGCATTATTATTAACTATAGTCATCATGCTGTGTCATAGAACATTATTCTTACTGTACAATTGAATCATTTTACTCTTTAACTAACATCTCCCATTAACTCATCACAGTCATCCTCTTTTTCCAGCCTCTGGCAACCACCATTCTACTAACAACTTCTATGCGTTTGACTTTTTTAGATTCTACAGATAAGCGAGGTGAAGAAGAATTTGTCTTTCTGTGCCTGGCTGATTTTACTTAGAATAATGTCCTCCAGGTTCATCCTTGTTGTCACAAATGACAGAATTTCCTTCTTTTTAGAATCTGAATAGTATTTCATTGTGTATGTATACCACACTCACTTTTATCCATTCATCCAGTGATAGACACCTAGGTTGATACCGTTTATTGGCTATTGTAAATAATTCTGCATTGAACATGGGAGTGCAGATATCTCTCCCACACACTGATTTCAATTCCTTTAGTTATATACCCAGAAGTGAGATTTCTGGATTCTATGATAATTTTGAATTTTTGAGGAACTCTCGTACTTTTTTCCATAGTGGCTATACTAATTTACATTTTTACTAGTAGTGTACAAGGGTTCCATTTTCCCACATTCTTATTCTCTCACCAACACTTACTGGCTTTTTGCTAATAGCCATTCTAACATGTATGAAGTGATATCTCATTGTGGTTTTAATTTGCATTTCCCTGATGCATTGTTGGTATTGAGCATTTTTTCATATATCTGCTGGTCATTTGTATGTCTTCTTTTGAGAAATGTTTATTCAGGTCTCTTCCCTGTTTCTTAATCTGAGGATTTCTTTTCTTTCTATTGAGGTGTTTGAGTTGTTTATATATTTTGGACTTGAGCTGTAGGGCATACTTCTGAAGATACACTTTTAGAAAACCCTGGTTTCTATGCAGTCCTTTCGGAAAGAAGAAAAATCATCTCTCAAAATATTTAAACCCTTTTAGCCTCCTTCTTGTGGGTTGTGTGCATGCATGATTTTATGTTAATAGTAATATAGAAATAAAAACTTTTCTATGCTATATGTTTGTTCCAGCTAGGTCAGATTCACAGCAGGAATAATCTTTAATAAAAAATATTTGGTAAGTTCTTTTCCTGGGCATCATTGAAAATAAAACTTAAAAATTTACAAAGGATCTTGAACAAAGATTTTTAAATTGCACACTTTATAGGTCCTTACCTATTAATTAAAAATAATGTGTGGTGTTATATCAATATGGTGTTGTAAATTAATAATAAACTATATCTAATTGATAAAATAGTAGCTAGTACTTAATGTTTAGGATACCTTAGTGTTTTATGCTATGTTTTACATATAGAGAGAATATAGCATACTTTCCATTTCAAATACATCTATTAAACTGATTGAAAATTACTGATCTACCTTCATATTTTAATGTCAATTAACAGTTTCCTCAGAAACTTAGTTTTTTGGCAAAGCTAGTTCTTTTCAGAATTTCTTATTTCTCAGTGTGAAAGCAGTGTCAGTTTAATTTCTTTAAGTTTATTTTAAATTTTAAATGAAAGATGAAAATTCTTAAGTGCCATTTCTTTTTCTATTCCTGCAGCGTTTGTCCAATGGTTCTATAGACTCAACCGATGAAACTAGTCAAATAGTTGAACTACAAGAATTGCTTGAAAAGCAAAACTATGAAATGGCCCAGATGAAAGAACGTTTAGCAGCCCTTTCTTCCCGAGTGGGAGAGGTGGAACAGGAAGCAGAGACAGCAAGAAAGGATCTCATTAAAACAGAAGAAATGAACACCAAGTATCAAAGGGACATTAGGGAGGTAAGTGATTCATCTTACTTTCAGTCTTTGATTTCTGAATGCTGCTTCTGAGATACTGTTTCCATAATTTCCCTTAATGACCATACACTTTTTACTTCCCAAAAGACCATACTTTGGCATGCATTATATTAGTTATGAAACTTGTTCAATAGGGCAAATAGTTTACTTCATGAGCACTTTAAATATATATGGAAAGAAATATGTGCTATCAAAGGTCAGATATAACAAAGACATTCTGAAGCTGTGAATAAATTTTTTTAAACGTAAGCTTTTAATTTTAAATAACCCTAAATATGTGTATGAATCGTGAATTGCTATACTCATACTCTTAGCATATAGAAATACTACAAAAATACTTCAAATTGTTCCATTGCTTGTTTTTGTTTTGTGTCATGAAGGTGAATGTATCTCTGTTAATATGCATATACACGCATATGTATAACATAACCTTTCTTTGTCTGTATATTAAATTCCTGTTAGACATAACATCCCTTTTACTACTTAAAAATGAGTACTTTAGTCACTTCTCAGCCTCTTGGCTAATATCAAGTGAAAAAATAAAGTACTTTAAGTTACTACAAAAGATACTAGGAGATGTTTGATTTGTAACACTGTCAAATCGTTTTACCTGCTAAGGTGAAAGTTTAGAATCTTTTCACTTTTTCACCTTTTCACTCACAACTAAAAAGAAAATTATATTTGTGGAAATTGAGTTTTCTTACTTTTTGCCTTTTCCATTTTTACATATTTTAAATGTATTTGTATCTTTTAAAAATATTTTTTGTATCTAATTAGCTAGTTGTTCATCAAGTTGGCCCTATTCTATGTACCCAATTCTTTTCTTACCATTCTCTTATAAGCCAATTTTATCTTACTTTTTCCCTGACTGTTCCACCAAAACTCTTCTCATAAAAGTCATTATTGACCTCCATGTTACTGAATCCGGGGTTCAATTCTCAGTCCTCTTAAGCACTTGATCCATTTTCCAGAGGACTTCCTCACTGGGCTAATAGCACATTCTCCTCTCCTGGTTTTCATCCGTATTTACTTGCTTACCTAATCGCAGGCTCTTTTACTGCTTCTGTTTCTCCTCCCCTACCTTGGAGTGTCTTCCCTTCTCCACCTACTTTTATTTCCCTGGTAAATTTCTGCAGTCTCATGGCTCCAAAAGCCACCATCATCTTAGGACTCCCAACTAATATCTCCAGCTTGTTCTTCTTTCCTAATTTCCCGATGTTTCTCTCTCAATCACTAAGGGATATCTCAAAATTAGCATTTTCAAACTCTTTTCTTGATGTTTTCTCAACAAACCAGACCCTCCTGCAGTCTTCCATATCCATTATTATTGTTGCTTAGGCCAAAAGTCTTGGAGCTGTCCTTAAGATCTCTCCCCTCACACACTTGGTTTGATTCAGCAATAAATCCTGTTATCTACAATTTCAAAATATTCATAATGGGACCTCTTCTCAGAATCTTCGTGGCTTTTTCTTTTTCTACACAATCACTTTCTCTTAGTGGATTATTTCAATAGTCATCTGTTCCCTGGTGGTCTTGCTCATGCCTTCAGCTCACCTCAGTCTGTGCTCAACACAGCAGCTTAAGCTGCCTGCCTGTAAGTCAGTTCATGTCATTTTTCTGCTTAAAACATTTTAATGACTACCTATTCTACTTACAGTATTATCAAAGCCCTTACAGTGCTCTATAAGCCATATACAATCTCTCTAATACCACCTTCCTAACCTCCTGGAGATCATGTACTGTCTCATCCGACCATGCTCTGCTCAACTGGAGTGACCTCTTAAGCAAGCCAGACCTGTTTTATTACATTTTCTTTTCTCTCTGCCTTTTGTTCAATGTTGTTTTCTCAGTGAAATGTCCCCTGACCTTGCTATGTACACATATACACTCTCCTTCTTTTGTTTGCTTATCCCACAGGACTTTCTATCACCTGACACAATGTATATTTATTTTACTGATATAGTTGGTTATCATATGCCTCCCTCCCCAACTATTCCTAAACATCTATAAGGGCTAAGATTTTTTTTTCTTGTTTTGTTCACTGCTGTCTTCAGAGTACCTATGCAGCTATTGATTGTATAATAGGCACTCAAAAAATCTTTGCTGAAAGAATAGATATTTATAAGTAAATATCAGAAGGTGTGAATGATATCAGAATATGTACTAAGATGATGCCTACTAGCAAAACAAAACAAAAAGAGATAGATGAAGCATGAAGTGGTAGACTGCTCCACTGCAACACAGATAATGATACAACTTTTTATGAATTAATAGTTCATGGCTGCATCTCTCCTCTTCATCCTCCCCACAATTCCAACTCAGAGAGTTCTTAAAGACAGTTTAACCTCTCTTCTGTATCACTAATAAGGAATTACTGGGATTTCTGGCTATCAAATCATCGGGCTCACTTCTTGATCTGTTGTTCATTCTCTCTGTCTTCATTCTCTTGGTTCTGGAGATTTAGATGATTTCCTTTCATTTTAGTACTCATTGCTCTGTTAATGCTCATCTAATCCAGCATCACTTACAGGTAAGGTCCAACATCCGATTCCCATTTTCTTACTGCCCATTTAAAAATAACTCCTTGATACTAATAGTCTCGGAATGTAGGTGACAAAACGCCCAGTCAGATGGAAAATGCACTCCTCTGATGCCAGGTGTTCTTTGATTAAGAATCTTCTCATGGGCAAAACGTTCTCCTTTCGTGTGGAATTATTTTAAAATACAACTACTCTTATCAGCCCCATCGTGTCTATGTTTATATTTTGGAAGAGTTTCTGGAGAAAGGAATATCTCTCATCACCCACCTTTGAAAGGAGATTGCAAACACAAATATTTTCAGAGCCAGGCTGGCAATGGAAAAGTAAAAAGTGCCAGGTGCAAGACAGTAGGAAGTGATGGCATTGATGAGAACTGTGAAAGGGCCTATACTCAGCCAGCATTACTGGATGTATCACTTTTTTTTTGTATGCACACACACACACACACACACACACACACAGAGCACTGTGAAGGCTAAATAAACTAATTCTGAAATATTCAGATCTCAAGACCCAGGCCTGTGGCTTATGAAGGATTTTTTAAGGAAGAGTCACATGTGAAAACTATTACAGTTGTGTTACATGGAAATTCTCAAATTCCTCACAACTGGCAAAAAGAGGAAATGCTAATTATTATCTCCATTTTTCTCAGATGAGAACCATAAGGTTCAGTGAGGTAAAGTAACTTGCCAAAGGTCTGTGCAGTTCTCTCCCCAGCAGCACAGCAGAGAAACAAGATCAGCATGGCTTTAAAACCTGCGCTTCTTCCACTATGAACTACTTCCAAAATCAACACAGCGTAATAATTAATTCAGTGATAGCAATTATCATAAAATGCAGCTACAATATAACTGTTCTTTAAATAATCAATATTTGGATCTTTTTTTTTTCCAATAAGCAAGAAGATGTGAAAATCACATAGTTAAAAAAAACAGATTACTTAGCACTTAAAGCTTTTATTTTCTTGAATAATATTTTACTGGGTTATGGTCACAGAGAGTCAACTGGATTGCAAGTTACTTTTTCTTTTCTTAATTATTCTCTTAAAACATTATTTATTTATTTTAGAGACAGAGTCTTGCTCTGTTGTCCAGGCTGAAGTGCAGTAGTGTTTTCAGCTCACTACAACCTTGAACTCCTATGCTCAAGCAATCCTCTCACCTCAGCCTTTGGAGTAGCTAAGACTACAGGGCATGTGTCATGATGTCTGGAAAATTTTTGTATTTTTATCGAGACAGGGTCCTACTATGTTGCTCAGGCTGGTCTCAAATTCCTGGTTCAAGCGATCCTCCCACCTCATCCTCCCAGTGGACTATGATTATGGGCGTAAGCCACGGATTGCAAGTTTCTTAATAGAAAAAAATAAGCTCCCTTTTCTTGATACTCGTATAACATTTCTAACATAGTATAATTTATAAATTGTACAGGTAATAAATGTTTGTTGTAATAATTGAGGAAAAATTAGGAAATAAGAAAAAAACAACCACATAATAAAAAATGGAAAGGTAATTTGCTTTGCATGTGAGGACATTCTAAGGTATCTAAAAATGAACTATTATTTTGAGTAGCAAAAACTGCATTTACTTTTGCAACAATCTATTTTATAAATATGTTCCACTGATGGCTTCAGAATATATTTTTGTAATTTTTCTTTGTCAAAAAAGAAACCTATCCAAAATTTACTTTCGTTTTACATTTTGTCTTCAAACAAAACTCCTTAAATTGATTTTGACCTATGAAGAATAGGTGAGTTGGATTAAAGCTAGACACAACACTCAAATTAGAAAAATAGACAATCTTATAAATGTAGCTTATCTCTCCAGTTTTTAATCAAGAGGATTATTAATTGTGTATGGATAATAATATATCACATACATAGCTGTGCAAATAGCTAAAATTTTCGGTGGAATATTTTAATTACATTTTGTTTTGTGAATAAAACCATCTTGTATTTCCAACTTCCTATTAACAGTTCTTCAGAATTTCACTATGTGATTAAATGAATTAAATACATATCAGTGTTGCCTTTTCTATTATCTGAAACATGTAGTTATATTTTTCACCTTAATAGATCTAAATTACCAGAGAGTTATATTTATTAGATATGAAAAATATGAAATTTATATATAAACTTCAGGGCAAGAGATAATTGAATCTTTATTTTTTCTCATTTTTTGTAGGTAGCAAGTTTTAGGGACTAGAAAAAGCTCCCTTTTTTAGAATTTTTCAAATGACAGAGGGATAAGCTATTTCTCTGACTTGTAAATCCAGTTTATTTTTGGCAACACAGCCTGCAGTTAAAAATTGAATCTCCCACATGAATCACTGAATCAAAAAATACAGTACCAAAATTACAAAATGCAAAAAATCCTGCATGTAATGTATGTCATAGAGTGAGATCATCTAATTGTGTACATAAGAGGAATTAATAATAAAAAAAAGACTATTATTTATCGAGGGTGTTTTCTACATGAGACACCATACAAAGCACTTCCTGAGTCCTAACAGCAATACTATGTGCTACATATTAGAATCTTAACTCACATAACATATGAAGAAGGTGAAGCACAGAAAAGGTGAGCAACATTGACCCTTGTAACAGAGTTAGTAAGTGTCCCGAACTAGCATTTGGAGCAAGTATGTACTACTTCAGTGCTCATGTTCTTGAGAAATGTGTGTATGTCTTTTGTTGATTTTATTGCTGTTAAAATGTAGTAAGAAGTTTATTTATACAGGTTAGCTTTAGACTTTTCTCTTCAGGCCACGAAATTTTCCCAGAGTTCTGTTTGCAAGTGAAACGTACAGAATACAATATTAAGCACTCTGAAAGGATCCTCTAAGATAAAAACTCTACCATCACTGAGATAAAAAATATATAAAGTAGAAAAAGTCAAAAGTGAAAATAAGAAGTGTTTAGATAATAGACATTATTTGGGATGCCTAAAATCTAGGGGTATGTATATAATATTTCTTAAAAATTAGTCTGGCTAATTTTTGCTGAATTCATAGATTAAATTTAATTTTTTATTTTTGCACTTTAATGTCAACATAATTAACCAAGTAGCTTTTGACTGGGTCTTGATGGTCAGTATGATTGAGCTAGACAAAGACGACAAAACATATTCCAGGTAGACATGAAGTCACAGAGTGCATTAGTTTTGTAGGGCTGCCATAACAAATTGCCACAAACTGGATGGCTTAAAACAACCATAATTTAGTTACTCACTGTTTTAGAGGCTTTAAGTCTGAAATCAATGTTTCAGCAGGGCCATATTCTCTCTGAAGGCTCTAGTGAGATCTTCTTCACCCCTTCTAGCTTCTAATGGTTACTGGCAATCATTGGCATTCTTGACTGGTAGCAGTATAACTCTGTATAACTCCATTCTCTGACTGCCTTCCTCCTTCTTCCCCCTATTTCTCTGTCCCCAAATCCCCTCCTTATAAAAACACCAGTCATTGGATTTAGGGCCTATCCTAATCCTGTATGACCCCGTCTTAACTTGATTATGTCAACAAAATCTTATTTGCACATAAGATCACATTCATAGGTTCAGAGTGGACACAAATTTTGGGGGGATGTTATTAGCCCCAGTACACAGAAGTAAGGAAGTATCAGGTCACAAAACCACTTTTTTTCTAGGCTTTGTAGCTCAGATTTTACCCTGAAGATGGAGGGGAAGAAATAAAAGTACTGAAACCAAGAAGCAGTATGATCAGAGTAGCATTTAGAAATATCTCTTGGGCAGCAGGGTGGAGGAAAAGTAAGGAGAATAAAAGACAAAAAATACAAGAGAGAGAGCTAACTTGTAGGTGAGCAGGAGACTAGGGACAACACGATGAGTTTCATGGTGGATCTATTACTTTTTTTTTTTTTTTTTTCTTGGAATGGAGTCTTGCCCTTCGCCCAGGCTGGAGTATAACAGTGCAATCTTGGCTCGCTGCAACCTCTGTCTCCCAAGTTCAAGTGATTCTCAGGCCTTAGCCTCTCCAAATAGCTGGGATTACACACATGTGTCATGACGCCCAGCTAAGTTTTTTGTATTTTTAGTAGAGACGGAGTTTCACTATGTTGATCAGGAAGGCTGGTCTTGAACTCTTGACCTCAAGTGATCTGCCCACCTTGGCCTCTCAAAATTCTGGGATTACAGGTGTGAGCCATCACCTCTGGCTGATCTATTACTTTTTAATTAATTTTAATTTTTTATGTATACAAAACTTTTCAAAGTCAAATAACGGCATGTATAAAGATGGTACATATATAAACACACACAGCATCTCACTTCAAGTTTTCATCCCATTTCCCTGAAATTCTTAATGTCAACCCTTTTATCCACGACTTCTGGTATTTTCTCTCTTTATTTAAACAAAATTTATGTCTTGGTCTTAGATTAGGACATTACCTATTTTATTCCTTATTTTACTTTTTATTCTACCTATCCTTTCATTAGAGTTATCATCTGAAAAAAATAAAAAATAAAAATAAAGAAAATTGGAAGGCTGTCTGCTTATCTGATTATTATAGGTGATGGGACTGGCTCTGGACCCTGTAGGAGAGTGGCAAAGGCACTGATTAGGAATAAGTGATGAAATGATTCTGGATAATAAGATATGGAAACTATTGCCATTTCCTCAATTCCAGAATTGTTATACAAAGAAGCTTCCCACGTTCTCAGGAAACCATTCCAGGCCAATGAGCCTCACTTCTGCACTTGATTTTCCCCCAACATCTTGTCAATAAAGTAGGTTATCTAACTACCAGTAAATTTTCACGTAAGCTGTGAGTAAGGTAAAATTATCTCCATATTACTATCTATAAATTTGATTATTTAAAAATTACTGTTTAAAATATTATCAATGCCATGATTTTCTCCACTTGAACTTGATTTTTCCATATATTTATGCGTTCATGGACTTCTTTAAACTCTTATGTAATTGAAACATATATAACTAGGTAAATGGTTAAGAGTCTAAGTCAGTTGGTAAACTTGTAAATAAGATCCAAATGTACTATTTTTTTTTGGTGGCCTGCTGTTTTAACCACAGAATTCCTCTTAACATAAAGGTAAGAATACGGATGGTATTTGTTATCTATTTGAAGATTGCTTTACAATTTAGAACTGTAGTCGCCATTTTAACAATTTTATGATTTGCAACACTACTCATAATTGTAATTAATTTTACTGCATAATGAACTAATTTATCTGCCACTTCTCTTACAAGAGTGCCAGTTCTACAGTAGACAGTTTCAAAAGCTGCACCATTGTATTCTTAGACAGCAAAATGCTTTTGGTTAACCAAAGATACAAAAATAATTCTGACAACTAAGTTGGGAAAAGTCACCTGAAATCTTGCATTCCTTCAATGAAAAGAAAGGAATGAGTATTTATTTCAAGAATGCAATAGTTTTTATATTTCTTTTATATTTAACAAGACAATAATTAAACAATCTGAGAATCTGACTTGCTTTTTTAAAATTATTTTAATTGTAGGCCATGGCACAAAAGGAAGATATGGAAGAAAGAATTACAACCCTTGAAAAGCGTTACCTCAGTGCTCAGAGAGAATCTACCTCCATACATGACATGAATGATAAACTAGAAAATGAGTTAGCAAATAAAGAAGCTATCCTACGGCAGGTTCAGTATCTCTGTCTTGGTTTTTTTCTGGTCCATGCGTTCTCATCATTCTCACAAAACAGGGAGTAAATAAAACAGGGTACTTCTTGACAGATGTTTGAGTAATCATTCTCTAAAATTTAAAATTGTCTGGCAAAACAAATATGATTTTCAGTGTGAAATTTCCTTTCTAGAAAGATAAATTATTTATCTGAATAATAATACAAGTAATGACTATGACTTACTTTTCATATAGGCATGAGCCAGAAATTGTGCTAAACAGTTTTCGTGTATTACCTCACTTAATTCTAACCACCACCTATGAAGTAGGCAGAGTTATTATGCTGAAGACACTACAGTTCAGAGACAGTCACACTTTCCCAAGATCATACATCTACTAAACACCAGAGCCAATAGTGGAATCCTAAGTTTATTGGGCTCTAGAGCACAAACAGGCAAACTATAGCTGTGGGCCAAAGCTGGTTGGTTGCCTTCTCTTGTTAATCAAGTCTTATTGGAACACAGCCATGCCCAATCATTTAATCATTGTCTATGACTGTTTTTGTGCTACAATACAGTTGAGTATTTGGGATTGAGGCCATATGGTACATGAGGCCTAAAATTTTTACTATCTGACCTGTTACTGAAAATGTTTGCCAACCTTATCTCCAGAGCCTGGATCATCATGCTACAATACCTCTCCCACTCCAGTCTAAATACTATGATTTTCAATATTTTGCTATGGTGGTATATCTGATGTCTTAGTACTGAGCTATATTCCCTTTGTTAAAATTTATACTCATGAGTAATTTCTTTCCTTTTTGCTGCCAGTGGTAAGAACTTTTTTATTGTTTTAATGTGCTTAAATTTATGAAGGAAATGGATAAGCAATATATGAAAACAAGACAGCAATCAACACTTTGCACATTTAGGTGTGGTAGTGGCTGATTTTAAATCTAAAATCATGGCTGAAGTGCAAAGCCCCCGGCGACTGGTGTTTGCTATCCAAACTCTGACTCTTTAAGTGTCTCTGCTCCCATTCCCATTTCAGATGGAAGAGAAAAACAGACAGTTACAAGAACGTCTTGAGCTAGCTGAACAAAAGTTGCAGCAGACCATGAGGAAGGCTGAAACCTTGCCTGAAGTAGAGGCTGAACTGGCTCAGAGAATTGCAGCCCTAACCAAGGTACTGCATTAGAACAATTGGTCAACCTAGATATATTTGTCGAAAGGATTAGCAATCGAAATGTATAAAGATTTTCTATAGGCTTTATGAAAATTAAGTTTATTTAATCTTTATTATATTTGTCTGTTATTAAGTCAGTTTTTTCTTGTCATACATATTTATGCCAGCAGGAATAATTGTTATACAAATGTGATGACCCCCCTGCCTATTTAAACATTAACAAAACAAGTAAAATTTCATGTCATTGTTATAGTTACTTTTCCATGGTAATATTTGTATAAGAATAATCCTGGAGACAAACAAAAACGATAATGTTATCTATATGAGACACAACAATTTAACAGTCTTCACATCAATTGCTATTAGAAGTATACAAAATATCATAACTTTTTGATTCCTCCCCAACTACAGTATAAAACTTGTTAGAAGTGGGAAGTTAGACTTATAAAAGTCTGAGGTCTAAACAATTAAACAGTCAGAAAGCGGTTTTACAGTTGTAATTTCCTCTGAAAATTAAAATCAATAATACTCTGAAGAATGTTCAAAATTTTCTGTGTAATATGGCTGGTAGATTCTGCAACTATCTGAATATTTTGGAATTTTACAAGCATTATAATGTTAAAAAGGACTATTCTGACCTCTGACAGTCAAACGGAAATAGTATCATTTCAAAGTGTGTGTACATGTCACAAGTTATATAAAAGCGCATTTTGTCACTAAAAGCCTGTTTGACATTTGATATGAATTCAAAAATAATCACACAATTTATATTTTTACACAATCATTAATATTTGCTAAGTTTTCAAGGCCACTACAGTAAATGAGTATGATAGGTATTTGGACTTCAAGTTTAAAATTATGGGATTAGGATTTACCCAAAATAATTGATGCAGCAATGAAGTAGACATACACGCATGATTTTCTAAAAAAGCAATTAATTAAAAATGAACAGTGGACTGATCTTCCTGTTGGTTAAAATAGGACAGTTAAGCAGGTAATGGAAGGCAAACCTTTGACGAAGTAGAGCAGGATTAGAGAGCGTTGAAACAGTTGCTTGTTTGCAGAGTGTTGGAGTAACTAGTTTGCTAAAACTGATTGAGGTGGGATTATAATTTGGATCGTTCCGTAGTCACAAACCATGCCAGTAAACTACTATGGCAATTTCAGGAATGTGTGATTTCTAAGATAAACATAAATTTATCATTTAATTTGAAAAAAAAATTTAAATATGTTGGTATTATTTCATTTTTTTCCTGCAAACACAGATCTTAAATGACTATAACATAGACTAAGATATGCATAATTAGCCCTTTCATCTAAAGAACATAAAGGCCTTTCAAAAAGAGTTATCTTTTTCAATTGCACTGTTTTGGGGGGTTAGATGAGTGACTGAATACGAAAAATAACTTTTGTAAAGTTGTAGCTTAAAATAATGATCAATATTATCCTGACTAAAACACAAGAAAGTCTACAATTTCCCCTCATTTACAATTCAGAAAATCACTGCCCCACATTAACCTTTGATAGACTGAGAATAAAAACAATTTAAAATATAATATTTGACATAAAAATACTATATTAAATATTACCAAGAATTATTGATTTAGAATATGTAAAAATAACTGGAATTAGGTGCCTTATATTCTTTGCTTTTATCTTGTCTATTCTGTTAAATTCATTCATATATATATATATAATATTACCTTGGGCACAAAAAATAGCTCCCCTCAGCTTTCTCCTCCCTAATATACTACCAAAATTCCACTGTCTCTGAACCTCTTTGATTTCATTTTTCAGAAAATTGGAATTCTTCCAAAAAGTCTTCAAATGCTCTAATTCACTCTCCTTTTTATCACTTTCTTTTCTGACTAGTGCTATGTCAACAACATATTTCAAATACACACTTTTTATATTATTACCGTATTTTATTCATTATGAAAGCTCCTTAAGTACTGAGATTTTATCCTGAACACATTCCTTTTGCCTGTATTTTTTTTTAACATTTGAGGATCATCCTTTCATTTCTTCTGCCAAGTTTTTTGGTTTCAACAGCCTTGTACTTTTTCTTGTACTCTGTTCTCAAGACCTTTAGGGTCTATCTTTATACCTGTTGTTTTTTCTGTTTCAGTTTGTTTCAGATATTTCCCTATTATGGATCATCACAGTCTTCTTCTTTTGTTAACCTTTTGACTGCTCACTAAAGTAAAAATATTTCTTCTTAGCTTAAACATGGGTTCCTCCTCCTATATTTTGAATGATATTCTTAATAACCCCTCAGACATTTTATTTTACCAATATACTTTTTTTCTACTTTACTATCACTTTTCTTCTTTTTTCTAGGTCTTTCTCTTTAAATTTAATTTCTTCTCCCTTTCTGAGTTTGTTCATGTTCTTCTCAAAACCATTTCTGCCTGTAGTTCATCCTGAAACTTTAGTATATTTTAAATTTTCCTATATCATATTAAGGAGTGAAACCAAGATAAACAGTTTTTCACCAAGGAGTATAAAAAATAGCAGACTGTTTCTGTGTGATCTTCGTATTTACAACAATTGCTGAAACTGTAGTTTTCACATAGACTGAAAATCAGCACTGTTGGTTGAAAATTGGTCCCAGTATATATTATTTAGAAGGGATGTCTGAATGCATTCTTTGATAAACTATTTTTCTCCTTCTGATGTATGTGTGTGTTTGCGCGCACGCATGTGTATAGGCGAAGCTTATTTATGGCTTTAGAAAGTCAGAATTATTGATTAATGGCTATGGATACAACTAAAACTTTTGCTTTGGTGAGTTTATACACAATTAACCAATAAAGATTACTTTTGGCTCCCAGTCTTATGATTTATTATATCTACATTTTAATTAAAATGCATATTCCTTTAGCAAGGACATAATTCATCTTGAATGAGGTATTTTATTTATTTCTAGTACCAATAAAATGTATCAGCAGTAACAATAATTTAAACAGGACCAAATTCTTATTTTATCTCTGAAGTGAATTTTCAAAATTTTGGTGTGTTGTGTGTGTGTGTGTGTGTTTTTTTTTTTAAGTTTTATGTGTTTTTAATAAGTAAACAAAAAGAACTAGAAGTTTTAAAGACCTCTAAAAACTTGTATTTTTGAAGACACAGTTTTGGCAGTTGAAATATTCATGTCTCAGGTGTCTTGAGTCATCTAATTAATTTAAACACCAATAACTACATGTTAAAATGTAATTTTGAAAGATCACAGATACCTTTATGAATTTAGATTATATAATTTCAACAACATTTTTATCCACTTACCGTATTCTTAATCTAACTCTAAATTTTAAATAATATTATAAAAAAGTTATGGCATTTGGGGACCAAGGTAATTCTGTGTAGCTTCTAAATTGGAAATTTGAGGATGACCTGGAAGAAATAAATTGGTTATTTGTTATGTCTTTATTATCTTCCACATTTATAAAATAAGAATATCGGAAGGAAAACCTTACAAAATGTAAATGTTGAATCATAGTTTGCATAAGCACACCAGAATTGAAATGTTAAATGTTTGCTTTCATAGGTTAAATTTGAATTTATTGCATAAAATAGTACATATGCATCTGAATCAAATGAATAGGTTACTATTTCTTTTCAGTTACTGCATGACATATTTATATATAGTTCTATATTGGCATAAAGTGAGTTTCACTGTTTTAGAACGAACTTATAAAATGTGATAGAATATGCTCTGGAGTTAAATTTTGTGGTCCTGACATAGAGTCCTTTAGATGTAATAATTATTTAACTTGCAATGATTAAAATGTTGATGTAACTTCATATGTAATCCTTGCATAACATACTAACAATTTTGCTATCAACAATGTCACATGTGTTGAACACTCTGCACCTGTGGTAACCTGACAGTCACTTCCAAGACATGTATCTAACCTTGGCACTGGGCAAACACGAGCTTACAAGGAAACTGTGCCGCCTGTTCACTTGAGGCACTATTTTGTTTCCACAGCAACAAATCAGTGGAGAAACAGTTTGGAATTGGCCCCTGGTGTCATTTAGGAGAGTCACAAACAAGATTTCTTGTTCTCACAGCATTATTATCACTGGATAATTCGAGGACTTTCAATCATTTTCTTTTAAAATTTCTAATTAAACCTATCTGAGAGTAGGCCATTAAATTCTAGATCAATATCTGAAAGTAGACCATTAGACCAATATCTGAGATCAAGTATCTGAGAGTAGGCCGATTCTAGACCAATGACCATAGTGTGCATTCAGAGAACAGAAATCATTTCATAAGTTTTCCTGTTGCTGAGGAAACTCAATCTTGCTTGAACTGGGGACTACTCTCAATAACCCCCAGGTTAGTTTTTTATCTTATTTCTACAGAGCAAGGTTTAGAATAAATTTTGTTCCAAATTAATTACACCTGAGTCATTGTCTAGCATATTCCTCAACATTGTGATACTACTGCTTCCATCATTTTCAAGTAATATAGACAAAGAAACCCAAATATAAACTTCTAACAGTCTATCAGAGACATATTCTGGTGTTTGGTTTCCCATAATTCCAATTATTATATAACTCTTTCAGAGTTGCTTTATTCATTCTGTAGTATTCTTTCATTGCCAGCCATCACTAACCTTTCATATCTTAGGTTGATAGCTTTTTATTTTAGTATATTATTTTTTATTTAAAACCATTAACTGCATCGTGTTCACCAAATATCAATGTAGTTCTTTCCACATAAAATTCTGTCTATTAAAATATTAAATTTGCTGTCACACTTTTCTTTTAAGCATTCTGTGCTATGTTCTGTTCAGTGTCAGTGTCTTTAGTTCTGATTTTTCAATTTTGTCCCTCTCCTTTTCCTTGACTCGTTAGTCTGATCCAACCTCTTCTACCTCATCTGATGATTATCAATATGTTATGGAAGCTAAACTACAAGAAATGATCTCCATACGTAGGAAGGTAGTCCTACTGGACTTTACTTTCTATTGCTAAATAGAATCCATCTAAGTTTTTCTTTTCATTTATAAAAATTATGTTACTTTTATTTATTGATAATCAACCATCTGTGCAGTTCAGTGCTTCAGGAGCTTAAGATTGGACAATGGCAGGTTTGTGTTCAAACCATGCACAGTCTGCATGTTACATTTGGCTGATTTCATTGCTCATAAATAAGTCCAATGTTTTGCTGATGCTTGGATGTAACAGGCCTTTGTAGCTGACACATTTCAAGCAATGCTGTTCAGCTGCCTGTTTGAAGAAAGTTTATTTTTTAAAAACTATGTTTGCAGTTGGTAGTAGCTTGCTTTACATTTTATTTCAATTTATTTAGAGGAAAAGTGTTAACCAAATCTTACATTTCAGGTGCATTCTTCATATTTCTTAACAGGCTGAAGAGAGACATGGAAATATTGAAGAACGTATGAGACATCTAGAGGGCCAACTTGAAGAGAAAAATCAAGAACTTCAAAGAGTATGTATATTAAGAACTGTTACCCCCCAATCATCGGTTTATGAATTCATATTCTGCATATAAGAAGAAAGCCTTTAATTGAGTATGGGTTGTATTTAAAACCTACAGATATGGCCTGTAGACTTTGAAGAAAAAGTTTCCACCACTTCAACCAAAACAGATCTAAAATTAAATTCAATTTAAAACTAGCAATGCTATAAAAATAATCTCAAAAAATTTTTGAATGGATTTTTATGTCATTTTTTAAAATATAAGGCTAGGCAAAGAGAGAAAATGAATGAGGAGCATAACAAGAGATTATCGGATACTGTTGATAGACTTCTGACTGAATCCAATGAACGCCTACAACTACACTTAAAGGAAAGAATGGCTGCTCTAGAAGAAAAGGTAAAATGATAGAAGGGTAAAATCACATGAATATTTTGCAATGCTCTTATGATCATGTTTGTTTTATATACAGCTGCAATTATTGTAATAGTCAGATGATCCATTTACTTAGTTTTTTAAAATGCCTGATATATTCTTAGAAAGAAATGCATATTTTTTATTTTAAAAAGTATAAGATCAAATTTGGGATGAATATAAAAATTGCATGAGATATAAATATTTTTATTGGCATGTTCATATGAGGCAAATGTAGTAAAATATGCTGTGCTTTAATGATGAAAGTATTTTATTTATCCTCTACCTGGTACGCAAAATAAAAAAGTGATGAGACACAAGTCAATACTTTTTGGTGGGGGGAGGTGATTTGAAATATTCATGTGTCAAGTGACTGATATCTACGCACCAGCCTAAAAGTCAAAATGTAAGTGAGTTTATATAATCAGAAGAACTAGTATCAATCCCAGTAAAGGGTTTAGGAACCCAGTATTTTCAGCTGCATTATTTCAGAAATAGTGCTTCTCTACAGTCTGCAATGTGATTTACAGTTACATATGTCTCATTGATAGTTGGCAGCTACCAGACCAGCAAGAGTTATGAGAGCTGGTTACCAATTCCAGAGCATAAATTAAGGTAGGGTATAAAACCCAGATGATCATATCATTTTGGAAATTTAGATTGAATGCCAATCACTATTTTAGCTAGACATTTTCCATTAGTGCATAAAATAAACCAAAATAGGGAAAATGTTTTGATGAAAAGTTAAAGTAGTTTGATTAATTTACCCATTAGAAAGTTATAAGACATGATTTCCTCTCATACAACTTCAAATACGTGGCCACTGTGGAATTACTACACTCTTAGTTTGATCTTACTCTATAAATATGAAAAGAATACATTATTTTAAATAATGCCTTATAGTATTTGTGTGCTTTGTAGAAAAATAAATAATTTTTAACAACAAAAATAATTTTCTGGCAAGGTTTATTTTAAATATCGATGATGCCAACATATTTCCACATGACTTTGTGACATGTAATATTAGGTTTATGAGTAGCTAGAATTTGTTATTTCTCTAATAATTTAAGTATCATTATGAATTGTTAATTCCACATTGCAGTAGATGTCCAGAAAGTTAAATTTTTAAGAATATGATTTCCTGATTTCTTCTTTCTTCAGATAATAGAAGTGAGTTCTTCTGAATTCTTTATAACACCTCTAAGATTTAGCTTGTTACTCACTTTTTCTTATTTGAAGAATAACCAATAGTTTCCAATTTAAAATGTGGTCTGAGAAAAGGCAAACAGAAATAGCTTAAAAAACAACATTTATTTCATTTGTTCATTCAAGTGTTACAAAATAACCTTTTCCATTTAAATTACATATTTTTTTAAATGTGAAGGTCTCATGTTTGAAAATTTCATCAAAGTGTGATTTCCATGAAATACCTGTACTAAGGAACAAATCTAAGGATTCTTGAGTGATAGAATATTAATCAATATATATTTAAGTATTTTATATTTAATTTATTAATTATTTCTGCTATTTTCTTTTTTTAGAATGTTTTAATTCAAGAATCAGAAACTTTCAGAAAGAATCTTGAAGAATCTTTACATGATAAGGTATAATGGAAACTTACATTTTTGGCCCATTTTTCTATTTTTATTTTCTATTCCACTGATGAATATTTTGTTGTAAAATAAATTTGAAAAAATAATTTTAGTATGCTATCTTTGTAAAACAATTTTAACATTTTTATTATACCTGCAGAAGAGTGCACATAGAGAGGGAGAGCTTGATGAATCTTTGCAACCCAAATTCACCAAAAATTTGCATTCCAGAAACTCCCCCCAGATTAGTCTATACTCATACTCTTCCATTAAAGGATAATCACTATCTTGACTTATAACATTAAAAAATGGTTTTATCTTGCTTTATGCCTTATATAAATAGAATTAAAATATATGCACTAATTTATGCCTACTTTTAGATAGTCTTTCAGCAGAAATATATTAAATACTATTATATATAAGAATTATGCTAAGTTATATATGTCTGAACATAATCGTAGTTCCAAAGTAGCTAAAAAGTTCTAATTGAGGAGAGAGAACACAGCCTTTACAAACCAGTGGAGATGCAGAGTAGCAGATGCCAAGTGCCAACTTAGTGAAGTAGACAGTAAGAGCTACAGGTAGGAAAGACCATAATATAATGCTGCTGTGAAGAAGACTTCAGGAAGGAGGGACTTGACTTAAGATTTAGTGGAAAGTAGGACTCTGATGCAAGGCTTTCAAACATAGTGCATGTGGCATGATCACAGGTGCTTGGTGGGGGGAGGGGATGGGTAATGAGTGTGACATTTTAAATAATAGGCACAACTATTTGTCTGAAATCAATTATTACTGTTGTAGGGTATGTGGTAGAAGAGGAAACTAAGGGCAGATTGTGAAATTTTAATGGTAGTTGCTAATATGTATTTTTCTTATTAGCCTGTAAAGTTATTGTTAGCAATTTTATCTTATTTTGTTAAAGAAGATAGGATTGCTAACTTAAGAAGTGATCTATAATTGTGTGTTGAGAAAAGATAGAAGAAATGGAGAGAGAGAAGGAAGGGAAAAGGGGAATGAAGAAAAGAAGGGAGAGGGGGAAGAAGGAAGGGAGGGAAGGGAGGGGAGGGAAGGGAGGAGGGAGGGAGAGAGGGAGGGAGGGAGGGAAGGAAGGAAAGAAGGAAGGGAGGGAGGGAGGAAGGGATAGATGGGATATAGAAGGTATTGGAAAAGATGAAGAATAGATGAAAGAGAACAATTATACATTTAACCCTACTGGATGCTGCATATTATGATGCAATTAAAAATAACTATTTAATTCTTTAGTTAAGGTGTCCACAATCTCCTGAAAGATAGGTCTTTAGAATAATGTTATGTTGGACCTAGAAGATAGTATCTGATTCTTTCTGAGGTAGTTCACAATGACAACACAGGAGATTACATTTTTAGGAGCCTCTTAAAGACATATATGATCTTAATAAAGGTAGAAGATTCTAGGTAGAGGATGAATCCTCTGCAACAGCACAAAGAAAATCAAGATGGTTGATTTGATGAATCATCAGAAGTTTACTGTGACTGGTATGTATTTAAAGAAGTAGTTTTTAAGCAGATTGTGAATTTTGGACTAGATGTTGTTATGCGTGTGATGTTATCCAAAGCTCTGTGTGCTCTTGGCAATATCCCCAGAACCCACTCCCCCACCACCTACCGAAGTCTTGTAACTCCAACAATCTGCCTAAGCAACCAAGAGTACTAATCATATCATGCTTTGCATCCTTGCTTATGTCAGTCTCCACAGAGAGTAAATCCCAGGTTATACCTCATTTCTGAACTATCATCCCATTTAGATGGGCACATTCACTAATCTGACCACATCTTCTATAATTCCTCAAAATTCCACTGAACTAACTGTACTCACAGTCCATTATCAGCAAAACCCTCTGTAGGCTCAACCTCTTTCTCAGTGTTTCCCTTTCCATCTTTATCTCTAAAATTTAAAGTTTCTAGGTAGCTGTCCTTTCTTCTCTCTGATTCGCCCTTAGTGACCTCATCTGATCTCCTGTATTTAAACACCATCTGTAAATTGAGCACATTCAAATTTAGGTTACCTACTGGGTCCTCTTCCCTGAGAGAGATTTTATATTCTAGTGCCAACTCAATATCTCCATTTGGACACCTATGTACCTCAAATGTAACATGCCAATCTATTCTCACCCCACTCCCACACATCGAACACCACCACCACCTAACCTAACACACCAGCAGTCTTCTCAGTCAATCTTAATTACAATTTCTTTCTTTCAGTTACTCAGGCTAAAAAACTTGGACTCAGTCTTGACTCCTATGTTTATTTCATGTCCCTCATCTAGTCCAATATCAAATCCTCTTAGTTCTGCTCTCACAATGTAGCAAAATATAGCCAGTCTTACCCTAACACCAATCTTGTCCAAGCCATTACTCTCTTGCCTAAAAATTTCCTCTTTTCTACCTCCCAATTTAACTTGACAATCTATTTCACAGCCATTAGAGTGATCATGCCACTTATCTGCTAGAAAATCCAGGAAACATAGCAAGACCCCATCTTTACAAAAGTAAAAACTAAAAACAAATTACCCAGGTGCAGTGGTACACACCTGTAGTCCTCCTAACTACTTGGAAGGCTGAGGCTAGAGGATTACTTGAGCCCGGGAGTTCAAGGCTGCAACGAGCTGTGATCACAAAACTGCACTCCAGTTTAGGTGACAAAGTGAGACCCTGTCTTTAAATGAATAAATGAAAGAATTTTTTAAAATCCTCCAATTGTTGCCCATCTCATGCAGAGTAAAAGCCAGAGAGTTTGAAGTGGTTTACAACCTCTTTTAGGACTACCCTTCCTGAGTTCTGCAATCATACTTTTAAAAAGTATCCTCTACTTGTCTATTTAACCTCTCCAATCCAGCCACACTGGACTCCCTACCCTCTACTCCATTTCCACTAACAGGCATATGCACATGCTGTTGCTTTTATCTGCCATGCCTTTTCCTAAGAGTCTGATTTTTTAATTTCTCCTTTATTTAGGTCATTGCTCAAGTATGACTTTACTGAAAAGCCCTTCCATTACTCCCATTTCTCCTTCCTAACAACATTGTATATTCCTATATTCCTGCTTGTTTATTGTTCATCTTTTCTACTAAATTCTAAATTGCAAGAGGGCAAGACATTTTTCAGCTCACTACTATATCTCAGGTGCCTGACACACAAGAGGTACTCACCGCACTTTTGTGAAAATAATGAACAAAGATAGTTACAAATCAATAAGAAACTATTGAACATTTTAAAGCAACGTGTTAGTTTATTGTACATGTGTTTTAAAATTACATGTCTGGCAGAGAAATGTGTAGGAAAGAGACTGAAGCTGGTAAAAATCATTCAGGAAAAAGATAAAAAGGGCTTAGAGTAGGATGGTAGTGAGGTAGTGAGAATAAAAAGAACAGAGAAGAGAAACATTGCAAAGACCACATTGACCAAAAAAAAAGTGTGGTAAGAAAAGAAGTTTGAGTAAAGTAAAATATCAAGCACTAGCCACTGGGGAGGGGAAAAACAATAGTAGAAAAAATCTAGAATGATACATTTAGACCTGTATAATGATATAAAAGTTATAATCATTAAAACCAAATTGAATGCTTACATGAGCAGTCAAATAAAGCTCTAAGACAACCCTTATCTTCATAAATTTACAGACCAGAACCTATAATGTCAATTTGAAAAAATTATCATTAAGTACAAGTAATTGTGCCAATATCAAGCTAATCAGTTGTTAACTTTATTTTTTAAGGTGCACTCCAGCCTCAGTGACAGAGTGAGGCCGTGTCTTAAAATAAATAAATAAATACATACGTACATACGTACATACATACATACATATTTTTTAAAAAAATCCTCCAATTGTTGCCTATCTCTTACAGAGTAAAAGCCAGAGAGTTGAGTTTGCTTTTTCTTCCAAACCAATCCTCTTTTTCCTTCACCTGTATGTCCTTTAACCCTTGTAGAATATTGGAAATTCTTCATTTGCTGTAGAAAAAAGACATTTTCTTTATTTTCAAAAATAGATATGATTTCTACTCTGCATTTTTAAGTGACGTCTACATAGCTGGTCATAATTTTAATATTCCCTTGAATTTTCAAATATTCAGGATTAGTGAATGCCAGGGATTGTAGATAATTTTTTATTGATTTCTGCTATCCACATTTTTTATTACAAGGGGAAAATTTTGGCATGCTTTATTATTATGTGTAATGACCTTTAATAAAAATATATCCTCAGTTTTTCCTTTTTAAAAAAACCATTAAGACTGATTTATCATAATTAGTTGCTGATATTACTGGCATCGGAGTAACACTGTTTTGATTTTTTAGGAAAGATTAGCAGAAGAAATTGAAAAGCTGAGATCTGAACTTGACCAACTGAAAATGAGAACTGGCTCTTTAATTGAACCCACAATATCAAGGTAACATTAAACTAAAAGCTTATCTCTAGTTCACTGAAAATCAACATGAATTCCCTTATGGTTTCATATGTCCTCAACTAAAATATATCGGTACTTCTTATTGCTCACTAGTCATTACCATGTTTTGACTCTTCACTGATTTACAGTTTTTACTTCAAAAATAACTTTATAATTTAGAAATTACTTCTGTAATCAATAAAAAATTAAATTATTACCTTTTGTATTCTACATTTCATTATATAGATAGAAATATATTAAAAGATTCTTAAATGAAGAAATTGAACTGTGTACAGAGATATTGCATCTCATTGCAAGAAGAGGCGTCAGCCCTTTTCTCTATATGTGTTCAATACAGAAATTGAATTCAACATAAAATTTTCTACATGTGTTCAGTGTAAAAACAGGCGGAAATATGTTCAATGCTTATTGTGACTAAACAAATATTATTGATTACGGTCACTTAGCAGTTACCTATTTCGGTAAAGTAATTGCAAAAAAAGAGGAAAAGAGAAATGAATCAGGTTAAAGAAAAGAAGAAAAAAAAACTTCAAATAAATTTAGCCATACTCATCTACTTTGATTCACTATCTCATCTTAAGAAAAATAAGCAATGGATGTCAACTTACTTGATAGATGATTGATAGATAGATAGATATGTTAATAATTCATATATAATTTCCTTTTGTGTTTGAGTTGTTTTATTTAAAATTGTTTAGAAGTCCTAGAAGGACTCACTCATTTAAACATGTATTTACTAGGCAACACAGAATAATAGCAGCTGTTTGAAACTTTCCACTACCAAAGGCTTTTAGGAAAAGTCCATCTTTCTTGGTGTAATGTTCATCTTTAGAAAGTTAACTCCACCAGAGTATTTGTTTTGATAACTACCATAATCTCAAGACCTAAAAAACTATTTTGCATATAGTATGCTCTCAAGATATATTATAGAATGAATAATTGAATATCTGGTTTCAGATGCTCAAATAAAAATTCAAATAAAAAATCTTAAAGTGTCTTAAACTCTTTTCAATAAGGAAAAGCAATATTTAATATTTTAAGTATTTCCATACTCAATTTAATATGAGAAACAGTTTGGCAGGCATAAAAACACCCAAGAAACTTTTATATATGTAAGTCACTAATTGAGAAAATCATTCTTATTTTTCAAATTTTTAAGATTCTGATTTTTATATATGAACTGAAATTATTATTTCAATGGTATGTGTTCACATGGTTATGATTATTATAACGAGGATGGTGGAGAAGGAGAAGAACTGATAAAATATCAAGGGAGTCAATGCATAGAATAAGCATTATTGAATCAATAGATTAAATATATATGAATAAGAATAAATGATCAGTTCCTTATTTGTTTGACCTTAGGTCTCAAAATACAGAGTTTCAAAGTGTTGTCTAAAAGTCTATCACTGCACTGAGTCATTATGGGCAGCCTAACAATGTGACATTTATCTACAATGAAGGATGATTGAGCCTATATAGAACAATTATTCTTTGATCAACAGGTTGTAGTGGAAGGAACCCTAGACCAAGAATAAGACAATCCACATTCCCAGGACTCAGACAGATAATTACAAGCTGCTTGATTTTGGAAAACCCGTTTTCCTTAATAACATTCTAAATAAATACATATTTGTACCCATATAGGCATAAATGATATTTTTCTGATTATCTCACAGGCTTGCCTTGCAGATAAAATAAGACAAGTAAGCATTATAGTAAATCATATTATATGTATAGTATGTATAGTAAATCATATTACAAGTATAAAGTATTATAGAAATAAGGTAAGCTAGCTAAACAGAACTTATAATAAGTTACAGGATAACTGAATGTTTATTAAACAGTTATTTATAGAACATCCATGCTTCTGAGGACAAATAATTTTGTAAAAACAATAATGGAAATAGGAGGTGCGTGAGAACTCAGTCTACTAAGTTTTGATCTAATAGGTAGGGAGGTGAGGAGAGATAAGCTAGGCGAGTGAATATCAGTGACCACTCTTGTCTCTTAATATCTCATCGAGAAGAAAGTAAAATGAGTTCCAGAGTGACTAAAAAGGGCTTGATTTGGCTCAACTCTTAAAAAAGGTAGAATTTGGGTAATTGGAAAGGACAACAGAGGACACTCCAGAAAGCAGAGCGATGGGTAATGGGTTTTCTCTAAAAAAATTCTTACCTGACTTATTTATGCTAGTTCTTTAATGAGATTAAAGAACAGGAGATTCAGGAGGAGAAACTACAGGGTTCATTGCTTAAATGAACTGATACCTATTTTGTGACTTAGCCCTTCCAAAAGCCTTTCAAAATATTGAACACCTAGAATGATTTAGAAATTGAACTAGCATGATAATATTGCCTCTATTTTCTCCTGTTAGAGAACTATCTCAGAGAACTGGAAAAAAGAGGAGAGAGATGAGTGTGAGGACTGTTATAATAAAAAGAATACTAGGAGCTAGAATAGTAGATGGCAATAGTATTTTTAAACTGAGACCTTAAAACTGTTAACCACATGTGTTGAGACTGTTTTCAGGAGAAAACTAACAATCAAAAACAAACAAACAAACAAAGCATGTTCAAAGAAATGAAAAGAAAGTGTGAGTTACTGGAATTGAAAGAAAGTCAATATAGCTGTATGAAAAG
Source organism: Macaca mulatta (assembly GCF_049350105.2). Lineage (NCBI taxonomy): Eukaryota > Metazoa > Chordata > Mammalia > Primates > Cercopithecidae > Macaca > Macaca mulatta. The sequence continues at coordinate 88,503,167 of NC_133416.1, read as the reverse complement.
TTATGCAGAGAGTACCTTAAAATGAAACTGGAAAGTGGCAAAGGTCCAAATTATAGAGGTCCTTTAAGGACATTGAATAATTTTAAGCAGGAAATTGACATGATTAGATCTGTGTTTTGCTTTTTTTTTTTTTTAAATAAATTATCTGCAGTTGTGAGATAAATCAACAAGAAAACAATGCTCATAGAATGATGAGTTCTAACGTTAGAAACTCCACTGTGATACCTAAAGGGACATTAAGGTAAGCAGCCACAGGAAAAAGGAACCCAGACTGTTCAGAGCAAGATAGTTTAAGCCTGTATTATAATCATTTCATGTATTTATCATCTTGCCAGATATTTATGAAGTGCTTATTATATGCTAGGAACGCCTTCCTGGACATAGGAAGGTAACTAAAATCTGATCTTTGTTCTTCATGAAACTTAGAACCTCCGCCCAACAGATAAAGACAGAGAGTTGTGTCCTTTATGAATATGGCCTTGTTGTTTTTTTTTATGTAACTTATCCATGATAAAACCTGTTTACTTCATTAAGTCTCAAGTATATTGCTACAAAAACAATAGCTGTCACTTATTTGAGGGATAACTTTTCAGTTCTTTTGTTTCAATGTCCCATTGGTAAAACAAGAACTTTCTTAAGTTAGTGTCTTCCATTGTTGCAAACACCCAAACCTCACCTCCCCTTTTTAATGTTACAAAATATTTGGAAGTGCTTGTCTTTGTTCACAAGGATAACTTAAAAAGAGAGTATAGTCAATCAGCAGGAGCCTCAAATTCAACAGAACTAACAGCTTTAAGTGTATTTCCTACTGATGATGGATTTGTTATTTCATTTTATAGGGCAGCATGATGTCGCTGTTATTATCATCATCATTATTGTAACAATAAAATGAATTTGCTATAAATCTACATATAAGTAATATGCCTGGACTTTGATTATAGGGTACTTTATTTGCCATGTTTATTGAAAACTAGTGTAATGATACTTTCCAACTAAAATTTTCCTACTCTTTCATCTTTAAACAGATTTAAGAATGAAATGTGCTTATGAAAAGATTTTTCTTCATCCTTTTGAAACAATGTCTTATCAAAAACTTTTAAAAAATACTTTTGGTAGTCTATCCTATTTTCTTTTATAAAACTAAGACCATAAGCTTTGGGTCTATCTAAATTTAAGCATTTTGTTGATTCTCTAAATTGAAAAATAGAATGTGAAAAATAGACAATGTGTGAATAAATTTCTCCAAACATTTTAAAATTGGAAAAGTTCTGAGACCCCCAAATTTTAGACATTTTTGGCTAGATTTATCAGAAATACTTAAACACAGTAAGGAATAGCATGTATTGTGATATACACAAAAGATCTCAAATTAAATTGCCAGAATTTAACCTAATGGATTTTGATTATCAGTCTTATTATGATTCATTTTACTACTGCATTTGAAAATGATACTAAACAGAAAGGTTATAAGTACTGTATATTCTAAAAGAAGAAAATGCACTTGACTTTCAGGAGTCTCTAAAGAGGCCTCAGAGTCATGACAATTTATCAGTTTTCTTTCTTGAGGTTTATTTCCTTGAGGACTTCTGCTTTATTGCTAGTGAAACAGCAGATAGTAATTTCCTGGTAATTTTAATTTTTGAGATTGGATTATTTTATATTTTTCCTTTTTTCCAGAACTCATCTAGACACCTCAGCTGAGTTGCGGTATTCAGTGGGATCTCTAGTGGACAGCCAGTCTGATTACAGAACAACTAAAGTGATAAGAAGACCAAGGAGAGGCCGCATGGGTGTGCGAAGAGATGAGCCAAAGGTTAATCTTTTAACTTCAACTCTTCTCTAGTTTTATTAAAATAGATCACTTCATTTTGGATAGAATTTTAACACTGAGATAATTAGAAAATGCTAGCATTTTTATTAATTTGAAACACAGAGTGTGACTTTAAAAAAATATATCTATATAAGTAACATAAAGCCCCAACTATGGGCCCAAAATTGAATAAGCATTTCCCATGTATTTATTCATATAACATTATGAAGTTGGTACTACTTGTATACTCACTTCAGACATAAAAATACTGAGGCTCAGAAAAGTTAAATGTTAAATATTGTACTGGTAGCAAAGTGATGGAGTCAAAACGTGGGCCTATATTTGTGTGGTTTCCAATACTATTAGTAGTGTAATATTAACTATTATACTACCTTGCCAAACATGTAGTCTTTTGATTTTCTTGGGCACTTGAGCAATGGCATTCATGTTGTTCATTCAAATTAATTTAATTAAAATTAGTATTTTTAAAACACTTTGAAGAAAATGTACATAGACTATTCCTGTGTTCACAAAGAACTATTAATGATAAGGGACAGTGCTAGCCTTCTATTCAGTCAATAACTTAATTTAAAATTTGCAAGCTATGTTTGTTGAGTAATGTAGTTGTATTTTATAGAGAAGTAAAATAGTCCTTGGTGCCTAAGTATAGTTCATTCTTTCAACCACTTTTATGTATGCCAAATACTATATAATCCATTTGTCCTTATATTTTTTTTTGGGGGGGGGCACATAAGATATACTTTTTTTTAATTTTTAAATTTTTTTTAATATACTTTATGTTCTAGGGTACATGTGCACAACATGCAGGTTTGTTACATATGTATACAGGTGCCATGTTGGTGTGCTGCACCCATTAACTCATCAATTACATTAGGTATATCTCCTAATGCTATCCCTCCCCATTCCCCCCACCCCACAACAGGCCCCAGTCTGTGATGTTCCCCTTCCTGTGTCCAAGTGTTCTCATTGTTCAGTTCCCACCTATGAGTGAGAACATGCAGTGTTTGGTTTTCTGTTCTTGTGATAGTTTGCTGAGAATGATGGTTTCCAGCTGCATCCATGTCCCTACAAAGGACATGAACTCATCCTTTTTTATGGCTGCATAGTATTCCATGGTGTATATGTGCCACATTTTCTTAATCCAGTCTGTCACTGATGGACATTTGGGTTGGTTCCAAGTCTTTACTATTGTGAATAGTGCCACAATAAACATATGTATATATATGTCTTGATAGCAGCATGATTTATAATCCTTTGGGTATATACCCAGTAATAGGATGGCTGGGTCAAATGGTATTTCTAGTTCTAGATCCCTGAGGAATCACCACACTGTCTTCCACAATGGTTGAACTATTTACACTCCCACCAACAGTATAAAAGTGTTCCTATTTCTCCACATCCTCTCCAGCACCTGTTGTTTCCTGACTTTTTAATAATCATCATTCTAACTGGTGTGAGATGATATCTCATTGTGGTTTTGATTTGCATTTCTCTGAGGGCCAGTGATGATGAGCATTTTTTCATGTGTCTGTTGGCTGTACGCATGTCTTCTTTTCAGAAGTGTCTGTTCATATCGTTTGCCCACTTTCTGATGGGGTTGTTTGTTTTTTTCTTGTAAATTTGTTTGAGTTATTCGTAGGTTCTGGATATTAGCCCTTTGTCAGATGAGTAGACTGCAAAAATTTTCTCCCATTCTGTAGGTTGCCTGTTTACTCTGATGGTGGTTTCTTTTGCTGTGCAGAAGCTCTTTAGTTTAATTAGATCCCATTTGTCAATTTTGGCTTTTGTTGCCATTACTTTTGGTGTTTTAGACATGAAGTCCTTGCCCATGCCTATGTCCTGAATGCTATTGCCTAGATTTTCTTCTAGGGTTTTTATGGTTTTAGGTCTAACATTTAAGTCTCTAATCCATCTTGAATTAATTTTTGTATAAGGTGTAAGGAAGGTACTGGTACCAAAACAGAGATATAGACCAATGGAACAGAACAGAACAGAGCCCTCAGAATAATACCACACATCTACAACCATCTGATCTTTGACAAACATGACAAAAACAAGAAATGGGGAAAGGAATTGCTATTTAATAAATGGTGCTGGGAAAACTGGCTAGCCATAAGTAGAAAGCTGAAACTGGATCCATTTGTCCATATTTGTACACAGGCCCTTGATGCCTTTTGTGTTTAAACTGGCACCAGTATGTCATGTATTAATTAATCCATCAAAGTAGGCATTCAATATCTATTGAATACATGAATAAATAAATGAGCAAATGAAAGCTACATTAAGTTAATCTCAATTTTTTTCTCATTATTATGTGACAAATTAATTAAGTGCTACTTGGTATCAACAAAAGTTGTAACACAAATACTAATTCTGATTCTCAATTCTTAACTCAATGCTCAGGGAAGTATCATGTGGCCTTCCATAGATATCATTTTATATGATCACAAAAATAAAAACCAATTTTTTAAAAAGCAGAATAAAAGAGATCTAGGACCTCTCTTTTATGTCCAACCTCCTCATTCATTCAGATAACAGCTTGAAAAACACTGGTCAATTGCTTACTTCAAATGGAAGGCTTCTTATATCCATTTAAAAAGCATAACCATGTAAATTAGCATGCCTTGGGCTTAAAATTACAGATATACCTTGTTTTACTGTGATTTTCTTTATTGTATTTCACAAGCATTATGTTTGTTAGTTTGTCTGTTTTTTACAAATTGAAGGTTCCTGACAACTCTGCCTCACGCAAGTCTGTGGGTGCTATTTTTTCAATGCATATGCTCACTTGGTATCTCTGTCTCACATTTTGGCAATTTTCACAATATGTCTTTTTTTTTTTTTTTTTTTTTTTGAGGCAGAATATTATTCTGTCACCCAGGCTGGAGTGCAGTGGCACTATCATGGCTCACTGCAGCCTTGAATTCCTGGGTTTAAGCAATCCTCCCATCTCAGTCTCCCAAGTAGCTGGGACCACAAGCAGGTACCACTATGCCCAGCTAATTTTTATATTTTTTTGTAGTGATGGGGTTTCACCATCTTGCCCAGGTTGGTCTCAAACTCCTGTGCTCAAGTGATCCTCCCACCTCGGCCTCCCAAAGTGCTGGGATTATAAGCGTGAGCCACATCAGTTCTCGCAATGTTTCAAACGTTTATTATTATTATTATATCTGTTATGGTGATCTGTGAACAGTGATATTTGATGCTACTATTGTAATAATTTGAGCATGCCACAAACCATGCCAATATAAGACAGTGAATTTAATCTATAAATGTTGTGTGTACTTCTGCTCCAACAGCCATTTCCCATTGCTTTCCCTTTCTTTGGGCCTTTGTATTATCCAAAACACAACAATATTGAAAGTAGGTCAATTAATAACCCTACAATAGCCTTAAGTGTTCAAGTGAAAGGAAGAGTTGCACATCTCTAAGTCAAAACTAGAAACAATTAAACTTAGTGAGGAAGACATGTCAAAAGCTGAGTTAGGCCAAAAGCTAGGCTTCTGGCATGAAACAACCAAGTTGTGATTACAAAGGAAAAGTTCTTCAAGGAAAATACAAGTGTTACTCCAGTGAACACACAAATAAGAAAACAAAACAGCCTTACCGCTGATATGGAGAAAGTTTTAGTGGTCTACATAAATGTGATCATTTAGTGATAAACAATCAAAGCATGCACAACATTCCCTTAAACCGAAGCATAATCCAAGGCAAGACCCTAACTCTCTACAATTACATAAAGACTGAGAGGTGAGGAAGAGGCAGAAGAAAACTTTGAAGCTAGCAGAGGGTAGGTCAGTTCATAAAGTTTAAGGAAGGAAGTCATCTTCACAACATAAAAGTGCAAGGTGAAGCAGCAAGTGCTGATGGAGAAGCTGTTACAAGTTATTCAGAAGATCTAGCTAAGATAATTGATGAGAATGACTACACTAAACAATGGGTTTTCAATGTAGATGAAATCACCTTCCATTGGAAGATGCCAACTAGGACTTTCATAGCTAGAGAAGAAAAGTAAATGCCTGACTTCAAAGCTTCAGAGGACAGGGGTGAATGAATGCAACTGGTGACTTTTAAGTTGAAGCCAATGCTCATTCACCATACTGAAAATCCTAGGGCCCTCAAGAATTATGCTAAATCTACTCTACCTGTGCTCCATGAGAAGAGCAACAAAGCCTAGATAACAGCGCATTTGTTTACAGCATGGTTCACTGAATATTTTAAACACACATTTGAGACTTATTGCTCAGAAAATATATATATATATATATATATTCCTTTCAAAATATTACTACTTATTAACAATGCACCTGGCCACCAAGACCTCTGACAGAGATACTCAAAGAGATTAATGTTGTTTTCATGCCTGCTAACACAACATTCATTCTGTAGCCCATGGATGAAGGAGTAATTTTGCCTTTCAAGGATTATAACTTAAGAAATACATTTCACAGGGCTATAGCTGCCATAGGTAGTGACTCCTCTGATGGATTGGGGCAAAGCCAATTGAAAACATTCTGGAAATGATTCATCATTCTAGATGCCATTAAGAACATTTATGACTCATGGGAGAAGGTCAAAACATCAACCTTGACCAGGCGCGATGGCTCACACCTGTAATCCAGCACTTTGAGAGGCCGAGGCAGGTGGCTCACCTGAGGTCGGGAATTAGAGACCAGCCTGGCAAACATGGTGAAATCTCATCTCTACTAAAAGTACAAAAATTAGCTAGGTGCACCTCTGCAATCCCTACTACTCTGGAGGCTGAGGCACAAGAATAGCTTGAACTCAGGAGGCAGAGGTTGCAGTGAGCCAAGATCAAGCCCGCCAGCATGTGCAACAGAGCAAGACTCCCTCTCAAAAAAAAAAAAAAAAAAAAAAAAAAAAAAATTTCAACCTTAATAAGAGTTAAGAAAACATTGATTCTAACCCTCATGGATGACTTTGAAGGGCTCAAGACTTCTGTGGAGAAAGTAACTGCAGATGTGGTGAAAATAACAAGAGAACTAAAATTAGAAGTAGAGCCTGAAAATGCAACTAAATTGCTGCAATCTCATGATAAAACTTGAACAGATGAGGATTTACTTTTCATGAATGAACAGAACATGATTTCTTGACGTGGAATCTACTCCTGGTGAACATTGTTAAAATGACAACAAAGGATACAAAATATTACATTACATAATTGATAAGGCAGTTGCAGGGTGTGAGAGGATTAACTCTAATTTTGAAAGAAGTTCTACTGTGGGTTAAATGCCATCAAACTGCATTCCATGCTACAGAGAAATCGTTAATGAAAGGAAGAGTCAATCAATGTGGCAAACTTCATTGTTGTCTTATTTTTAAAAATTGTCACAGCCATCCAACCTTCAGCAACCACTACCCTTATCAGTCAGCAGCCATCAGCATCAAGGCAATACCCTTCACCAGCAAAAACATTAAGGCTCAGATGATCATTAGCATTTTTTAGCTATAAAGTATTTTTAATGAAGGTATGTTCATTTTTAGGCATAGTACTATTATACACTTAATAGACTTCAGTAGAGAATTAGCATAACTTTTATGTTCATTGGGAAATCAATAAATTTGTGTGACTCTATTGTTAGAACTAACCCTGAAATATCTGTGGAGTATACCTGTACATAATTTTGCAATATTTTAAATAATATTTTGTTACAATCGATGTAAATAAATGTTGGGAAGAGAATTCTTGTATAATTTCTTATGTGATAATATTTGTGGTCTGAGCTTATAATAAGGAAATATAGGAAGACTAATTATTTTAAGTCTTGAATGCTTAAGTACAAATAAATAAAGATTGCTATATTTGGAAATAAGGAACAGTATTGCAAATACGTGCTTTAAAGTAATTGTTACCTTGGAATATGATCAAACTATAAATCATATAGAAGTTTATCATCTTTATTTCTATTAAAATCTTGATATTTATGCTGACAATCCCTCACATTACTTACGATGTCAAGGAACTATTTTATGGAAGCAAATAAATTAAAATGTTAATAATTGGTTCAGTTTTTGCAAGGTCAGTTGTAAAAGCATGCCTGTTGTTGTTGTTGCTGTCTTTGAGATTAGCGCTTTGAACATGAGCAATGTGATAAATATTCTGCATTTTTCATTTACCATTCAGGTGAAATCTCTTGGGGATCATGAGTGGAACAGAACCCAACAGATTGGAGTACTAAGCAGCCACCCTTTTGAAAGTGACACTGAAATGTCTGATATTGATGATGATGACAGAGAAACAATTTTTAGCTCAATGGATCTTCTCTCTCCAAGTGGTCATTCTGATGCCCAGACTCTAGCCATGATGCTTCAGGAGCAACTAGATGCCATCAACAAAGAAATCAGGTAACTTCAATTAGTACTGATGGTTTCAAGAAATTAGAAGACCTGGATACTGTGCTAAAAATATAAATACTAGATCAGAAGCATTAGCATTGACTGGGAGCTTAATAGGTCTGCAGAATCTCTGACCTAACCCCATATGCACTGAATCAGAATGTGTATTTTCAGAAGATTCCCAGGATATCTGTGTATCTCCTTTATAATATTAGGACAGCCTTTGTAAGGAACATACATGAAACATATAAGACTAATTACATTAGTGACAATATAAAAGAATAAGTTAAAGGCAAAACTTTCTCCAGTGAATTTTAAAGCACTTTTTAAATTAAAATTTACTACTTAAAGGAAAGTATTTGTGATAATCACGTACATTCTTCAGATACATTACATACTGCAGTAAAAATACCAAATAGTATGCAAGTTAATGTGCATTCAAATCCCTTAAAATATTTAAACATTGGAGTGAAATTAATTTATCATTCTTTTTGTCAATTTTATGCCATTTATATCAGGGACAGCCTGTTTCTTGGAAGTTTATTAATATTAACAGTTTTAGAGGCTGGAAAGTCCAAGATGAAGGTTTCAGCAGGGTTCAGTTTTTGGTAAAGGCTCTCTTCCTGGCTCCAGGGAAAGGGAAAGTAAGGCAGGCGATGGGAGACAGAAAGACAGGGGGAGAGAGAGAGAGAACATAAATATAGTAATTCTATGGAATTAAACCTCTCTCTCTCTTTCTTTCTGCCCCCCACTGCCTACCCACCTTTCCATTTCCCTGGAGCCAGGAAGAGAGAGCCTTTACCAAAAATGGAACCCTGCTGGAACCTTGATCTTGAACTTTTCAGAACAGCAAATTAATTTGACTCCAATGTTTAAATACTTTTAAGGGATCTGAAAGCCTTTACCAAGGAAAGATTTATGGAAGACTTCATGTAATCTCAATTACCTCCCCAAGATCCTATTTTCAAATACAGTCATTTTGCCCTTTAGAGCTTCAACCTGTGAATTGAAGGTGGGAGATAAAATTCAGTTCATAGCAAAGCAAATGCTGAAAGCAGGGTAGAGTCCTCTTCTCTGCCAGGAACACTTGAGAAAAAAAAAATTAATGCCTTTAAATGGGATAAACTAAACATATTACTACTTTTCTTAATAATAAAAATTACATTTTTGTAGTAATATATTGCATGAAAATTCAGAATTTTTTTTTTTAAATGGGGTTTCGCACTGCTATCTAGGCTAGTGTGCCATAACTCAGATCTGGCTCTCTGTAGCCCACAACCTCCCAGTCTCAAGCAATTCTTCTACCTTACCCTTCCAAGTAGCTGGGATTATAGGCATGTGCCACCATGCGTGTCTAATTTTTTTAATTTTTTGTAGAGACAGGGTCTCCCTCTGTTGCCCAGGGTGGTCTTGAACTCCTGGGCTCTAATGATCCTCCTGCCTTGGACTCCCAAAGTGTTGGAGTTACAAGCATGAGCTACCACACCCAGCCTCAGACTGTTAATCTTAGTGCTTGTGGCTGGTTAATTGTATTCACTGATGCCTAAAACTTGTGTTTGAATTGGGCTGCTACCATATTTTAAACTGAGACACAATTTTTATAGAGTTTTTTATGATTAATATTCTTACATCAATGAAAATACATTTTCACATATTAACGCTGAAGTTTATAACAAATTAGGCTGATCAATAAAAATCCCCTAGCATTTTGGGGATGTATGTGTGAAAATTTTCTAAGTAAATGGGGACCAAATTCATTTGCATTCTTTAAATATAAAAGGCTTAATATATCTGTGAGACATAATTTAATATTATGGCCTAACAAGTATCTTTATTATATTTTCATTTCAAAGGCAATAAAACATGTGGTGATATGAATTATTTCATACTATATATGAAAAACATGTACTGTTGCTATATAGTACCCTAATAATAGATGGTTTTCATTACAATTGAAATTGGACAAATTAACATTTCAAATATTGAGAAATGTTGGCACTCTGATAATTTCATTTTAATTTAATATATGGTTTCTTGAACCCCATTGACATCAGCTTTTTCTGTCAGTTCCTTGACTAACCCCAGTGATGAACCCAATTGTATCAGGTATATTTGTGTTCTTTTGATAATCCACAAACCATTCTTAACTTGTTTTTTCAACTGGTGAACATGTTTTAAGTCTTTTGAACAATGCCTTTCTTTTTTCTTTCTGGCTCTAGCTAAATCAATTGGCTTCCTTCTACTATTATTCAAACTACCTATCATCACCCTACTGCACTTAAGAATAGTTTTTTACCTGTATGACAATAACCATTACTATCTGGTTTCTTTGTAGTATGCTAGTTCTCCATGTAATCCAACCTCACTGCAGCCAGAGAAGACTTTCAAAAACAGAAATGTGCTTATGTAATTCCCCTCTTTCAAACGATTCAGTTGCTCTTAGGATACAAACCAAACTTTTTAATATGGTCTACAATACCTCACCTGTCTCACCACTCTCTAACCATTTACCTTACCTACTTTCCAGTTCCTTGATGTTCCATGATCTTTCTTTGGTTGTGTCATCCCTTTTTTCTGGAACATTCCTCTCATTCTGCACCCTTCTACCCTAATATTTCACTCATGTTACCCTTACTCACCATGGACAGCTCCTCCATTACTTCTTCAAGGAAGGTAGTACTGTCCATCAGTTCTCTACCTTCACTAGATTGCAACTTTTATAGGAGCAAGAAATGTTTCTGACTTTGCTTATCTTTATTTGTAGGTCTTCGCTTGATATTTAGAAAGTTCTCCATAAATATTTGGTTACTCTAAATAGAACATAAATATTAACTGAATAACTGAGTAACACTTTCTGATGCTGTTCAGCTAATGGTTGAATTTACCAAATTAAGTTTGAAATCAAGTCTATATTCTTGTGATATTTATTTTCACCAAAGAGATCAACACACCTTCAATAACAATCTATTTCTCTTCAGTGACTCTTATTTTTGTAACATTAGGGTAGCAATTTCTAGTAACAATCTTGGCCAGTAGGTTAATATAGTTGTTTTTTGTAAGAAATTTGAAAAATACATGAAATGTGATTACATCACATTTAAAAGAAATAGTCATCATGATTTAGACCAGAGTGGTCTGCTAATAACAACCAGAATTTTTCTCTGGTTAAGATTTTTCTTCTTTCATAAACTAATTTAGCCATTTAAAATAATGCATGTTTTCTAGCTTCACAGCTCACTGATTCAAATTACTTCAAACCCATTTGCCACAGCACTGTTCATTCATCTGTTATTTTATAGTTAGCTACTATTTTCTGTTAGATTAAACTTCAATCAACGTCTTACCCAACTTGTTCCTCTAGGTTTGGATCTCTTATACAATTTATATAATATCTAAAATTAATAACCAAAATTTCTGTGTACAGCAGAACCACGTTACATCTCACCAGAAAAAAAAAAAAATTTCTAGGAGTCATTTATCTACTAAGTATTTTAAAAGTACAAAATGCCTTCTTTTTTTTTTTTTCATTTTTATTTTTTGAGGGGGAAGGTAGTATTTTCTTTCCAATACATTTTAAGCTATGTTACTATGTACTGTGTTACTTGATTAAACCTTTTTTGGGGGTTCTGACCTTGGGGTGAAGTTAAAAAATGCATTCATGAAAATAAACTTTGAGAGTAACAGAATTCATGTTCTTTTTCTAAGTGAAAAATTATAATTAAGTGTAAATGTGCCTCATAATGTTTTAACCAAAATGAATCTTTGTGAAACATATTTGATTAGATTTTAAGTCCATAATTTGTAAGATTTTTAAACAGCCTGTTAAAAATCACAAAGATCACTTATTCCAATGACAGGTAAGTAGACTACCAAAGTACTTTCTGCCTTGCCAGGGAACACATACTACTTAAAAACGGAAGGATTTACAGAATAGTTAGTGAAGACACCAGCAGTGAGTTAATCATCAAAAAGCTGGTGAACATATAAAAACAGGGAAGTAAATGTAGCTCAACTTCCCACAGTAAACGTAGACCAGACAAGTATTTCCTATTGAATAGATTTAGCAAATAAATTACATTCTCTATTCTAAATATGTAAAAAGAAAATTTTGAAGTGATCATAAACTTGAAGATAAGGGTTCTATATAACAGAGGATCACAATAAACCATTGTAATTAAGAACAAAATAGCTCAGGAGAATTTTACAACCCACTTATCAAACTATACTGGTACACAGTTTCATTACAACAACATACAAAATGTATATAGATTTGATTCAGGATTCAAACAGAATTTTTATGCAACCTAGCTAAAGCTCTTTCTTATTTGTGCCTTTGTAATAAATAATTTATAAGTATTCTTGAAGATACTTCCCAATTTAAAGAAAAAGGACTAGTGCTTTGCTGTCTCAAAAGCATTTACATTAATTAGTTTGTTGTTGTTGTTGTTGTTCTTGTTGTTGTTGTTGTTTGAGACAGAGTCTCACACAGGCTGGAGTGCAGTGGCACTATCTCAGCTCAATGCAAACTCTGCCTCCTGGGAGATTCTCCTGCCTCAGCCTCTGGAGTAGCTGGGATTACAGGCATGCACTACCACGCTTGGCTAATTTTTGTATTTTTAGTAGAGGCGGGATTTCACCATATTGACCAGGCTGGTCTTGAACTCCTGACCTCGTGAACCGCCCATCTCAGCCTCCCAAAGTACTGGGAGGATTACAGGCATGAACCACCATGCCTGGCCTAGTTTTGTTTGCAAGTTATTTTTTCATTATTTGTGTATTCATCAGCTATCTGTATAACTAAATTTTCACATTATTACCTTTTCTGATACTTATTTAAAGGAGGCTTGGCTAAGTATTTATTAATATTAACAAAAGTCTCAGGGTTTTATTTGGCTAATTATGAATGACAGCTTATTGAGGATACTATCCTTTAAACTTTTTCATTAGGTAGGAGGTAAGAGTCAGTGACTTTGAATCTTATGAGGCACATTTACACGTAATTATAGTCTTTCACTTTTTCTAAGCTATTGCTAGTGCTTTGCCATCTCAAGGCTGAGTTTCTAAAGTCTCTTTTATTGGTTCCTGAGGTCAAATATAAGATTAGAATTAATGGTAGAGATAAACTAGGTTCAAGATTTTTAAAGAGTTTTAGCAGGTGGTAGCATACAAAGAGGGTAAAACTGAAAGTTGTCGGGAAAAATGTATCATTTGAAAACAATTTTTAAAATTGAAGCCAGGAAGTCCCTGGAATTTATTGAAAGTTATACTGTTTAGAGAAAAGGATGAAAAAGTTAGATTTGATGTAAAATGTTCAAGAATAGTTTCTATTGATTTATTATGTGAATTCCAATGATCTTTACAGCAGCATATAATGGATCCATATTAAATTATATATGGATCAAAATTAAACTGTGTCTTTCAGGCTAATTCAGGAAGAAAAAGAATCTACAGAGTTGCGTGCTGAAGAAATTGAGAATAGAGTGGCTAGTGTGAGCCTCGAAGGCCTGAATTTGGCGAGGGTCCACCCAGGTACCTCCATCACTGCCTCTGTTACAGCTTCATCGCTGGCCAGTTCATCTCCCCCCAGTGGACACTCAACGCCAAAGCTCACCCCTCGAAGCCCTGCCAGGGAAATGGATCGGATGGGAGTCATGACACTGGTATGGTGTTGTGTCCAGAGAACTTTTGCCTCCTGTTAAGATTAATGATGCTTTAGCTGAAACTTAACTGGGTGTTTGTTCTAGTCTGAGTACTTTCTGTATATTTTATTGTTTATTTCTTTTCTTATTCACAACATCCCTATGTGATCTGCACATTTATGAATCCCATTATGAGATGAAGAAATGGTAACCCACACAGGTGCTGTAACTTTCTTAGGATCAAATAGTAAGTCAATGATAGAGCAGAGCTCTAAATAGCACATTATAAATTTCAATGAATGGCTGGGCATAGTGGCTCGCAGCTATAATCCTAGTGCTTTTGGAGGCTGAGGCAGGAGGATTACCTAGAGGCAAGGATTTCAAGACTAGCCTAAGAAACATAGCAAGACCCCATCTCAAAACAAAACAAAACAAAGAAGAAAAAGAAAAAAATAAATTAACTGGGTGTGGTGGTGGTGGTCTGTACCTGTAGTCCCTGCCACTTAGGATGCTGATGAGGCAGCAGGATCCCTTGAGCCTAGGAATTTGAGACTGAAGTGAGTTATCATGGCAACACTGCACTCCAGCCTGGGCAACAGAGTGAGATTCCTTCTTGAAAAAAGATAAAATAAAATATTTTTTTAAATTGAATGACTTAAGCCCCTAAGTACTTTTTTATTGATGGCATACTGAAGAAATCACTTTGGACACCATGTGTGTGTGTTTTTAACATAATAAGTAACAAAACTTAGTATTATAATTGTTTCAATACACCACGATAGAGTTTTATAACTTTTTGATATATAATATAAATTTTTTGCATTATTTGTGTTGTTAAGAGCCATAAAAAGCAACAGCAACTAATTTCTAATTTTGTCTTAGACTTTATATTCACATTTTCACATATATACATTAATTCCTTATTTCATTTATCCTTATATTTGGGATTAGAAGATGGAAACCTGAATTAGGAAGTACCCTGGATGCAACTGAGAAAAACATCAGATTGCCCATTCTAAAAATATACATATAATATATGTATTTCATTATAAAATATATTTATTTACATATATATAAAATAAAACCTCTGGAAAATACGATTGTGATGACTACTGAATACCATGATACATTTAATTCTCATGGAAAAACTGGAGGTAGTAGGGCATTATCTCAACAGAGAGTGGAGGTTTTGGGAGTATAAATGGAGTGCCCATATTCAAAACAGCTAATAAATGGAGCTGGATTTTTCCTCAAATTTCCCTAATTTAAAAGCATGTACTATCCTGTCTTTTGTTTCTGTCATTACTTGGAAATATAGTATGTTGAAATGACACCAATGATGAAGATTAAAAGATTATGAACTGTTTATGGAGGTAAAGTTATGATTTTGTAATGAATGTACATTGGCATACTTACAATTATGAGACTTCCAAGCCATAAAACTTACGTAAAAGAAAAATTGAGAATATTTTTAAAAAAGAAAATAGTTACCTCTTTAAGCTGCTGAGTCCACTATTTGCTGCTCATTTCCAAAACTTTCTGCTAAAAATGGTTTTTAAATAGAATAGACAATGGCCAACCAGAACAATGCCCAGCTAATCAGAACTGATTCCACTCGGATACAGCACAAACTTCTAGCCAATGTACTAGGATATACTAACCAAACATGCTGAACTACATTGTGATCTGCTTATTTTAGAAATTTAGGAACCATTCATCTCATTTTATTAGTTAAAAGTGACATTGTCTCTTGCTTAGTTTCTGCATATCTAAGTTACACTACATAGTATTAATGAGCAACTTAGTATCAAAGCTACAGTAAGAATCCTGGACCACAGAATAAAATTTAGGCAGCATTCAAGGCAGGAATACTTAGATTATTTTTGTACTGCTTTTATTTCTGACGTTTTTGCAACACAGTTTTACCCTTTTATGGTAGCATCATAACTCTTGATAGTGCTATTATTTTCATGGTAATAAAATAACATATATATTATATATAATAATATATTTATAATCTTAGATGTGATTGTGATTGTGTGTGTGTGAGAGAGAATGATGCCAGTGCTTTCATGAATTTTCTTAAACAGTTAGTCACAAATAAATAAATAAATCCATAAAACATGAATTTTATTACACTGTAATTAGAGTAGTGAAAAAATATTTAGGGCATTCTTGGAAGAGTAAGAAATATTTAAAGTGTTTAATATCTAAGTCAGAGAAGCGAGAAATGAAATCCAGGAAGTCCTTAACACCTAATATAATTATGTTACCAATTGTATTATTTTTATAGTAAAACATGGGTAAATTTTTTTAACCTGAAGAAAATATTGTAGGAAAAAAATTTGTTGGATATAATTCATGGTTAATATTCAGAAGAAGATTAGAATTTTTAGAGAGAAAATTAGAGATTGAAAAGATATTGCATTATTTGTATTATTTAATAATTTACAAACATTGTGGTATTTTTCTCCTGATAATAAAGCATACCCGTATTTACTTTTACCTCACAACAAATCCATAAGCAAAAAACAACATGTTAGTGATATCTCGTTAGACTATTGAGTGGGGTAAAATCAACACATTTCTCAACAACAAAAATGCAAAACATAATGGAATAGTTTCACAGAAATTGTTTTGCTTACCTAAGAAATTTGAACAAAGGCATTAAGTGAATAAGGTTCACTTGAAATCATAAAACACAACTATTTTTAAAAGTTCTAAAAAAGAGCATTGACAAGAAAGCAGCAGTCCCAGAGCTTTTGGCATTTGTGGTATGGAGAAGGATTTTAGGATGCAAGAAATTCTGAGATCCCTCAGGAACAGCGTATCTGCCCAAAGGAGGCCCAAAGCTTTGCATATAGATGGGACAAAAACAAGAGTTTATAAACTCCTTATATATGCATTGGATCTTCATTCCCAATAATATTTTATTGGAAAGATGAAGTCTCATTTATTTCTCGTTAGCTCAGTCTTCTAGCTAGACTCAGTCGCTCTAGCTCATTCCACAATTTCTCTTTCCCAGGGTCCATGCCTCGTATCCAGTGCCTGTACACATGGCCCCGTTATGGAAACAAGCCACTGACTTCTGTTACCTGAGAAGTTCCCTCTCTAAATTTAACTACTACAAGGAGTGCTTCTATAGTAATTAAAAGATATTTATTTAGAAAATAACAGAATGAAGAAAAAAATGATAGTCAAGTTGTAGATACTATTTAAAATTGTAACATAGTTAAATGAATGTTAATTCTTAATTAATTCTGTTTTATGTTGTTTTTATTACTGCCAATCACAGCCAAGTGATCTAAGGAAACATCGGAGAAAGGTACTATAAATGACTTTTACATCATTACGGATTGAATATTGTTTTATTCTATGAAAGCTTTAAAATAATATTCCCTGTAGTCGAATGTTAATAAAACATTAAAAAGTTGAGAGTATTTAAATTGTATTGAATTGTTTAAATTTGCTTATAATAGAAAATACTTCAAAGATAAAATTGTTCATGCTTTCTGGAGAAATAATTAGATTATAAGAAACATAATATCCTGTTTTTCATTGAATATTTAAACCAAGGATGGTATAATTTGATATTTTAATATAAATATTTATATTTATTAATATATACTACACATATTTTAATATTTAGCATATATAATTAATGCTCATTATTTTCAAATATTTTATTATTATTGTGTTGATAGGATGAGGACAACAGATCAGGAGACAGCTGTCAAAAAAAGGTAGTTTGTTACTCACAGTTCCCAAAAGGAGAGAGTACTCTGTGCCTCAGGACAGCACCAGGGTCAGTCAGGAGGCAGAAGGCGCAGGGCCAGAAGGCTTTCTGAGGTCTCTTAGGGAAAGGCAAGACAAGGCAGGGTAAGCAGGTTTAGGATGGGTAGCTTGATTAATTTCGTCTGGCCCCAAGGTGTAGGGACTCTCTCTAGTTGTCTCAGTCTGGCCCACAGGTAATTAGGGCAAAGGAACATTGCCTCTTGGAGAGTAAGAGCCAGATGGAGAAGATGATTTAGAGTGTGGGCTGTGAGTTCTTTGGTTTGCATATGAAAGGTGTACTTATAGGGAAGTGATGTGCTATTTCCAGGAATTAACTATCCCTAGGGATAGAGGAGCATCCTCTCCAGATGCCAGAGCATCAAGTATATGCAAAATAAAAAATATATATATGGTTGAAACACTGCTGTTCTGTTTGGAATGAAATCAAGAGAATAAATATGGGATATGGGAAACAAAATGAAAAGTTCTGAATCACAAAATGATGTCTTATTAGACAATTGAGTAGAGCTTGCACTCATGGGACATCAGATGAGAAAGATTTCAAAGATTCAAACTACTATGCAGTGCAAAAATCTATTCTTCAGCATCTTCAAGATGTGGTAGTCAGCCTACACCCAAACATTGAAATACTCCTGGAACCAGACAACTTTTATTTCCTTTAAAAAATGGTAATAAGGGAATCTATATTATACTTACATGGCTTGAATAGATGGAATTAGCATTTTCTTTTCCTGGGCTATTATCTGTCTTCCTATAGCCTCTTCTCCTTAACAATACCAGTTCATTCTTATTTACCAAGTTTACCAAGGATAACGTCTTTATTTTCTTTGACCTCCATCACCTTAAAAGGACTATAAAAGTTTAATGGGTGTTAGAAATAGGAAGGTAGGATGGAAGGTTCTATACGAAAATGTAGTCTCAAATAATTCAGGAATTAACAACGTAATTTGTGAAAAAAGTCACGGAAAGAAGGACCACAAACTAAAAAACCTTGCGTATCAGGGGAAGAAGTTAAATACATGCTGGTATTTACACTTCAAAAGAACACCTTAAGAAAAGTGTTATATCACTTCCATTTTGCTGATGAGGAAATTTAATATTAGAGCAGAAAAGTAATCAGCCTATTTATTCAACATTTAAGAGAAATCAGAATTCAAACCCCTCTCTGAATCCAAAACTCTAAGTGACATTCAGAGGAAAGTTTTGTATATGATGTTTTTAAAAGCTGTTATTGGGAATAAGTAGTTTGGCTGGCAGGGAGAACAAAGAAGGTATTTTATAAGGTGTTTCAGAAGCAAAATTCTGACAGCAAAAATGGCCCTGCTTAGCAGAAACAATCAGAGAAGAGTCGTGGTGGGATCACAGAACTGTGAAAACACTAACTTGTATTAGGAATAGTTCAGAAACACGCTTAAGAGTTTAGCTGGGGTGTGGGTTTGAAAAGGTTTTCCATAGCATCAGAATCAAGCCGAAAGCAGTTATTGAAAAAGATTCTCCTGATGGCAATATGCTAGTTGAATAGAACAAAGGAATTATAGAAAAATGCCTACCTACCTAAGCTGTTAAAAGGAACCTAGGATTGGGTGACAAAAGTCCTGATAATTTCATGAAGTTCCTCGAAGGTACGAGGTCTTTATCATAGATAAACACATTTATGCATAATAGCTTTACATAAAAACAAACAAAATATTTCCCCAGAACTTTAAAAATTTTTGCTTAGCCATACTTAGAACTTTTTTCATCAGAACTCTCAAAGCCATAAGTCTTTAGCTGTGTTTTCTACAATCCTGATCTCTCCATATTGTGTTACACAACAATGCCATGAAAAATATGCAGCATTGTTGTAAAAACTACTTCTCTACAATTAACTTGACATTGGAAACAAATTTTAAGTTACAGCTCTATATCTTGATCTCTGACAAGATGGATAGTATCCTGAGTTGTTCTGAATTCTGTACTAAATTGTTATTTAAGGAAATCCCTCCCATCTCATCTTCTTTTGGTTTTCTGTATGTCTTTGCCAGTTTTTCCATCATGGTAGTAAAATGAAACAATTTGGAAATATCATCATCTTACCTTTTATTATTCCCACTTTAAAAAGAGTTTTTTTCTTACAAACCACAACTCATATTTTAAACACCCTGTAATAAATTTCATCAGTCATTTCATTGACTGATGTAAAGCACTTTATCTGATAAAGTTATATTTTATCAACTTCTCATTTCAAAAATCCCTGCTTAAAAGATGTCTTTATTATGATAACCTGAGTATGTATAATCCTATATTTTAGTGAATTGTTCAAATGTGTGTTTAATACCTTTTTGTAAAGAGTTTATATTCTGATATTATAAAATATCATAGATCAATGTCAATAAACACTATAGATCAATAGTCAGCATCTAGTTGATTTATGGCAGGGGTGTCTAATCTTTGGCTTCCCTGGGCTACATTCATTAGAAGAAGAATTGTCTTGAGTCACACATAAAATACTCTAACACTAATGATAGCTAATGAGCTTTAAAAAAAAATGGTCGGTGCATAAATCGTTTTAAGACAGTTTAAGAATTTGTGTTGGGCTGCATTCAAAGCCGTCTTGGGCTATGTGTGTCCAGCAGGCTGTGGGTTGGAAAAGCTTGATCTATGGTGTTTATTAATGAAACATTTTTGTGTAGTGGGTCTATGATTTTTTTAAAATTTTAATGTGTCCACTTTAAATATCTGTGAAAATCAAACTCTTTAATGGGAATTTATACATGTAAGACTTATATGCCCCAAGTTTTGTTGTTTTATTTTGTATTAAAATTACTCAGTAGCCTTGCTCTCATGATTCTCCATTTGTATCAATTTCAACTGAAATTTAGAAAGGGTTTATTTGAATGTATTGTTTTTGCTTCTAGATTGCAGTTGTGGAAGAAGATGGTCGAGAGGACAAAGCAACAATTAAATGTGAAACTTCTCCTCCTCCTACCCCTAGAGCCATCAGAATGACTCACACTCTCCCTTCCTCCTACCACAATGATGCTCGAAGGTAAGACGCTGCAGGCACACTGCACATTGAATGCCCTCCTTTCAAAAATATTCCTCTTCCTTCATTGTTGTCAAATAGACTGCTTAACGATTTACATTGAGGCAGAATTCTCCAACTTCCTTTTCCCAGTATCACTTGTGAAATAACCACATTTCAATTTTGATATCGAATTTGTGTTTTTAAAATTAACTGTATCTTTGTGGGCTTATTAGTCAAAATAGATAAGAATAGCTCTTCTAATTTTTAGTGGATATTTTCTATTAAAATGAGATCAGGCTAGAGGAAGGACTTACTAGAAATATTAACAAAAAACTAAGGAGACTCTAGGACAAGATCATAAATTTGGATTACAGTATAAGCATCATTAAAGTCTGAAAAGTTTATGATTATGCCTTTTAGCAGACAGGTATGTGCACCCTGCAGGTACTGCTGCTGCCAGCAATAATAACTCCTCAGTCAGAAAGTTATTAGAAAAGAAAAAAAGTCCTTGACTAAAGTATTAAAGAAAAAGATAAGTCTAGATGGAGAAATATGTCATTTGTCCTCACAAGTCTTTATACTGTCTTATCCATATGCATAGAACATTACAAACAGATCTCTATAATCACTGATGATATGAATATACCGAAGCATGTAGTTTATATCTGAAATGTATCTTCTCCTATTGTCTCATCAGTTGCAGCATCTGTAGACACATAATTGATGTAACCAAATATAATGACTTAAGGATTAATACTTCAATAAAAGAACTCTCTTCTAGATAGTATGTTTTACAATAAATGTTTTAAAAGTAGGGCTTTCTGTGTTGGCAGTCATTTCTTTTTTCTGATTATTTTTTATTGTTAATGTGGAAAAATCAGTTACTTCAGCTTCAAAATATTACTTCTTTCACTCTCCAAAAACAGAGTATATTTCAGCATATAAAAAGTTATTGCTTTGAAAGTTAGGGAATGTGAGTTCAAATTAATTGGCATGAATAAGTAAAAGTAAGTAATTTATCATGGTGTTATAAAATTAACAACAGTAGAAACTAATAGCAATGTCTATTGATCCCCTCCTATTAATACAATGTCAAATATATTGACCAGAAATTGAAACTTAACCAACTGCTTGAAGAGCATTTCAGTTTAACATGTATTTAAAATAATATTTGAGAACTCTAATTAAGAAAACATATACATTGATCACAAGGGTACATGGTTTGTTGCTTCCAGATTGCAGCCAGATTATTTTAAATTAACTGAATTTAGAGGAAAATCAAGTAAAACTGTAGATTGGAAGAGCAGCTTCAACTTCACAATTAGTTATATTTCAGTTCCTTGCTGTAGGTCATTATGTTTAAGATTGGAAAAACAAACTCTGAGAAATAAATAGATAATGGATCAAGTACTCTATAATAGAAGGCCATTTATCAGGCAGTTAATAAATCAGCCTATATTCACTGATTAGTTTGAGATGATATCAAAAAAGTAAGAAAAAAAGCCATTTGGAACAAAAGTACATTTCTCTTATGGAAATTTGGAGGTTCAGGGCCCAAGGCTGAAAAAAAAAAACTGCACTTAATATCTTAAAAGGAAACACGGGAAGATAGGGGGAAAAATGACATTACAAGTCTACTTGTTCCTCTTTTGGTGCATTTATAAAGGAAACAACTTTTGTGTACCTTGTGGATGTTGCACGAAAATGAGCAATATTTTCCTCTTTTGTGTTTTGCAGTAGTTTATCTGTTTCTCTTGAGCCAGAAAGCCTTGGGCTTGGTAGTGCCAACAGCAGCCAAGATTCTCTTCACAAAGCCCCCAAGAAGAAAGGAATCAAGTCTTCAATAGGACGTTTGTTTGGTAAAAAAGAAAAAGCTCGACTTGGGCAGCTCCGTAAGTATGCATTTGCTAAGACTTTCTACTGCCGCTCATTTTAGTCACGTCAGAGTGCTCGTCTATCTTGCATTTCATTTCATTGCTCTTCTTTTCATTTCTTCTCTTTTCTACCTGACAAAATTTATATTTTGATCAGCTTTGAATGTTCAATTTAGCTGAATAATGCTTGATAAAACTTACAGTGAAAGAGTATTGTGAACTTTTCAGTTCTTTTGTTTATCTGTTTATAACAATAGCTAAAATTTATTTAATGCTAACTCTTGTGACAGGCACAGCTACCTACAAAGTAAATGTTATTGCTATAAATGTTATTTCATTAATGAGTAAATAATGTCTTCATAAATCGCATAACTGTGATATTCATCGTGGTGCCAATATTTCAAAATCAGCTTAAAACCATTGAGTATACTGCCCCTTAGAGCATGAATGTGTGTAAAAGCTTAGCGATGTAGATTTAAAGGTTTTTCTGTTGAAAAAATTGGTAAGCCTCCAAACAATTAAAAAGAATATTTTAAAAGTTAGAATAAAGCTTTATATGTGTTACATAAAATGTGAAGAACATGATTTTTTTTTGTTTGCTTAAAACTATCATACCTTCCCCCTAATAAACTCTATGGTGTATAGTTGAGGGACGAGTGTGGGGAAAATAATAAGGCAATAGATATTGTGTTATAATTAGTTATTATCAGTGACTGATAGAATAAAAATATAGATCAGTACATTTGAAATGGTCCTACTTAAATATATATTTAGAAATAAGCAGATATACATACATGATACATACTTACATAATTATCTGAAGAATAGGTGATATTTCTGAAATGATTATATATATACTTTGCTTTTTGGGAGTTGTCTTTCTATGTATTAACTTTTAGAGTTATATTATTGGGAAAGAATTAAACTCCTACCTACAGTGGTAAGTGCTGAATGGAATGACCCAAATTTCTTAGTACATCCTTTGGTTTTTCAAATAGAGGAATAATTATTTGCAAGGAATACCCAACTCCAAGACTTAGTTTTCTGCCCTACCACCAAAAGAATTTCTGATTACGATATTCATGTTTGCAGACTTATGACTACAGTATCCAAAAATGCCTTTCCTGGCTTCCACAGTGTGAAACCCACACAAAACATCAGAAGCTACAGGAAACTAATGTGCGAGCAGTGTGTGATTATATGTTCCCCAACAAAGGAATTAAATCTTTCTGTATTCCTCTTTCTCAGTAGAGGAACTCTTTAGGCTATATATAATATTATTTTATGAGGAAAAAAGAGACACACAGATTATTTTTTATTTAAAATATACATGCCAGACATTATTTTAAAATTTGTTTTATCTTATTTGACAACTCGTGGTTGTCTTACCAAATGATCTGTCATACCCAATATATTACAGTGTCACTATAGTGTGGGTGGTTAATTATTTTTGAGTATTAATTTTGCTAACATCATAATCATATTTATTTGTATTTCAACATATATTCATCTTAGTTACCATAATTCACACTTTACTTTTAAAATGTATTTAATTGCCCTTATCACTTAAAATTTTCTGTTGTTATTTCATATTTAACTTTGATGAGAAATTCCTAAATCATTAGAAATTTCACTAACAATATTCTGTCAAAATCAAGGTATGCAAGATATAAGTTTAAGTCTAGAAAAATATAGAACCTTCGAGAAACTTAGCATTTATTACTCATTTTCAGTGACTGTGTGTTTTAGGTCAGAGCAGATAAGAATTAACTCAATTATGATTACATTCTTATCAACCCCACCAAAGTCAGAAACTAGCAATAGTTAATTCGGGTCACAGTTTATACCTGGGAAGGTTTCTGAGCTCTGAGTAATATTGCTTTATTTCATAGAACAGCAGAGGTAGAGTTTAAACAAAGCCAGAATCAGCAGCATGTTAAGGACTACAATGTGGATGAGGAAGACAGGAGCAAAATGCTATACCAATGAGGCTAGGTAGAAGCTACATAAATGGGGAATCAAAGCTTCCAGAAAAAAGGAACAAAGTCTTTATTGAAAATAAGACTGAAAAAATAAAAATAAAACAGGTATAAACACTTTCCAGAAAACCATATTTGCACCAAAGGAAATGATACATGGGCCCCATTGATACTTTAGTTAAGGGCTATGAATTTTAGGTCTGCTTTGGTCCTAGAAGAGGTATCCAAGTTGTGATGGAAAGACCATACACGTTTTTCAAACCCAGGGACTACAACCTAGTACTGCTTCTTCATGCATCTGAGGAACCTAGGGAAACATTTCCAATGATTATGATTTTAATGTCTTGATCTGAAAAATTCTAAAACACAGGAGCATTGTCAATGTTATTTCTTCTACCAGTGAAAACAGAACTATAAAATACAATAGTATGCCAGGGAAAGTATTAAGGCAAAGAGATAGTGATGTCAAAGTACCAATTTTGAAATTCTGAACCATGTGCTAATATTTATAACTCTTAAAAGGTTTAACTCAAAAGAGCAGAGACACATGACTTAACTTGAAAGCAGCTATACTACATGCCTATAAAAGAAATACGGTGTGGAAAAGGAAAGCTGTGTAAATAAAACTATGAAAATTTTTCCTTGGTTCTATCAGAAATGATGAACAGCAAAGGAGATGTTTGTAGTCATTCACAAAGGAAAATATTTGGAGAGGGTATCTTATTTGTTGTATATAATAATTTGAAATGCTAGGGTAATAACATAAACTTCAGATAGGAACGATCAGTCAATGTGATTGTATGGATAACCCCTACCCATGAAGAATCAAACTCAATATGTACATTGTCTGTTCTTACTAATGTGTTACTAACATAGATAATATCAATATGGAAACCCAAAACTCAAAGGAAGCAATGTGTTGAAAAGCAACTGAATAAACCTAACAGAAACCAAGCAAAACTATTTTATTTTAAAAATCTCTTATGACATCCTTTTCAAATGGTTAGTTCACTCAAATTACAAAAGTAGGATAGAAAAAGCTGTGGTACTAATAGGAGATTTCAAGTTTTTATATATCTTGTGAAAAATTCATTCTATTCTTACCAGGGTTTACAGTTCTTGTTCATATTATTATTGCTTATAATGTAGGAGTAAGATTTCCAAACTGAAATGTCTATCAGTGTATGGGCAGAAGATAAAAAGGAGTAGTGCAGACTTAAATGAATCAGTGAGCATTTATTCTTCCATGTTAAGCATTCAAATTCCATTTGTAAGTACTATTCAGGAAAAACAAAGCGTAATACAAGCCAAGTTTACCTGAAGGTCACAGTTGAATTTAGGGAAGCTCACTTAACAGAGGAAGCATTCCTTATAGCTTACTTGGGGATCTGGTTTTAGAGTCATTCTATCTATTTCTTTGTATTTTTGTTCACTGACTTTTTTTTTTTTTTTTTTTTAAACAGAATCTCACTCTGTCACCCAGGATGGAGTGCAGTGGCACAATCTCGGCTCACTGCAACCTCCGCCTCCTGGTTCAAGTGATACTCCTGCCTCAGTCTCCCTAGTAGCTGGGATTACAGGCACCCGCCACCATGCCCGGTTAATTTTTTTATTTTTAATAGAGATGGGGTTTTGCCATGTTGGTCAGGCTGATCGCTACTCCTGATCTCAGGTGATCTGCCCACCTCGGTCTCCCAAAGTGCTGGGATTACAGGCTTGAGCCACCACACCTGACCATTCATTATCTTTCTATGTCACAAATCCCAGGATGAAAAATTACATAAACAAGTTTGGTTTGTATCCCCATGACAACAGGACCAATATGTACTTCTGCTGACTTCCTGGAATATAGATTCGGAATGTAATAGCATCCTGCTATTGACCATGCACAATGACCATGATCTCTCTGCACCCCTCCATTTATACATCCATATGCAATGCATCTCTGATATTTCCATTATTGTTCCAATACGCTCATGTCTAATCTATACTTTTAAAAGTTGTCACTTGATCTTTCCATTATCTCCAAATATTGACTTATCTTTACCCTGCATTTAATGTACAAGACTGAGTTGTTCACAACTACTTTTTTCCTTCCTCATCTGTCAATCACTTTACGACCTACCACAGCATCAATTCCAAACACACTACACTGAAACTCTAGAAATAGGCGCAGTCTTAACTAACATGGAAAAGTAGTCAGGACACCAAAGGCTATGTACTGTCAAAGCAATTCCAGAGGATGGTAACCCACAATTATATTTATGATGATGTGGATTAAGGAAGAAGAAATGTATCTGAAATGGGAGTTTTCTGCCTAAAACAGATATGAAAAGATTTGTTACAAAAGTTGGAAAGTGAGAACATGACAAATAATAGATAGAAGCAAGTGGCATCGACATGTAAAAGCAGTGGCAGGAATGCCATCCATCAAAATAAACAGACAATTGGAAAAATCACCAAGATCAAAGTGAGAATTATAAAATCTATATTGTTATTTTTGTTTAGTAATGCATAAATTTAGAGAAAATGAATGAAATGAAGGTTTATCTGATGTGAGTAGAGTATACAAATAAGTGGAATCATTCAAAAACTCATTTTTGTTTCTATCTGTTTACTTGAAGAGAAAAAGTTCAGCAGAATATAGGAATTACCAAGAGGGCATTTATGCCCCAGAATTGAGGAGATTTTTTTTTTTTTTTTTTTTTTGGTGGAGGGAGAGAAGACATAGATAATCCAAAATAATTTATTTATTCCTATTTTTAGTGAATAGACATGTATTGAACCATTCTTAAATGCAGAGTACAATTATGGACTTTAGGAAAATGACTAAGGCATGGCTGTTGGCATGGAGGAATTTTCACTTTAGCAAAGATAGTACATAAACAGATACAAACTTTATACTTAAAACAAAAACTTCATGATTTTTTGGCCCAGAAATGTTTTATCTGCTACATTGTCTGTCCTGTCAGAACTAGGAACAGTGGCCATGAACCCTAAGATCTGTGATCATGCATAAATAATTGCAGTCCTGACTAGCTTGACTTTTAATTTTATCTGAAGGCATTAATCTATTTTGAAACAAAGTAAATTAACCTATGTTAAAAACAGCCACGTCAGACTAATTTCCTTTGTTTCTTTGACAAATTTGCTTAGTAACAGATAAGGAAAGGTGGTGAGCAAGCCATCACTCATGAAATCCCTGGGGACAAAATGTCAAAATGGGGTCTGAGTGATGGAACAGGTAGGTGGGATTTATAACTGGTTAAATAATCCTTGCCCAGTAGTGCTGATGAGTGGAGTAACGTCACCTTGGATCAAAGTTTCTAGTGGCATGATTAGGATTTTCTCTGTTCTTGATCAGCACATTCAAAATCACTTGGATATGAATATTTCAACAGCTCAGGTATCTGATTGATACCTGAGGGTATTACTAAGGGGAGGAATCCCAAGTGAAAAGATTAGTATTACCCCTAAACACTATCTCCCCCGCCAAAAAAAAAAAAAAAAATAGAATGGATGTAAGGGGGATCTAAATTATCCTACTCTAAAAGTATAGCTCTTAGAAGCAAGATTTTAAAGAAAAAAAAATAAAAATTTCAACTGACTCTAAAGTCAATATTGATTAATAAGTTTAGGCCACATTAATAGACATAAGAGTTGATATGAAAGTTTTTTCTACTCTACTCTGCTGTGATAAAATAACAGCCAAGCAATGGAATTCATCCTGGTTACTGTATTTTTAAAGGCACATCATCAACCTGGAGGAAGGTTGGCGGGGAAAATTAGGGACATGTGGAGGATTGGAATCACGTTCAGAGAACATAAGTAGATGGTGTGTTTATTCTCTTTGCTGACCTACCAAGTAGCTGATCACAAAATTTGAAGAGCTGTTCTGTATAAGAGCTATCGTCCTTTTCATTGTTAAGTGAGGATACGAAACTAGAACCAAAGTATTAAAGTTGTACAAAATTATTCTTCATCTCAATGTAAGAAAGAACAGTGGGATATCAGAATTCTATACAAAGTGGGCTGGCTTATGAGGTAGTGAGTTATTTGTCACTTGGAAACTGTTGACCAAAATCTAGACAAATACTAGGAAGAGCTGTTGTGGAGAGGATCCAAGCATTGGAAAGATGATTGTAGTGGATGATCTTTAAGACCTACTTCAACCCTAGGAATCCTGAATCTATGAATCTTTAACATTTAAGTCTTTTCTCAGGCAACTCTTCTTTATACCACTGATACATCTTAAAATATTTACTGTGAAAAGGAATTTCTACTTTTAGGATTACAGACTTCTAGAGCTATATGCCTAAAGATTCTAGAAGATATGTGAGGATGATATAGTTGTCCACATTCTATACTTGTAGAAATGAGATGATTTCAGAAGGCAGAGCAGCTACTTAGTGAGAGAGCTGAGAGTGAATCCTGGCTCCTACCTCCAGGTTTGATGTTCAGGAAAGGAGACTCTCGGGACTATTTCAATCAAAAAATACTTCATTGAGTTCCTATCCTTGTGGAACATGTGTGGGTACATAAAGAAATTTAAAATATGATCATTTACTTCAGGAAGTATATAACATCTTGAAGACATCTCATATAAATGAATAATTAAGAACTCAAGGCAACAGTAAAAAAATACATCACACAGAAACATTATAATTTTCTAATACAAGATACAGACATAATGTTTGCAGAGAGTTCTGGGTTAATCTTTCTCTCGCTGTATATGTTTGATTCCACTAGGATCATCTAAATGCAGTGTTCCTACGTATTTGAAAAGGTGTCAAGGTAGAGTTTCAAACAGGACTTATCTTTGAGAAAAATATTGAAACTATGTGAAAGAGTAAGCTCCATAGAGAATGTCATGGAAATGGTACTTTTTGTGGTTAAATAGGAAGTGGGTACTGACTGGGGTCAAATTATGAAGCAAAGGAAATGATTAGGACTGAAGATCAAGTTACCTAGTCACAGAGGGATTGAAACTGCAGAGATTGGGAGGCAGCATCTTGAAGCAGAACCAACCACAGAAATAAGATGATCTGAGTTCCAGGGTCAAGCATCCAAGCAGAGGTGAGAGTTAAGGATTAGAGCAAACAAGCTCTATTCTCTAGAGGCAGTTTGTCAGCTGAGAAATAATGATGATAGTATATGGAGAAAAAACAGAAATATTAAAACATTTGCTATTTCTGGGGAAATTATCTGCTCCATACCATCTTAACATACTCATTTGTTTGCCACCTGGGAAACACCAACTCTCTCGAGTCTTCAGAGAGCTCTACTAATAATTACTATGAAGAAAAAATAACACACATGACCAACTTAGCTGATGTCAATAGTGAATGGTTAGGATAAAGAAGAGGCTATTAACAGGCATTGCAAAAGATGAAACAAATCTCAAAGAGATGTTCAAGACAAGGGAGTGATCAAATAGAGCCAAAACAACAAAACTGTGAAAAAAATAATGAAAACAGAAAAATACGTTAACTTTGAATAAGCAGAATTCCCAATTACATATATAAAAACGCATATATCATTAGGTTAAGGCTACTTTAGCAAGTTTCCTTTAAATGCATTTGAAAAGCAATATACACATTTCAAAGAGCTTTTTTGACTGCTAAATTGCAATTCTTTTATGGTTATCTGCCAGTTTGTATTATAATTGTCTGAACTCATTGACCTACCATAATAAGCTTAATAAAAAAGTAATTTCACAGTGACAAAAATGGCTTCAGCAGTATACCAGGATCATTTCACAAGTACAGTCATGCGTTGTTTAATGATAAGGAAACATTCTAAAAGATGCATCCCTTAGGAGATTTTGTTGTACAAACCTAAATAATATAACCTACTATGTACCCAGGCTGTATGGGATAGCCACCTACACACCTAGACTATAAGTATAGCCTGTTGCTATAAAAACTCTACAATATATGACTGTACTGAACACCGTAGGCAATCGTAACACAATGGTTAAGTATTTGTGTACCTAAACATTAAAGGTATAGTAAAAATATGCTCTTATAATTTTATGGAAACACTGTCATAAATGCAGCCCGTCATTAACAGAAAGGTCTTTATGGGGCACATGACTGTATTTTTCTACATCTAAAATTTGGATGTCCGTGCTGGC
Source organism: Macaca mulatta (assembly GCF_049350105.2). Lineage (NCBI taxonomy): Eukaryota > Metazoa > Chordata > Mammalia > Primates > Cercopithecidae > Macaca > Macaca mulatta. Next base: position 88,472,549 of record NC_133416.1, on the reverse strand, counting down.
TTTTAGGCCAAAATTTAGATTGTTGCTTGATGTTAAGGAACCAATAGTTACAATGTAAATTCCACAAAGTATCAATTAGAAATGACTCATGTTGTGCATAGTGAAAGAGTCTTTCTTTAAATAAAGTAGTATTTCGCTCCAATTATGATTGTATTTATTACATACCCTTTATGAGCCAGTCACTGTGTCTAAATACAGTCTCCAGATAGGTAACAGACTAACAGATGTTGAACAATTAAGTAACAATTTATACATTCAAATGTGTTTAAATACAAACCACGTGCTTTTGATTAAGGATGAAGACAGGTCTAATGAAAGAAAGAGGAAGCCAGCTATCATCAGCAGATTGTAGTAGAGTTAGAGCTCTCTTTTTCACACAATGATAGAGACCTCTGCTGGACAAATGGAGGGACAGATGCTTTGCAATATGGGTTTTCAAGCAATTTTTACGGACTTGTATCTCAAGGGCCAATATGAAATAAGTTATTTTGAATGGAATTTAAGGACTGGGAAATGTGGAGATATTTGTCTTTGTTGGCCTAAATAACAGATAGAGATGCTCTCTAAAAGAAAAGATGTTTATTTAGGAATAGAGCATTGCGATAAGAATATGTATGTCATAGTAAACTATAAACTGTGTACATTCAGGGAAGGAAAGGAAGACAAAGATTTTTAAAGGCAAAAAATTAAGATTGTATAATTTTTTGAAACAATTATCTTTGGCTACTCAAATTAATAACAAGGGTGCCACCAGTCAGAGGTTGGACAGGCAATTGCCAGACAGATATCCCTATAAAAATATTTTTTGCATAGGATTGCAATGGCCTTTGTGCAAGGTTGTGGCTTTCGTAGGGTCCTTTGTTGTTGTTGTTGTGGTTGTTGTTGTTGTTGCTATCATGCACGGGAGCATGAGAACTCTCTGTTTATGGCCTTCGCTGGCTCTCTGTGCCGGGATTTTCTTAACAATAGTGACTCCACTTTGATTCTAACAACTTTCACACCTTCACAATCCAAATGAATAGATATCTCCAACTAGTTCCATCTATAGATCTGGGCATGTGAGTCTCCTTTCTGAGCTCTGCAGCCCTGAGCCTTCACGAGCCGTACATTTTGTAGCATCTTCCTCGAAAAATTTTAAGAACCCCTGTAATGTCTGGGATAGTTCGGGGCTGGCAGTGCCATCTGGGCAAGGCACCCCCAGCCAAGAATTGGACCTGGGGTCTAATCACTGGAAGCATCGAAATGTTTTTAGTTACTATTCAGACACTGGGACCAGCAGGGAAGTAGTGCCATCTGGACATGCTGCCCGATCCAGCCAAACAGCAGGGGCCTGGGTCCCTGTTTCTCGCCTTCAGGGTTTTCATTGACACTCTACCCCATGCATGCACTCAACCAGATGCCTTAGGGAGCCTAGTGACTCGCATCTGTGGAGTCATCCTGAACCAGTGATCTGACCCTGTTTTCAAGAGGGTGGTCTGGCAATTGGATCCCTCGCTCCCACTGGCAAGAATGGTATTGTATGAGATTGAATCAGTAGATTGTTGTCCCACTGATTTTTTAGTGGTTCAAAACTGTTTACATAGGAAGAGGGGCTGGCAAAAAAAAAAAAAAAAAATCCTTGACTGTGCCTGTCACACACTAGGAGTGGTCTTGCCCTCAACAAATCCAAGTCCTCAAAGGCCTCACAGAAGTAAAGGTGCCTGAGTCATAGCCAAGAAAACTTATTTGAGGGCAGGGATGCTGCCTTGCTCACACGCAAGCACTAGGTGGACCCTGACAAGGTGATAAACAATTTATTATGTAAGTAGTCCACTGAATCATGGAACTCAAACCTTCAAGCCCAAGCACTTCAGGCCATGAAAGGGGTGGAGTTCATTGTGTTCTTTCCACATAGTTTCCTAATAGACCTCCTGAAGAATGAGTAACCCCTAGCTTCCACACACCAGTTTCTCTCTGTTTCTCCTCTGAGGCACTCGTCATTTTGAGAATGACAAGCTAGGCCAGGCATGGTGGCTCACATCTGTAATCCCAATGCTTTGGGAGGGAAGTCAAAGGATCCCTTGAGGCCAGCAGTTCAAGACGTGCCTAGGCAACATAGCAAGACCTCATCTCTACAAAAAGTGGAAAAACTAGCCAGGCATGGTAGCACACATCTATAGTCCCAGGGACTCGGGAGGAGGATGGGTTGAGTCCAGGAGTTTGAGGCTGCAGTGAGCTCTGATGGTGCCTTTGCACCCCAGCCTGGGACAGACTGAGACTCTGCAAAAAGAAAAAAAAAGAAAAAAGAAGCTACAGATCCTCTTCTTAATGAAGGAGGTTTAGAATCCTTGTCCCCTGTCCAGTGTGTGCCAATCATAGTACCCCCAAAAATGCACCCTCCTTCAACATACACAGACATTTACATTCCTTCTGTGGATGTGCTGTATCCAGGTAGAAACTCTGGTATATAGTGCTGGCCAACATTAATATAATATAAGCCACAAATGTGAACCACATATGTAATTTTAAATTTTCTGGTAACTACATTAAGAAAAGTCAAAAGGGATAGGTGGGATTAATTTTAATCCTACATTTTTTTTTAACCCGATATGGAAACAATATTCTCATTTCAACACATGATCACTTAAAATTTGTTAATTACATGTATTTTTTCTACTACATTTTCAAAACCTGGTGTGTATTTTGCACTTATAGTATATCACTTGGATTAGGCATATTTCAAGAGCTTAATAGTCACATGTAGTAAGTGAATAAAATATTGGTATAGATAAATAGATATTTCTGAAGTTCACATAGCCATATGAGCCCACTGATGCCTGGATAAGAATGAGACAGACTCTCACTGGATTCAGATAATCATCCATAGAGTAAAAGATTTAGCAAACTGGTTTTGCTAAGGTCACCCTTACCAGTTAGTTGATAAAGCATGTGGAAAGATAAACATGAGATGAGTGAGGCAGCTAGGTCAATTCTATGAAAAAATGTCCTCCTTCAGAAGTGTTTTAATTGGGCTGAAAATATGCACTTGCTGGGACTTTTCTCCTGGTTAAGTACACTGTCCTGAATGTGATGCCTAAAAATAACTTTACTTACAATGGCCTTACGTCTCATTTGTATTTGGCATTTTTGCGCAGGATGTAGTTCCAGTAATCTATCAAATGCTTTGAAAACAAGACACTAGATTTTGAAATACTCCCAGTATTTCTCAGTTCTTCATGCTTTTTATGTTTACTTACGAGAAAATAAAATATCTAGATTTAACTCACAAAATATTCCTACATTTTTCTTTGCTTTTATTTCAAGTTTTATTATTTAAAAATGTGGTTTTTTTCTATTAAAATTTTGGGTGTATGAATAAATTTAAATCATAATTTAAACGTTCTTGTATTTCTCAGAGGAATAAAAGCCTGATTCATCCAACCACCTGGTGGCTGAAAATGTTTCACTGTTTATTGAAAATGTCTGCCTCATCAATCTCTATGTCCCCATATGGACCATTCAAGAATGTTATAACTTTTAAATGACTCATTCATTTTCATTTACATTTCAAGAGAACATTTTTATTATTATTTGAAGACTCTGAATAATAATTTATTGATATACAGTAAGGGAAATATACAGATGAGACAAATAAAATGAAAATATTCACTCACTGTACATAATGGAAACTTTCCCATTTGAAAGTGTTTACCAAGACTACTTTAGTCACCAGTGGAAAACTTTCCTAATCCATACCAAGAAGAGAAATCTTTCGTAATAAAAAAAGATTTAAGTACCTATATTCATTAAACATGTACATAATAAGTAAAACAAATATTGGCCCTCAAACTCCACATCTCTGAATTAGATCTAGACAGCAATAAACGTGTTCTTAATTAAAGGATACTTTTAAAAAATTATACCATTCAGTAAGAAGGTTATCAGGAATGAGATTCATTTATTTATATCAATGTTCCAAAGTTAATATTATCCAGTACTATAAATTATTTGGTAAAATAAGTTATTAAAAACAGTAACATCAAAATTTGCTTCTGGCGCCTTGGTAAGATATTTTACTCTGCTAAAGAGAAACCATATCTTGGTCAAGTCCTGCAAATGTTAAGTAAGGAAGTGCTCACTACAATGAGAGAAGAGCAAAAGTTGTCTTCGATAGTCTTACTTACTGATATAGTGATGAAATTTCTTGCATAGTCTTTGTAAGAGTTTGTATTAGCTTAAATCTTGCTACCTGGTCTTGACCTTAACTGGAGTTTAAATTTCTTTTATAAAAAAAATTATATACCTTAACCCATTTAAAAATAGTGAGCATTTTCATTTAGCTTGACTTCAGCACATAGGGAGTAAGTCCTTATTTTTCAATTAGGATAGATAATTTATGAATTAATTTTGTAAATTTAGAAATCCTGTGATATGTGTTTAAAATACATCATACTTTTCTTTCTTCCTCTTTTTATTACAAAGTCATATGAGGTATATGTATTATATATTGACACTAAATGAGAGTTTATGACCTACTGGGTAATAGCTATTTTTATCAAGCTCTTTTTTTTTTTTTTTTTTTTTTTTTTGAGACGGAGTCTCGCTTTGTGGTCCAGGCTGGAGTGCAGTGGCCGGATCTCAGCTCACTGCAAGCTCCGCCTCCCGGGTTTACGCCATTCTCCTGCCTCAGCCTCCCGAGTAGCTGGGACTACAGGCGCCCGCCACTGCACCCGGCTAGTTTTTTGTATTTTTTAGTAGAGACGGGGTTTCACCGTGTTAGCCAGGATGGTCTCGATCTCCTGACCTCGTGATCCGCCCGTCTCGGCCTCCCAAAGTGCTGGGATTACAGGCTTGAGCCACCGCGCCCGGCCTATCAAGCTCTTTTGAAGAAATTTAGAATTTTTTCAAAAAATATTATGAAGTTTAAAAAACAACACAAGAACCTTCCCAGAACACATCAAGTTATGGAAGTAAGAGGATATTGGAGTCAGCCAGTAGAGCAGAACAAATTTCCAGTCTATGAAGAGCTCTTAAAAGTCAGCAAAAGCCTCTCCATTGTGTCAACTTGTAGCGGAAAACATATACTTGAGTTCCTACCCAATGACTATCATTTACCCCATTATATGAGAAATATTGCAAATACTTCACGTGTTGAAAAAATAAACAAATATCACACACTGTGTAGATATTTGCACTTATTTTCCATAGGAAAAGTATAAAAACAGACCTTAAGACTTGGGGACAGTATATTCAAGTGTCTGTCAGTGTACAGGCCACATTCATTATGTTGCCACTGGGTGCAACAAATTGTATCCCCGTAGGTACTGTTTGTTTTCATTTTCTCAGTGTATGTTTATGTATATACCCAAGCCATTTTATGCATGTTAGGTTAGTAATATAAGGAGCATTTTAAAATGTGATACTAAACAGTTGCTCAACTAAACGTTTAACAACCTGACTTCAGAATTGACACAACCTATGCAACATAATCTGAATACTTAGTTACTTCTCTTCACAGGAGGCTTTATGGAGACTGAAGCTGCAGCTCAGGAGTCCCTGGGGTTAGGCAAACTCGGAACTCAAGCTGAGAAGGATCGAAGACTGAAGAAAAAGTAGGTTTGGGGATATTTCCCCCCTTTTTCTAACTTTTACTAATTCTTTATTGTTATTTATAGGGAATTAAAAAGAGAGTGGTTGGAAACAAAAGAACTATATTGAAGCCAGTATTTTCCAGATATTACCTAAAACCCTCAGGGCTTATGTTTCCTGGTTGTGAGCTACTGTTGAAAAGAGCATAACAGTATTTGGCCTGTGGTGGAAATAAGCAGTTTCTTCAATGTAACCATCCATGGATGTGTTTCAAAATCCTTAAAAGTAATGCAAAACCCTATTGATGGTAAAAATTAATACCTGATTGGTATGATAAAATGAGATTATACCATCTACCTTTGTTTTCTCTCGTGGCAATTATAAGTATCTACTCTTTGAAATGGAGTAAAGGAGAAACATTTCTCTGACTGATTGAATATAAACTTATTTTAGACTCAGAGCAGATTGTTTTGCATCTGTCAGGAAATTGATAGTGTATCTTTTCATTCATATATAATATGGAACATTTAAATGACTTGCAACATTGGCAAATTTTGAGTTGCAGCAGCTGTTGGAAAGCAAGTAGGTCCCGAAATAACATTTTAAAAATACATAGTAACATTTTCATTGACAAAATGGCACCTTTAGGACATGTTCTTTAAATGTAAATCAATTTCTCTTTATTCCAGAATCTATTGGTTGATTATTACTTTTCCTTCTTCTCAAATATTTCTTACATTGTGTTTTTAGTTTTCACATTTTCCTTCTTTCCTATGAAAGAATATTCACTGCTTTCATAATCATTTTGTAACAGATAGGCTCTTAGGACTATACTATACGGGCTAATCAATTGACTTCATATTTTGCTTTCTCACTTGCTTTGTAAATGTTTACTAATAATGGGGAACTATATACTTACAAGTTGCCAAACAACTCACTAACCTAATTGTTTATTAGTTTGTTAGTTACTAAAAATTATGTACATATATCCCAGTTCAGTAGGAACATTGTCCAGAAAAAATGACCTTGAGAACATCATTATTTCTACAATACAATCAAATGCTCAGCCATAATCAATAATGTATATTTATTCTTTAGTTACTGATCACTCAAAAATATATTTAAATATTATCATAATCTGTTTCAAATGTCTTAATTTTGTTTAGTCCTACCAGTTAGTGATATACTCTATTTCATAACTATTTATTGAGAAAAACATTCTTCTAAAAAATACTTTCCTCTGTTAATTTTTTTAAAATGTTGGCAGTTGATTTCAAGTCTAAAAATATATAAATGATCAAAACCCAGCCTGACTAATGGAAACAGTTTATTTCCCTTAAAAGTTAATTCTCATTTCTCCCAGAGAAATACTTAACTTAAGAATGGCAATCTGAACAGCTTTCACAATTGCATATAAGTCTGATACCGAGGCAGTGCACTGCATACTTTATTAGTTGTTGATGGAACCAACTGGAATATTTTTTTAAATAGCTACTAAAGATAAACATTTCAATTTAAAATAACATATTTAAAGTTTAGCTATTATTAACCTTATACACTGTTGGGTTGATTTGATAATAATTTTATAGACTCATTTCTCAACTACTAAGTACCCTCACAGTCAGAAACAAATACTAGTTATTCCCTTAAATATCTTACCATGCTTGACTTTGGGTTTTATTTTGCAACATGTATTGGCAAAATGTAACTGTAAAATGTATTATGTAGAATACTTGTTTTAATATTAAGAAGAATATTAGGAACATTCTATAAGGCAAAAATGGCTAACATTTCTTAGTACAGTTGTTCCCCATGGATTAAAGGTATTTAGGTTCAAATGGATTTAACAAGGCAAGTCAGAGATAATTAATGAAAGCACAAAAGTATTTCCCTTATTATTGATTATTCCATAGCAATAACCCTATGAGCATAGATATGCAACCAGTGTTCAAAGACTTATATGAATAATTGTTAACACCTATTCGGAACTTTCATGGCACTGTGGCTTGATTTCTGGATTACCAGAGAGTAAATTGTCTTCACATAATGAGTTTTATTAGACATAGACAATTTACTTTTAAATTACGTGGTTTCAAACTTTTTTGTATTGAATTTTATGTTGTTAATTATTAATATTATTAAATGTTGACAGCCTATTCTTGAATTTTTCCAAGTGTTTAAAATTTCATTTAAACAATTCCAATTTTATTTCTTTTTAAAGAAACCATATCCTCTTTCAGTGCACTTTGATGCATTATGCTCTTTTCTGTGTTCAAATTTCATGTCTGCTAGTCTTCTATCAAGATGAAAAATAATTTTAAGTACATTTAAGAAATAAATAAAAACAATAAATGAAGCAACATTTTTCATAATGTTGAACACTATAGATTGTATGTACACAGTTGCAACCTGTGTTATCCTATCAGTTGTTTCTAAATTCTATCCACTGGACCAGCAAAATGGTATTTCCAGGGCTTAGTACTTAACACAGCTATGCTCACTATCCCGTAATTCATAGCAGAGATTCAGTAGTCTTTGTGAGGATAGCCAGAACTAGACAATATCTTATTTTCAAATTTGCTAGGATAGCAGCTATTTAGAATTGACAGTCTGTAACTTTAAATTTAATTGGGAGAAATCTCTAGAGGAGTTAATTATGGTACATTTTTTAAAAAGCCATATGGGGGAGTTACTTTCAGAGAGCAGCATTTAAGACATTCCAAATTCTTGCAAAGTTCAGAAATTTGTAACTTGGCAGTCCTAAACAAAGGTTTAATTTGAGGCACACTTACCATCCAGTAAATTTAACACACATAGGTTACAACAACTTAACAAGATTTGTGTTCCTACTTTAATTCTCCTTTTTCTTTGCTTTCTGGTCCAGGCATTAGTTTTGCTTATATTTCTCTCTATTGTCTTATTATGAGAAATAGGAAATCAACAACATTGAATCTACTAAACCACCCACTAGTCATGAAAATCTTGTCTTATCCATCGTTACCTTCCTGGGTATTATTAAACAATTGCTGTTGTTTCATCAGAGTAACATGTAACTTCGGCCTAAAGTCAATCTATTGTTGGTCTGCCTAGTTTGCCTTTACTTTGCCCCATCTTTGCTGTACTTTTCTTTAAATCATCAATTCCATAAATTTCTCCAGCAGGTTTATGTAGAGTATAGTTAACCTATAATAATTGTGTCAAACTAAAACTCAGCTAGTAATTCTTTGAATGCTTCACAGTCATTTTCTTGGTTTTTCCCCTTTAAAAACTGACCAGTTTCTCTGTAGGCTCCTGACATTTAAGGGTGAGTCACTTATTCTCAATATATAGTCTCAGTATTAACATTATAATTCTTCATAGTTTATTCAATGTGGACTTCCTGTGGGGATGCCATGACTCTCTGAGATCTTATCCATCAGTCTCTGTTGGATTTCTTTGAACTCCAGGCTCCTTTTTTATTTAACAAAAACATCTTCTCTTTTACTGTTACGTTTAGAACAACCAGACTCGAAAATTTCACTCCTTTTCTTTTATACCTTTCACCCTCATATTTAAGAACGTATTTTCCATTCTTAGCTCTCCAGCCTATGTTTTAACCTAAAAGCTTCTTATTCAGGAAGGCTGATTAAAGCCAACCACACAGGCCAGTAATGGTGACTCATGCCTGTAATCCCAGCACTTTGGGAGGCTGAGGTGGGAGAATTGCTCAAGCCTAGGTGTTTGAGACTCAGCCTGGGCAACAGGGTGAGACCCCATTTCTACAAAAAAATAAAAATACATGAGACAGGCATGATGGCATGTGCATGTCCTAAGGCTGAGACAGGAGGATTGCTTGAGCCCATGAATTCGAGGTTACAGTGAGCTACAATCACACTGTATGGAATGATAGATGGTCCCTTAAGACTTAAAACCTACATGTGCCAGCCCCCCCAAAAAAACCTGTGTTTCTGAATGAGGTCCAACTCAACAAATTGTACTTAGAGACTATATTTGGGTATTTTAGGGCACAATAAATAGAAACTCTCTTCTTTGCCTAAGTTCAGAATTTATTTGTTGACTGACAAAACTGTCAATTAAAAATCAAACTGTCAGCCGTATTTCCAATAAAGGGCTGGCTTAGGTAAATAGTGGGGAAAAAAAAAGCATAACTGGAAACCCCAAATAGTTAAATCCACCTAACACAGAAAGACCTGGTTAATCACAGACTTTCAAGTTGCACAGGTATAAGCACCACATGATATTAAAAATAACATTTATGTTATTATAATTTCATAAATCTGTTACTTTAGCATCAAGAACTAAGAACTTACAAGGGAATTAATAAAATTTAATGTCATCAACATTCTTGCTTAAGCAAGTTTTGAATCATCAGTGTTAATTATATTTTTATTATATATCTCATTATATTTCTTACTTTTCTCCCCTGGAATATATTTAGTTTCCAGTTTCACATGTCAGCATCTCTAGAAATGTGATGATAGGGCAAGTGGCAAATTCCTTGAGTCATTAGAGACCTGAAAATATATTTTACACCTAACATCAGTTGATAATTTCCCAAAATATAGAACTATTGGTTAAAAATAATTTGTCCTCAGAACTTTGAAGTTATGGCTCTTCTTGCTTCTAGTTATGGCTAATGATCAATTGATTGCCATTCTTTTGTATATAGCATGTAAGATTTCTTTTTCCTCTCTCTCTGACAGTTTTTTAAATTTACTTTTGCTTTATCTTTGGTGTTCAGAAATGCCATAAGTATGTGTCTATTCAAATGTTGTGTTTCATTTTTCTACTTTATACTTAGCAAACTGAAGACTTGTTAGGCTGAACTATTTGACATCTGTTACTCTAGGGGATTCACATTTCTACACTCAACTTTGATTCCAAGAAGCTTAGTCTTACACAGACTGCTGGGATTAAAGATGAGGATGTCTGTTTCAATAGTAATTCACCTCTCTAATTCTCAAGACAGTTCTGAACAGGCAGTGAACATATTAAAATTGACAGAATATCCACTGAATAGTTATTTATCTCCAGCAATATACATGGTGAAATATTTAGCTTAATTCTTTATCTGCTAATGTTTTCTCTTGCCTCTTAACATTATATAATTTTTTTTGGTACAGGATATATCCATGCTGAAATTTTCTCTATTTTTGTAACTTAAGTTGAAAGATATCATATGAATGTTAATATACTGACTAACATCGTTTTCAATCTTTAGTTACAATATAGATAGTATATTATTATATGTTAGACTTTTATATGTATTCTGAATGGATAAGACTGCTAAAGGAAAATAGATTTCCTATGCGAATTAATTTTTTGATATCATTAAAATGAAATTAACACCCCGATTCAGCTATCAGCAGCATCCTCTCCCGAGAAGCAGTTTATCCTTGGAGCAAAGCAGTCATACTTAATCACTACCAATAAATCTTTATGTTAGAATATCAAAGACATAAAAGTGAAGCTCTATAGATTTACTTAATTTATTCCCATCACAATCCTGAGGGTCTCCTCAGTGTGTAATCGTTAATGTGTTTTGAGACTGCACTTTTAATCTTTGGCGTTTGGCAGGTTCAGAGTGTACATATCTGTAAGCAAAATATATGTCATGGAAAATATTTATATGTAAAGGTATCACAGAAACTCACAACATTCTTTCATTTAATACATCTTTGTTAAGTGCCTATATGCCAAATTAAACTTACAAATGAACTGTATTCCAGAACTTAATTTGTAAGATGTGTTAGAAGCTCTGAGTACATACTCCCATCTAAGTATTCTATATACACAGAAAGTAAAAGTCTGTGCTTCCCCCACAAAAATTTGTTTTGTAGGCATGCAGTAGGAACTGTCTCTGGGTAGATAAAGCAAAAAGAAGGATTCACCTGCATGATATTAGATGATCTCACAGATTACAGAAACAACAGATTCTAGAGGCAATAGAGTCAAGATATTCCCAAAACTTTGACAAGATGATATCATGAGAGATTTTTCCAGCCTTGTCACAAACACATATATTCTCCTTCATCCCATTCCAAAAATAAAGTCCTTAGATGAAATCCTTTTAAGGCCTAGTTTGGAACAGGTATTTGTGCTTGGATCCGTTTGTTTATTTCAGTCGGGGGTTTATTTAGTACAGACACAATTACTGTGGGAAAATTCCTGGGCAACTAATTCAACAAATATAATAATATACAACATTTTAGAACCTAAACCCAATGCTTTCAAAATTTCTCTGGGAAAATGTGTCCCAGTTTCCTACTTGGAACTCCAGAAGCCTGTCTCCTCTGTTTTCACTAAAATAGAGCTGCTGTTGGCTTTGCCATGTGATCATGCATAGCCCTGCCTAGCTCCAACCAAGGACAATTATAAGAATTCCCTGAACGTAAGTAATAATAATATCCAAAGCATAAGGGTCAAAATGCACTGAAATTTGTTAGTAAAAAGAAAGCTAAGGGAAACCAAAGTGCTCTCTTTTAGATATATTTAGATATATTGATCTATTTAGAGGAAGGAAAACAGCACAAAAGGAATAGAGTTGCTGTTTTGAGCCAGCAGTGCAATGTTAATATATCACAAAGAGTAGAGCAGAAGCCCTCTGCTGTCTCCATCACTTCTGCCAGGAGAAACATTTTTGATCTGGAAAGAGTAAAATAAAAATTAGTAAATGAAAATTAAAATCAAGATAGTTACATACACTAGAAGATAATGTCGTTTTCTAAATAAATTCATATCATTTATCTTAATTGATATAAATCCTGGATTAATATTAGTAGAACATGAAAATGATAATTTTTCATTCTTTTCCTCAGTATGTCCCAAGAAATGTTTTAAATTACTGATATTTGAATTACCTAGTTCTGTTCTTCAAAGAACTTCTAGAGAGATGGACATGAAAACTAATTATTGCATTTAAGTATTTCAGGGCTCATGATCACTTTTTAAAGTCTTTGTAGAGAATGAGAAAAGTGTCAGAAACCCAAAGGCACCCTAATATTCTTATTTGCAAGACATTCTCCCAGCTAAAGACAAATAACCAAAGGGGCTTCACAAATGAATTGATGAGGACTAAGTGAAAAAGAAGGTGGCATAACCCAGCACTTTCCCACATGATTTAAGTAAGAACATCAGGTTTGGCAAAGTGCAAAGCTAGAAGGCATAGCTCAGTTTTTAGATAAAGAATATGCTTAAGGATGATTTTTACAGAGGCATCCAAATCTGACAAGATGAAATTTTATATGGGAATTTCTATACTCCTGCAGCCAACTTCAGGACTATATTACTGATTTCTTCTATAGGGGAACATATATAATTTACCTGTGGCTCCTACGAAAAAAGTTTCTACGAGGTAGGCAAATGAGCAATGCCTGACAAATAATTTAATGTTTTTCAATATCCATAAAAGCAGTTACAGGGTCAAAATTCTATGCATTTGCCAGATTATAGCTGGGTATTGTGTTCATTTCTGGAAAATATACTTAAAGTAGATGTATTAAAACCAGCATATGTTCAGAGGAACATGACCATCCTAGTGAGATGACACAAAGCCATGTCTTCAAAGACTGGTAGAAATAGGAATATGTGGTGTATACAGAACAAAGATATAGACGCTGCCAAGAGAATGAACAACCAAACGTGTTCTTTATGGCCTTGTGATAAGACCTTGGGCCAGAAGTCAGGGGTTACTACAGATAAATTGAGCTGACTGTAAGAGAATTATTAACAATCACAAAGGTAGGAAGAAAAAATTGACCACCTGGAAAGGGAGTTGTTCACTGTAATTATGTCTAATATAGACCTGACAGGCATATGTACATAATAGGATTATGGAGGATTCACCTTTTGGCTGAGAATTTGTACTACATGCTTTTTAAATTGTCCCTGCCCTGAGATTCTGTGATCCCCTATAAAATTCAGAGGAGAACTGAACAGAGGAGGATCTTTGAATTTTTAACATATAGACGCTGGCATATTATAAGTATTTAAAATGCATTTCCCAAATAATTGAATGGATATACAGAAGCTGGACAAAGAAAGAACTCTAGGATAAAGAAGAAAACCTGAAAAAATATAATAGGAGTTAGGGCAGTGATTTCTACCCGGATGACCAAACCTGAAACCTGGGCTTCCTCTTTACTCCTGTTCTTCCTTGTCGTAATTCTTCCTCTGCACACGTCCATGTACTATTACCAAATCTAGTTAATTGCATTTTTATAAACCTCTCAAATCTGTTGATTTTCTTCTCTCCAGCTCAAGCCATCATACTACAATAGTCTTTCTACTTCTAGTCTAGTCTTGCCTTCCTATAATCCATTATTCACGCTTCAGCTAAAGAGACCTATCTAAATCTTATTTTTTAGCTGCCTAAAACCCCTCAATCACTCCCTCACAGCCCTAGAATTAATTTCAAATGGCTTTATGTAGTCCATAAATCTCTACATTATCTGCTCCCTGTGTACCTCACCAGCTTTATCTCTCTGTTTCCCATCTTCCCATCTTGCACTTCATGGTCTTGATATGCCTATTATCTATTTTTTTTTTTTTGTTCCTGATTACTTTTATCTCCTTCTGTGCATATATTCTGCTTCATGTTTTCCTCATCTTTTGCATGCTAATGATGTTATCCATTTTATATGTAATATCTACATAATAATCACATTGATTAGTTATAATGTGCTAAGCAATGCACTGTTCTATGCATTTTACATCCACTATCTCTAATATTTTTCACAAAGCTTTTAATGTAAAAACTGCTATTTTCTTCTATGCATCAAGAAATATAGCTTTCCAGGCACTGTGTTATACAAAAATGTAGATCTCCAGAGCCCAGTTTTCCTTGGAATTATTTAGTATCTAAGAATAGGGCTTTGATTTAAAGAATATGTAGTCCAATCTCAACTGCACCTAGAATATCCTATATAACTTTTAATGGTCCAAATAGGGAGTGAATGAAGAATTCCCCAGTTTCTTTGTACTCTGGAAAGGGTAGCACCTTTTTTTTCCTCTAGAGAATAATTAGTTTCTTATCTGCCCCTACCCTATCCTTCAAAATGAGCAACAAATGTATTCAAACCAAACATGCTTTTAAAGAGTGGGGATGGGGAGGATTTCAAAACAGAAGATGTAGATGCTTTATAAAATTGATTTTTTCTGATATAATTCACCACACATAATATTCCAGTGTTTGATATAACATATAATCATACTAATGTTCCCTAATAAATAAGCCATGTAAAGAATTTAAATGTGTGCTTGAATCAATCTGAATTATTCATTCAAGTAAAACTTACAAGAGAGAGTCTAATAGCAAGAAAATTATGGCTTTTTAAATGAAAACAATCAAATTAAAGTACATTTAAATATAATGCTGACATCTTAATCTAGAATTTTCCACATTTGTTCCTGCTAATATAAAATCCTATATAAGCTTTGTATAGTATTTTTTATAAGATCTTTGGAAATTTAGTTTCTTCCCATAGTTATTTCCAATGAGCCATTCATGAACCGAGTGTCTCTTGTCTCCACACTTCTAAGAAGGGCAGTAATTATGTATAATCTCTCTCTTGCCGGGATTTTACAGATAAAAAGTTCAATACAAAAAGACTTCATATATATATGAAGTGTGTGTGTGTATTAAGTATATTTTTGTACACACATACACAAGCATGAAATTAAATATCTTTAGTTCAGATTCTCCATAATTGAAATTTTAATTTGAGGCTTAACTGTATTGGGTTTGCTAGGCAGATGAATAACAAAATTCTTAGAGCGATAAAGATTTCTTAAACTCCTTTAAGTAGTCTCAAATGCTTTAGTTATTTGAAGTCAATATTAACTTAAAGAAAAGTTATTTTTAATGTGATGGTGAACCACACTTAAACTTCTGAACCATTTCTTTCATTTAGAAGAATCACTAGAAACATGCTTAAATATTTGTCTGTAAAGTCCCATCATCTGTCTTTAAGCAGGAATTTTAAGCAGTTCTTGACATCACCCTGGTATGCTCTGATATCCACATAGATCACCCATTCACAAACTAACCTTTTGGTTTTATAACTTTATTGCTTCCAGTGTTGTTCACTACCCCAAGTCAGACACTCTTCCTGGTACTATTCTGAATCTTGTCATCACCACAAATCATGCTTCTTTCAAACTTACCAATTCAAGCATCTCATTTCTTGCTAATCACAGTCTTCCCACCTTTGATCTTGCTTTATGAACTTTTTCTTCTATCATCTATATTTAACCTCTATCCTTTACCAGTGCACTATCCCCTTTCTGTTTTCCCCTCTCTCCTTGTTTAGCTTAGATCATGTTGGTAATTTCAGCACCCTCAAAATTTGTTAAATGTCTTCACTCCGCTTTCATTTGGTCACATCTACATATAACAACCACACCCAACAACGAGATTTTTTTTCTCCATGTGTACATTTTGGCACATCTGTGCTGTTGGAGAAAATTACAGCAGGGAAATTAGAAATAGTTTTATCGTGAAATTCAGCACTGCCTAGTAATCCCAAGAGTTTTATTTCATTAATGTTGTTCTACTCTCTGCAACTCTTGTTAGAGACCTCCACTCTCCTCAAACTTGTATCTTCTGCTGATGAGTTTACATTCTAGCTTAAGGAGACAGAGAGACACAGAAAGAGAAACCATCCAAGTGCCCTGAATTGCTTGATGCCAAATATAAACTAACACTTGCCCCATGTGTCTTATTATAGAAAACTAGGCTATTCTCTTCTTACTCAGATCATCCCTTTCCATTTTCTTAGTCATTTTTTGCTGAATTCCCCCTTGCTTTCAACTTCTGCTCCTGTTTT
This sequence comes from Macaca mulatta, assembly GCF_049350105.2. Taxonomy (NCBI): domain Eukaryota; kingdom Metazoa; phylum Chordata; class Mammalia; order Primates; family Cercopithecidae; genus Macaca; species Macaca mulatta. Next base: position 88,456,155 of record NC_133416.1, on the reverse strand, counting down.
TTTTTCCCCACCAGCATTTAAACATTCTCAACTTTCACCTATTAAAAAATATTTATTCATTTTACTTTTCCATTTCAGTTACCAGCCATTAACTTCTCAATTTGGTGTTAATAACTGATTTTAAAATATTTCTGAATCACCAACTTGAACCTTACAAAGCAAGAGTCAATTATATTCCAAACGTAAAACTCTTCTAATGAATTGTTTCTTATTTGAAGTTTTCAATCCAGAATTGACTAGTTTATAACAGGAGAAGGTCCATTCAATTGTAGGAGATCTGGAAGATCAAGGTGAGGAAACTGAAAAGTTGAAGGCTCTCATTTTGAAATATAAGACATATGTTTGCTGGTAATTTCTTCTTCTCCTGACTGGATATATGCTGATGTTGCCAAGGAAAACATAATGTCAATAATTGCGTCTGATCTCATTCATTAGATGGTAACATAACCTATTTTTTTCATGTTAATTAAAACTTACTTGCCTATTACTCACAATGGTCTTTAACTGAAGATTATTTATTCTTGACAGAATCTCTCGCACTATTAACATAGCCTTGACACTTCTGAAATGGAGAGAAAAATAATGAGGCCATACGCTACTGTAAATAAATATCTGTAGGAAAGAATGCATCAATATTTACAATAAGAAAAATTAATCAGAAAAAAACTTCTCTGCAAATGTATATTACCTCCTATATGAAGTTTATAATATATTAGCACAAAATATGGCTCATTTATAACTATAGATTTTTGTCTTTTGCAGAACACATTTGTTTGAAAGTCATGAGGTGAAATTCTTAACATTCTAAAGTGATATAGCTGCTTGAAATTGTTCTTAACTTTATTTACTACGGAAGAGAAGAAAGTTCATAAAAACTATGAGAAATCAGATAATTTATATAAATTCATAAAAAAATAAATAAATTCATAACAAAATAATAGAAATTTTTGCAATGCTTTTTGAGCAGTTAAATTTTTAAACTTGTGTTTAAATTTGTGTTGTTTATTTTCGTATTTTCTCTTATATTTTATATTTTAAGGTATTTATACTGATTAAGTTTTTTATTTTAAAAAATGATGAAGGACCATCTGATAAATATTACTGTTTTACTGCCTGCAAATTTAATCAGCTTGTTTTATAGGAAAGTGATTCCTAGATAGCTAGTAGGCTCAGAAAGATTATGTTGTCCATGGTGATAACTAGTTCCAAATGCTTTTGGCAATTTTCTTGGAAAGCTGAGAAATTGCCTATTTTTTCTGAACCCATCATAGAATTCACAGGTATGTTGACAAGAAAACCATTTTAAACATCTAAAAACTATATCCTTTTGGTTTTAATTTCATTTCTGTGGGGTGTATGATGTGAAAAATACGATAAATTTCTTGGGACAGTGTAATGCCAGTGTTTCTGAACATTTATGTTTTTGTTCATGTGAAAATTTAAGGAGCTTTAAGATGCTGTGGAGTTAAGGCCAAAAATATGCATTTTTTTTCAAAGTGCCAATTTAATAAAAAGTACGTGGTTTCTCTGAATGAATGCCTTGAGAGGAGGCACGTGCAGGGTGTTCCATTGCACATCAATCTTTTCTTTATAATAATTGTTCAATAAAAAAGGAGATGCTCTAACCTGCCTAATTTCTGACATAGGAATTTCTGCTTTCTATTTTGTTATATTGAACATATTTTATGAGTTGTAGTAACAATTTTATTTTTTAATAATTAGGCTATTATGCTTGTAATATATTTTTAAAACAATATTCTCATGGATTTTTGTTGAATTATTTAACTTCCATATTTTCTCAGTGCCTCTGCTACATCCAGGGAGCAAGGGTTCTTCAAAAGCAATATATCTATCAATGTTGTTTTAGTGATGATTTCTGGTAATATTGGTGAACCAATATAATTTATGGACTTTTCCCAAAAAACATTTATAAACACCTATTCAAATAATTAAATATTTCTACTACTGAAAAAGCCACAATAGGCACAAACTTGATGTTTATTTTGCCAGTAAAATAGAGGAGAAAGTAATGTGGCCACGGAAGAAGAGGAATAGAACACTTTTACACTTTCTCATGTTCTGATTACTAGCCATACATATTTACCAAAATAGTAATTATTATTACAGCATTGATTGGAAAAATAAATTGTGGATCTGGAATGGACTTTACGCATTACTATTGCTAGGGATTATGATGAGTAAATTGAAGACCAGAATCTGCTAATAATTTTGACCAAATTGTGTATGACAACTAGAATCTAGGTTTTCAGTTCATCAAACTAGGAAGGACTTTCTTCACTTCAAGTTGCTGCCTCTTCACATGTCTGCTGTTCTTTCTTCTTGGGCCTTAGCAGTGGCTTATAAAAATAAAAATCCAAGTGCCAATTAATAAGTTATTGTTTCTACTGGTAAAATAACATGGAAGTGGCCTGAGGTAAAGAATGTCCTTTACCAAGATTCCTTGATTTCCTCCTGGGATGTACTCGAGGCTGGGAAAATGTGGTCATGCATGTTTCAGAGTGGCTCATACTCAAGACATAGACTTATTGGTCAACTATTAGAACTACCCTCAGCCTGACTATGCTTTTGGACGCAGTGAGTATGTGTGTCATGATGAAATACAAAATGGCACCATGTCTTTCTCATATCTGAGCTTTCTCACATCTGAAATAATGCTCTTGTTTTATTCCATGGCTTTCTTTGGATTGAACTGTATCCATTAACATTTGTGTGCTTTTCTTTTCCATCCGTCCTTCTCCATCTCATGAAAAGCACATCTGGGTAAGTTGAATCACAATGGCTGCTGAACATGTTTATTTTCAGCACCATCTTTTTTTTTTTTTCAAAGTATTACTCTTTTGAGTTGTAACACAAGCTGCACTGCCTCTGACCTGAAATGAAAATCGTGAAGTGTATTTATTTCCACACAGTAAAAAGGAATCATTGGTTCAGAGAAATGTTCATATTTAAATTAATTATGTGAGCTTTCGGGCACTTGTATTTCTTCTGTTTTATTATATACATGTCAAAAACATTCTAGACTGCCTTCCCCCTAGTTTTCTAGTAATTCCCTAACGGGTCAATGTGGCAAGCAGCCAGGCTCAAGTCATACTTTCAGACCACTCAGGTACTACTGATTGTGCTGCCTGTCTGAATTGCCTGTACCTTTCTTAATGCTCCACCTGTGTTATGTTCAAGAGACAAACTTATTCATCAACGAATAGAACTGCACATATCCGAAAAGGGTTAAATGCTGTTCTTCCTGCAGAGCTTTTGCAAATAGAGAGCCAAGAATAATCCTTGGTTTTGGTTGAATGTGTGTTGTTCCCATTGTTTCCTGTACTACTGGTTGATTTCTAAAGTTTTAAAAACCTGAATTACTCAGTTAATGGCTTCAAATTTTAAATCCTTCTCTTTGAACTAAAATTAGAGTATTTATCTATTCCTAGCACAGATTTGGCTTCAAAGTAAAAAAGTAAAATAAAATATGCATAATATTTAGATTGGTGTAGACTACTGCATTTGTAACATGGTGAGCTATTAAAACACTTCGGACTGAGAAGAAGGTATTGCTTTTAAATTTAAAGCAGTGTTATTTTCTATCAATAAAATGACTACAGTGAGATACAATTATCCAGGAAACTATGAAAAGTATTACTAGTTGGCTATATATATATTTTGTATGCCAATATAAATTCATTTACTTTATAATATTACTTTATTAACTAGTAAGGTTTATATTATTTTTAATATAATGTTAAGTTTCAGTTGCCATTAACTAAATGATTTAGTGATGCAGTATTTGCTTCAGTTAGGATATTTTACAATACTGAGGAATTAAGGAAAGCTCTAGTAAGGTGTTCTTAAAAATGCAAGGCAGGTTGTGGTTAGAGTACTAGTCAATGATGTTGGCCAAATGAATGTTGTAAACTCTTTTTGAAAATAACAAATGTTCTCGACATTGAGTTTTAAAGCAGAGTTTTCATGTCATCATGTAAATTCGGTCTTCTGTTTTCTAATGATTTTTAATTTTTCTGAGGAAAATAATTTCAAGAAATAAAACTTAATTCCCCACATTCCTTATTGAATAAAATATTGAAAAACAATGAATGAATGATGCATTTTTATTAATGGACTATAAGAAACTGATATAATGGCCTTCATTCTAAAATTCAGTTTCTTATTATCTTGCACGTGCTCCTCGGACTTAAACATTTTAGGACCTCAACATCATTTCCCTAGTACAATTACTAAAAGAGAGCTTTGAATAATATAATATCAAGGAAGATAGTACAACATAGTGAAGATGACATAAGAAGATGTGAAGAAAAAAGAATACTGACTTAGGAATCAGAAGATAGAGTTTAAGTTCCATCTTCCCCACTTATTTGCTACGTGCCCCTGAGTGACTGAAATATTCTTTGTACTTACTAATATTATTATCTACTTATCTCCTACAACAGTATGAGAGAATATGTGTACCTTCAGAAGCATACAAACTATAAACTTCCAAACTGAGTAAAAGACGGTATAAAATTAGATGAAACACTAGAGCAATCTAATCTAAATGGTATTCATATAACCTGAAAAATTACAATATTTTCCAGTAGGTCCCCAATTACTATCCAATTACTATTAGGAAGTGACTGGGATGTACAGACTATGGTGTCTTGCAAAAGTGAAATTGTTTAATGGGGAGTAATATAAGCCCCTCTCATTTTCAATAACAGCATAAATAATTGTATGATTCAATCATATTTGTGTGTATGTGTGTGTGTGTGTCGGGGGGTATTTATACCTTTTTAATGGTTTTGGAAATAATTCAATTCAAAACACAGTAAGGAAGGAGATTATGTAAATCCAAATTCAATTCACAAATAAATTTCTTTCCTGAGACTATGCCCTATATTTCAGAGAAGCTTGAAGATGAAAGGTTTCAATATTAACGAATTTTGGTTTCAATGTAATGAAATTATTTGAAATCTAAACAGCCTAGCATGTGTTACTGGAATCTGAATAAAACACTACTTAAATGTGTCATAGATTTTCATACATTTTCACCAAATGTGAAAATATGCAGTAATAGGATACACAGGCACACACACATTTGCACTTGCACATATGCAAAATCACAGTATGCTGTGCTTTCAAAACAACTCAAATTTAATGTTGAATTTGAAACTTAATTTTATGAAGCTAAATATGTATAGTTAGGTAATCAATCTTCTGAAGCAGCTGATTGGAATTTGTAACATATTTCTGTTTAGAATAATTATGTTAACTAAGATATACATGTTCAGCTTGCAGATGTTAAAAAAAAAATAATTGAGTTGGCACCATACTGTATTCGCATTTGCTGACCAGAATTTCAACTAGCTTCTCAAATACGTAGTTTTAGTTGTCACAGACTTAATCAAGTGTGGATTCCTGAATAATAAGCCCATTGTTTGGTTGAAATTTGAGGAGGTTACATCCTATTTACTCTCTTGAATGCTGAATTTTAGTGGAACAATATACATTTTACAATTAACAACAGTGTGAAGTCTGTGCACATTTCCTGCTAGTATTGTGTAAGGAAGATTTATTTTCTGTGCTGCAATACTAAGTATTTTATATTGTCACATTATTTGACTTATATTTTATTCTTCATTCTTAGCAAGCCACATATTTATTTCTTCTGGTTTTATCAATAAGTACTTGTTATGTGCCATAGTAAATCAGTAGCTCTGAAGGTAAATTTTTCAACCAGAGAATTATTTTGTATGGTTATTACAAAATCAATTGAAATGAAATGAATGGCAACAAATTCAACTTCTCTATCTCATTCATTTAAACTAGGCTAACTTTTCTTTGGCCAAGATGTACAACCTGATATTACTAGGGAATAACAAGAAAAGAAAAGCCACAGTTCGTTTGTTCTTTTATAATGCTGAGGATTGAAATGTGTGACAATAAGAAGGTAAAGACCTTATATATTAACCAGGAAGTCAAATAAATGTATGCCACTTCTAAAAATAAATGAACCATAGGAAAAGAAAGAAAAGTAGGAGACCATTATTTTATTTTACACTTAAAATAAGGAAGGCACTATTATCCTTATTCTTCAGTGATGAAAAATTTCAGAAATGTTAATTGGCTAAGAGATGGTGTGGCGGTTAAGATAGCTGACTCTGTGGACAGGTTACTGGGGTTCAAATTCGATTCTGCAATTCGATGGTTCCATGACTCCAAGTGGCCTCTGTTCTTCAGTGTTCTCATCTGCAAATGTGTGTCAATATGTATCTTATTGGATTATTATGAAAATTAAATGAGTTAATACACATAAAAACAGGATGGTGCTTCATAGATAGTAAGTGATAAATGCACATTTAGTTATTGTTTTGTGTGATCCAAAGCCTAATTTGTCTGCATCCAGAACCTTTGCTCTTTCAAACCACTATATTACATCTCATAAGAATATGAAGTGGTTCAGATGAACAGGAGAGCACATTAGATGCATCTCAATTATAGCACTTACTGTATTAAATTGTAATACAATTTATTTCGTTTTATTTAGATTGTATTTTAAATTTTAAGTGAAAGTATAATAAGTACAAGTATAATATATACAAGTTATGGTATTTGCATAGAAGAGAGAGTTCATTCTGCCTGGGAGAGGACTTAGAATCTTAATAGAAAAAATTAAGTATGAGTTGTGTCTGGAGGATAAGTTAGAGTTGTTACGATGGTGACGTAAAGAAAGATGCTCTTGGCAGAAGAAAAGGGCATATAGCAAGTCATGGAGGGGTAAAATAGAATGAGATATTTGGGGAATAGCAAGTATTTCAGTGTTGGTTGAGCAGAAAAAGCCAGGGAGACAGTCAGATCATGAAGGGTCTTTTTATAAGATATTTGGCCTTTATTTTGAGAACAGTGGGGGAAGCTTTCAAGCAGGTGAGTCTTAAAGAAAGATTTGTGTTTGAGAAGATCTCACTGGAGGTTGGAAGGGAGAAGTTACCAAATGAGAGACAGAGAGACTCTAGGAGCCCATCACCATCATCGTCAGATGATAAGGGCTTAAACAAAAGCTTTGGCAGTACTCAGTCAGTTTACCAAATGTCTTTCTGAATGTTAGATATGACATTTTAATTTTTTTCTGCAGCCAACCTGGGTAACTGTGATGCAGAATTCTTATTTCTTTTTAAGATGCAATGAACAGTTGGAAGTTATAAAAATATAGAATACTTAAAAATGCCCTACAATCAAGTATCCTAGGTGACTGTCAACATTGTGAGTTTTTTTGGAGTATAATTTAGCAGTCATTCAAAAGATGTTCTTGACTAGTGCATCCAAAGAAAGATGCATGATACAGTTTGAAGACAAACTCTGATTTTCAGGATTTTACTCTCTTGGATTGGAGATGATGCCTCAGGCACAAAAAAATGATTTCTATGGGTGAGATTGACATATTTTAAAGGAGAAGTTTTCCATATTTTAAAGGAGAAAAGGATAATTGTAGATTGGGCTGATCACAAAATATTTCATATAAAAGGGAAGCCAGGAATTAAATAAACAAGGTTGTTGATAGTTGAAAAAGTAGCAGTCAAGTTATCCACTCTAGGAAATGGTATTTGCAAAGGTGGAATTGGTGATGCACAAACCATGAAAGTACTTTTCAATTCTGGTTAGAAGGAAAGGTAATTACATAATTAAATCAAGATTAAACGAATATCTTTGTAATGAAGATTAAAGATAATTCTTTAGACATTTGAGGAAACACTGAAAGGTTTTTAGAGGACAGTGCTATAATTATTGAAAGTAAAACCTGGCCAGGCACAGTGGCTTATGCCAGTAATGCCAGCACTTTGGGAGGCTGAGGTGGTCAGATCACTTGAGGCCAGGAGATCGAGACCAGCCTGGCTAACATGGTGAAACCCCATCTCTACTAAAAATATAAAAATTTAGCCAGGCGTGATGGCATGTGCCTATAATCACAGCTACTCAGGAGGCTGAAGCAAGACAATCGCTTGAACCTGGAAGGCAGAGGTTGCAGTAAGCCGAGATCATGCCACCACACTGCAGCCTGGGAGACAGAGTGAGACTCAAAAAAAAAAAAAACCAGAAGGAAAGAAAGAGGGAAAGAAGAAAAAGAAAGAAGGAAGGAAGGAAGGAAGGAAAGAAAGGAGGGAAAGGAAGGAAGGAAGGAAGGAAGGAAAGAAAGAAAGGAGGGAAAGGAAGGAAGGAAGGAAGGAAGGAAGGAAGGAAGGAAGGAAGGAAGGAAGGAAGGAAGGAAAGGAAGGAAAGGAAGGAAGGAAGGAAGAAAGAAAGAAAGAAAGAAAGAAAGAAAGAAAGAAAGAAAGAAAGAAAGAAAGAAAGAAAGAAAGAAAGAAGAAAGAAAGAGAAAGAAAGAAAAAAGAAAGAAAGAGAAAGAAACTCACATTTATTGACCATTGCCTTTGTGGGAGGCACTGTTGTAATCATATTATACATATTTTCTTATGAAACCTTCATAAAAACCCTATTAAATGGGTACTATTATCAGCTTCATGGTTTCATATGAGGCAACTGAACCACAGCAAAATACAGTGACTTGTTATGGATGCACAGCCCAAAAGGACGCGCAAAGGAATCAAGCTCAAGCGATTTGATTTTAGGAGTCACTTTGTCACCCACTCTGCTATAAAGTCTGTCTTCCAAGCAGATTTTTTTAAATATCAGTGTAAGAAGCCTGGAGATAAGGACAAATTAAAGGCTGAGAAAAAACTGTGGTGTCAGTGACAGTAGAAAGTAAAGGAAGAGGCATTAGAAAGTATGAAGGGGAAAATGACAGTCATCAAATAGAAGGTGAATGAAATGGCCATCATAAGTGACAGAGGGGACAGTGCTGTATGGTATTTGGACAGTCATACCACAAATTGGCAGTCCCAGAATAGCATGCTAAAGTAAGCGGTCTGTGAATAAAGTATCTTTTCACTGACAGAGATAAACCACCCACATTGGGAAGAATGAGGAGGAGACATACTGTTCCCTTTGGTATGTGACTTTTTTGAGTAACTAATTTCATTTTTCACAATTGCAAATACAAACACTAACAAATTCAAGTTTTACCATTTCAATATGGTTGCCAATAGGATAGCTATTTATGGAAAGGATTGTCTAATAAGTAATTTTAAATAGTGAGACATGGCTCATGACTGCAGGGGATTATGGTGTAGAGGAAATAAGCCTGTGTACATACAGTGAACTGTCTACCACAGTCTTGCACATGATATGAGTGGCATCACTCAAGGGATGGAGAAGATTTGAAGGGTATGAATTGAGGAAAGGCCATTCCAAATGGAGAGAAATTCAGTAGAACAGAAGAGGTAAAGTGCAAAGAATGGTGGGTATCCATTATAGCTAGAGAGAAGAGATACAATAGGTAAATCTGGAAACACAATTTAGGGGCAGATCAAGAATGACCTTGAAGGCTATTATTTCAATAGTAAATTAAAAACCATTATAGAAATTTGAGTTATATAGTAAGCTAATAAATGTTTACTTTAAGGAGGCTAATCTGATGGTAGCACATACAATGAATTGCTTTAGGAAAAAAAGAAAAAGTGGAGAACTAAAATTAGTATCTATTGAATACATATTGGCTGCTAGGTGCTTTTGTAAATATTATCTTATTTAGTTCTTATAAATTGAGATCAATTTATAATCATCTTCAAATATGAGAAGACTGAGTCTCAAAGAGATTAAGTACGTAGCCAAAAAACATATAGCTGGTAAGAAGTTAATTTGGCATGCATTCTTTCATTCAGTTACAATTTATTGAATGTATGCTGTATGCCTCAATCCCTATTCCAATAACCTCTCACCACTTCTACTGCCACAGCTCAGTGCCAAGCAACAATTATCTTCTACTTGAAAATTGCAACGACCTTCTAACTTGTATCCTTAGCTCTCACAACTCTGACCTGGCTCAAGTCCGTGCTTGAGCCAGAAGTATCTTTATAATGTACAAATTATGTTACGTTTTTGTGCTTAAACCATCCGATGGCTTCTTATTACATTTAGAATAAACTCCTTTTCAGCTCCCAAGGCCCAACATGATCTTACTTTTCTCTTGTTTACCTCTCCAATTCCGTCTTCCTCCACCCCCAACTCCCCTGTCCTTCAATTCACTCCAGTCACACTGGCCTTTCTTGGCTTTTATCAGTTGCTCAAACATTTAATTCCACTCCTTAAATAGGAATTTTATACTATGTTTCTGCTTGAAACATATTCCACCATACCCCTACTCCATGCCACTTTTCAATGTACATGTGTCTACTCAAATGTTGCCTTGTCATAGACATCTATGTCCCCAGAACACTATAAGCATTGCCTACTTTACTACCTTAGTCTAATTTACCTTCTGTAGAACACATAACAATGGCTCAACTTATTTTGTTTATTTATGTGTATATGTGTTTATACAAATCTTCCTTCTTCACTGGAATGTATGGTCTTTGAGGTCAGAGTTTCACTTGGCTTTATTCTTTGCTTGCTGAAGACAAAAGACGGCACATAGTAAGTCTATAAAAATTAGATGACTGAACCCCTAATCAACTCAGACACACAGCATATGAAGTCTCTGCTCTTAAGCCCATGGAGTTGGGAATCACAACTTGTGAACCAACAAATTCAATAAAACATAAAAGATACTATAGAGAAAATTGCTTAGAACTATGGGGCCTGTGTATGAAAGTGGTAAATATTGCCTCCAGGGCAAGAGAAGGATGGATTTAGAAAGGAAACATTTTTGTTGAATCATGAAAATCAGGACAAAGTGTGTAGGGAGATAAGGCAGGAAGGCATGTGATGGCATAAAAATGCAAGAGATGGGAGCCAGAGACCCTACTCATATACCAATTAGACCACAACTGCAATTGTTAAGGAGAGACTTAAAACCTAAAAATGAAGATCCAGGCATTTCCATTTGGATTTAGTCATTTAACCAAAGTTGCACCCACTTGCTTAATTAGCCTGGATTAAAAGTTAGAAATCCGAAGCCTGGCAAATGCTCTTGATTTATTTATGTTTTTTAGACCCTATTGATCTTTTATCTAGAAATTTTTGAATCTAGTCATTTCTAAATCCCTTTTCATACATGGACAGGTTGAACAGAGAACACCAGTATATCTAAAAGGCTTGTTTGTGCCAAATCAGTTGTCATTTAGTATTTCTTAAACAGTTCAGGTCACTATTTTTCCGACAGTAACTCCAAAACTTGATGACAATAAGCATGCCCTTATGTAATGTGTGCAACTCTTCGTTCCTGTCTTCAGTTCAGGCATAGCAAGTGCAGCCTCCCCTCTGCACCTTTAGATATGGGCTTGCAAATTATTCACAGACCTGAGTGCTCACCACATGTTGCCTCCTAAAATGTCACTTTCTAGTCACAGTAACTTACTGATATCAATAATAGGACAGCTTGAGGCCTATGGAGGATACTAACAGCATTCTTTATTGAAGAGTGTGTCTTGAAAATGCACAATGATTCAGAAGTTGTACTGATTCAAAATAACTATTTCTTGCAATTAGTACTTTTCTTGTTTGTGTTTTGACACAAGTGATAACACCTCCATGCCTGATACTTCCTCTAAAAGGAAGTACTGCTGATGTCCTCTAAAATCTATTCTGAATCTTAAACCTGAAATGCATGCCCCAAAATTTAGTGATGCACAAGTGATCCTTTGGGAAAAGATGGTCAAATATTTGATTGTCTGAAATTATTTTTAAAAACACACTAAATTATGGTTCAGGCCTACAGGGAAAGAGAGTAATTTTCAGAGTTAAATTTGTACAGGGGTAAGTGATCATGTCCTTTTACTGGAAGAACTGTCACTTGACCTTTAAAAAAGTTGAATTCTAGCTGCAAAGAAAATCCATTCCAGACTAAATCCCTTTCCATACATGGACAGGTTGAACAGAGAACACCAGTATATCCAAAAGGCTTGTTTGTGCCAAATCAGTTTGTCATTTAGTATTTCTTAAACAGTTCAGATCACTATTTTTCTGACAGTAACTCCAAAACTTGATGAGAATAAGCATGCCCTTATGTAATTAATGCTACCCTTAATAATCTGTTAGCATATCATGATGTATTAAATTCAGTTATTTCCAACTATTATAGCATTGCCCACATTGCTGTATTTTTCTAGCATTGCTTCTCTCTCAAGTCAACATGCCCAGATATATGCCTTTTATAAATTTTGTATGGTGCAGATTATTTTATAATTGAGAATAATAATGCAATGCAATATTGCTTTGGAAATTTCAATGCTGTTCTTTTTTACACAATTGATACTTCTCTCAGGTTAAGGAAAAGCACATCTAGAGTTACCATCATGTAGTACACAGTCCTGGTGTAAAACCTAGCCATCCCTCCCATCTGTTCCATTTCTCCACAGTCTCAAGTATGTCAGCCCTAAGACAGATGCTAGAGATTTTGCCCTAACAGTTGTAGACCAAAGGATTTGAGCTCCCTTATCTCATTTTCTTAGACTGCGATTACTTAAGTCATCCTGCTATTAGAGTTTGTGATTTAAACAAAACAAAACCAAAGAAAATAAAACTTTTTCAGTGGGCATATTGCTCAATAATTTCCCAAACAAGTGTATTATCAATATTTCTGTTCATAGAACGGAACGATTTGGGCACATTGGGTTGCCTCTTAACCAAATTCTCACCAGGAGACCCAGACAGATCAGACTCTTGGGATCAGTTAGAATCAGTACTATTGTGACAAAGTGGGAAACAAAAAGCTCAAGGGGAGGTAAGGTACAAGAAAAACATTTCGTTCTTTACAACATAAAATGTTGTACATGGTTATAAGGTAAAATAGAAAAAGCTATTTGGACTACAAAAACAAAACATTATAGAACGCAATTTACTGAAACAAGAAGCACCTAAATATAAACACTGATTGGCATTTTCTTTAACATTTACAAATATTTATTCAGTACCACTTCTGTGCCTGACCTTGTTCTAGACTTCAAATTCATCTCTGAACAGAATATATGAAAACAAAGAGCCTCCTTGAGCTTACATTTTATTGGCAGATGACAGAATGAGGAGTAAATAACATACTGTGTTAGAATGGCAATACCTTGGAGAAAAATAAAGCAAACAATGGGGATAAGAAATTCCTTATTGGAGTTTTTAGGTGGGGTTTTCAGGGAGTAGGGGAAGAGACATTCAGAACAGGTGATATTTGAGTAAAGATTTAAAGTAGCCGAGAAAGTCAACCATGTGGAGATAGAGGGGAAGAGCATTCCAGGTGAGCTGCAAAGATCTTGAGGCAGAAAAGAGGTCTGGGTTGTTTCCAAAGAACAACAAGGAGGCCAATGTTGCTGACTAAGGTGGGAGTTTAGGCAGAGAGATGACATAGGTAGAATAGATTATAGCAGCTGTTTTGGCTTTTATTCCCAGTGAGACAGGAAGTGATTGAAGAGTTATGAGCAGAGAAGTTACATGATCAGACTCAACAGGATCAATCTGGCCTTTCTAGTGGAATTTTTACTAGTGAACTAGTCAGAAGTTTCAAAATGAAAGTGTTCTAATATTTAAAAATAGCTGTTGTACCACTCATATAATACACTTCTGAAAATGTTATGTGTTCCTTAGGTTATTAGTGCATATTTCCTTGCTTTTTTACTACGTGAAGTAAAAACTAATAGTAAATGTAAATTTGTTTCTTCCCTTTTAATGTCCCTAACCTATGACATAACTAGAAGTGTCCCTTTCCCTACTGGATTTAACATTACAACTCTTACAACATGCTTTAACTCTGTGAAGGCCTCCCCTAAATTTTCTTCCACATATTTCGTGTTAAGTCTCATACCTTCCCCATTGGTGCTTGTCCTGCCTGGAATGCCATCCCCACCTCTTTCCTAGCTGCCCACCTCTTTCAAAGCCAGCTCCATTGCCACAATGCCTTCACAATACCTTCAATGACTATTAACCCCTTTTCCAAAATGACATACTTCAGAAGGTACATCACCAAGTTTTCATGTTGGCAGCTGTTTGTGTATTGTATTGTATTGTATGGTATTTTTGGACAGTTTCAAGTGTTTGTTTTGTCCATCTAACAGGGTATATCCTGGGAAATTAGACCCATATCTATTTTCGACACCAAACACAAGTCTCAGTCCACAACAGGTGTTCAATAAATACCTAATAGGTATTTTTTTTTTGATCCTTCAATCCATTTCTATAAATATATCTGTCACAGTGAGGCTAAGCTATTTGAAACTGGTTTTCAGTAAAGGAATGTCACTGGGAGACCTGAGGGAATGAGGGATGATAGAGCAAGCCAGGTGAGGAAGTGCTTCTACTTTTTTAGATTCAGAGCACGGGTGTCGCTGTTCCCTTTCCCAGGTGCTGAATACCTTACACGCAGACCTTACTCAAATGAAACGGCAGTTGATTTATGTCTCTTCAGCTACTATAACTTAAATTTGTAGTTTGCCCTTTGGGTTTTTTTAATGCATTTTTGGTAGCCTCTATTACAAACACGGAAAACCCTGTGTTGAAAGGCATTTTATTCATTATATATCTTAATACATTAATATAGTCTACCACAGTAAGTAACTAATTGATCAATAGCAGAAAATAATCAAATTATCCATTTGGGGGTTCATAAATGATTTTCATGAAATATTCCTAAGCATAAAACATACATTCAAAATAAAGCAATTATTATACCATGTTTTTATCATCTGTGTGTAAGATCAAGGCATACTAAAATAAAGAGAATGTATTTTCCAACATAGTCCTGCCAAGTATATATCAATTTGAGTTTCAATGAAAGCACATAGCTACTATCTCAATAATGAGTGATCTCAAATTGGTTTTGTAAGTGGATGTCAATTCTAAAAATCAGTAAGAGTCAGTGAAATTATAGATGCATTTTTCAGGGTTCTTTTGCATCTTTTTGTTATCAAAACAACCATTTATTATTACTAAGATATTTTAATTTCATTAAAACAGTAGTGATTATAGATAAAAACCAGTGTACCATTGAATTTAACACCTTACATTGCTTTCGAGTGTTAGAAATCAATTTACCTTGGAGTTTTCTCCAAGTGAGATGTAGTTTCTTAGTCCAGACAAATAACTCCTAAGATAGACCCCTGGACCCATAGGGCGTACTAAAATCAACCACATCACTAGAATGTGACTAAAAGGACCAAATTTATCTTCTGCCTCTCTATATAAGCATTTTCTTTGCCATGGAGATAGTAAGGCAAAGAGAGCAGGGCAAACGGAAAAAGCCACATTTAGATCCCATAATGCATACTTGAATATGAACATTTGGGCCATTTTCTCATTGAAGGGATAAGATATTTGCTGATAATATAATTCCACTTCTAATTCCATTAGCACGTAATGTTCTAATTTTCATAAATAAATGTTGGGAATAATTACTTTTCTATGTCAATGCTTCATTCCTAATAAAATCAATGGATGATGTGTGTGTATTACTCAAAGGAAAAAGGAATTCTGTTATTCTATATAGTATCATAAAAAATCTTGCAAAGGATGATTGGTTGTTTTAAAATATTGTCATTAAAAATAATCACAGTCATATTTTTCCATATACCTGACTAATAATCTTTGCTATATACTTCAGGCATGAACTTCTTGAAGAAGCTCGGAGAAAGGGATTACCTTTTGCCCAGTGGGATGGGCCGACTGTGGTCGCATGGCTAGAGGTAAGAGAATGAAACCAGGAGGCCCTTAAATCAATCACTTCTAAGTTGATAGTTTATTTGAGACAGGTAAAGGCAAGTTTCTGAAATCACAGCACTCCCTTAGTCTGGATTTGCTCATAAGGGACTATTTGCTTACTAGGGAATAGGTTTGTGATTTTACTCTGACACTTTTTGTGATTGTAGCAGAAGAAAGCATGCAGTGGGATAAAAGGAAGTGTCTCTAAATTACACCCTCTTCATTTCTAGAGCCAGAGAAGAAACAATTTTTTCTTTTTTGACACGGAGTCTCACTCTGTCACCCAGGCTGGAGGCAGTGGCGAGATCTCGGCTCACTGCAAGCTCCGCCTCCCGGATTCACACCATTCTCCTGCCTCAGCCTCCTGAATAGCTGGGACTACAGGTGCCCGCCACCACGCCTGGCTAAATTTTTTTATTTTTTTATTTTTTTTGTATTTTCAGTAGAGACAGGGTTTCACCGTGTTAGCCAGGATGGTCTCGATCTCCTGACCTTGTGATCCACCCACTTCGGCCTCCCAAAGTGCTGAGATTACAGGCGTGAACCACTGCGCCCCGCGGAGAAGAAACAAAGTTTTATTGTTGCAAGAAAACATCCATTCACATCCATTACGCCAGGGTCCTTTCTCATTAGCAGGTTACAGAGAAGACCCTCTCCATATTCAACACTTCTGTAATCCAAGAGAGTAAGATCACCTAGATATACCGAGAGACATTCCTTTGCCTATCATTTAATTGCTGAACCTAATTCCCTAAAGCCTAGGGACCAGCTAGGTTTAGACACTTGGGATAAAACAGAAGACTTACCCCTTATTCCCTTATGTGTCCAAACTGAATGCTACAATAAAAGAATTGTTTTTAGCATTTCCCGTACAACATAGTGTTCTGGAAAAATAAGGGAATATCTGAACAGGGTGGAAGGCAGCAGAAACCGATTCTGATATTGAGGAAACTACATATTTGACTGCAAAGGGCTCTTTTGTGTCACTTAACAGTAGTGCTCACTGCCCCTTCTATTCAGTTCTCTCTGTGAGCTGCTAGTAGCTGCTGGGATATGCCTGTGTCAGGGCAAAGAAGAATCCAGGCTTTCCTTGCCTGACAGAGATAATTATACCCAGTGTTTTAAATGGTCTTGGATTATAAAATTATCTATCTTCATTTTATTATAGCTAGAGCTAAGAAATAATCAATAACGAAACATTAAAGCCCATTTTAGTTTTAAAAATAGACTTACATAGCTATATCTAGAAACATGCTTTGTATTTTTTCTTGGACTGAATGAAAAATGCCTGTATTTTGCTTTTACTTTATTCTTTCACATCAGACAGGGAAATTTGGCATATTAGCCATCAGATATTAGCGATCAGAGCTGCTTCTTTCAACCGTGTCTTTAAAATTACTATATTTAAAAAATCAATCACAAGACAAAATGCTTAAGAAATCACACCTCATAAATGATAGCAGTTCTTTGTTCGGTTTTTTCTCCGATAAAATGAGCTGCAGTTTGACAAAGAGATCGCTGCTGTTTTGGCAAGCGACGAACAAATCCTTCAGATAAAAAGAAAAAAAAAACAGATTTACTGACATTAAGGTGATAGGAGATGACAGACAGTGAAGTTTCTGCTAATTAAACCTATTCTGAGTACATAGAAATTGCCTATAATGTGATTCCTAATGCAACTTAAATTATGAAATGGAATAAACAAGATGAATGAGCTGAGTGATCCAATGAATGAAAGCTTTAACTTCATCTCCTTTCGCTCCTCCTTGAGTGCACAGCCTGTTAAGAATTTTGTGTCGAGGAGAATTCCATGCTTCACACTCCATTTATCCACATCAAAGACTCTTAAAGGTCTAATTATGGATGACATTGGTAACAATGTATTGGCAGGCATCTGGGTGATGTTAACTTGTGTGGAAATTCAAATATCTTAGAAGACAGGGGTAAAAAAAATCATTAGGATCCAAAGAAGATATGTTTAGATGTTAGTTATTTTGAACAGTTTGAGTTTATAAACTAAATATTTAAGTCCTATCTTCGGTCATATATAATGTACCCGTCAAGGTCAATTATTTGTGCCTAACCCACTGGAAGAAAGCAGCATCTTCCTCTTATTTTCTCTTATCACTATCACAACCCAGTCCACACTGACTCAAAAAGTTTCGTTTGTTGGCATTTTTTTTTCAAAAGAGAGAAATATTCTTTAAATGTTGTAGAATTTTTAAACTAAAAGGATGTTTGTACTGGTTATCTATTGCTGTTTACAAATTACCCCCAAATTTGGCATTTATGATCTCATGACTTCTATGGGTCAGAAGTCTGGGAATAGCTTTGTGATGGCCTCTGCTCAGAGTCTCTCATAGGACTGCAATCAAGGTATCAGTCAGGGCAGCAGTCATCTCAAGGCTGGACTTGGGGAGAATCCACTTCCATGCTCATTTATATGGCCAGGGTCATGATTCAGTTTCCTGCTGGCTGTTGGCCAGAAATATTAGTTCCTTGTCATATGGGACTCTCCATACGGCTACTGAGATCTGACTTGCTCCAGAGTGAGAGCTAAGCGGGAAAGAGAGAGCAGAAGGGGACTAACAAGAATGAAGCCATAGTTTTTTTATTGCCTGAACTGGAAAGCGACATCCTATGACTTTTATCATCAGCTATTTATTAGAAATAAATCACTGGGCCAAGCCAACCTCCAAAGGAAGGAGATTATAGAAGGGAATGGATATCAGGAGGTAGAGATCATTTTGACAGCTATCACGATGCCTCAGAAATAATCAAGCTTGATTCCTTCATTTTACAAATGAGGAAAATATGGCTGAGGTTTAAATGGGTTACATGACTCACCAATGAGACTGGAAAGGAATTAGGGCTCGGGTCTTCTGATTTGTAGTCTAGAGCTCTTGGCACCGTATTTTGCTGATTTATAGTTTTTCTTCTTTATCTCACTTACTTGTTCTCACTCTCACAATTCTCTCCTTTGTTCAACCTATTTATTTCAACAAATATCAAAAAAATATCAATCAATCTTTTGGACATTCAAAAACAAATACGTAAACTGCTACATTTTTGTTGTGTTTTCTACTTCTTACTCATAACTAATGATGGGGGGGAAATGGGAGAATATTCCCGCTTTAAGTGATGTTATTCAGATGCTGAAATATAATGCCTGTGATTGGCATTCACGCAGTGCTTGAGGGTGCACCAGACCCGTGCTCTGTTGATAGAACTACTGGTTTAATTGTCTTTCAAGAGTCTCACAGCAAAATTAAAAAATCAGAATATCTAATTTCTTTTTTTTTTTTTTTTTTGAGACAGTTTCACTTTGTTCCCTAGGCTGGATTGCAGTGGCACAGTCTCGGAGCCGCAACCTCTGCCTCCCGGGCTTAAGCAATTCTCTTGCCTCAGCCTTCCACGTAACTGGAATTCTGGAATTATAGGCACCCGCCACCACGCCCGGCTGATTTTTTTTTTCTTTTTTTAATTTTAGTAGAAACAGGGTTTCACCCTGTTGCCCAGGCTGGTCTCGAACTCCTGAGCTCAGGCAATCCAGCCATCTCGGCCTCCCAAAGTGCTAGGATTACGGGCATGAGTCACCACGCCTGGCGTCTTTGTTTGTTGTTGTCTTGTCTTGTCTTGTCTTGTCTTGTCTTGTCTTGTCTTGTCTTGTCTTCTCTTCTCTTCTCTTCTCTTCTCTTCTCTTCTCTTCTCTTCTCTTCTCTTCTCTTCTCTTCTCTTTTCTTTTTTCAGGCAGAGTCTCATTCTGTCCCCAGGCTGGAGTGCAAAGGCCTGATCTCAGCTCACTGCAACCTCTGCCGCTCAGTTGCAAGTGATTCTCCTGCCTCAGCCTCCCAAGTAGCTGGAATTATAGGCACCCGCCATCATGCCCAGCTAATTTTTGTATTTTTAGTAGAGATGATGTTTCATCATGTTGGCCAGGCTGGTCTCAAGTTCCTGACTTCTAGTGATCCTTCCACCTCAGCCTCCCAAAGTGCTGGGATTACAGGCATGAGCCACTGTGCCTAGCCTTAAAATCTCTAATTTCTGATGCATTATTAATTTTGTTACTTTCTTTAGTTTTTCAATGATTTGAATTTTAACTTCTTTCTTAGTACATCATTTCACTCTCCAAAAGGCATTTTCATATATAGCATCTAATTAAGTTCACACATCTTTCACATGGTATAGGAAGGTAGGTGGAAATGTGGCTTAGCTACACTGCATGTTTTGATCAAAATCACATGGCTGGCTATGGCACAGCTGTCTCTTTCTGTGACAGAATTTCTCTTCACTCAGAATTTCAAAGGAGCATTATAAATTGAAGCCACTCATTAAACAAACATTAATTGAGTCCCTTATCAAATGTGGCTTGTAGCCGTTCTAGTTCCTACATACAAAGGGGAACTTGGTGCCATGCAGCAATTACTTTTATCACTAGTAATATGAATTAGTTAAAATAGAGTCTCTGGAGCTAGCATTTCTCAATTTCAAATCTTGTTTCTATCACTACCTTGCTGTTGTTTTTAAATACATCATTTAATTTCTTTGTGCATCTATCTCCTCTGGGGAAAATAATGGTAACATTTTATCTCATGGGATGAGGTCATGTATGTAAAATACATAAAATAATTCCTGGCATATGAGACACTAAAATGACAACTATTATTATAATTTGTTAATGCATTTTTTCCTATCTAACAGCTTTGGTTGGGAATGCCTGCATGGTACGTTGCAGCCTGCCGAGCCAACGTGAAGAGTGGTGCCATCATGTCTGCTTTATCTGACACTGAGATCCAGAGAGAAATTGGAATCAGCAATCCACTGCATCGCTTAAAACTCCGATTAGCAATCCAGGAGATGGTTTCCCTAACAAGTCCTTCCGCTCCTCCAACATCTCGAACTGTGAGTCGGTTTGTGCTCCTCCCCTTCCCCAATGCTGGGCAAATAGCAGCGTGTCTAAGTCTACAGAGCAAAATTTTGACAGCACACATTTCAATGTCAGCTTGAATTATTCTCAAGAGATTTAGCTTGCTGTTTATTAAACTTGCTGCTATTTTTAATAGGTTTTCAAATGAGGAGCTGTGATTCATATCAGACTTGAAAGCTAGCATAGCAGACTTTTGAGCTAGCATCTAAAGTTTACATTTTTCTTCCAAGCAACAAGACCCTGAGCTTACTCTTTTTAAGTTCTTCCTTCCCTCCCTCCGTCCCTCCCGTCCTTCCTTCCTTCTTTCCTTCCTTCCTTCCTTCCTTCCTTCCTTCCTTCCTTCCTTCCTTCCTTCCTTCCTTCCTTCCTTCCTTCCTTCCTTCCTTCTTTCCTTCCTTCCTTCCTTCCTTCCTTTCTTCCTTCCTTTCTCTTTCTCCCAGGTAATTTCTCAGGAGATAAGATATAAGCATTAATGCTTACTAAAGATGCAAGGCTTAAGTGACTACTTTACCTTTTTTTAGTTTTAATATTTTTTATTTAATATTTGTTTCTAAGTTATTTCACTTGAGATAATGGTCTCCAGTTCCATTTATGTCGCTGTAAAAGACTTTAGTTTATTATTTTTTATGACTGCATAGTATTCCATGGTGTTTATATATATTTTCTTTATCCAGTCATCCACTGATGGACACTTAGATTAATTCTGTGACTTTGCTATTATGATCACTGTTGGGATAAAGACATGAGTGCAGGCTTTATTTTGATATAACAATTTCTTTTCTTTTGGGTAGACACTGAGTAGTGAGATTGCTTAGTTGAATGCTTGTTCTATTTTAAGTTCTTTGCGAAATCTCCATACTGCCTTCCACAGAGGTTGTATTAATTTGCATTCCTACCAACAGTGTATAAGTGTTCCCTTTTCTCTGTGCCCTTGCTGACATCTGTTGTTGTTGTTGTTGTTGTTTACTTTTTTTTTTTTTACTCAGCCATTCTGACTGAGGTGAGATGGTCTCTCACTTGGTTTTAATTACATTTATCTGATGATTAGTGATATTGAGCTTTTTTATACGTTTGTATAATCTTATATGTCTTCTTTTATAACTCACTATTTCTTAAGAAGTTTCCATAATTATGAAATTACATGATTTTGATGTTTCACAAGTACCAAATGCAATATCTGGAATATCCTTTTCTTTCAAAGTCTGCTTGTCTTTCAGTTACAAATTCCTAATCATCTCATAATTTTTTACCTATCGTAATCCTAGAAAAGAACAAAACGTGACAAAAAAGGCATGCATCATGACAAATTCAAACACAAAAAAACTCACAAATAGTATTTCATTATTTATTTATTCCATTCCTAAAGTATATATTTTATTCACAAAGTATATTATTTCTGATAATTACTAGATTTCCCACATCTCATATCTTATACAGCATAATAAAATATGGGCGAATGAGATAAATTTTAGCAATAGGTAAAATATTAAAAAGTCATATTGCTTTATTGCAGTTTCCAGGCAGAAAAGTAACTTAAGTATAACTTTTTATACATGATCTTAAACAGTTCTGAATAGTTTGCTTCATTTCTATTTACACATTTTCCTTCCCCTTATAGTAGATTCTAATGCCAGAAATAAAAGGTCAAATTTAAAAGGCTTATATATTTCTTACATAACTCCATTTTAAGTTCTTCCCAAATAACATGTAGGAAAAATATATAATTTTTAAAACTCTTACCTATATTATTTTTAAATAGATACAAATGTTTTTCACCATACCTGCATTATGACTCAAGCTAAAAGACAATTCAGAATACAGTAACCCCTTGAACAAGATGGGAGTTAAGGGTGCTGACCCCCCACAAAATTCAGCTATAATTTATAATTTGACTGAATATAATTTAGTCAAAACTTCAGCTATAATTTTTGGCTCTCCCAAGACTTAACTGCTAAGAGCCTACAGTTGAGTGGAAGCCCTACTGATAACATAAATAGTTGATAAGCATGTATTATGTGTGTTTTATATATATTATATGCTCCATTTGCACAATAAAGTAAGCTAGAGAAAAGAAAATATTATTAAAATCATAGGGAAGATAAATGATATTTACTATTCATTATGTGGAAGTAGATTATCATAAATGCCTTTATCCTCATTGTCTTTATGTTGAATGTATGCCAAGGAGGAGGAAGGGGAGAGATTAGTCATGTTGTCTCAGGTGTGGCAGTGGCCAAAGAAAGTCTGTGTATAAGTGAAATGATGCAGTTCAAACCTGTGTTGTTCAAAAGTCATCTGTGTATTTAAAATAAAAAACTGAGATCATTAAAATAGTTATTGTAAATTGAATTTAAGTCTGATGAAGAGTTTTCTGAGTAATTTCCAGCTGAGAGAGAAGCATCATAAATGGTTTATATCCACATTTTCCTCCCAAGAGCAAATGCAAAGAAAATTATTAAACATCATGAATCTTGCAAAAATAAATTTGAAGTCCCAACTTCCAGATGAAACATAGGATACACTTTATTATTTTTATTTACCAGTGTAATTCATTTCTTAATGGACAATAGGAAATTTAAAAACTATTTTTCTAAAACTACTTAACCAAACTGAAAGAATTTAAATTATACAATATTAATTAACATTCAGTTGTTTAAAGAACGGGAAGTAAATAAAGCTTATGAGAGTCTTTATGATCTAGCTTCAGTTCACCTCAAAGGCTTTATTTCCCCAGGTCAGGAACTACTTTCAGTTTTTCAAACTTCTTTCCCCTTGGTCAGTTGTGAGCTTTTGTAATTGGTCTTCCCTTTGCCGGAAACTTTAATCCTACTTCAAGGTCACCGTATTTTTCCCAATTCATTATTCATTTATCGATTCCTTTATATATTTCCTCTGAAAAGCTTTTCCTGAGCCTGCAAAGTCTGGGTTTGGTTTCCCTCCTGAGTTACCACTCCATGTACTTATAAACAACATTTCACAGTTCTCTCTTTTCTTGATTTATCTCACATGAGATGAAATAATGATAATATCAGGTTTCCATCAACCCCAGGCCTTAACAATAGTGCCTGGCAAATTTTAGATATTGTGTAAATATTCACCTTAAAATAATCATTGTATAGATCACTCCACCCACATACTGCATGTACTCTGCTGAAGTATAAGAAATGTGTGTGTCCTTGAGATCAGAAAGGGAAACTCTACCAAGGAAAATAAGTATGTTGACCAGTAGATTTAGTACAAGATTATATCGATTAACTCCTAAATGTACAATAGAAGCAAAGTGTGATGGAGCTTCAAGACAGGAGAAATCACTACCAGCTGGATAAGGCTTCAAATAAAAATGAACATTTGCAGCATAAAAAAATATATTGTTTATAGCATTTAAGTTTTATATGTGTTTATTGAATTAATACATGATCCTGTATAACATTTGTAAAATGCTGAAAAATACAAAGATGGCAACAAAATAATTTAAAAACATTAAAAAATACTGATTCCAGAGATAATCAATGTTAATTTTTTCACTATTGAAAAAGTTTGATGAAGATCTTTTCATTCTTTTTTCATTATCTTTTTATAAATATGGATTATTTCACATAACATATTAATTTTTACTTTTTTGGAAATTTAGTAATGTAGCATAAGCATTTTCTTCATTTTATTAAATATGCAATTGCAACATCACTTTTAATTGCTGCATATCTCCTTTGTAGAAATGTGATAATTTATTTAACCAAATTCCTACTAGTGGACATTTTTTTGTTGTGTGTAACACAATTTTTTGTTGTGTGTAAAATATGTGCTTGTAATTATATGTTGCATAAACTGTGGTTATTTCCATTGCTATATTTTTGTATAGGGAATGCATTTTCTTAATACTTTCAAACTTTAATTGTCAAATTGTGTTGTGTTGCTGTCTTTTCTCCCTTTGTCAACATTGGTTATCTCCCTGCTTAAATTTACATTTTAAAAATCACTACTAAATGTGCAAGTTTGTATATTCCTATTAATCAGGTATTTATATTAATTTTCCATTCATAACCTTTCCAACTTATCTATACTATTATAGGAATATTTATCTTTTTACTAATGTGTAATAGCTCTGTATTCACAGAATATATATGCCTCTTGCCAAATACTGATGCAAATTATATGAGACAGTTAAGTTGTGTCTCTAGGCTTTAAAATTATCTACTAAATGTTTCCTCTTCCTTCTACTCCATCTACATGGAAGCATTTACTCATTTCTAATATATTTCCAATACAATTTGCTTTGCAAAATGAAAATTCCACATAAATCGCTATTAATGAATCCACTACATAAAGTCATAACCTAACATTATGTGTTAGAATTCATACTTACAAAACACAAAGGCAGATTTTTAAATTTTTTTTCTGTTTTACAAAGTTATTTTATGATGTCTTCTAGAACACTACAGTTTGTTCAAATCATACAAGTTATTTTGCACACTGAGGTTTGGGCTTGGGTTCCTCAGCCAGATATTTCATGTTTATTAACTGAAGTTCTGAGGAGAAAAAGACACGGTACTTGGGCTTTTTTTTTTTTCCCCCTACTACTTCTGTTTGATTCTGCCTCCTTTCCTGCCTAGATATAATGGACTGGACCATCAGAAAGGAAAATTTAAATGTCACATGTATGATTACCTTGGGCCAGCCCTAAATTTCCAGTTTTCTGTTTCTTTTCCGCAAGCTACTATTACTATAGAAAGTTTCTTACCTAGTAGGATAGAGATAGAGATATCAGTTAATTGAAATTTGGTTGAAGAAGGATGTCATAAAAATAAATGTATTCTTTGAATACTTTATCTGAGGTAAAAAATATGAAAATGCTCAAGCATTGCAAATTTAAATGGAGCACCTAAAACTTTGTTTGCATGTTTCCAGTGTCTGTAGTTCCACATTATTCTTTTAGATAATCTTATCTGGAAACATATTTAATTTCTCTAGTTGGTGTTTCTTTTTAAAGTGATGACTTCAAGATAACTCAAAAAGCCGTTTGAATGAGGAATCCTTCTGGAAATTTACAATGTCTTCCCCAGACTTTGACAAAATTGTGTTTTATTGACAGTGTGTTTCAAGATTTGCCTATCTCTGGTTTTTCCAACTAATTCAACTTAGTGTTTACATATGAGCCAAATTTTGTTTTACATTTTGCTTTATGTAACATTTATTTAAATTGATAAATCAAGCATTTTAAAAGCAAGTGCAGTGGAAATAAATAAGTTTGAAACTAATAAAGTGATTTTTGATAACCATATAATTCAACAAGATTGAGCATAAATGTAAGGTGTAAGATAGGCATTAGTCAGGTCAGTGTAATACAGAGACCTACAGAGTATTTCTTGAATTAAAAACTTGCTTGAATGGAGATTACCTGACAGAATTTCTAATATAATTACAGTAGTAGCCAACATCAGCAAAATGCTCACTGTCAGGCACTGTTTTAAGTGCTCTACATGTAATAGCCCATTTAAATCTCACAACCACACTATGAGAAAGGTACTTTTATTATAGCTGTTTCACAAATGGGCAAAACCAATGTAAAGAAGTAAACTGACTCAACTAAGGTCATACTCCTCTGTGGGTTTGCTCCTAACAAGCACATTTTCCTGCTTCTGCTTCCTGCACTCTATCAGTTTTCCTTCTTTTTATAGCATTCTTTTAGTCTGTGTGGTTCCTCTTTTCATTATTACTTACCTCATAAGCCTCAACCTTTATTGAAAAGAGGATGAGGTATAATTGTCTATAAACCTCAACCTTTATTGAAAAGAGGGTGAGGTGTAAATACCATTCTTATTGTAATGAGAAGGATTTATCTTATAATGAGAATATAGGGGAGAAATGTGAATCCAGGCCATTTGAATGTGAAAAATAATTTCAAGTTACTACTTTGTAATTCCATTACAAAGTAAAAAACACTTTAAATGACCTAGGTAGTAACAAAAGTTACTTTAACTAGTTAAGATTTAAGATTATTCTGAGGTCTGGCTGCTTTACGTATGCTGTATCTCTGACAGCAAGACTACTCATTATTTTCACCTGATTAATTTTCAGGAGGTATTTCTTAAATTCATTGCATTATTTATTTTTCTGTCATAACTCTTTCCAGAATGATTTAATTAGGTAAGTGCTTTAATTCTTACCATTTTTTAGAAATTTCCTTTTCCTTCTCACTTGATATTTTCTCAAAGTTCTGTTCCATGGGTACCAAGGGGAGACAAGCAAGATAATCTCAAGCATAAAATTTAAAGAGGCTCTCATTGTCAGACATCAACCCTCAAAGTGAGTGTTTCCTTAAATTATAGCCTCCCGGGACCTCATGTGCCTCATCCTAGTCCCAGCCCTGTATAAAAACATATTGTAATATAATGTAAACTTTTTAGTGTTTCTTTCTAATCTGGAGCATGCACTTTTAGTCCCACTAAAGAGGTGCAGAACCTGAAATGAGGACAGGTTTAGGAAATGTCCTAGGGGAGTCATTGGTAAATGCTACTGTATAACTCAAGCTCCTTGATTCTAATTTGATAATATAATTGAAATTTTATAAATTTCATGTTGGACTCAGATGATATTAGCCACAAAAAATGACTATTGGTTTGCGTTTTCTAGCTCACACATTTTTTGGGGAGGTTGCAGCACAGGCTACCCAGGGCAGTGAGTAGATAATTTTACGGGTATCTCAGAGAACCACAACCAAGTTATACAATATTTGTTTTTTATGCTTTTCCAACCTACTTTTTGTACTCTCTTTATCCTGAATCCCAAGGCACTCATATCTTTATGCCCTTTGGTTGTTCAAAGTTTCCCAGTCTAGCTATCTTATAGGGATGCTTTTCTCTGAAACTCTCATGCTCTAAATTACTCCCTCACAATGTACTTAGATGCAAGTTCCATCCTTTAAAGTGGTGGTGGAGAGAGAGCAATCTGATTGAATAATTGACTTACTACATATGCACTTCCCTATAAAATGAACTTGTTAAAACTTCAGTTAATGTCTACTTGATTAGGTTGTGTAGAAACTATTTCTGTCGGCTATTTTACAAGACTATATAGGGCAGGCAGTGCTCTTCACAAGTAAAACTGCATGTCAAACAGAAACAACTAACATACAGCTTCTGAAAGTTTTCCAACCATACTTTAGAAAATTGCCCTGGGTATATACTTATTTTGTGAGGAAATAAATAGACAAAACCATAGCTTCCAGCATGTTCCCCGTCCCAGAAATGGTGACAGACTGGCAGACACAGACTTAAAGATAACCTGCGAAAGGTACTATGCATGTATCTATTCTAGTATGAGGTAATTAATACAGGTAGTTTCTTAAAGAAGGAGTGAGAGCTTCATTATTTGGATTACGATTCAAAGCAGAAGCTACACAAATCAGTGTAAAATTGATTTTACACTGTTCTGCAAGCTTAAGCCATTTAAGATTGGCTTAAATGAATTTCTTCTCAGGTAATCATCACTGAAACTCACTTTGAACCAACCGTACACACACTCAAGCGAAGCGCCATGATAACTGGTTGTAAAGGGAATGTAACAGATGCGTGCAGAAAAGTGCTTTTCAACATAGCACACTCCTCATAAAGTCAATAAAAACAATTTATTCCTAGTAATGTAATGTTATATATTCATGTGCAACTTTCCTTTTATAATGAGCATCATTGTTAGAAGCAGGGGATACGAGGAAGGGACTTTTAAGGACATAAATGACTTTTATATTCTAAATTTAATTTATAGGTGTACACAGATTTATCTTATAGAAAAAACATCAGCTGTACTCTAAATTCCAAAACAGTAGAAGAAAACAAATTCTACACATAAATTTGATGCCTAGCCTGTGGAATTTTTATGTGCATAGAATTTTCTTATAATTATAAACCTTTACCACTCAATTCCGTTTGTTACTTAAGTATATATACAATCAAATGTCACTTAATGCCAGGTATATGTTCTGAAAAATGAGTCATGAGACAATTTCTTCATTTTGAGAATACAACAGAGCATACTTACATAAACTTAAATGGTATAGACTACTGTACACCTAGGCTATGTGGTATAACTTATTGCTCCAGGATACAAACTTGTACAGCATGATACTAAGCTGAATACTGTAGGCAATTGTAACACAGTGGTAAGAATTTGTGTATCCAAATTGTCTAAACATAGAAAAGGTACAGCAAAAATATAGTATAAACGATAAAAAATGGTACATGTGAATAGGACACTTAGTGAATATGAAGGCCTAGGACATTTACTATATACTACTGTAGACTTTATAAGCACTATACTTTATACTACACACAATTCATAAAAAAAGTTTTTATTTATTTAGTAATAAATTAGCCTTAATTTATGGTGATGTTTGTAATTTATAAATCTTTTTTTGTTAACTTTTGACTCTTTTTAAATAATACTTAGCTTAAAACACAAACACATTGTAGCTGAACAAAATTAATTTCTTTCTTTATATCCTTGTCCTATAAGCTTTCTGCTATTTCATTATTTTTCCCCCTCTTTAAACTTTTTCATTACCAAGACAAACACACACACACACACACACACACACACACACACACAAATTGCTGTAGGCCTACACAGGGTCGGGACCATCAGTATCACTGTCTTTCATCTCCATATTCTGTTCCACTGAAAAGTCATTGGGGCAGTAACACACATGGAGCTGTCATCTCCTAGGATATCAATGCCTTCTTTTGAGATACCTCCTGAGGAGCCTACTTGGGGCTGTTTTACAGTTAACTCTTTAAAAAACAAAAGTAGAGGGAGTATACTGTAAAATAATGATTAAAAATGTATGGTGTGGTAAATACATAAACCAGTAACCCAGTCATTAATGATCATTATCAAGGGTTATGGGCTGCACATAATTGCACGTGCTATACTTTTAGACGACTGGCAGTGCAATAGATTTGTTTACACTAGCATTGCCACAAACATGTGAGTGATGCATTGCACTACAATAGTATAATGGCTCTGATATCACTAGGTGACAGGAACTTTTCAGCTCCATTATAATCATATGA
This sequence comes from Macaca mulatta, assembly GCF_049350105.2. Classification (NCBI taxonomy): domain Eukaryota; kingdom Metazoa; phylum Chordata; class Mammalia; order Primates; family Cercopithecidae; genus Macaca; species Macaca mulatta. Next base: position 88,426,422 of record NC_133416.1, on the reverse strand, counting down.
GACCATTTGTTGTGCATGCACCCCATTCTTGACTACAATGTTAGTATGTAGTACATGACTGTATATATGTATGCATATACATATATAAGATTTCACTTACATCAAATTATACTCATCAATTTATACATAGTTACATTTTAAATTATATTATTTTTAATACAGGAAAAGTCGTGGTACTAGGTGAACGACAGAAAAACCCAAAGTGAATTATGGTGATGACTTGTAATGTTTGGGTAACAACTTTACTACACCAATTCTTTAAAAATTGGACCTTCCCCGAAACAAGTAGCAGATAATACATAGGATGTAAATTTCATTGATGTACTTGGAAAACCTTGCAATGTTCATAAAGAAATGATGGAATTTGATGGCAAGTGGTTTCGAGGGGCCAATACCTTCAATGATATGCCTGATCTGTATGTTACTAAGTGGACTTTGGTTTCGAAACTGTGCATTATTAAGTGTATAGAACTAATGCCAAGGGGTGTTTTATTTAGAAAGCAAATGGGACTTTATCATAGAATATTGCCTGCTAGAGAAAACAATTTCTTTTATACTATGTTCTTCTCTACAATGGTATTGGATACTGGTGAAGAATTAGGAAGTACATGGGTTTATTAGTGTGGCTGAAAAATACCTTTTATTGAATAAAAAATAGCATTTCACTTCTTTCTCATCTGCAAGAATGCAGGGACACTTGCTATTTACTCAATCACACACACTAAAGGGAATCTTTCGGGAAAAGCTGATGCTGCTTTCCAGATAAGTTATGAGAATGTTTCCAGCTTTATATTGACAACCATTTTTTTTTTCCTTCGAAGGATATTGAGAATCAAAATTATGTGAAGGAAATTTTGATAACACAACAAAGTGCATGTACCATTGTTTTCTGAGTAAACAATTAAAATTACTTTATTCTACAGTTCAAATTTAATCAGTTCACCGTTATTACAAAAATTGATCTAATAGCCACATACCATTGGAATGCAAATTCTGATGATGCTCTTTTTCTAATAATTGCAGAAATGTCATTTTAAATCTACACCCCCCCAAGAGCTTCACAGCATGCCTCTTTCTAGTTAGTCTTTTTGAGTAGAAGAAACAGGAAGCTCTGAGCAAACCAGCCACGCTATCTCTTTTGTGCACACGGTAGGGGCAAGGGCACTGTGGTATTGCTGTGTTGCTGTTAACTCACAGAGGTGCTGCCTTTCTTCTTTACCACTGCTTGCCTCCCATGGATTCCTCTGCTTCCCTCTGGGCCTCCTCACTAGCCTTCAGGCAACGTTTGGGTGACTCATGAAGAAATGGAAAATCTTGCAGCTCCAGCAAAAACGGTTAGTCTTAATGGCTTTGTTGAACCTGAAGGAAAGTGACTTTGCTGCTCTTTGGATGAGGAAACTAATTTGTTTACTATAGACCAGAGTAATAGGGTGTGTTTTTATAGTCATATGCAATGATAACTAACATTTTTTACAGTTTTCTTTTACTGTACTCTCTTGAACTTTTTAAATGAAATAGTGTTAGATTATGGCTAATATCTTAAGAGCTTATAGTACACAAACAATAAGCAAGAATATAATAAATAGTATTCATGTTGCAACATTGGAAGTTTTTGTAACAAATATCATTTAGTATCGGACATATTCACAGGTAACAGGTTTCTAAACCGAATTAAATTGGTAATAGAAAAGATTAGATTGAATATTCATTTTTAATATGATTATGTGGTTTCTTGTGCTTTACCATCTTAGATACAAGCTTGATCAAACAAAACCCCCCAAAAAACCAAAAAAGTGTTATGTTAATTTGGTACTGAAAAGCAAAATTTTAAAGAATGTCTTGGGGACTTTGTAATTGTCACTTTTAAAAATAAGATGTTATAAAAGTCATTTTTTTCACGTAAAGTAACAAAGTTGGGCATATCATATATTTTATCTTTATCAGCTGCTTTTTAATTTGATGTCTTTTCAGTGTTATCCTTTGAAAAATTGATTATCTTCAAGTTTGTGATGGATAAAAACACCCACATCATGTATTAATTTCATTTTTAGTTTAGTTTTGTTGTACTTGGTTTTTGTCTTGTTTGGTTTTGTTGGTCGTTGTTGAAATCTATTTGATTATCTCCAAGCTTTGTTGAAGGGATACAGTCAGTTTCTTCACTTCACTAATTTACTTTGTATAAGATTTCTCTATCATATATACATATGTATATTTGTCATCAGAAATTTTTATTATAGCACACTACATTTTGAAAATTACACTCCTTTAAGAATTTTAAAAAAGGTTTCTAATGACCAAATCAAATATTCACAAAATTATGAATTTAGCATTTAAATTAGAATTAATTGAAAACTATGTCGTTGCTGCCTAATTGCCTTTGAACTGCAAAACTGATCTCTGTGGGTCTGAGTCAGAATCTGTGTATTTATCTGCCTGTTATACAAAGCATTTTGTATAACAATTTTGTTTTTGCTAGAAAAATTGTACTGTATTGATTTGAAATTAATTTATATTTACCTGCTTTATTAATCACTTCCTGCTGCTAATACAGAAAGAATCTGAGGAAGGAAGCTGGGCCCAGGTAGGAGATTCATATGCTTTAAGACCCTTAATATCATTTAGTAGGTGATGAGAATATAAATTAAGAAACTGTCATAAGTCGTAATATTGTAAACCTTCACTTAGCTCAATATTATACTGATCTGTATAGGTAAATCTAGATTACGTTAATACTTTATATGTCTTTTTTAATTACCATATTTTAAAAATAAGATGATTGCCGTTTCATACCTTGCCTCTTTTAAAAGGGTGCTTTTCTTTCTTTCTCAAAAGAGTGATCCAAAACTTAAATTCCTCTGAAATCACTCCTGAATATATTTAATCAGGAAGCATTCAAGTTGGATCTAAAGGGGGAACAGAAAGAAAGAAAAGACTTATTTGGAGTTGCCCATGCCTTCAGATATAACGGAAAGTGTATGAAGAGGGGTTGGAGGTGCAAGTGTTGGCGTTGCAGACCACAGAGTCATTAACATTTATTGAAATGTTCGTATGAGATAGGTGTCTATACTTGGAACAGACCTGTGCTTTTGCAAGGAAGCTGTGCATTTTTTCTACATTTCCACATTTTGGATGACCAAAAGAGAAAATTTATGTTATATTCAATCTGATTGAAACCTTTCAATATAAGAAAAATTTTGGTAGTTATATTAGGACCTGTATATAAACACACAATAGGATTGTATTTGATTTTGATTTTGATAAAAATTTCATCATTGTTCAGAACACACAAAAGAAGAGGAGCAGTTATATTTTCCCTAGAAATGCATATTAGAATTGAGAAATTAGAGCATGATAAGGAACTAAATGGGAATTCTGTAAAAATAATAGAGAATAATATTTCTTTTAAAATATTGGTTTAGTGATAATGGTTGATTTTGGTTTTCATTTTAGCTGTTTTGAACAATATTGGTAAGAATAGTTTACTTGTTATATTAAAGAATTAGGTTATCTATCTTAGTTTTTGATCCTACCCTGCTTCTTTTAGAGTGTATCTTGATTGATTTCTAGAAAAGGCTGATTATTTCCAGTGATGTTTTGGAAAGCTGATGATCTGCTTTGCTAAACAATGTCCATACAAAGCTTCAAAATTCTGTCTCTCCAAACCATTTATTCCTTTCTCTGTTTACTGAGGTTTCCATTTCACATCAACATTTGCCATTACACTGTATGTAGCAATGGCAGTAGTGGCATTGATAAGAGGGAAATGGCAATAATGACATTGACAAGAGGGTAATGACAGATACAAATAAAACAAACCTATCAATATAAAGACAAAATCTTAAAGCTCAGAGTTTGTATAATACTTTCTTTATTAATAAAATACATACTTGGGCAAAATGTAATTCCTTTTGAGAATACAAAGTAAATAGCCAATCATTTTCAATAGGCAAATACTTTAATAAATGAATGCAGAGTTCCATTTTATACCAAATCAAATCAAATATTATCTGAATATTATTTTTGCTTTGTTTCCACATATCGTAGTAATTAAATATCAGTTATAATAATAGGTAATATTCTCCAATTACCATCTCATCTGATTGGTTAAGAAACTTGACTGCTATAAAACAATTCTAGTGTCCGGTTTTTCTACAGACCCTGGCTTATGGAGATATGAACCATGAGTGGATTGGAAATGAATGGCTTCCCAGCTTGGGGTTACCTCAGTACAGAAGTTACTTTATGGAATGCTTGGTAGATGCAAGAATGTTAGATCACCTAACAAAAAAAGATCTCCGTGTCCATTTAAAAATGGTGGATAGTTTCCATCGGTAGGTTTTTGTTTTTTGTTTTTTGTTTTTTTTGCCAAAGAAGAATTAAAATGAAACAATATATTACCTATACTTTAGTAAAACAAAAATGGATATCTAGAAGATAGAAAATATATGTCATTTGAAACATCGTTTGTTTACATCTACTTGGAAAAATATCTTCATCCAGCAAATTTCAGGGACTTTCTAATTTAGAGCTATGTGCATATTATGTGCCCGAACTTCATGGAAATATATGTGTACAAAATTCTTCTCATAGAGCATAAGTCTATTTTTTGTGGGATTCTTTGAAAATCCCATGTTTGTAATTTTATAGTTGTATGTGTTTCTATTAGAAAATTATTTAGAAAGAATAAACAGATATTCATAGTTTCAACTCTACAAAAATATGGGGTTATAAATTTTATAATTTAGTAACATTCTAGGAAAAACTTTGAGAAGAAATTCTTCATCTAAGACATATTTGTGCTTTTTATTTTTCTATGTCTTTTGGTGAGTTTGCTTATTTGTATATTAATTTCAGAAAGAAGCAATACTGTGTTAGATAACTGTGAGGATGCAGATGAACAACAGGCAATGTCTTTTTTCAAGTTGTTTACCATCCAGCAGATAAAAAGGGATTTGTTGCTATACCGTATCATAAATGCTGTGTTTATGTTAGGTGAAACAATGTCAGCTGGATTTTGGTTGTTTTTTTTCACATATAGTTGATTGTGGCGATAAGTTAATAAATATAACCATAGATGATTTTGGCTTGGGAGACTGTATTTGCTTCTCTCCTGTCCAACATTTAATCAGTGACTGAAGATGGTATAAAAATTGGATATGTTGATGACATAAAATTAGGATAAATAGAGGATAATTGGGGCTTTTGATTCCAACTTATGGAGATATTTTGAATTTTAATGCAGTTGTTGACACTGTTGAATTAAATGTGGTGAAGATAAATATAACAGTGTTTTTTTAAAAACCTATTAAAGTGCTGGATGGAGAATCCATAATTTAACAGAAAAAGATAAGGAATGTATCATTAGCACGAAACTCTCCATTTTGGTTAATGGCTTGACAAGGCATGTTTAGACTGTGTTTATTGGCAGGGACCACAAAAGTGCTACCATACGGTGACATAACAAAAATAAATTGCATTTATTTATGGGCATCAAATTGTTGTAAGGTGATAGAAGTCCGATGATAAAGTTGAAGTAGTTAAATACATTTAAATTGGATGAAGGAAGATTTTAAATAAGTTTTCTTATGTTTTAAGATCATTATTATGTGATAGAAGAATTATATTTTCTCTGTTGAGTGTGTGATTTTTAGTTAACACAGGTGTAGATACTAGGGTGAGTGACTTCTACTTACTAGAAGAAACAACTTTGTACCACTCTCAGCTGCCTTGTAGTGTATACATTGTGAGGTAGTGAGTGAACTCCCTGTCATGGGCAGTTTAGGGCTTCATATTTCATATGGTTGCATTAGATTTTTGGGGTCCAGTTTTTCCATTCTTCACTAGATTGACTTTTAATGCTGTTTTATTACTTTAGTAAAATGTTTTCTATAATGATCAAATTTTTAAAAAAACCCTCAGATGACTTGCTTTTTGTCTGTTCTGGGAAATACCCAAGCTTCATTTTTAAGTTATGCTAATCTCTGACTTAAAGCAAGTAGTACCTGACTGTATATTGCATCCCATGGTCTTTTGGGCCCAGTTTTCCGTCTGACAGACATTTTCATAATATTATATATCCTCTGTATAGTATAATTTTGTATTCCATATCAAAACTTGGCAGAAACTGACCAAGATGCATTGGTTTAATCTCAAGCTGCCCAATATCTGTGATAGTGATTATGTCAGTATTATCTAGTATACCACTGAATTAGTTTGCTAGGGATGCCACAACAAAAGACCACAGACGGGTGGCATAAACAACAGAAATTCATTTTCTCACAGTTTTGGAGGCTAGAAGTTCAAGATCAAGGAATCAGCAGGTCTGGTTTCTTCTGAGGCCTCTCTCCTGGGCTTGCTGATGGTCACCTTCTCTCGGTGTCCTCACATAAGCCTTTCTCTGTGAATATATATTCCTGTTGTCCCCAAGTGTCCAAATGTTTTTTTAATAAGGTCAGCAGTCAGTTTGGATTAAGGCCCACCCTAATGGTCTCATTTAACTCAATTACCTCTTTAAGGACACTGTATCCAAATGTAATCACATTCTGAATTACTGAGAATTCGAGCTTCCACATGTAAATTTTAGGGGAACACAATTCAACCGACAACACTTGCCTAATGAAATTTTCTTTCCATTTTTCTTTGATTCTGAAATATTTGACTCAATATTGTTTTTATTAAAATGCAGGGCTTAGAAATGCATCTAACAAATAAGTGTAGCCTGACCAATGTGTATGTCTAAATTTGCTTATATTCCTAAACATGTAAAGTATCACTGATAATCAATGATCTTTACTCTTGAAGTCTACAGATTATTTTTTCCTATCACATCTTCTGCATCTTTATATCTAATGTCACTGAGCCTTCTCATTTTCTCTCTCATAACATCTCTGGTTTATCGATTTTCCTTTCAAGTTTATGACTGTTGTCCTTATTTTAGCAGAACTGAACCCTGAATTGATTTTTCTGTCTCCTCTGATTACTTATTTTCCCATCTCCTATTTTGCTATGAGATTATTTTTCCTTAAACAGAAAGCTTATTTTATTTATTTATTTATTATTTGTTTGTTTATTTATATTTATTTATTTATTTATTTGTTAGATGGAGTCTCACTGTGTTGCCCAGAGTGGAGTGAAGTGGCACGATCTCAGCCCGCTTCAACCTCTGCCTCCTGGGTTCCAGCGATTCTTCTGCCTCAGCCTCCCGAGTAGCTGAGACTACAGGCATGAGCCACCACACCCGGCTAATTTTTGTGTTTTTGATAGAGACGGAGTTTCACCATATAGGCCGGGCTGGTCTCAGACTCCTGACTTCGTGATCCGTCCGCCTCAGCCTCCCAAAGTGCTAGGATTACAGCCGTGAGCCACCGTGGCTGGCCAAACAGAAAACTTTTACTGTCACCTCTTCCTTCTCTGAAAATTGTCCAATAATTCTGTATCAATTATATGTATTTCATACTTAAAAACAATTCAAGGCTTTCCTTCAAATGCCCTATTTTCCATGTGTAATTGTATTCCTCCTTACTTCCTAGCATGGGTTTTCAGCTCTGGAATGTGTGATCTGGCTAACCACACCTTTAAATTTTCATCTGCAATCTTTTGTTCATGATGCTCCATTTTCCTGAGTCAACCTGTCTCTGCTACTTGATCCTTTAAGGATCAATCAATTTTCTGCTCCTTCCACGTTTCCTTTTCATTCAGTTTCAATATCTGCTGACCTGTTCTTCTTACATGCTTCTGTATCACTTAGAGTTATGAGCTATTCATTTTAGTATTTGGTCCTCTATCCTATTACCTAACTTACTCATGTTTTGTGTTATTTTTCTCATCAGCTTAAGAAGAGAGTATCCATTTCTTATTAATTCCTTACTGTCTCCATAATGGGGACTTTAAATTCTTTTCAAATGAATAAAATATTAATTTGCCTGCACCTAATGTAGGAATAGCTGGATGAAAGACAAAGACACATAGATGAACAATATAATCCATGATGATTTTAAAACTATGGTTTTTCTTATTTTGAAACCATTTTTTTCTATTCCTTAGAAACATTTTGTGCTTAGAATAATTATAAATGTATTTCCCTCCAATACTGAAGGATTTGATTGCAAATGTAATTTATTAACTTGTTGCCCTAAGAAGCAGTGCATAGTGTTGACTATGGCTAATCAGAAAACTTTCTCCACCTGCTGAGGTAAACTCACTGTTTTTTGTTTTGTTTTGTTTTGTTTTTTGTTTTAATTTTTTTTATTAAAAAAAGAACAAGTTTACAGTATGGAATTATGTGCTTAAAGAGGTTGAATTATGACAGAAAAGAACTAGAAAGAAGACGGGAAGCAAGCCAACACGAAATAAAAGGTAATGTTTCTTCCTTTCATACGAAATGCCTTTATTCTGGGGTTTTAACTTTCACTTATATTAACCTAAAATGTTATATGTGTTACAATGGTCAGTAAGTAGCATAAGCATTTGGCTGGAAGTGTTACTGTTTTTTGTTTTTCCATTCTTTTCTAATTAAAATACAGAAACGATATCACCAAGTTATAGGGTAAATATCCCATTTGGGGAATAATCTTGAGTTTTTGAACTGAGATTTATTTATGTGAACCTATTAATTATACATTCTGCTTGTACTAAAGATGTCACCATGCAGATATTTTTGTCAAACTTTTACTGGAACATTCTCAGTATGATTCAGAGAAACATGGTATATCATTTTTATGGCAGTTCATCTTTGGTTTATATCATTTTACTTTTATTTCAGTGCCCAGCAATTTTATTTTTGTAACACTGTATAGTTAAAGAAATTATATAGTGACTTTATGCAGAAATGATATAAGGATTTTCCCCTATAAACCAAACTAGTTCATTAATAATTTTAGCTGGTAATATTATCAGGAACATTGTAAATTGCTGCAACTGCTATGTGCACAAAAATGTTTTATTTGAATAACAAGAAAAGACACTCCATATTGCAGCTTTGTTAGAAAAAATACTGTATTTAAAAACTAATCATCTAAATGTTGAGAAGTACCTTAATATACCTGAGAAAGAATAATTTCAAAAGAGGAATATGTTAGATTATATTCTTAGAGACCATTCTATTTTTATTATTGTTGTTGAAGAAAAAAATACATGATTGGATATAAGATATATGTAAAGGTATTTTTTGGTATAAATTTAAAGGATTCAAGTGCAATTTTCTTACATGGATATATTTGTGGTAGTGAAGTCTGGGTTTTAGTGTGTCCATCCCCTGAATGATGTACATTGTACCCATTAAGTAATTTCTCATCTTTGGCCACCCTCCCAAACTCCCACCCTTCTGAGAATCCAGTGACTATCACTACATACTCTGTGTTCACTTGGACACATTATTTGGTGCTCACTTGTAAGTGAGAGCATCAGGTATTTGACTTTCTGTTTCTGAATTGTTTCACTTAAGATAATGTGAGGGCATTTTTTGCTAAAACTAATCAATCCACTTTTGTTGTTTAAAGAAGAAAAATATTAAGGAAAATACAACCAAAATTTTTAAGGAAAATTTTGGATATTAAAATACTTATTAGTTATATTTCCATTTCCTATTATCCAAGAGTTGATATGTGCAAGCATTATATCAAATTTAGTGGGTGTTTCTACATTACATTAATTGTTCAAAGGTAGACATGGGTCTCTGTTTTAATCTTCACTTTTAAGGCTTAATTTAGATAATAAAATAGTATGTATTACATTCTCCGATATTAACGTTTAGTGCTGTTTTATTCTTTATTTAAGATTTTTTTTAGGTTTCTATAATTTACATTTTTGATAAACAATGTCAGAAATTACTTTTATCTTTGGCAGGTCTTGGAAAGTACATTAGTTCTAATGGAATGGGCTTGAATGCGTGTGAAAGTGATTGGTTAAAAATAGTTTTCTATGTATGGCTCATCAGAGAGTAGACAGACTCACAATGGATTTCTTGTAACACTTCATTTGATGCATTACTTCGAAGCAAGAAATTGTTTTTCCATTATCAAAATCGAGTTGTTTGATTTCACTTTATTTTGGGGCCCCAGGAAATTGCAGGTTGTTTTCAGTGCATTGCTGTTCAGTTGAATTGAAATTTGGGAATTAATGGACCAAAGATAGACCCCCAGAAGGAAGTTTGCATTTGACCACACAATGAATGTCTTAGCACACAGATAGATTTTACCCATGGGATACCACTTTGTAGTTTCCTTTCTGAAGTATTTTTATCCAATTGCATTTTATTATGCCTCAGCTCACCACATGAAATGTTTCACATATAGATAGATCTAAAGGAGAGGAATTACCCAGTTGGCCCTATACCAAATGTTATATTAGTATTTGGCAATTGCTGATGAGAGTGTAGCTCTGAGGAAAAAAAAAAAAAAAAATCTGCCATGATTCACTATGATCACACACAACTCTATCTGATAAATAGCTGTGAATGAGATCATAAATAGCTTGTTTCCTATGACGATCTGGTGACATTTACAGGAATAATTCTCAACTGTGACTAGGGGTCTCTTATTATCGGAAGTGTTATTTAACCTTGACCTTAATGAATAGTTTTCTAAAGTGAAAAGACCACGTGAATATCAAGAACCTAGTAACATTTTATTTTTTGCTAAGAATCAGTCAACACTGATCTCTAGCCATTTATTGTTTAGGTCAAGAAGATTTCTACACAGTTTTAAAGTCAATTCATACATTGCTTGGAAACAGATTTATGGAAAGGGATCTAACTTTAAAAATGAAACAAAAAGAAGTATTTTGTTCTGACGAGGAAAAGTTTGAATTCATGCTTTATTTGCCTTTACCTCATAAACAGATCATGTTAAATATTTGATCACTCTTAACTACAGGTGTGACTATGGAATTTTTGATGGGCACCTATTTGCAGAAATATCATGACCATATAATATGTCTTAGACTATCAAAATATAAACCTAACTCTAGAAAAAACCAAACATTCCCTATTTACAAATCCATCTAGTGCAAAGAAAACTGGATTTTGTTTTAATTATTGAGAGCATTGTCACGTTCATTTTTTAAAAATGGTGTGTTTAGTAAAATTAAATGGAGAACTGTTGCTGCCACCCACAAGTACTTGCCTAGCTTTTGGGGTTCAAGTGTAGGGTAACCAGTTGTTAGAATGAATCAGTAACTATCAACAGCAGCTGATTATACAGCCAAAATGTGATGCTAACCAACTCACATCCCATTTTCTGAGGTCCAAAAACCCCAATGGAATAGGCTAAGGAAAACTCAGAGGAAAAGCTACACTTTAGAACTGACTCGGAGAGACAATTAACACATATAATATAAAATTTCTTTATATAATAAAAAAATATTAAGGAAATCCTGTGCTTTGCTGAAGACCAGCGGGGAAGAAAGAGGCAAAACTCTGAGGGGGGACAATAAATGTCCTACTTCTTGCAGAAATTCATTCTGCTTTGGATGCAGCAGTTAATAGTAATAAGACTCTGGGACATGGGCATTCCTCTCATGTTCCTTCTTACCTAAATCCGAAGAAAGATCTAGGACATTTCTTTTGAAATGAGATCATTCAATCCACAAATGGAATTAAGTAGAGAGATGTGAGACAGACATATGTACAACTTCCAGATTCATATACAGATAGCACTGTGGATTGGCACAGACAGAAAGGACACCAACTAATTTGAAGAACTTCTACTTCTGATAGATTGGAGTACATTAAGTCAGACCAATCTTCCGCCAAGAAGAACTAGAAAGGCTAGATAAATCAATAAATGGTAATAAGGAGCTATTTGAAAATAGTAGAAACCAATTAAGAGAGACAGGACTTGAGAGGTTATGATCTTGGAAAAAAGAGAAATGTAAGGAAATGGTGAAACTGTCATTCTCTACTGTTTTTCCTCTTTCTAACAGAGAAGCAGGGAACGGAGTTGGGCGGTGGTGGGGATTGGAATTTAGAGGTGCCAAAACTGCTGGGCCTTCCGGAGCAAAGAATCTATATAAAATAATAATAATAAAATAAGTAAGACTGTACTCCTCTAGAGATGTTTGTGGACTTCTAAAAAGGATGGAATTATAAGATAAAAATTGAACAGAAAACCAAAGCCAAAGGGCAATAAATCTAGAAAGAGAACTCTTATAATCTCATGATAATACAGTAAAAAAAAAAAAAAGGTTTTAACCACCAAATACACTTTAATTTGAGGTCTCTGATAAGACACACCCTATGACTAAGGGTAAACTTAAAGAGATCAGGCTATTTATAATGTCTATTAATGTTAAAAATAAATTTTATTATATATATTTGAGGTTTGGAACATATTATAGAACACATATAGGTAGTAAAATGGTTACTATAGTGAAGGAGATTCCTAGACTTTATTTTGAAATGTTAAAATTGAAATCTAGCATTGATTTATCTCAATCCTTAATTGGAATAAAGTTGATCTGCCTTTATTATAACTTCAGAAAAACATAAAAGCAAAGTCCTCTCAAGAAGTTGACATTCAGAGCCTCTGCAATTTTTCAATCATATTGTGTGAGAGCCAGTAAAAGAAAAACTCAGACATGTCAGATAATGGCCAAAATGAGGAAAACCAAGATGATAAAATCAGAAGAAAGAAAGATATCCATAGTTGACCCTGACACTGTTTATTAAAAATATGTAAGGAATATAAGTGACAAAATGGAGAATTTAATATAGTTGGAATCAATATGTTTAACAAATAATCAAATGAAAATTTGAAGAAGTGAGAAGTATAAAGACTTTAATTGAGAACGCAATAGGTGGTTTAACAATAGAAGAGAGTTTAGTGAAATAAAAGATCACTTGAAAATATCTAGCCCCACATATGACAAGAAACAAAAAGGATGAGTGATATAAAACATCATTAGAGACATTGGACATGGTGAGATAGGTAGGAGACAATAAGAAAGACACAATATTTGAAAAAATACTGGTGGAGACATAAAAAGAAAATAACTGAAATGATAATCCACAGACTTAAAGTTCTCGATGGACCCCACGTGAGACTATAAACAAAAGGGAAAATAAAAACACATCTAAACATATTACAATAGAGCTACTGAAAACCATGAATTCTCATGCCACAAAATCTTAGAATCTGCCAGAGTAAACTCCACAATAATTTCAAAGGCACAACATAAGATAACTGATATTGCTCAAGTAAATAATGCTAGAGGAAGATGGAATTATAGCCTTAAAACGGTGAATCAAACTAACTTCTTACTTTGAAGTATGTCCCTCAATATTAAAGACAGAATTAACATACTTTCAGACAAACGATATCTGAGAGATTATTTCACCAGAAAAAAAACTAATAGAAAATAAATATTAGAATAAGTGATTCAGGCAGATGGAAAGATCATAAAGTTAATTTTAAAAATGCACACATGATGGAGGAGAACTGAAAAATGTATGGGTAAATTTCATAATAATAGTAAAAACAATAATATCTGCAGGGCTTAAATTTTACATAGAATTAAAATACATAACTATAATGCAAAAGGCCGGAAGGGAATAAGTGAAATTAAATTGTTTGAAAGTCTTTGCATTATCTAGAAAATAATAAAAGGAATAATTTATAATATACTCTAATAAGAACACATTATAAGCTTTAAGTGCCACTACTAAAACAATAATATAAAGTATAAATATAGAAAGCTAACAGAGGGCTGGGCATGGTGGCTCCTGCCTATAATCTCAGCACTTTGGCAGACCAAGGCAGGTGGATCACCTGAGGTCAGGAGATGAAACCAGCCTTACTAACATGGTGAAACCCCATCTCTAGTGAAAATACAAAATTAGCCAGGCATGGTGGCGCGTGCCTGTAGTCCCAGCTGCTTGGGAGGCTGAGGCAGAATTGCTTGAACCTTGGAAGCAGAGGATGCAGTGAGCAGAGATCATGCCATTGCACTCTAGCCTGGGCAACAAGAGTGAGACTCTGTCTCAAAAAAAAAAAAAAAAAAAAAAAAAAAAAAAAAAAAAAAAGCTAATGGAGTGGTAGAATAAACAAGAAAACATAATAAAGGCAAGAAAGAGAGAAAAGGAACAAAGAACATGTAGGACAAATAGAAAGATGGTAGAATTCAACTCAAATATCAAAGTAATAATATTAAATGAGCAAGAACTAACTATTTCAATGTAAAGACAGATTGAAAAACAATGATATGCTATACACAACAGACACACTTCCAATATAAGAACACAGAAAACGTATTAGTAAAGGAGGTACACATGCAAATATTAACCAAAGCTGCTATGATTCTTCTAATATCAGAATATAAACTTTAAGGCAGGAAACATACTAGAAATAAGTTGGCTATTTTCAAATAATAGAAGGGAAGATATAGCAAATTAGTATACATCTAATATGTAGATTTAAAATACAGGAAGTAAAAACTGACAAACTTTAAAAGTATCAGACATTTTCAGTTCATAGTGGGTGTTACTGATTAAAACTACAATGAGACACCCCATGTATTAGTTTGTCGGGGCTGCTGTATTAAAATTCCACAGATTGCGTGTCTTAAACAACAGAAATTTGTTGTCTCACAGTTCTAGAGACTAGAAGTTCCAGATCAAGGTGTTAGCAGAGTCAGTTCCTACTGAGAAGAATCTGTTATTTGCTTCTCCCCTGGCTTCGGGTGATTTGCTGGCAATCTTTGATGTTCTTTGGCATGTAGGCACATCACCATGATCCCTGCCTTCATCGTCATATAGTGCTCTCCATGTGTGCATGTCTATTTCCAAATTTTGCCATTTAAGAAAGATAACAGTCTTACTGAATTTGAGCTAACTCTATTGACTCATTTTAATTGATCATTTCTATAAAGACCTGATATCCAAGTAAGGTTACATTCTTAGGTGCTGGAAGTTAGGGCTTCTACATGAATTTGGGGGAACACAATTCAATGCATAATACCATACACCTACCATAATGGCTAAAAATTAAGCAAGACAAAAACAAAAATGAGAAACACAAAGCATTGGTAAAGATGAAGATGTTCAGACATTAATAATGTGAGTTTAAATTGTGAGAGTGGAATTTGCTTAGCAATATCTGCTAACAAGTAAACACATAACAATTCTATTCCTTGTTATTTATTCTACTGCAACATGTAAATATACAAAATACATGTATAACAATATTCAAAGCAGCACTTTATTATTTTTTTTATTTCAATAGTTTTTTGGGGAACAGGTGCTGTTTGGTTATATGGTGATTTGGTTAGTAGTGATTTTTCTGACATTTTTGTCCACTCATCACCTAAGCAGTGTACCCTGTACCCAGTGTGTTGTTTTTTATCCCTTGCCATTCCCCATCCTTTCCCCCTCAAAGCAACACTATTCTTAATAACCCAAAATGGAATCTACTCACATGTCCATCTACAGTAGAATGGATACATTGCAGCATAATCAAGCAATGGAATGCTAGATAGCAATGATCATGAACACACCACTGCTATTTGCTAAAGCATAGATAAATTCCATATTGAATGAAAGGCAGACAAAAAAGTACATATTGTATGATTTTATGTATGAAAAGCTAAAAAAAATTAAATCAGGCAAGGCGATTCGGTAATGAAAGTAGTCAGAATATTGGTTACTGTTAAGTGAGAATGGTGCCTGAGAAGGTGCATGAGGGAACTTCTGTGGGTCTGTGCTATCACTTTATTGCTTCAAAGTTATACACAAGAACACCTAAGTTGGTTATAAATGAATAAAATAGGATAAATAAGGCTTTTCAAAGACTCATCAAAACATATTTAAAACATGCTTTTCAAAGGCTTATTGAAACAGTTATTTAAAACAGTTAAAAGTTGAAGAATATTTCCTGAAAGATTTTTATACTTTTTCTGAAAAAGTTATACACTTCATTAGAAAGAAAAAATCAGACAGGAAACTTACTTTTACTTAAATAGTAATTATAGTTCCTTTCCCCTTCTATGGGTAGTAAAAATGTTTTAATTTTTTTCTCATATCCCCTTAAGTTTCTTCAAATTATTTCTTTTCTATGGATGATTTTAGTTCTGACTGTTTTACTGGTTTTTACGTAGCATTCTGTCAATTTTTAATGGGAAGATTTTGAAGAAAATAAATGATAAAACATAATTTGATGTTTTTATCTAAAAAAAAAGAAACATGACATTTTTCTCTAAAAGTTTTATTTTTAGAAAATAAAAATCAAAGGATTTTGTTCCTCAATAGAATATTACTTTCAATAGAGTGGAAGCAATTTTTGACATTTGACTGAGTGCTTGAATTTTGCGTTAGCATGTGATTGGGAAAAATGCATTGGAACGTAATAGTAAAGTAAGTATCCATCTGTTGATGCCCTATATTATCTTACTGTTCCGTTCTTATGTATTACTTCAGGTGAAAAAAAAATCTTCTATTCTATATGCCCATGTTTAGGTAGTGATTAATAAACACTTCTGATGAAAGACAGTATTACAATCTCCTCTGCTGTTTACTGAAGAGGCATGTATCAAGACACAAATAGGAAATGTCTCCATCTGGTGGTAAAAATATTGAACTTCAGACAGACCCCTAGGGCTCTAGTATGAAAACAAGAAAAACACAGACACCTTGTTCTATGCGACTGAAGTGCTGTCATTTTAGGTATAACAAACACTCTGAAAAAGAACAACTTTTTAAATAGAGATTCGAAAGGGTTAAATATTAAAACAGTAATTACACGCAAATGAAGGGAGCCAGATGCATTAGAGTGTGAATAAATCAGCATAAATGTGACCTGGCCAGATACCCATAGCTCATTTCAGCCAGTGGTTCTACTATGCAAAATACTGCATCCTAAAATGATGCATCTCTTTTCCTAGACGTGTTGGTGTGGAGCAATGACCGAGTTATTCGCTGGATACAAGCAATTGGACTTCGAGAATATGCAAATAATATACTTGAGAGCGGTGTGCATGGCTCACTTATAGCCCTGGATGAAAACTTTGACTACAGCAGCTTAGCTTTATTATTACAGATTCCCACACAGAACACCCAGGTAAGTCGCTTTTTGCTGTAGTCTTGATGTGTTCTGGTTTATCTAATGATAATCTAAACTTTTAGGGAAAAAAATGGCTGTGTATTCATGATTGTTAATGAAAGTTAGTTCAGTGTTTGAAATATGTCACTGGAGGTTTAATTTCAGGCTAGTGGATTTCTAGCCAAGAAACATCATACAATTAAACAAGAAAGGGATTTAGAAGTTACGTGGCCCAGTCTCCCACCTGAATGCCAGATTCCACTAAATGAAATCCCTGACAGATGGCCATCAGTCTCTGCCTCTCTGAGAGGCAGTCCTTTCTATTTACATGTATGAATTATACAGACCATTAGCATTGGATATGCCAGTGATTCCCAAAACTGGATAATAATTTGAATCAGTATAGTTCCTTATGAATAAAAAATAAAACCTGCAACCCACGTCATAGTCCTAAGACATCAGTTATCAAGAGATAGGGCATTGGAATCTTTATTATCAAAACTTTCCTCAAATGATAACCGCTGGTCAGGTTTGAGAACTACCTGCATAGGTTTGATAAAAATTTGGCAGTCTAATTTCACTTTTTATTTCGTTTTTACATATTTCAGAGATTAAACAAAATACTCAATTGAAATAAAGTAACGAAGTGAGACCAAAGCCTCTTGACCTCAGACGTTTATGCAAAGCTGTCTCTCTACTGTTCACAGACAAAAAAAAAAAAAAAACCAAAAAACCAACAATGAAAAAGTATATATATTTTTTGTAGTTAAAATTTACAATGGCTAATAATAGACATGGAGGACTAAAAACTTTAAAACCCATAAATAAAGTATGTTTTATAATACATTCTCAGATAAATAGGAGCTACATGATTTTTAAAATAAAATGCGATTTCAGTGATGGTAACTGTAATTTGACGTCAACAGGCAAGGCAGATTCTTGAAAGGGAATACAATAACCTCTTGGCCCTGGGAACTGAAAGGCGACTGGATGAAGTAAGTGTACCTGTTATTCAAAAGAGATCTGAGAGAGTAAAAGAAAAATGATAGACCATCTTTGTTTTTACTGAATAGTGCCTGGAAATTAATCAAATGACTGTTCTATGGTTAGAATCAAGAATTTTCTCCAGGTTTGTTGTTAAATATTCAATCTTATTACTTAATTTTGGAAAGAGCTGTATTAATTCATAAATATTATCATTTCGGCAGTTAGAGATACTAAACAGTTATTTACAAAACTTTTTTATGAGTTGTGACTGCAAAATGTTGGGCAACATTTTTTAAAACAATTAGAAAAAAATTAAGACACTAATGTTGATATATTCCGCTTTTTAATAAAGAGTGCATTTATTTCTCAAATATCAGTATATCTTGCCAGGAAATTTTAGAAAATTAAAACGAGGATAAAACTTGCTTCAATAAATGGGAAGCTTTTTATTATTTTGTATATCGATACTGGGTTTTCCTTCAAAACAGATTAATAACATTTTAACAGTCATAGAATTTGAAAGCTATATTGAGTATAAGAATCACTATATAATATATTCATATTAAATTATTTGGAAAATAATAAACATGTAGGTAGCCTCCCAGGATGAATGAATACGAGGGATATCAGCAAATGCTGTGGACTGTAGACATTTTAATAGTCTTTCTGAGTTTTTCTACAGGGTCTTTCTGGAAGAAGTGGGAAGGAAACCTGAGCATGAAATAGAAAATAAAGAGATGCATAATTCTGTGTTGCAAAGTACAAGTGTTTCTTGCCACAAAGACAAGCTGATTAAAATTATTTTGTGAAGAACTCAGCAAATCCAAATATGGACCAATCATTCTATATTCAAATAGGCAGGACAGATAATCTTGGTATTATAAAATCCACTCTGTCCTTATGGTAGGGATTATAAAGAGATAAGTTCTACAGTCTTATCTAACTCAGCTAACTTCTGCTAAATTCATGCTCTTATTCAATCAGAATAATGATTAATATTTTTAAAAGCCTAGTCTTGTAAGTTGCATGACAGTCTTTTTAATCCTTACTAGAAATTATTGATTCAAAAAGGTAGTCTTATAAACTCATATACCTTAAAATACAATTATTCTTTCTTAAAAGTTGCAAAAATTTCTAATAAAAAATTATTGAAGACTTGTCATATTGCTACGTTCTCTTAGGAGCTGTCCAGGTGTGGGGTAGCTTCTTGATAGTAATGAACTAGAAGAAAAGTCTATGGAGCCAATTAAATGAGATGCGACTCTTTGTCTTTAAACTGTGCTGCTGCTGCTTCTTATTTTTAAAAGCACAAAATATAATTTTGTCATTTAAACCCTCTAGTCTCTTTTGTTCAATTTTATCTATTTATTTATTTATTTATTTATTTATTTATTTATTTATTTATTTTTAGTGTGAGCAAAAATAACCAACTTTCTTAGAACAGTAGTTGACTTATTTCTGAGGTTTTGCTGATCACATTCAGATTCCACTGAAATAATTTGAGAGGTGTCAACAACCTTATGCAGACTTTGGCTCCAATTAAAAGAATTAATCCTATCTCATGAAAACGTTTCCCCATGATATTGTTGTTTATAGTTCTGTTAACTTTCTGCATTAACAATATGTTGAAAGAACAGAAGTCAGGAATCATAATTCAAACCTTCAACTCTAAAAACTGGCTTTTTTTGGCCAGGCGAGGTGGCTCACGCCTGTAACCCCAGCACTTTGGGTGGCCGAGGCGGGTGGATCACGAGGTCAGGAGATCGAGACCATCCTGGCTAACAGGGTGAAACCCATCTCTACTAAAAATATAAAAAATTAGCCAGGTGTGGTGGCGGGCGCTTGTAGTCCCAGCTACTCTGGAGGCTGAGGCAGGAGAATGGCGTGACCCCGGGAGGCGGAGCTTGCAGTGAGCCGAGATCGCCGCACTGCACTCCAGCCTGGGCAACAGAGCAAGACTCCGTCTAAATGAATAAATAGAATCAAATAAAAACTGGCTTTTTGTTTTTTTGTTTGTTTGCTTTGTTTTTTGTTTTTTGTTTTGTTTGACGGAGTTTCGCTCTTGTTGCCCAGGCTGGAGTGTAGTGCCGTGATCTCGGCTCACCGCAACCTACGTCTCCTGGATTCCAGCGATTCTCCCACTTCAGCCTTACAAGTTGCTGGGATTACAGACATGCGCCACCACGCCCATCTAATTTTGCATTTTTAGTGGAGACAGGGTTTCTCCACGTTGGTCAGGCTGGTCTCGAACTCCTGACCTCATGTTATCTTCCCACCTCGGCCTCCCAAAGTGCTAGGATTACAGGCATGAGTCACCACGCCTGGCCAAAACTGGCTTATTTTTAAGCCCCTAGCTACAACACTGTAAGGAGTTGTGTAGCTCTACAGTGTAACATAGTGTTTTATAAGCCTGAAGACTATTTATGCTTAATGCAAAAACTTCTCCAAGAATCAAGAAGTCATAGAGGCTGCAACTGTGACATTCTGTTTGTTTTCTACATTTACACACATTTGGAGGTCTAGGGCAATGAAAAACACAGCAGTTGAGAAGAGTAGCAGACATCTCTTGATGTGCAAAATGGCTACCACACTGAAACAAAATGTAGGTTTTAATGATAAGGATTGAAACGGTGGATATGTTATTATATAAAAATGATTTTAGTTTTCCCTGATTGACTTTACATGTCCTTTAACTAATATAGCAGTCTACAAAGACTACCTTGTAGAGTTATTCACTATAACATAGCACAAATTACTATGTTGAGTGACTATAGACCTATTATTTCAAATGCCAGAATGAAATCAAATGAGATATTAGGATACACAACATATACTTGGCTATAACTTCGTGGAATAGATAGTCCTTCCCTAGGTAAGAAACAGTGAGATGAGAAGACAAGACCTATGTGGAATGATTCATATTTTCCTCAGAATTAGACACATAGTATTCATTAACTGATGAATTATATATTGCTGCTTGCCAATTTGGAGGAAAATAATTGTGTCTGTAAAAGTACTTTGTGTATACACACAGGGAGAAGAGATTATTTCATTAAGGCCTAACAAAATCAGCAACCAGAATTAAAATGTAATTGCTGTGCTACATTCTAAAATGTGGATTCATCCTAGGATCTGTCCAAGTAGAGACACTAGCCTATGTGGGGTATAATGTTGCTTCTAATAGTAATGAACTAGGAAAAAAGTCTATTGGGCCAATTAAATGAGATGTGACTCTCTGCCTCTGTGTATATTAAAATACACATTATTAAAATGTAACCAGGGTAACATTATGCTTTCAGTGGCACCCAAGGACCACATGTACTTATTGAAAGGATGGTGTCCAGGCTATACAGATTTTTCAACAAATTGCAAATTAATTCTGTGTCACCTAAAACTTCACAAATCACATATTTAGAGTTTCTTGTACAGATATAATAATAGGCTACAGTATCTCCTATTAGCCATGTCATCTGAAATATAGATTTCCCTGAAATAAATACCTACATTGTATTTGTGTACATAAAAGTCATTTCATTCAAGTGTCTGAGTTAATTGTAGTCTACTCAACAACTGATTCAATTAAGTATATCATCTCATTCCATAAAACCAGTAGTGGAACAATGTATATCCAATATTTATTTTGGAAAACATTGGTGACTTATTTTAGGCTTTCAAAGATATTTACTGTATAGATGTCAACCTTAAATCTGAAATTGTATGAAAAGTTTTATTTAAAAATTTATATATCAAATCTCCTATAGTCTTGTTTTGGAATCATAGAACTGTCTCGATAAAGCATGATTCCATATGTATACTTGACGGACTAAATGTAAATAATCTATGTTACATGTTTCTAAGCACACTGCTTTAAGCACATGGACTAGTTTACTTGTTTTCGTAACATCACATTATAACTGTACTGGCAGAGTGATGACAAGAACTTCAGACGTGGATCAACCTGGAGAAGGCAGTTTCCTCCTCGGGAAGTACATGGAATCAGCATGATGCCTGGGTCCTCAGAAACATTACCAGCTGGATTTAGGTTAACCACAACATCTGGGCAGTCAAGAAAAATGACAACAGATGGTACAGTAGTTTTGTGTTGCTGCTTATAAAGCAAAAAGCTTGTTTCACCAAAGCTTGTATAATTCTCTGACCTTGCTTTCTGGAACTATTTTCTTGAGTTGGTTTGCTCTGCTTGAAATTTACTTTGCTCTCATCACAAACCAGACTCCTTTTTACACTGCTATTGCATGAACTCATGGCACTTTGTTCACATTTTCAAAATAATTTATAACATCCTAAAAAGAACAATTTGGCTAATGTCCACCTCTAGGAGGAACAATAAACATCTGCATGATTTGTGTTTCTTTAGTCTTCTATTCCCAAAATTAACAATTTGTTTAAGTTAGACGTTGGACTTGGACTAAAGATTCATAGTAAATGGAAATTAACTCCACTGTCCCCCTACATGTTGAAATACTGTGAGTTTTATATGTCATCTTAGAAATTCAGACTCATCAGATATTTTTTCCCTCTGACCAAAGCAGAAGCCCTTAAATAAACAAGCACGAACATGAGAAGAGAATTAAAGAAACACAAAACACAGTAATTTCCCAATTACTATTTTCTTCCGTGGACATTAGACTTAAGCTATCTAATTTACAAAAGAAAACAGTCATTCCAGAGGAGAGACAACTTTGAAATAGTAGTCACAAAATTATTTCTGTTTGGAAGGCATTTAAGAAAAATAGTCCCACTCTATTTGTTAAGATAATCACCTAGCATCATTATTTTTTTCCAAGGTCATAGTTATTATAACTCAAATTTATTCCAGCATAAACCGTGATCTTGATCTACATTTCTTACAACTTGTTAATATGGTGGAACATGTCAGCGAAATTCATGAGGAATTTAACATCATTACAATTAGTGTAGAAGTTCTTCAATACTTGGAGCGGAAAAAAAATCCACTATAATGAGTTCTCTAAGAGCAATCTCTATATCAAAAACAGAAGCACCCTGGGGAGCTGCTCTTGTTACAGATTTCATCTAAGGAGGAATACATAACAACTCGAAAGCTCAGGTCAATTACACTGGGATAAATTTTCATTAGGAACTTGATCTAGAGAAGAGGAATGTGAGTGGCTTATATCTGAGAGAAAGAAGGTCTACTAATATGTTCAGAATCCCCATATGCAGGGAAAATAAATCTTTCTCATCTGAAATCTTGTACTCAATCATCCAAGTCCCTCTAAAGCCCTTTTCTCCATTTGCAGTTGCTTCATCAAGACTGCAGAGGTTAGACAACTCCACTGTTCGCACATACTCATGTTGACAAGCCACTCAAAGGAGGCAGCACTGACCTGCTGTGAGTAGTTTCCCTTTGGCTGACAAAAAAAAAAAAAAAAGACAAAAAAATGGAACCTACATAGACTAATAAATATACACTATATTCTTTGGTATGCCCTAGCAGTACAGAAGTGAGATAACCCTTTTGAATTGCTTCAGGGAAAAAAGAAATTTTTGTATTGTAACACTTAGTCTAGCATTTCCTATCACCATCTGTCTGCTATGGTTTAAGGTCTGCCTGTTGGAGGCCTGTCACTCTATTATTACACATCAATGGGTTGCCACTACACTGTTTTCTACTTTTTAGTACCATTTCCTATTGATTCACTTAACATTTTATTGATAATAATTCAACACTTTAAAAAATCCTATATATTTAAGTGTATATTTTATATAAGGAAGCCAAGGTAAGCAGATAGGGATTTAAGCAAGTTAACAGAGTCAAACAGCAACAGACAGGAAAATGACTTAGAGATGGTTTCATATTAAAAAGTAGAAACTTGCCTAGGCAGGTGGATCACTTCAGGTCAGGAGTTACAGACCAGCCTGGCCAATGTGGTGAAACTTCGTCTCTACTAAAAATATAAAAAGTAGCCAGGCATTGTGGTGCACTCCCATAATCCCAGATACTTGGGAGGCTGAGGCAAGAGAGTCACTTGAACCTGGGAGGCAGAAGTTGCAGTGAGCGGAGATCATGCCACTTCACTCAAGCTTGGGTGACAGAGCGAGACTCCATCTCGAAAGAAATGAAGAGTAGAAACTGCAAAAAATTTAAACCTTGATTACATTGTATCTTATCAATCTGATTTACACGTTTAAATTTACAATGTAAATTATAATTACAAATTTATATTTGCTAAAAACAAATATAAATTTTAAGTATTTGAGACTTATAGGAACAAAATAAAGTTACTTTATAAGAGTGGAGGATAGGACCAGCACAAAACCTTCCTGTGTAACCCTAAATACCAGGCGTTTGATTTTAAGGAAATACTAATTAATGAAAGCTACTTTAAAATCCATATAAAAATGAGATTTTCTTGAAAAACAGTCTTAATAGTAAAACCATGGTTTCCTAGATTTATAAATGTCAAATGTTCATAATTTTTTTCAACCTAAAACTATGCTTTACCAAAATATTTAACCACTTTTGATGAATTAATATTTTGGAAAAATACTTTTTACGGCGATATTTAGAACAATAAGTGTGCACAGGGATAAGAGAAACCAGTTATAGGCAGAGGAATAGCTTGCCTTGTGCTGTTTTTCGTTGCCTTGAACTAAAAGCTCCACACAATTTATTGTTGGTCTTTTGGGCTTAAGATGGGAGCAGATAAGCTGCCTTATTTGGATCACTATTTGAAGTGATAAAACAAAAAGCATCCTGATAAGATATTTAATTTCAGAATGTAGAACCCTTACATTAAAATTTTAATTATGGTATATAATTTGGCATCTAATTAGGCATGATTTAAAGTGTATAATAATTTGTCTGAATAAGAGGTCTCCCAAAATACTGTTTATAATAGATTCTACATATAGCAGCATACTTTCTTCAGGAAATGAACACTTCACTAATTTACAAATGACTATTTAATATGTTCAATAGTGCTTGCTTCTTAGCTCTTAACTGATGGGTAGAGTTCCTCTAACTATTTGCAATCTGTTTTTCGTGCATGGCATTCTAGTTCATATTTCCTAGTTTTTACCATTATCTGGGATAACAGTATTCATTTACAATAATTCAATCTAGGACAACCATTTTTTGTTTTGGTGAAACAATAACACTTTTGTTATTAAAATAATCCAGAGCATACTGCTTGCTGTTTCTTTCATGTCAGTAATAGCAATTGTGAGGTTTTTCTAAGTATATTATGGCTGAAAAGAATCAGCAATGCCATACTACTGACACAAACCGTTTAAAATAGGTGACTTAGTATCATTATGTTTTTGTAACAAATAAAGGTACTTTTTTAAGAACTCTAAAATATATGAACTAGAATATAAATCTATATTATGAAATAGGTCAATTCAACCCAATTTGTTAATTAGCAAGTTGTAAATTTTTCAGAAGGCATGCTAACATCTTGCATAACTACCTTTGTTTACATTACTGCCATACTTTCCACAAATTTGAGCAAATTCTATTATTTGTTAAGCTCCCCTGCACCAAATTGGAGAAGAGCAAATGTTAATTACATATGGCTGTTGGCTACATCCTAGATGATTTCCTTCCCATAATCTTTTAGGACAGGAGTAAGCAGGCTGCATGGAGGTACACCACAGAGAAGTAGAATGAGATTTCCCAGTCTGGGACTTTTCAGTGAACTAATGCTCTCCATTGTATATTTTAGATGGCGTCTTTTCAGTCTACTCTACCTAAAGTGCACTACCATCTAAGAAGACGAGCAGTGAAAACCTTTGTGAAATCTGAATTCTAAGGAAATAATGACGTCATGACTTATTAAAAGCTGAAAAATGTGATTTTTGGGGGGAGTCAGATATTACATTTGATTAGTTTACTACAATTGTAATAAAATGCTTAAGTCATTTGAATAATAAACATCATCTACATCATAAACTCTGTACAACAGATGCTTTTATGAAATGAAGCCAGTTGTTTTTCATGTTTTATTGTAATATACTAGGCATTTATGTATTACTGTGCATTTCTTTTTAAATGTGTAAGTCTTATGTAAATGGATATAAATATGATTTTTTAAAAAATAAAATATATGGTTCATGGAGTCTCGAGTGCAAACATTTGACAATTCCAAGTACTGTTTGTATTTTACCATTCCACCATTTTTACAGTTTTTGAATTGTTAATAGTCAAATCAATATGTTTCCTTGAAGCATGTTTCATGCTTCAACATGTTTCTCCTTCAAGTCTGTCAATACTTAAAGCTGAACAACCTGCCTCTGATCATGTGAAAAAGAATGATTTAACCTGGAACCGGAGCCAAAAATAGAGCTTTAAAGGCAATCAGGGATGTCCTATATCTTTAGAAATAGCACTGTGATGGCTTGATCTCCTTTTCAATACAAAACAAAGCCAAGCTGTTTACAAGAGTCAAAAGCAATTATTTAAAAATTTATATTAAAAAACCATAATCTTCTCTTGTTACCTGTGGACCAAGAAAAAAAAAAACAAAAAACTTCTTTACTAAGAACCACATGTTCATTCAAATATCTTGAACTGCCAGCCAGTACTGGACAGCGAATGTCAACCACTGCGGAGTCTGAGGCTCATTTCCACTAGAGAAAACAAA
The DNA here is from genome assembly GCF_049350105.2 of Macaca mulatta. NCBI lineage: Eukaryota > Metazoa > Chordata > Mammalia > Primates > Cercopithecidae > Macaca > Macaca mulatta. Next base: position 88,399,784 of record NC_133416.1, on the reverse strand, counting down.
ACCCAATATACCTTTCCCTTTTGTCAATGTAACAGGGCATTAGCCAGACTCATGTCTAATGTTATAAGCTTTTAGCCGAGATGGCCTTGTTGTGACTTCCCTGAAGTCAGTTTTATCAGAGGAAATAATGAAAGACAGAATGATTAACATATATAGTGTATAAAAGTATAGAAGAGTAATCTCTTCCCTGTGGCTTTATTTGGTGGTGTTACTGTTGTTTATTCTTTGTTTATATGGGAGATTCAAAGTAAAGCCTATTTAATAATACCATTTATCTAACTGCTGATTTTCTGCTGCTTGATCTTATTAAGCGCAAGATCTGTCATTAGTAATTTCTTTTCTGTATTTTAATTTGCTATGTTTGCACGTACATTACATTTGTTTTGATGTCTATTTTTATTTAACAGATTCAGTCAAAAGGTAATGGTAACAGAAACCCTTTCCATTGTCAATAAAAACAAAAATACTTCCAGTTCTCTGTTTAAGCTTTGTTTTCTAGTCACATAAGGCTCGACAATTTACTTAAGCTATCAGGAAATGTGTTCTTTGGGTGACTCAAATATTTAGCTTCAAAATTGAGTCTGCCCACAAGAGGGAGATCTAAACTTGCTTATGGGAGTGATCTTAAATTTTTCTAAAAAATGTGACCTGAGTAGGAACAATGAGAAAGAGCTTTCTAAGCTCATCTAAACATGGGCACCTTGATTCACAGAAATGAAATAGAATATAGGAATTACAACATTATAATGCCATAACTAGATTTGTATCTACTATTATATACCACTCAATCACTAAAAACATATAGTGATGCAAAAGATCCAGCTATTTCCCTCAAAAAAACATAAAATATGATTTAATTTATAAGATAACTTCTACCACATTCTAAAATCCATTGAATGGATTAAGCTCAGAATCTCAATGTGTTATCTTTTGATCATCAACATTATAAATTTTCACATTTTTAATGTTCAAGACATTTCAAATACAATTTTATATAAACAAAACTGGTTTTTAAATGTAGGAGAGGTCTCATTTACATATGTTTAACATATTTTGACAAGAAAAGTAATTCAATGAATTGGAAAATACTTTACTATAACTTTTGAAAGTACTTTATATTTTCATTTTCCAATGACTTACAGTAAGAAATCCTATGAAAATACCGAATGAAGACCTCACAGAATTTATTCTAGCAAGTTTAAGTATGGTTGCATTTTTTAGTAACATTATATTGTTGTTTTTAAAGATACATTTAATTCAGAATATTTTAAGTACTATCTAGCAAAAGTGATTTATGGTTAGTAGTAAAATAGAATAATATTTTTTTCTCCCAAATTTTAAGCAGTCTGATGATTCAAGTGTATCTTTCTTGCCCTGTTTTTTCATCACATAAAAGTAACAACATTCTTTGACCTTGCAATTCCCCAGTCAGACACAGGAAATAGCCACTTCCCCAGTCTCAAACACTGCTTTCCATTCCCATCCAACTGGAAAATAACCCAAGTCTGCTTGCTGAGGTGTCCCTTCAGATTTGATTACCAGAAAAAAATGTGCAAGAGGAGCAAAGATGCGCCCTTTATATAATTCTGGGATCTGCCTGAGTTTAAACCTTGCAAATGAACAATGATACACATTCAGCTAAATAATTTGCCATTTCAAATTAACTGATTTTTATTTGAAAAAAATAAGGAAACATATTCTACTTCTAAGACATTAAAATGAGTTATTAATGAAGACCACAGTTATGACAATGGATAAAATGTACCAATGAAAGAGGCGATTCAAGGATCCCAACGGCTTCAAATTAGAGAGTGTCTATGTAGCTGGTTTAATTCAGGCTACTAACATAATTAAAAGGAAAAAGTAGACGAATGTATTTTTCCAGGTGTAACAATCAAGAAAGCAATTTCTAAGTAAATAGGAATTTACTTTGAGAAGCCATTTGTTTTGCAGCCTTCAGTCCAAAAAAAGTTAAGATTTTCAGAATTTTTTTATATAAGTTGTAGGTCATTTTTATAACAATAAGCCTTCTATTATCTATTTATCTCTCACATACATTTCATGTACCCAGAGTATTATGTTACAACAATCTGCTCTTGATAGTAATGTTCCTGATAGATTAAAAGAGTGAGAAATACTTGAAGAACAATCAAAGATACAATGAGCATGGTATACTTTTGGGTTAAAATGTATTCTTTGATAACTGATGTCATATAGATCCCTAAATAAATCAAATATTTCATTTCCTACATCTGTCTACTCTAGTTAACTGGCCCATTCCTACAAGCTTAACAAAAAGTCACTTTACAATCATTTTTTAAAAATTAAGAGAATTTTAGAAGTTAAATGGAAAGATGCTTTTGGACATTACAATTTTTTTAATGACTTACTATTTTAAAATTAGAGCTATCACAGAAAAATCAGGATTCTTTGTTTTCTCTTTAAAAAACAGAGGCTCTTGCAGCAGGAGACCTGTCTCCTTTTTGGGCCGTGTTCTGCTGGGTCCACTGCTCCTTGAGGTGGAGCAGGTGATCTGCAGTCTTCACCATTTTCTACTGTCCTTTGTCCCTCAAACCTAGTGGCTTAAATTCACTTCAAAATCATCTAGACATTACACTACCTGCCTAGAAACCTTCTTGGTCTTTAACCTAATGTAAAAACCTTGATGTTTCTTTCTTAAGAGTTTCCTTGCCATCCTACCCCATTTGTACATCGATTCCTTGTTTCCACAGGAATCTGGAATCGTTTGCATATACACAGTTAACTAAGAACCTGAGACATGAGGAGGGGCTCCCAGGAGCCCTCATCTCCATGAAGAGATTGAGAGACTAAATGATCTCTTGATTCTCTGCCAGGCATGTGGTTTTTTGTTGTTATTGTTGTTGTTGTTGTTGTTTTGAGATGGAGTTTCACTCTGTCACCCAGACTGGAGTGCAGTGGTGGAAGTTGGCTCACCGCAACCTCCGCCACTTGAGTTCAGGTGATTCTCCTTGCCTCAGCCTCCTGCCACCAGCCTGACTAATTTTTGTATTTTCAGTAGTTACAGGGTTTCACCATGTTGGCCAGGCTGGTCTCAAACTGCTGACCTCAAATGATCCGCCTGCCTCAGCCTCCCAAAGTGCTGGGATTGCAAGCTGAACCACTGTGCCAGGTCAGACATATGGTTTTCCTTGCCTAAGAAACAAAAGACCTGAAGGTATAGCCGTAACCCTGGTGTTCTGCTTTCCCTCAGAAAATGTGTAGAAAGAAAAGTCCTCCTACCTAGATAATAATTTCATCTGTCTAGATGATTACCTAAACTTCCCATTTCATAGATTTTATTTAAAACAATGTGAGCATCTAAAGAATACTAGAAAATTTCTAAAATTTCTACTAGAAAAATTTTAATTATTTTCTGACTTCAAATCAAGTTTTAGACTATGGCTCAAAACTACATATTCTTGGTTTCGGAAAGTGTCTCTATATTAGTGTTGCTTTCAATTAAAGTGTTTTTCTTGGGAGGTACAATTTTAAAAATAATACACTAGATACATTTTTCCTAAAGCAGTAGATGACGTATAATGAGCCATGTTATAGATAACTAATAACAATGCTAACAGGGTCAAATCAACCAAAAGGCACAGGTCTTTCACAAGTTTTCATTAGATTTGTTTAGGCCAAGTTTTACAATTCGCGTTTCAGTTTGCAGTAATTTCTACTGAAATATTTATTTCTGAGAAACAACTCAAATAATTTAATTTCAATTAAGAAATTAAATCAACTCAAAATAGGAATAAAACAAACTCATTATGTTTGTTTCAGCATTTCTTCTACATGGCCAAAAATGCTGGGGTCTTCGATTGTAGAAGTTATCTGGAAAAAAAAATTAGGGTCAGGTGAATACTCTTCCTTGAATTTCTTCTGCTCTTCCTATAATTATAAACAATTATATGCAATGTGGTTTTCCCCATTGTCTTGTAATATTCATATGGAAAATTTAAAAACAGGGAACTCTGAACCTAATATATTAATACTCATCTATAGCTTTCCAGAGTAAAAGAATAAACAGTTCAGTTAGCAAAACTATTGGACCTAGATGGTATTTTCTCTAGAGTTGGAATCATCTTCTATATATTTGTATAGAAAGAATTTTTCTTTTTTGTCATGTGTTCATGTAACTACTCCTTACTGTTGTCTTAATCTTAATGATAAAAATAGATATATCTTTTCACCCATAATGTACACACGAATTAAAAGAAAACGTATGATTGAATCGACCTAAGATTTCCTAAAACAATTACAAAATTAGCATTTATCAATTAGAGCATTTTAAACATCTACTGCTGCCAGCCTCAAGAATTTTGCTTTCTCATTCACTAATTGCCATTAATTACTATAATAAGGAAAGTATACCTTTTAATTCAATAGGATTGAGTTTCCAAAAATGTGTTTGAATTTCACTGACAATTACTAAGAGAAAAAATATTTTGGCGGGCAGTAGTGGCTCAGGTCTGTAATCCCAGCACTTTGGGAGGTTGAGACAATCAAATCACTTGAGCAGGAATTCAAGACCACCCTGGGCAACAGAGTGAGAATACTACCTCTACAAATACAAAAAAAAAAAAAAAAAAAAAAAAATTAACCGGGCACAGTTTCATGCACCTGTAGTCCCAGCTACTCTTGAGGCTGATGTGAGAGGATCTCTTTAGACCAGAACTTTGAGAGTGTAGTGAGCTATGAGTGTGCCATTGCCCTACAGCCTGCGCAATAAAGCAAGACTCTATCTCTAAATGAAAATAAATTTAAAAAATTTTCACACATTGGTTCTTATCATCAAAGCATGTGTTCTTAATCAAGTTTCTTTCCAAAACCCTCATTCCTACAGAAGGAATGGCTATATAATCTCTCCCTTACCATTAAAAAATAGTACTATTATGTGTTTAGGGATGCAATTCATATTTGAGAACAATTTTTAAGAGCTTTGCTGATGCCAAATAAATGAAGAAAAATGTTATAGAACCCAGGATTAAATATCTTTGATAATTTACCTTGTATGGCTTGCCATTGACAATGGCAGATAAAGCTGATCGGGGGATCTTGCCAGATCTGGTTTTGGGTAGCTGTTTGACAAACACTGCATTTCGAAAAGCAGCCACAGGGCCAATGTTCTGTCTCACATGTTTCACAATTTCTTCTAAAACTTGTTCCTCTGTTGCATTTATATCTAGAGAGAAAGTTCAGATGGTAAGCACTGAATTAACCTTAGTTAATTATTCAGGTCCCAAGCAATCAGAGAGAACAAAGATCTCTCACCTTTTCTCAATACACAGAGTGCTAAGGGGACATGACCTTTTAAGGGATCTTCCTTGCCAACAACAGCACAGTCTGCCACGGTACCATGGGAAAGGATCGACTGTAATAAGGAAAGGCATTCATTTAGAATATACATATTTACCATATATATACACATTCAACATGTAGATATAGATATACAAACACATATAATTTCAGTTGGGGGAAAAAGTACATGGAAGAGAAGCCAAAAATCCATGGCTGCCTATTGAAAATTCTTAAGTAATTTACATCATTGCTACTGAAGTGAATGCTTAGAATCCCCATGGCAGTCACTAAAGGTTGACAGTAATTAAGATAAATTGCTCAGCTTACCTGGAAAGTAAGGAAATGGTTTCTTGGTCTCAATTGTTTATTAATGAAGTCAGAGAAAATGTGTAGTGGATACCACATGTAAACAAGCCTCTGCAAACAGGCAGACTCACGGCGATTTAGTCTTAACTCTGGCTGCCATAAGCATACCTTCCAGAGGAATCCAAGGCTGCCCTATGGCTAAATAATAACTTTATTTCTGAGTCTGTTAGTGAACAATGAAATTCCTCTAGTGGCCACCCATCCAGAGATGATTTTCCAGGACTTGCAAGAGACTGAATATGGAGAGAGGCCCTGACATCAGATAATCCCCACTGTTAAGGAACTACATTCATATTGCTCGCCTTAAGTTCACAAAGCTGGTATCTATCTGAAATCACAAAACCCCATAGAGTTGAGTAACCACATGAAATACAGATGCTCAGTGTTTTATATGTGTGTGTGTGTATATATATATATATATATATATATAGTGACAGGACTTTTTAAAATGCATACTCAAATGTTCTTTTCTGAAAGATTAATAGTTATTTCAGTGACTCCAAAGCCCTAATAGCTAGAGAAAACATTGAGCAAACTTTTAACCAACAGCACATCTGGCAGTCCTTATTCTTTCTTCTATTCATTCATTCAATGAATATTTGCTAAATGCCTCCTGTGTTGCAACCATTCACTGGGTTCACAGGTAATAAAAAATAGTCAGCATATTGCTTCAAGATGCTTACAGTCTAGTAGTGGAGACAGATATTAATAAATAATTATGAACATCTACTCTAAATAAATACAAAAGTGATAAGGACTCTGGGGAATAATTTTTTTATATGAAAGATACAGCAAAAGCAACCAATTTGGCAGAAAGGTATGGGTCTCAAAAACTTTTTCTTCAGGAAATAACAATAAGCAGATCTGAAGGATGAGTAGATATTTATTAGGCAAGGAGACGGGGATGGGGCAAAAACCCTGAGGAAGGATTTCACAGGTACCATTCATACCTCAAAGAGACCAGTGTGGCTGGAAAGCAGAGAACAAAGAGTGAGAATGGAGAAGATGGAGCTATACAGGTGGATAGGTATTGTGTCAGGAACTTCCAGCTCATTTTAGCAGCCCTGGGAAGGCTATAAAGCATTTTCAGTAGTTGAGAAGGAATGCAAAATCAGAATAGATTTAATATTGAGGTTTTATGTTTGTTTGTATGTTTGTTTGTCTGAGACAAGATCTCACTCTGTCACCCAGGCTGGAGTGTGCCAGCATGATCATAGATCACTGCAGCCTCAACCTCCCAGGCTCAGGTGATCCTCCCACCTCAGCCTCCTGTGTAGCTGGTTCTGCAGGTGTACACCACCATGTCTGGCTAATTTTTTGTACTATTTTTTTGTAGAGATGGGGTTTCACCATGTTCCCTAGACTTGTCTCAAACTCCCAGGCGCAAGCAATCTACCTGTTTTGGCCTCCCAAAGTGCTAGGATTACAGGCATGAGCTACTTTATTTTTTTAAAGTAGTTTTAGATTCATAGCAATATCAAGTAAGAAAGTAGGATTCTCATATACATCTTACCACTACCTATACACAGCCTCCCCCATTATCAAAATTTGGTACCAGAGCGATACATTTGTTGTAACTGATGAACCAAAACTGGCACACCATTATCATCCTAGTTCATAGTTTGCATTACTACATTATGGTCTACTCTTGTACATGTCTGAGTGTTGTCAAATGTGTAAGACAGGTATCCACCTTTATAGTATCACGCAGAACAGTTTTACTGACCTAAATACTCCCTGTGCTCTGCTCATTCATCCCCTCCCTTTTCCCTACCTGTTGGCAACAACTGAACTTTATATTGTCTTCAAGGTCCTTTTCCAGAATGTCATATAATTGGAATCATTCAGTATGTAGCCTTTTCAGATTAGCTTCTTTCACTTCAGAGTGGATTTTGAAAAGCACAAACTTATTTTAGTTTCATCATGGAAAATAAATAAAGAATTGTTGAGAGTGGGTGTCACTGTTTATACAGGAAAACCACCTGAAAGGATACCGCAGTAGGCTAAGGTCATGATACTAAGAATAAAGACTAGAATTTCTTTAGCGGTAAAATGGACAAAATTTGATGATACATTGAATACGGGGCATGAATAAGAGAGATGGATTAAGGATGATTCTATGGTTTTTGCATCTGATTGGATGGTGGCATCATTTTTAAGCCAGAAATTGCTAATGAGGATAAGACTTGAGAGGAAATATCACATATTCAGTCTTGGAGTTGTTTCATTGAGGTGCAGTTGAGACATCTAAGTAGAGGCAGTTGTACACCAGAATCTGAGGAGAGGCTTAATCTGCAGATACACATTGGGATGTCATTAATGTACAGATGCTAATGGAAGCTATAGACTTTGATGAGCCTATTTCAGGAGAAAGTAAGAAGAAGAAAAGAGTAAAGACCTTAAGGAACTCCAACATGTAATGTGGGCACCTGAAAAAGGAGAAGCTAGAAAACTAAACAAACAAACAAACAACAACAACAAAAAAAGAACCCAGCCAGAGAGGTAGAAAAATAACTCAGCACGATCTGGTATGTGCCATTTTCAAGTCCCAAACTTTCCATGAATATTTTTTTTTTTCTAATTAGGCCAAATTGAAAGTAAGTTTTCTCTTCTCTGAACTCCTGGAAGACTTGATGACCTGCTAGGATGATTGGTACAAAGCCAGTGCAATATCTTACTTTGGACTCAATATTGCTTCTATACCATATTGTAAGCATACCATTTGAAGAATTGGCTTGTAAGGATTTTCATCCACATACCTTCTGATTCATGCAGTGCTGAGGGTAGACATGTTAAATAAATGATTTTTGTAGATATGCTTTGTTAGCTTTTGCAGGATTTGCTTAGGCAAAAATGTTCACACCCTTTCCATTAGTTGAACCTAACTAAAAAGCTTCTGCTAAATACATACTACACGACTACACAACACCATATTCTCCCACTGCTTCTATATGTATAAACTCTTAAAATGCTCCCAACAGCTCATTAATTAGTCTTTTTTACTTTTAAGACCCATGTGGTGAGATCAGAAAGACAACTTTTACTGCCAGATATATATTTTAGTACTTACTGTAGTCAGTCATTAGTCATGCAAAATAACACTTTGCTGTCCCAGATAGGATATAGACTTGGAAGGTTAGATCCTATGAATTCTGACTGGGTGTTCCCTTAATGAGTAAAGAACATCTCTTTTTCCTGGCTAACCAGAGGTTTAATAGTAAAAAATTATTAGTGTTTATTGGTGCCATGACACTCTGTACTGGAGTTCCTAAAATGCCAAGGTATCTGTTCAAATCACTGTTAAAAAATAAATCACCCACATATTTTGTCACCTAACCAATATGACTAGAATTTTAACTAAATTTAATGTTAAAACATCTAGTTTGCCACTCTTTGACTTTGTTATTTTAAATGTTACTAAGATTTTGTCCTTAGTCTTAGTGCTTTTAGAAGTGGATGGGAAAATGTTGATTGTTTTCTATAAAAGCAAGGAACATTTTAAAATCAGAAGAAATATACAACAAAATGTCTTGTAGTATAATGTTAGAGTTTCCCATTTTTGCCTGCTGCAGATAAATTCTTAAAAATTGTGAGAAGCAAAATCATTTTCAAGAATTATGTGTCATATCTAAGTGACATCAAATATTATTCGTCTATCAGTTTTTAAAGTGCCATAAAGGAAGGGTAGCAGCTTTTTATGTTGGCCCCACAAATAACATTTGCATGCCAAGTGATGATTTCAACAACTGAAGCATTAAAAGCGAAAGCGTCAAAATATGTCTTGGCAACATTCAAGGGACAGAAGCCAACCAAATGTCCTATGGGGGTAAAAATATCAAAAGCCACATTAATGCATTCCCTCCAAATAAAATCTATGAAGCATCTGTGATTAACTGACATTTAAGTACCTAAAGATGTTATGGAACTTAAAAGGCAATAGTCTCACCACAAGTGAGTATATAAATGTTACGGGATTAGCACTAGCAACTTCCTGTCATCTGCTGTTTCTTAGGTATTGCCAATTTTGCATAGATTTTAATGAATTTAAAATATTTTTGGGCTTCACTGGGCTGACCTACACAGGTTTCTCAATTATATTTTTAAGAATCTTAATTTTAAAAATCAGTTCAAATCAAACACCCTCATAAGATGGGAGGAGCCAGTTTGCAGTGCGATATCGTCTATGCAATGGTTTGAAGAAGAGGGATTTTAAAAAATTTCCTCTGACATTGGAGTAATCTAGGAAACTTGTCAGAGAGATTCCAGATACTCATCAATATTCATAGGAGTACCCAGGAAATACTCAGCAATGTTGTAACTACTTAAATCCAATAGTCATTTAACGCTTGGTAGAATTGAAATGGCAAGGCATCTTAGTTGGATATACTGTCACTTTACGGAAATATATTCAATGTTGAAGAATCATTCCTAAAATAGCAAACAAAATAGTTAACTTGGAAAACAAACAGTGACACTTTGGTTAGAACAACCTCAAAAAGGCCAATGGCATGTGAACAGTGTCCTAGGTAGGCTTTAAAGGCAGTATGTTAACACCAGATTTCCAAGTTCCCACAAATATTAGTGGGATTATTTAACAAACCTAAACTTAAGCTACAAGTGAAAGAGTGAAATTAGAGAGCCCAATTTATTTCCTGTACATTTCTTTGTATGAGAAAACCTGTAGATTTCTTCACAAGAAAAACCACAGCAGTCAAAGAGAACTGAGCAAGAACAATCATATTAGCTCCTGAAAATTTTAGCTTACAAGTCCAGAACTAGCAGATTTTAGACATAATTTTTCTATGAACTCTTTAACTTCCACCAAAGTTTCCTAAATGTCTAGCATGATGCTGGACTTTCAAAAATGTATCAACTCTTAAAATAGACTTGATTATTACTTAATAGTTAAAGAAGGTCCTCATTTTTACTTGGATCTGCAAGGATACTGTCCTCTTAAATTGATAAAAACCTATGCCAGAGCTCCATTTTCTTACGATGAGAACAGAAAAGAACATAGAGTTTCCTGAAATATTTTTGATGTAATAATTTTAATAGAATATCTGCTTGATTTAGGTAATATACATTTTATGGTTTTGTTGTACTTGAAATTCTTTTTCTAAAAATACTATTGTACAAATATTTGTACATATTTATAGGGTATATGTGATATTTTGTTACATGCATAGAGTGTGTAATGATAAATTTAGGGTATTTAAGGTATCCATCACTTCGAGTATTTATCATTTCTATGTGTTGAAAAAGTTTCAAGTGCTAATTTCTAGTTATTTTGAACTATACATTGTTATTAATTATAGACACTCTACTTTGCTATTGAATATTAGAACTCATTCCTTCTATCTAACTGTATATTTGTACCCATTAACCAATCTCTTTTCATGTGCTTCCACCACTTGACACACACATACCCTTCTCAGCTTCTGGTATCATTCTACTCTCTGTTTCTGTAAGATCAACTATTCCAGATCCCATATATGACTGAAGATAGATATTGTCTTTTGGTGCCTGGCTCCTTTCACTTAACGTAATGAAATCCAGTTCCATCCAAATAGCTGCGAATGGCAGGATTTTATTATTTTTTATGGCCAAGTATTGTTCTATTGTGCACATTTACCATATTTTCTTTCTTCATTCATCTGTTGATGATCACTTAGGTTGATCTATATCTTTGCTACTTGAGCAGTGCTGCAATAAACATGGGGGTAAATGTAGCCCTTTGACATACTAATTTCTTTTCCTATGGATAACTACCCAATAGTGGGATTGCAAGATCTTATGGTAGTTCTACTGTTAGTTTTTTGAAAAATCTCCATACTATTTTCCATAACGGCTGTACTAATTTGCATTCCTACTAACCGAGTATGAGTTCCCTTTTCTCTACATCCTTGCATGAATGACTTTCTAACAACAACTTATACACTTTTTTTGTCTTTCTAATAATTACTCATAAAACGTCTACTTAGGGAATCTGGAAAAGTACAGATAATTTCACTGTACATAAAAACAATATTCAGTCTATTTTTTCTACAAATAAAACTTTCAATGGATTAAGACCCTCAATTCCTATTCCAAAAAGTTAAAATGGAATATGGTATTCACCATTGGGAACCCTTGACAAGTAGTTAAATAGTAAGGTTTGGACACTTTAGTAAGAGCTGGATATATCATCAAACATTTCAGAAAGAAATAATCAATTTGCTAAGCAATTTTGCTAGGAGCTAGTAAAAAGTCAGTACAAAGTATCAGTTCACAATTCTCTAAGAGATTTCAAAGACAAAGACAGATCTGATTTAAATTGAGATATACTTTTCTTATTAAATATAAATATTTAATAAACACTTAGGCATTTAAATCATATGTAGAGAGAAGTTAACTTAAAGACTTAAGGTCTGAATGGTTTCCTGTTATGCACCCTAAATACTCTAAGACCCAGTGACAAAATTTCTGTTAGATGCCAATAATTCTAGCATGTTTTTCTCTTTTTCCATTTTAACTGCCTATTTTCTGCCTATCTCATTCTGCTGTTACATACAGTGAGAAGGATTTCAGTAGAAGCATTAAAGCGCAACATATATTTGAATAGGTTAACACTCTTTTCATTCTAAAAATAAAAAAAAGACTAAGGTTTTTGGCTAATAATAAGAACTATGTGTACATAGTTTTCGTATTTTGATTGACTGAGTCTGCCAGAAATGCAGGTGAATATTGGAAGTAATCTCTTAAAAGGAAGAAATTAATATTTCATGCAACCAGAGCCATCTTTTGCCAACACACCAAAAGACATGAAGCAAAATGTTCAATTTCAGGTTATCACAAAATTCAGAGTCGTTTAAAAACAAGATAACATTATAATAGCACACAAAGCTCAAATGTTCTAAAATATTTTATAAAGTTCCTTCCTTTTACTCAAAAAAATCACATTTAAACACATGCCAACATAACAAGAAGTATTAAGCCGTTAAGTTTGAACAGAAGATAGGTATTAACTTTTTTAATTTTTAATTTTTTTAATTTTTATTTTAGATTCAGGGATACATAAGCAGATTTGCTATATAAATAAACTCATGTCACAGGGGTCTGTTGCACAGATTATTTCATCACCCTGGTACTAAGCCTAGTACCCAATAGTTGTTTTTTGTTTTTTTTTTTTTTTTTTTTCCTGATCCTCTTTCAATTAGAGAAAGAGGAAATAAACCTTTGATCTGCATACTCTGATCACAGTGAATTGTTAATCATGTTACTTTAAACATTTTCTTTCATTCAAATTGTAGTTTGTTTGCTCCACTCAGTTTAAAAACTATTCTGGGATTTCCTTCTAGAAAAAAAAAAAATGAAGTAACATCTCTTCCACAATAACAATGAAAAACTCTGGGCTAAAATATATACTAGAAGACTCATTCAGAACATCAGAACTTGAAATACAACTTGGCGATAAGTTCACTGTCATTTGGGAGTTTGGGGATTTTGTTATTTTTGTTTATTTGTTTGCTTTACTTTCTGTATAATCTGGCCCCAGGGCTAAAGCAGCTCAACATGTGTAACTGACAACGAATACAGACAGAAAAGGCCCTAAGAGCCTGCTGTGTCTGGTCAGAGGCCCAGGAAAAGGAGTAGGGGAGACATGAAACAGGTTTCGTCCTCCCTACTTTAGATGAGTGCCGACAAAGAAGCAGGGCCCACCCTCTCTTTACAGAGCTGTAGCAAATTTGTTACCTCTCCACACTTTACACCAAGTAAATGTCAGCGACCAAGGTGTGCCCCTTCCCTTCTCCACACTAGCTGTACAACAGCTCCTGCAGGAGGGAGCCCTGGGTACTCTCCCACCCTAAACCAAGAGAATCCAGGAAGGATCAGTGCCACTTGCTCTCTGCAGCGGCAGCCATGCCGTTCCTGAGAGTGGCTCGCTGTTGACTTACCCTGCCATGTGCTAGGCAACTGCCAGCAAAGAGACAAAACTGCTTCCTCTCCCCAGAGACACTGTTCCTGTAGACATTGCAGGAATAATCCTGGTAACTGTGGGCCCACAGAGCCCTGACTCACTACCCATAAGAACAGCAAATGAGAGTTTTGTGAACCAAAGAGGGAAAAGGGATCTCTGGTTTTGGTACTACATGAAAGAAGCTTAGAATTCACCACCCCATTCTAACAAGTAGAAAGTTAAACAAACTGAAAAAAAAAAAATCTTAGATTTGTCAGAGGGGAAGTTCACAGGGAAAACCACTGCCCCCAAAACTGTAGAGACAGACAATTAATAGAGAAAAACACAATTTACTGGAGCAGAAACCTCTACAGGAACAAGTGCTAAGGTTGGAAAACCCGAGCTTTATGACAAAACACTGTGTTCTTCTTTCCAGGGCCTACCCTTAAAAGAAACTATTCTGTAACAGAACCTAACTGCTGGAGTTTTCTCAGAGCCTAACTGACACAGGAGAAAGTAAATATTCAATTCCAGCCCCCTTTATTCATCCTATTTTAAGAGGGGATAAATCTACAAAGAACTTATGAAGTTCACAGTCTAAGGACACACATTCATGAAACAACTAAGATTTAATCATAGGACTACAGAATACTTCTTCTCCCCCTCATCTTACCAATACACCAGTAAAGGCCTACTTACTGAAGTTCTTTTTACACAGTACATCTTGTCAGTATTTCAACAAACTATTACAAGGCCTACCAAAAGGCAAAATAAATAAATAACGGCAAACCACACAAATACACACATACACAGTTTGAATAGACTGAAGAAGCATTAAAAACAGAGTTTCATAGGCAGGAATATTGGAATTATCTGAACATGATATTTTTTTAAAACTACAATTAATATGTTAAGGGCATTAGTGGAAAAAGTAGACAACTAGCAATAACAGAAGATTAATATAAGCTGAGCAGAGAGATTGAAATTCTAATAAAGAATTTTTAAAATGCTATAAAGAAATATCACTGTATCAAAAATAAAGAATGTCTTTGATGGGCTTATTTGTAAACTAGACATGGGGGAAAGAAGAAACTTGGCGCTTGGGGATGTATCAATAGAATCCTACAAAACCAAAAATCAAAGAGAAAAAAGATGGAAAAGAAATCCCCAAACAGAACAAAACATCCAAGAACTTCAGAGCAAATACAAAAGCTGTAACAAACACGTAATAGTGGTAATGGGAGGAGAAGAAAGAAATAGAAGCAATATACGAAGAAATAATGACTGAGAATTTCCCCCAAATTAACGGTGACACAAAATCATAGATCCAGGAATCACAGAAAACATCAAGAAAGATAAATGTTAAAAAAAAAAAAAATCCTACATGTGGGCATATCATATTCAAATTTCAAACAATCTAAGATAAAGAAAAAAATTCTAGAGAAAGCCAGAGTGGAGGGAGAAAAACCTTACCTGTAGTGAAGCAAAGATAAGAATCATATGTGATTTCTCCTTAAGAACCATGTAAACAAGCAGACAGTGGAGCGAATTATTTAAAGTGTCAAGAGAGAAAAAAGCACCATTAATTCTAGAATTACAGAATTACAGATTGCTATATTGTGGAAAATTATCCTTCAAAAATTAAGGAGAAATAAATACTTTTTTAGACAAAAGAAAAAAAATTGAGGTAATATGTTGCCAGTAGACCTGCTTTGCAAGAAATGTTATTTGGAGACAAGGAAAATAATATATCAGAAACTTGTATGAATAACAATAACAGAAGAGCATCAGAAATGAATAAACAAAAATAAAATAAAAAATTATTTTTCTTGTTCTCAATTTACTTCACAGATAAGTTTGTTCAAAATAATAATAGCAACAATGTGGGTATATGTGCACGTATATATGCTTATGTATAAGCAAGTGAATGACAGCAGTGATACAAGAGCTACAAGGGAGGAATTAGAAATATTTTGCTATTATAAGGTATTTGCTCTGCCTATGAAGTAACATAGTATTATTTGAGTCTGGACTTGATTAGTTGTAAATATATATTGCAAACATTAGGGCAACCACTAAAACAAGTTTTAAAAAGTATATTTAATATGTTAAGAAAGGAGAGCAAAATGAAATAATATAAAATGTTCAATTATAACCACAAAATGCAGAGAAAGACAGACAGAAATAGAAACAAAGAATAAGAGCAACAAATAGAAAACAATAACAAATATGGTAAATGTTAATTCAGTTATATTAATGATCACTTAATAACTGATCTAAATATACCAATTAAAAGGCAGATCATCAGAGAGTAGATAAAAAAACAAGCCTCAATTATATGTTTTCTGAAAGAAACCCATTTTAAATATGACACATATAGATTAAAAGTAAAGGGATGGAGAAAGTTATACCATGCTAATTTTTATAAGTAGGATTAGTTATGTTAATTTCAAGCACAGAAGGCTTCAGAGCAAGAAAATGTATCAAGAATAAAGAGGAGCATTACATAATGATAAAGAAGTCAATAACCCAAGAAGGAATGATGATCCTAACAGCATCAAAGTATGTCAGGCAAAAACTGATAGAATTGGGAGGAGAGACAGATGAATAAACTATTATAGTTCAAGACTTCAACACCCCTGTGCTGGAAATTTACAGATCCACTGGGCACACGATCAGTAAGGACATAGTTCAGTTCAACAGTACCGTCAATCAACTGAAGAAAACTGACATCAATAGTCCACTTCATTCAACAACTAAGAATTAAGAATAAGAAAAAAAAAAAAGACCACGCTCAACACATCATAGACAGAACAAGTACCTTTTGATAACAAAAATTTCTAATTCCTCCCTTCTAGCCCTTGTATCACTACTGTCATTTATTTTGCTTATACATAAGCATATATATTACGTGCATATATGCACACATATTTTTGCTGTTATTAGTATGAACAAACTGTTATTTGTGAGATAAATTGAGAACAAGAACAATAAAATATTTTATTTTACTTTCTGATATGGTTTGGCTGTGTACCCATCCAAATCTCATCTTGAATTGTGGCTTCCATAATTCCCACGTGTCATAGGAGGGACCCAGTGGGAGGTAACTGAATTGTGGGGGCGAATCTTTTCTGTGTTGTTCTCGTGATAGTGAATAAGTCTTACAAGATCTGATGGTTTTATAAAGGGAGTTCCCCTGCACGTTCCCTCTTGCCGGCTGCCATGTAAGACATGACTTTGCTCCTCATTCTCCTTCTGCCATGATTGTGAGGCCTCCCCAGCCATGTGGAATTATGAGTTAATTAAACCTCTTTCCTTTATAAATTACCCAGTCTCAAATAGGTCTTTATTAGCAGTGTGAGAACAGACTAATACACCTTCATTTATTCATTTCTGACGCTCTTCCTTTACTTTTTTTAATCTAAATTTCTGATTTATATTTTTTCTTTGTCTCTGAATGAAGTTGTTGAATGAAGATTACACATTTTTTTCAAACTCAAATGGAACATTCATCAAAGCAGACTATATTTTGGACTATAAAACACACCTTAAAATTTTTAAAAGTATATAAATCATACAATGTCTGTTCTGAGGTAATAATGGAATTAAACTAGCAATCAAAAACTGAAAGACAGATGTAAAATCACAAATTATTGAAGATTAAACAACACACTTCTAAATAACACATGAGTCAAAGAAGATGTTTCAAGAGAAATTTAAACATATTTTAACTAAATGAAAATTAAAATATAACATCAATATTTATGGGATGCAGCAACAGCATGCTTGCAGGAACATGTATAGCATTGAATTCACATATTTGAAAAGAAGAAAGATCTAAAATCAATTACCTAAACTTTCACCTTAGGAAACTAGAAAATGGGAAACCAAATTAAATTCAAAGTAAGCAGAAGAAAAGAAATTATAAAAATTAGAGGAGAAATAAATTAAATTGAAAATAAGAAATCAATAGAAAATACCACACAACCAAAAGCTATTCCTTTAGAAGATCAACAAAATCAATGAACCTCAAGCCAGGCTAAGAAAAAAAAAAGGAAGAGACAAATTACTAAAATCAGAAATGAAAGAGGACATATTACTATAGACCATGGACATTAAAAAGATAATAAGGAATATTGTGAACAAGCCTATGTCCACAAATTTGATTTGATGAAATAAACTAATTTCTTGAAAGACACAATCTTCCAAAAGTCACACAGGAAGAAACTGACAATCTGAATAGGCCTATATGTATTAAAAATTAGATCAATAATTAATGATTATTAACCTTCCAAAACTGAAAGTACCAGGCAAAGATAGGTTCGCTGGTGAATTCTACCAATTCATCAGTTAATTCTACCATTTAAACAATAAATCAGACCGATTATCTACAACCTGCCCTTCTAATGACAGAAGTAATGGGAATATTTTCTAACTCAATCTATGGGACTGGAATAATGCTGGCCCCATAGAATGAGTTAGAAAATATTCCCATTGTATTAATACTAAAATAAGACAATTACAAAAAAAAAAAAAAAGGCTATAGACAGTGGCTGTCATGAGCATAGATGCCAAAATCCTCCATAAAATATTAGCAAATAGAATCCAATCATGTGTGAAAAGAATTATGCACTATGACCAAGTGGAATTTATCCCAGGTATGCAAAGTTGGTTCGAAATTCAATAATCAATGTAATCCATCGCATCAATAGGCTGAAGAAGGAAAATTACATAATCATATCAGTAGATGCAGAAAAAATAAAACATTTGACAGAATCCTATAACTATTCATGATAAAAACATTGAGTATACTAGGAATAGAGGGGAACTTCCACAATTTGATGATGAACTATCTACAAAAAACCGAGAGCTTACATCATACTCAATGGTGAGAAACTGAAAACTTTCCTGCTAAGATCAGGAACAAGGCAAGGATGTCTGCTCTCACAAGTATATTTTCAACATCATACTGGCTAGTGCAACAAGAAAGAAAAACATTGTCATACAACGTAGTGCAATGAGACAAGAAAAGAGTATAAAATGTATACAGACTGAGAAAGAAGATCTCAAATTGTATTTGATCATAAACAACATGGTCGTATATGCAGAATATCAAAATAGACAAAAGCTTTGAAAATTAAATTGACATTGAAACCACAGTCCACAGAAAGTGGGTAAAGCTATGTAGTCTGATCCTAACTGGGCTGACCGCCTCCTAAAATAAGTAGCCATGATAACAGAAATCCAGAAGATTTAAATAGGATCCAGAATCTCATGGTGTAATATTCAAAACACTCGGGATAAGATGTAAAATAGACATAACAGTTATCAGGAAAATCTAAACATCTTTTAAGAAAAAAAGAAATCCACAGATACCAAACCCAAGATTATCCAAATATCAGAATTATCAAAAATTTTAACTTAGCTATTGTAACTATGGGGAAATAAAGCTCTAGATTTATCAGTGCTCCTATAAAAAGTCCTAGCCTCCTGAGACTCTTAAAACATCCTAAAAATTAGATCTATAGTCATTTCCTTAATCAATTGCTCAGATCTTAAAGGAAAATAAAACTTTACTTTACCTGTCAAGGCCGAGTGTGTACAGTCCAGAGTAGATCCCCGGTATAAACTCCCAAGGAGCTGGGGAGACTGGCTCACTATCTTCTTAGGTATTTACCTACTAAAAATGATTAATTCCCAGGAGGTAGAAACATCTCCAGGTTGTAAAACTGGAGATGCACAGGGCTATCTGGCTCCTGGGGCTATTTTACTTATATATTAAATAATTAGAATTTTGATTAAAGACACTATGTTTTTAAGAAGAGCCTTCAGGAAGGATGGCTGCCTCTCTCCCTTTTATAAGTGAGAAAATTCATTTTTTAACCTTCATTTATGGAGAATCTGGCTACTCATGTAGGAAAAATTGCCATTGGCTCTCATTGGGTCACAATAAGACCTAGGGTAATGGGGAAATGACACTCTTATTTAAAAAAAAAAAATGTCTTTGACCCAGAACACCTCATTTTCACATTCAGGATAAAAGTAACAAAGATGAATAATAAAAACCAAATAATAACCATGGTCCAAGAAGAATGGGCAAAATCTCTTGGCATGAATGGAATAATAGACATTCTTGCAAATTAATAAAAGCTACAAAAAAACCCCAAAATAATTTAGAAGAGAGAAGAGGGGAGAATGAAATGAGAAGAATAAAATAAGAGAATGAAAAACAGAAGAGTCAAAAAGAATAATGAACTGGTAGACAAATATATAAATATATCAATAATTAAATGTAAATTATCTGAAAACACTAAATGATAGAGATTGTCAGATTGGATAAACATAAAAACAAATACATGCTGTCCATATGATCTAAGTAGATGCTGTCTACAAGAAACCCATATGAAACATAATACAGATAGATTAAAAATGAAAACATGGAAAAAGATCAATGATTCAAACATGATTCAAAGAAAAGAAAGACTATGTGATTACCACAAACAGTATATTTCAGAATAAGGAAAATTACTATTGATTAAACAAATCAATGTATAAAAACAATAAATCATTGGAATCATGTAAAATTTGTCCCAGGAATGCACGACTAGTTCAACAGCTGAAAATTATTTAATGTAATTCACACAACACTGTTAAAAAGAAAAACCACGTTCTTATCAATAGGGGCAGAAAAATCATTTGATAAAATTCAACATTAATTCATAACTAAAAATAACACTTCAGCAAATTAGAAATAAAAAACATTTATTCTGTTTGATAAAGTATATATTTACAGAAATACCTACAGTTAGCTCCATTCTTGCCTTTACCCTAAGATCAGAAACAGGACAAGGGTGTCTGCTCTTGCCAGTCTTATTCAACATCCTACCCCAAGTTCTAGCCAGTTCCAAAGGCAAGAAAAAAACGTAAAAACCATTCAAATAGGAAAGAAAGTAATAAAAATGTTTTTATTCACATGTAACATAATTGTTTACACAGAAAGTCTCAACAAGTCTACCAAAAATACTGCTAGAGCTAGCAAGCAAATTCAATAAGATCATAGGTTACATATCAGTCTGCAAAAAGGTCAGTAGTTATTTCTATCCACTAACAATGAAAAATTTGAAACCAAAGTTTTTTAAAAATACTATTTACAATAGCTAAAAAATTAAAGATTTAAGTATAAACTTAACAAAACTTGTTCAGAATTTGTATGCTAAAAAGTACAAAGTATTAGAGAAACAAACCAAAGAAGTCCTAAAGAAAGAAATATACAAAACTCGTGGCTTGAACTCAGTAAGTTTGAAATAGCAATTTTTTCCAATTAATATATGGATTTAACACAATCTCAATAAAAATTTATGTATGGGTTTGTTGTACCTATAGAAAATCTTATTCAAATGTGTATGTGGAATACCTAGAGGAACTAGTATAGCTACAACAAGACTGAAAAAAAGAGCAGATATGGAGGACTCACATTATTCAACTCTAAAATATACTATAAAGCTACAGTGTCAAGACAGTATAGTATTGGTAAAAACATAGATCAATGAAATAGACAAGATATTCTAGAAACAGACCCACTCCAATATTATCACCTGATTTTTGACAAAGATTCAAAGGCAATTCAACAGAGAAAGGGCAGTTTTTTTCAACAAATGATGCCGGAACAACTGGCATCCACTTAAAAAATTATGTATCAACCTACACCTTGTGCTATATTAAAAAACTAACTCAAATTTAAATTTAAAATGATATAAATTAAAACAATAAAACTAAATGTAAAACATAAAACTATAAAACTCTTAGATAAAAACAAGAGAAAATCTTTGTGATGCTGAGTTAGGAAAGAGTTTTTATATACAATACTAAAATCATAATCTGTAAAAGAAAAAATGATAAATTAGACTTCATCAAAATGAAAACCATTTTTTTTTCTCTGTTATGGGCACTTCTAACAAAATAAAAATATCAGTCAGAAACTAGAAAAAAAATTTGCAAACTGCACATCAGATAAAGGACTTGGATATAGAATATATAAAGAACTTACAAAACTAAACAATAAAAAAGAAACAATCCAAATAAAAAAGAAAATGGGTTGAAGATTTTAACAACTGTCTCATCAAAAAAGATATATGGATGGCAAATAAGCTTGTGATCAGATGCCCAATATCATTAGTTTTTACAGAAATGCAAATCACATGCACAATGAGCTATTATTACACACCTAGTAGAATGGTTTAATCAAGAGTAATGACACTACCAAGTTCTAGAAAGAACGGGGAAAATTATAAACCCTTAAATACTGCTGGTGGCTAGGTAAAATAGCACAGTAACACGGGAAAACACTTTGGTGGTTTCTCACAACCTTAAACATACATTTAACATATAACCCAGAAAACTCACTTAGGTATTTATCATAGAGAAATAAAACATTCTTTACACAAACACCTGTATTTGAATGTGTATAACAGCCCTATTTATAACTGCTCCAAACTAGAGATAACCCATTTGTCCTTTAATGGATGAATGGATACATAAATTTGTTAGTATAGCCACACGATGGAATTCTATACAACAACATAAAAAGGCAAATTCGTAATAAATGCAACAACTTGGAAGGATCTAAAATATATATTCCTAAATGAAATAACCCAGTCTCAAAGGTTACAACACTGTATAATCTATTTATATAAAATTGGAGAGAAGGTTAAAACATAGGAACGGAGACAAAAACAAGGGTTACGAGAGTCAGAATACGAAGGTGACATTGTGAGAGAATTCTTTGACAGTGTTGAAATTGTATTCTTTCCCTGGTGATGGTTACAAGAAACTATATTAGTATAAATACTCACAGTATTGTATAACAATAATGTAGATTTTACTCCATAGGAGTAAGTTTTTAAAACATTTTTAAAAACCTCTTCTGGAGATTTTACGTGACTTACATTGGAAGAAAATTCTCAGGATTTAAGAGTACAATAAAATGTTTAATCCCACACCACTTAAAGACCGTATGCAAACCTGATGATTAAACATGAGTAAATCAAGAAGCTAGAGACATTCAAGTAGTAAGTATTAAGAGACAAATGTGGGGGCAGAGCAAGATGGCCGAATAGGAGCAGCTCCAGTCTCCAACTCCCAGCGCCAGCGACACAGAAGACCGGTGATTTCTGCATTTTCAACTGAGGTACTGGGTTCATCTCACTGGGGAGTGCTGGACAATCGGTGCTGGTCAGCTGCTGCAGCCCGACCAGCGAGAGCTGAAGCAGGGCCAGGCATTGCCTCACCTGGGAAGCGCAAGGGTTTTTTCCTAGCCAGGGGAACTGAGACACACAACACCTGGAAAATCGGGTAACTCCCACCCCAATACTGCGCTTTAAGCAAACAGGCACACCAGGAGATCATATCCCACACCTGGCCGGGAGGGTCCCACACCCACGGAGCCTCCCTCATTGCTAGCGCAGCAGTCTGTGATCTACCGGCAAGGCAGCAGCGAGGCTGGGGGAGGGGCGCCTGCCATTGCTGAGGCTTAAGTAGGTAAACAAAGCTGCTGGGAAGCTCTAACTGGGTGGAGCTCACAGCAGCTCAAGGAAACCTGCCTGTCTCTGTAGACTCCACCTCTGGGGACAGGGCACAGTAAACTAAACAAACGCAGCAGACACCTCTGCAGACGCAAACGACTCTGTCTGACAGCTTTGAAGAGAGCAGTGGATCTCCCAGCACGGAGGTTGAGATCTGAGAAGGGACAGACTCCCTGCTCAAGTGGGTCCCTGACCCCTGAGTAGCCTAACTGGGAGACATCCCCCACTAGGGGCAGTCTGACACCCCACACCTCACAGGGAGGAGTACACCCCTGAGAGGAAGCTTCCAAAGCAAGAATCAGACAGGTACACTTGCTGTTCAGAAATATTCTATCTTCTGCAGCCTCTGCTGCTGATACCCAGGCAAACAGGGTCTGGAGTGGACCTCAAGCAATCTCCAACAGACCTACAGCTGAGGGTCCTGACTGTTAGAAGGAAAACTATCAAACAGGAAGGACACCTACACCAAAACCCCATCAGTACATCACCATCATCAAAGACCAGAGGCAGATAAAACCACAAAGATGGGGAAAAAGCAGGGCAGAAAAGCTGGAAATTCAAAAAATAAGAGCGCATCTCCCCCGGCAAAGGAGCGCAGCTCATCGCCAGCAACAGATCAAAGCTGGACGGAGAATGACTTTGACGAGATGAGAGAAGAAGGCTTCAGTCCATCAAATTTCTCAGAGCTAAAGGAGGAATTACGTACCCAGCGCAAAGAAACTAAAAATCTTGAAAAAAAAGTGGAAGAATTGATGGCTAGAGTAATTAATGCAGAGAAGGTCATAAACGAAATGAAAGAGATGAAAACCATGACACGAGAAATACGTGACAAATGCACAAGCTTCAGTAACCGACTCGATCAACTAGAAGAAAGAGTATCAGCGATTGAGGATCAAATGAATGAAATGAAGCGAGAAGAGAAACCAAAAGAAAAAAGAAGAAAAAGAAATGAACAAAGCCTGCAAGAAGTGTGGGATTATGTAAAAAGACCAAATCTACGTCTGATTGGGGTGCCTGAAAGTGAGGGGGAAAATGGAACCAAGTTGGAAAACACTCTTCAGGATATCATCCAGGAGAACTTCCCCAAACTAGTAGGGCAGGCCAACATTCAAATCCAGGAAATACAGAGAACGCCACAAAGATACTCCTCGAGAAGAGCAACTCCAAGACACATAATTGCCAGATTCACCAAAGTTGAAATGAAGGAAAAAATCTTAAGGGCAGCCAGAGAGAAAGGTCAGGTTACCCACAAAGGGAAGCCCATCAGACTAACAGCAGATCTCTCGGCAGAAACTCTCCAAGCCAGAAGAGAGTGGGGGCCAATATTCAACATTCTTAAAGAAAAGAATTTTCAACCCAGAATTTCATATCCAGCCAAATTAAGTTTCATAAGTGAAGGAGAAAGAAAATCCTTTACAGATAAGCAAATGCTTAGAGATTTTGTCACCACTAGGCCTGCCTTATAAGAGACCCTGAAGGAAGCACTAAACATGGAAAGGAACAACCGGTACCAGCCATTGCAAAAATATGCCAAAATGTAAAGACCATTGAGGCTAGGAAGAAACTGCATCAACTAACGAGCAAAATAACCAGTTAATATCATAATGGCAGGATGAAGTTCACACATAACAATCTTAACCTTAAATGTAAATGGACTAAATGCTCCAATTAAAAGACACAGACTGGCAAACTGGATAAAGAGTCAAGACCCATCAGTCTGCTGTATTCAGGAGACCCGTCTCACACGCAGAGACATACATAGGCTCAAAATAAAGAGATGGAGGAAGATTTACCAAGCAAATGAAGAACAAAAAAAAGCGGGGGTTGCAATACTAGTCTCTGATAAAACAGACTTTAAACCATCAAAGATCAAAAGAGACAAAGAAGGCCATTACATAATGGTAAAGGGATCAATTCAACAGGAAGAGCTAACTATCCTAAATATATATGCACCCAATACAGGAGCACCCAGATTCATAAAGCAAGTCCTTAGAGACTTACAAAGAGACTTAGACTCCCATAGAATAATAATGGGAGACTTCAACACTCCACTGTCAACATTAGACAGATCAACGAGACAGAAAGTTAACAAGGATATCCAGGAATTGAACTCATCTCTGCAGCAAGCAGACCTAATAGACATCTATAGAACTTTCCACCCCAAATCAACAGAATATACATTCTTCTCAGCACCACATCATACTTACTCCAAAATTGACCACGTAATTGGAAGTAAAGCACTCCTCAGCAAATGTACAAGAACAGAAATTATAACAAACTGTCTCTCAGACCACAGTGCAATCAAACTAGAACTCAGGACTAAGAAACTCAATCAAAACCGCTCAACTACATGGAAACTGAACAACCTGCTCCTGAATGACTACTGGGTACATAACGAAATGAAGGCAGAAATAAAGATGTTCTTTGAAACCAATGAGAACAAAGATACAACATACCAGAATCTCTGGGACACATTTAAAGCAGTGTGTAGAGGGGAATTTATAGCACTAAATGCCCACAAGAGAAAGCAGGAAAGATCTAAAATTGACACTCTAACATCGCAATTAAAAGAACTAGAGAAGCAAGAGCAAACACATTCGAAAGCTAGCAGAAGGCAAGAAATAACTAAGATCAGAGCAGAACTGAAGGAGATAGAGACACAAAAAACCCTCCAAAAAATCAATGAATCCAGGAGTTGGTTTTTTGAAAAGATCAACAAAATTGACAGACTACTAGTCAGACTAATAAAGAAGAAAAGAGAGAAGAATCAAATCGACGCAATTAAAAATGATAAAGGGGATATAACCACCGACCCCACAGAAATACAAACTACCATCAGAGAATACTATAAACACCTCTACGCAAATAAACTGGAAAATCTAGAAGAAATGGATAATTTCCTGGACACTTACACTCTTCCAAGACTAAACCAGGAAGAAGTTGAATCCCTGAATAGACCAATAGCAGGCTCTGAAATTGAGGCAACAATTAATAGCCTACCAACCAAAAAAAGTCCAGGACCAGATGGATTCACAGCTGAATTCTACCAGAGGTACAAGGAGGAGTTGGTACCATTCCTTCTGAAACTATTCCAATCAATAGAAAAAGAGGGAATCCTCCCTAACTCATTTTATGAGGCCAACATCATCCTGATACCAAAGCCTGGCAGAGACACAACAAAAAAAGAGAATTTTAGACCAATATCCCTGATGAACATCAATGCAAAAATCCTCAATAAAATACTGGCAAACCGGATTCAGCAACACATCAAAAAGCTTATCCACCATGATCAAGTGGGCTTCATCCCTGGGATGCAAGGCTGGTTCAACATTCGCAAATCAATAAACATAATCCAGCATATAAACAGAACCAAAGACAAGAACCACATGATTATCTCAATTGATGCAGAAAAGGCTTTTGACAAAATTCAACAGCCCTTCATGCTAAAAACGCTCAATAAATTCGGTATTGATGGAACGTACCTCAAAATCATAAGAGCTATTTATGACAAACCCACAGCCAATATCATACTGAATGGGCAAAAACTGGAAAAATTCCCTTTGAAAACTGGCACAAGACAGGGATGCCCTCTCTCACCACTCCTATTCAACATAGTGTTGGAAGTTCTGGCTAGGGCAATCAGGCAAGAGAAAGAAATCAAGGGTATTCAGTTAGGAAAAGAAGAAGTCAAATTGTCCCTGTTTGCAGATGACATGATTGTATATTTAGAAAACCCCATCATCTCAGCCCAAAATCTCCTTAAGCTGATAAGCAACTTCAGCAAAGTCTCAGGATACAAAATTAATGTGCAAAAATCACAAGCATTCTTATACACCAGTAACAGACAAACAGAGAGCCAAATCAGGAATGAACTTCCATTCACAATTGCTTCAAAGAGAATCAAATACCTAGGAATCCAACTTACAAGGGATGTAAAGGACCTCTTCAAGGAGAACTACAAACCACTGCTCAGTGAAATAAAAGAGGACACAAACAAATGGAAGAACATACCATGCTCATGGATAGGAAGAATCAATATCATGAAAATGGCCATACTGCCCAAGGTAATTTATAGATTCAATGCCATCCCCATCAAGCTACCAATGACTTTCTTCACAGAATTGGAAAAAACTGCTTTAAAGTTCATATGGAACCAAAAAAGAGCCCGCATCTCCAAGACAATCCTAAGTCAAAAGAACAAAGCTGGAGGCATCACGCTACCTGACTTCAAACTATACTACAAGGCTACAGTAACCAAAACAGCATGGTACTGGTACCAAAACACAGATATAGACCAATGGAACAGAACAGAATCCTCAGAAATAATACCACACATCTACAGCCATTTGATCTTTGACAAACCTGAGAGAAACAAGAAATGGGGAAAGGACTCCCTATTTAATAAATGGTGCTGGGAAAATTGGCTAGCCATAAGTAGAAAGCTGAAACTGGATCCTTTCCTTACTCCTTATACGAAAATTAATTCAAGATGGATTAGAGACTTAAATGTTAGACCTAATACCATAAAAATCCTAGAGGAAAACCTAGGTAGTACCATTCAGGACATAGGCATGGGCAAAGACTTCATTTCTAAAACACCAAAAGCAACGGCAGCAAAAGCCAAAATTGACAAATGGGATCTCATTAAACTAAAGAGCTTCTGCACAGCAAAAGAAACTACCATCAGAGTGAACAGGCAACCTACAGAATGGGAGAAAATTTTTGCAATCTACTCATCTGACAAAGGGCTAATATCCAGAACCTACAAAGAACTCAAACAAATTTACAAGAAAAAAACAAACAACCCCATCAAAAAGTGGGCAAAGGATATGAACAGACATTTTTCAAAAGAAGACATTCATACAGCCAACAGACACATGAAAAAATGCTCATCATCACTGGCCATCAGAGAAATGCAAATCAAAACCACAATGAGATACCATCTCACACCAGTTAGAATGGCAATCATTAAAAAGTCAGGAAACAACAGGTGCTGGAGAGGATGTGGAGAAATAGGAACACTTTTACACTGTTGGTGGGATTGTAAACTAGTTCAACCATTATGGAAAACAGTATGGCGATTCCTCAAGGATTTAGAACTAGATGTACCATATGACCCAGCCATCCCATTACTGGGTATATACCCAAAGGATTATAAATTATGCTGCTATAAAGACACAAGCACACGTATGTTTATTGCAGCACTATTCACAATAGCAAAGACTTGGAATCAACCCAAATGTCCATCAGTGACAGATTGGATTAAGAAAATGTGGCACATATACACCATGGAATACTATGCAGCCATAAAAAAGGATGAGTTTGAGTCCTTTGTAGGGACTTGGATGCAGCTGGAATCCATCATTCTTAGCAAACTATCACAAGAACAGAAAACCAAACACCGCATGTTCTCACTCATAGGTGGGAACTGAACAATGAGATCACTCGGACTCAGGAAGGGGAACATCACACACCAGGGCCTATCATGGGGAGGGGGGAGGGTGGAGGGATTGCATTGGGAGTGATACCTGATGTAAATGACGAGTTGATGGCTGCAGCACAGCAACTTGGCACAAGTATACATATGTAACAAACCTGCACGTTATGCACATGTACCCTACAACTTAAAGTATAATAAATAAATTAAAAAAAAAAAAAAGAGACAAATGTACACAGGCTCCCCCATAAAGAAAAAAATACATGTAAGTGTTTAAAACTCTTCACTACCACCCAGGGATGTGGGAGTGTAGGGAATAGGAATATGTAAAAGAGAGAAAGTGAGGTGAGAGAGATACAAGAGTAACCTAGCCTCTGCTGCAAATGAAGGGTGTGGTAATTTTCCAAGTGAAATAATCTCAATATAGTCTTCAGTGCAGCTCTGTGTCTAAACACTACTTGGAATAGAATACCAATATTCATCAATACCTCTTCAATGGCACCTGCAGAAATTCTGTGACCTGCAACATTTATTACATCGTCCATTCGAGACATAACATACACATAGCCTTCTTCATCCATGTAACCAGCATCCATGGTATCATAATATCCCTGAAAACAAGAAAAAATATTTGATTAGCATGTACCATGAAGTAATGTAATCGTTTTAAACTTTGTAAAATATACAATGTAATAGAAATGGATTTACTGTGAACTTTTGCTATTTTTCATAACTAGACTAGGAAATTACACTACTTTTTATCTGTAAACTGTGCTAGAATCTCTTTGCTCCTTTAACAGCCAAGAATAAGAAGTGTTTTTAGAAATGTTTAAGTGTTTGAATATAGAGTTGTAAAGTTTATGAATCTGATTTCTTTTTTTAATGGAGAAGTAATAGCTTAATACTAATTCTAATATACTTTGATATTGCAAAGTAATTCTTTGATACATTTCTTCTTTAATTGTATTAACTTTTAAAAGCTTTAAAGCTCCCAGTGAATAATTTCCCAATACAGCACTAGTTTATTAATATAGGTTAGGATTGGACTCAAGCTTCAGTGAAATTTAATTGTAAGTATGAAATTTAATTTTTAGTCACTCAAAGTAAAACATTGTTGCTGGTCTAGAAATGACAGTAGAATAAGAATAATAAAGAATAAGAAGTAGAAAAAATAAATATTATTTTTCCTTATGCTTCTGAGTTATTTTGATACCTATGTTTATGAGCATGGACTTTAGTACAAATCCTGGAAAGCCACTATTGTGTTTCTTAGACTTTCTGAGACTTCAGTATTCTCATCTGTTAAATGGGAAAATGAGCTCTGCCTTCTAAGGCTTCTGTGAAGCACACATGAAACAGTGTATATAAGTGAAAGAGGACAGACTCTGGCATATCATGAGCTCTCAATAATTTTACTGCAATTAATACTTTTATTAATATTAGAGAGGCAACCTAGAGTAGTAGTTAAGAGTATGAACTCTCAAGCCTGACTATTTTGGTTCGTCTCGGTTCCATCACTTCTCACTTATGTGAACTCATGGGAAATTACTCAACCCTTCTGTGCTGTTATTAATTCCTCAAATAATAGGTTTGAGATGAGGTAAAAAGACAGAGTACAGAGTCACTTCACATAGTGTAGCCATAAACAGGGGCTTTGAGGGAGCTTTTAGTGTTAAAGGTGATCATGTCAATACCACATGCACATATCATTTGCCATTGCCAGGCTATAATCAATGATCTCACCACCTGCACTCTGATGATTAACTATGGCCCATCATGCAGATAGATTGGGCTTACTGGAGTCAACTACACTGACAAATCTTCCCTGCCACACTCTATCAGGGGATGTTTAATCTTGGCTATTGAGGTCATTCAATGCTGCAATTTCTTCCTAAAGAAAGTTATTTTAATTCTTGTCATTTGTCTGGTTGATTAGGTTATCTTTCCTTCACTAACAAATAATAAAGATAAAATGCTAAATACTTTGGCAAAATTTTAGTGAAATTCTGTTCATTCAGAATTTTACTTAGTGAAAAATGAGAACCAGGTGTCCCTGTTGGGGTTAGGCAGTGGGGGAGGGGGGTGTAAGTAGAGGGACAACCGAAAGATGATGTGAGCAGACCCTGATGTGTTTTATTAATGAAGTGCTGTTATAAACATAACACACATCACCACGGCATGGAGTAACAAATTTCACATGATGACAGAATGTGAAACAGGAAGGCACTTTTTGTTATCCAGGACGCTGGGTGTTGGGCTTTGAGTACACTGTTTCTGTCCTGTATCTGTATTTTTAAAATAAGGTTTAAAAATAAAGCACTCAGAGAACATTCAAGAAATGGTGTCAAAAATAAAGAAATGGAAAAATACAACTTCTGGGCAAGCTGAATGGAATTTGCTCATATAACCAATAAGAGGTTAAAGGGTCTGAATGACATTATATAATTCTGATTTGTTACTCTCTGTCTGTTGATACAGAGGAAGCAAGTAGAGGAAACAATATAGAAAGTCCAAACGACATTTTTATGTAACAAATAATGTCCTGATGTCCTGACACTGAGGACTATTAAATTCTAGGAAAAGCTGCTAAGAAAAACCAAGAAATGTCTATGTCTAGAGACTGACAATAAGTATAAAATTGGCTTATTTAGATAATTATGAGTTGGGCATTCTTATCCCTGGGAGCTGGAAACTGGTCCAGATAACCTTTAAAAGTTTCTTTTTGATCTATGATTCTAGGAGCAAGTTTCTCAATTTAATAGGCATGAATTATAGAAAAGTACATAAGAAGATAAAAAAAAGCATATTAAAGTTCTTACAGGAAATTTTTCAAAGTATAAATGCTTGAATGCTTCCTGATTCTTCCAGAGTCCTGAAAAGGCCCCAGGTGGCAATGGCAACCTTATATAAAAACAGAGCAGTTAAAATTATGATGAAAGTGATAATAAAGACAGGTTGATTAGAACTATTATTTTTCTAGTGTGATGGATAATTACAATTCAAATCCCACATTGAAATATAACCCCTAAATCTGCTGGATAGCTCATGTCTAACTGAGGTTTATGTAGCTGACCATTGTACAGCAGAATTGTTGAAGAATGACTTTAGTCTCTGGAAAGTGCACAAAAGGCACAAATATGTGGAATTCAAATAACTATTAGCAATAATCATTGTTTCAATGAAAAACATAGTATCTGCAAAAAAAAAAAGAACCAAAAAACGTGTCATTGAATTACTTTCTTAGAAAACTGTTCTTTCACCATTGAAAAGTTAATTTGTTTGTTGAAGTATCAGCATACTGTCATCTTTGCCCGTCTCTTTGTGTAACAGAATATTCTAATTAAGCACTCAGTGTACAAACTTATCTTCATAATCAATATGCCTCCCTCCGCTGGGAATTCTCTCTTACTGCTTCCTCCTCCTTTTTCTTTTCATGATCATCCAGAACTATGTGATTTCTCACTTCTATAAACACATGGAAATGCTTCAGCATAGAAAATATACAGAACTATGTACTTTTGTTTTCAGCAAATTTCCTCCTTATACTTCTTTCATTTATAGTGTCAAACAGGTGTTATATGCATGGCAAGGGCTTAACCTCTATCTGTCTACTTGTTTATCTATCTATGTTTACATAACTAAATGAAATTCTCATATTTTTTCCTTGTAGGAAGTGCCTACTAACAAAGACAACCACTCAAATTGCTTTCTGAACACAGAAACCTTTTAGATACTCTAGTTTGGAATTTTCAATACTGTAAAACGTAGGGGCTTTCAAAACCTACCCTCCCATATTTACGCAATAAAAAAAAACACTAAATGGAGTTGTAAATTCATAGTTCTGACGCTGAGAAAATTGAAAATGAAGTACAGATGGCTAGTGTCCATGTAAGACGACATCACACATTCTCCACAAGCAGGATTTTCGGGTCTGACAGTACAAAAGAAAGCAGTGTGGTCACATGGCCCCACCTCAACATTAGAACTTCATGGCACTGAATTTTACTCTCACATTCTGTCAGGAACAAAATGCTGTTACAAGTGGAGGCAGCTGCCTATGCCTCCTTGAGCAGCCCAGTAGACACTGCCCATTTGTATAATGTCCAGCCTCCCAGTAGTGATTCAGGGGAGGAGTTCTCTCTTGCTAGATGCTCTTTATTTAAAATTATTTTAAGACAGAGGAAATATACTATGTCAGCATTTCTGGACTTCACGTAATTACATAAAATGCACATGAGGGTATTTTGTAATCTGTAAAATAATCCAAAGAAATGCTGTTGTATTGTTGCTGTTGCTGTTGTGATTATTACTGTTTGCTAAATCCATATGAAGGCAATAGGTTGCAGCCAATAATCCCTCCAGTTTCTTTTAACTGAGCTTATTATGTAAATACTTGTAAATAACCATATAGATAACAGCACTTCATTAGTTTGTTTTAATTGTTAATATTTTACAGAAAAGTGTAAAATCATTGATTTTTAAGCACTGAAATAAAATAAGACTATAACAAATACTAAAAATCAATTTAGCAGCACTTTCAGGATGCTGAAGGTGAAAAAGTGAAGAGGACCTTAGGAAAAAAAGTGGCAAATCACATGCCAATATGGGCAAAGAGAAATAACATCAGTGAGTGAAGCAATTGTATGTAAAATAAATGATAATAAACCTGATGAAGATGCATTCTGCTTGCATATTAAATAACAGACAATTTTCAGTTGCTCCCAAGAAATATATAATAATATACAGGGTTTTTCTGTATTTCATGGTGCCATTTTTGACATATACATGGGTATTGGAAATTATTGCTCTACTATACTAAAGAAAAAGAAGAAGTATCTGTGATAATCAATGGCAGCTGACATTTATGATGTATTGAGGGCAATAGAGAGTGGTGGAGTCTGAAGCAAATTACAGTGTATATGCCAGGTACAATGGGAACAGCTGTTTCTTAGTTCCACCTGATTGCTGATCCAAATTTCTGAACATGTAATATTGCCCATGATGAGAGCTATGCATATCAAAAAATACATATTAAAAAGGCATTTTTTCCCATTTTGTCTACCCCAAATCAAACATTTTGGTCCACCAGCATCCACACACTATCTACTCACGGCAGAGACTTCTACCTGTTCGCAACCATAACCTAAATGAGTTAGTATTTAGTGCTTTTTGCAAGAGCTGAGTGTCCTGGTAGCCTAGTATGTACCTAATCCAGAGTGTATAGATAGGACCAAGAGGATTGCATTTTACAGAAAGAATATTACTAGAGAGAGAGAGAAAATCTCATACTTTCCAGAAGCCAATTATGTTTGCAACTTCTATTTTTAAAAGAAGATGCCCTGCTAACCTGTATTTCCTCTTACCTCATGAGAGAAAATACAGTGCTAGCAATTTGTAACAGATAGAGTATATTCTTTTTTCTTTTTTTTACAGTGATATTCTTATTATTTTTTCTTTTTTTATTTATGTTTTTATTATACTTTATGTTCTAGGGTACATGTGCACAATGTGCAGGTTTGTTACATATTTATACATGTGCCATGTTGCTGTGCTGCACCTATTAACTAGTCATTTACATTAGGTATTTCTCCTAATGCTATCCCTTCCCCCCCTCCCCCCACCCCACAACAGGCCCCAGTGTGTGATGTTCCCCTTCCTGTGTCCAAGTGATCTCATTGTTCAATTCCCACCTATTAGTGAGAACATGCGGTGTTTGGTTTTCAGTTCTTGCGATAGTTTGCTGAGAATGATGGTTTCCAGCTGCATCCATGTCCCTACAAAGGACATGAACTCATCCTTTTTTATGGATGCATGGGATTCCATGGTGTATATGTGCCACATTTTCTTAATCCAGTCTGTCACTGATGGACATTTGGGTTGATTCCAAGTCTTTGCTATTGTGAATAGTGCTGCAATAAACATACATGTGCATGTGTCTTTATAGCAGCATAATTTATAATCTTTTGGGTATATACCCAGTAATGGGATGGCTGGGTCAAATGGTATTTCTAGTTCTAGATCCTTGAGGAATCACCACACTGTCCTCCACAATGGTTGAACTAGTTTACAGTCCCACCAACAGTGTAAAAGTGTTCCTGTTTCTCCACATCCTCTCCAGCACCTGTTGTTTCTTGACTTTAATGATCGCCATTTAACTGGTGTGAGATGGTATCTCATTGTGGTTTTGATTTGCATTTCTCTGATGGCCAGTGATGATGAGCATTTTTTCATGTGTCTGTTGGCTGCATAAATGTCTTCTTTTGAGAAGTGTCTGTTCATATCCTTTGCCCACTTTTTGATGGGGTTGTTTGTTTTTTTTTTCTTGTAAATTTGTTTGAGTTCTTTGTATATTCTTATAATTAATTGATGACTACAGAATGAAAGCATAGGTAGCCATCTCCCAGAAAAAAATAAGCCTTAAGGACACAGGCTTCCAGAGCTATTGCACAAAACTTTAAATATCTGCACAAAATTCCTGAAGAACAAGGACAATAGACATTTTTATATCATCTCTCATTCTTACAAGATAGGTCTGAGTAACTTTATATATACCTCTAGACCCTGGGAATTAAGAATAACACACTATGGGGTGCATGAACACTGAGGACTCTTTGAACCCCCTGAAATTTAATGTAAAACTTGACTGTATGTTTCCCCGGAGAATGTCTTTGGCTTTCATCCAATTATTGGAAGGTTAGTAACAATCACCAAATATTAAAACCTCTGTTCAATGAAAAGCCTAACCTAAAATGTACTTCAGCGGTAAAAATAGGTCATCCTAATCATATTGAAAAGTATCTATATCTTAATCATTAAGAACAGAAAATCTCAGCTCTTCACTTTCTCTCTGGAATTAAAGCCACCCTTATAGAGGGACATCATATATCTAGCTGATTCCCTTTGGACTACAGAGGTGATTGCTATTAAATATGACACATGGTGCTGGGAAATGGCAGCAAAGAGAAAAAGAAAAAGAGTGAGAAGTGGGGCAAGAAGTAAAAGAGGTAAAATGAGAATGAGGCCCCAGAATAGTGAAAGGATAAAAGCAGGTGATGGTATCATTCAAATCATCCTGAAGAGGCATCTAACAAATAATTCAGTTTATGCAATATGTGAAAGACATTTTGTACAAAAGAAAACATGAGAGAGGAGTGAGCTCAAAGAATGTGACATGCAGAAAGTGATCTATGATTTCAATCTTGAAGAATAGGTTCAGGAAGCTGAGAAAGGAATAAGAAGGAAAGACACTTCATGCTGTGTGACCAACATACCTAAGCCCTTCCTTCCTTTCATGTGTTTCTTTGTTTCATTCATTTTTTCCATTCAGTCAGTTAATCAGCAAATAGATACTGATTTCTTAAAATATGTAAGGTATAGCAATAAGGGCTTAAAAATGAAGTGAATAATGAGTGCACAATTACAAATGGTCTGCTCAATCTAATCAACACTTACAGTGCATGTGCATGCGTGTGCGTGTGTGTGTGTGTGTATAAATAGTCCTCGGCATTATGAATAGGTGTGATGGTTAATTCTATGCATCAATTTAGCTTGGCCAGGGTACCCAGATATTTGATCAAGCATTCTAGGTGTTTCTGCGAAGGTATTTTTTTTAGATGAAATTAACATTTAAATCAGTAGATTTAGAGTAAATCAGATTATCCTCCATAATGTGAATGGTCCTCATCCAATCAGTTGAAGTCCTTCATAGAAAAAAAAAGTCTGACCTCCCAGGAGGAAGAGGGAATTCTGCCTTCAGACTCAAACTACAACTTTTCCTGGGTCTTCAGCCTGCTGGCCTCTCCTGCAAATTTTATACTTGCTAGCCTTCACAACTGCATGAGCTAATTCCTTAAAACAAATATTTCTCCCTCTCTATACATATGTGTGTGTGTGTGTATATATGTGTTTATGTATATATATGTGTGTGTGTGTGTTGGGGGGAGGTGTGTACATCCTATTGGTTCTATTTCTTCAGAGAACCCTGACTAGTACAATAGGACATGTTAAAGTCAAGTTACCAAAGGTGTTTTAAAAACTAAAGATGTAGTTGGATCTTTGTTCTAAGAAGAGTGCTAAAGCAGGTGTGATGAACTGGATAACGAGAAGCCACAGTAAGAGGATGAAAATTAAATGTGAGGGTTGAAGAAAAGAGAAAAATCAAAGTTGACTCTTAAAGTTTCTATAGAAAGTTTCTATTCTAGATGGAAATAGAAAGTTTCTATTCCAGATCAATAGTGATGCCAACACAAAGAGCGCAATGTAGTAAAAGCAGTATTTTCAGGAGTGGTGGAATGTTGGGATTTGTACAAGTAGAGAGGTGACAGATAATTTGTTTAGATACTGAATTTTAGCAATGTGTGGCATCATAAATGGAGCTATCAAGTAATATGTCAATAAATATATGTCTGAAATCAGAAGGGAGATGAGCCTGGGTGGACATATTGATATGCTCACCATGTGTAGCTAGGTAATTACAGAAATCTTAGAAATTGATGAGATGATTCACAGAGAGAGTATAAAAGAAGAATGTAGCTCTACGGCTACATATCAGTGTTAAAGAAATATCAAAGAAGAAAACTCCACTGAGAAAAAAAAGAAAAGAAAATCAGAGATATTATGAGAGCCAGGGGAAAGTAGTATCTAAGAAGCCACTAGAATACAGTTTTAATAATGACCGAGTATGAAACGAGGTTAAATGAAGTGTAAACTTTGTTTGAAAGCAGATGCAACAGTGATCATGGAACTTAGTAATTAAGATGTGCATTTTCTCACAATTGTCATTTCAATGGAGTGGGGAAAGCAACAGCTGGAGTGATTAAGAAATAAACAGGAAGTAAGTAGGCATGGTAAATTTAGACCATACTTTTTAAAATTTGTGGGTGATTGGAAGGAGACGTATATGTCAGTGGTTTAATGCACAAAGGCAGGTTTATTTAATATGAGAAAGATTTGAGTGGAAGTAGCCAGTGGAGAGAGAAAAGATGGAGATTTGAACAGTAGCGAAGAAAACACCAGAGGAATTATTCGATGGCCTTGTTTATTTATTCATTTATTTATGCGTTAACACAAACATTCATTTTCTTCCTTTGGTCAATATTTGTTAGGTGTTTGGTATTCCTCATGCACCGTGTTACACATTAACGACCCAAGGATATAAACTATGATCACAGACACATGGAGATCCTAGCACTTTGTGAACTACAAGAAAAAGAAATTTAGTATTTTTAGAATACAGATAGGGAGGATAGTGAATGATGTCTACTCCATTAAGTTAATGAAATGACATCAAATGCAGCCACTCAAGTGTTCGTCAGGTGAACTTTACAGAAGGTGGTTAAACTCCGCCTTGCCAGTAGTGCTTAGAAGAGAAGTTTTTATCCCCATCCAAGGTGTGGACCTGCTGGAAATAGCATGTGTGTTTGTCCTAAGTTGAGATGCTCTCAGAAAACTACTTCATCATTCACAAGTCTGACTGAGGATCAGACTGAAAAGCAAGATATGAAATTGCAATTGGTAATTGATAGGATAAGATAAGCACATGCTTTCTGTTCCTCACTAACACAATGTGGTGTCTTAAAAAATCAGATGTGGTAATTTGAATATTGAGAAAAATCTCTAAAGAAAGACTCATAAAGGAAGACATACGATATTCCTAAAGAAAAGGGGAATAGAAAAAACGATTCAGAATTGGAATCATTTGTTTTCAATAGACACACACATACAGAAACACACACACACACACACAAAGTAGTTCCCCTTTATCTACATGGAATATGGTCCAAGACTCTCAGTGGGTGCCTGAAACCATGGTAGTACTGAACCCTACATATAATAAGGTTTTTCCTATACATACATAGCTATGATAAAGTTTAATTTATAAATTAGGCACAGTAAGAGAAGAACAGCGACAACTAATAACAAAATAGAACACTTAGAACAATATGCCAGCATCACTACTATTGTGCTTTAGGGTCATTGTTAAGTAAAATAAAGGTTGGTTGCACACAAGCACTAGACACCTAGACAGCCAATCTGATAACCAAGATGCCTACTAAGTGACTAAAGGACAGTAGCATAGACAACATGGATACACTGGACAAAGGGCTGATTCACATCCTGGCAGGACTAAACAGGACAGTAAAAGAATTCATCACCTACTCAGAATGGTGTGCAATTTAAAACATGTGAATTATTTATTTCTGAAATCTTCCATTTAATAACTTTGGACTGTGGTCGACCACAGGTAACTGAAACTGTGCAAAGTGAAACTATGGATAATAGGGATTGCTCCATGTGCATACATACATATATGTATTTACATATATATGTGTAAACATGTGATAAGAAAATGTGATCAATGAAAGAAAACATGGGAAAAGAAGCAATAAGATCCAGATAGATATTAGGTGCATATGAGCTACAGCAGAATTTTTTTTTTTTTTCAGTATTTCAAATGAACACCTTTCTTCTTATTGTTAAGGATTATTACACATTAAGTGAAGGTCTTCCTTCTGGAACAATGGGGTGCACTGGAGCTCTTTTTCTAAAGTTATAGAAAAAGAATTTTTTTTCTACAGTTACAAGAATGTAAAAATGTGTTGGATTGTCAGAAGGAAGGGAAAGATGCAAAAATACTAAGAAATGAACTAGTTGATACCTATACTCATCCCTCAAATGTGAAAGCAAATGCCACCACCTCGTGATACCTTCCCCAACTCTGCCAAGCAGAGTGAAAGAGGGAGTTTTGGTACAACTCATCCAATTATGAATTGAGAGTCCTCTTAGATAATTCTCTTTCCTAAAAGACCATTCTGAAGGGGAAAGGTGAATAAGTGAAGCAGCAGTGACAGTCACGTGGGAAGGGAAGAATTAGAGTTCTGAGAAATCCTTAAATAGCTAGGGCAGGACAAAGGATGTCCATCACCCTAGAAGGTAACACATTCCTGGCCAATCTGAAATATTACACTCCTAGATGCCTCCTATCCTAGATAAAAAATGGTCTATTTTTCACTGCTCCATCTGGAATTTCCATGGCAATAGAAATAAATTGAAGACTGTTTCCTAGAGAGATCTGGGTTAAATCCCAACTTTGCACTCTCAGTATTTCCTATGGGGTCCTTAGAATTTTCTCGAGATTTTCATATGAAGTTACTTTTTATCTCCCCAGAAGAGATTGACCATAATTTATTTCCCTCGGCACAGACAAAAGACTGGGCAGTAATGTGAATTCTAGCTGTGAAAGTATTAATGTTGCATACTTTGTAATGTCTAGAATGAGGAGGATAATGTTTGCCTATTGCCTAACTCATAGTGTTGTTAAAAGGCTAATAAAATATCACAGTCAAAACGGTATATGAGATTTAGAAAGGAACAGGATTATAATTATGTGACATGCTTAGTTATACTCAAAGGATACCCTGATGAAAAGAAAGCTTCCCTGACTCTTTCCCAAGATGGCAACACAGTGACCGAATCATTCATATGAAGCTGTAAATACGTGAATAGGTGTCGTTAACCATATCTGAAGAATGAGAAATTGGCAGGCACTAAAGTAAAAGCCACCCGGACAATTCCATACAACTCCCTCACACCCCACTATTGCTTGCAGGATACAGCACAGGGTGAACAGGCCACACTTCCAATAGCAACAATGGATCTGGTCAGAGAAAAATGTTTGTCCATCAGAGAGAAAGAGCCAGAGACCTACGGCTTTAATAACAATGAGCACTGTGCTAGGAAGAAAGGCAATTGCAGTTAAAATTTTCTTTCATGCCCTACTGT
Source organism: Macaca mulatta (assembly GCF_049350105.2). Classification (NCBI taxonomy): domain Eukaryota; kingdom Metazoa; phylum Chordata; class Mammalia; order Primates; family Cercopithecidae; genus Macaca; species Macaca mulatta. Next base: position 88,359,364 of record NC_133416.1, on the reverse strand, counting down.
CTGTTGCCTGGAAATTACTGACTCATAGTTTTATTTCTGCACTTTGGAGCTCTGGATGCAATTACACGAACACCTTCTAAAACTGATGAGTATTTTGTATTCATAGGAATTCAGATCCCATAACTTTCTTACTAAATTAACTGCCTGGAGTAGGTTTCCAAATCAAAAGAATTTTCTAACGTTCATGTGGACATGAAATTCTCTCTTCTACTAGAAAGATAAATTCTATGAATGTAAGTAATCTAATAAAACACTAAAATTGCAGGATTCCTTTTTATTATATCCTAAGGCCTATAGTAGTTTAGGAGTTGCCTAAATGGCAAACTTCTAGTCAAGGGGTCCCCAGGAGAACAAAGCAGTGCTTTTCAGAATGTCATAAAAAAGAATGTAGAAAAATCTAGGTGGATCAAAAGGTTTTTTGGTTTTTGTTTACTTGTTTGTTTGTTTCCACATATTACTATTTCTAAATATGAACCTACACAATGAGTCTTAAGATCTATAATGTGAAATGTTATAGATGTTAAATATAAAAACATCCTACTCATACTGCAGGCAGCCATTGGGATATGTGAATCCTTTTCAGGTTGATAAGTTAGAGTGAAATGGCTGCTGGCAATGTGGGTTTCAAAAGGAAATTCTTGCTCTCATAGATAAAATGAGTTCCTGAAAAAAGGTTTCAAAATCTGTTTTGTTACAGAGAGAACAGGAGAGAGATAAATCTTGGTGGTAACCTTTGTTTTCTGATTATTTCTACCTTACCTTTCTAATACAAAAAGATTTATAATATATTCAAATATCTAGTTTCACTGTTAACCTAAGACAGGAATCAAATCTACTGTTTGTCATAACATATTACATCATCAACTAATTTATAATGAAATCTCAGAACCCCAGATCTGTACAATAAAATTCTTTTAGGAATACAGAGGGAAAAATATAATTGTGAATTGGTGACAATCTAAACCATAGAACGCTTTAAGGCAATAGTTGTTAGTTTTAAGTATTTGAAATAACACTAATGGCTATAAGAAAAAAATTACAGTTTACGTGGGACACTGCTATATTTTATTATCTCTGAATGGATGTGGGGTGAAGCAGCCCATAATTAGAGTGACAAAACAGATGAGGAGTTTAAAACCATGCTGGCATCAAATGCCACCTCTGAGATCTTGCAAAAGGTTGTTTTATGAAATAGATGACTCACAAAGTTAGGAGGTTATATAAAAATGTATGCTGCTAAAGTGCTTTGAAAAGCTTTCAAAAAACATTTTATTCCCTAAGCAAGCTAAACATCCACCCACAAACATGTTCAAATTATTAATTTCTTTAGCAGCCCTTCCCTTCTTCCCTTGCTGCTTTTCCCTTGAACAGGTCAAATTTGAATTAGCTGTATGTTACTACAGATTCCGGCTCAGAGAACTGTGAATACAAATGGTATGTTCAATATTTAATTTTTTCATTTTGTTGGATATGTTGTTTTAAAATGGAAACTTTTAACAAAGTAAATAGTGCTTACATGTTTACTGATAAGAGCATGAGAAGAATTACATCATAACTTGTATGCTTTCTATTAGCTTTCTATATAGTTAAAATATCTTTACCTGAAGAAACATCCTCTTTTTAAACCACCATTTTTCATATAATTTTCATTGAATTTAAAATATCTTCTTTATAGGAAGCAATCTTATACCAATCTGAGAATGCCAAGTAATAAGAGTTCTTTTGACTTCCAATAGAAATAAATAGGAAAGCAAATCATTTTTAAAACCTGATGGTCTGTATTTATAGTAGCTCAATCTGGTGAATTCTACTACTTAAACTCTATCAGTAAAGATGTCAATATCATGCTAATCAGAGGGACTAAAGCAACCTCTCTTTCAATTATTAAAATATCACATACTGTGAACCTTCTAACTTAATCAACTTCCATTTCTGCTTCCACTAGCACACAAATTTTAAAGTACCTGTCTTGATATAATTAAAGTAAATTTAAATATTTTCACTTTAAATGGTAGCACTTTTGCCTATCAAATGAACAATGATTAAAAAAATGTTAAGAAGATGGGATATTTGGTAAGTCTGGAACTTTATAAGATGATACTGTTTGATGCAGTAATTATACTTTCAGCAATCTCTTCAATACTATTGCAATTATCAGAAAAGCAGAAAAACAAGACCAAAAAATGTTTAATATAGTATTATTTATAATCATAAAATTCAAAAAATGCTAAGAAGCCTATACCAGGGATAAAAATTTTAAAAACAGAGTAAAAATTAAACATGCCTGTGAGACAACGGTAAGGGAAAACAGGAATACACAAAAATAAATTGATTCACCATTGTAAAATGTTTGTCAAAAAGTGGAAAGTCAAATCAGAAACAGAAAATCAAATATTGCATGTTCTCTTTCATAAGTGAGAGCTAAGTAATGGGTACACATGGACATAATGATGAAAACAAGAAACTCTGGGGACTCCAAAATGTGTGAGGGAGGGAGTTAAGGGTTGAAAAACGACCTATTGGATACTACGTTCACTATTTGGGTGATGGGTTCACTAGAAGTCCAAACCCTAGGATTATGCAATATACCATGAAACAAACCTGCAAATGTACCCCTGAATCTATACCAAAAATAATGTAGAAAGTCATATATATTACAAAATTAATAATGTATTGCTGAGAGGTGAGAGTACAGAAACTTTATTTACATGTTTTTATTTTTTGTATGTAAGTTAACTATATCATCTATACATAACCTGTAAAATGAAAAAGAAAGTTATTTAAAAAGACGCAAAATTTATGGTTTTTGAAAATTGCATTTAAATTGGTTGTATTTTATGGGGCTTCTATGTTTAAACTACAACACAGCTGACACAGTTCTTAGGCAACACACAAGTTCTTTCTACAACTGCCTCAGTAGCAATAACACTGCAATGACTCAATTTTTTCTTAACATATACACCAGTTTTTGCCCTTTAAAATAGTAGTATTGAAATTTTTGCTTACTTTACCACAATATTTCCTAAACACCGAGCCTTCAGTTTTTGCATGTTGTCATCCAAAATCATAACTACAAAGTAAAATATAAATATTTGAATAAAAATACGTAACTTTAAAGCTTAAACATTTTTCTATATTTTTATATTCAACCCACAAAACTCTAGCTTAAGAAAGTAATATTTTAATTCCTGTGAGACCATGAACATATATAAATTAAAATATCTTAGAAAAAAAAAGAGCACATGTATTTGATTCTTAACAACATCAAACATTTTCCTTCAGAATATCCCTTAAATGAAGACATCATATTTCAAACATGTGATAATTTCACCTCTATGTCTATGTCCACTAAATATATCCTTGTAATCTATTAGAACCATTAAAAATATGTTCAGCTTTTTAAAAAGTAAAGGAAATGAAGTTTTCAAACATACCAAAAATTATTATACGCAACAAAAATAAAAGACTTACAAGCACCAAAAACCCTTTATTCTGATTTAAAGCTTAATATCCACTTAGGAGCTTTAAATTAGGTCAATTTAATCCTCCCAAATATTATCTCAGTACTTTCTGTGCTGTCCTGATAAAATCCTAAAAGAGTTTAGGAGATTAAAGCTTGTATCCACATTCAGTAACCCTTGGTGCAAACTAAATATGAAGATAAGTCATCATCTTCTAGGCTTTAATAGATTATGTATGTGGCCTCATTCATCCAGGTAATTCTACCTTAAGCAGCTATGAGAAGAGAAGATTGTTGCTCTCAGAAAAAAAAAAAATTAATCGTTCCCTTCTTTGTGTTCCTGAAGCACTTTGTTTTAAAATTCTGTATTGACAGTTAGGAGAAGTACCTGTATCTCATTAGATTGTGAGTTCATGAAGGCCATGGCTAATTTATCTTTGTTTCCCTAAATCCCAGTACAATGGCCAAATCACTATATGCCCCTGGGCACATTCTGTTACCCATTCAGTTTCCCTGTCTATGAAATGGGAGAAGTTTCTTTGTCATAGCGCTTATGCAAGAAGTATTTTTAAAATGTATACAAAGTGACAAGCTTGCATAAGGTACTCAATAAATGTGTCACATTAAATTAAATGTTTTTATACAAAAAGGATTTTCTTTTCTTTCCTAAAAGGATCCTGCCATTTTTATTACTATACTATTTAATCTTACATTAAGATTTTAATTTCTAAACAATCACAAAACGTAAAATTTATCAGTCATAAAGTCACTGGTTCATTGGTTATAAATGTTTAACCTATACTGTCTGCAAGCCAGTGCCTTCAGACAATGAGAAACTTCTGTATTAAAGTTACATGAGGGAAAAAAGCGTAACTATTTCTTACAACTAGATAGAAAAATGGTACTGAAATACTAACAGAGAAATGTGTTTAACATCTTCCACCATCAGAAACCCCTAAAAATGTCTCAACATAAAAGCATTTTTTTCTGATAAAAGGAGAAGAGATGACAGACTGTTCAAACAGAGGATTTCACTAAATCTGGGTTCACCATTCCAGGGCTGGAGAAGTCACTGACTTCACAGAATATCTATTTCTGCCCCGAATAATAATAATAATAATAAAATCTGAAGTGTCTTTTTATAAATGTATCTGCTAGGTTAAACCAAATGATCCATGCTTTTGTAACTAGTCATTGTCCTAGAAGGAAAATCCAATATTTTTATGTTAGAGAAGCAAAAGACAAATCTCTGAATTTTGTAGTTTACATACAAATAAGAAATATATGTCAGGAATCATATTTTGTCTCCCAAAGCTGGGTTTACTTCATAGTTCTATTAAGCCAAACTGTGTGACCTTAAGCAACTTACAAAACCTCTGTGCCTCATTTTCCTTGTCTGTAAAATGAATGTGGTAGTCTAACTCAAGTCAGTCCTGCGACTTTCCTGAAATATTAGTAGCACTACTAGCTAAGACGTATTCTGTCTTTCTACTGGTAGGTGCTGTGTTAATGCTTTGTTGCATAACATCACAAAACAGAATCCCTGGAAAGCATATGAAAATATTACTCTTATTTAGAAATAAGGAAACAATGTTTGAAAAGTTAGATGACTTGTATAATTTATACACCTAGGGAGAGCCATCCAAGGGAAATTACTGAATAATGATTACTACCCTAAATTTAAAAACAAAAATTGACAGGATATTATAGCTTTTAGTCACATAAAGTCAGCACCAAATAAATGTGTTCTTTTGGGATTCTCCCCCTTTGTTTTTATTTTTATTATTTATTTATTTATCTTTTGATACAGAATCTTACTGTGTTGCCCAGGCTGGAGTGCAGTGGCATGATCTCAACTCACTGCAACCTCTGCTTCCTGGGTTCAAGCAATTCTCGTGCCTCAGCCTCCCAAGTAGCTGGGATTACAAGCGCACACCACCACACCTGGCTAATTTTTGTATATTCAGTAGAGACAAGGTTTCACCATGTTGGCCAGGCTGGTCTCAAACTCCTGACCTCATGTGATCCGTCTGCCTTGGCCTTCCAAAATGCTGGGATTACAGGCATGAACCTCTACTTCTGGTCTGTTTTTATTTTTAAACAATAAGGTTTAAAAATTTTGTCCTCACTCCTAAATTAAAAGGCAGCAGGTGTAATATATAATAAGAAATTGCAGCTTTTGAAATGAAAGCAAGCAAATTCTGAGGATAATGGTTTGCATTGTCCCCAGGATCTAAGCAGTGGTGTTAAGAAAACTACTTAGTCTGTTAACTAGTTTGTTAACTCATCTCTAAAATAGTAATGATAGCTCTGAATTAAATATACTTCAGCATGAAATGAAATGATGTATGTAAAGTACTGGGCCCCAGCAGGTGTTTCCTTCATAGTAATTTCACACCCATATTCCTAACATACCTTATAAATGACATTATTTTTGTGGTTACGACAGTCATTTAGAACATATCCTGGAAATCCACAACCTACTTTCCATAGCAAAAATTCAGGCATTCTTTTTTAATACAAGACATTCATTCAACTGAATTCTAATTAAGCATCTAGTTTGTTTCATGCAATATAATACATACCAGATGCAAGAAAATGCCACATTTATTAACATTACATATTATCAGGGTCACTCCTTACCATTGTATCCTGGAACACTTTTTCCTGCTTGCCCTGGTGGAGGTGTTTTAGAATTGCCTAATCCAACACATGACGCTGTAATTGGAGATCCAGTCTCTGGAGAAAGAAATGTTATTTATCACTTCATGTTTTAACTCGGAATCATAATGTTTCTTGAGTACATGCCACTCTACCCCATCCTAGTTTGGCACATAATGTAGTTGCGTTAGGAATAGATGATTAGTGCAAATATATTATTAAAAAATTTAAAACTATCTAGGAACTTATAATATATCCACAGTATTAAAACTTAAGAATTCATAATTAGAATAATTTATATAGTAGTGTTTCTTCTAAAGAAAAGAAAGGCTGCTCTAGTGTTTGCAATTGTGGATCAGCAGGCGTGAAGAATGGAAAATGATGTGACTGCGACGGTTCTACAACACACATTAAAAGCTAAATGATCACTAGAAAAGATGCTTTTTCTTGACTCACCTAAAGTTATTTTATCATTGTTAATTACGACTGTGTCAAAATATTTTTGTTATTTCTAGCTCATTCTCTAGAATAAGTAACCCAAAGATTTTTGAAATCATTAGGTTGATGCAAAAGTAATTGTGGTTTCTGCCATTACTTTTAATATATGGATAACATCATGCTCTAATTTCCTAAGAATTACACTTGCCTAGAGAACCTGCATCTAAAGCTGAATTTGGCAATACTTTATCAAGTTGTTCAATCTGCTGTTCCTGGATGTTAGAGGCCCCAAAACACAGGGAGGAAGATGATTATACTCTGCTGACTATTTCATCAAAACCATGAACTTTCTCACAATTAGTCTGCAATGATTGACAAAAATGCGAAATTTGTCTTCTGTGTTTCAAGTTGTAACAGCCAGAATATTAGCTATTACCTGATAACTATAAGTTCTGAAAGTGGTTATTTTTAATGGAGGGATGCACTTATTAATATTGATAAAATCAAGTTTGGAGTTAACACAATCTTTGGAATATGAAACATATATGTACAAAAGGGCAGGAAGATAGTATTTAGATAGTGAAAAGTTTGGGAATTACTGGCTTAGTATTACACACATAACCTACACATACCCATACCCAAGGAATTAACTGCCAAACCCATCATATCTAAAGTAATCCAAAAAATTAAAGACATCCATCTTCTGAAGTACTCAGAATGTGTTCCTTCTACCATGGGCTCTACCATAATTTATCACATATTTATATCACTTGAGAATGATGGGAAGAATTTATTACTGTTCTTTACCTTTCAGAGTAGTTCATTTTATTATTCACATTTTATGGATGGTGGCTCAGCTGGCATCAATAACAGAAGATGAACTCTTGAACATCAAAACACAGTTCCTAAGTCACAGTCTACGCTAAAGATGAGAAGCCATATGGTCACTGCTGAGGATTATTGGCAAGTAACCATAGCAGACATTTCTCATGTTTAACAAAGAGTTCTAAAGTATTTTCCAAGCATGACCAAAAAAAAAAAAAAACTGGGGCGAAGGTATTTTATGAAATGGCAATCCATAGCCGTGTAATACTCCTGCTAATTTTCCCTACAACATAATCAAAGCAAGGGAGGAAATCTGCACGGTCAGAAATGTTAACAGCATTTCCCCCTCTGTGTTTTCAGAAATGTCCAGGTGCTCACCTCAGCTATCCTTCGAAATGGATATAAGAGACAAGAGCAGGGTGATGACAGGAAGCAGTCTTGTAGAGTGAGGTGCTTAAAAGAAGGTACACAGAACGAATAAGATGATAATAGGAAGAGAAGCTACTCAGACACATTAGGAAAGGAGGTACCACCTTCAAGAAGCTTTTGTTACCTCTACTACCTGGTGCAAGGAAGCTGCTAGAGCAAATCTATTTAGAAGTATTTCTTACTAAGTTTAGTTTGTCAATAGAGACACTCCAGTTACCTGGTGTTCAAACTCTCTGCAGTTCTTAACACCATAGAGCTTTCATAGCTTGTCAACAGATGGCTCTAGAATCTAAAGTGTACCTACCAATGACTCTTGTACCTACTGTCTAAAAGAAAAACAAACAAAAACACACCTCGAGAAAACTCTAACTGCCCCATTGTTCACCCCATCTCAGTGTGGATTCTCACGAAAGACGTTATCACTCTGCTCTTCCTATCGCACTGGGAGAAGGGGGATGTAGGAAAAGAAGGTGAGAGTATAACGTAGTCTTAAATAAAGCTGCGAGACTGCAAGGAAGGATTAATGAAGCATTGTCCATATTCACTGCCTAAGTAAGCTTATATATGAACCTCCTGAGATTCCCAAGCATCTTTCTATAGTAATTATTTATTTATAATCCTTATCCTTCATCTTTTTTACACATTATGACTATAATCACAACTATGAAAAGCTTATTTTTCTATATGATTAATTTGAGTCTTAATCTTAAGGGTGCTGAAAATGATTATTTGTTTAGGTTACCTAAAGTAGATAATATATGTTTATACTTTGCACATTAATAATTCAAGTGTCTTGTTGGCTTTATTTTGATTGATTCATTCGTAGGATTAGAAGAAGAACTATTGCTAGCTGGGCGTGCTGGCTCATGCCTGTAATTCCGGCACTTTGGAAGGCTGAGGCTGGTGGATCACCAGAAGTCAGAAGTTCGGGACGAACCTGGCCAACATGGTGAAGCACCATCTCTACTACAAAGACAGAAATTAGCTAGGCGTGGTGGCACACGCCTGTAATCCCAGCTACTCGGGAGGCTGAGGCAGGAGAATTGCTTGAACTCAAGAGGCAGAGGTTGCAGTGAGCTGAGATTGTGCCACTGCACTCCAGCCTGAGCAACAGAGTGAGACTCCATCAAGAAAAAAAAAGAAAAGAAAAGAAAAAAGAAAGGAAGAGAGAGAAAGAAAAAGAAAGAAAGAAAGAAAGAAAGAAAGAAAGAAAGAAAGAAAGAAAGAAAGAAAGAAAGAAAGAAAGAAAGAAAGAAAGAAAGAAGGAAAGAAAGAGAGAGAGAGAGAACTACTGCTAGTGACATGTAGAAAATACAATCGGACAAAATGGTAGTTCCTGGGACTCTAAGCATATTAGGGAATCATAGGTAGGACAAAAGTGAGCTGAAAAAGACCATAATTGTTGTTATAGATACTTTGGTTCTCCTTCCTTGTAACTCTGAATGTCCTGGGACCCAAGGACTGACGCATCTTCGATATAAACATATACATGTTTTCTCACACACTTATGCACACAGACAAGATAAACACTCTTGCTCTCAAACTGGTTCATGTGCAGAATAGGCTTCTGGTTAGTGACAGCCTCTAAGCATGCTGCAATCCTTAACTGAAATCCTACAGACTCCCAAAGCCCCATTTCTAGGATGTTCTAAAAATATCTGCTTCACATTACCCAGGCTATAATTAAGTGGCTAGCAGTTATTTAAAAGGGAGACAAGAAATCTAGATGTCATGTTGTAATTGGGAAATAGCCACAGTAAACAAACCAAAGCATTCTCTTTGTAGAAGAGCATTGGATACTTCATTTAGAGAAATCTTTACAAAAAGACCTAACCTTTGAAACACAAAATGTTCAGCAAATCACCAGCATAATTTCTTTAGATAAGAGACAGCTAGGAACAAGACGAACAGGGAATTGACGGGTGTGAAGAATATCACCTTAGCATGTTTATACTCACCCTGCATTAGAAGCTAATAGAGAAATGTCCTTGTTTTTAAGAAAGGACAAACTTCACGGTATCTTTACTGCATATCTTTACTGATTCACTCTACTTTATTATATAATAAGTTTTTACCTAAATGAATTGTCTTTAAAATTTCTAACTCTGAAGTATAAACAGGGAAGACAACTAGATACATATTTTTTCCAATATGAATTATGCTATATACCAAGAGTCAAGTGATTTTAATCTATATAATTGCATTTAGTCCCACTACTACAAGACTATAAGGAGAAAAGGGAATATTCTTTTTACTGATGAAAAATTCTGAGGCTTAGCCAAGAAAATTTAAATAACTGGTTCTAGTTTCATAGTTCTTTCAAAGAAGGAGAAGAATGGAATAGACAAGTACCACTTCTGAATTTCTCAAGTAACAGACAGAGGTTGAGAAGGGAATAAAATCACCTAGACTGTGTCTCAGTAGAGGAAGAAAAACCCCTGTGGCAGGAAGGGATCCCAGTCTCCCATACTTGCAAATAACAGTAGTGGTGGTAAAAATCACTTATTAGCAAATAGTTTTTGAGCAGCTATTATGTGCTAGGTGCTGTTGTTAGAACTGGAGATACAACAATAAACAAAAGCAGCCAAAATTTCTAGCCACATGGAGACCTCCCAATTTCTAACTGGGGAGATAATGAACAACATATTATACAAAAGTAAAATACGTTGTGTGTAAAAGAGTGATAAATACTAACGGAAAAAGGAAACATAAACCGAGTATGAAATGTCATGGAGAGGGTTTGCAATTTTGTACTGAACAGAAAAGACCTCCCTGAGAAGGTGACATTTAAGTAAACATCTGAAATAAGAGAGGACATGTGACACATAAATATTTAGGGAAAAAGAAAATAAGAGAAGGGAACCTCAAGCTCAGAGGTCCTGAGGTCGGTTTATACGTAGAGTGTTTGAGAACAGTGAGGCAGCCAATGTGACTGAAATAGAATCACAGAATTAACAGAAAGTATTAATATGAAATAAGGTCAGAGAAAGAGTGAGGAGGCAGATCATGCATAAATACTTCAAAGTCATCCTAAGACGTTAGTCTGAGTGACGTTGTAAGCTAATGAGGGCTTTTGAACAAAAAGTTAATGAATTATGACAATGTAAATATAATTTATTTAAATACTTACTACACCATTAAGTTTGTATGTCCATGTTTATTTTATTTGGGCTGCAAGAGAGATGTGTAGTAGGAAATGCAGAGACAGACAGAAGCTGTATTAGAATAATTGGTTAATAGATTTCTGTGGCTTTCTAAACATCAGGGACCAATCCACACGAGAATTCACAAGATTGACAGAAAGACTAGGGCCCAGTTGGGTGGCAGATGACAGACAGACTGTGTGAGTAGATGGTCCACATAAACCAAAGATAATCCCTTTTGTTATGTAAGTGTGAGCATGTATAAAACTAATATATTTCTAAAAAAGAATTTGGCAGTTCTTATAAAAAATCCTTAATCTAACCCTTTTAACAAGATGTGATTATTATGTACTGCATGTCTGTATATTTCATGCAACTATAAAATATATGTATCCACAAAAATTGAAATTAAAAATTTTAAAAAAAAGAGGCTCATGACTGCATTCCCAGCATTTTGAGCGGCCAAGGCAGGTGCATTGCTTGAGCTCACAAGTTTGATACCAGCCTGGGCAATGTGGTGAAACCCCATCTCAACCTCCCCAAAATACAAAAATTAGCCAAGTATGGTGGTACACACCCAGCAGTCCCAGCTATTGGGAAAGCTGAGGTGGGAGGATCACTTGAGTCTGGGAGGTCAAGAGCCTGATAGCACCACTGCACTCCAGCCTGGGCAACAAAGTGAGACACTGTCTCAAAACAACAACAACAATGGCAAATTAATTAATTAAATTAAAAATCAATTAAAATTCCATCAAAGCCAAATTTAAAAAGCCTATGTGACAAATAATTATTCTTGCTGCACTTTATACAAATAATTAGGCCAAGTATAAGACTAAAGCTTATTTTTATAGGCAAATCAGTCTTACCATGATTTATCTTTAGTGAAAATGGGAGACCGGAGAGAGAAGATTATTTTTCAAGAACTATGGTATACCTTCTATTAGATTCCAGTCTCATCAATTGTTTTTGAGTTTTTTCCTGTAATTTAGACTGACCTTGATTATTCCTGTGAACAAATCAGTTATCTCTGACTGCAGCTCAGAAGAAACAAGAGGGATGAGTAATGTAAAATTCCAGATTAGTATTCTAATTCTGGGTATATATTGGAATCAGCTACCAACCCCATATCAGTTTGGTTCCAACAGTTGCCAAGTTCATAGAAAGCCTTCTTATTTAGTTTACTTGGGATAGTTTTTACTTATTTTGCTTTACTCTTGTTTGGTTCCAACAGTTGCCAAGTTCATAGAAAGCCTTCTTATTTAGTTTACTTGGGATAGTTTTTACTTATTTTGCTTTACTCTTGTGGAATATATTGCTGTTGTACTCTATGTGTAGGAATGCAGGATAAGCTTACTCGATGTTCTCTTAAACTGAACACTTTTTAATCTTTCAGATATCACCTTTTGATGGAATCCAAGCGTTATGAGTCATCCTCAACATACTCATGCTTTCTGACCAAGTTCCTCTCTAACCTGAATACAAAAGACCCAACAGGCAGGAATATCATTGCCCCTATTCAACCTGAAGAAGTTACAGAAGATGGATTTTTATCCCTCTACAACCCTTAGGATTAGGGTTCTCTTATAAAAGGTAGGGGGAAAATATGTCAGAGGCATTCGAACCAGAACAACTCCATCTTGAATAGGAGCTGGGTAAAATAATACTGAGACCTACTGGGCTGCATTCCAAAGTGGTTAGGCATTCTTAGTCACAGGATGAGATAGGAAGTTGGCACAAGATACAGGTGACAAAGACCTTGCTGATAAAACAGCATGAGGTAAACCAGCTGGCCAAAACCCACCAAAACAAAAATGTTTTATGAAAGTGACCTCTGGTCATCCTCACTGCTCATTATGTGCTAATTATAATGCATTAGCATGCTAAAAGACACTCTCACCAGTGCCATGAGTTTACAAATGCCATGGCAATGTCAGGAAGTTACCCTATATGGTCTAAAAAGGGGAGGAACCCTCACTTCTGGGAAGTGCTCACCCCTTTCCCAGAAAACTCATGAAACATCCACCCCTTGTCTAGCACATAATTAAAAATAACTATAGAAATAGTCAACCAGTAGCCGTTTGGGCTGCTCTTCCTATGGAGTAGCACAATTTTATTCCTTTACTTTCCTAATAAACTTGCTTTCACTTTACTCTATGGACTTGCCCTGAATTCAATCTTGTGTGAGGCCCAAGAACCCCCTCTTGGAGTCTGGATTGGGAGCTCTTTCAGGTAACAAATTCATCACTGAATACTGTCCGAGTTGTTTTAGTCATAGTACTTGGAGCACCAGAATCCCTGGCTGATTTCTGCCTATGATCCACAAAATCATGAGATATGGTTGTTGTTTTAAGCTGCCAGGTTCTGGAGTGTTTTTTTGTTTTGTTTTGTTTGTTTGTTTGTTTGTTTGTTTTTACATAGCAATAAATACTTGGAACATTTCCCAATAAAAATGTTATATCACCTTTTAAAAAAGATTTAGTGCAAGTCTCAAAAAAAAAGTGCATGTAGTTAACAAAAAACGTTCTCCTAGCCTGCAGTTGAAATCAGTCTGTGTGCCTGAGAGTCATTTGTATCGGCAGGACCAAACAGTCCAGTCCCTGACATTCTGTGCTTGGGAAATGTTTGCTGACTAGTAAATGCATACTTCTAACATGATTTTAGGCTCCCATGATAAAGATCAAGGGCCTAAAAAATAAGTACCAAATCACAGAATGCAATCCCAAAATGAACCAGAAAGAAAAAAAGAGGACTCCAGGAAGATAAAAACTATATATTACTATTATAATTCCAAGATTTCCTTTTTTTTTTTTTTTTTTTTTTTTGAGACGGAGTCTCGCTTTGTCGCCCAGGCTGGAGTGCAGTGGCCGGATCTCAGCTCACTGCAAGCTCCGCCTCCCGGGTTTACGCCATTCTCCTGCCTCAGCCTCCCGAGTAGCTGGGACTACAGGCGCCCACCACCTCGCCCGGCTAGTTTTTTGTATTTTTAGTAGAGACGGGGTTTCACCATATTAGCCAGGATGGTCTCGATCTCCTGACCTCGTGATCCGCCCGTCTCGGCCTCCCAAAGTGCTGGGATTACAGGCTTGAGCCACTGCGCCCGGCCAATTCCAAGATTTTCTTATTCCAAGAATGATATTCAAAGGACATTCATTCAGTAAGTATTTATTGAATATATTGTATTCACTAAAAGGTATTTCTTTTTGGAAGAAGAAAGTGCTGAGGGCATAAATACATGCCAAATAGAAATTGCAGCATGTATAAAGGTTCAGAAGTTAGACCGTCAAAGGACTATGAGTTATTCAGCAGAGCAAAGATTGTGGGAGGCAGGTGTACTTAGGGAGATGATGAGATACCAAGTGGAAGAAGTGAACAGAGGCAGATCATGAAATGCCTTTCACGCCGTGTTAAGAAATTTGAATATTGTTCCAGGAACAATGGGAGACATGGAGAGTTTCACAGAGGTGATTCACTCAGAACTGCATTATAGAAAAATCTCTTCAGTTGCTAACTGGAGCACTAAACTGATGATCCCAACCCAAAGCAATAAATCAGATAGATGTGGACGGTCTGGTGCAGGTGACTGGCAGTGGAAGATATGACCAAATTTTAATTATATTCAAGATCAAAATATCTTGGTGATTGTCTGGATATGGGGCAAAAACAAGAGGGAAAAGGCCAAGTTAACCCCCAGGGTTGTGGCTCAAAAGTTAAAGAAAACTAGATGTGAACGAGGGTTAAGAGGAAGATGAGGTGGCAAGTTCACAAGTCCAGCTCTGTAAATGAGAGCTCCCGCTGGATCTGGCAATCGGCCATTCTGCCTTTACAATGCTTCCAGAAACTACATTAAAACAATATGGATTTAGAAGTCGGTAGCCCGTGCTGCAAGCAGAAGACTTAGGAATAAATCAATGCAGCGACCTAGTACTGCTGAATCATATTAATCACAGCATCAGGATGGGCATAGAGGCAATTTGTAAAGAAACCACTCTCCCCACCTCTGAATCTTCACAGTGAACTATAAATAACTTGAATAGGTAGCAGAAAGAAAGCAGAAACAGTGAGATGTACACTAGTGAAAGAAAATCAATTTAATCTTTGTGTTCAGGAGATAGCACGATTTTAGTTTAAAATACTTAATTCAAAGCAACATAACTTTTTGTACAGGAAGAAGACCATTAATTCGAGCTATGAGACACTAGTCTTATCTTACTCCCTTACCAGCACATTGCCTCTAACTGTGGAGGACTCAATGGAGAAGCCCATAAAAAACCTTGTGTTTAGATAAGAAACGCTGAGTTAATGAAGGCATGAGATAAAAGCTATGGGGAGAGGACCCAGGACAGCACAGAACAATGAGAGTTCTGGTCCTAATGCCAACTAGTTAGTTGACTCAAGGAAAGTAAAATCTCTACAGTTACATTTTCTCAAACATAAATTCCACTTTTACAGGCTAAGTTTTTTTGAAGCTGAATTATTTACAGGCCAAGATTCTGAAGATGGCCTTTACATTCATGAAGGGCTATTTATAGAAAGCAAAATAAAAACAGTATTTTTTGAGTGCTGACTATATACCAGGAATTCTTCTAGGTTGTAAGTACATATTTCACTTTACTTAAAGCTTTCAATTAGTCCTGAGGAAACTGAAGATCAAGGATTTGCCCGTGGCTATAGAGTAAGTGGCTGAATTGGGATTTAAAGGCAGTCCTACTGGATTCTGCATCACTTTTTGCTACCCACATTGTTACTCCAAGGAGAATAGCCACCCGCTGTTTTCCAAATTAAAATTCACAGCAAAAGAGGGATTGGGAATTGTTTTGTGGGGGAAGTAGGCCCAGTGCAGGGGTTTACATGTAGCAGGGAGAATCAAATTTTCAGACAGTAAAGTTTGTCAAAGGAAGGTATAGATAACTCTTGTTCCTGTGAAGATCTATAAAAACGTGACATATTTTCACCTTTCCAACATGGTTTATACGTGATCCTTGCCAAGGGTAGGAGGAGAATTGGAACAGGTATTTCAAAGGCCAAAACAACTTTATATTATTAATCGATTTCCCAGCGTTTAGTCTCTTGCCAAAGCATTATCACTGATATAATAATGAGCACAAATAGTGATTCTAAAACACAATTCTACATCTCTCAAGTAATTTGTGTTATCATATTTTTTAAAAATTATGTTCTTTTTACATTATAATGCTATGAAGATTAAAATGTCTAATTCAATGAGGGTGTTTGCTTTGGGAATTCATTCTCAGGTGGATTAGCAGTTTGTAAACAGTTATTCACTTTCAGAAAGAGAAAGCCTTATTAAGCATGCCTTAGGTTTGACAAAAGGTTATTCTTTCCACAAACCAAATTCATGCAGCTTACTTCTAAGCTCCAGCTTTTCAAATTATCAGTGAAAATCACCTACTTTAAACTAATGAAGACTACTCTAAATGAGAAAAAATGCTGTTGCCAGGCAACGATAATGACATAGGGCTTCTTTTCTCTCTCACCAGATGGATGCTGTCACGCCATCTCTAGCTACACGTTGCTGAGATGACACTGTGTCTATATAACTGCTTTTCCCCCCATCACAACTTCTCATGCTAAATTTACCAAAAAATACCTTTTCTATGAATGGAATGAAAAAATGTATTTCTGACCATTGAATTGTGAAAAACAAAGATGTATCAGACAGTCGTTAAGTCATTCGTATTATTGAAAGATTATTTGCATTCTACTATTCGAAAGTAGCCTAAGGTATCTCCTGGGCAACCCAGTTCATGGGACCGTGTTTTGCCAGTTCAGTACAACCCAGCTCTTTGAGTTCTACAGTTTGCATTTCACACTAATTCAATCCATTATCTTTGAAACACAGACATGTACTTTAAAGAAACCCTCCCACCATAGTGCAATTTTGATAGACTCAAAAATTACTGAGTAAAATACAGAAGCAGAGAATAATAAGTAGTTAAAAAGCAAAATCCAGAAGGCAGCATTTGATAGCACATGGAAATATTTTGCTCCCCGATCTGCAGCCAGAGGAATATTTGCTAATGGCTATTGGTACCCAAACCACAGAAAAGAGGTTTTTAAATAATTCAAGATGGAGTCCTCAAGTCACCAAGAATATGCTTTCTTCATTGTCACATTAGCCATATGGGGCCTCTTACGCTTAGGTACACCTAGGAATCTATTTTGCAGTAAATATACAAGATTTTGCACAGGACACAAGCTAAGTAAATTCGAATAAAGTCACACATATAACACATAGTTGTAAAATGTTTTAAAAAGCGAAAGAAATAACAAGAGGCATAATGTTCTCAATGCTGATTCCAGGGATATAAAATTTCCTATTATAGCCTAAATATAGAGAACTGCAGGCTGACAGATTAAAATCCATCTGCAATTCAGCATATCAACATGGACACATGAAAGAAAAATGTCTGAGAATTCAAGAGTAACAATGGAAGAGGATGATCAAGGAAAAAAAGTGACTTAGACTTTAATACCTTACCTGTCAAATCCTCAAATCCTAGTTAAGTGTTTTACAATTTGTTTACTTAGGAGGAATGAGACAGGGCTGTAGTTGTGCCTGTAACATTTCCCACAGAGATCTCTGTTATCCAACTCTTAGTAATTATGCTACTTTGTGGTTTTGATTTTTGTAAACAAAACGTATTACTGTCTTAAAAAATTTCTGAGTTAGTGAATCTTCTCCAGAGATCCCTAAGAATAAGGATTACATTTGATCAGCCTCATTAACTTTTGTAGTTAAACGTCTTGCCTCAGTTGTCTGCTGTCAGGAATTCTAACTTGACAAGCTGTGCAAAAATAAGAAATCATGTCAAGTAGCCCTGACACATTTTAGTAACACAGCATTAGGGTATGTGTACCCTTAGAATCAATAGTTTAGATTTAGGAGATGGCATAACTGAAGTTTATTGGAGCCTTTGAGTTCAGTTTAACAAATTCCAGAATTATCAGATTATTCCCCAAAGGAGGGAGAGTTAGGCTATATATAGACTATAGTTAATTCAGAATTGTAGTTGCAATTAAAACTGAAGCAGTTCAATCAAATACGGAGTGAAATACTCTGATTACACCAAGATAAAAGAACTCCACAAAGATGGCTCAAGGCAGATAAAGTGAGATCAACCATTTCAATCATAACCAATGTCTCAGTTCATTAGATGACTACTGGTTTCTCACTGAAATTTTTCCTTAGAGTTTAAAAAATTCTGTGAATTATCTAAGAATTTTATTCCTCCATTAAAGTGATGAAAATAAACAAACAACAAAATCACCTAGTGCTGCTCAAGTTGATGGTCATTACTTCATTTCGACTATGTCATCAGTACCTGGACATGAGGACACTTGAAACACTTTCAATATAAGCTCTAGAGCTTCTAATGGTAAGTACACAGATCGTGTCCTGTCAACAGGTAAAAATAATCTGAATTTTGTTGAACTAAACCCTTCACTAAGTTGTCCCTTATAAAAGCCATTGTGGAAGTTGAGTATTCTATCTTTGTAGCTGTCATGAATTAATTGAGTGATAGCAAGAGAAAGAACGAAGTGTTTTTATCTAGGATTAAATAACGTTAAACATTGGGACTCCAGGATGTTTTGTTAACAATCATTTCAAAAACCAATACCATATCTTATAGCAAATAGGAATGAAGGAAGGAAGGAGGAAATAAAAGAAGGGAGGAATAAAATAAAAGAAGGAAGAAGTGTGGAAGAGAGGTAGGGAGGGAAGAAGTGTGGAAGAGAGGTAGGGAGGGAAGAAGTGTGGAAGAGAGGTAAGGAGGAAAGAAGGGAGGAAGACAGCGAGGAGGGACACAGGGAGGGAAGGAAGGAAAAGGAGGAGGAAGAAAGGAAGGAAGGAATGAAGGAACGAAGGAAGGAAGGAAGGACAGAAAAAAATAGATCTACTGTGTTTAGGATTTAATAGTAAGTCTCTGAACTTTAACAAATAATTTTTTTTTGCACTAGCTCATTTACTCATAAAAACAATAATTCCTTTATAGTGATCTTAAATCACAAGAAAAATAATCCTGTAAATGCCACCACGCACTGTACTGACAGTTCTTTGCTTCCAAAATTGTGCTTCCTGTCTGACCTCTATAACAATATAGTGTTTTATGTGGGGATCGTACAGCTGAGGATAAGGAAGTTCTGGCTGTTCTTTTTGTTTTGGCACATGAATTACCATATTTTAATGAAACCATTATCTTTTTGTTTTCCCTTTTTATATTATGATTGTAACACCTCTGTTTCTCTATCTCTGGGTAAAAAAAGAAAATGAAAAATTCAGTCAATAATCCAGATGTTTTTAATTTTCTTATGGATGAGTTACTGTGAAGATAATACATCTGGGTGAATGACAATGTGGCTTTTATACAGATTTAGAAACAAATGGAGACAACTCTCCTCTCTAAACTTGACAAGACCAATTTCCTTCATGAGAACATTAAATATTTACATTATTATACTCCAAAGCAAGAGATTCATGCTTCAGTGGTGCTGAACAGGAACAATTCTTTATTAAAATGCTCCTATGAGGGGTGGAGGGTGCTAATCTGTTTTTGTATTTTCTACAGATTAGTTCTCAATTTAGAATATTAGATATTATTTGAATCAGATATCAAAGAATGTCTTTTTAATGAAATAAAGAGGATGTTAATGACTAAAATCTGTTGGTACTAATACAAGTTGCACTAGAGTAACAATAATAATGTGTGATGGTTAATTTTAGGTGTCAACTTGACTGAATTAAGAAATATCTAGCAACCTGGTAAAGCATTATTTTTGCTTGTGTCTGTGAAGATGTTTCCAGAAGAGACGAATATGTGAGTCTGAGTGGAGAAGATGAGAAGATCTTTCCTCAGTGTGAGTGGGCATCCAAAAAGGCAAGACCAGAAAGAACAAGAACAGAGGAAAGGTGAATGTGTGCACCCATCTGCTGAAGTTGGAATATATTCTTCTCCTATCCCTGGACAACAACTCCAGGCTCCCCTATCTTTGGAGTCCAGAACTTACACAAGTGGTCCCTGAGTTCTCAAGCCTTTGGTCTTGAACTAAGAGTGACATCATTCATTGGCTTCCCTCATTCTGAGGCCTTTGGACTTGGACTGAGCAATGCTACCAGAATTCCAGGGTCTCCAGCTTGCAGATGGCCTGTTACAGGATTTCTTAGCCTCCGTAATCATGTCAGCCAACCTCTCTAACAAGTGTCCTCTCATATATCTGTATCTGTATCTACAAATTCTGTCTCTCTGGAGAACCCTGATTAACAAAACATGGTCATATAAAAGAACTGACTGCAGAGTCCCTTCTTACAACTCAAGTCATAGGAACTACTTAATTTTTATTCATACATTTTAGTTACTTAACATATCCCTTACTAATTTCAAATTACACATCACAGTTTCTAAGCAGCTCATTTGTACACATATATCAATGTAATCAGAGAGCAAATTCATGAATTCTTCATATAAATATGAATTTATATGAAAGTCTCATAAAAGTGTGCAAGTATGTAAAAAATATCAACTTCTAAGTCAATAACAAGAAAAAGGGACCCTGTAGAAAACTTGAAATTTGAAATAAAGCAAAGTATTCTTTGGCTAAAGCTAACCTTCTCTTAAACATTAACACGTGTTTACTAGCACACTTCTTGGGGAAATGCACCACCACCTATCTGATATACAAAACTAGGAAACTCCTGAATGCTCTTGAAATACCAGATGCTTTTCTTTTCATAAGAGTTCATAACAACTCATAACATACTTGCCCTTTCCCCCTGGAATCAAACATCAATTTGATAGCACCTAAAGAAAGAATGGTTGAAATTTTATTTTATTTTATTTTATTTTATTTTACTGAGACAGAGTCTTACTCTGTCGCCCAGGCTGGAGTGCAGTGGCGTGACCTCGGCTCATTGCAACCTCCACCTCCCTGGTTCAAGCGATTCTCTTGCCTCAGCCTCCCAAGTAGTTGGGATTGCATGCACACACTACCATGCCTGGCTAATTTTTTTGTATTTTAGTAGAGATGGGGTTTCACCATGTTGGTCAGGCTGGTCTTGAACTCCTGACCTCGTGATCTTCCCACCTTGGCCTCCCAAAGTGCTAGGACTACAGACTTGAACCACCGCGCCCAGACCTTCAGTATCGTTTTATAACTACTTATCACAACACACAACTTTAAAAATGATAAATTGATTTTTTCTATGCAAATGAATAGAGATCCTAACTAGTTTCCTGTTAGTAGCCGACCTCTTCATCACCTGTAATGAAATTATTTTACAAAGCACAAAACGATCTAGCAATCCAGCTACTAGCTACCTATCTACCCATCCACATGTATTTGTGTAGTTCAATAGGACAGAATACTAAACAAAAGTTGTAAAATCAAACGGGGTGAGGATAATGGAAATGGAAAGAATCAGTCATTTTATTAGTAAAATCCACGTTTTCCATGGCAATTAACCGTCACTCCAACCTGATTACAGTGACAGCACATTGACACACGTGGCTATTAATTCCCTTGGAACAATACATTAAAGAAAAATTGCAAATTCTCATGGAACTCAGCACCCACCAGGGACCTCATATGCTTCTGTCACAGGCTTCAGAGAGCTTTTTTGTAAGCCTGAATACACTAACTAAATACATCCACACAGGCTATTATGTACAAAGGTGTCTATAAGAAAAAGTAAAATAATTTTATAATTTTATTTGTGAATGTGCTAGTTTTCTTCAGTGAGTTTTGGCACAGTCACCTTGAAGAGAGAAAAACAGAACTCTTCCACAAGCGTTTGTGGCAGGTCACGTTTGTGTGGGAAGTAATGCCCCCATTTTGACCAGATAAGAGAAATTATCTGAAAGGTGACAAAACATTTTCCAGTTCATGACCAAGAAAATAACTGTTAAAATTTTCCTGGCTAATAGGGAATACATAAATACTGTAAACATTCTTGCAGATGCAATAATTCTTCACTTCTTTTTATGTATTTCTACACATAGCATGGATTGTTCTTGAAATTCATTCTTATACTTTGTATTTTCTAAGGAGTTACAAATCTGAGTTTAAATACGTAATTTTCCCCTTAGTAAATAAAACTGGAGGGAATAGAAAGTTGTTTTCTGATTTTCATCTTATGTAAGGAAAGTGTCCTCTGCTCTGATTATTCATTTTATATTTCATATTACAAAGGATGTAGAAAACATTTTTTTCTTTTTTTCTTTTTTGTGTTTTTGAGACAGAGTCTCGCTCTGTTGCCCAGGCTGGAGTACAATGATAGGATCTCAGCTCACTGCACCCTCCGCCTCCCGGGTTCAAGCAATTCTCAGCCTCCCGAGTAGCTGAGATTACAGGCATGCTCCATCACGCCCGGTGAATTTTTTGTATTTTAAGTAGAGATGGGGCTTCATCATGTTGACCAGGCTGGTCTCGAACTCCTGACCTCGAGTGATCTGCCCGTTTTGGCCTCCCAAAGTTCAGGAATTACAGGCGTGAGCCACCATGCCCAGACAGAAAACACATTTTTAAAGAACAATAGTCGAGGACATAATATAAAAAGTATAATTTCTCAGAATCAAACATTTCTGAATCACCAAACACTGAATTTGAGGTTTAGTCATTCAGTTAATTGTTTACATGAAAATCATTTTTACAATCAGAGCTATTTTTTTGCAAAGTATTCTTACTAATTTTTAACCCAAATTTGATATTCTGCCCCAGATGCAGAGAAGGTGAGAATACTGAAAACATGTATATAGAAAGGTTGATCTAGTTCATTAAACTAAGCGGGACTGAACTAAAATATGTACATTTGAAGGCTGTAAGGCTCCCACGGCTCATAGCTGCTTTCAGTGGGTCAAATTTTTTTAAATCTCTATACCTGGTGAGGAGGTAAATGGCTTCTAGACAATGTACTCGCTCTCATATATATAGCCACCCCTCAAAAGAAGAAGCAGAAAGAGTTATTGTTGTGGTGGTTGTCTGCTTATTCCAAAGTTTATAGTTGATCCATTTAATATGAAAATTTGTTTCCCAGGAAACACTTAGTGGGAGGACTATAGAGAATAAACAAAATAAATTAAATGAATAAATTACATATATAATGACAATTGTTTTGAAGAAAAATAAATTTATCTGCCTTTAATGCTAGGCAGAATATGTGGCAGAATATATTAGATATTATAGAACACAAGAAGGTGGCCAGAGAGTCCTATGAGAGGAACAGGTCTTCATAAAAGGACTCTGGGAGCAGTGTGCAGGGTGTATCAAAAAGCAGAGAGAACAGAGATGAGTGATTAGGAAACTTTAAATCAGGACAGAGGATGATGCAGCTGCCAGAGCTCAAAGGCAAAGGGAATACTGACGGTGGAATGAACCCAACAGACACTTCAAAGGAAAATCTGAGACTTAGTAACTTACCAGATATAAGAAACAAAGAAGAGAAGATAAAGAGGTCTTTAGTGCTTTATACCTACAGACCAAGAGAATGGTGGCATCAATGTCACTTATGAAGACATTATTAATAACAATTTAAAAATTACTTATTTTTACTGAAACCTGAATCACTCGAATCCTGAGTTTGTGTCTGATCTGCTGGTCATCCATCGCTCAAAAGTTTCCTCCAATCCTTGCAGCATTTTGGAACATTTCTTTAATATTTACGTGCATGCTAGGAAAATGCTCACCAGTTTGCCACCAATGGTCTAAGACAGGTACTCTGAAGACATTTTTGGACCATTCCAGGGTCTCTACATCACATCGTTCTCCAGCCACAAATAATGTTTTGAACCTGAATATGAGACAGTGAATTCAAATTATTCCTGGAAAATAAATCAATATAATTGTATTTACATTTTAAAAACATTGTTTAACCACACTCATTATGTCAGAGGAATACAGCCATATAACCAATACATCAGACTGTATAATGATGAGAGTCATTTCTTGTTTGGGCCCAAATGTAACCAAACACACATCACAGAATTGGAATGAGGTAGTTCCAAAGTAGAATTCACAGCTAGCACTTTTCAGTTTTTAAAAAAGCAATTGAGTTGATCTCTGTAATCAATCTATCATGTTGATCTAATGATCAAAGATAAAATATATTTCACCTTGATATTGTCCCTGCTAATTTTAGCTCCAAATTTGTTTGCTGAATTCCAAGGAAGGGTATACACAAAAAATACATACATAAGTATCGGTTAAGGCAGCAAATATTCTTATAAATATGAATTTGTTCCTTCTTGTGAGTTCCTCTGATAAAAATTACTTTAATTTCAAGTACATATTTTTCCTATTCCAAGGACATATATAGGAGAAATAGCTAGTGAAGAAGTAAGTACCATTGTGGCCTTGGAAGTCAAAAAGGTTCTACAGTCAAAAGGAATACAAGAGTACTAATAGACGAAGGAGAATAAGCATTTTTGGCAGAAAGCACCATACTACAGAATGGAAAAAAATAAAATAGAAAAATACAATTGTGTTGACCCAATTAGTGGTTCATTGAGAGCATGGGTGTTTTGTCGTTTTGTTTTTGTTTTTGTTTTTTTTTCCATTTTCAAATGTCCTCATGACCTGTTTCTATATATATGTATATATAAAGTGTGTGTGTGTGTGTTTGTGTAGAGTTAATTCATTTATCATCAAAGTAAAACACAAACAGTTGACAAACAAAAACCTGTCTACTGATCCTGAATAATGTAGTATATTTTACTATTCCCTTAATTTTTCATATCATTTCATAAAGATTCATGGAGATTCAAATACTTCTACTCCTATGTTCCAATAACATTCTGTTTCTGTCTTTGCTATAAACATGTATCTCATTGTAGAATTCTTTTGTTTTTGTCTATTTCCCACACTGCACTATGAGCTCCTTAGGAACGTGTATCCTTATAACTCCAAGACCAATCAAAGTACATGAAATTTTTAGGTATTTAAACATTTCTAGATGCTCAGAATGATAAAGGGCAGAGGTGGGGAGTTAGCAAAATAAACACCGGTTTGACTTATTCTTCTAAGTAAAAGAGGAGGCATGTTGGTTTCTAAGAGTGTGGAAATTGAGAAAAAACAGTGACTTAAGGAGAGCAAAATTCTGGAATTACTATTCTAGGATATTTTCAGTGTACAACATAAATGTGAAAAGACTTGAGAACAGCCAGTTGTTTTTTTATGGACTCAATCAGTGACCTGGGAGGCTAACCAGGGATAGCACAGATTGGGGTGTGATATAAGGGGTGGGAAATCAATGCTGGAAAAGCTGTCTGGAAACTCTAGAATAGGCAGGAATTATAGGAAGCAAGGCAGCAATAACCAGAATAAAAGAAAACTACAAGGAAAAATAGTGAGGTAAATGACTAGAAGTCACATAAGAAAAAGTTTGATGAAAATGAAAGCAAGGTGAGAAAAACAGGGTGTCATTATGGGCAGAAGGCAATTTCAAACTTAGAGATCTTGAAAACCTGTCTGTTCTGAAGGATGATAGTATTTATGGTAGCTGAAGTCTAACAGTGGAAGACACAGAGGGAAATAAGAGTATTTTGATAGAAGGATTCTCTTCAAGATAGTATTAAAAATCACTCAAGGATCACAGAGGTGGAGAGTAAAATGAAAGTCTGTGACTTGTTGATTAAATAGGCTAAAGGGAGGTCTGAAGAGTGGAGAGATGGCATTACAAAGAGATAGCATGAACTTCAATAGAAGATGGGCCACAAAACAAACAAAATTGTCAAGTTCTCATGTCACCAATTTTACTTTAACATCTTCCCTAACTTTTATAGATAATCTTGGCCCTGAAGGTGCATTTGACCGCAGTAGTGAGAAAAAAAGTAACAGTTTAATTATTCTACAGAAAATAGAGGTTATAAACAGCTATTGAAAATACACAATAATTAATTTTTGAGTATAAATGAATCACTGATAAATGATGTCTATATGTGAAGTGCAATCACCTAGAATTATTCATGGTAATTTTCATCTATAGAAGATGATACCTTTATATCTATAAGGGTGTCAGAAGAGGTTTTAGTTAAATTGTGATAAAACATCCAATGTGCTGTTACTAGATCCACACTCGTTTTCTGAGAAAAGAAAAAAAAATCATCTGCTAATATAAAGATATTCAGAGAGTAAAATTATCTTATTACTTTTTTTTTGCAATAATGTAGTTGGAGCCATGAGGATGAACCAAATTGGTGATATAGTTAGGATATCTGTTCCCTCCAAATCTCATGTTGAAATGTGACCCCCCCCACAACCAGTGTTGAAGGTGGGGCCTAGTGGAGAGTCTTAGTGTCCTCCCCATGGTAATAAGTGAGTTCTCACTTACTCTACTTGTTCACATGATAGCTGGTTTTAAAAGCCAGGCACCTCGTCTCCTCCCTCTTGCTTCCTCTCTTGCTATGTGAGATGCTTGCTCTCCCTGAGTCTTCAACCATGATTGTAAGCTTTCTGAGGGCTCACCAGAAGCAGATGTGGCACTGTGCTTCTTGTACAGTCTGCAGACCCATGAGCCGAAATAAATCTCTTTTCTTTATAAATTATCCAGCCTCAGGTATTCCTTACAACAATGCAAAATGGGCTAATACATTGGTATGGTTCAATGGAAATATAATGTTAGCTACAAGTCCAAGAAATATATCTAGTTTAAAATTTTCTAGTAGCCACATTCAGAGAAAAAAGAAGAATAAGGTCAAATTAGCTCTAATAATATGTTTTGTTAAAATACATATATCTCAAATGTTATTATTTCAACATGCAATGAATATGAAAATTACTTGTGAGATCTTCCAGTCTTTTTTTAATACCAAATCTCAAATCGGGTTTGCCACATTTCAAGAGCTCAATAGCCACGTGAGGGTATTTCAAGAGTTCAATAACCACATGAGGCCAGAGGCTACCATATGGGACAGTGTAGAGGCAGACCATGACTTTCTGAAGAAGCAACAGAATTCTTACACTGGCCTGGATGAAGAAAAATTGTAATTCAATACTATGTATTCAATTCCTGCTCAAATCATTATGCTGATAATGATTTGTATGCATGCACATGTGTGGGTATGCAAGTGTCACGGAATGCAGCTAAGACAATCTATTACTTAACGTTTTATAAGTAAACTGTTATCTCAACAGATTTCCAAAATTTAAAGTATGATTGGTTTAATAATTAGGCATTGTTATAGGACTTCACATAATGGTACAATCCACTGTCAAAAATAATATTTGAGTAGCTGGCCACTTGTATATTTCTCCACTGCATATTCAAAATTATCTAGGAGCAGTTCTTTAGCACAATAAATGCCAAAGGTAAAATTTACATGTTCTGATATAGACACAGAAGCATTATTTTAAATTTCAGATAGGAGAGTAACCTATTACTAGTCTTTGTTAAGAAATTATTTGAATAATTTTTGTGAGTACCCACTAACAGTATGCAATGCTGCTAGGGTAATCTTTAAGCCTTTGAGAACAAAGAAGGGGATAAAAAGTAAGGGCGAAAATGGGAGAGCAAGGAAGGGAATGAATAAGAGGCAGAGACTAGGGGGAAAAAAGCACACAATTTTTTGACAAACTACATATACATTTGCAATTTGAGATAAAGTAATCAAATGTATGTATTTGTAATTTGAGATTAAAATTTGATGACCAAAATGACCTCATCTGAGAGAATTGTTATAACAGAATGAAAAAATTGTTTAAACATTTAATGATTAAAGTAGGTTAAAGTATAATAAAGATTAGTGTAAAGTTTTAATGTTTAAAATGAGGTTGACTTCACCGAGAAAACACCAAATGGCGGATGACGTCGGGGCAGCGGGGGGGCCCGGAGGCCCCGGTGGCCCTGGGATGGGGAACCGCGGTGGCTTCCGCGGAGGTTTTGGCAGTGGCATCCTGGGCCGGGGTCGCGGCCATGGACGGGGCCGGAGCCGGGGCCTGGGCCGAGGCCGCGGAGCTCACGGAGGCAAGGGCGAGGATAAGGAGTGGATGCCCGCCACCAAGCGGGGCCGCTTGGTCAAGGGCATGAAGATCAAGTCCCTGGAGGAGATCTACGTCTTCTCCCTGCCCATTAAGGAATCTGAGATCATTGACTTTTCCTTGGGGGCCTCTCTCAAAGACGAGGCTTTGAAGACTATGCCGGTGCAGAAGCAGACCCGTGCTGGCCAGCGCACCAGGTTCAAGGCGTTTGTTGCTATCAGGGACTACAATGGCCACGTCGGCCTGGGTGTTAAGTGCTCCAAGGAGGTGGCCACTGCCATCCGTGGGGTCGTCATCCTGGCCAAACTCTCCACTGTCCCTGTGCGCAGAGGCTACTGGGGGAACAAGATCAGCAAGCCCCACACCGTCCCTTGCAAGGTGACAGGCCGCTGCGGCTCTGTGCTGTTGCGCCTCATTCCTGTACCCAGGAGCACTGGCATCATCCCAGCGCCTGTGCCCAAGAAGCTGCTCATGATGGCTGGTAACCATGACTGCTACACCTCAGCTCGGGGTTGCACTGCCACCCTGTGCAACTTTGCCAAGGCCACCTTTGATGCCATCTCTAAGACCTACAGCTACCTGACCCCTGACCTCTGGAAGGAAACTGTATTTACCAAGTCTCCCTGTCAGGAATTCACTGATCACCTTGTCAAGACCCACACCAGAGTCTCCGTGCAGCGGACCCAAGCTCCAGCTGTGGCTACAACATACGGTTTTTATAGAAGAAAAATAAAATGAATCAAGCTGGTTACTGTCTAAAAAATAATAATAATAATAAAAATGAGGTGGATACACCTATAACTTTATATACTATGTAAAAATAAGAGAAAATGAAAAATATAAAGGCCATAATATTGATAATCTTAGGACTGAAAAATAGGGTCATGTTTTTAATTATGTTATTCAAACACTTTTCTGATATTTTAGAAAACTCCTATGATGAAAGACATTACTCATTTAGATAACACATTAAAATTTATAAAATGATAGGTTTGGCTGATCCCAGCAGGGCAGGCAAAGAGCAGCCAAAACGAATAATGTTATAGATATTAATACCACATTTCCAATGCCTGTTAAGCCATAAATTAGTTTAAAGAACTCTAGATGGTTCAAATGCCCGTGTCTTTGGCTTATATATGAAACTAGAGATTGAGAATTTCAAAAATATTCACTATTGAAAATGTAATATACAACATTGTCAATTAAAAAATTAAAATATAGATTTTTTAGCAAACCAAGGGACAGCTGATATCTTGATGTTACCAGCATTTTTGCAAGTTGTAATATTTTTTGGCTATCCCCCATCCTCCATCACATACACTAAAATTAATCTAAGTAATTGATTATAATAATAAACCATGCATTAGCACTGAGCTCTTATTTGATGGCAAATTTGACTATTATATATTTTAAAACATAGTATTTATTATTATGTTTTTGTAGTATATTCCTTTTGCTTTTCTTCCTAAACTTGTTTACTGCTATTTTTAATATCATTATTATAGCAATCGTCATGCTGGCACTAATAAATTGAAAGGTACAATATTCCACAATGGATGATAAAAGTGGCTTCTTCTCTGAAAGTCAGAAAAATCCCTTCCATTTCCATTAAAATCACTTTACTATGTATTGAATGCAAAGGAAAAATTGTGAGATAATTAGTGGTTTAGAAAAATGTCAAAGTAATACTGATGACTTCTTTCGCTAAATATGCCAGAAACTATCCATTTATTTTTGTATTAAAATTCCTTAAACTATAAAAAGTTATTGTTATTTTATCAATTACAGACTGCTAATTGTATAATACTAATGAACATAAACAGAATACAAATCTAAATAAAATTTAGAAATAAGATATAATTGATGAAACAATAAAATCTCATAAATATTTAATCAAATATAATTTAACTCTCAATTCCTTTTAGTAAACAAAACTATACTAAGTGAATTGCTCTTTTTGTAACCATGATAATAATTGAAACAACAAATCTTAGTATAAATCTATATTTTACAGTTGTCCTAGGCATCAGGTATCTTCTTATGGTTTCAAGGAAGTACGATACTTCCTTGAAACGTTTGTAAAAAAATAAAAATAAAAAAAATAGTAACCTTTTCAACAGTTAAATTCCTCATTAATGACTTGACATTATTTTATTAATAATACAAAGGAATAAATGCCTACAGTGGAAAATTCATAAATATATCTTGTGTAAATACACATTTTAAAAAGTTAAAATTGACATTTTTGTAGAGTAATCTGGGCCATCTGGATGATAAATTTACTTGAGTTACTTATATACACTCTAGATCGGACTGTACAATATAGTAGCTACTAGCCACATGTGGCCATTTAAGTTTTTCTTTTTCTTTATCTTTTTTTTTTTTTTTTTTTTTTTTTTTGAGACGGAGTCTCGCTCTGTTGCCCAGGCCAGAGTGCAGTGGCGCGATGTTGGCTCACTGCAAGCTCCGCCTCCTGGGTTCGCACCATTCTCCTGCCTCAGCTTCCCTAGTGGCTGGGACTACAGGTGCCCACCACCACGCCTGGCTAATTTTTTGTATTTTTAGTAGAGACAGGGTTTCACCGTGTTAGCCAGGATGAGTCTCCATCTCCTGACCTTGTGATCCATCTGCCTCAGCCTCCCTTAAAATTTCAATTAGTTAAAATTAAAAAAAAAAAGTGCAATATAAATTTCTCAGTAATACTAATCCAATTCAAGAGTTTAATAATCACATGTGCCTATCATATTGCAGAGATCAGTTTATTGGCGTGCTGTCCTAGATTATTATTGACTATTAAGTGTGTAGATAATTTCTGATGATGGTAACACATGGAAAGGTTTATCTACTTTAAAATCTATAATACTATAAACTAAACAAAATAATAATATCCAGAATAGAAAAAAAGGAGAGGAGAGAAAATGAATGGGCTTGAGACCTATGCACCTTTCCCTAATTTTATATAAAACTGAACATAACTCAAGACTCAAATGAAGCTGAAAATTAAGCAAAAAGGGAAATGGAAAAATGATAATGCTGTCAAATTAATTTTAGTCAAAAATAGAAATGAATAAAAAGCTAAAGACAAATCTGATGAAGAATTTTCAGTGAATAAAGTGAGGACCAAAAAAAAAATGAAAGTGAATATTTCCTTCAAGGTCCGTAAACTACCAAATAAGCAAAAATTACTCTTCACTTGTGCCAACAGATGTTAAATTAAAATAGATTATTTCAGTGATGCCTCATTGACTTCTAGTTCACATGATAGATTATCATTATTTTTTGCCATCAATATCCCTATGGTTATCTTCATTTTCCCTACATTCAATTTTCTTCTATTTGCTCCCATTAGAATTCACTTTTAAAATGTAAAGATGCTAGTGTTAATATTACACATGTATTTGACTCTTCTGTCAATGACTGACTAGCATTTTGCCCAGCAGTGTCTCTCTCTCTCTCTCTCATCTCTCTATCTCTCTTTTTCTCAAGCACAATCCTTTCTCTCTTTTTCTCAAGTACAACCAAACAAACTGGAAAAATATAAAAATGAAGTATCTTTTGAATACATCAGAGAGCTCAAAGGTAATAGCACTTAAGACATCAAAAGCCCAAAGAGAAAAAACATAGAGACACAAGACTGCTTGTCTTACTGCTTTCCTTCTTGGGACACTTGTTAATTGGAAACAGTAATTGAAGTGCTGGGAAACCGAACAAAAACTATGTGACTGACTGACAGGCGTTGGAACTAAATGGTAAGTCCAGTCATAATAATTTCTTGGGAAAGGAAAATCGAAATTTAAAATTCACAATGGAAAAAAGGTGACATAAAACACCCAGGCATTCAGTTTGCACACCTGAAGACGTATACCTAATAATGGAGGTAAACTGGAAAGAAACCAAGCCTCTCAAATATTGGAGTCTAGCTTCAAGTCAGCTCCATTCCTAATTGAATAGAAGTGATCTTCCCTTAAGACAATTGCCTGTCGGAATAAGAATCACTCTGTGGGGATATGAAAACATCCGGTATCTCAAAACAGCTAGTTTCTTTTTTCTGTATTTGTTTTTGTTTTTGTTTGTTTGTTTGTTTGTTTTACTGAGGTGGAGTCTTGCTCTGTCACCCAGGCTGGAGTACAAGAGTGAAATCTCAGCTCACTGCGACCTCACCTCCTGGATTCAAGCCATTCTCCTCCCTCAGCCTCCCAAGTGGCTGGGATTACAGGCACCCACCACCATGCCCAGGTAATTTTTTGTATTTTTAGGAGAGATGGGGTTTCACTACGTTGGCCAGGCTGGTCTCGAACTCCTGACCTCAAATGATCCACTTGCCTCGGCCTCCCAAAATGCTGGGATTACAGGCATGAGCCACCGCGCCTGGCCAAAATAGCTATTTTCTTATAACAGTGATATAATGGAAGACAAGACCATATGATTAGACACTCAAGAGAAAAAAAGAGACATTAGAAAAACACATATAAAATCAGGTGTTTTTGCTATCATTCATAGACTTCAATATAACTCGGATGAATATGTTCAGGAAATATACATAGAATATTAGCAGAGAACTGGAAATTATAATAAAGAATCAAATGATAATATTTAAACTGAAAAATGTTAAGAAATTATAAACTCGATGAAAGTTTAGATACAACTAGAGAGAGGATTTGAAACGCAAAATACAGGTTACAATAAAATCATCTAACTGCAACTGTGAAAAAAAGCAGAAAAATCATCAAATAGAGCCTATGAAATATAGGTGATATGGTAAAAAGTTCTAACATATGTGTTATTAAAGTGTCAAAGTTTAAGAAGAGAAAATAAAGTAGAAGAAGTATTTAAAGAGACAGAAAAGTTTCAAAAATAAGTGAAAGATATCAAGTCAAAGATTTAAGAAGCAGTTTGCATCAACAGGAATTTGAATTCATAACTTAAAAACCTTCCCGGCCAGGCGCGGTGGCTCAAGCCTGTAATCCCAGCACTTTGGGAGGCCGAGGCGGGCGGATCACAAGGTCAGGAGATCGAGACCACAGTGAAACCCCGTCTCTACTAAAAATACAAAAAATTAGCCGGGCGCGGTGGCGGGCGCCTGTAGTCCTAGCTACTCAGGAGGCTGAGGCAGGAGAATGGCGTGAACCGAGGAGGCGGAGCTTGCAGTGAGCCGAGATCGCGCCGCTGCACTCAACAGCGTGAGACTCCGTCTCAAAAAAAAAAAAAAAAAAACCTTCCCATAATGTCACTTCTGGCCCAGAGAGTTTTATTTGATTTTTAAATACTTCAAAACATTTAAATAAAATCAACTGTACATAAAATCTTCCAGATAATAGTGGGGAAAAGGCCTTTCATGCCCATTTTATGAGACAAGCAAAACCCTGAAACCAAAACCAGTGAGAGTATAAGAAAGGAAAATAAGAGATCAATCTTGATTGGTTTTAAAGAGATCCCCAACTATAGAAAGGAAGGGGGGTAACAGGTGGAGCATAGATTATTTTTAGGGCAGGTAAAACCATGCCATAGTGATGGATGCATGTCATAATACTTCTGATAAACTTCATAGAATGTTCAATACCAAGAATGAAAATGTATTTAAATTATGGATTCTGGATGATAATGAGGTATCAATCTAGGTTCATCAATTTTAAAGGAGATACAACCCTAATGTGAGATGTTCATAGTGGGGGAGGCTGTGCATGCATGAAAACATAAGCTATATAGAAGCTCTGAACTTTCCACGAGATTTTGCTGTGACCTAAAATTGCTCTAAAAACAAGGTCTACTAAAAAAAATCTTCGACAAAATGTCAGCAAATTAAATTCAGCTATATTTAAAAAGCATAATATATTAACCGAGATGTATTTATTTCAAGATTGTAAGAATGATTTGACACTTAAAAAATCAGTCACTGTAATTCACCACATTAACTCCTAATAGAATAAGAGGGGGAAAAGTCATATGGTTATCAGAAGATGAAGAAAAAACATAGATAAAATCCCAAACATCAAAAATAGAAACTTTGTTCATTT
The DNA here is from genome assembly GCF_049350105.2 of Macaca mulatta. Taxonomy (NCBI): domain Eukaryota; kingdom Metazoa; phylum Chordata; class Mammalia; order Primates; family Cercopithecidae; genus Macaca; species Macaca mulatta. The sequence continues at coordinate 88,325,408 of NC_133416.1, read as the reverse complement.
GATAGCTTTACTCCAAACAAATAATATGTTAATAACAAAAATGCTAAAATCATTTTTCTTAATAATGAATATTGAGAGCTTTCTTCCTGATAATCTGGATGAGACAAAAATGAGCTTTGCCACCAATTCAATTAAATATTTTACTGGAGGATCCTAGGAATAAAGTTAAAAAAAAGAAATAAGCGGCATAAAAGAAGAAATAAAATAGATACTTTTCTCAAACTACATGACTCTGTACATAATACAATCATACATATATACGTTAAAACTACTACAATTAATAAGTAACTTGGGGAAGATCTTCAGAAAGTAGGTTATTATACAAAAATAGTTACATGTTGTTATATTAGGACCAAATAATGCAAGTATAAATAATACCATTGACCATAGCATAAAAGTAAAATTTCTTAAATATAAAAAGATATGCAAGATTTTCACACAGTAAGTCAAAAATAATTAATGAGAGAAATTAAAGTCCTAAATAAACAAGGAGATATACATGTTAACACGGACATTTTCACTGTATCAATCTGTAAACTCTCTATCTCTCCTTATGTGTGTGTGTTTAAAACTGCTAGGCTGATAGTAAAATTTGTTTAGAAATAAAACAGGCCAAGAATATTCAAAACAAATTTGAAAGAGAACAAGCTTGATATATTAATAGTAGATAAAGATCTGTTATAAATGTACAGTGATAAAGACAATGTAAGAGTAATGTGAATACAGACAAGTAGGCCGATGGCACAGAGTAGAATTGAGAAACAAACCAGGTATTTGTAGGCACTGTCATAACAAAGGTGTTGCTGCACGGCAGTTAGAAAAGGACGGCAATTTAAATAAATAGAAATTGATCAAATGGATATACATAAGGAAAAAATAAAACTCCGCCTCTTACTTAATGTCATACACACAAATCTATTCCAGATAGATTATAGTTGTAAGTATGAAAGGTAAAATGAACAATAAAATTTCTAGAAAATGAAATTCAGGAACAACACCTATGTTTTAAATAAGACTTGAAAAGCAGTAATCAAAAAGAAAACTATTGATAAGAAGGCACATCTTTTTATCAGAAGTCACCATTGTGATGGTAAAAGGAAAATTTAAGTCAGAAGTTGGAGAAGATTGTTTATAATACACATAAGTCAGTAAAGGACTTGGGTCCAAAATAAAGTATGAAAAACTCCTACAAAGAGAAAATAAAATTCGCAAAAGACTTGAATAAGCAAGTTATAAAAGAGGATCTTTCAATGGCCAAACAATTATTAAAAGGTGATCAACCTCATTAATAACCTTGACATGCAAATTAAATGATAATGAGATATCACTACATGACAATCAGAATGGCCAAAATTTAAAATACTGAAAATGCCATCTTCTGGTGGGGACATGGAAACTCTAGAACAATCACACACTGCAAGTGATTGTGTAAATTGGTGAAAACCTTGGAAAACTGTTTGACATACCCTGTAATGTAGCCATTATACTTTAGTTACATATGCTCAACAGCAATATATGTGTATGGACACCAAAAAGACATGTATTATTAATGCCGCAACTGTATAAGAGTCAAAAAATCAGAAACAACCAGAAAAGCATTCAACTGCTGATCTGATAGAGAATAGAATGGTGGTTACCAGCAGCTATGGTGGTTACCAGAAGCTATGGTGGTTGGAAGGGGAGAGGTTAGTTGGGAGATATTGGTCAAAGGCTACAAAATTTCAGTGAAACAGGGGGAATAACTCCAAGAGATCTGTTGTAAACATGATGACTAAAGTTAATATATTCTTTCTGAAAAATGCTAAGAGAATAAATGTAAAGTGTTCTTACCACAAAAACGAGAACTATGTAAGGTAATGCATGTGTATTAATAATTAGCTAGGTTTAGTCATTCTACAATGTATCTATACTTTGGAATTGAACATCATGTTGTACAGAATAAACGTATCACTGTATCTGCCAACTTAAAACAATAACATTAAAAGTTATTTCAACTGAAAAATAGGTAAATAAACTGAAATACTCATGAAGAGTGATCTAATCAGCAATCAAAATGCAAGAACCACTTTGACTGTAACTTTCTGGATGAAGTTCAAGGCATTAACGAAATGAAAGAAGCCTGGTAACAAAGAATACATTCTGTATGAGTCCATTTATATCAAGTTCAAAAAATCAAGCAAAACTAATATATAGTGATACAGGTCAGGATAAGGCATATTTTTGGGAAGCCAGGAAGAGACATGGCTGGGAAAGGACAAAAGAGAGGGCTTCTGGGATGCAGGTTATGTGCTATTTCTTGATCTAGATGTGTTCAATGGATGTGTTCACTTTGTAGTAATTATAACTTTTAAAATTCTGATTTATGTTCTTTTCTGTATGTATAACTCAATAAAAGTTGAAATATAAATGTACACAGAGTTCCCTGTTAAATTACTTCTACTTCATATGAAAATATTTTTTAAAGCAATGACATAAACTTGGAACCATAAATATTATTTTGATATAATATGTGAAAATTCTCATGTTCCTAAGGCTAGATCAGTTTCATTATTTACTAACCTAACAGAGATATATATCATCTTTAAATTTTTAGGTTTGTTCAATAACACTTTTCAATATCTTTTATCAAGTGTATCACAGAAGAGATACTCTGAATATCTCTAAATTCAAAAAATGCTAAATAAAAAAGTGTAAGTTTTTTTAGGTAGTGAATATAATTTACTTCCCTTTAGCGGTATCCTGTCCTCAAATTTGCTTAGCAATAATGTCATCCTTCTAATTTGCTTTCCTGTTTTCTACATCGTTATGGGATTTAAAATCATTCCAGAGTTGCGCACATTCATATTTATGTAGCTTTAGGCTTACCTGTGTAACCTTGAGTCATACATATACAAACAAGATAGCAATCATTTCTCCATTATCAGCCTCAACTTGCTGACTCAGTTTAATAAAAATCTTCCTCCTAAACCAAAATTTTTATTCTAAGCACCAGAGGGATAAAAATAAACTCAAACAACCCTTGTTGCTTTAAAATATAGGAAACAGACAGAGAGAGGTAACACTTTTCTAACATGTATAAATTATAATTTTTATTTTTTTCACAAAATGGGTTCATATTATTTACTTGTCTGATTTGACCACTGTTGTGATAATTGGTAGCTGAATAAAGAAAGATTTAGTAATGAGAGCTGGATATTTGAAATGCTTATATGCAACTCCACCACAAACTCAAAGATAGCCAAACATACAGGCATTGCCATTTTATCATTCTAACCGGAGTGTTAGCTCTGAATATGAGCTCATATTTGTGCAGTAGATAAGACACAGGGTATCTCCAAGAGCTTTTTAGAAAGAAATATTGGTAACTTTATGAAGAAATTTCATTTTTGCTTGTACATTTTCTTGTTTAATTTTAATAATGGTGGTTGCTAAAGTTGGAAAGTTATATGTTGTACACTAGGTCTCTAGACTTGTTCATCCTACACACCTGCTACTTTGTATCCTCTGACCTGTTTATCTGAATATCTGTTCATTTTCCCCCTTCTTGGGAAATCCTGGAAACCATGGTTTTCTTCTCTATATCTGTATTTTTTATTTTTTTTTGTTTTAAAATTCCGTATATAAATGAGATGATGTAATATTTTTCTTTGTCTGACCTACTTAACAACGTAGTGTCTCCAGCTTCATCTATGTCGTGGCAACTGACAAAATCTTACTCTTTTTTAGAACAAAATGATATTTCATTGTATATGTGTATCACAGTTTCTTTATCCATTTGTGCATCGACAGACACAGGTTGTTTCTATCTCTTTGCTATTGTGAATGATGCCACAATGAACACGGGAATGCAAATATGTTTATGAGGTGGTGACTTCATTTCCTTTGAGTATATACCCAGAAGACGGATAGCTAGATCATATGGTAGTTTTTAAAGAATTTTAAATTTCTTTAGAATCCTCCATACTGTTTTCCAAAATGGCTGTAACAATCTACATTCCCAAGAACAGAGTACAAGAGTTTCCTTTACTCCACACCTTTATCAACATTTGTTATCTTTTGACTTTTTGATAATAGCATCTAATAGATATGAGGTGACATCTCATAGCAGTTTTCATTTGCATTACCCTGATAACTAATGATGTCGAATACCTTTCTATATACGTGTTGGCTATTTTTATGCCTTTTTTGGAGAAATCTGTATCCAGGTCTTTTGCCCATTTTTTGATCAGGTTATTTGTTTTTCCACAATTGAGCTCTATGAGTTCTTTATAAAATTTTGGATATTAACCCCTTATCAGATATATGAGTTGTGAATATTTTTTCCCACTTCATAGGCAGCTGTTTCTTTTTGTTAGCTATTTCCTTTGCTGTGCAGAGCTTTTTAGTTTCATGTAATTCTATTTATTTATTTTTGCTTTTGCGACCTGAGCATTTGATATGATATACAGAAAACCATTGCCAAGTCCAACAGCCAGAAACTTTTCCCCCATGTTCTCTTCTACAAGTTTTACCATTTCTGGTCTTATATCTAGGTCTTTTATCGATTTTGAGTTGATTTTTGTGTATGATGTAGGTTAAGGATCTAATTTCCTTCTTTATATCTGGAAACCCAGTTTTACCAATACCTTTTATTAAAGAGACTACTATTTCCTATTGTGTCTTCTTGGTGTGCTTGCCAAGACTTAGTTGACCATATATGTTTGGATCTATTTCTGGGCTCTCTGTCCTGTGCCACAGTGATCTATGTTTTTATTTTCATGCCAGTAAGCTACTGCTTTAATTACTACAGCTTTGTAATATACTTTTAAATCACGAAATGTGATGCCTCCAACTTTGTTGTTCTTTCTCAGAATAGCTGTGTCTTCTTGGGGTCTTTTATGTTTTCATACATATTTTAGGATAATTTTTCTATTTCCGTGAAGAATGCCATTTGAATTTTGATAGAGATTGCATTGAATCTGTATATTGCTTTTGATAGCATGGACATTTTAATAATATTAAATCCTCCAATCCATGAGCAATTGGCTACCTTTCCATTTATTTGTGTTTTCTTCCATTTCTTTCATCAATATTTTATAGTTTTAATGTATAGTTTTACAGTACCAATATAGTTTTCCACCTCTTTGGTTAAAATTATTCCAAGGTATTTTATTTTATTTTTTCAATGTTATTGCATATGAGGCTTTTCTTGATTTCTTTTCAGTTAGATCATTATTTTTGTATGAAAAAGACACTGATTTTTGTATGCTGATTTTGTATTCTGCAATTTAGTGATTTCACTTATTAGTAATAACTTTTTTGTGGTATCTTTGGAACTTTTTGTATATAGGACCACATCATCTGCAAATAGAGATAATTTTATTTCTTCTTTTTCAAATTAGATACATTTTATTTCTTTTTCTTGTCTGATTGTTCTTGCTAGTGTTCCAGTATTATATTGAATAGAAGTGGCATGAGTGGGCATCCTTGCCTTACCAGATCTTAGTGAAAAGCTTTCAGTTCTCTCCAGTGATTATAATGTTAGCTGTGGTTTTTTCATGAAGTCTTTATTATTATAAACATTCCTTCTATACCTAAACTGTTGAAGGTTTTTATCAAGAAAGGATGTTGGATTTTGTTGAATGCTTTTTCTATGTCAATTAGGATGATCCTGTTAATGTGATGTATCACACTGATAGATTTATGTATGTTAAACCAGTTTTGCATGCCATGGAAAAATCTCACATGAACACAATGTATAATCTTTTCATGTGTTGTTGAATTTGTTTTGATAATACTTTACTAAGAATTTTTGCATGAATTTTCCTCAGAAAAATTAACCATAGTTTTCTTGTGATATCTTTATCTAACTTAGGTGTTAGAACGATGCTGGCCTCATAAAGCGTGTCTGGAAGTACACTTTGAGCTTTATTTTTCAGAAGAGTTTTGGAAATATTGACATAAATTATTCTTTGAATGTTTGGTGTAAAATTCAGCTCTAAAATCATCTGGTCTTGGGCTTTTCTTTGTGGGAAGGGTTTTGATTACTTCTTAAATCACTTTAATTGACTCAATATTGGTAGCTCATATTTTTCTAGGAATTTATTCATTTTCTCTAGTTTATCCAATTTGTTGGCATATAATTGTTCATAATATTTCCTTATGACACTCTTTATTTTTGAGAAGACTGTTAGAATTTCTTCACTTTTATTTTTGATTTTATTTATTTGAGTGTTTTCATTAAGAGTTTGTAAATTTTGTTGTTGTTCTTCAAAAAGTAAACTTTCGTTTTCTTAATTATTTTTATGATTTTTCTCTTCTCTATTTGATTCATTGCTGTTCTGATATTTATTATTTCCATCTGCTAATTTTTGGTTAGTTGTTTATTTGTTTTGCATTCCTTGAGGGGTAATGTTAGAATATTTATTTGGGGTCTTTCTTCTTTCTAAATGTAGGCACTTACTGCTGTAAATTTTCCTCCTGGAACTGCTTTTGGCATATTGTGTTTCCATTATCATTTGCCTCAAGATGTTTTTAAATTGTTCTTTTGATTTATTCTTTGACCCATTGATTGTTCAAGAGCATGATGTTTAATTTCCACATATTTGTGAACTACACAAGATTACTCCTGTTATTAACTTAAGTTTCATATCATTGTGGTCTAAAATTATACTAAATCTTATTTCAATCTTATTAAGTTTGTTATGGCTTTTTTGTGGTCTAACATGTAGTCTATCCTGGAGAACGTTCTGTGTACACTAGAGGAAAATAAGGACTCTGCTTCTGCTGTAAGTGAAGTTCTGTATATGCCTGTCAGGGCAATTTTGTCAAAAGTTCAATTTAAGTCCAGTATCACTTTATTAATTTTCTGTCTGTTTGATCTATTCATTGTTGAAAGTGGGATTTTGAAGTACCATATTGTATTGCTATCTATTTCTCCTTTCATGTTCATTAAAATTTGCTTTATATATTTAGCTCATCCAATATTGGGTGTATACATATTTATAGTGGTTGAGTTATCTTAATGAACGACCCTTTTATCATTAACGAATGACCTGCGTCTCTTGTGACAGCTTTTGATTTGAAGTCTATTTTATCAGATGTAAGTATAGCCACTACTGCTCTCTTATGGATTCCATTTGCATGGACGTTCCTCTTCCATCTTTTTACTTTCAGCCTATATGTGTCCTTAAGGCTTAGGTGGGTCACCTCGGTGGAACTTGTTTATCCATTCAGCAACTACATGATTTTGGTTAGAGAACAAAATCTGTTTACAGTCAAAGTTATTATTAATAGGTAAGAACTTACTACTGCCATTTTATTTATCTTCTGGTTATTTTGTAGCTTCTGTGTTCCTTTTCCCCTTTCTTGTTGTCTACCTTTGTTATTTGATAATTTCTGTAGTGCTAAGCTTTGATTCTTTTCTCTCTATCATTTGTGTCTCTGCTGTAGATTTTTGTTTTGTGGTTGCCGTGAGGTTTACATAAAACCTCTTGTAACCAGCAAAGGCTCTGTCTGTTTGCCGCTTGTAGAAAGAAACCAAAATCACGAGAACGAAGTGTGATAAAAAGAGAGGAGTTTTAATTATCTGCGCTAACAAGGGGAAAAGTGGGTGGAATTCTTCCAAAAAATGTTCCACTCTTCCCCTTGCTAGCATGGATAATAAAGTCTCCTCTCTTTTTATCACACCTCACTCTTGTTATTTTGGCTTCTTTCTACAAGCAGTGAGCAGCTGGACTCTTTGCCAGTTACAATTTTTGGTGGCCTGCATGGGGAGAGAATTCTGGAGGTGTCTGTTCTGTGTCAGTATTCATGTCCTGAAGCTTCTAAGAAAAATACGTGACCAGATAAGTGAGCATGATGTGCATTTGACAAGCATTTAGGTAAATAAATGTGCATAAGGCATGGGAGGATAAAGTGGGAAAGGGAAAGAGAATGGAGGTTCACAGCACATTCTAGAAAATGCATTTGTAATTTGTCTCAACACTGTGTCCTGAGACTGGGGAGAAAAGAGGAAAGAAAGAAAAACAGTTTAAAATGCAGTTTGGAGCTAAGTTGGTTGGTTACAATCTTATAGATGTAATGCACTTTTTTAAGCTGATAAAAACTTAACTTCTGTTGCATACAAAATCTCTAGATTTTTATGCTCCTCCTGATACACAATTTGTTTTTGATGTCAAAATATGCATCTTTTTACACTGTGTGCTTCTAACCAACATATTGGCTATTATTAATTAATTAATTGACTTTTAACCTTCATACTAGGTGTATATATGATTTATGCACCACCATTACCTCTAGAACAAAGTTTTATACTTTCGTATGTATTCATGTTAGTAATAATCTTTCCTTTGTTTCTCCCTGAAGGACTTCCTCAAATATTTCTTATAAGGCAGGTCTAGTGATAATGAATTCCTTCAGCTTTTGTTTATTTGTGAAATGCTTTATTTATCCTTAATTCCTGAAGGACAGCATGTCTGGTTAGCAGTTTTGTTTTTTATTTTATTCTTATTCCTTTCAGCACCATGCCATTCTCCCCTGGCCTGCAAGGCTTCTACTGAGAAATCTGCTGATGGTCCATAGAAATTCCCTTATATGTAATTTGATGCTTTTCTTTGTCACTTTTAAAATTCTGTTTATGACTTTTGATAATATAATTATAATGTGCCTCTTTAGATTAATCTATTTTGGGATCTGTGAGCTTTAGGGGTCTGAATATCCATATCTCTCCCAAGACTTACTAAGTTTTCAGAATTTTTCAGAATGCATTTCATTAAATAAGCTGTTAGTCTCTTTCTCTGTCACTTCACTTCTTAAATAACATAATGCAATACTTCTTCACTTAATGATGTCCCATAAATCTCACAGGCTGTCTTCACCCCTTTTCATTCTTTTTTCATTTCTTCCCGTGAATGAGTCATTTCAAAAGACTGATTTTTAGGTTCACAGATTCTTTTTCTGCTTTATCTAGTCTACTATTAAAGCTCTCAATTGTATTTTTTGTTTGCTTAATTGATTGAAATCTTTGGCTCCAAGATTTCTGGTTCTTCTTTATGATATCTATTTCTTTGTTGAAGTTCTCGTTCAGATCATGAATTCTTTTGCTGATTTCATTGAATTTTCTATTTGTATTCTATTATGTCTCTCTTCGTTTTCTTAAGATCATTAATTTAATTTCCTTTTCAATAAATTCACACATTTCTGTAAATTTGGGGGTCAGATACTGGGAAATTCTCATGTTCCCTTGGTGGCAGCCTGTTCCCTTGTGTTTTCATGTTTCTGGTATTCCCACATTAATGCTTGTGCATCTTCTGTTACAGTCTCCTCTTCCAAACTTCAGAGAATGACTTTCATAGGGAAAAACTTTCACCTGACAATGGGCTGGAGGGCATCAGTTGGGCAGAGTGCAATGGTTCTGGTACTATGTGGGTGCAGTGGTGTAGTCTCCATACAGCTTCACCACTTGAGATCAGTGTTAGTGATGACTGTAAATGCCTTAGTGACCTGGCTGCAGGAGTTTCTCGCAGTGACATTGACTGTGTAGGCTATTATGATAAGGGCTTTAGAGATCCTACTGTTCTTGTCTTTCTAACACTGGGAAGTCTTAGCTGAAGAGGCTTTTGTTGATATTGGTTCTAACATGATTCACAGGCAGTCACAGTGACACTGGGATTCAGGGCCTAATATCTATTTTAATTCTCTTGGGCCACAGAAATATAAAATTAAAATACTCTGGCATTTCACTTGTACAATACAATGTAAGCTGCCTTAAATCAAGCCTACTTTTTGACTTGAGTAAACTATAAGTCTCTTCTTTTAGTTTAGGATAGTAAACTAAGGCAAAGAGGTTCAATGAGACTGATGTTGGCATTCTCCTTGAAGATGCAACTTGCTATAATTATCTTTGATTATGTATAAGATTAAACAAAAATGTAGGTCTGTGATCTGGCGCAGTGGCACATTCCTGTAATCCCAGTACTTTGGGAGGCTGAGGCAGGCAGATAACCTAAGGTCAGGAGTTTGAGACCAGCCTAGCCAACATGATGAAACACTGTCTCTACTAATAGTACAAAAATTAGCCAGATGTGGTGGCAGGCACCTGTAATTCCAGCTACTTGGGAGGCTGAGGCAGGAGAATCGCTTGTACCTGGGAGCAGAGGTTGCAGTGAGCCAGGATCATGCCACTGCACTCAAGCCTGGGCAGCAGAGTGAGACTCTGTCTCAATTTAAAAAATAAAAATAAAAAAATATATATATATTTATATATATCCATAAACCAGCAGAAAAACACCTAGACTATTCAAAGCACATTATTACAAAACAAAAATAAAATATTTTTCTTCACTTTGCTTTTTCCAACTTGTATCTTAGATTCAGGGTACACATGTGCAGATTTGTTACACGGATAAATTGTTTGTTGTGGTGTTTGGTGTACAGATTATCAAGTAATCCAGGTAATGAGTATAGTACCTGATGAGTAGTTTTTTTATTCTGACCCTCCACACTCTACCCTCCAGTAGTCCCTTGTGTCTATTGTTCCCTTCTTTGTGTCCATGCGTACTCATTGTTTAGCTCACACTTAGAAGAGTAAACATGCAGTATTTGGGTTTCTGTTCCCACATTAATTTGCTTAGGATAATGGTCTCCACCTCCATCCATATTGCTGTGAAGGCCATGATATTCTTTTTATGGCTGTGTAGTATTCTATGGTGTACATGTACCAAATGTTCTTTATCCAGTCCACCATTGATGGGCATTTAGGTGGATCCCATGTCTTTGCCAAGTTTCCTGAGGCCTTCTCAGAAGCTGAGCAGATGACAGCATCATGCTTCCTGTACAGCCTGCAAAACCATGAGCCAATTAAATCTCTTCTCTTTATAAATTACCCAGTCTCAGGTATTTCTTTGTACAATGTGAGAATGGACTAATACAATGTCCTTTGCCCATTTCTTTTTTTTTTTTTTTTTTTTTTTGAGACGGAGTCTCACGCTGTTGCCCAGGCTGGACCTTTGCCCATTTCTTAATGGGATTGTTTGGTTTTTGTTTGTTGAATTGTTTAATTTCCTTATATATTCCAGATATTAAATCTTTCTCTGATGTATAGTTGGCAAATATTATAAAAAATATTAAAAAAATACTCTACATTGTCTGTTTTCTCTGATGATAGTTTCTTTTGCTGTCCTGAAGCTTTTTAGTTTAATTGCACTTGTCAGTTTTTGCTTTTGTTTTTGTTTTTGTTTTTGAAATTACTTTTGGAGTCTTCATCATGAAATTTTTGCCAGGCTCTATGCCCAGAATGGTATTTCCTGTATATTCTTCTAGGGCTTTTATAGTTTTAGGTTTTATATTTAAGTCTTTAATTCACGTTGAGTTTATTTTTGTGTATGGTAAAAGGAATGAGTCTGGTTTTAACCTTACGCATATGGCTAGCCAGTTATCCTAGCACCATTTATTGAATGGAGTCCTTTCCCAATTGCTTGCTATTGTTAACTTTGTCAAGATTAGATAGTGGTAGATCTGTAGCTTTATTTCTGGGTTCTCTAACCTGTTCCTCTGGTCTATGTGTCTGTTTCTGAGGCAGTACTATGCCATTTTAGTTAATGTAGCCTTATAGTATAGTTTAAAGTCAGGTAGTATAATGCCTCTGGCTTTGTTCTTTTTGTTTCAAATTGCTTTGGCTATTTGAGCTCTTTTTGGTTCCATATAAATTTTAGAATAATTTCTTCTACTTCTGTGAAAAGTGTTATTGGTAACTTGATAGGAATAGCATTTAATCTATAAATTGCTTTCGGCAGTACGACCATTTTTAAAATATTGATTCTTCCTAACCATGAGCATGGAATGTTTTTCCATTTATTTGTGTCATCGCTGATTTCTTTCAGTAGTGTTCTGTAATTACAATTGTAGAGATCTTTCACCTCCCTGTAGGTGTATTCCTAGGTATTTTATTCGTTTCACTGCTAATGTGAATGGGATTGCATTTTTTTTTAATTTGGCTCTCAGCTTGGATATAATTGGTGTATAGAAATGTTACTTATTTTTGTACATTGATTTTGTATCTTGAAACGTTACTGAAGTTGTGTATCAGATCTAGGAGCCTTTGGGCAGAGACTATAGGGTTTTCTAGGTATAGAATCATATTATCTGCAAAGAGAAATAGTTTGACTTCCTCTTTTCCTTCTGGATGTCTTTTTTATTTCTTTCTCTTGAGTGATTGCTCTGGTAAGGACTTCCAGAACTATGTTGAATAGGAGTGATGAGAGTGGACATCATTGTCTTGTTGTGGTGGGGAATCCATCCAGCTTTTGCCTGTTCAGTATATTGTTGGCTGTAGATTTGTTATAGATGAGACTTACTGTTTTGAGGTATGTTCCTTTGATGCCTTGTTTGGGGTTTTAAAATGAAGGGATACTAAATTTTATTTATATATTTTTCTGCATTTATTGAGATAATCACATAGCTTTTGTTTTTAGTTATGTTTATGTGATGAATCACATTTAGTGATTTGCATATGTTGAACCAACCTTATATTGCAGGAGTAAAGCCTACTTGATCATGGTGGATTAGCTTTTTGATGTGCTGCTAGATTCAGTTGAGAATTTTTGTATCTATGTTCATTAGGAATACTGGACTAAAGTTTTCTTTTTTCATTGTATCTCTGCCAGAGTTTGGTATCAGAATGATGCTTGCCTTATAGAATGAGTTAGGAAGGAATCCCTCCCCCTCAACTTTCTGAAATAGTTTCAATAGGATTGGTACCACCTCTTCTCTATGTTGGTAGAATTCACCTGTGAATTCATCTGGTGCAGGGCTTTTTCTGGTTGGTAGGATTTTTATTACTGATTCAGTTTCAGAACTCCTTATTGGTTCATTAAGGGTTTCAATTTCTTCTTGCTTCAATCTTTTTTTTTTTTTTTTTAATGGAGTCCCACTCTGTGGCCAGGCTGGAGTGCCATGGCATGACCTTGGCTCACTGCAACACCTGCCCCCCAGGTTCAAGCCATTCCCCTGCATCAGCCTCCCAAGTAGGTGCGACTACAGGCCCACACCACCATACCTGGCTAATTTTTGTATTTTTAACAGAGATGGGGTTTTACCATGTTGGCCAGGGGTCTCCACCACGTGATTCACCTGCCTTGGCCTCTCAATGTGCTGGGATTAGAGGCATGAACCACTGCATCTGGCCTCTTGGTTCAATCTTAAGAGACTGTATATTTTCAGAAATTTATCCATTTCTTCTAGATTTTCTATTTTGTGTGCATAGAGGTATTTGTAATTGTCTCAGGACTTTTTACATTTCTGTTGAGTCAGTGCTAATGTCCCCTTTGTCATTTCTGATTGTATTTATTTGGATCTTCCCTCTTTTTTAAATAGTCTATCTAGCAAGTGGCCTATCAGGTTTTTTATTCTTTAAAAATATAACTTTGGGTTTTATTGATCTTTCATATGGTTTTTTAGCATCTAAATTTTTTTCAGTTCAGAACTAATTTGGTTTTCTTTTGTCTGGTAGCTTTGGGATTGGTCTGCTCTGGTTTTTCTAGTTCCTCGAGGTGTGATGTTAGGTTGTTAATTTGAGATTTTTCTAACTTTTTTGTGGGCATGTAGGTCTATAAACTTTCCTCTTACCATTACTTTAGCTATGGCCCAGAGAATCTGGTTTGTTGTACATTTGTTTTCATTCAGTTCAAAGGATTTCTTGATTTCTACCTTAATTTCATTGTTTACCCAAAAGTCACCCAGGAGTAGATTGTTTAATTTCCATGTAATCTTTTGATTTTCAGAGAGCCTCTTGATATTAAAATCTCTATTTTTTTTTCACTGTGGTCTGAGAGTGTCATTGTTACATTTTTTAATTTGTTGAGAATTGCTTTATGGCTGAGCACATGGTCAATTTCAGAGTATTTCTCATATGCAGATGAGAAGAATGAATATTCTATTGTTGTTGGGTGGAGTGTTCTGTGGATGTCTGTCAGGTCCATTTGATTGAGTGTTGAGTCCCAAATATCTTTTGTTAGTTTTCTGCTTTGATGATCTGTTGAATACTGTCAGTGTGGTGCTGACATCTCCCACTATTATTCTGTGTTTACCTAAGTCTCTTAGTTCTTCACTTTTTTAACATATTTAATTTGGACTATAATTTTTCACATTTTATCTGTATACATACATTCAAATATTGTCCCTTCATGTAACCCATTCTTCTATTTTCAAAAGACAGATGCTAGTAAATCTGCATCCATCTATCTGTGCATTTTAAGTCACAATTGACATTTTGCCTTTTAAGGAAAATATAAGAAGAGTGATTTTTTAAAGTAATATTTTGGTAATATTTGGACTGAAATTAACATGATATAATATTTTAACATCTCTAAGCAGAGTTAAAATTACAACTATTTCAAAATTATATTTAGACAAGTTATTCTTAATAACACTCCGAATCTTTTGGCTTTTCCTATAAGAGTATTGCAGTACCAGAAAAAAATATAATGTTCACTTATTCATTTTGATTGCACTTTCTAATGTCATTTGGCCAGTGCATCCCAACATCACCTTGTCAGAGAGTACTGCTTCCCCAAGGCTGCCCCAGGGTCCTGTTGACGGATTGCTCTAATTGCAGTTGGTGCTGTAAACAAGGCAGCTACTCCATGCTCTGCAAGCACACGGAAATAAGCGCCAGCATCTGGTGTTCCCACAGGCTTCCCCTACAATGAGATTCATTTAAAATGTCACTGGGTAAAATGTCTCATATTTCACTGACAGTTCAATAGTTATACATTTAACACAACAATGTTAATAATATGGGGTTTTCAACAAATCTTAGTTTTAAAATATTTCCATGTTCTGTCATAAATAAAGCAAACCAAATACTCAGGCATAAGAGAGGCTGTTTGCTCCATTATAGTATCTTAAAAGCTTTCAAATTATAACTTTTTCTTCATTAAGTTTTGAAAAATAAAGAATTAAAAATACATATCACATTCAAATTAAGAACATAAAACATTCTTGTATTTGCCAAAAAAAACTAAATATGGTTGTTATGAATATTGAACTTTAACGCATTTTTCATGATCACTATTAAAAGTGACAACAGTATTTCTCAAAACATTTGAGAAAAAAGAAAAATCTGCAAAAGCAGTGATTCCTGAGCAATGACCTTTTCAGTTAAATGTCTCACTCCAAGAAAAGTAACTCCTATGAATTAAAAATAATCCAATAAGATGTGCCAAAGTGCATGTTTTTCACAGACTCAAAATAACATTATATATGTTCAATGGAAAATCATGCATAAAAATCTCACAATTTGGCAAGCCATGCAATTCAAAAGACAAAGAAAGGTTTAGTTGATGTTTCTGCAAAGTGAAAAATAGGCAAGTTACTAAAATAAATCAGTAAGTCTGCAAACATTCTAACTAACCCATAAAATCTATCTTGGCCAAGTCACATCCCCTTCTCTCATAATCAATCCTCATCACTGCTACCTTTTCCTGTGTTTCTAAAGCAAGATGACTGGAATGTTAATGTATGTTTTGGAACATATATTATATATATGTGTGTGTATATATATTTCACAGCCAAACCCTTTTGTGGAAGTTGGAGGTAAACAAATGGCAACAGGGTTTTTTAATCTTAGATCATTTCTAACCTTAAAAGGGTTAAGATGTATTACTGATTTCTAAGAGAAGGGTAACTGTATTTAATATTTCCTAAACCTCCCTGATTAAATTCTCAATCTCAGTTTCCCATGAAACTCTGTAAATGACTCGTAGGAAACACCGAACTAAGGTAAAAAGAGCAAAGGATTTGCTAGTAGCACACTCAACAATGTCCCCAAACAGGGAATAAGAAAAAAATGATGATATCATGACAGATATATTAATTTTTTTAATTTAGAAAAAGGAATGAACTATAAATGAGGTCTAGGATAGCTGTCCAATAATTTAGATTCAATACTCATTGATTAGATCATTGATAGAACACTATTTTTTTAATTATTTTTAAATAGTTTTCTTTAATATTCTTTAGTGTAATTATGTTCCTATTAAAAAAAAACTATTTCAACTTGTTTTATATTCTATTGCTTTCTATTTTGCCTTTTTAGTACCAAAAAAGTATTTGCTGCAGCTGGAAATTCATTTTGATTATCACTATCTAAAGCACTATTTCAATTTATTTCATTACTCTTCATACAAATCAACACATGCAAATAATACAAAAAGCTGCAAAATACAACCTGGCAACACATGTACATAATTTCACTCACAAATTTTGAAGCCTTTAGTACATCAGTCTGAAATGAGTCTGCAACTTTATTCCTTCTAACAAACAAGGTAAACATTTTATTTTTACTTTTTTGATATGTCTCAGGCATTGATCAGTTCCCTGAGTATTAGACTGTGACTTAGAAAATGTGATCTCACCCACGTGAAAATGATTTATTAACTGACCTTGTGCAACTGACTTACCCTGTCTATGCTTCCATTTACTTGCCTGTTAAATAAGAATAAATCATTTTGCCAATGTTTTCTCAATAAGCTAAAGGCACTGAGATAATATTGTAGGATAATTTAACCTCCACTGAAGAAAGATATTTTATAGCCAATCGAAATTGAATTCCACGACAGTGCCAGTGTCATGAGAAAATAATTACTCACTAAAGGGTGATATTAATATCATAATTAAAATGATATACCATGTAAGACCACCTACATAGAGGACACAGTATTTTACAGTGCCTCCAATTACTTATGTTTAATGATAACAATAAGGGCATAGCAAGTATTAAAAATATAGTCCTATGCCATATAGCAATGTTTTAGATAATTATGATACCATATTTTTGTGCTTTGTTTTGGTGGTTTTTAAGACAGAGTCTCGCTCTGTCGCGCAGGCTGGAGTGCAGTGGTGCAATCTTGGCTTACTGCAACCTCGACCTCCTGGGTTGAAGCGATTCTCCCTGCCTCAGCCTCCTGAGTAGCTGGGACTACAGGTGCACGCCAGAAAGACACAGGTGCATGCCCGAAAGACTACAGCGGATGAGACATCCCCTAAATAATTAAGGATTCCAAGGACAGAATAACCATGCTGAGATGTGCTCATACAGCAGGCACACATCAGTGTAAACTTGCTGTGATAGGCAAAATTTTGTCTGCTGTTTTTAAAGAGTGAGTGTCTTAGCGGTCCATGATTACACTAAAAAAAAAAAAAAAAAGGCATGGATCACCAGGGACATTTTTTTTTTTTTTTTTTTTTTGGAGACAGAGCCTTGCTCTCAGGCTAGTGTGTAGTGGCAGGATCTTGGTTCACTGCAACCTCTGCCTCCCGGGTTCAAGGGATTCTCCTGCCTCAGCCTCCCGAGTACCTGGGATTACAGGCACCGCCACCATGCCCAGCTAGTTTTTGTCTTTTTAGTAGAGACAGGGTTTCACCACGTTAGCCAGGCTGGTCTTGAACTTCTGACCTCAGGCAATCTGCCTGCCTCGGCCTCTCAAAGTGCTAGGATTACAGGCATGATACCATAGTTTTACTGCACTTTTTCTATGTTTAGATATATTTAGCTATACAAATACCATGTGCTACAATTGCCTGCAGTATTCAACACAGTAACATGTACAGGTTTGTAGCCTTGAGCAATAGACTATACTATATAGCCTAGCTATGTAGTAGGCTATACCACCAGGTTTGTGTAAGTATACTCTATGATGTACACACAGTAATAAAATCTATGGATACATTTCTCAGAACGTATCTCCATTGTTAAGCAATACATGACTGTATTAGTAAAAAAACTACAGCATACTTTTTATAATATATGATTTTAACTTCTATTGCAAGTCTGACCCTGTACCAAACTAATTTTCATCAATATTATACTTACGGAATATAAAAATCATGATAATGTAGCATTACTATTAGAATAGTAAAGAAGTGTTCATAAAATCTCACGATGTTCTTTCATAAGTTAATTGAACATAGAAAAGTTCAGTTGCTTTGTGTTTTACTGTCCATTCCCCATAAGATAATTCGATGTTATGAATAAAATGTTTTCCTATTTAAAATTACTTTAATATTTATATACTTTACTTTTTTCTTTTTTAAAACCTTCTGTTCGATGTCAAATTTAATTAAAACAATTGTGATATTAAAGAAATTACCCATTTCAAAAATAGTCTGATGATTAACATATATATTAAGCCCAGAATAATGTAAACATTTCAGTTAATATAATGTAGCATAGAGAAAGATCTTTCATCATAAACTACTGTTTACATACAAACAAATAATAAAGTGGGTAACACTGGTATATTTATTTATTTAATAAATATTCTGGGAACAATTGTGTGAATAAGCCGGATAAGGTCCTGCTTTAATGGAACACACATTCTCATAAGTTTGGATGTGTGTATGTCTATGTGTGTGTGTATGGGATAATATTATTAGAAATTGCACAGTATATGCTGCAAGCTATTTGTGTCCCATAAACAGAAAGAATGCAGTAATAAATGGAGGACTTGTATGTGCTCAGTACCTACCACCACCAGTAGCTTCAGAAAGCTGAAGCAAAGCCTGTAAGAATCTTTTATTATTAATGCTAAATAAAAGTGACTCAATGGCTTATTGATTTTATTTATAATTCTCTCCTGCCTTCATACACGTGCACACACACATAGACAAGCAGGCACACATAAGCAATAAAATATCTTCATAATGCTTTTTAAAAGCAGCCAGGAACACATTAAGCATACTGAACTGCCTAAAGAAAAAGACATTGATTCCATAACTTGGTTTTCAGTAAGGGGCAGTAATCCAGGCAATATTCAATTTAAAAATAAGAAGATTCTAAGATTGCAGGGATTTTAAACAAACAACATATACACCAAAAGCAATAATGCAGTCAAAAATATCAACTTTAAAGCTCCTCACACTCGAACCAATGTGGTTACCAGTTGTTTATTTAATTTCTTTCTCCCAAACTAAGTCTACATTATTAGTTGCTTCCTAGATAATAAAGGTAGAAAGGGATGTCTACAAAGATGAAGCCAAAATTCTAAGCTTTCAGCTGTTAGAAATTATAAAATTTAACCTCAGAGAGTTATAAAACATCAATTGCTAATATTAGCAAGATTTATAATGTGGCTAACAAGGTACACAGCACAGAAACCAAAACAGTTACCAAAATGCCTTAATATTAACATCCATATATAATTTTCTACTAGTTATGATTTATTATATTAGTATGTATTGTAGATGACAAGCCCCCAGTTAGAAAACCAGTTACTGTCTCACCTTCTCACATATTTTCTACTAAGGTTAAGTTTTCAACACAGGAAAGCGGCGAAATACAACCACTTAGCAAAATTAAGTTATAATTAAACAGTAGAGTTAAATCTTTGGACAAAAAAATTGCTTTATTATTAATCCTATGATTAATCCTATGATTCCATTTCTTCAAGTCTTGAGGTCAAGACTACTTGTGATTTCCCAGACACTGATATAAAACTTTTTGAGTCAACTGCAGTTTTGCCTCTTTTTTGGTGGCAGGATTAGAAATACATCTGGTCTCTTTCTGAATACTACTTTTGAGAAATGTCACCCAAGGCATGTTTCCACAGCAGTTCTAAGGTGAAGACAGCAGCATCCTTTATCGACTAGTAGCAAATTTTATTTCAGCAGACAGGTTGTTTTGTTTATTTCAGGAGAGTGATAAAACTGGAAATAGCATTTGCTGAGTTCCTACTACAGCTCATGTGTCTTTGTCAAGGGATGAGTGCTTGGGAC
The DNA here is from genome assembly GCF_049350105.2 of Macaca mulatta. Lineage (NCBI taxonomy): Eukaryota > Metazoa > Chordata > Mammalia > Primates > Cercopithecidae > Macaca > Macaca mulatta. Next base: position 88,305,656 of record NC_133416.1, on the reverse strand, counting down.
GGCAACATTTAAAGTTAAAACTTGTTAAAACGTAAGCAGTTATCCAGGATATACTATTTAGTGAAAAAAAAAATCAAAATGTAGAATAGTGTGCATAAGATTGACAACCTTCAAGGGAGATAAATTGTAAAGCTGGAACAGGGGATGGTGAGGTTTCCAATGTTTACCCTTTTGTAAGTTTTAAAATATGAAAAAAGAGGGTGTACAATCTCTTCAAAAATGGGCCTTTTCTTCCTCAATGCCCCTCTCTGTATAACTCACATTATTTTGTTCCAAGTTTCAAAACATGACTGCTGCTTTAAAGCCAAATGGGATAATTGACCTATGCCTTAAGATCCTCAGACGAAGGACTTTGTGTTATAGCAGATGCTCCTTTAAGAATTGAAAACTTACTTGTAAATACAATCTGATTCAGATCAGACTGACTTCCCTGATTCTTACTTGCTAGAGATGTCCCATCATTCTGCTGGCTTCACCTGTAAGGATAGGCTGCCATCTTGCCTTTCTCCATCTTATTCAAACCACCATCTAATATTACTCAAATCCAGTGGTTACTAACCCTAAATGTACAGTAGAACTTCTTGGGATGCTTTTGAATGAAACCAATGTCTGGTGCCACTTTCAGAGATTCTTATTCAATTGGTCTTGATTTGGGCTGACCACTGTTGTATTTTAGTAATTCTAATCTGCGATCAGGATTTAGAACTGATACATGGTCCTTTGATCGGCATTATCTCAGTCAAGGCTATTTTTCAATACCAACCTGCCTGGTTGCCCTAATGGATGAGCCTAGAATGTAACACTAGCTGTTCTGAATTTTCTCCATTTGTTATAAATAAAATGAGCTAAATCCAAGTGTTAACAAGTGAATATAATGATAATTGAAAACTGATTATGACCATACACAGAGGAAATTACTGGGGACAAATGCTTCATTGCCTTTAATTCTTTATGCCTTGCCCTATAAACCAGACTCTAGACTAGACATAAATGTCATGATTTATAGGACATAGTACCCTGAGTACAATGACCTTTCTCTAGAGATGGAAGGATTAGCTCTGACCAGAAGCTCTTTCTGTGTTACCCAGAGACCTTTTAAGAGTATCACTCTCCTCCAGTGCTCTCGTTGGTTGTTGGTTGTATCACTACTTGAGAAGATCATATGTTAATTTCATAGATAGAGAGTTTGCGGCCCGAACTTCAGAGGAGTTCATGGATATTCTGAAATTAAATTAAGGTATGTACATATGTTCATTTTCCTATGGAAGAGGAGTCAATAGCTTCTACGGGATTCTGAATAAGAGTCAGTAAACAAAAATTGTTGAAGTATATGAAAGCATCTCAAAACACAAAATGCTCCTCAAAGATTTTCTCTTTGTCTCAGAAACAGCTTGGAGGAAGCAAGACCGCAGATGGACATGTAGAGACAATAACATCCCTTCATTTTCTGTTCCACAAGATAGGTAAATTGCCAAGACTACCCTTTTAATGCACTTCTATTAAAGAGCTATAAATATTCTCAAAGAACCAACAATTTATTGGTTAATCTGAGGTCTCCAACCAACCTTCCTTCTTTCCCCACTCTCCATTACTTTAATCATATGGAATCACCATTTTCACAAGTCAAAGCAGTCAAATATCAGCAATGTCACATGGTTCAGATTAATGCTTTCTATCAGTTTGCTATTTTGACAATCCCTCTTCACTGTCTCCTTGTGGTAGGTCCCACACAGTTGCAATTCCTCAGGCTTGAGTCATTTCCTTTCTTCAATTAAGGATACAACCCTGTGTCCAGGCCTGAGAAGCTGAGACTTCTCCATGGCTAAAGCTCCAAGACACAAATATCTATACATCTATTATTTTTGAAGATCTGTATGTGCTAGGGTCTGAAACATGCCTCCCAAAATTCATGTGTTGAAAATTGAATCCTCAGTGCAACAGTGTTGGAAGGTGGGGACTTCTGGAAGATGTTTCGGTTAGGAGGGCTCTGCTCTCATGAATGGACAAATGGTGCTAAAACAAAGGGTTTGTGGGAAAGTGTTTGTCCTCTTCTGTCCTGCTCTTCTGCCATGTGAAGATATACTGGTCCTCCTCTCTGGAGGACACAGAAACAAGGCAGCATCTTGAACAAGAGACAGAACCTTCCAGCACCTTGGTCTTGAATGTCACAGTCTGCAGAACTGTAAGAAATAAATTTCTGTTCTACATAAATTACCCCGTCTGTTGTATTGTTATAGCAGCATAAAACAAACTAGGGCAGGGTGTGTATCCTAAATGGTCTAGAGCTATCCTTTTGGTTTGGTTCTTCTCTTGTCTTTTCCTAGCTCTGAGAGTTGACAATTTGGGGTCTTATACTGAAGCCAACCCCCAATGAATAAGCCATTGTTTCTATCTAGCAGGTAAGAGTCTATCTAATCCCCTTAAAAAAAAAAAAAAAAAAAAAAAAGTTTACCTTTGGAAGTACTAATGTCAAGTAAATGAAACTGAAACTGCTAATTCTGCAGATGCAGTGCTGAGCAAATTAGGGATTCTGACATATTTAACATTCTCAGTAGTCACAGAGAGCATTTACCCCTGGTATAGCTCATAACTCACTGCTTCTAGCAGGACTATTTTCATCTCAGAGTTATTTCATGCTGAGGTGCAGTCACTCTGCTATCCTGTACTAGAGGGACAAATTAAGGTTTTTCTTATTCACTGTAATTAATGAGACTTTGCTGTAAGCAGAAAAATGAAATGGGTTCTTGCTTAATCACACTACCGGACTTCTGCCCAGGAAGTGAAGTGTGGCTATTCCATATGCATACTACAATTCAGCCTGAGGTTGCACAAAACCTGGTCCCTCCATAACATCCAACGCTTTGCCCAAAACAACCTTCAAACATGCTCAGATTTCTCCATGTCAAAAATGAAACAACGAACTTTCCTGTGAAATTGCCCTCATCAAAGGGACTAATGACACCCTGATCACCCAAGTGCTCTTCAGTTGTCTTATTAGTCTTTTCTCTATAGCACTTGGCGCTGTTGATCCTCATCCTGTGAAAAACCTTCTCATCACTCTTCTTTAGTACACTTTGCTTTTCCGATTCTGCTGTTGGCTCCAGTTTCTAACTCTCAATTTATATAGTTTCTCTTCCTCAGCCTCAAGAATTTCCTAAGTTTCTGTTCTCAGTCTTTACCTGAGTAACTTGATCAAATCTGACTTTGCAATGTCATATGAATATCTGAGTACAACCTTCAAACTCAGTGTTACCAAAACCAAAATTATTGCTTCCCTCTACACCAGTTGTTCTTCCTACTGTGGTATTTCAGTTGATAACTGCCATTATATTGGTTGTCCTAGCTAAAGACATCAGAGCCATTTTCAGCTCCCTTTTCATCTCTTACAATAGCCACCTGACACCCTAACCTCCTCCTCAATGTTCTGATCACTAATATTCTAGTCCTGGCCATGTATCTTGGATATCTTGGACTACACAACAGCTTCTCAATTGTCCCTCTCCAGATTATGGCAAGGGAATCCTGCTTTTGAATCCAGTGAAGCTTGTTTCAAATCCCAGCTCCAGTCCCCTGTGCCACTGGCAAATGTATTTGCTGTCTCTGATTCTAAATTTCTACAGCAGCTGTAAATGGGGGACTTAAAATATCTACATCATGGGTTTGTGCTTATAATTAAAACAATGTATAAAAAGTGCTTAGAAGAGTTCTGATCACTCAACACTCAATGAATAGTAGTTATTATTAATTTGTATTGTCTCATTCACAAAGTTATCCGTATCTACTAGTTGCAAACCTCCCTTAAAAACCTAGTGCAGATTTTTAAGCCACCATGCAAGAGTTAAATGTAGAGTATTTATCATAGGTGATGACACTATGTAGTTTACAAAGAAATTGTCATATCTTCTACACAGTGTAAGAGTTTGTTATTTAGGTGTGTCTTGATTTGTTTGCTTTCTGCACTTTATATTAATCTTAATTCCTTGAATATATTGTCAGAACTTTTGGTGAAAGGACCATATCTGATATTTATTCTGCTTCCCCATTACCTTCTAGCATGATTTGGAGCTGACAATAGACATTAATAAATATTGTTGATGGAGCCATGACAATACCTGAGCTTGCTAGCTCCAACATAAAACATATACATAAAGAGAAAAACAAACTCAAAAATAAATACTTTTTAACAACTAGTCACGGGAGAAATCTAAAAGATGCTAGCATCAGCTTTATAATCTTTTCCAGTTGAGAAGATCAAATTATATAGCCTCAATCAGAGTAATAGCTGAGTCATCATTTTTTTCTCATTCTATATACACAGAAGGCAGATTGCTATATACTAGATTTTTTTAATGTTATTTTCCATTACATGAAGGGGAAAAAAGGAGTATGATGTGTACAATTGAATATACTAGTTAGCGGAATCATGGCTACTTGTCTTAAAAGGAAGTCGCATATTTCTGTCTTTAAAAGAAGCAAATCCCTGTCCTTAAAAAAGGAATAAACAAATTAGAGAAAACTGGTTAACATAAATAAAAACACAAAATTCTTGCAAAGAGAAGATAACTACATATGTGGAGATAAAATTACACTGTGAAAATGAAGCCTGGGAAGGGTTAACTATTCAGAAGGTGTACATGTGAAAAATACAGTATAGGATGACTTAGTGGAGATTACAGATACAGGGAAATACAGAAGTAATTGAGATGTTCATTGAAGATACTTTGGGGATGACTTAGCAAGAGTATTAAATGCAAAAACTAACTTGGGAGCCTCAATATTTTCAAATATGAGACCTGCGTATTTGGAAATGGCTTGAAGTTTCAGTCCACATATATAAAGTGATAATAATTACTCTTATTTACACATGTATAAAATGTACAATCACATGTTACTTGATGATGAGAATACATTCTGACATACGTATCTTTAGGCGATTTTAGCATTGTGAAAACTTCACAGAGTGTTTTTACACAAACCTAGATGGTGAAGCCTACCACATACTGAGGCTGTATGGTATCGCCTCTTACGCCAAGGCTACACATCTGTATGGCATGTTACTGTCCTGAATACTGTAGACAATTGTATCACAATGGTAAGTGACTGTGTACCTAAACATGTTTAAGCATAGAAAAATAACAGTAAAAATATGGTATAAAAGATAAAAAAAATGCTACACCTATATAGGGCACTCACAAGAAATGGAGCTTATAGAACTAGGAGTTGCTTTGTGTGAGTCAGTGAGTAAGTGGTGAATGAATATGAAGATCTAGGACATTATTGTACACTACTCCTTATTGTGCAAACACTGTACACTTAAGCTACACTAAATTTCTAAAGTAGTTTTATTTCTCCAATAATAAATTAAGTTTAGCTTACTGTAACTATTTTACTTTATCAATGTTTTGATTTTTTAATTTTTTGACTTGTAATAAGACAGCTTAAAAGATAAACACATTGTACAGCTGAACAAAATTATTTTCATTATTTATATGTTCATTCTATAAGTTTTTTCCATTTAAAAATTTTCAATTTTTAAAAAACTTTAAACTTTTTTGTTTAAAAACTAAGACACAAACATACACATTAGCCTAGGCCTACACAGGATCAGGATTATCAGAATCACTGTCTTCCATCTCCACAATTTTTCTCACTGGAAGCTCTACAGGGGCAAGCATGAAGCTGTCATCTGCTATGACAATAATGACTTCTTCTGGAATACCGCCTGAAGGATCTGTCTGAGACTGTTTTAGAGTTAATCTTTTTTAATATGTAGGAGTACACTCTAAAATAAAATGTGTAGTATAGTAAATACACAAACCAGCCACAGTAGGTTGTTATCATTATCATGTATTAATGTACTGCACATAATTGCATGTGGTATACTTTTACACCATTGGCAGCACAGTAGGTTTATTTATACCAGTAGGTTTGTTTACACCAGCATCACAAACGTGAGAAATGCAATGTGCGACAATGTTAGGATGATAGGAAATTTCCAGCTCCATTATAATCTTATGGGACCACAAAGTATATGTGGTCTATCACTGACCAAAACATTTTTATGTAACACATGACTGGATTGTATAAAAAAATAATATTTTTGAAACGTTTGAACTACTTTCAACTACACTATTCCATTTGATTCCTAAACAAATATAAAGAGTACAGAGTTCATCTCTACAACAATCATTCTATAAAGAAAGGTTAGTGGCGGCAGCAGTGGTCTATCTGGAGCGGTTGCTATGGAGACAACTTTCCAAGCCGGCAGGATAGGATCCCAACCCTTCAGGCTGCAGCTGCAGCCACTCAGGCATGACTATGGACCCAGACATCCCTGTGCTCTCGGAGTCCCAGAAAGCCCCGCTCCCCGCACAGGCTCAGAAGTGCCTGCTCCTGCTGCATGGCCTCTCCCTGCTCCTGGTGCCTGCTCTGATTTTGTAGCAAAGTTGTAGCCCTATCCAGGTGATGTCACAACACAGCCGAGTGTGTGCACACTCAAGGCATTGCGGACATGCCAGTCCCCTGCCTCCTTGGCCCCTTCTGAACTTTGGGCACCAATGAGCACAGGATGAGGACCAAGAAGGGCTGAGGATGGTTCCGCACAGGCCTGCACGTGTCCCTTGGCATGGACAGCCAGGGTGCCATCGACAAAATGTTGATGACAGCAGGAGGTAGACAGGATTCTGGGTGGAAAGGGGTGGGTCCCGAGTGAAGCCCCACCTTCAAGGCAGGGACAGCCTGAAACCTGAGGGCAGGGCTGTCAGTTCTGGGTGGGGTCCCAGGCCCAGAGTGAGAACTTATGGTGCTTTTTCCGGGCCATCCATGGCCACTAACAGACCAATCAGCATGCACATTCTCCCTTCTGAAGCCCATAAAAACCCCAGACTCAGCCAGACTCACAGAGTTGAGGGACAGCTTGCCTACAGATAGGAGTTACCCATTCTGGAGAGCTGCAGACTCAATGGGATGACTTGCCTGCCAATAGGAGGTAGTTACTCTGGGTCTCCTCTCAGCTGTAGGCTGCACAGATATTGGGATGACCTGCCTCCAAATAGGAGCTACCCTGTCCAGGTCTCCTCTTGCCTGTGGACAGGACCTATCCACTTCATGTCTCCTGAGAGCTGTACTGTTGCTCAATAAAGTACCCTTTTGCCGTGCTCACCCTCCAGTTGTCTGCATACTCATGCATCCTTGACCTGGGACGAGAACTCAGGATCTACCGAATGGCTGAACTGAAAGAGCTATAGCACAAACAGGACTGAAACACGGCCCCCTGTCCCTGCTTGTCATGTTGTGGATGACAAGGAGAGAAGAGCTGTGGCCCTTTGGGCAGCCCAGACCTGGGGGCTCCCCAAGCCAGGGCTGTGACAAACTCTTTGGCATGGGATCCAGGCCAGTAGGACAAGCTGAGCACAGCCTGCCAGGACAAGTGCGCAGAGCGAGCCCAGCAGGCCCAAGTAAAACTCAGGCAAAGGCATCACCAGCTGCAGAGGCTTCCAGCTAGAAAAGCGACACCCCAAGGATCCTGTGACATTAGGGTTATCTAAATTCTCCTTTTTGTCTGTGAATTTAAGAAAAAAGCATTCAATAAGAGATTATCAAGCTGAATACTATAAAGTTTTCGAATATTTATGCAAGGTTGAAAAACTAGTAATGATAATGCCCATCAAAAAAACAGAAGTGGTCTACATCTTCTGCTCAGTCTTCAAAATTGGTAGTAGCTGGATCAACACATCCCTGTGTGCTGATTTTTTTTTCTTGGTGCTGAGAGAATTAATGGGCTCCAAAGGGAGCTGCCTCTAGTGCTCTGATTTGAATGATTCAATGTTATGAGGACAAACAGACTTTGAAAGAAGAAATGTGGAGTAATATTCAAGCATTTAAGTGACTGGATTACAGGAGAATTTATGTTTAGTGTTTATATGTTAGAATTCTATTCTGGGAAATAATATATTTGTATTTTTGAATAATAACTATAGCTTATAACATCCAGAACTGATTATACTATTATATCCTGGGAATGATTCTAAATATTCTAAATATTTTTTCACAGATTAACCAATTGAATACCATAGGCATTATTACTACTGATAATTATAGTTGAGAAAACGAAGGCGGAAATCAGTAAAGCAACTTGTTTGAGGCCTTAATAAACAGAAGTGTCAGAAATCATACCATGGCAGCCTTAAGTAGTATGCTTCCTCTCCAACACTAAAAGTTTTCACTAATTTAAAGTGAAAGTTTACTTCAGTAAATATATATGAAGAATCAGCATTCCCTAACCATGAAAAGAAATTGGAATAAAGTCCAGGTTAAAAATTAAAATAAATTACCAAATAATATATGTATTCAAGAAAACCAATTAAAGTGAAGAAGATTCTCAAAAGTGAAAATTGAGAGAGTATGTGTCAACCCTCTCATTTTAATGATTAAAATATGAGCTCCCAAAGAGGTTTAATTAATTTGCTTAAGTCATATAGGTACATAAAGGCAGAGCAAGATAACAACACATATGTTAGTATTTCTAGTCCAGTGACCATACTCCTGTACCATAATTCAGAATTTTAAATCCTCAACTTTCTCTAATTCAATTTATTGCCTGGAAGGCAGAGTATGGCATATACCTTCAAAGTTAATTGTTGAATTATTAACAAATGGCCATCTGCCCTGGCTAATCAAGTGAACATACTGAAGAATTTATTGAAAAGGCTTCTTGCTGTGATGTATACCATGTGTGAAATGCAAACAAACGTAAAATGAGAGCAAACTTATATCCCTTGACTGGTAAAAAAGACTGTTATTACATAAAAATGACAACTGCTATATCAAGACCAATTATACCAATCAGTTTATGGCTTACTCTCAGGCCAGATTTCAGGAGAAACAGTAACTACTAACATTCCATTTTAGACCTATGTAATACCCTAGCCAAGGAACAGTAATCTCATTTCTTGCTTAACCACACCACTGTCATTGTGGAAGCCTGGGCTTACTGTATCATGAAATTGAAATATGTGTACAACACACACTTTTGCACATTTGTACACAGCAAAGATAAGGAGAAAGGCAGGACCCAGAAAGATTTATTTGCCTTAGAGAAACAGTGTTGGATTTTGATTCTGCAGATGACAGTCTGGTAAAGGGGAGAAATACTGGAGAGAAGAGAGAGGCCAGGGAGCATATCTCTGTATAATCACCATTTGCCATCACACACACGTGCATGCACATACGCACTAGGCTGCTAGCTAAATTTGTTTATACATTGCATTCCTATGTGAAAAGATTGCTTGTGTTTTATCCCTTCTCCTTGGCAAAACCATCCTACCAAATATCTGTTCTTGTTCATACATGGTTAGGGTTAGATCTATTGGAATCAGTGCTCTATTAATGAAGTAGATTTCTAAAGAAGTAGCATTCATTTTTTCCTCTCAAAAGTAAGACTAAATTATTCAGAATTGGTTTCCATATTTTAACTGGTCAATCCAATTTTCCTCCAAGAATTACATACTTTAAACATCTCATACTCCACTGACTGAGCTGGCCAGGTGTTCTGTATTTAAATATGTTCAATTCCATTGATAAAAGTAAATCTCTGTCTATAAAACATACAGCCTGACTTATTCCTTTATTATTTGGTAACTTTATTATTCCTTCCTGGTTTAGGTATATTTTGTTCCTCTTTTGCTAGGTTCTTGAGATAGGAGCTTATATTCTTGATTTGAGAGTTTTCCTCTTTTCCAATGTATCTATATAGTGCTATAAATTTCCCTCTGAGAAAATAACCTACTTAAATACAGGTGTTCCGTATTTATGTTGAATTCTGTTGATGAAAGTAAATCTCTGTCTATAAAACATATAGCCTGACTTACATAAGTTGCTCATATAGTCCTGTGGTAAAAAAGAAAATTTAAATTACTCTTACTCATTGATAGAAAAAATCTCTACGTGTAAGTCAAGTTTTCTTCCTGATACTGTCATTCAGGCATTTATTTAACAAATATGTATTAAACACTGAAGATGTGTCATTAAGGCAAGGAGCTGAGAATTGATGGTGTACACAAACTCAGATGACTCCTTCCCTAGTAGAGTTAGAGGAAAGAGTGGGAAACCAACACATCAAAGGAGCCTGGAGACTAATATGAATCTGCAACTTTTATAGAAACCACCAAGGGAAAATGCAGTGTGCTAAGAGACTATGATAAAGGGGTTTGACCTAATCAGAGAGGTCAAGGAGGGATTCCCTGAGGAAGTGACACCAGCTGAAATCTAACAGACAAGTAGCATATATTTCAGGCAATGTTCCTGGGACAAGAATGAACATAAGATTAACTGCAGGGAAACAGGGGCATGTAGTACATTAGACAGGAGCATGTTGTACCTTAGAAGGAACGAGAATGATTAGAATGGAGCAAATGGCCAACGCTTTCAAATGCTGAGAAGTCAAGCACAGTGAAGACTGAAAATGCCCATTGGCTTTGGAAAAGTAGAGATGACTGGGGATGTTAGGAAAAGCTGTAGGGATGGAATGATGGTGACAGCAATTGGAGAAATTCCATTTCTTAATCAGGAACTTACTCTACAATCTTCTCCAACTGCTGTTGGAGCTACTGAGTGTAGACAAGGCCTTAAAGAGAGAATGTTGTAGCTTCCAGGAGATAAGGGATTAAAGATTTTTGTTGTTTGTTTTAATGAGTTAATTTTATGAATTTGTTTGAAAATGTGGTAATTATCAGGAAAATAAGCAGATTTACATGCAGTTGTAAGAAATAATGCAGACATATCCCATGCGCCCTTTACCCAGTTTTCTCCAGGTGTAAAAACTGCAAAACTACAATCTGTTATCACAATCAGAATACTGATACAGTCAAGATACAAACCAGTTCATCTCTAAAAGGATCCTTCATGATGCTCTTTATGGCCATATGTGGCCATTGCTGATCTACAGAAACACAATGAATATTTGTATGTTAATCTTGTATCCTGAGACTGGGTTGAACTCACTTATTAGTTACGGGATTTGTGTGTGTGTGTATTCCGTAATTGTCTATGCAAATAGTCATGTCATCTGCAAATAAAGACAATTTTATTTCTTCCCTTCTGGTATGTATGCCTTTTCTTCCTCTATATTTCTGTTTTTATTTATTTATTTATTTATTTATTTATTTATTTATTTATTTATTTGAGGGAGTCTTGCTCTGTTGCCCAGGCTGGAGTGCAGTGTTGCGATCTTGGTTCACTGCAACCTCCACCTCCTGAGTTCAAGCGATTCTCCTGCCTCAGCCTCCCAAGTAACTGGGACTACAGGTGTTCACCACCACACCTGGCTAATTTTTGTATTTTTAGTAGAGATGGGGTTTCACCATATTGGTCAGGCTGATCTTGAACTCCTGACCTCGTGATCCACCCTCCTTGACCTTCCAAAGTGCTGGGATTACAGGCATGAGTCTCCACGCCCAGCCTCCCTATACTTCTTTATTAAATGAGCTAGAACTTCCACAGATATGTTGAATAGAGGGTGAGAGTGGAAATTCTTGCCTTGTTTCTGAACAACAGAGGAGAAGCAATCAGGCTTTTATGATAGGTAGCAACAGGTTTTTTCATAGGTAATCTTTTGTCAGGTTGAGGAAGTTCCTTTCAATTACTAGTTTTCTGGTAGTTCTTCATTATGAATGAATGGTGAATTTATTAAACAACTTTTTCTACATCAATTAATAAGATTATATAGTTTTTCTTTAGCCTATTAGTATGGTAGATTACCTTGATCAATTTTCAGATATTGAAGCAGCCTTGTACCTCTGGTATAAATCCTACTTGGTCAGTGTATAATTCCTTTTATATATTGTTGAATTGTTGAATTCAAAATATTTGCTAATATTTTGTCAAGAATTCTTGTATCTGTCTATATGTTTATGAAGGACGTTCGTTTGTAGTTTTTTTTTTTTTTTTTTTTTGCCTTTGACTTATTATTAGGGCAATACAAGCTTCATTAAATGATTAAGAGAGTGTTTCCTCCTCTTCTATTTTTTGAAAGAGATTGTGCAGAAATGGTGTTGATTCTCCTTTAAACATTGGTAGATGGCACACGGGATACAGAAATACCAAACACCCCCGCCTCCTCTTCCATTTTAAACATTGGTAGAATTTTCCAGTAAAACCATCAGTGTCTGGAGATTTCTTATTGGGAGTCTATTTAATTACATATTGGATTTTCTTAACAGTCATAAGGCTATTCTAGTAATTTATTTCTCATTTGGTGAGTTTATGGTTTTTGAGGAATTAGTCCATTTCATCTTCATCTGTCAAATTTATGTGTGTTGAGTTTCTCATAGTATTCCCTTATTATTCTTTTGATATAAGTCTGCAGGTCGTTAATGATACCTCTTGTTTCATGTGTGGTACTGGTAATCTGTGTTTTCTCTCTCTTTTCTTTTCCAGGCTTATAGAGGTTTGTCCATTTTATTTATCTTTTCCAAGAACTAGTTTTTTGTTTCATTAATTGTCTATGTTTTTATGTTTTCAATGTTATTGATTCCTGCTCTTACCTTTATTATTCCTTCCTGATTTTAGTTATATTTTGTTCCTCTTTTCCTAGGATCTTGAGATAGGAGCTTATATTCTTGATTTGAGAGTTTTCCTTTTTTCTAATATATCCATTCAGTGCTATAAATTTCCCTCTCAGAACTGCTTTAGTTGTGTCCTCCGACATTTTATATGATGTACTTTCTTTTTCAATCAGTTTGAGATATATACACACAGAGACGTGTGTGTGTGTGTGTGTGTGTGTGTGTGTGTGCATTCCTGGATATTTCCTATTTGACCCATGGATTATTTAGATGTATATTGATTATATTCCAATTGTTTGGGGATTTTCCTGTTAACTCTCAGTAATTTTTAGTTTGAAAATACTGTGGTCTTAAAATAGACTTTGCATGACTTCAAATATTTTTAAATTAGTTGAAGTTTGCTTTGTGGCCCAGGTTTTGGTTTATCTTGGTAATTATTCTGTGGGCATTTAAAAAGAATGTGTATTCTGCTGCTGTCGAGAATAGTGTTCTATAAATGTCAATTAAATCTTGTTGGTTGATGATGTCAAGTTTTTCTACATCTTCGCTGATTTTCTGTCTGTTGTTTTATCAATATTAAGAGGGGAGTGTATCTAATGATAACCTGAAATATGTAACTGGAATGCATAGGCACAAATCATATCAGAAGCCAAAATGTAGAGTGGACATCAGTCAACATAACATATTTGTGCATGAGCTGAATATCAGCCTTGAATACATGTCAAGAGGTATGGAAAAAAGATGACACTTTGATAAGTACTAAGTAACTAGATTCAATAAAATGTAATGACCAGTAGAGTGTGAGATGCAAGGAAAATGAACTTAAGAATCATTCGCAGATTCTCAGTTTGCATTACTGCATGAATGGAGGTAACATTACCAGAAACACAGAGTGCGCTGAAGGAAATATGGTTTGCAGGGTGGGGTGGAGATACAGAACTCAGTTCATGTCATCTTGAGCATAAGATGTATAAAGACTATTCAGAGATGTCTAGCAATAGGTTAGTACTCAGCAGGAAAGTCAGATATAAAAAGGGGATTTAGGAGCCATGATTTAATTAATGGTCTTCAAATATAACTGCTTGGAGATTATCCAGGAAACGTAAGCAGAGTAAGAAAATAGAGCAAAGACTATGATCCTGCTAAACTCTAATGTTTAGGACCAAAGTGAAAGAAACAAAGAGAAGAAAAGAACAAGCTGTCAGGATGGAAGGAAGAAAACGAGGAGTAGAATTTAATTCAGTTCCACAAGTATTTGTTAATTGTGTAGTATGTGCTATGCACTGTGCTGTGAAACTGGCTTTTATCCTCTTCTAGATGATAGCCTCTTCTAGATATAAACGTATCATTTCAGTACAGTGTGGCCAGCTCAGTGACAGACATATGCTCGAAAGCAACAGGACCACAGAAAGAGGCACTGCACATGGCCCAAGATCGTGAGAGGAAACTTTCAAGACATAGTAACATCTAAGCAGAGTCTACAAGGAGAGTAGGAGTTAACAAGAAAGGAAAGAAGGAGGAAAGTCATAGCAGATAAAAGAAACAACATGAACATTAGAAAAGGAGCGTGGAGCTCAACAGAGAGGAAAGGATCACCTAAAAGAATGGTCAGTAGGGCTGAACTCTAGTAAGAGAAAAAATAAATTCAGATTAAAGAAGGCCCTTTGACTTTGTCACTTATGAAGTCACTGGTGACCCCATCTGCAGCAGTTTCTATGAAATGAAGTGAACATAAATCAGACTACAGTGAGATAAGGAGTGACTGAAAGAACATGAGGTTCAGGAATGTGGGCAGGATATTTTTTCAAGGAACTTAGTGGAGAAGAAAATAAAGATGGCCTAGCTGATGCAGCCATAAAAAAGGATGAGTTCATGTCCTTTGTAGGGACATGGATGAAGCTGGAAACCATTATTCTCAGCAAATTATCGCAAGGACAGAAAACCAAACACTGCGTGTTCTCACTCATAAGTGGGAATTTAACAATGAGAACACTTGGACACAGGAAGGGGAACATCACATACCAGGGCCTGTCATGGGGTCAGGGGGAGGGAGTAGGGATAGTATTAGGAGATATATCTAATGTAAATGACCAGTTAACGGGTGCAGCACACCATCATGGCACATGTATACATATGTAACAAACCTGCACGTTGTGCACATGTACCCTAGAACTTAAAGTATAATTTTAAAAAAAAAGAATGTAATATATTGCCTGGCATATAATAAGTGTTATGCAAATGTTTGTTACATAAATAAAAGGAAAGATCTGAAAAAAGAAAAAACTTGATGGCATAGCTAGAAGTAGACAAAGGTCTAAAAGACTTGGTTTTATGATCAGAGAAAGTTAAAGACATTTATAAGTTGTAGAAAACAAGCCAGAGTACATATACACCATGGAATACTATGCAGCCATAAAAAAGGATGAGTTTGTGTCCTTTGTAGGGACATGGATGCAGCTGGAAACCATCATTCTCAGCAAACTATCGCAAGAACAGAAAATCAAACACCGCATGTTCTCACTCATAGGTGGGAACTGAACAATGAGATCACTTGGACTCGGGAAGGGGAACATCACACACCAGGGCCTATCATGGGGAGGGGGGAGAGGGGAGGGATTGCACTGGGAGTTATACCTGATGTAAATGATGAGTTGATGAGTGCTGATGAGTTGATGGGTGCAGCACACCAACATGGCACAAGTATACTTATGTAACAAACCTGCACGTTATGCACATGTACCCTAGAACTTAAAATATAATAATAATAAAAAAAGAAAACAAGCCAGAGTGCAGAGAAAAGGTTTTAAATTGTGGCTTACTTCAGTCAATTATTCACACAACAAATATTTATAGAGCATCTACACTCTACTTGACCAAATCATTCCAACATAGAAACAAACAACCCTCTATCACAGTGTTAATATCATGTTTTAAATAAAATTGAGAAACAATAAAAGCCCATGGTAAATAGTGCAAAACATGTATCTCAATTCTAAAGCAGCTTAATACTTATAACCACAAACACGTAGCATCTTTGGCTTTGTCATATTTATGTAACCAATGCCACAATTCAATATAAATATTCAGTATAGAGGTTTAATTTGTTTACTTCAAGAGAAATGATTTTAATTAAAAAATTATATTACAAAGACAATGGTATGAAATGATTTGTCAAGATTATTTTGTTTTAATTATTACAAATACCTAAATGCATATTCAGTATGCAAGATAGAAAAGCACTATACAAAAGATGTAGAGTAGTATATGAATTCCCAAAAGCATATCAAGTCTGCAAGATATAAAAGCATGATACAAAAGTGTAGAGTAGTATATGACGGTTTAATACTTGTGTCAAAGTCAACCTTAATATTTCTTAGCATTCAGAGACAGAAAACCAGCCAGTTAAAAATGAAAGAACACAAATGGTCTTTAAGTGATGATGAGGCCTGGAGTATTCCAGAAAGATTGAGAATAGCCTCTCATGTTTTCAAATTCATCGACTTGCAGAAATTTAAGACTGCAAATTAACTTGAAATCATTTAATACTATTCTCCACACCCCACATATAAAATTCCCTTTACTTCACAATCCTTATCTGGTATTGACAGAACACTTACGTGAAAGAGAGCCTTATATTTGAGAAGTTGTCCATTTGTTCTACTGCCAAGCATTTAAATTTGTCTCTGATTATTCCCAAAATATAACCCTCTGTAACTCTGCATTACAAGACAACATAATTTATATGTAGCAACTTTTTAAACATCAAAATATTATTATAGTATCTGCACATTAAGTGTATTATTTGTCAGACTAGTCATTCCTAATTCCTTCTTTTTTTTTTTTTTTTTTTTTTTTTTTTTTTGAGATGGAGTCTCACTCTGTCACCCAGACTGGAGTGCAGTGGTGCAATCTCTGCTCATTGCAACCTCCGCCTTCCAGGTTCAAGTGATTCTCCTGCCTCAGCCTCCTGAATATCTGGGATTACAAACATGCATCACCATGTCCGGCTAATGTTTGCATTTTTAGTAGAGACCGGGCTTCACCATGTTTGGCAGGCTGGTCTCGAACTCCTGACCTCAAGTGATCCACTTGCCTTGGCCTCCCAAAGTTCTGGGATTATGGGCGTAAGCCAATGTGCCCAGCCCACCTCTTTCTTGTATACATTATTTTCATGCTACTCTGTTATTTCAGATCCTTGCTTTTTTTTTTTTTTTTTTTTTTGAGGTGGAGTCTCACTCTCTTGCTCAGGCTGGAGTGCAGTGATGTGATCTTGGCTCACTGCAAGTTCTGCCTCCCGGGTTCAAGCCATTCTCCTGCCTCAGTCTCCAGAGTAGCTGGGACTACAGGTGCCCACCGCCACACTCAGCTAATTTTTTTTTTTTTTTGTATTTTTAGTAGAGACGGCGTTTCACTGTGTTAGGATAGTCTCGATCTCCTGACCTTGTGATCTGCCCGCCTCGGCCTCCCAAAGTGCTGGGATTACAGGCATGAGCCACCACACCCAGCCTTTCAGATGCTCTCTAGTAATTTAGTGATTTTTTAAAATCATCTTGGTTAAACTGAATACAAATTTTCAAATGTGGAAGAGTAAAGTAAGATTATATCATTGTACATGGTGAGTAATTTTTAAAAACAGTCCTACCAACAGCTTAAGTTATGGATGCTATAATACCCAGAGATTTGACTACATAAACTATACCAACCCAAATTTTCCCTATTTCATTTCTGTATTTTTTAATTTAAATATAAAACTGTAAAGATTTATGTATTTTTCCATCTTGTTAAATTTGTCCCAAAAGTCCAAGGTCATTTTGAAAGATAATATAGCAAACTACTATATTAGTTATCCCTCCAAGACTTCGATCTTCTACAGATCTGATAGGTATGTTATTCTAAGTCTTTATACAAGACATTGATAAAGGTCAATGGAATAGGCATATAAAGGAAATTTTCTGTACACAAAGAAATCTTCTTCCTAGGTGACACTGATACATTCATCGAATTTTTAAACAATTATTTATTCAGCTATAAATCTGGTCAGTCTATATTCCTATGCCTTATACACAGAGCTTTATTAGAAATCAAGGAAAGTTATTTATTTAAAATTGAAACAACATGACTTTGGAAATCCATGAATCCTATGAAAATAAAAAAGGTGAATCTACATTGCTCGCCTTGTGACAACTATTTTCTAGGACTCTAAAATCAGTATCAGTTTGCCAGTAATTTCTAGAAATCTGTTAGGGATAGATATAAAGCTTGTTTTTGTGTGTTCTTCAGAATTTAATTCTGAATGTTCAACAAAATTAAAATAACTGGCTAATATTTCCTACATATCCCTTTCTCTTTTGAAATTATATTTTTAACTGGAAGAAGATAATAATAATGTCCCCTGCCCCACCCCAATTTTTCTGATCCTACTCAGGACTGCTTCATGAACAGTTTTAATAAAATAAATAGTATCTATATGTGGTATTAATTTTACTTTATTACCTCATATAAAACTGTTGTGTTCCCATGGAGAAGAGGTCCATAGCAGATATAGGAATGTCCAACAACCCAGCCTAAGTCAGAAGCTGCCCACCACACCTAAAAAATAAGATAATAAAATGCATATATTTTATTCAGAGAATGTTATGTAATGTGAATTTAAAACCACGATTACCTCTCCAGGTTGAAGTCCATATATGGAAGACATTGACCAGTTTAGCATGACAGCGTATCCCCCAGTGGGTCTAACCACACCCTAAGGAGAGAAAAAGTGAAGTTAAAATCAATAAACAATGTGTAAAAACACTCTCTATCTTCATAGCATCCACTTTAAAAGTTCCTGGTCAAAAGTATTTTATATATTAGCTACAAGTTACTTTGGCTTTTATAAAATTATCTTTGAATCATTATTTCTTTGGGTCTTTTAATAGTCACCACAAAATAATTGTCTTTATTAGTACCATTTTTAGAATCCATTCTCACATTATTAGTCTTCTAAAGAAAACATGATTTCACAAAATTACATGCAATACAAACTTTTCTAATAGCACCACACATTATCAACACTACATTTTCAGACGTATTTCCAGAACAAAAATTAGTGTGAAGAAAGGTAAAATGTAGTTATATGCCTCAAATACAGACTAACATAAGGACCTCTGTTTCTTAAGATGATTAAATAATAATAGCTGCTTAGAGGAAACAAAGTCATAATGTAACTGAAATCTCATTGCAACACTTCACTGAGGATCATGCAAGCACACTTTAAAGCTGAGCAATTCTTTCATTATGAACTCTAGAACTCTTAAGGATGAATTCCAGTGAATTGAATTTAGATTAAAAGATTTGTCTTATATTGCATTTTGGACAAAAGTAGGGATCGTCATATCATTGTAGTACAGTTTTCACAAATCAGTTTCAAGTAGTTTTCCCCAACACTGGGAACATATTCAACCTCAATACAAGACTAATATTTGAACACTGGATACAAATGTCACCATAAATAAGAACTAATAGTAAATTTAATAATTAAGTTCATGTATTGTTTTAAAAAACGTTAATTGTCATTGGCTCAGTAAGACATAACTGAGTGAATACTCAGAATGAGTCGGTGAACACCTGCTGAGAGATAGAAGGTATATTCCACTCACATGTATTTTGAAGCATCTTTTAGTACAACAATTATAACTGCTCTATGCAAAGAAAAAAAAGTGATTTTTATGAAAGGGCAAACATGGATGTAATCAATAACTGTGCTATTAATTATGCTTTTTGGCATAGCGCTGCACCTTAACACACATACACAACTCAGGAAAATGAAACAGAAATTGACTTTCCATTAGTTACTAAAATTGCTGCTCTCCTCAGGTGCCACTAATAAAACATAGGCATCATGCTGTGGAACATTATTTTATTCACCAGTAACAACACCTGGTCTCTTAGCAAATATCAGATGCAACTTTGTTGGTATTTGAGAGCTATTTTCTAGGTCGTATGACATGGTTAGCATGCAGCTGGCCCTCTTGATCTCCATGGGAACATTAGACATTCTAAGCCCCATGCCAGTAGGTTTTACACATGCACTTTCCCATGTAAACGAAACAGTTATTTTCCCACTATATCCTATCCTATCTCCCATGCACTTTGCTAGTTTGTTCTATTGAGATCTTTTCCTATGGCTAAACAGATTGATTGAATCTGGTATTAATCAAACTGCAAACACTTCATAAAAACTATTCGTTTTACAGGCTAGAAAAAGTAGTTTTTTGTAGACAATACGCTGTCCATGTGTTATGACAGATAGTGATACTTAATATCAGTAATAATTTCACTTAAAAATGTTTTAAAATTTTCTCTCCATCCTACATGTCCCTGCATTTAGAACCCATTTTTATCAGTAACTCTAAATATTATTATAACTAGGTAAATGTTTAGACCATATGGTACAGAGGGTAAGATGCATTGACTAGAAATGATGACAAGAAATAAAAGGCGAGGGAAGACATAACTGAGCAGTAATTCAATTGTAAAACCTGAAAGATAAATGTAAAGGATAAGTTGTCAAATTTCTATTTACCTCTCAGATGAGTACTTCTTCAAACGACATTTACCAATGTCACTCTGTCTGTAAATTAGTGAATACTTAAACCCATCCGACCAAAAAAAGAGACTTAAAAATGAGACCATGCATGAAAAAGCATTTGAAGTTGTAAAGGCTAAAATTTAATATCTCATTAACAATATTATTTCCTTAGTTCTAGCAATTATTGCTTTATATTTTACCCTGTGCTCCTATCAGTCAAAAGGCATAAATGTCAAAATAATTAGAGGTTGCCATCAAAGATTCTCATTTAAAACAATTAAAATGAAGCTGAAGGAATGAGAAGAGCCATAATTTATGTTTTTCATTAGTCATTGATACCCACTTACTTTTATTTTTTAAAGAATGAGTATACAAATTTTAATCAAGCATCTTTTTACCATTTATTAATCTAGACTCTAGATCTGCAATTTGGTCTTGCCTCCCAAATGCTCAGATAATACAGTTTCAAATTTCTGGGTATTTGATATGGTGCAGAATAAAGAAACACATAGTTTCATATTCTCCAGGTTCACCTTTTATAAGAGGTTTGAAAGCACAAAAAACACAAAGGTTACATTTCAAGAGAATTTCTTTAGCATAAATATTAATTTGTGACAAAAATAAGATGATAAAGCATTTTTGTTTCCTGTTTATAATCACATTATCCAGGTAATGAAAATTAAAATGCAAAAGAGAAACACCATTCAGCCTCTGAAAACACATAAATTATGCTCCAGAAAACAAATCATTATACTATAACTAAGCAAATTTTGTTGGAAACTAAAAATACCACTTTTACAGTAGTAGATCTGAATATGAAGTAAAAATACTCAACACCAATGCTTACCTCTAAAACACAAACCTTCTTCATTTTAGTCTTTTGAATCTCTATTATTTATTATTACCTTCTATATGTGCTTTTTTCTTTTCCTTTGAGAGGGAGTCTTGCTCTGTCACCCAGGCTGGAGTGCAGTGGCATGATCTCACTCACTGCAACCTCTGCCTCCCAGGTTCAAGCGATTCTCCTGCCTCAGCCTCCCGAGTAGTTGGGACTACACAGGCATGCCACCATGCTCAGCTAATTTTTTTTTTTTTTTAGTAGAGACAGGGTTTCACCATGCTAGCCAGGATGGTCTCGATCTCCGGACCTCGTGATCTGCCCTCCTCGGCCTCCCAAAGTGCTGGGATTACAGGCATGATGCACCGCGCCCGGCCTCTCTATGTATTTATACTCTACCTACCTTAAAAGTCAAGTCATTAGATGATCTAATATATTCTCATAAATACCCTGTAACCTGCCAATATGCTGTTCTGATCTTTTGGTAGGATCAGTCATAATTCTTAAAGATGTCTGGGGAACTTGAAAAATATCCAGATGGGACTAGCACTCTGTGCCCTGAATAAAGACATGAAAGTGAATGCTATCTCAGAAATAGGAATGGAAGCAATATGAAAGTGCTCTCTTTTGGGATGGGGGCACAAATGTAATGTTCATGGTGTTTAAAAAATTCAATCAGTGCAAGTACAAGTAAAGGCTGAATATTAGTTTCTCAGAAATGGTACCACAAAGTTATCACAGATAGTTCTTCATAATTTCCAGCTTACTGTGCTACTTTTGAAGACAAGTAAAGTCAAAGACTGCCATAAATGGGGCCATTAAAGTAAAACAGAAAACATGTTAGTATAAATGTTGTGTGCAGTTTTGGTTGCCACAACTTGAAAAAGAAAAATACAATTGCAACAACAGGTGTTGTAGAAGAGGAGGGAAGCCTGAAATGTGTGGTAAGATTAAGAATTTGGGGCCGGGCGCGGTGGCTCAAGACTGTAATCCCAGCACTTTGGGAGGCCGAGATGGGCGGATCATGAGGTCAGGAGATCGAGACCATCCTGGCTAACAAGGTGAAACCCCGTCTCTACTAGAAAATACAAAAAAACTAGCCAGGCGAGGTGGCAGGCACCTGTAGTCCCAGCTACTCGGGAGGCTGAGGCAGGAGAATGGCCTGTACCTGGGAGGCGGAGCTTGCAGTGAGCTGAGATCCATCCATTGCACTCCAGCCTGGGTGACAGAGCAACACTCCATCTCAAAAAAAAAAAAAAAAAAAAAAAGAATTTGGGATTCTTCATTGTAAAAATGTAAGCTTTTTTTTTTTCTAATGGTCTTTGAATATCTGAGAGGCACATCCCGAAATACTGAGAGTAGAAAAGTTTAGAGTACATGACAAAACTTCCTATTTCTTACATTAAGTCCCTCTATCATTTATTTTGTAATAAAGAATCATACAAGGCAAATACATATATATTTACATATGTAAAATGTCTATTCACATATACACATGTAAATATATGCATGTATACATGCATGTGTACATATTTATATCCTTACATATATGTGTGTATGTATATCTGTGTGTGTGTGTGTGTGTGTGTGTGTGTGTGTATCAATTCAGCCTGACAAGAAACAATAGAGGGGGAAAATAAATTTTACTTGAAGGAAAGAAAAGAAACCCATCACCAAATGATGGCAGGTGTCAGAGAAAAAAATGAATCGTTCTGATTGTTTAAAAAATCTAACACATCAGCACTAAACCTTGTTTTGGTCGTGGTTTGACAGATGGCACCCCCTATTTCTAGAGTAAGCCTCCACCCCTTTTCTAAACCTGATGAACTCTAATGTCTTCACCAGGAGTACTTCAAGACGTTGCAAAAATACCACCTTTTCTGGGAACTTTCACCCCATCCTATTATTTGTGTCAAATGTCTTTCAGGTCCTCTTTCACAGCCCTCAGGGCCTGCAAACCTCATCAGAGAACTGATATCCCCACCTGGTGCTGTGCCTTCTCCACCACTTTGAGCACAACACCTTTGTATCTTCAGCACAGTGTCTGGGGTAGAATAGGCATTTACTACATTTGTTGACTGTCTAAATGAATGAACAGTTGAGTGTATAAATCCATATGAACAATACAATTATGTTAACAAATACTCTTTGTTCAGTAGAAACCCTCGACACTTGTAGAATTTAGTGAACCTTGAATCTTCTTAGAAGGCATAAAATGTTTCCATTTGGGATATTTCATCAAACAGGAAATATCTTGATACAGGTTTTCAGATGATTCTGAAGCTATGTCCATGGAGGATATTTTGGCAGTTGTATAATTTTTTGTCGATCTGAACAACTGTGAGCTAAGGGGCAAAGGTGCAACCAGTTCAGCACTTTAACTGAAAGAGCGTACCACAGATTAAACAAAAAAGGTCACTGCTCTTTTATATTTGACTTTCATTCTCCTTTTTTTTTTTTTTCTAGGGCAGGAAATAGTATTAAGTCACTTAAACAGGAATAAAGTTACATAAATTTTGTAAGTCCACATCAGGACAAAAGGTCTTATCTACCACTTTCTTGTCATGTTTTCTTTTCAATCTTTTCCTTTTGATTTCTTTCCCCTTGTTTTCTTTTGACACTGAACTTTTCTTCTTTCTTTTTTTTTTTTTTTTGGTTATCACAATCCCTTTATCAAACCGAATAAGATGCATATTATGATCACTAAATCTCCCATACCTGAAAGGACATCTCATCCAGATGAGGGATTCTTTTATCATGTAGTGCTTTGAACTATCTCAAAGATAGGCACCCAAACCAAACAGAATAGAAGCCCACAACAAAACAGAAATGTATGCAAAGAAGCTCAGATGTGGTTGCTGGAATATTTACAGCAGCTAACAGATTAACCTGTCATACAGCAACTTGACAACTCCAGAGTTGGCAAATGCCGATATGCAAATATGCCCTAAATATATCTACAAATTCTAACCAAAGAACAGACTGCCTTATGTGTGTTTTATATTTGAGAAACAAGCATTTTTAGGCAGAAGAGTTTTTTTATGAGCTCACAACATTATTTTTCCTCATGAAGATCAGGAATTGAGGAAACAAACCATATGATGACATCATATTTATATCTAAATGCTTCATTAATGCATGTGTGTTTATTTTTCCTATACTTACATTCTGTGGATCCCAACATTAAGATTTTAGGTACTATTAATCCTGATTATACCTATGAAAAATGAAATGAGAATGGTATGAATAAGGAGGTGTCCAAGAAGCTGACTTACTAGAGAAGTAAGAGATCATTCAACAAATATTCTGAGGCTCTACATGGGTCAAATTTTAATGTTAGTGCTACAGTGGATCCAAAAAGGAAAATGTGTATTCTAAGACCTCAGAGGACATTCATTGTTAAAAAAGTAAATTAATAAAAACTAATATGTATAAGATAGGTTAAAATAAGTGCCATAAAAACTAACATGTATAAGATAGGTTAAAATAAGTGCCATAAAGGTCTGTTGGTAATGTAAAATTTAAAGCAATTTCAATTCTAAAGTCCACTGGAGGGAAGAGAGAGTTAAAGAGATAACTACCTTCTTTTGCCATTCTGTATGTGTTAACTTTGCAAAGCCCACTCACTCACACAATTTAATCACCGGTCCTGTACCCCAATAACCTACAAGGGTCTATCTCCAACCGCATATGTATAACTCTTGGGCTAAGACTCTCATTACCAACTCTTGACTGGGCATCTTCGTGTTAAATGTCCTGAAGACACATCATGCTCAGCATGTTAAAGACTTTTAGTTTCCCTAGCCTCAAACCATCCTTCTGATTCTATTTCAATGAATATTCAAAAGCACCCTCATATGTTCTCACATTCAAAGTCTTACACTTCTAACATTGAACCAAATCTGATTCCTCCCTATTAGGTATGCTGTCCTATGTAAACTTCCAAACTAATTAAACAGCCTGAAAACTAATCTCTTTGTCTCCTTTGTGTGTAGTCAACTATCTTCCCAACTAAATGACCACCTTCTATCTTGCATCACCTGTATTCATACCTTGTTCAATCCCACTAGACTAGAAGGACTATACTTTACTCATAGTTGTATCTGTTCTAGCACAGGATGAGCACTCCATACAAACACATTAAATTGAGTCAAATTCAATGTGGGTGCAGAAATCTCCACACAATTAAAGCCCTCTCAAATTTATTGAAATAGATTGTCTTCAGGATGGTACATCAGGAGGAAAATGAGAACGATAGAAATATCAAAGGATCTTCCATTTAGGCACTGAAAGGAATCCAGAAAAGAACCTCTCAGAGAAAAACTGCGCCAGGCGCAGTGGCTCACGCCTGTAATCCCAGCACTTTGGGAGGCCGAGGTGGATGTATCACAAGGTCAGGAGATCACGACCATCCTGGCTAACACAGTGAAACCCCGTCTCTACTAAAAATACAAAAAATTAGCCGGGCATGGTGGCAGGTGCAGGTAGTTCCCAGCTGCTCGAGAGGCTGAGGAAGGAGAATGGCATGAACCTGGGAGGTGGAGCTTGCAGTGAGCCAGCCTGGGCAATAGAGCGAGACTCACTCTCAAAAAAAAAAAAAAAAAAGAAAGAAAGAAAAGAAAGGAAAAACCTGTAGTAGCTAGGGTCCTTCCTTATTTGGAACCACTTTTCAATCTAATACTCTGTGTATTGCTTTTATTTTATTTCTACTACACTAGCAAGTCAGCTTTTAATTTCTGAAAACCTTTTCTTCTGCCCATCCCATGAGATCCTACTCCAGGTCACAGTGAATTTCAGTGACTTAAAGTCTTGAGGTAGCACAAATGTTTTTATAAGATTTCTTCAGGCTTTTAAGAAACTAAATTTTTAAAAATTAAGTTATACTGTGTTTTCAGGGTCAGGAGTTTTCTCTCATGTTGATACTTTTATATTAGATCATAACTTTCCTGAGTTCTCTTTTATTTTATAGCCAAATGTTCAGTTGGACTCCAGGTGGCGAGTATGCAAGGCAGAATTGGAAAAAGTTGAGGTTAAGAATTATGTCCAGCAGATTATTTGGCATGCTTCAATAAATAAATCTTCCAATCTCCAATATGCAGAAATATTTTTCAAGTCACTCGAGTTGTAACAAAATCATAAGGCTTCAATTCTACAATGAAACAAATATCTTCATGTGTGTGCATCTATGTATGATTTCAACAAAAATTTATTGAGCACCAACTACATACAAAGAACAATGGTAGACCAAAATATACTAAAACATGACCTGTGTCCTCAGAGAGAATATATTCCCCTACGAAAAGTGTTCCTTTTCACAAGCAAGGCTTACATGGAACATCTTAAATTTCCTTTTAAAAAGCTAACTAATCAAATAGAACCACTATTTTAAGATGATTAAGAGACGACGTTTTCAGAACACTGATGCTACAGTAATCTAACAGTAATGAAGAAGTCACTCTCCTCAAGGATAAGAATGATTATGAAAGTCCCTTCTCCTACTAAAATTCTACAATTCAGTGAATATTAAACCACCTAATAAAGATGAATAAGGAAAATTATACTGTTATCCTTTATAAGGGTCTATGAAGAAACAGTGTTATTCGGAGATACCAGGCAAAAGTGGTATTTGTTGATATTTGACACATTAAATGAATATTGATGCTTTCAACTTTGCTTTGTAAAAACATGTTTCATGGTGAACAGATTTAAAAATCCTTGAATGTCTTCCATGCTGTAAATCAAATAGGTCAATACTTTGGACAAACTGCCTCTGTTCAAACTGCCTAGGTCAATTCTCTAAATCACATTCATAATAAAGAATTGAATTCCCCTAGATGAAAAAATCAATTCTACACTGCATGAAACTTATACCTCAATTTAAAAGAATAAAAATATCTTATTTGAAATATATTTTTATATAATGTTATTAAACCAACTGATATTCAATCAAACATCTACTAAAGCAATTGTATATTTCTAGCATTTGAGAAAATTCTGGAAGAAATGAGAGCAAAATGTTTGATGTTAAATAATAAATGTTTTTATATTTAGCACTAGGCACAAAATCTCTTTAAGATATAAAGTAACTGTGTCAGGTGAGATCACGCCACTGCACTCCAGACTGGGCACAGGAAAAAAAATAAAAGCAAATGAAGTAACTCTCTAAACTTCAAAGTAAAATCTGCAAACATTTCCAGTCAGTGATCAAACATTCTTGGTGCAAAGTAAATCTGCTGCTATAGATAGTTATCCCTCAGAGAGTGAGTACCTTAGGTAACCCCGTTGTGCCAGATGTGTAAAGAACGTACAGTGGGTGTTCTGAAAGAACAGGAACACAGTCATGTGATTGGGCTTTTGCCATCTCTTCATCCCAGTCAAGGTCACGACCTGGAGCCAAAGGAACCGCCTCCTACACAGGAAAAATATAAGAGTATGTACTGTAATAGGAGATTAAATCAAGAGAACAAAAAGTAGCTAAATCTATGTAAGTCCGAGCATCTGACTGAAAATCTAAGCCTATAATGGCGCTAAACATCAGATTTATGACTAAAAAGCTCAAGTTCATGATTCAACATAAATGTTTATAAAAAGTCCAAAGGTTTTATATTCACTTCAACTAAACTGACAAAAAAACATGTTTCATTTAAATCTAGAGATATCCTTTAGAAATTCAGTATAATGTAGTAATGTTTCCATCAACACTCATAGCTTAATTAACAAGGTTTCATGTTTTTATAGATGTATGTACACTAATAACTTTATAAACTAATTTTTATTTTCCATAGCCTATTTCTTTTACTTTGCATTTATCATCTTTACAATGATGTGTCAACTAAGCTAATAAATTTCTCTTCATACAATGGCCTTTAGGAGTAACACCACAGCTACCTTTCCAAATAAGAAAACATTAATTCTTCTTCAGGAGTAGGGAAGAATTCTACTATTGCTTTTTGAAGACTAAAATCCAGTATTGAAATTTAGTCAGAGTCTGTGATATATCCAAAATACGATCCAAATTTTACTCCTTCTAGATCATTCATTATTGTGGGAGAAATATTTTTTTCCTTTTTTTGTTTCAAGAACCAGGCTCTGTGTTGTAAACTTTGTGATAATAGAGTCATGAGTTAAACAGATACATCTTTAAAGAAATTAAACAGACTTCTTTAAAAACAGTGACAATGAAATGACCAGATGGGTGAAAAGCAGGGAAGTGGCTGATGGAAAAGTTACTCTGATGGGGAATTACAACTATTTAAGTAAAGTTAATGCCCATTAAAAGTCTGTTTTTTTCTTAGATGTTAGCTGAGCTCAAGATCACACATCAGGAAGTTTATAATTGGCGAACATGTTAGCATAAGCACAAGCAAAGTTATATAACCCTCAATGAAAGTTAATGCGATCTACTATCTAGAGATGTGTGTAACCATTTCATTAAAGTGATTCCTGAGATAAGCCCAAAGATTGAAAAATTTAGAAAAGACACTTCCATTTTCTAGGTTGCTTAATACATTAATCATGGTTGTAAAAACTGTTCATATATTTAAATAGGTACATTTACCAATTAATACTCCAAGATAACATCACAAATATGATGCCTGTATGAATAAACACATTTATAGCTAACACATTTATAGCTGAATTGAAGACCCTTCATCAAGTTGAAGTTTCAGGCCAAACTGCTTTCTCCAGCCCCACCCTGATAGGCACTGGCTCTGCCATTTAGATAAACAAAATAGTTGATTATGACCAAATTATATGTTTCCATTTCTTTTTATACAATGGATAAAAGCAACTAATTGCAAATTATCAAACTTTTGACAACACAGAGATCTATAAAAATCATCACACTGCAAAATAAAAACATCAATTAAGTGATCACAACAATAATTACAGGGTTGATAATTTTTATGGGCCTCTAATGAAATTAGGACTTCAATAAATGGTTATTCTTCAGGCTAAGAAACAGAGGTACATGTAAAGGAGATCTGACAAATAAAGGGAGAAAACAAAACATTTTCACATATATGCATTTACTTCTATAGATATGTCTTTCCTAATTCTTGTAATTCTTAAAAGGCAGTATTGGGAGAGCGTAGGGGTGTAATATCCTTTGATTCCATCACTGCTTGCCTGAAGCTTAGGTGTGGCAGCCAAGTTTTTACCTCCTCTTACAAAAATGCAATCCCGGTTAATAAGACACCCCGCTGAGCCTTTGTGTCTCTCTAAATCCAAAGCAAAGCCATTCCACTGGGCTTAGTTACTGCCTAAACAGCAGGTCTACTAGAAAGAACAAGAGATTTCTACAGCCCTCATCTATATTACAATAGAGGAAAGGGCCTGCAGAAAAAGAGAGAAGCTGAGAAAGTAAGCTAGTTATTGGAGGGGAGCAGGCAGTTAATCTCTATTAAGAAGAAAAGAGAGGCCGGGCGCGGTGGCTCAAGCCTGTAATCCCAGCACTTTGGGAGGCCGAGATGGGCGGATCACGAGGTCAGGAGATAGAGACCATCCTGGCTAACACGGTGAAACCCCGTCTCTACTAAAAAATACAAAAAACTAGCCGGGCGCGATGGCGGGCGCCTGTAGTCCCAACTACTCGGGAGGCTGAGGCAGGAGAATGGCGTGAACCCGGGAGGCGGAGCTTGCAGTGAGCTGAGATCCGGCCACTGCACTCCAGCCTGGGCGGCAGAGCGAGACTCCGTCTCAAAAGAAAAAAAAAAAAAAAAAAAGAAAAGAGAACAGACTTGCATTAGAAAAAACTGAATAAGGAACATTGATATCCTCCATATGCAATGTGTTTATAGTGAAAGAAATATCATATGTCTTTTTGGTTACAAGTCATTAAACTGGAGTTTAAATCCTGGTTCTGCCACTTATTAGCCGTGACTTTGGGCTATGACCTCTCTCCATTACTCAGTTTCTTTATCTCTAAAATAAGGCTAGTAACATCTATTTCATTGGTTTGTTAGAATTAAATAAGAAAAAAATATTTGGAAGTACTTAGCATTGGGCCTAGAACTTAGTACCTCATAAGTTCTGTGCAAACTACATATTAATGTGAACAGCACACATATACTCATATATGCATACACTGTGTGTGTGTTCCTGCCATCCCTCTAAACTGTTCTTACCCAAGGCCTTCTATATTGCTGATTTTGCAATACCTGATTTAAACAGCAAAGAAGCTTTTTTTTAAAAAAAGTGCTTGAGGTCTTCTGAAAGAAACTTAAAATTCTTCTTCAAGATCATAAGAACATTAAAACCATTAAGTGCAGCAGATCATGAACCACAGACTACTAAAACTTTATACAGGAATTTAATGTGGTAATGGGAATTGCTTGGTGGTAATCAAAATGATGTATTTTTAATACTCTGTTCTCATATCTTGTCATTTAAGTATTTTCAAATAAAACTTGTTAAGAGTTCTACAAATTGCACATGATTCTTTAAGTCTTGCAATTTCACTTCTGCAAAAAAAAAAAAAAAAAAAAAACTTAATCTGCTAGAAACCCAAGTTGATGTCAACATAAATAGCTAAAGATTTGCTTGGGTGAAGAAATAAGGTGATCATCTGTTCAAAGTTACAGAAAAAGTACCGTAAATTGTATTCATTGGTATATTACACTGTTCTCCCTTCCTTCATGGATTGCAGAATAATGTATCTACTTAGAATATTCATGTTTTGTTTTCCTGAGCATGGTTTTATTTCTAGCCTAAATACTTTTCTAAATTTTAAGAAGATGTTTGCATTCAAATTAGTCACACCACTCCAAGAGTCAGGAGAGCTGAGGGATTAAGCATACAGTCAGAGTGCATACATTCAAATCTCGACTCTGGAGCTTTCAAACCGGGCAAGTTGCTTTATCTCCGTGTTCACTGGAGTCCTCTTCTATTAAAATAGTAATAATATTATCATCTAGTTAATGGAGTTACCAGGAAGATTAAAAAATATATTCATTAGTAGAATGTCTTATAAATCATACGGTAAGCAGTCAATTCGTGTTTGTTGTTATTATTATTGTTAATATAATCCGAGCTAATTAAAAACACAACAATAGCAGTATACATAGAATCCAATTCATTAATCTCACACATGTTTCTGTGTTTCAGTCTTTTGGTTTTAGGCTAGATTTTCATGAAGTCAGTAGGTCTTATTCATATTTTTTTAGAAATAACAATGACATTCAGCAATATACTTAATAGTTTATAAATCAAGTGTATCTTTTAAATGGTAAAAACTAAAATCATTTTTAGCATATTAACATTAGCAAGAACCAAATTCAATATTCAGATTACCATATTTGGACGATTATAAATGAGAATTTTCTCTGGTTTGTGTTGTCCTATTTTTAGCGCTTCTTCTACAAGTGGTACGTACTCTACCCTCCTTCCAGGTTCAATGCCAAATGATGCTGTAACAACCACCTTGGGCTACAATTAAAAAATAATAATGGAGAGAAAGCTTTAACAATGTTAATTAGGGTAATCACAATATTTTAGTTGCGGACTGGCAATTTAACATTTCTAAAGAAATATCTGAATGATTCTGTTTTCTACTGAATGGTATGAAAATGAATAAACCATTTGTAATTGTTATAGACTTAACCACTTCTACATAAATCTCACTTACCTGTTCAAAACTGCATACTCAATGATGTTTTTGACTCATATGTATGAAATGTATAAATCCCTTTCAAATAATTCATTAAGCCAGGTGGATTTGCCATGAACTAGTACAATGCAAATCTTGAGGCCCTTTACTTGCAAAGGCCCCAGTAAGAGCTGGCTGCTGCTGAGGTTGTAGCAGCATTTCATAGGTTTTCTATATGTTTCTCTTCTAAATGCCTAAAGAGACTGCAGCAGAAAAAGACGCAAATCTCCAATAACTTATAATATTTTTTCTAATTCTAAATATATATTCATATTCACCAAATATTACATTATATTATTTTCTTAAAAAGGCTCCCAAATGATTAAAGTTTCAAGCCCCACAAAGCCTAGACCTGCCCCTGTCCTTAAGATACACTTTGTACTCTTTACCTGGCAATTTGCTAAGTCATTCTTCAAGACAAACACAGGTGTAGGCAAAATGTATCCCTGTTGGGAACCACAGCTTATGTCAATCTCTCTTCTTCAGTATATTCTGGACATGCCTCAAATGTTCAGTTGTAGTCAGTGTTCATACATCTCTACTACTGCACAGTAAGCTCTATAAGACCAAGTTTGAATGCCATTTATTTTTGTGTTTCCTATACCTAGCACAGTGCTTGGCATGTCATGAGCTTTCAGCAAACATTTGTGGAACTCATTAATTTGCAGAAAAATAAGTCCTCATATTTTTAAGTATATTGTTTCTTCACTAAGAAATCCAAAACAAAAGAGACAGATAATAAATTATTCAGAGGGCAGAAAATTGACCCAAGGTATTGCATGTATTCCTGAATTCTGATTTCTAGTTATAATACATTTCATCTAGGAAAGGTTTATACTGTGCTAAATATATGCATATATAGTATTGTCTGCTTTTTGAATATAATTTAATATTCATGGAACTGAGGCTCAGTGCAATTACATAGTTTGCCCCAGGTTACAAGTGGCAAAGGCAGAAGGAAGGCCAGTTCGGTCTGGTTGCAGAACGTCTTTCCACCATATCAAGTTGCCTTAAAACAAAAGAGAAAAAAAAAAAAAAGCAAAAAGTCTTGTTTCCTTTTATTATATTTTTAAAGGTCAGACATTTGAAAATAATTCACATTTTAATATCTGTAATATGCACAAAAATAGCTCTAGATAGCATTCCTTAAAATTAGAATTCTGAATAAACAAAAGCAAGCTACATATCAGATTAGGAGCATATATAGAATATATCAAAGTTTGAATAATTTAATAAAGTCAAAATTAGACTTCTCCTCTGAAAAAAATAATTCCTTTCATATTTCTATTAACAGTCTTATTGGAGATATTGAGTCTAGACTGACTTGTTAGAATACATCATTTCCATCTTCTATAAAAATAAAACTTTTTCTTTAGCCTATTTATCTGAAGATCATGACATCAAAACCATTCCTAATTTCAACTACACACTAATTTTACCTAACTATCTCAGATATACATCTCTATCTCCATCTTCTCTCCTTACATTTGACCTGCCCAATTGCCTTATCTATAAAAGCATTTATTGCAGAAACCCCTTAACAAAGGAGTCTTAGGGTGTATGTGTGTGTGTGTGTGTGTGTGTGCGCGCACGTGTGTGTGTGTGTGATGGATGAAAATTCCTTAAATGGTATACCATAACTTTTGTAAATTCTTATTTTTTTTACATATTGTAATTTCCCTATATCTTATCAGAATTTTTTAAAGTTTCATTTGCAAGTCACTGACTGATATTTTTTCCCCAGATTTTCTTCATAGGCATTAACTCAACATGTTTAAAAAGAAGAAAAAAAAAACGATAAAAAGGACCCAGATGGTTTGTCCACAAATCAGCATTCTTATTTTAATAACTAACCTATTACAAAATAAAGTGAGATATGCAAAGCCTGACTCTATATCTAGCACTCAGGGGGGCTTCAGTATATATTACCTCTCTTCCCATTAAGAATGTCTTGTCTTGGGCTTCTAAAATTCTAAAGGTCAACCATCTCGTACTCTGATAGGCAGCTTCCTTCCTGAATCTTCCCAGAGTCCTTTTTCCCCTTCATATTGCCCACCGTTTTACAAACAGATCACCTATCAAAGGTTTTTATTACAGCTTCCAGCTTCACTCCTACTCACATACTGCAAGACCTGCCTCTTCTTAACATTGCTTCAAACGTGACACTCGCCTGTTCAAAAACTTTTACTCGTTAACAGAATCCAGTTCAGACAAAACCCGCCTTTGCAAGCTCACCGTCTCTCACCTTTTAGTCATAATGGTCTACTTACTGTCCTTCCAAATGAATTTTACCGTTTCCTGTCTCTACTGCTTGACTCACATTCTTTTTCTGCCTTTTTGGATCCTAATATGTCATTCTTTTCAACTAGCTGAATCTTAGCCAAGATCTAACTCGAATCTCACCTCCTTCAGGAAGCCTTCTTTGGCCACCCCGACTGAAAGAAAGTGTTCCTTCCTCTAAATCAGGGGTCTGCAAACTATGGTTGTGAGCCAAACCCAGCACAAAGCCTGTTTCTGTAAAATATTATTGACAAATACACACCTATCGTGTACGTGTTGTCTAAGGCTGCTTTTGTGCTACAACAGCAAAGCTGAGTAGGTACAATAGAGATTGTGTCATCCATACTGCCTAAAATATTTACTGTCTGGTCAATTACAGTTAAAATTTTTCTAACTCCTACACTAAATTCATAGATTAATAATAGTTAACATTTTTTAAATGAGTACTATATACCAGACACTGTGCTGTTTTAGATTAAATAGCTCAATGATATTTCACAACAGACTCACTAAATTGTTATTTTTGTACCCCATTCAAACATATACACTTCCTGGATGTATATGGATTGTAAAACTAGTTATATGTCCCATCCATTTGATAAGTATTACTTATTATCCAGTTGCAAAGACAGTATCAGGAACATAGTGGGAGCTTAATCAAATATATGTTGAATGAACAAATTAGTTATTAGTCCTTTTCTTCTATGTCTTATACACCCAAATATATGACAAGCTAAGTTGGAAAGCATACACCTTCTCTTATAGTTTATATTCCCCAAGGCACCCAGCAAGATGTCTTTCACATAGAACTGACTTTAAAACAAATGTGTGATTAACAGATGTACATGAAATAAAAAACATTTTATTTATGTATTTATTTAAATAGCTTGAAGTCTGGGCTTTTAGGGTACCTGTCACCCAAATAGTGTACATTGTATCCAATAGGTAGCTTTTCATCCTTCATCCCCCTTCTAGTCTTCCCCTTTCTGGATTTCCAATGTCCATTATACCACTCTATATGTCTTTGCATACAGATAGCTTAGCTTCCACTTAACAGTGAGAACATGAAGTATTTGGTTTTCTGTTCCTGAGTTGTTTCACTTAGGGTAATGTTCTCCAGTTCCACCCAATTTGCTACAAAAGATATTACTTTATTCTTTCTTATGGCTGAGAAGTATTCCATGGTGCATGTGTGTGTGTGTGTGTGTGTGTGTGTGTATCTCACATTTTCTTTATCCACTCTTCAGTTGGTGGTCACTTAGGTTGATTACATATCTTTGAAATTGTAAATTAAGCTGCAATAAATGTATGCATGTAGGTGTCTTTTTGGTATTTAATATAATGATTTCTAGAAAAAGTATGTATCAACCATCCTATTTGAAGGGAGGCTCTAACAGGTGTAGATCATTCTCAGATGATTCCTCCACAGATGAATATGATTTCCCAAAATAAAGCACTTACCTTTACATGATCAATGCGACTGCTTAGTTCTTTGGAAGCAAATCCTCCAAATATGAGACTGTGGATGGCACCTATCCTTGCACATGCCAGCATGGCATACATTGCCTGTGGGATCATGGGCATGTAGATAACGACAGTGTCACCTTTCTTGATGTCATGCTTGACAAAGACACCAGCCAGCTTGGAGACCTATGCCAAGACCATTAGATCAGTAAAGTGTTTTTTGTATTGTTTCACTAAACTTCTAACTTAAGGTAGTAATACTAGAAGATGATCAGCCACTTGGCAGTAGATTAAAGGAGCCTGAGTAACACGTATTTGATGATGATGATAATGCTTTAGATAGTGATAGTAATAACAATTGTATTATAATCATTAATTATAAACCAACCTACTATTATTATATCACATAAACTTTACGACTTAAGACTGCTTAACTATTCATGTTACAACATTTTTACTGAGCAACTATTATATACCAGATATGGTATGTAAGAGTTGGGAATACAACACTGATAAATGAAAGACACAGAATTGCCCCTGTAAAGCCTGTGTATTGCAAAAGGTGAATCTGTCAGGTGAAGAGAAAAACAAAATAATTACAAATTTAGATAGATGTTGGGTAACTGTTAAAGGAAACAAGTATACATTAATAAAGAAAACATATCATTAAACACTAATAAAGCAAATAAGACAAATTCTCCTATATTATTATTTACATCTAAAGATAAGGTAATAAGTCTCAGAGCTTATTAGCTCTGGTAAACAGCTATTAGCTAAGGTAAACAGCTAACCAAGGTCAGAGAACTAGCAAATGCTGTAACAGGACACGATCACAGGTCTTCCGACCTCATATTCTTTGCTCTTTCTATGCCTTTATAGTTTTTTTACACTAATCATTTATACAAAGTGACTTCCCTCTGTATTTGGATGAAATGTACACAGTTCTTTTTGCTTTTGTGTTTTTGAGACCTCAACATATAAATGTCTCTTCCCTGTAACGTGTTTTTGTACTTTCTAGCAATAAAGACAAAACAGATCATAAGCCCACACACGATAAAATTTCTTTCAAGAATCCTTCCCATTGGCAATTATAGCGAGCTGTGGGAAGCACCCCCAGACCTTAATGAATAAGTAGCTCAACATTCTTTTACTGAAAATATATATATTAAGTATCTATTGTATGTCAGATACTGTTTTCAGATACTTCAGATAAGTAAACAAGATAAGACAATAATCTCTACCCTCCAAATACTTATACTTTAGCAGAGAAAATACTTACAATAAGCAATAAACACAAGAAATAAGGAAATTATCAATTATGGTAAAAAATCTTCATTCATATGGGGGAGGGAAGTAGAGCAGAGTAAAGAGGATTTGGAGTGCAGGGGAAAGTGTGGATGCAATTCTCACTGGGACCTCACTAAGAAAGCAACAAGTTTAGTAAGACATGTAGAAGGTTGGAAAAAAGTGGATATCTATAAGTGTACTATTTTAGGCAAAGAGAAAATCAGTGAAGTACAAACATGTAAGAGGTAAAGGAGATCATATGTGATGCAATCAAGGAACAGCAAGGAAACCAGGGGCCTGGAGAAGAAACAAGTGACAAGACAGTTGTCAATCAGATCAGGGGACTAAAGGGCCTGTATGGGCGTGGTGGGCAATTAGAAGGACCATGACTTGACTTTGAATGTGACTGCCCAACACAATGAAGAGAGGAGGCTTGGGAGAAGAAATTAGGCCACACGGCTATTTATGGTTCCTTTCATTTTTGTCTCTCCTACTTTCAGAACAAGTTTAAAGAATTCTGAATTCTGGCCATTTTTCTCTTTTCTCTTTATTCACTTACTCTGTATAGATGAGGAAAGGTGTGGTCAAGGTTAAAGTCTCTGGTGAAATAAAGTAGAAGCAAAACAAACAAACAAAAAACATTTTAGTGTTTATTCTACTTTATATTGCAAACTCTATAATTGAGTGCTATGTTTCAGGAACTTCAAAGATGCTAGCAGAAGGTTATGAGAAAGATACACTAAAGTAATAAAAATCATGAACTGGAATTCTATATGGAATTCAAAAAACAAGGCAAAAACTGGAAAGTTATATCCAAACATCTCAGTGTGCAACCCCTGCAGAAAGTGACCATGCTTTGTGATCACATTACTTGGTACATCATTTAAGGTACCACACTGAGAGAGACCAAGGAGAAGAGCTAGTCTTATCCAAAGCTGTGACTTCAGCATCTTGAATTGTGCCAGTTGTTGAATAGAAACGACATTCAAGCAAGTTCCGTACAACAAATAATTCAGTAACTTTATAATCCAGTCTCACTTTACAGTGTTAATGGAAGATGCCCACAAATTTTCTGTCCTCTGAAATAAATGAGATTAAAAAATAACTAAGATCAGAGCAGAACTGAAGGAGATAGAGACACAAAAAAAACCTTCAAAAAAATCAATTAATCTAGGAGCTGGTTTTTTGAAAAGATCAACAAAATAGACTGTAGAAAGACTAATAAAGAAGAAAAGAGAAGAATCAAATAGATGCAATAAAAAACGATAAAGGGGATATCACCACCAACCCCACAGAAATGCAAACTACCATCAGAGAATACCATAAACACCTCTACGCAAATCAGCTAGAAAATCTAGAAGAAATGGATAAATTCCTGGACACATACACCCTCCCAAGACTAAACCATGAAGAAGTTGAATCCCTGAATAGACCAATAACATGCTCTGAAATTGAGGCAATAATTAATAGCCTACCAACCAAAAAAGTCCAGGACCCGACAGAGTCACAGCCGAATTCTACCAGAGGTACAAAAACAAGCTGGTATCATTCCTTCTGAAACTATTATAATAAATAGAAAAAGAGGGAATCTTCCCTAACTCATTTTGCGAGGCCAGCATCAACCTGATACCAAAGCCTGGCAGAGACACAACAAAAAAAGAGAATTTCAGATCAATATCCCTGATGAACATAGGTGCAAAAATCCTCAATAAAATACTGGCAAACCGAATCCAGCCACACATTAAAAAGCATATCCACCACGATTAGGTTGGCTTCATCCCTGAGATGCAAGGTTGGCTCAACATATGCAAATCAATAAACATAATCCATCAGATAAACAGAAACAAAGACAAAAACCACACGACTATTTCAATAGATGCAGAAAAGGACTTTGACACAATTTGACAGCCCTTCATACTAAAAACTCTCAATAAACTAGGTATTGATGGGATGTATCTCAAAATAATAAGAGCTATTTATGACAAACCCACAGCCAATATCATACTGAATGGGTAAAAACTGGAAGCATTCTCTTTGAAAACTGGCACAAGACAGGGATGCCCTCTCTTACCACTCCTATTCAACATAGAGTTGAAAGTTCTGGCCAGGGCAATCAGGCAGGAGAAAGAAATAAAGGGTATTCAATTAGGAAAAAAAGAAGTCAAATTGTCCCTGTTTGCAGATGACATGATTTGATATTTAGAAAACCCCATTGTCTCAGTCCCAAATCTCCTTAAGCTGATAAACAACTTCAGCAGAGTCTCAGGATACAAAATCAATGTGCAAATTCACAGGCATTCCTATACACCAATAACAGACAAACAGAGAGCCAAATCATGAGGGAATTCCCATTCACAATTGCTTCAAAGATAATAAAATACCTAGGAATCCAACTGCCAAGGAATGTGAAGGACCTCTTCAAGGAGAACTACAAACCACTGCTCAACAAAATAAAAGAAGACACAAACAAATGGAAGAACATTCCATCCTCATGGATAGAAAGAATTAATATTGTGAAAATGGCCATACTCCCCAAGGTAATTTATAGATTCAATGCCATCCCCATCAAGGTACCAAGGACTTTCTTCACAGAATTGGGAAAAACTACTTCAAAGTTTAGATGGAACCAAAAAAGAGCCTGCATTGCTAAGGCAATCCTAAGCCAAAAGAACAAAGCAGGAGGCATCATGCTACCTGACTTCAAACTATACTACAAGGCTACAGTAACCAAAACAGCATGGTACTGGTACCAAAACAGAGATATAGACCAATCGAACAGAACAGAGACCTCAGAAACAACACCACACATCTACAACCATCTGATCTTTGACAAACTTGACAAAAACAAGAAATGGGGAAAGGATTCCCTATTTAATAAATGGAGCTGGAAAAACTGGCTAGCTATATGTAGAAAGCTGAAACTGCATCCCTTCTTTACACCTTATAAAAAAATTAATTCAAGATGGATTAAAGACTTAAATGTTAGACCTAAAACTATAAAAACCCTAGAAGAAAACCTAGGCAATATCATTCAGGACAAAGGCATGGGCAAGGACTTCATGACTAAAACACCAAAAGCAATGACAACAAAAGCCAAAATAGACACATGGGGTCTAATTAAACTAAAAAGCTGCTGCACAGCAAAAGAAACTACCATCAGAGTGAACAGGCAACCTACAGAATGAGAGAAAATTTTTGCAATCTACCCATCTGACAAAGGACTAATATCCAGAATTTACAAAGAACTTAAACAAATTTACAAGAAAAAATCAAACAACCCCATCAAAAAGTGGACAAAGGATATGAACAGACACTTCTCAAAAGAAGACATTTATGCAGCCAACAGACACATGAAAAGATGCTCATCATCACTAGCCATCAGAGAAATGCAAATCAAAACCACAATGAGATACCATCTCATACCAGTTAGAATAGCGATCATTAAAAAGTCAGGAAACAACAGGTGCTGGGGAGGAGTGGAGAAATAGGAACAGTTTTCCACTTCTGGTGGAAGTGTAAACTAGCTCAACCATTGTGGAAGACAGTGTGGCAATTCCTCAAGGATATAGAACTAGAAATACCATTTGACCCAGTCATGTCATTACTGGGTATATACCCAAAGGATTATAAATCATGCTACTATAAAAACACATGCACAGGTGTGTTTATTGTGGCACTATTCACAATAGCAAAGACTTAGAACCAACCCAAATGTCCATCAATGATAGATTGGATTAAGAAAATGTGGCACATATACACCATGGAATTCTATGCATCCATAAAAAAGGATGAGTTCATGTCCTTTGTAGGGACATGGATGAAACTGGAAATCATTATTCTGAGCAAAATATCACATGGACAGAAAACCAAACACTGCATGTTCTCACTCATAGGTGGGAACTGAACAATGAGGACACTTGGACACAGGGCGGGGAACATCACACACTGGGGCCTCTCGTGGGGTTGGGGGAGTGGGGAGGGATAGCATTAAGAGAAATACCTAATGTAAATGATGAGTTAATGGGTACAGCACACCAACATGGCACATGTATACATATGTAACAAACCTGCACATTGTGCACATGTACCCTAGGACTTAAAGTATAATAATAAAAAAAATTCAAGACCTTGTGTGAAACAAAGATCTCAAAATGGTAGATCACAGCCAAATGTGACCAAGATGTCTTTAAGTTGGGGCCATATCACATTTTAAGAGAATGAACCAGCACATTAAATTTAGTAGGTTTCACATACAAATCTAGATCTCCAGTTTCTCTAGAAAAATTGTAAAGTCTAGCAACACCAGGCCTGTGTTCTTGAATAATAGCAATCAATTGAACCAGATGATTAGCCTAGTGGTTTGCCATAGAACTGGCTATTCCCAGGGGGCATTTATCATACAGCTTGCGTTTTTTTTCATTCTGAGTTCAAAATATATATTTTTTACTTCTTGTTTATTTTATGCTATATGCTTACACCATAGTTCCCTAACCATACAGAAAGTGTGATATATACCGACAATTGATGTTTCTCCCATCCACCCACTTCTGTAGGCATCTGAGTTGTCAACCACTGCCCTGAAAACAATTTTTAGTCAAATTAGGTTGCACCAGGCCCATGTAACCACTAGATGGAGTCTATTTGGCCTTGCTTATTTCAGCTGCTCTTCAGTGTTTTGATAACCTGATAACCACACCAGACTTGGTCTACAGACAAAAGGTTTACAGAATCAATAGTACAATTTTCTTTTCCAGTAGTTTTCAGGGCTAAATGTCACTCTGGTAAACTTTTTCATTATAATTTATAAATCTAAATATATATGCATGAGAATATGTATGAGAAAACATACGAGTTTATAATCACTCAAATAAAGTATTATTGGAACTCCAAAACAGAAGGCATTTGATACTGCTATTTCAGGGTTCACTTAGTTTTTATCAACTTCAGGTGGAAAATTATCAAAGAAAAAAACCGGTATTATTTTTAGCGAATGCCATATTCTTATCCTACCATAAATGTCTGAGTGTAGAGTTACGATTTCTATTATTAGCAAAAGGGAAAATATTTTAATATAGGTTGTTTATAATAAATAGTTTTTCAACTGACGAAAGGTTAACCATGTGCCATTCACCCAATTCACATTCATCTTTGCACCTTCTTAAATTTGTTTTTTAATTTGTCAATAACTTGATGGTTTTATACAAGGATAGACCAGTAAAATTGATTTTCAGTCTGACATCAAGGGCAATACAGATCCCAGGGGAGCAAGGCCAGCTAGCATGAGGATACTACACTGCCAACGTGTGAATAACTGGGCTGTGAAGGAAACCTAGAGGAAATGAAATAAACGTATTTATTTAGATATAACAATGTGTGACTCTTCCCACTAGAATTTATATGAATCATTTTGGTACTAATTTAAAGCCATTTTAACACATAAACATCCTGTCATTGGTTCAATTTATGTAGTATCTGCTGTATGTCCTAAACTGAGGTCAAGTCTACAGATACAAAAATGAGAAGGAAATGGTTGGTCCTTAAGCCAAAGAAATTTGGAGTCTGGAAAAAAAAATCACGTATAGTAATAATAATTGTAAAGAAAATGTAACAACTGAAATTTATATATTGTAAAATGGTGTACACATATATTTGGTTTATATATAACATAAATATAATATATAATGCATCAGATAGAAGTAAAAGCTTTAAATTTCAGTTATAAAATGAAAACATATTGATATGAATAACGAAAACTAGATTAATTAAAAAATTTGTTATCATTCTGGAAAATCTTTCAAAAACAGTCTTTGGGGTAGCATAATTTTGTTATCAAATGCTCATATCTCAAATATAAAAATTAGTCAAAACTGACCAAAAGATATGTTCTACAGAACAAATTAGCAGTTGCTTCACAAATAGCAAGTGTGCTCACTTAAGGAAAATCACGCTTGTACAAAAAAAAAATAGTTCTAGTTTCCAAGTTGTAGTAAAAATGCAGTGATCACGGGCAACTTCAAAACCACATCAAAGAAAACTGTATGAAAAAGCAGACAAGGGAATGCATATTTTCAAAATGCCACAATGTTACATTGCAAACCCTGATCTAAACAGTAACAAAAAATAAAACTAATTTAAAAACCAACTATAATATCTGAGGAAACAGATTACTAAAAGTATGGATAAATGGATTGTTCTCGAGAATATGTATAATTTTCATAGAAAGAGTTATATAAAATACCTGCACCTTACTTTTAAAAATATTACATTAATCATACACATTTTTGTTTGTTTTACTTGTACACATACAGGCAGCCATTGAGAAGATTGAAATTGTAACTATAATGAATAACTTATTCTTTTGTCCATGCATTAACTACGTATCCAGGTAAATACCTGTGGAAAGAGAATTTTCAGGAATATAAATATTTTCATATAACATAAGAACGTTCTAGAAATGTAACATTTTAGACAGTTACAATTTATTAGATACAGCATTGAACTAATTTTCATTTAAGATGATACTATGCTAAGTCAATTTATTTTGAGATATGTCTCTTAAAACCAGGAAAGTTAGAGATGTTATTTAAAAAAGAAAGATCTTTCTTTCAAAGATGAAAAAATCACATTTTCGTCTACAAGTAAAATGTATTATTACTTATCTAAAACACAGAGGAATATTTATTTTATATTTAAGAATGGCGTTCTATTAAATTTTCTAAGAAAAATTACAAAATGCTATATTACATTCAAAATAGTTATCTGTCAGTGGTCTAGAAAACATTTACTAGCACATTTCTTCTCGAATAATTTTCTCCAAATGAAAGAGTAAATACCATTACTCAATTATCATTTTTCTCATTACCAGTTTCTTTACACATGGGTTTCAATCAATATTTAGTCATTTTCAGACTATGTATTCACAAGCAAAGTGAAATAGATAATTATTTAATCCCTTTAGTTCAAGCTCAAAATAACCAATATTTCAATAATCTTTTTGCTTTCAAGACTACTGTGATTTTCAGACTATAATTTCACAGAAAATTAGTTAAATCCTGTATTTCCCTACGTATATGGGCTCACAGTTTTGATAAGGAATATTGTCTTCCATTTCTTTAATACTTACGTT
The DNA here is from genome assembly GCF_049350105.2 of Macaca mulatta. Classification (NCBI taxonomy): domain Eukaryota; kingdom Metazoa; phylum Chordata; class Mammalia; order Primates; family Cercopithecidae; genus Macaca; species Macaca mulatta. The sequence continues at coordinate 88,261,877 of NC_133416.1, read as the reverse complement.
AAAATTTAAAAGAAAATCATCAGAATTCATCATATCTTGTAAAGAATATTTTGTTAATTATAAAACAGTATTTCTATGTAACAATCAGGCCATTGTGGACAGAGACAGGAGAAGCCCAAGGTCTTAAAGAACGGAAAATGTAATTGATGATTGTCATTAACACACAACAGGTATAGGGCGCATGCAATAAAAAGGAAATAAAATACATAGACAAAGAATAATTAAGGATTGCCTCCACTTTTTACCATTTTAACATCTCTACACTCTAGACATTAATAATTGGGTTAGTGTAACTTCCTCCTGCTTTTACTCACTGGAGAGTTTCTGACAATATCTCTAATCATCACAGCATGTGCCATTTGGCTGAAAAAGTGAAGGCAGTTTAGTTTAGAGAGAGAAAACATTCAAGATGAAGAGGTCATGAGATTAACTGGAAAGGTATGAAGAAACAACATCAGATATGATGCAAAGCCTTGTTATGCCCATCAAGTTTAGACTAACCCAAAAAACAATGTATAATAATTGAAAATTGTTCATCCTCTTTAAAAGTAAGTGCTTTCCAAATTCTTAAAATGTAATCATTATTGCATAAACTACAATCAATAATTTAATGATTATTGTATAAACTCGATTATTATGTAATAGGGGTAAAAATAAATAAATTTATTTGAGAAATATTAAGAATGGGGCCACAGTTTGGGTTTTAGCAACTGACTGGAAAGTGATGCCATTCACATTGGACATGTTTAAATTTGAGATGCTAGTGGAACAACCATGTATAGACACCTACTCGGCAATCCTGCATATGATCTCAACATCAGGAGAGAGATGTGGGCTAATGACACAGAACTGAGAATAGCCAGCATTGCCACTGGGAGTAGCCATCACATACGTGGCAAAAAAGGCCATTGGCACAGATGTAATCACCCAGGCGGGATGTGTAAAATGGAAAGAGAAGGCAACCTAGAAGCAGATAGTGAAGGGACAGTCAAAAGAAGCATTTAAGGAGGATAATTAGACAAAATGAACACAGGAAAGAAAGGAAATGGGCAGAATGGTATATAGAAGTAAGTGAAGACTGGCAGAGAATGGACAAAACTGTTAGATATGATAAAGAGAGGAAGTAAAATATTGAACACCTATTGGAATTAATAAGAAGAAAGCATTAATTACCTTAGCTAAATGAGGCAGTAGCATATTTTAGAGGACTTTGGTTATTGGTTATGTGTGTGGTAAGGAAGTTAAAAAGGCATTTTTCCAAAGTTAATCAGTGAATGAAAATAGGTAAGAAACTAGCTAGTAGTAGAAACATGGTTTCTATTTTGTTTTGTTTGTTTGTTTGTTTTTGGTTTTTTGTTTTGTTTTGTTATTGAGATGGAGTCTCGCTCTGTCACCCAGGTTGGAGTGCAGTGGCGTGATCTCGGCTCACTGCAACCTCGCCTCCTGGGTTCACGCCATTCTCCTGCCTCAGCCTCCCGAGTGGCTGGGACTACAGGTGCCCACCCCCACGCCCGGCTAATTTTTTGTGTTTTTAGTAGAGACGGGGTTTCACCATGTTAGCCAGGATGGTTTTGATCTCCTGACCTCGTGATCTGCCCACCTTGGCCTCCCAAAGTGCTGGGATTACAGGCATGACCCACCGCGCCCGGCCCATTTATGCATGTTTTTAAGAGAAAGAGCCAGCAGTGAGATCGGTATAAGATAGATTAACAGAACAAGAGCCCTAAAAAGAATTGATAGAATGGCTCCAAGAGACCAAAGAAAGATTAGCTTCTATTTTAAAAGAAGGGAAAGAGAAAACAATGGGTGTGGATACAGGCAAGTCTATAGGTCTGGTGACAATAAATTTATATAATCATTGCTGGGCTTGAATCAATGTACCCTGTTAAGCTTGAGGCACAGAGGCAGGAAAGCCAAAAGTTTAAAATAGCCTTTGGAGGGTAAAAGAGAAACTTATTCGAGAAACGCTAAAGAAAAAAAAAAAAAAAGCAGCATTGAAGTCCCAGTGGACACCGGAGACCGTAAATTTATATTAAATCTATATTTGTAGTTACGTGATTTTTCTTTAACAGGATTTGACGTATCAGATACAGTAATGAAGATAATAAGGAATTGGATTGAACCAGGTCTGAAGTTTTGCCACAGAAATGAAATGGATCAACAATATGCAGGAGAAGTGAGGATACTCGTAAGAGACGAGTGGTGTGGTTAAACTAGAAAACCTAACCCGGATAACAGAAAGGCGAACACAGAAGGGACCCTTACCTAGTGACTACATACCATCAAAACAATTTAAAACAGTATTTCATGAAGCCAACAAATATATTAAGAAGTGCTCAACATAACTCATCTTTAGAGAGATGCAAATCAAAACCACAGTGAGATACCATGTCACACCAGTCAGAATGGCTATTACTAAAAAATCAAAAACAACAGGTGCTGGTAAATCTGTGGAGAAAAGGGAACACATACACGCAGTTGGTGGGAATGTGAATTAGTTCAGCCACTGTGGAAAGCACTTTGGAGATTTCTCAAACAACTTAAAACAGAACTACCATTTGACCCAGCAACCCTGTTACGGGGTATATACTCAAAGGAAAATAAATATTTGGTGGAAAATAAATCATTCTGCCAAAAACATACATGAACTCGTATGTTCCATCACTGCAGCACTATTCACAATAGCAGACATTGAGTCAACCTAGATACCCACCAATGGTGGACTGGATAAAGAAAATGTGGTACATATACACTACGGAATACTATGCAGCCACAAAAAAAGAACAAGATCATGTCCTTTGCAGCAACAAGGATGCAGCCGGATGTCATCCAAAGCCAATTAACACAGAGACAGAAAATCAAATATGGCATGATCTCACTTATAGATGGGATCTAAACATTGTGTACATATAGAAATAGAGAATAGAACGACACTGGGCACTGGGGCCTACTAGAGAGGGGGGTGGGAGGTGGGTGAGGGCTGAAAACCTGTCAGGTACTATGCTCACTACCTGGGTGGCGGGATCATCTATACAACAAACCTCAACAACACACAATTTATCCATGTAATTAACCTGCACAGGTACCCCCTAAACCTGAAATAAAAGTTCAAAAACATACCTGTGGTATTTAAATAGGTATTGTGTTTAAAAATGCATGCTATCTAAAAATGTAGTTTCATTGCACTGTGTAAGAATACGAGAGGTTTAAAATAGACACTCTAAAAGTTATAAGCCCTAATTTACATATATTCTCTATCCTTTCTCCACCTTCTATCTACCAAAAAAGCAAAACTGTAGGATCCTCTCATGTATCTGTTTCCAGCTCGCCTTCACAAAGTCTTCCTTTAATCTTGTGGAAATTACATCCATAATTGCCCCTTTCCCTCCACCGTTCAATCCAGGATTCAACTTATCCCACCTCAGGAGATGTTTAATTGAATCTGCTTTTCTCTAACACTAACATTTCCAATAATTTTTAATTAATATTCATTTATTTCCCTCCCTTATGAGTACTGCAAGAATATTGATTTTTTTTTTTTTTTTTTTTTTTTTTTTTACTGCTAATGCATTGTATTTCAACTATATTATATGTTAAGCAGTTGGGTAGCCTGACTGGAACCCAGACACCACTCAGAAAAGTACCATTCATAGATACATAGAGAAACAGAGTACAAACTCCTATTTAAAATTTTTCAAATGATTTTTTAAAACATAACACAATTCAAAGTTGATTACTTTCTGTACATTTCCTAGAGTATTTGTAAAGAAAATATCCCAAGTGCTGAAGCAAACTTTATTACATATAAAAAATATGTAACCCACCTGGACTAAAATGAAAAAGAAAATTCAACTCTTAGAGAAGTAAATTTTCACAGTTATGCATTCACATACCTTTATACAAGGATTCTGAAAAATCTAGCATAATTTTGTGGCTAATGTACACATTTTTCCAAATGAGTGTTTGAAAAGATAAAGAATCTACTACACTCTATTTAAAAAGACTATTTAATACAACACAAGTTTATGTAAGTCATCTAGATAAGGTTATATTCCTTCAGTGAACATAATATGATAGTATGATAGTAATAACTGCCTCACATATTTGTTTATACAATAATAAACATACAAAATGTGAAACAAAGTTGTCACTTTAAAACTGTCACTGTTGTCTGCTATATACACTTCATTAAAGGGCTAACAAATAATATTTTTTAAAGAACATGAATTTCTACTGTTAATGAAGGCCAGATTCCTTTTCTCTTGATCTAATAAATTGTTTATTGTAGTGTTTCTCCAAGTAGAGTCTGTAGAGAGATTCTCAGGGCCCATGAGTTCTCCCTGAGAATTTTTTAACGTTGTGTTTTTATTTTGATACAATTAAAAAACAATAGGCCAGGTGCAGTGGCTCACGTCTGTAATCCCAGCACTTTGGGAGGTCAAGGCGGGCAGATCAAGAGGTCAGGAGATCAAGACCATCCTGACCAGCATAGTGAGTCCCTATCTCTACTAAAATACAAACATTAGCGAGGTGTGTTGCCGTGCACCTGTAGTCCTAGCTACTCTGGAGGCTGAGGAAGGAGAATTTCTTGAACCAGGAGGCGGAGGCTGCAGTCAGCCAAGATCACGCCACTGCACTCCAGCCTGGGTGGCAGAGTGAGACTCTGTCTCAAAATAATAACAATAATAATAATAATACAGCATACTCTGGATTATCTGAGCACTCATGCAATTTCACTGTGTTTGTTTTTGTAACCTCATGCAGAATAAGTAAAGGTCAGATAAGGTTATAGCACATTGGATAATCAAAGGCTCTATGGAAGTTCAATTACTAATATGTGACAAGAGAACTGAGGCATCACAGGGAACATGTCACCAAACTCAAAGCCCCAGGGTCACAGCATCAAACACATTTTACAATCAGTCATTCAGCTCCAGCAAGGCAATGTCATTCATTATATTAAATTAATATTGTCATGTTGAGCTTGATTGGCTTTGTGGGTTTGTTCTTACCCTCCCTGTAACTCAGATTTGGCTTTATATATGTAGTAAGCTGTAAAACGGGAACATTAAGGCCTAGGCTTAATAATACACTAAAATAAAAATAATTTAAGTCAACACCAAAAGTGTGTAAAAACTTTTTGTCTTTATAAAGCATTTATATGCCTCACTATTTCATGAAAAAAAAAAAAAAATGCCCAGTTGGTTTCTTAGAGGCTTTTTCCTCTTAAAGAAAGACAAATATAAAAGATGCAAAAGATGTCAACAGGAATCCTGCTGCATTGTTTAGATCAATTCTGCTGTGATTATTTAATGAAAGTTCTAAAACAAACACCCCCAGCACTTCCACAGGCAGTACATAAAACATGACAACAATCCTGAGTACACCAACCACACTTCCCAGGATTGGGCAATGTTCCTGTTAACCTTTACAGTTTCATTGATCAATACAACCCAAAAGCCAATCAATATATGTGAAAGTCTCATAGAGAACTTGCTAAATATCCCAGGAATGGCACAAGGACATGAGATCATTGCAATAGCTGGGTCAGTTTTAACATCTACATCACTCAACCAAGGAGCCCCGTACGCATTTAAAGAGAAGAAAAATTCACAATTACAGTGCATACACTAGTAACTAATAAACAAAACAAACATAGACCATCATATGTGCCAAGAATTTATGATAAATATTCTAAAATATATCAAATTTCCCATAAAACCTATACATGATAAAGTTAACATTATTCAACTTTCTAATGGAAATGAAATGCTTTTAAATCAAGTATGGCATGAGAAAATGAACAATCAATATCTCCAAGGTCTCTAATCTTGACAATAATTCTACTGAATGCAACCTATATTGATTTATTCAAATTCATTTTACTTAACTATTACATATATCTACACAGTGCACAAACGTGAGCATAAAACTTCCAAATGAATTAAAATATTCAGTGGCATCATTTTTCATAGCTACATATTTATTTCAAAAAACCTTATATGAAAAATACTTTGTCTTATATACTCAAAATGTGGTTCTAATATATTAATTTGCATCACTTTAGCCACTCAGTATCCTCAATTTATGTTAGTTAGCTTTATACTCTACTTGTTATGAAAGTTGTGCTTGGTTAAATGATTTTGTATTTTCATATGTTAATTTTTAAAGGCCAGAAACAGAAAGTTGTTGATGCGTGTAGCTGTCTTTACATTGCTGTATAACAGGTACTGGTGTTCATCGTGACCAACTCTCCTCACTTCCACTTGTAAGGACATTTTTTTTCTTCTTCTATTCTCTTCCTACTAAACTTTGACTGCCTGTCTCCTTCCTTTATTCTCCAATGATCTTTCTATATTGTTTCCTACTTAATTCATCTTCTTGCCCTAGAACTTAAGACAACAAAAGCAGTCGGTTTTGTTCTCGGGGTGCACATTTTCATTATTAACTATGTCAAATCCACCTCGTCGATAAATCTGCAGACCTTCAGGGGACACCTGTAGAAGGGTCACCTATGGGTGGGGCACACAATTCTATTTTTATTACCTGACCTAGCTTCTACATCACCTCCACAGTGAAGCCTTCTCTGAACTGCTGTGGCCAGGTTGGTCCTTTCTCCATGCTGCAAATGCACAAAGCTTTGTTGTTACATTATCACACTACATTCAGTAGCTTTTGTGTATTTCTCCCTGGGCAAACTATAAACTCCTGAAATTCTGGAATCATGTTTTAATTCATCTGTGTGGCCCCACTGCCTAATTCAATAAATAATACACAATAAGCATTCAGTATGTGTCTGAGGAATACATCTCTGACAGCTTTGTTCTTAATCTCTAGCGTGCCACCTATGAGATTTCAATTTCAGCTATTATTTATTTCCCTGGACTTACAATTTATTGACATTAACAGGTTACAATTATTTATGTGTAAGATCTGATATTTATTTTGCCTATGAAATGAAACAGTACTTGTGGCAGGAACTCCTAACTCCCCATCAAGATGCCTCCACCTACCCTACTTTTTCCAGCCTTCCTGGCAGCCAATAGCCAAATGGGATGTGTGTGGAAGGCATATATGATATTTCTCTGTGTGGATATTAAATACCATGTCCATTCTTCTGTATCCTCCTCCACCTTCCCAAGAGTTGGGACATACATGTCTTTGCCTCAGCTTCAATGATGCAGATGAAGGCAATGAGCTGGAAGATGAAGGTTCAATAAGACTTAATAATCTCGGGTCATGCCAAGCTAAACCTCATAATCTTTAGATTATTACAAAAGAGAAATACATTATTTAAAAAAATTAAGCCACTATATTACTGCACATCCTTATTTTAGCAGCTTAGCCTTTGACCTAACATTTACAAATTTGGGTGGGAGGGGGGATAGTGTATCAATTATTAAGTAAAGGTTTAATTATGAAAATCATCCTTAAAGTGTATGTGTGTATGTGAAAGAAAGAGAACTAAAGTACTTACAACAGATAATCTTCTTTTCCCAGAATTCTACTTGAAAATTATACAGAAACAATTTCTTAGAATGCTCACAAAATACCTGAAAATATGGGGATGAAGCAGGGCATTTACAGGTAACTGTTGTATAATTGGTTCAACCAGACTTCTTTCAAACACACTGGATGTAGCCAGGGATCCAAGACCAGGCACATACGCAGAATAGCTTCCAGAATCTCACGGCACAGACTGTATCTATCCTATCCCTTAATTTCCCACATGTAAGTAAATACTGCTGTTCTTAGAGGATTTATGTTATGGGGTGCCGATTCATTTGTCATCTCCCTGTTTCCAATCTTACCCACTACAGTCTCTTCATCTTCAGAGATGCCAAAGTGAATTCTTTCACAATATGGAGCTTCCCATCATCCTTGAAATCAGATACAGTCTTGACCATGGCCTGCAAGGTTCTATATGATCTGACTCCTGAATACTCACCTAACATCACTTTCCAGCATTCCCTTCTCATGAGGTCTGAGTCCTCATGGCTTTTCCAATGGTCTGAATCTATTCTTGCTTCAGAGCCCTGTCTAATATAATTTTCACTCAAATATTCACATAGTTCCTATCTCACTCTTTATTTGGGTCTATGCTCAAATATCATTTCATAAGTGACATGTACTTTCGCTGACAAGCCTATCTCAAATGGCAGGCAAAGTCCCTCTCTGGTCTTTTATTGTTCTTCTCTCATACCTATTTATATTGTATTATCTTTTTATTCGTAGTACATACTCCCAACTAGAATGCAATTTCCTTAAAGATTATCTCATTCACTACTGAAACCCATGGTGTCTCTAGTAGTGTCAAATATATAATATGTGTTCCATAAGCATGTTTTCAATAAAGAAATTTCACACCATGATCATTCTAGTCCAAGAAAATAAATTCAAAGCAGATGGCCTACAGATTTTCAGGTAACTTTCTAAAAGGTCAGTGTTTAGTCACCCTGAAGAAGTAAGGTAAGTGTTTTAATCAGGGCTTTAAATGAGACAGGACACAGACCTTCAAAGTCAGAAAATGAACTAAAATGAGAAAGATTCTCATTCTGTTTAAAAATAAAAATTCTTAATATATAAAAACAAAAATCACAGTGTGATGGCAAGTGATATTTTTGGAAATAATCATTTATCTTAGATAATGATTAGATTTTACTTTCTTATAAATGAATTATTAAATGTTTATTCACAAACTCATTCACTACAGAATATGACTCCATGTACTATGAGGCCTACATTAGCTACTGTGTAGGTGAAAAAGTGAATAAAACATTACCTTTATCTCAAGGAGCTTTTTCTCTGGTAGGAAGATTACATAGGTACACTAATAACTGGATTAAAAAGCAAAAATGAACCAATACATTAGGAGAAGGTGTAAGCAAAGTACTCTGGACTTCAAAGAGTGGTAAAATAGTTTCTAGCATGGGGGGAAGTGAAACGAAGGGAGTTTACACTTCCAACAGGGGTCTTGATTTCATGGACAATATAATTTCTAAAAATCTGGCTGAGAATATTCAAGGGGTTGGTTGTATTGTTGCTCTTTTGGATTCAGTTTGAAACAGTTTTTAGCCACTTATAATTGTGAACAAATGGGGAAAATAGGAAATACTAAATAGTTGCTTCATCATTTAATAATTCCCTATATTTTCTATTAAAATTTGTCTAGTGCTTATCTTCTTTATATTGAATCCTCTCGAAATTTAACCTAAATTTTAGTAAGTTGTAAAGTGCTTTAAAACAAAGTTCCAGTTACAATTTTGATAAAAATTTAAGTCAGTATTTAGCATATACTCATCTAATTAAAATGAAATACAAGGCTTTCTGCTTGTGTACATTATATGTACACAAGCATTATACAATATATACATTATACATGCATTATACAACATAGCTCACAAAAAAATATGGTTGGACCACTTAAAATTTTAAGACCACTTAAAATCAATGTAACTAGAGTCTTTTAACATTAATAAATGCATTAACACAGCATAAGCTTCTGTAGATCCTTGAACACTAGCACTGGTGCTTCCTGTTGCATAAGATTCTACTGGCGAGCTTTCATTTCAAAATGTGCTTTCAAAGAATGGCCAGTAGAGACTGAGAGAGTGTAGATCTTAATATTAATTATTTTCAAAACAAGGGCAAATGTCTTCCCAACTTTAGATTCCTAAAATCATTTAACTCACCAACAGTTCACTAAAGAATCTTTATTATTTTTCTTAAGGCTTTCTAATATTGGTAAGGTCTTCTCTTTAATTGTGAGAATGTCTCTCTCTAAAACTTCAAAACATGGCATGCTAATAATCCAATAAAAAATTAATGGACAAAAGATATTAATGGCACTTCAGAGAACAGTATCAGCATTTAGTCAGGTGTAGTGGCTCACACCTATAATTCTAACACTTTGGGAGGCTGAGATGGGAGGATTGCTTGAGCCCAGGAGTTTGAGACCAGCCTGGGATATAGCGAGATACCATCTCTGCAAACATAAAATAAAACAAAATAAAAGACAAATGACCATCAGGCACCGGATAAGAAGTTCAACTTTATTTGTCATTAGGGAAAAAAATAAATAAATCACAATGCAATATCACTATGCATTCACTAGAAAGGGCAAAATTAGAAAGATCTGGAATTGTCAACACTAAGTGTTTACAGCTGACATTCTCATAAACTGCAGATAGGAATATAAATTAGTGCAACTACTCTGGAAAATTGTTTGGCACTATCTACTAATGTCCAACGTGGGAATACCCCATGAACGATTCATCTCATTCCTAAGCTCATCCCCAATAAAATGCATAAATATTGTCAACAAAATTTGTGTACAAACATATTTATAGCAACATTATTTGTAATAACCCCAAACCAGACATTACCCAAATAAGCAAACTACAACCTCTTGCAATGAAATGAGTGAAATTCATCAACAGAAAGTTGAGTGAAAAAAATCCAGACTCTAAAGAGTACATGGTATTACTCAATTTGTATAAAGCTCAAAAGCAGGTAAACCTTTAGATGTCTGAATAGCAATCATGTAGGGGCTGAGTAAGAAATGACTAAACAGAGGTATAACATGGGCTTCTGGGGGCCTGGAATATTCTGTTTCCTTGCCTGCTTACATGGAATTATTTTGTTTGTGAAAATCTAACAAAATTTATTCTTGTGATCTGTTCTCCTATCTGAATATATATTATATATCAATAAAAGTTCAAAAATTGCATGCCAGGAAAAGAAACGCATGAACAACTATAACTTCTACCTCATACTAGCATCATTCCCCTATTTACCAAGCATGGAAAAGGTAATTTAACTTACAGAGACACACTTTTTAGTGGCACTGACTATAATACAAATGAAGTTTTTATTGTTTATTTAGGAAATTTAAGGAAAGGAAACAGATAATACACGCCACTGCATCTTTTCCCCTGAACAAAGACAACCACTGACAGGGCTGAATTTCTGCAAGTCCTGGATTTTGTGTCTTAAGTGTTTGCTTAAGGAAATACTGATATGACAGATGAAACAATGTCAGATTATCTTACTCTGACATATGTCTGGGTAGATGGAATACATACTTTGAAGAAAATATCCTACAGGGCAGGGGTTGGAAGGAAGAATTCTCATGGGACATGGTCCTTGATTTCAGAATACTTTTCTCCTCTAAATTATTTGACCTTTATAATTACAACTACTGCCATAATTATGTTTCAAAAAATTACCTTTAGTTAAGATAATAGGCATTTGCTGTTTGAATTAAATCAGGAAAATTAAACACACAATTGGTTTTATCAATTTTCCCAGTATACATGTATTCATGAAAATTGCTCAAATGCCCTTCAGGGGTCACGTTCTTATTTAGTGAATAAATACATAAAAATACACAATTGTTGAAATAAAAAAAAAAAAAACAGAGCACACTTGCCACACACAGAAGTAAATTCAAAATAAAATTAGTGATGGTGAAAATAAATATAAGGATACTTTAAAATGACTAGAAGTATATATATAAGAAATATATACACATATAAATACACTCTCACATATACCTTTTATTTCACTGAGGCTTAATATAATGACTAACTTGGCAAGAGCTAACAAGAGCCAGGATACAATAAAAATATACATGTCTTCTAGAATGCAGATCTTCTGAGTTATAAGTATGGGAAATCCAAGGAGGATATATTCATCTTGAACTACCAAGCTGAATGTAAATAAATTAAAATCCTTCACAGATAGAATTGGAGTTTACTTGGAAAGATAATCCAATTCCATTACTGATACAATTTAAATCTAAGACATTCCTACAGTAAAAGAAGCTAGAGTCATTTAGAAATTTCAAGAAGTATTTCATTCATTTATTCTTTCATTGACTCATTCATCATTCAACAACTATTTACTACATGCAAGGCACCGTTCTGCAAACAAATACAAAGTCACTGCCCTCATGGAACTTACACTCTAGAAGAGAAAATGACACTAAAAAAGACAGAATAATAAAATGTAAGGAATGATACTGAATAATAAATACTAAATTAAAAACAAAGTGAAGACCGGGCGCGGTGGCTCAAGCCTGTAATCCCAGCACTTTGGGAGGCCAAGACGGGCGAATCACGAGGTCAGCAGATCGAGATCATCCTGGCTAACACGGTGAAACCCCGTCTCTACTAAAAAATGCAAAAAACTAGCCGGGCGAGGTGGTGGGCGCCTGTAGTCCCAGCTACTCGGGAGGCTGAGGCAGGAGAATGGCGTAAACCCGGGAGGCGGAGCTTGCAGTGAGCTGAGATCCGGCCACTGCACTTCAGCCTGGGTTACAGAGTGAGACTCTGTCTCAAAAAAAAAAAAAAAAGAAAGAAAGTGAAAAAATGAATTTATGAAGTGGTGTGGAAAGGAACATTTGTATTTCGTGTGCTCAGAAAACATCTCACTGAGAACATAACATTCAGGTAACATGGACTATAAGATATGTAGAGGAAAAATTATTTCAAGTGGAGGGTAGGCAATTGGGATAACTTTAGGCATTAACTCTTCCAGAAATCTCCCTAGACTCTATTTACCTCTGACTGAGTTGACTGCCTTCACATGTGTTCCTACAGAATATAACATTAACCCCTATTATGATCCTTATTCGGTTATATTGAAATTGCTTGTTTACATGTTTTCTTATCTCCTTGACAATAAGAAATTGGTTCATTTACTTTGTATCGCTTATTCCTATCAGGCTTTGGCATACAAAACAAATATTTGTTGAATGAATGATGGATCTTAAACTAGGTCCAAATCTCTGTACAAAGACCTTAATAAAGGATTATTTTAAGTATTTTCAGATGTATAGAAAAAATGATAGTTTTGGAAAACTTCTGCTTCTCGATCATTCTGTAAAATTTTCAGATCTTTCATGTTACCAAGACAAAGTAGCCTGTCTTGTTGGCTCATTAGTTAAATAAGAAATACAAACTAATTTAATCAAGTGTTATCTAGCCAGAAACTTCCAGTAGAAATGAAACATGGGAGATTAAAACAAGTAACGTACAAAGGCACTTCTTTTTGTTTGTTCTCAATGGAATTATCCATTAAATCTTTTCTTTCTCTGTCTTCTCTACTTAACAAAATAAAGGCCACAGGGAATCAGAAGCAAGTAATCAAAGTAGCACACAATGCTTCTCTCTTTCCTAACAGTTCTTCCTTTAGTACTTTAGAGAAGAAAAGCCTGGGGAATCAGAGCTGTCAGCAGGTGAGAGAAACAGTCCTTTCAGCTACTTTGATATCAGGCTAAACTGAAACCAGGGAACCAGCACAAACACAGAAAGGGTTTGAAAAATGAGTTAGCAGGAAAGCTTCTAAGCAAAACATATGTGTATAATTGTCATATACACTTATGTAATTAATTAATTGAAAACCAACAATAGAAAATGAGAATGGCAACATCTCTTCTTATTTTAGGTTTCTCTAAAGCTTTTTCCTTGACTCTGATGTTTGATTATGTATCAAATTCAGTATGTGGATATAGGTAATATTTTTACAATATGTAAGTAAACTTACATTTTGGTATACATTTGTATACCAATAAGAATTTGCCAGTGTTTTCATGAGAGTGCAGCAATATGCCAGAATCACAGGCACAATTTTTAATCATAGACTAAACCTCTTCTAAGCTGAAAATGCAATCCTAAAACAAAACATAGATTATAATAGGTTTTCAGGAAATCTACATTATCTCTTACAATAGAAAGCAACCTCATAAGAATAACAAGCTCATTTGGTAACAGAGTGCCTTTCTAACTCACCCCCAATGTAAGAGCTGTATCTGTATACTTAATCCCAAAAATATAGTTTTCAGTTACAGACCAATAAAAAATACCAAACGATGTATTTGCAGCATTATTTTTTTTTTTTTCTGTCTTGAGCTGCCCAGCATTTGAACCCCATTCTTAGTAGACTGAAATTCCCCTTGTTTGCATCCTAGAGGGAGAGAGGGCCCCAGTTCCTACTATTAAATCAAAAGAGGACAAGATATTTCTTCCCCACTGCCTGATTGTTTAGGCAAGTCACCTAAGTTTGGCCAAGTGAGTGCTGTATGGTAGACGCCTCGACAGCAATGACTTGACTTGACCATACCCTGAGAAAGACCCTGTATGACAGGCACACCTGAATATATGTTCAGATTGCTGAGCTAGGGAATACAAATCCAGGAGTGGCCAATCCACATATCCATTCCTTATATCTGAGGAATATGTCAGCCCTATCCAGTCTGGGATCAAAGCCTTTTGATTTAGGGTAAATGGAAGTTGCCAGGCAGAGACTGTTAGGGGGATGGTGCTAAGTGAAGATGCTATAGAAACTGCATGCTTTTTGCAAGTCGTGCGGTTCTCCTGCCCAGCCTGCCACCAGTGGACTCTCCCCAGTATGTAAGGCCCCAGTAAAACCCCATGACTTGTATGGGGCTCTGGGTCTCTTCTTTGGCCTCTTGAACTTGGTGCCATCCCCACTGGAGTCAATAGGGGTTCAGCACAACAGATGTTCCTACTCTGTCTTTCAATCTAGAAGATTGACTCAAGGCAGCGAGCCTAGTTACTGGACAGTTTGTGGGTTCTTCTTAACTCCTCACATCTGCTCTTTCTCCCTTAGGGTTTACTATTTTTCTAAGCCTGGCTCTTCAGTCTTCCCTTTTCATAAGGTCTTTCTTTAATGTTTAAATTAGCTGAGGTTGGAATTTGTTGCTACAACCAGGCTGACACCCAGTCTAAGCAAATCGGTCTAACTCTTCTCTCTTGTTTGCAACAACTCAGTACTGGAAAGGTGATTATTTAATCTGAGTTGCCTTTCTTGAAATTTCTTACAAGGCAAAATAAGAACTTGCTGATGAAAAAGAATATAATTTCAAAGAGTCAGGGAGAGTTGATGAAACTTTCTAAAAATGGAATGGAACCCTTAAATGGGTTCAAAAAGCAAAAGGAGAGAATGCAATTTTAAAAGCCTTCATGTCAAAGCAAATGCCTCCAAACCCTGGCATGACAGACTCTGCTCAACTTCTGTTTCTCAACCAGTGGCAATCTTACCATTCAGCAGACATTAGCAATGTGTGCAGACATCGCAACTCGGGGAGGTGGGGGTGTGTTATCAGCATCTGTTAGGTGGAGGCAGGGATGCTGCAATGTGTGCAGACATCGCAACTCGGGGAGGTGGGGGTGTGTTATCAGCATCTGTTAAGTGGAGGCAGGGATGCTGCTAAATATCGTGCCACATACATGGCAGCACCCACAACAAAATATTATCTGATCCAAAATATCAATAGTGCCAAAGTTGAGAAATCTGCCTTACACCATTACCTCTCTTTAAATCATTTTTCGTAAATATTCCACAGAATTTGAGTAACTTTCCCATAGTCCATTTAGGAAAAGTATTTCCCAAATACTTTTTATAATTACTTCTGAGGCCCTATTTCTACCCTAATGTTAATAAAAGAGAAAAATCTCCTAACTCATCACTTAATATGATCCACCTAAGAACTACACAGATGGGAAAGAACTCAAAAGAGCAAATAAGCCAAAGGGATGAACATGTTGAAAGAGCTACAAAGGCCCAGGAGTGTCTAAGGGAATAACAAGACATCCAGGGCAAAAGAAAGGGTTGTGTGCATTGTCAAGAATTTTGGAAAATGAAGCTTAGAAGGAATGCTATGACCAGATTTCAAAATGTCTTAGACACCACAGCAATCTAGATTTTACTCTCTGAATAACAGCATTTTTAAAGAAATAGATTTTTAAGTGGCGTAGAGAAATATGTTGTTTCTTAGGAAAAACACACTGGTGATCATCTAACATGGGCAGAGCCTGGTGACAGGGAAGGCAGTTGGAAGACTGTTTCAATAGTACAAGATCTGGGGAGCAGCCAAAGGTGATGGTAATGTGGATGAAGAGCAAAGACCAGAGAAAGGTTGACACATTTTCTCAGGATTTGTCATCCTCTCCCTGTAAAATGAGCATCATTTAGCACTGTGAAACATAAATTGAAGGCTATAAAAACTGTCTGCATGAGTTAACACACCTGTATTCATTTCCAATGTGTATCAAAAGAAAAACATGGCAGCATATTTCAATGCATTAGAGAACTGAAGGCTCTACAATGAGAATGTATGCTATTTAAGTAATTTCTATATGACTTCCTATATATATATAAAAATATATATATATATAAATATATATATATATATATAAAGTTTATGATATTACCTGCTCCAGAACTTCTTTATAGGTAAAGGTTGCTTTAGTGTTTGTAACAGGACTGTCATAGATGATAGCAATCTTATCCCCTTTACCGTTTTCAATATGACGATCAATGGCATTGTAACAAATGTTAAGCATTCCTTCCACAAACCTGAAAAATAATTGAAAAGTAAAAGTGAATGATTGCTTTAAAAATATATTGTCACTTAACAAAGTTATTATATTTCTAGTTTGATAGAGCTGGCCTTAAAACAACGTTTCCTAGTGCATTCTATGACAAGTAATGATAGCTGTAAACTAAATATTTAAGATGGTACACAGTGTACTTTTTTATTTTAATAAACATGTATTTATTTTGATGTGCACTAAAAAAAGTACATACCTCACAATTACAGCTGGCAACTTTGTGGATTTTATTGCTTAGGATAAAACTAGAGTATAGAGCACCAAAATCAGGCTTTATACATAGATGAAATAAACTGTATGTAAGTGCAGTGCAGAGGCATTGGGGATTATGAAAGGGCAAATGGCAGATGTGTGACTGAAGTTTTGGTACCTGCTGCAAATAGAAAAACTTACTGAAAAATTCTATTCTGCTTTGAAATATCTATATGTATTTTTTATTTCAGTTAAATGTGATGTCTTCAATTTCACAAAGAATATATAAGCTCTTTTCTGCATGTTTGAAATGCGTCATAATTTGAATAAAGAAGGGACATGCATATAAAATATTTATTTTTAAAAACCTTTGCAATTCAGTGCTTTTCATTTCTTAATTGATCAATGTTTTCCTTTGAAAACACAGAAATCATGTAGATACATGGAATAACTTTTTAAGGAACTATAACTCATTTTCCAAAGGAAAAGGCTTTACATATACCACATTTTTAGTAAAATGGGAATTAGAATAAAATATACAAGTATGGTAATGGTCCATTTCTTCCAATGTCAGACTACCAAATATAGTAACAATGCAAAATAACAGGAAAATATATTGAAGCAAGCAAAAAAGCTCTTGCTAAATAGCTGAATATCACTTTCAGGTATTCACTCAAAGAGCCCTGTGTGAAATGAAGCTTTGGATTAAAAGCAGCTATAGATACCGTGGCAGCATTAAAAAATAACAGCCACAGAGGCCAGGTACAGTGGCTCACACCTGTAATCCCAGTCCATGGGGTTGGGGACCCTGCTCTAGATGACACTCAAAACCCGTTGTTCTACTCTGTTTCATTTCCCCTCATCCAACTTCACAACTCCAGCTGTACTGATTACAAAGTTTGCAGTTCCTTGAATTCAGTCAGCTTCCACTTCTGTGGCTGTCCTTCATTTTACCACCACCCTCCCCAAGTAGTTCTTAAGCCCTGGGTACCTGTGTACGTATCTCCACCATAGCACTTATCACATAGCCTAACTTAGAACATTGCTCCACTCAGATGTTTCCTTCATTACACTGTAATCTACCTGAATGCAGAGACAATGTCATATTCTTCTTGGAGTCTTAAAGACTATAAGAAGAATATGACACTTTTTTAGATCCTAAGATTACAAGGAGAAT
This sequence comes from Macaca mulatta, assembly GCF_049350105.2. Taxonomy (NCBI): domain Eukaryota; kingdom Metazoa; phylum Chordata; class Mammalia; order Primates; family Cercopithecidae; genus Macaca; species Macaca mulatta. Next base: position 88,244,090 of record NC_133416.1, on the reverse strand, counting down.
ATATACAGCACTTGCCATGTATTAGTCATTCAATATTTGTTTGATGAATGAATGAATGAGAATATGAGTAAACTTTCAAGAAGCATAGGATTTAGAACCCAGATAGGGTAACTAGGGAAGTTTTTACTCTCCATTTTAAAGTCAAGAGAATAGAGATAAGAATCATACCCAGGACACATGGTTAGGAATTGGAGAAAGCCATCCCTGAAAACCAAGTCTAGATGTCTAAACTGGTGTTATAGTTGGCAACATTATATTCACTCATTCACTTATAGATGATTTTATATTTTTCTCTGCTCCAGTTCATTGCTTCTTTTCTCTGTCACCTGCATTCTGCTGTTGAGCCCATCCCTGAGTTTCCATTTTCATTATTGTATTTTTAAGTCCTAAAATTTCCATTTGGTTATTTTTTATATATTTCACTTCTTTGCTGACGATTTCTACTTATTTATGGAAACTTTGTAAAAAAAATTGTTTTGAGTGTGTTCATAATTTTTCATTGAAGCACTTTTATGATGGCTGTTTTAAAATACTTGTCAGGTAATTCCAAACTCTGTATCATCTAAGTGCTGGCACCCACTGATTGTTTTTCTTATTCGGAGTGAAATGTTCCTGATTCTTGCATAACACATAATTTTTGGATCTTTGTATAATGAGTAAATCATATCTAGACACCTCAGGTCTTATATTACAAGACTCTGCAGATTATTAAATAATCTGATTTAACATACGCTCTTTGGGTGATGGTTATGCTGAAAGCCCGGACTCCACCAATAAGCAATATATGCATGTCACAAAGCTGTACTTGTACCCTCTAAATCTATAAAAATAAAAATTAAAAAATAAACAAAAATAATAATCTGATTTAAATCTTCTGTTTTACCAGGTCTTCTCTGACACTGTACTGGTGGGCAGGGAGCCACCTCATTACTACCAGGCACAGGTATAAGTCCCAATTAATCTCCAGGTTTCCTTGACACCACTTCAGCTGGGGGATGGCTCATGAATGATGGGTCACGGTAATAATTCAGGCTCCCAAGAGCTTTTTATAACACCATCCTAGGTGAAAGGAGAAGGGCACTTTGTGACTGCTCCCCCATACCCTTCATGTCCTCCCACGTGACTGGGTGGGAGGACCTCCTTACCTTCTTACCGTAGCCAGAATGAAAGTTTCAGCTCCCCACATAAACTAATCTGACCCCACCAAGGGAGGAGTCAATGTTTGGGGCACCTTGGTACGCCCTGGCAAGAGCAGAAGTCTAGACTCTCCACCAGGTCTTTACTGGTAAGGATGAAATTGAGGCCACAGTATTTTTCTGGAGTGTTTGGCTGGATTAGGACAGCACTCACCTAAAAGTTTTCTGTCTTGCTATGCTGTCCCTTTCTTGGTTCTGTAGCCAGGGAGAGAAAGCTTTTATTGGGGCTTTTTAAAATCTGTTCCTATTGGTGCTTCTGGGTTGCCAGCTTCTTAAAAACCCAGTGTGGGTTACAAAAAGAAAGAAAAAAAAGAACCCAGGGAACTCATTGCCATGCCATTCCTCACATCGCTAAATTTCCTAGCTGGTTGACCTTCTCTCTACCTTTCAGAGTCTTCTTATGTGTGTTTGATATACAATGTCCTAGGTTTTTTATTGTATTTAGAAGGAAGTATATTTTCTCTGTCTTGTCTTCAAAACAGAAGTCTCTAAATAACACTTATCAATCTTTTACTCTAGTCCAAGACTTCAAGTCATATATGTTAACAAATTTAATTTTAAAAAACCTTTCCCTATGAAGCAGGTATTATTATTAATCCCATTTTACATACAAGGAAACTCATGACAGCAACTTGCTCACAGCAGTCTGATTACAGAAGAAAGCCCTTAAACATACAACACTACTTCTATAAACAATACTCAAAAAACTTCAACTTGGAATTTTTTTCAATTGTTGGCAACTTTAGAGTAGTTTAATATTGAAAATATTAACACTCTAGGATTTTCTTTTTTAAAACTACCTGTAGACAATTTTTTTTTAAAGTAAGAGTACCTTTTGGAGGAGGCAATATTAAGATCCAAATGAGGGTAGGCTCTGCAGGCAATATTATGCAGAACTGCTGCAGGAGACAGCAAATCAGCATGGTCCAGAGGCAGTTACAGGTAATGAATCTACCAGTATAAACAGGCTAAGCTTAGAGACTGGTTTACTGTGGCTGACTAGACCAAGTGACCTGCAAGAAGCCTCCCAGCTCAAAGATTTGATTATTCTACTATGACTAGTTTCTTGTTTTATTTTAAATCAAATCATTTCAGTAAAGGTCAATTGAATGCCTTCTATGTGCTGACTCTTCACTGTTCCTTCTAAATTCGTGGACAGGTTTTAAATGGTTTGTCTCCCCAGATTATAACAGTAACTAATGCTCACTGTAAAAATACTAAAAAATATACTTTAGAGTATTTTCTACTCTTTCTATATACAAACATACTTATTATATAGTTTAATCGTTTGCCTCTGTATTGAGGATAGCAATACAAGTTTTTCCCAAGGTCCTGAGGAATTCTCAAAAATTATGGTAATTATGGCATAATATTCCATTCAATGAATGGCTGTTCAATAATAAAATTAATCCTGTGTTGTTACTAATTGCCTTTCACAACATTGTCATTATTTTAAATGATCCTAGGATGATGTTTCTTGCAGACAAATATTGGTCACACTGCTTTCTAATTACATTAGCAGGCTAGGTTCCTACAATCAAACACATGCACATTAAAACTGAATAATCAAATTGCTTTCTGGAAATACTGAATTAATCTATATTATCATCAGTACTCCCTGAATCTAACATGAGCATCTAACTCCTCTCAATGCAGATGACTCTCAATCTTCTCCAGTTTTTTTGTTCGTTTGTTTTTGTTTTGTTTTGTTTTGTTTTGTTTGTGAGATACAGTCTTGCTCTGTTGCCAGGCTGGAATGCAGTGGCATGATCTCGGCTCACTGCAACCTCCGCCTCCCAGGTTCAAACAATTCTCCTGCCTCAGCCTTCTGGGACTACAGGTGTGCACCACCAAACCCAGCTTTATTTATTTATTTATTTTTTTGTTTTAGTAGAAATGGGGTTTCACCATGTTGGCAAGTATGGTCTCGATCTCTTGCCCTGGTGATCTGCCCGCCTCGGCCTCCCAAAGTGGTGGTATTACAGACATGAGCCATTGTACACAGCCAATCTTCTCCAATTTGAAAAGTGAAACAGTTTCAATTTTGGTTTCTTTGGTTACTAGTATTAAGCCACACATATCCTCCCCCACGTATGTTCCTCACACCCTCACCTGCGCCCATGCACATGCACAGACGTCACAGAAACTTTTCTGGGCCTAGAGTGTAACTTTCTGAGATGGGAGGATTTTCTCCATAGAGGATCCTGTACAAGATTTAAGACTTGTGGAACACAAACAAGGCTCTATATGACTTCTGGAAAGTCTAGAAATCCTCTCTCATTGCCTCTTCTTCCTCAAACAATCATAGGAAGAAGGATTTTAGTAACCAAAACCTCCATTAACTTACAAGTGAAAAAGGATCTTTATTCAGATTCTGAAATGTACTTCACTCAACTACCTATATATTGACACTCAGTTGAGCACATGTGTGTATATATGTGTGTATATATAGGCAAGAGTGTGTGTGTGTGTGTGTGTGCATAAAATAGAAGAGAACATAAAGCCAGGGTATGGGGAGAACATAATTTCGACATATTTAACAAGGGAAAGACATATTTGCAATATTTAAAGTGTTTGTATAATTAATAAGAAGAAACTTACAAATCCAATAGGGAAACAATTTCAGCATGATATCCACTGATGAAAACAAAATAAAAATGACCAGTAAATGTAAAAAAAAGATGCTCAACCTTATTAACAGTCAAGAAAATTAACATTAAAATTATAAGATGTCATTTGCCCCTCTGGATTGATATAAAAACATCATACGTAGTTATAGTGAGAGTGAAGAGAAAACAGCATTCTTGTATAGTGTTGGTGAGCAAATAAATTTGTTCAGCAACTTAGGAGGGCTCAAAATCAGTATCTAATATGTATTTAACATTTTAAATACATATTGTGCATCATTAAAAGGAATGCAATATATATGTGATATATACATATATCAATATGAAACAATGTCCAAAATTAGTTTTTTACACAGCCAGAGCAAGTTGTCTGTGTGTTTATCTATGTTTTGCATTATATAAGTGCACAAGCAGTATGGAAACATGCTTAAGAAAATAATAGTGGTAAACTCCAGGTAAGAGAAAAATTGGAGGGCAGTGATAGAAAGGGGATAGTCTATATTTTTATGTAATAAAACTTCTGAGTTATTTAAGCATGTATGTACATACTGAATGGGTGATTTAAATATTTTTAAATAAAAATACAAATTTTAATGGTCTACCTTGCTTAGTTTTTGGTTTAACTGACTCATCAACTTAATAGTCAGCATAATTATGATTAAATAAAAATATTTAAGTAAAAATATAAGTTTAAATTTTTCTTCTGGTAAAAAGAAGGATTTCTTCCACTTATAACAACATCTAAACTCAGTTTTATGAAACTAAAATCTGGGCCATAAAAATTTTGCTTCTGCCTTTTATTTTTTCAACAAAATCAACCTCAAACAGCTGAAAAGTCAATAATAAATGGCTACACAGAACCTTCCGATCACAAAGAGAAAGATGCTATCAATCATTCCTGCTGTCCACCATGATTTTGGTTGCCTTGCTTCTAGGCGTTTGTAAGATTTCACATTCATACCCAGTGGAAATGAGGCATGGCCATGTTGCTTTCTGTAGCCCAGGGACTAACAAGAGAAGGAATGCAAGCAAAGTAGTCTCCAAAAGCCAGCGGGTACTTACTACACATCCTCCACCCTGCCTCCCTGCCTCAAAGGCCAATGACATCCCACATGTTGACTGTACTGTCAGCCTATATCTGTGAGTGAGGATGGATGGCCTGGGGCAAATCTTCCTAATAACCCAAGATCAATTTGTCGGATGAGCGAGAAATATCTGGGCTATGATGTACTAGGAAGATATGGGTGTTGTTTATTTCTGCAGCATATCTTAGGTTATTCTGACTGATATAAAATTCTTAAGATCTATCAGTTTCAGCAAATTCAAATAAACTTTGAAATTGTCATATTTCATAATTTAAGAGGCAGAGGGATACATTCCAGGGCAAATGAAATGGGTAGAATCTCAGCTCCTGTAAATAAATAGTCACTACAGAAATGTTAGATGTCCTGGTAAAGAAGTCAAAGATGCACCTGCATCATGTGAGCTCTCAGAGACAGGCTTGAGGGCCTCCCCAAAGCCATCTGTAAAGAAGATAGCTTTTAAAATTCCTTCTGGACTTCTTATTTTACATAATTTTCTATTTTCCCCTATAATCGCACCTGTGAATAGCCACTGCACTCCAGTCTGGGCAACATGGCGAGACCCCATCTCAAAAAAAAAAAAAAAAAAAGGTACTTTTGTATTTGTCCTTGCCCTTTGCTCATTAATGCCTGCTAACTCACATCCAGCATAAAAGCCTGGACTCAGCCCTTTGAGAGAATCTTGCTTGAATCTGATTTGATCTCTTCTTCACCTTAGCCTACCCTGAGTCTTCTCTGTCTTTTCAAATATAAACTTCGCCCATTCTATATTTGACTGTGGCCTTGTTTATCAAATATGTGAGACTGAGGAATGTGTTTGGTTCACACATGGAGCTAAGTCAGTGAATGTATGTGGGTGTCTGAAGGGGTTTTAAGAGGCAGGGAGCCTGTCCTCCACAGTCTTGATCTCTGGGTGCCAGAAGTGGCTTGTAGCAAATGTTCACATGATTCTTCTCTTCCCATCAATTTTTTCATCACTGCCAATTTCCATCTTTCCCTTTTCTGAGAGCTAAACTGTTTTAATTTAAATATGTATTTACTATTCAAATATTATAAAAGGGAATAAGACTGATGCTGAAAAAAAGTCTTCTTTCAGAGGGAATGATAGCATTTTCTCAGAGAGTAACTGATAGCTTCTAATCTACAAATTTGGTTACTGAGCTACAGAAAGTTAAATTAGTAAAATCTAAGATGTTCCTTTCAATTCCACTATCCTCTCCCATTCCAAGAACAAAGCTTAATATATTTTTAGCAGTGTGGCCTATAATATGAAATTCTCAAAAAGTGCCATATTGCACTTTGTATGAAATAACTGTTGAAATCTTCCTCCAACACAACCATATTTAGTAGTCATAATGTTGCAACTTTATCTGTGCTCTCAGTCACTGATTTCTGCACTTTGCATATATTTATTACTAAATTACTGAAAAGTTCAGGTTTATATTTACTTTCTCTTATAAGCTTCCTTCTTAGAATAACATTACAATTTATTTCCTTGATGACCTCCCATATACATGGGTCTTTATCACAATTTATAAATAAATAAACAATAAAACAAAAGCACTCTAGGCTCTTTTTCTAAAGTTAAATCAACCAAAGTCAACATACTGGAAACAATTCAAAGATGAAGGCTACATTTGATTATCTATATATTTTAAAAGGTGAATATATAATCTTTATAAAAAATAATTCATTATCTCATAAGAAGACTACAACAGATTAGAGTCCCAAATATTAACTATAATAATTTTTCTATTCAAAAGTGTTTATACTGAATACATTTCATAATAATGTTCTGTTAATTAGACCAGAGACTGTGAAGGAAGGGGAAAAATTGTAACTGGGAACATGTTCTCTACTCTCAAAAGGAAGACTGGTTTGCAATAACTATGATAAGAAGCAAAATGTGGCAAATTTCCTGACAGAGGTACAAAGTAAGCATGACGAAAGCACAGAATTAGAAAGAGATTAATTCTAAACTAGGGAATGTAGTAAGGAGCTGATGGGTGTGAAAAGGAATGTAGTAGAGTGTTAAGGCCTGACCTTTGAGGCCAACAGACTAGAGTTCGAATCTTAGCCATATCATTTGCTAGTTATTTATATGACTGCAGACAAATTAACATGTCTATGCCTTTCTTTTTTCATCTATAAATATCAGGGGAAAAATTTTTAAAGAACTGTATCAAGACAATGCTATGAGCATTTAACACAAATTAACTCACTTAATCTTCATAAGGACTCTGTGAGGTAAATACAGTAGGTCTTCATTTAACATCATCAATAGCTTTTAGGAAATGGAGACTTTAAGCAAAATGATATATAAGGAAACTAATTTCACCATAGGCTAATTGATATAAACAAGTGTTAAGTTCCTAGGGCGTATTTCTGGTCACAAAAACATCATCAAATTTCTAAATAAGGACCCAAAACACTTCTAATATTAAACACTGAAATGAATGTGAGCTATTCATACATTTAAGAAAGATAAATAAGAACAGCTAAGAGCATTATTTACCGAATTATTCAGCTCAGGGTTGTGGGTGGCCGGAGCCTGTCTCAGCAACTCAGGGCACAGGGCAGGAACCAGCCCCAGACAGGACACCATCCTATCGCAGGGCACACTCACACACACACACACTCACACACACACATACACACACACTCTCTCTCTCATTCGTACTGGGACCATTTAGATATACCAGTTCACCTTATGTGCACATCTTTAGCATGTGGGAGGAAACCAGAGTACCCTGAATAATCCCACTCATACATGGGGAGAACATGCAAACAGCACACACAGATAGTGGCCCTGCACAATAATTGGTCTTTTTTTTTTTTTCCACATCAATGTTACAAGAAAACAAAGTTGAAAAAAATGCTGTTATTCAAGGACCTCTGACATCCAATAATCCTCTTTTACATATGAGGAAATTGAGGTAGAGACAAGTTTCCCACCTGAGGTCCACACACAATGAGTGACACACTGGTATTAGGTGTTAGTCAGGCTCTGAGGCTCAACTATTCTGTGTTAATGTGTCACTGTGAGAGTGTTCCATGCCTTCCATGATCATAATTTTATACACATTTTATTGGCTCCTTTCAATAACCCCATCAGACAATTTCTACTATCACACACATTAGCAGATGAGCAGACTGGCTAAGGTGAGTTAAGAAGGCATAGCTGTGCGGCCACAGGTAGAATGGGCAGGAGCAGGACACCAGTGGAAGGTGATCATTTATAGTGTTTTGAAACAATGAAGTGTGTTGCGATAACAAAGATGGAAGCAGGGAGGTGTTTGAGAAATATGGAATACTGTAAAGGGAAATTTTAGAGGCAAACAGGAAAAGAGCAAAGAAAACCAAAGAAACCAAAGTTTTACGGCTGGGGTCAGCAAACTCCAACTCACATGCCAAACTGGTCCACTATGTGTTTGTGCAAAGAAAACGTTATTGGAACACACAACTGATTGTGTGTATTCTCTGTGGCTGTTCTTGGTCTACAACAGCAGAACTGAGAGGTTGCAATGGAACTAGTCTGGCCTGCAAAACTACATATATTCAATCTGGTCCTTAAAAGAAAAGCTTTCCCACTCCCTTCTCTAGAGCAGCCCTGTCTAGTAATTTCTGTGACAATGGAAATGTTCTGTGTCTCTGCTGCTCAGTAGGGTAATGACTAGCCACATGTGTCTAAGTAAATTTAAATTTAAATTAACTAAAACACAATAAAATTTAAAATTGAGTTCCTCCACCACAGTAGCAATCATGCAAGTGCTCAATAGTCACATTTGGCTAATGCAACAGAGAAACTGATTTTTAAAGTTTAATTAAATTAAACAACTTTAAATTTCTACTATAAAGACACATGTACACATATGTTTACTGCAGCACTTTTCACGATAGCAAAGACTTGGAACCAACCCAAATGTCCATCAGTGATGGACTGGATAAAGAAAATGTGGCACATATACACCATGGAATACTATGCAGCCATAAAAAAGGATCAGTTCATGTCCTTTGCAGGGACATGAATGAAGCTGGAAACCATCGTTCTCAGCAGCTAATACAGGAACAGAAAACTGAACACTGCGTGTTCTCACTCAAAAGCAGGAGTTGAACAATGAGGATATATGGGCACAGGGAGGGGAACATCACACACTGGGGCCTGTCAGGGGGTGAGGGACAAGGGGAGGAAGAGCATTAGGAGAAATACCTAATGTAGATGACTGGTTGATGGGTGCAGCAAACCACCATGGCACATGTATATCTATGTAACAAGCCTGCACATTCTGTGCATGTATCCCAGAACTTAAAGTATAATAATAACACAGAAGATAAAGAAAATGGTATGCGTGCATGTCGGCTTTTAAGTATCCAGGTTATTTTTTGTGTAATTTTGTGTCCTCCCAGACTCTCTGCTTTCTGTAGGCAGGGACCACGTGCTAGTTCATTAATGGCACACAACAAATGCTCAATGATTATTTAAAAATAAAAGCTTGTAAGTGTGAATAAATGTGAAATGTAATATACTCTCCTGACACATTCTCCTTACAAATTCTCTGTTGACACATTCTCTTCTGACAAATAATAAAAAGAGTCTTATAAGGTAAATAGTGCTCAGCAAAAACAATGACTAACTCAAAAGACTACTGTTGCACAGAAACAGAGCAGGCTTTAAGTATTTTTAAGAGGGCAACATTTTACTTTCTTCACACAGTGATATCCTATCTAAATTACAGATACTTGGCCTTGGGAAGTATCAACTGACTGTTCCAGGAAACTCTCCAAATTGGGTAATTGCTTACTTGGAACAGAATAATAGCTGTATGTTAATTTACCGCTAGGGATGTTGTTTTTGTAAAAGTACTTGGAAAGCACATCTCTCTATAGCACAGATAATTATTTCAGCAGAGAAACCCGATGCAAAGACAGAGGCATTCCTTAGTCCCACTGATTCTTTCTACATGAGTAGGTATACTCAGAATCTGGCCCCATCACACCATCTCTAGCCAGACTGTCCCATCTCGACATGAAAGGACAACGTAGGCATCTTTAGCCCTGCCAGATCACCTCGGATTAAAACTAGGTGAATTGCCAATGGTGAGAAATGCAGCCCACAGGAAAAAGAACAGAAAGAAAAGCTTTCAGGAAATCAGTGCCTGTTATCTGAACTGAATCCACTGTCAATGAAGAGAAAAGTCATAAATGAATGATCTTAAAGATTCTCCGGTTGTGAGTCATGCCTGACAGTAAATCCAAAGAAGTTAAGGATACCTTTTATCTTGTTTATTTGTATTCTACAGGAAAATGCAGGAAAAAACAATAAGTGAAAGGACATAGGATTTGGTTTAATCTAAAAAAGTGGAAAATGTAAAATGATAATTAGATTAATATTAAGGGTCAAAGTAAAAGATAAAAACATTTAGGTTTCAAAGCATAAGTATATTAAGTTCAAATACAGTGCTAATAACATAAACTTAAAAGTACAGTTTTTAAAGGAAAGCACGTTTCATCAGTCAGTCCTTTTCATGCTTAACACTTAGGGACAGTGATCCCCAATCAACCAATTCCGAAATGTCATGATGAACTTGTAAAGAACAAAACTCCAAACAAGAGCAGGTTCTGCCGGGCGCGGTGGCTCAAGCCTGTAATCCCAGCACTTTGGGAGGCCGAGACGGGCGGATCACGAGGTCAGGAGATCGAGACCATCCTGGCTAACACGGTGAAACGCCGTCTCTACTAAAAAAAAATACAAAAAAACTAGCCGGGCGAGGTGGCGGGCGCCTGTAGTCCCAGCTACTCGGGAGGCTGAGGCAGGAGAATGGCGTGAACCCAGGAGGCGGAGCTTGCAGTGAGCCGAGATTGGGCCACTGCACTCCAGTATGGGCAAGAGTGCCAGACTCCGCCTCAAAAAAAAAAAAAAAAAAAAGAGCAGGTTCCTAGAAATCAGACCCACAATCCAGGATGTCCTCAGGGTCACAAGTAGGTAACTTTAAAGAAACCTCAGAATTATCCAGAGAACCAAGAGGGAGTGGAATGGAGGGTGTACTCTCCCTAATGACAGCTAGTACTTGTTGGAAAAAAACAGAAGCCTGTATTCCTGATGATAACAATAATGAAATGATGAACAAAGAAGGAAATGAGGAGAAGGAGAAGAAAGAGAAAGAGCAGCAGCAGCACCATGCAGGGGAGGAGGACCCCAACTAGCTGACATGGTGTTAACGCTGCTCTTTTTAAGGAGAAATGGGAGGAAGAGAGGAGAGAAATAGACAAGGATTGACATTAATGTTCTCTAAACCTGAGGACTTTAGGACCACACATTTTTTCATTTTTTCATATTACATCTTTATCTTAACTATCCATTTCTTTCTCTTTCAGCTTATAACTCACGCAAAATGACATGCTGCAATGTTCTGATGAAATGCTCCTCTACAGTGGAGGCTCCTAGAAGGCAGAGAGCATATTCATTAACTCATTCTGCTCAACACTTAGCTCATGTCCATGGGGAGATGTTGAATACTAGCTCTTATTAAAGAGAGGGAATACAATCAATCATTTTAGAATGTCCAAAAAGCACTTTTCCTTTCCATCGAGACTTACAAATTATTCTAAGATTGTTTCTGTAAATACCATGTAATTGGGAGAGATACACAGGGAGCATCAATTGTGTCTGTAATGTTTTACTGCTTATGATAAAAAGCTCTGAAGCAAATGTGACAAAATACTAAGATTTCACAAAATTCAGTGTTGAGTGTCCTCTAAGTTACTCCCTTTAGTCTTCAAATATTTCATAAGGAAAAAGATGGTAGGAACTTACAATATTTATTTATTTTTTTCTTTGGAGAATGGCTGGATAACATACATTGAAATCTGCTAAGAATTCACCAGAAGGAAGGAAAGAGAAACACACACACAGACACACACACACACACACACACACACACACACACACAGAGAGAGAGAGAGAGAGAGAGAGGAAAAAAATATCCTTGGAATGCCAAGCCCAAAGATGAAAGTCTATCTGCCTATTTACAATAGCAAATAAAGACAAACCATCTAATGCCAATATGAAAAGATTAAGAAATACTTATATATTCACCCAATGTGTTAAATATTCTGTGTACATTAAAAATAATGAATTAGAAAAATGGAAAAAAACACTTCTTACAAGGGAAAAAAATGAGCTGCCAAATAATATGGATGGATAGTACAACTCTATTTCTCTATAAGAACAGAAATAGAGATCCAGAGAGTCAAACAGATCGACAGACATAGATTCTTGATTTTTTAAAGGCATGACACCTACACAAAAAATATAAATACATAAATGCAAAAACTGGTGAATCTGAATAAGACCTATAGCTTAGTTCATTGCATTATGCCAACGATTTTAATAATGTACTATAGTTATATAAGATGTTATTACTGGGGGAAGCTGGGTTATGGATACAAATGAACTCTTTGCATTATTTTTGCAACTTCTTGTAAGCCTATAATTTAAAAAAAAAAAAAAAAAACACTGACGGGAACTATGCCTAATATATCAAGATATTTTACTTTCCTGCATTTACCTAATTAAAATTTAAAGTAATTCCTATTTTTACAGTGGGAAAAAAGTCATAAACCTACATTTCAATCAGAATTCTTTTTTTTTTTTTTTTTTTTTTTTGGTGGCGGTGGGGACAGCATGTCACTCTGTCATCCAGGCTGGAGTGTGCAGCAGTGCGATCTCAGCTCACTGCAATCTCTACCTCCCAGGTTCAACCGATTCTCCTGCCTCAGCCTCCTGAGTAGCTGAGACAACAGGCATGAGCCACCATGCCTGGCTAACTTTTTTGGAGTAGAGATGGGGTTTCACCATGTTGGTCAGTACGGTTTCGAACTCCTGACCTCAAATGATCCGCTTACCTCGGCCTCACAAAGTGCTGGGATTACAGCCGTGAGCCACCACATCTGACTCAGAATTATTTCTGAATAAATAAATGCCAATGAAAGTAATTTAAATGTAAGTCTCAATCCTAGGCCTTGCATTTATAAAACCTCTCCCTTGATAATTAAATCACACTACATCTCCATCTAGCATCCAACCTATACCTTGCACCCAAAAAAAAATCTTAAACACACAGACACAAACATAACATAGACATAGCCACAAAAATAAATCCAACTACACTAACTAGACACCATTGGACATAACTTTAATGCTAAGTAAAACATAAAATTTTTATCCTTTTTTTCTAGCCTTATCCTCAAAATAATCTGAGAACAATGTTACGAAGTACATCTTTATTTTATCTTTGTCAATTACCCCACTATCTGTAACCACATTCCTAGATGAAACGTTTTCCATTAACATTTTGATAATTTGAAACTTGAATACAGTGCCGCCTGCTCAATTATCTAAGAGTTCATTATCTAGCTGGTGCTAAGGAAACCCATTATCTCCCTTTATTCTCACTTTTCTGATTTGTCTTTCCCTTGCCTTCCTACTTGTTATCACCTCTAACAAAAAATGAGAGGCCGCACAAAGGGATAAAATTAAAATTAGTTGTGTTTTTTTAATCTATTAAAGGATTCATTAGTTAGAAAATGGCCACTGTTCACCAAAATGGAACACTGTGTGCTCTAGTTTTTCACACCTCAACAATCAAAGGCAATTCAGAGTAGAACTGATTGTAAAATAAAATGGATTTTATTACTCTTATTTTCAGAAAATAATAACTAGATAATCCATATCACTTGTTATTACTCTTCTTTTATTGAACAGGAAAACGAATGCTATTTTACTGTAAGCAAAATGCCCTTTTTCCTCGCTTGATGTATAGCATTGTTTTTCAGAGTTAAAACTCTATCTGTAATCTCATCTAGCTCCTGGAATAGTGCCTGGTCCAGAGAGGTCATTCAATAAATATTGGATGAATGAACAAAATAAAGAAGAAACAAATGCATTAACAAATGAATAAACTCCAGAGCTAAAAACAAAAGAAAACCTACTTTTATAAATATGAAAGGCTAACAAACATATGTGTGTATGTATATATGTATGTATACACGGCTTGTTCTTAAATTTGTAACACTGGTATTATGAGGGTAAAATAGGATTAACTGGGGAGGAAACATGACACAACGAGAAGCTGATACACTCTCAAGCATAGTTAGTCTGTTTTCTCATCCTAGATCTGTTATCTCTGCATGGCAAGTGAGCATTAGCAAGTTACTTAACTTTCCTTAAATTCTTAAGAACTCATGCTTTTAAGAAGTTAAATAACTATGGTAAGAGGTGATGCTGTCATTATGCACCAATATGTTTTGTATCCTGTAACACTTTAACACACACAAACACACACATACACAGGAATACACACTTAAAGTAAAATCATCTTTTAAAATTTAAAAGATTTTGATCTAAGAGTGGTATTATACTACTTCCATCAAATATTGTCTTTGAAATAACTAGTTATTTAATTTTTTAAAAACCCTCCTTATTAAAGTTTTTTTAATAAAGATAAATTTGAAAATTAATATTTTTATAAATTAAGTAAACCAAGGTAAGAGAAAATTTCATCAAATTAGGTCTACTAAGCCTGTAATTACAAATTACATTTTCAGACAGCTCTTGAAATATTTGAGCGACGTAAAAAGATGCTTATGCTAGACATATGTAGATCTTGAGAAGTCAAGACTCAATATTTTTAAATAATAATAAAAATAAAATCAGTTTTATATTTTTCTAAAATTCAAGCTTTTAACAGATCAAGATAGGCTTTTACTCTAATATATTAAAATTTTGTCATAATTTATGATAATAACATAAATGCATTCTAATTCGAAAATTTTTATATGATTGCTATCACTTTTTCATTCTGTGACTTTAGTTTTCTTAACATATTTACTAAAAGATGACAATCTGATAACATAATATCAACCCAATTCTTAATCTGAAATCCTTGGAATCTCATATGTGCGTAAGAGGCAACCTTTCCAGTTCATTCTCATATAGGTAGAGTCACCCCTCCATATCCATAGGTTCCACATGCACAGGTTCAGCCAACCGTGAATCAAAAATATTTGGGAAAAATTAATTTTAAATAACAATATAATAATTAAAAAATACAAATTTTAAAAATGCAGTACACCAGTTATTTACATAGCACTTACATTGCTTTAGGTATTGCAAGTAATCTAAAGATGCTTTAAAGTATATAGGAGCATGTGCGTAGGTTATATGCAAATATTACACTATTTTATATAAGGGATTTGAGCATCTGCAGATTGTGGTATCTGCAGGTAGTGGGTGGTGTTCTGGAACCAATCCCCCACATAGGTGAAGTATGTCTCTACTTTCCCTATTTGTCTTGATAAATGGAAACCCGTGGATTATAAAATATCCTCTACTATAGCTTAAAGATCAATGAATAAGCTAAGAAGAGGTAAATGAGCTAAGGAGAGCTAAGGAGAGTCCTCCCACCTTTAGGACTGTCAAACACAATAAAACATTAAAAGTTTATTTTTTCAAAGAAGAGCTATTTTTTATTCCATATCTAGAATGTTTTAGAGATGTAGACCCAAATTTTAAAAACTCTTCTTATATCACTATTTAAAAAGAAAAGTAAAAACTTTAAACAGCCAACTGCCTGAAAATAAAGCTTAGACCCAAAGCTTAGATGACAAAACTTCAAACTCTTTGGTTCCTTGATAGAGTATTTGTGGATTATTTGGGGTTCTGATTGGATACATGACTCAGGTAGTATCTACCTGCAATTTATATAAAAACTCAGATTTAGGAGATGGATTAAGAAGGTAAATCCGTGTATGGTAAAGTTTTAATATCAGTTCAACTGATATACAGATGGCTCTGTGCATTCTACTGTGAAGATCACAAATGTAATTTACACCTGAACCCTGCTCTCCTATTACCTAGTGGTGATGTATCAAATTACTGGCAGAAGTATCAAGAGTGTGAACTTACACAGTACATGTGAAGTGACGAAATGGCGATGAGTATTGAGCACTTTTGCCGAATTTGCTTAAAAGAAAACAAGATTGAAGTGCTTTTTAGGAAAGAACCACTAAAAATGTTAAGATACAATCCTTAGAGACATTGAAAGGCGATGAAATTGAAAAGACATGTGCAAGTTGGCTCTGGGAAAACAGTGAGGACTTCCATTTCTCTAAGATAAGAGGAGAGTGGAAGACATACAGAAACATAGAGAACAAGTAAAGCAAAGGGAAGTTAAATCCCTGATTAACATTTTTAAGAATGCTACATTGCTGTCATGCTTTTTCACTCTCTAGGTTCTGCTATGCAAAACAGAAGGTAGAGAGCATAATTACCATCTATACTGAAATTAGGCTCTACAGTGTGACCCAACTGAGTTGAAAAAACTAAGTCCACCACTGTATGACTTCGGACAAGCTACTTATCTTCCTGTGCATTTGTTTACAGTGTTATAAAAATGCATTATAAGAGTTGTTGGGAAAATTCAAAGAGATAATATACATATAGTGATTAGCATAGGGCCCGACACAAATCAAATTCTTCATAATTAGTATTAGAACAGCAGTACTATAGTCTTTGCCATTGTCATCGTTTTGTTATTACTATCACCATTATCATTATTGACGATAATACAACAGGTTACTAAAAAGAATGACTCAGTAACAAGCTAGAGAATAATCACGTTAGTTTCCTTCTCTTTCTATTACAGACTCTCTACACATCTTATCATATTTTTGACTCATCCCATAAACACTCAAAGGAAGCATTTAACATTTTTAGGTCATTTGTTTTCCAAAGTTTGGCAACGTCTATGGAATAACACAGGTGAGAGACACTGCAACTCATTGTCCTTGCACTGGATTCCTAAAAAATGGGATATTCTTATTAAAACTAAGGGAGCCAGTTGCAATGCAATTTCCAAGAAATGTATCTCTGCACTTAACATATGCCATTAATCAAGGTTTGCCCACCTGCATATCTTCTGCTTGAAAATGCACAAGGGAATTAGGATCAAGATAAAAAAGAATGAAAGAAAAATAAAAAGAAATAGTACACATCAAGGCATTTAAAAGTAAATAAAACCAACAACTTACATATAATGAAATCCTATATTTTTATTGAGAGGTTGGAGGAATAAATTTTCAAGTGTTCGTAATTAG
This sequence comes from Macaca mulatta, assembly GCF_049350105.2. NCBI lineage: Eukaryota > Metazoa > Chordata > Mammalia > Primates > Cercopithecidae > Macaca > Macaca mulatta. The sequence goes on along the minus strand of NC_133416.1, from coordinate 88,227,029 downwards.
ATAAATCAATTGGCTATTTATGATCATGTTCTTACAAAAATAACATTAAAGCATACTATAAGCAATGAATAATGTGGTCATTATAGATTTTCCTTAAGCCAGAAAACCAACAGAGTAGTTTTAAGGAAGAGATTAATATTGCTTTCTACCATCCAGGAAACATTTCTAAAGAAGCTGTAAAGTCATTTAAACCTCCCTTCCTCCCACCTTTAGGACCGTCATACACCATAAAACATTAAAAGTTTATTTTTTCAAAGAACAGCTATTTTTTATTCCATATCTGGAATGTTTTAGAGATGTAGACCAAATTTTAAAAACTCTTCTTATATCACTATTTTAAAAGAAAAGTAAAAACTTTAAACAGTTTCAGTGTAGAAGAGTTAAAAAATTTTTAAAAATCTAAAATCAATTGAGACTATTTTTAAGAAGCAGTAGAATATATTTAGGAGCACAGATGCTAAATTCAGCCGGCCTGGGTTGAAATCTTAGCTCTGCTATTTACTAGTTTTATAAGTTTAGGCAAGTTTCTTAAGAAACTATCTTTCCAAACCCATGGAGACAATAAAAACTTAGCTAAGAGCTGTTTTCATGATAACGGCTGTTTTATGATAACAGATAATAAAAAGGTTAGCTATTTTATGATATACCTGATAATATTTATGTACTTTAGCTGACTAAATTATCCCAACAGTCATATAAAGTTATTACTTCCCCCTCAATCAGTAAAGACAGGCTGGATTATACCATATGATAACGACTGCAAAACGTCAGTAACTTGCAAAAATAAATGTTTATTTCTCACTCATACCACTCCATTGTGGGTTCAGGTAGACTCCCCAAAACATTGTCATCTATACGTTTTTGCTCAGCAATCCAAACAGCTTCTATTCTACATGTACTTCCACAATGGCCATGGCAGATGAGAAAGAACTAAGAATTGAAGCTCTGGCAATTAACTAAGTGAAAAGCCTTGCTCCTCTTACTGCAGTGGCCAAAGCTAATCACATAATCAATCACGTCTATGTGGGGAAGACCAATCTTCCTACATACTAGCAGAGGAGAATAGATGAGAAAAGAAATGACACAAAAAATAGTAATACGCATCACAGTATGTATGTTATAATTCTTCTGTATTATAATTATTTGAACCAAGATATTGTTAAAAGAGTGCAGGCAAGATTTTTTTTACCAGAAATCAGTTTTCTCCACTAACTGATTCTCAACATTTTTTCCTTCTAACCACCAAAATTAGGATATCCAACAAATTCCATTGATAACAGTGGCAAACTTCATCTGTACTTCAGGAGGGAGAGTTGGGAGGGAGAATTAGAGGAAGGCACAGTCTAGATATTTGTGGTTTATTATAGAAAAATATTTGCTTCTCAATTGAAAATCAATGGAATTCTATGAAAATAAGAAAAAGAGTGTGGAGAGAAAGCTAAGTGAGATTAGTGTAAAAGTGGACTTTTCTAAGCTCCCATGCTCTCATTAGATTAAAGTTATTTAGCAAATGGTCAATAATACCGAGCAACTTTTTTTTTTTTTAATCTTACTAAATTTTTCTACAGATATCTATACTGGCCAGATCTACAGTAGAAATTGAGCATTCTTTTTCTTCCTCCTTCTTCTCTTCCTCTTTCCTTCTTCCTCCTCCTCCTGCTCTTCTTCTCCTTCTCCTTCTTCTCCATCTTACCAAATTTATTTTACTTAACTGCTGCATCCACTTAGGAATGACATCTTGAAAGATTATACTTGGCAAGTGTTATTATTCTACCATGAGCACCTTAAGCGAAGGTATTCCTATTGTCCAGAGTCAGGTCATAAGTCAAAGACCTACAGACTTTAATTGCTTTTCCTCCCTCTTAAAGCAATTAAATTAATGTTTTAAATTATTAAAGCCATGTAATTAAACTCCATCCCTGTCTAATTTAATATTTGAAAGAGTTTCTGTTTTTTATTATCCTCAGATTTCCAACTGGACTCCTTCAAACTCAAAATTCACAAACTTTAATTTTCCTAAGATATTATAAAAATAATACCTCTCTTTTCTATGCACTGTTCCTTACCTCATTCAGCTAAACACTGACAAAAACAAATATAATTAATACCTTTAATGTAACAAGTTCCCTATCCAAATAGTTTAGATAAAGGATTTGAGTTCCACATTCACATATACTTGAAACTGTAATTTAGAGAGGTTATTACATTCATATATATAATTGCAAAGATTCATTAGCCTCCTACACATTTTTCTTACAAATGTCACATCACAATGGAAAGCAATGATCTCCCTCATAGAGTTGCTGCTTGTTGCTTATGAAAATAGAATTAAAAAAAAAAAACTCAAAAAAAAAAAAAAAGCAGCAGCAGCAGCAGCACAAATAAATTCAACCACTGTATTTTTTCCCCCTTTCAACTAATACTATATGTGGCATGACAAAAGAAAAGTAAGCCACCTTTCAGGAGGTGATAAGACTTTGGATTTTCCCCCAACACCTGGTAGTTGATCAGTCACAGCCGATTGAATTTCCATTGTTCATTGATTGCGCCATCTGCCAGGCAATCCATCCTTGCTTATGTAATTGCAGCATTCCTGTAGTTCACTCTGTTCTGTCCTGAAGGTTCAGCAGCATGACAGGCTGAGAAAATTAGATACGGGACAGTACCAAGCTACTGACCTTCAGAATATGAAATAAGGCCCATCTTTTAAAACTGGTCTTTCTTGATGAGGTTATTTTGAGAGGCCTTATTTCTAACAGGCAATTTTTCTTGCCAACCAGATACCTTCTTAAAATATTTTTATATCTATAAAATAATGATGATTTTAAATTTTAAATATACCTGTACTGTGTACAATGCTATGAATAAATTCATTGAATTTAGAGTTTGTCAAAAGGAGGAAAATTCTTCCTCTTTATATAACACTTTCGCCTTCAAACCAGCATTAAATGTAACTTTAAAAATATCTGACAAATACTGAATTTCCCAAACAATTTAATGTAGCTGAGCATTTGTTTGCCAAAGAGCCGAAGTTCAATAGGGGGATTAAATTGCTTTCTGGATACATGAAATCCCCATTATATTTTCATTTATTTTCCTTTGACGCAATCTCAAACTCACAGAAAATTTGCAGTTACAACATTAAGCACTTTTTTTCCCCTTTGAAACCTTTACTGACATGATACACAAGAACCCTAGAATAATTTAATATGTAATTGTTACAAATAAGGACATTCTTCTAGAGATCCATACTATAACCATCAACTTCAGGAAAGTAATATTGACACATTACCACCATCCAATCCTGAAATCCCATTCTGGCTTCTTACTTGTCCCCAAAAATATCGATTATAGTGAAAATATTCAGAAACTACCTCTTGCATTTAATTCACAGCTCTTTGGTCTCCTTCAATTTAGTAGCCAAAAATATATTTCAGGTTTGCCAAGACTTGGCAATCTGACTTCTGGAACAGTTGCCTCGATATTTGGAGGAAAAGATTCTGAGCTTAGCCACTGGAGCTATTACTACTAACCCAGGTCTAGCCACTACTAACTAGCTGTGTGGCCTTGAGTTTCAGTTCCCTCATATGTAGAAAGGGCATGATAATACTAACTTTGCAGCATCTGGGGAAGGAATAAATGGACATACATGACTCTACTATATAGCTGATAGTTCAGAGAAAGGACTCAACAAATACTAATTATCTTTTCCCTTTTCAACTGCTTCCTTATCCTCCCTGTCAGACTCGCAAACGAATGTAGAGATATTTAGCTCACTAGAATCACTCTAGTGTTTAAAAAGAACAAACAGATCTACTGAGTACTTTTTATACCAATTTTGAGAATTTTGCAACCTGTTTCTTTCAGTAGCTCCTAGTAGCAAAAGCAAAAAAATAACATAAGAAATCACACAAAGTTCAACTTGCAAAAACAAGGAGTCCTGTTGAGCAGTAGGCTTCAAAACAAGCAAAATTCCTTTCATTCCTGTTTCATAATTTCTTCACTTCAGAATTTAAACATAGATTTCTTCTTAAAGGGAGAAGAGGAAATAAGGAATGAGGAAGAAACTGTATTTTACTTGACCCAGATACCACCATACCGCCATATATTATCCTGTTTCATCTTCCTGTCACTGTCGAATATCCTCATGGAATGTTTTTGCCTATACCAGTTCACTCTGTAATGCGCTATTCTGGCTTTGGTCCTCATCTCATCATTGATACCATATTATTGAAAGTCATCAAGGATCTCTGAGTCACAGCAGATTTTTTTTTTTTTTCAATTCTCAGTAGCCTCAAAGCATCTCTAGAGTCCTTGACCACTATTTTTATCTTTTTTCTCCTTTACAATGCATGACACTAAAATATCTTGCTCTTTCTTTTCCTCTTTCTTTGAATGTCTCATCCATTTCCATAGTTTTTTTTTCTCCCACTTTTTCCCAAAGTTCAGTCCTTTTTCTCTTCTCTTCCCTTTCTTTCTCTCTTTCTCTTCAACTTTCATAAGCTTCTACCTCTCACCTCTTTAAGATTTATACTAAAATCTATAATTCTACATCAAGCTCTCTCCCAGTTTTCAGCCTCATAGTTTTAATTGCCCCATCAGTTCCTCATCTGGACACTTAAGTGAGATTCTTACAGTTACCATGTCTTTACTTCCCTGCATCCCACTGCCAAAAAGTCACCATGTGTAATTTAATTTTTATTCCTGACGTTTCTCTCTTTCTATACCTCCTGCTATTATCCTAGTTCATTAGTCACACTATTTTATGTTCTCGTTAGTCTGTGTTTCCCAATATCCCTCATTTCCCAACCTACCAAGAAATATTGAAATCTGAAGTCAAACTTGGCTTCTGATAATACTTTCATCCTATCACCTTCTTAACAAAATGTTTCCATGGATCATTACTGCCTTACTAGGCACTGCAAACAAAAATGCTCACAATGGAAAAGTTAATGGCTGGGACACGCAAAGTGTAATGCAATAGGGGTGAGGACAGTGAACAACAAACAAGCACATGTACCATTTAAAGGGTCAGCAGCTGCTCAGTTCCAGCAGAGTTGCTGTGCAGGAATACTGACCCATTGCTGACAGATATTCCGGTTTGTTGTTGTTGTTGTTGTTGTTTGTTTTTTTGAGACAGAGTCTCACTCTGTCACCAGGCTGGAATGCAGTGGCACAATCTCAGCTCTGACTCCCTGTATCAAGCGATTCTCCTGCCTCAGCCTCCGAAGTAGGTAGGATTACCGGCATGCACCACCACACGCAGCTAATTTTTGTATTTTTAGTAGAGACGGGGTTTCACCATGTTGGCCAGGATGGTCTGGATCTCCTGACTTCGTTATCTGCCTGTCTCAGCCTCCCAAAGTGCTGGGATTACAGGCGTGAGCCACCGTGCCCGACCCATTTTTTCTTCTTTAAAGAGAAGACCAAGGGCCAGACACGGTGGCTCACGCCTGTAATCCCAGCACTTTGGGAGGCCGAGGTGGGCAGATCACAAGGTCAGAAGTTCGAGACTAGCCTGGCCAACATGGTGAAACCCCATGTCTACCAAAAAAAAAAAAATACAAAAATCAGTTGGGTGTGGTGGCGCACATCTGTAATCCCAGTTACTTGGGAGGCTGAGGCAGAAGAAACGGTTGAACCGGGGAGATGGAGGTTGCAGTGAGCGGAGATCACGCCATTGCACTCCAGCCTGGGTGACAGAGTGAGACCTCGTCTCAAAAAAAAAGTAAAATGCCAAAAGCTGATTTTGTTACAAGAAATTTAAATTTTTAGATAAAATATTCCAATTTTTAAATGCTAACGAATTAAACAAACAAAACTTCTAGGTCAAACAAAGCCTATCTGCGGGCTTTAAGGCATGTTGTGACCTGCAGCCTAAGAAGTAAATGCAAATGCCTTAGCTTGCTACTCCAAGCCTTCTAAAAGCAGGCCAAAACTATTTTCTGGGCCGGGCGTGGTGGCTCAAGCCTGTAATCCCAGCACTTTGGGAGGCCGAGACGGGCGGATCACGAGGTCAGGAGATCGAGACCATCCTGGCGAACACGGTGAAACCCCGTCTCTACTAAAAAAAATACAAAAAACTAGCTGGGCGAGGTGGCGGGCGCCTGTAGTCCCAGCTACTCGGGAGGCTGAGGCAGGAGAATGGCGTAAACCCGGGAGGCGGAGCTTGCAGTGAGCTGAGATCCGGCCACTGCACTCCAGCCCGGGCTACAGAGCGAGACTCCGCCTCAAAAAAAAAAAAAAAAAAAAAAAAACTATTTTCTGAAAGTAAGTGCCAGCAACTCAGACAAGCCACTAAAAGCCAACTGGTTTACTATAACTATCCTCTAAGGACACTTGGCTTTTCTTACCTCGATGTTTTTGTCATCTTGTTCTCTGCACATAAATGACTTTTATCCTAAGTCCTACTTTAAGATTCATTCTAAATGCTACCAGTTCCCCTCAAAACTTATTGGACCACATCAGCTCATGGGAATATTTCTTTCATATTCCAAAGATAATCATATCTAGTTTTATGTGGCAGGGACAGTCCTAGGCACTTTACAAGCTTCCCTCACCCAATTTAATCCTTAGAAATAGATACCATCATGATTCTAATTTTGCAAATAAAGGTATTGAAGCTTTCTCAGCTTAAGCGGCAAAGCTACAGTTGAACTCAAGCCTGTATTGACCCGGTGAAGAAGGAAGAATAAGAAATTTACATTTTGGTCATGTATTATGTGACAGGTGTTATGTGCCAGGAAAAAAATTTTAAAATCCTTAACATAACTCAAAAGACCATTCACAATATGGCTCTCTCCTTCCATCTCAAGATAATTTTCTGTCATTTCTTAAGCCCCAACCATGTAAATCTTTTTAAGTTTCTGGAACTTACTAAACATGTCTACCTCATGGCCTTTGCATATGCTATTTTCTTTCCCTGGAATGTTCCTCCCCACTTCTCACATGTCTAACTCCTACTCATTTTGATCTCAATTTAAACATCATTTCCTCTAGACCCATCTCATGATCCTTCTAAAGAAGACAATATCATATCCCTTAAGAAAGATTGTATTACCTAGCATCAATTGCAATTCTAAATTGTGTTCATCATGTTGAAAACCAGATACGCATGTTCTCGCTTATAAGTGGGAGCTAAACACTGGAGACATACAGATATAAAGATGGGAACAATAGACACTGGGGATTCAAAAGGCGGGGAGGGAGAGATGAGGCCAGGGTTGAAAACCTACCCGGTACCGTGTTCACTATCTGGGTGATGAGTTCAATGGAAGCCCAAACCTTAACATCACACAACATGTCCATGTAACAAACATGCGCATGTACCCCTGCATCTAAAATTTAAAATTCATTTCTTTTGTAATAATTTAATGCATGTCTTTCATGCTGCTGTGTGGTGAGTTCCTTCACTATCTCTTTCATCATTTTCTCTGTACTGTACATGCAGTGGGTGAATGATTAATGTCCTTTAATTCTTATAAGCCATTTTAAGACTTGGCAGGATTAAACAACCTTAATCTAAGCTACTAAGGAATTGAGATCCTGCATGTTGAGAAACCCACACTATTTTGACTACAGAAATGTTAGCCAAGCTTAAGTTATTTTCTAATAATCTGCATTTAGTTAGTCTTTTCCTTTTTGGTTTATAGTCACTGTTAATATATATTGATTTCTAAAAAAATGGTATATGAGAATCCTATCATTGAATGTTGTTTAGATAAAAGTAAACTAAAATTGGAATGCAATGCTTCCATAGAAAGAGATAAATTGATGGCCCAGAGAGTCAACCACAATAAATAATAGAAAACTGAATTGACTAATCCTTCAGAGAGTGGCAGCTGGATTTAAATTTCAGGATAGGCAGCAGGATGTCTATCAGGAGAAAATAACCAGAAACATCCACTTTGTTGTTCCAGGATTAAAGAAATTACTATGATTGCAGTTCTCCACTGAAGTCTCTCTAATAGAGACTTTATTGCCCAAAGAGCCAGGTTTTAACAATATGGAGTAACCACCAAACTGTAAGGAGAAGCAATTATGTATAAATCCCTAAAGCACCTATCCATAATTTGGATTTGTTTTTTGAAGGTCTCAGAAATTACAGGACTGGAAATGCATTTAATAGAGTCATTCACTACAATGGAAGTTCCCTTCCATATATCACCCTTAAAGATTTCTACTCCCTGTCTATATTACTGCATGCATAAAATATTGCATAGCTTATGTCACTGCAAAAACTAATATTCAGTACTATTTATGTGCTGAGACTTTTGATAAGCCTGAGGGTTCTGAGGGGAGTTTACTCTTATGAACAACAAACAGACAAGCTTATAATGAAGAATCTCTCTTGCCTCTGGGAAGCCAAAGGGCATCAGAGACTGTGACTACACATATACCAGCTCCACAGAGGACAGAACAATTAGCTATAGCAATCTCGCCTTGTTTTGCTGAAGCACTTGGCTGTCAATATCTCCCTTCTCCAGATCTCAGCTTCAAAGAAAGTAAGTAAAGCTCCTTCACGCCAAATTGTGCCTAAACCCACTTATCACCTCCCAAAGAGGTGTTTTGTTTTATAGCAACAAAAAATCATCAAAGCTATGTATCCAGTTAGTTGACTCTCACTTTAAAAATTTATATGCCAGCTCTGCCTTAGATCTTGGGGATATAAAGCCAAACAAAATGAAACAAAAGTAAATTCAGTCTGCCCTTGAGTTTGGCTTTGTGGAAAATTGCTAACCAATCAAGACTATCTTCACTTAGGTATCCAATGCAGTCATAGATTTAAATTGAAACTACTGACTAACTGAAATTTAAGATTGGTCTCCTACGTCTACTTCCCTCCTAACCCTGCTTGCCCAACCAGAATTCTTGTAAGATTGAATCGCACTGCTGAAATACATAGAGTCAAAGTTTTATCACTTCTTCACTTTGATTTTCTGGGCATGAGTTCAAGACTGAAAAGATAAAGAATTCAGACACAGTGTTATCAAATGTTGATCTATAAAAATATAGTGACCCTTTCACAAAATTTCTCATTAAAGACTTCTTATACATACAAATTTTAGAAAATGTAGACAAGCAACTAGATATTACAAAGAGAAAGCAAGTTATTGGAAAGGAAATCTCCCAGTCTTAAGCTCTACTTGCTGGGAACGTTGACACTCACTTCCAAGGCTCTCTCCTGGGCCTTTGCTGATCCCCGATTGCACTCTCAGATCACTACAATCTGTCTTTCTCCTCCATTCCTATTGCCACTGTCTTAGGTCCGGCCCTCACTGTTTTTTCATTTAGAATATACCTGTGTTTTCTTAACTGAATGCTACGCACATTAGTTTTCTAATGGAGATGGCCACATAAAATCATTTATAGCACCATGTTTTATGACAGATATTTGTACATAGAACTTTGAGAAACAGTGATGCAATAATCTCTGTGTTTTCATCTGAGGAACACTAGGAGAGTTTCCTGCTCCTAAGATAATTATGGTCTGAGAATACAAAGAAAGCTGTTCTTCCTCTAACATTTATAGGGCCTAGTGTATAAAGACATAGTCTTCATCCCTTACTAAGTTAAGCCTCCGCTTATTTCCATATTTGCATTTCGGGAAAGTGAAACAGAGATTAAGTCACTTGACAGTGAACACACAGTCAGTAACTGTGAGAAGCTGAACTCAAATCCAGGTAGTCTGGCCTCAGAGTCCATGCTTTCAATCTTTATGACTTCTAGAAATCAAGGACCAGGTTTCACTCATTGTTGAACACCCAGTGCCTTGTTCACTGTCTGGCACAGAAAAGAGGACCAATCAAATACTATTGAAAAAAATAATTGATAGGAATGGGCAAGGTGCTCAGATTCTAAAGGGGACATCATGTCATCTCCACACACTTATGAGAGGACTGGGCATGGTGGAGACACAGAACAGGCTCTTGCCAACTCCATTCCAGATTTCTTGCTCTAACCACAGAGCCATTCGTCCACTGCAAACCTGACCATGTCATTCCCCTCACCTCATTGCTGAGCAGTGTTTTCCAAACTTTTTTTTTTTTTTTTTTTTTTTTTTTTTGAGATGGAGTCTCGCCGTGTCGCCTGGGCTGGAGTGCAGTGGCCGGATCTCAGCTCACTGCAAGCTCCGCCTCCCGGGTTTACGCCATTCTCCTGCCTCAGCCTCCCGAGTAGCTGGGACTACAGGCGCCCGCCACCTCGCCTGGCTATTTTTTTGTATTTTTTAGTAGAGACGGGGTTTCACGGTGTTCGCCAGGATGGTCTCGATCTCCTGACCTCGTGATCCGCCCGTCTCGGCCTCCCAAAGTGCTGGGATTACAGGCTTGAGCCACCACGCCCGGCCTTTTCCAAACTTTTACAGGAGACATCCTCTCTAATGGCTGGCAGATGAGAGCAATCACACCCCCAGCGGGCAGGCACATAAGGAGCCACACTCTGAGATAATCACTGACTGTGCCTCACCCTCAGTATCTGAGCAAGCTTGATATTTATTCTACAATGTGTCTCTGTTGGTTGTAACACAAAAAATAATGCTTATAACTTCTTATAAGTCCAACTCCAGGTAGAAGACTTTACAAAATACCATGACTTCTAACATCACCTGGCCTATATCTATCTGTATTCTTTCTGGGTACCCCATACTGCAGCTTCATATACACAACAGGCCTATGGATCTGGTCCAAGCTACTTAGCACAGTACATAAATCCCTTCCCAACGTAGCCCCCAGACTCGCCACTTCCCCTCCCACTTCTCCAGCCACCACAATCATTTGCAGTCACTGTCTCAGTCACATTTCAAGCTGTTGTTCACCTCTAGAACTTTGATAATTAGGGTCTTGTCAACTTTGAGAAGACATACCCATCCTTCCAAACCCTTCTGGGGTGTGATTTTATTGAAGTCTTTTCTCAACCCTCCCTCCCCACAGTATGAGGATACTTAGTTATAATTCCCTAGTTTATTGCACCACTTGCTTTGTTTACATAGTAGCTCCCCTACTAGACTGTGCGGTCCCTGGAGGCAGGACCTTGTTTTAGTCCTCTTAATATTCCCAGTGGCAAGCAGAGCCTTGCCAGTCAGGTAAATCCCCGTTTATGGGACACTGGGTTCACAATAGGTAACAGGGTCTCTCAAGAGCAGAAGGCAAGAGAACTGACTATGAAATTGAAATGAAACACGAATTGAGGGATCTGAACACATCTCCAGTTTCAATTTTCTTTCGTGATAGAATGCCATATTCCAGGTCCCAGGGAGGTCCTGGGGCCCAAAAAGTTACCAGGGATGGGGGATCGGGTTGGCACAGAAGTCACTCACCAACTGGTAGAGGGCGAGTGTTTGTTCTCCAGCGTTTTGGTCCAGGGCTTGTACCAGCTGATCTGTTCTGCAGCTTTGCCCCAGAACCTCTCGGGGTCGGTCACCGAGGCTGTGAAGTGGGTCTTGTACTCGCTGCCACTGCCGGAGGACAGCGCCCTGCAGCCCCGACCTCCGAGACCGCCCCGCGGGCCCGGGGCCACTAAAGCCCTGAGGGCCGCACCGGCTCCCCGGGCCGGAGAGGACCCAGGCAAGGTCCCTCCGAGCACCCCGGCGCCGGTGACTTTACGACATTGCAGCCAAGAGGGTTTCATCTCCGCCGGCCACCCGCGGTCCCCGAGTGTGCGACAAATGGGACTCTTGCAACTTCCTGGGGCCTGAGAGAAGCGAATAGGAGGCGGGGGCAAATTCCGAAGTGAGCCCGGAGCCCAGAAGTTTGGAAGCCACACTAGAGTCGCCGGGAAAAACCGACCTGGAGCGACCAGAGAAGCAACAGGCTAAAGTGGGGGCCCCGGGACAGGGGTGTCACAGCGCAGTTGCAGCAGGTTAGTTGCGCCGCTGCATGAAATCCAAACCTCTGCACGAACTTCCAACCCCCAGAAAAATCGCGCTCAAACTCCAGAACGTCCTCCTGATTTCAACACACAAGTACTCTTAGGAGGAGGCCAAGGGCCCAACTCTCAATTTTCAGTCCATCAAGTTGTACATGGCTAGTTTAATCTTTGGAAGGTCGTTGGTGGAGGTGGCATCGCCTCTGACCTGCAAGAAACCAGCAACCCGGTGAGTTGCGGCAAGGCTCCTGATTGTTATTTATTTATTTATTTTAAAAAATCAACTCAGTCCCTGGTTACTGAAAACACAAGCGGCTCCAGGGTAGAGATTGCTCCGGGATTTCCCGACCACTGAGAGGGTGGGAGGAGTGGAAGGAGGTTGTGCCAAACAAATTGGGAAGCGCTTCTTGGGGTGATTGACAGGCCACAGGGAAGGTAATCCCACTGGGATGCGTATTCACCTGCTGACCAGACTCCGCATGGGATCCAGACAGAGAGCAGATAGGACTTGTTGCATTGCCTCCCTTCTAATTTGCCTGCTGGGAGTTTCTGTGGCTTGTTTTCTAATGAGAAAACAAAACAAACAAACAAACAAACAAAAAACAAAATAGGAAATAAGTAAAGATGAATCAAAAGAGGAAACTGGGAAAATGTAAAAAGAAAGATGGTATATATTACCATCTAGGTTTAACATTCTTCAAGCTCCACTATTATTCCTGCTTTACCGAGATTCAGATGCTATCTTTTGCCTTAATATTATGCCAAACACCATTCTGTCTTGGTGTGACAGTATTTGCAGTTTTAAATGTAAAGATATGTATTTCCAAATCTGAGGTGAGAAATAGTGACATGCCCCTGACCTTGGGAAGGATCATAATTTGAGAAGCTGTAAACAAATGATTCTGCAGGAAAAGAATAATGTGGAGATACACGCTAAACAGAACAGAGGTAAGTCTAATGCAAAACAGAGAATATTTCTTTAAATAACCACCTCCCTTTTCACTGAGAGGCAAGGCACTAGACTTTTCCCTGACATCTGCAGTCTACTTTAGTCCTTCCAAAGGTCTCAAATCAAGTAATGTCTGATGGCCAAAGACACAGTCACCATTTAAATCCAGAGAAAGTTACAAAGCCATTTAACCTCTTGGTCCTCTCCAGAACGAGAGATTTAGGTATTGCACCTAGTATGTGTTCACATTGTGCTGGGCACTTCAAACAAATGTTAGCTCCTGTAATTCTCATAAGAGTACCAAGAAGTGGGAACCATAATCACCTGTTTACAAATGGAGCTAGTATAGAGATAGATCAACTTGCCCAAGGCCACGCAGCTAGCAAGTGAAACAGTCATGATTCAAACTTTATGGATGCCCAATACTTCAAAGCCTAGATGCTTTGAATTACAGATGTGCTGTGATACAATTTACTGACACCTCAAGGTGTAGGGCTAGGGGAAAACCAACTCTAGTCCTGTCACTCACTCCAGCATACTGTGCAAATATGATCATTTTATCTCTGTGCCATGACTTGAACAAGGAGGGGAATCTGACTCCAAAGTCCACGATTTTAATTCCAGGCTGAGTATCTTCTACTTTTTAAAAAAGATCTTAGAATTCCAATAAAATATGACAAATTGAATAGCCACATTCATTCTTCTCCTTAAAGAAACTCCACTGAAAGAGAATCAAAGAGGGTGGTGGTCATGGTAAAAAAAAAAAAAAAAAAAAAAAAAAAAAAAGCTTACAAGGATAAAGAGAACAGGAGAAGAGAAGAAACCAGAGAAAGAACAGAAAGAAGATGAATCTGTGGAATATGACTTAAAAGTGGGAGGAGGAACTTGTGGAGGAGAAAATGGATTCTCCTTAGGAAATTTATATTTTCACCTAAATATTTTAAGAGCCAAATGTCTAACTACAAGTATTAGAGCTAACTACAAGTATTAGGAACCTGGAATGTCTCAAGTTTTGGAGGTGCTGGGTTTCTCTGAAGGTTCAGAAGGAAGTATGAAGTTTAGAACTTAAAAACAGAGAACTGATTACAAGATTGTATGAGGCAAAGTTAGACCCCGGTATCTCCAGATTAAACCACTTTTTCTGGACCCATCAGTGTACCATTTTTTCTTTTGAAAGTAATTGTGTACAATAGATTGTTACTGTAAGCTCCATTTCAGGCTGAAGGGAGAGCATAAGTGTAAACACAATCCAGCAAATGCAGCGGGTCTGGTTTGGAGAGCATTCAGTGTACAGGTAGAGCAAGCAAGGCTAGTGGAACTAGAAGATTGTATTGGAACCAGCCGGAGAGCTGAGTGTAAATAGTGTCAAATGCAAGTCAGTACCTAAGGATAAACTATTAGCCTTTAAATTAAGACACCAAGAGCCTGTTGATTCATTAAGCATATGAAAAGCTTAAAATCATGAGCCATGAAGTCTCAGGTTGAATCTTATTACAGTACTGCCACTTATTAGGTGTGAAAATTTGGAAAGTTAATTAAGTTTTCTGAACTGCAGTTTCTGCATCTGTAACCTGAAGCTGACAATCTTACTTCACAGGATTGTTGCAAGGTTCAAATATGTGTAAACTGCTTAGCATTGGGTCAGTAGCAAGCCAAGCTAATTTAGGACAGCGGCCAAGCCTGGGAACAACCAACTAATCTAAAAATTCAAGCCTGAAAATTAACGTACCTAAAATGAAACAATCAGAACATTTGAAAAGAAATAATTTTAATTTAAGCATGCGTATAAATTCTGTATTATTTCAAAAAATAAAATTACATTTTTAATTAATTTAAGGAACAGGGTAATCACAATCTTTTCAATGGTTAAGTATGCTAAAACTCCAGCTTATTAATGCATAGTATTTATTTCATTGTATGTAATAATGGTATAATTAATATGCTATTCAGGATGGCATTTTAAAACATCGTAAGCAGATATATTGACAAAATTATTTGAGATAAGCATTCTAGCAAATGGAAAAAGCAAAATAATGGAGAGTGCAGAGAAAGAAGATCAGAGAGAATGAAAAGGTGTGGAAATTTGCTCAAGAAAAAATGAAGAGAGGGGAGAAAACTGAGGTCAGAATACTTAATGCCTGCCAAGCCAGGCGGATCTCCTGAGGTCCAGAGTTTAAGACCAGCCTGGCCAACATGGTGAAAACCCATCTCTACTAAAAATACAAAAATTAGCCGGGTGTGGTGGCGCAGTCCTGTAATCCCAGCTACTCAGGAGGCTGAGGCAGAAGAATCGCTCAAACCCGGGAACCGCAGGTTGCAGTGAGCGGAGATCATGCCACTGCACTCCAGCCTGGGCCACAGAGCGAGACTCCATCTCAAAAAAAAAAAAAAAAAAAAAAAAGAATACTAATGCCTAAGGAAAAAATGCTGAACTACTAAAGAAGAACAGAGTGGAATTATAATTAAAAGAGATAAGGATCCTATAAACCAATTTTTCCCACTTTGCAATCTTTACCAGGTTTGGTCATCACTAGCAGAGGTTAACCTTTTTACCAGAGAGAGAGAAAAAGAGAAAGTAGTTAAATTGTACACAATTTTAAAATAATGCATTCTCCTGACCACGAAATTTATATTTTCACCTAAATATTTTAAGAGCCAAATGTCTAACTACAAGTATTAGAGCTACTAAAATGTTGGATTGTGGCCAGGTGTGGTGGCTCACACCTGTAATCCCAGCACTTTGGGAGGCCAAGGCGGGTAGATTACAAGTTCAGGAGTTCAAAACCAGCCTGGCCAATATGGTGAAACCCTGTGTCTACTAAAAATACAAAAATTAGCCAGGCGTAGTGCTGCGCCCCTGTAGTCCCAGCTACTCAGGAGGCTGAGGAAGAAGAATCGCTTGAACCTGGGAAGCAGAGGTTGCAGTGAGCTGAGATCTTGCCACTGCACTCCAGCCTGGGCAACAGAGCAAGACTCCATTGCAAAAAATGAAAAAACGTTTGCTTGTAACTTCCATGCTTCTGGTTTCTCAAATATTTTGAAAACTTAGCAAGTATATGTGAAGGGGTTTGCATAAAGTACTTCATCTCTGCAGCAGGGCTGAGCTGAAGTTTGCCCCTAGAGAAACACTGCAAGTTTATTATGAGTTAGCAAAGGGTTTCTGAAAAATATACTGATTTTCAGGGCTTAAAAAATAGTTTGTAAATGTCTCAAATGAAATCGTACATAGTAATAAAATTGTAAACTCCTATTTTGAAACTTTCTTTTTATTCCCAAATGGTAACTGCAGAAGAAGAAGAAGAAGAAGAAGAAGAAGAAGAAGAAGAAGAAGAAGAAGAAGAAGAAGAAGAAGAAGAAGAAGAAGGAGAAGAAGAGGAAGACGACGACGACAGATGAAAGAATAGTTTTAAAACACTAACATTCCAATGGATGGGAAGGCATTCTACAACTCTAGTTCATTCTAGCAGCCAAATATCCTCCACTAATCTTATTTTTATTTCTGAAAAAAACAAAACAACTGAAAGTTATTTCTAATTAAAAAACATATTAGCCAGGCGCAGTGACTTATGCCTGTAATCCCAGCATTTTGGGAGGCCGAGGTGGGCAGATCACCTGAGGTCAGGAGTTCGATGCCAGCCTGTCCAATATAGAGAAACCCTGTCTTCACTAAAAATACACAAGTAGCCGGGTGTGGTGGTGCATGCCTGCAATCCCAGCTACTCGGGAGGCTGAGGCAGGAAAATTGCTTGAACCAGGGAGGTGGATGTTGCCGTGAGTTGAGATCACACTATTGCACTCCAGCCTGGGCAACAAGAGCAAAACTCCATCTCAAAAAAAAAAAAAAAAAAAAAAAAAAAACCACACACCATATCTAGTTACTTCTATTTGAGAAAAACCTGAAGGGAACAAGGTAAGCAAATATTTTCAGTAAAAATTACTAATATTTTCATCAAATCACCCAAATCCTTAAAAGGTGATTTTAACTCTTCTGCAGAGAAAATTCCAAAAGAATTATCCTGTTTCTGTGTCTGTTTCATATTCCTAATACCACTGTGGGGTACTCAAATACTGGCAATATTATTTTAAATGTATAAGAAATTATCTCATTATCATGGTAACAGATTATGACAAGAAAAAGAAATACCCTTTGTTACAGTATTTTTCATAAAGTGTAGTTGATTGCCTAACAATATAGGTTGCCAATTCATATATGTGTGTGTATGTGTATCTCTCTCTGTGTGTGTGTGTGTGTGTATGTGTTTAGGGTAGGATGGAAAGGTACAAAATTAAACTAGAAAATTAAACTTAAGGCCGGTTTACCACAAGAACTGCTCTTATGTAACAAGGAAGTGGCAATCATTTTTAGATCTCAAAGACAATACAAAGATTTCAACTGAAGTACTGTTTCAAACTGAAATAAATAGGGGAAAGAAATGACTTAATTTTGGTAGATCATGAAACCAGATGTTTCACTTATTTATTGGATATACTATGGAAAAGAAAACTAAAAGATATGACTATGTGCTGAATATTGGGATGATTTTAATGCAACCTGGCCAAAATTTAGCTATGCAATATCTCTCTGGTCCTATTTTCCACACCTCCAAAACTACTATTATACTATACCCTTGGTAACTAGAGAATGGCATGATGAAAACAATTAAAAAGTACAGTGAGCTATTTGGACGCCTTTTTCCAATCTTTATGTTGAAGGATGATCTGCTTAGATGACTCTTCTGGTAGCTTTATATTTTGGTTGTTGATAAAATTTCCTGCCTTTTCTGAGAATTGAGCAACCAAATATTTACAACTTACTTAGGATACATGCTTTAAAAAGAGAAATTTGTAAATTGTATCAAGAGGTTTAGAGTATGTTCAGAATTTCCAGTGAAGACATAAATTTCAATTGACATCTCTTTATTTGCTTGCACTTGCCTTTTTTTTTTTTTTTTTTGGATGGAGTCTCACTCTGTCGCCCAGGCTGGAGTGCAGTGGCACGATCTCAGCTCACTGCAACCTCTGCCTCCCGGGTTCAAGTGATTCTCCCACCTCAGTCTCCCGAGTATCTGGGATTATAGGTGTGCACTACCACACCTGGCTAATTTTTGTATTTTTAGTGGAGACGAGGTTTCACCATGTTGGCCAGGCTAATCTTGAACTCCAGACCTCAGGTGATCTGCCCTCCTCAGCCTCCCAAAATGCTGGGATTACAGGCATGAGCCACTGCACCCGGCCCACTTGCATTTTTAAAACTTCAGATACTACAACACTGTGGTGTGAATATAAGTTTCTTTCTTTACACGTATGTGCTTATAACTCTATGCAGATATAGAGTTTGTCTATAGCATTATACTGCTTATTCTCATTGGAACTGTTATCAGCCATTAACCAACTCTTTACATCAGAAAGAGCAAGAAAACCGTTATTTGTTTTGTAATTTTATTTTTTGTCATTTCTTGGTATTGTTATTTTATAACTATGAATTTCAAGTGATATTAATGGGCTCTGTCAGGCTATTTCTGAGCCAGTCTCATTTGTGCTTTTTTTATTTCTTTTTTAACATCTCTCAAGTCCATTCTGACCAATTCTCCAGTGAGTTTATGTAATGGCCTTTTTCATATGTCACTTTTTTTTTTTTATTTTTGAGTTACTTTTTTATTGTATATTTTTGTGAATGCAGGAAATATATTCCACAGAAATGTACTATGTCGTTTCCAAAGAGGTCTTTTGGGCTAAAGCTGAAAAACCAATATTCAAATACATGAAGTATGCAATACAATGTGAAAAGCCAAATGAGATGAAAACAGATGTAATTTTTCCCTCCATATTCCCAGTGTCAATTCTTATTATTGTATTAGAACTCAGTACAAAAGAATGAAACCCACACATACTGAAACCCATGTGTGAGGTCACAAGTGGATATTAACCAATATTTTCTCTAAATTTACTTACAATTACAGATTTCCAGACTTGTTCTTCCTAACAGAAAAGTCAGATCCTCATGACCTCAATTTTCACTACATTTTCAGTCTTTGCTCATATGTCACTTTGTCTCTGAGACATTCCTGGATTCCTCTATCTAAAACTGCACCCGCTGTACATCATGACTCAATTACCCTATGCCCAGGTTTCTCACTCCCTCTTTTCTGCATTACTGTTCACTATTATATATGCTATTTATTTACTAACTTGCTCGTTAGTTGACTCCCCCTTGTAAGTTATAATTAGTACTATAATTCATTTGTTCAAAAATTCAAGGTGCATTAGGACTTTTTATTTTATTTTTATAGATTTAGGGGGTACAAGTGTCATTTTGTTACATGGATAGATTGCCTAATGGCAAAGTCTGTGCTTTCAGTGTAACCATCACCCAAATGGTGTATATTAGACCCATTAAGTAATTTCTCACCTTCCTATCACCACCAACTCCCTCTCACCCTTCCAAGTCTCCAGTGTCTATTACTCTACTCTGTGTGTCAGTATACACATTACTTAGTGTGAAAATGTAGTATTTGACTTTCTGTTTCTGAGTTGTTTCACTTAAGATAATGTTTCCAGTTCCATCCATGTTACACAAAAGACATAACTTCCTTCTTTTTCATGACTGAGTAGTATTCCATTACACACACACACACACACACACACACACACACACACACACACACATATAGTCACACTTTCTTTGTCCAGTCATCCACTCATGGACATTCTGCTTGATTCCGTATCTTTGCTATTGTGAATAGTGTTGTAATAAACACATGGATGTGGGTATCTTTTTGATACAGTGATTTTTTTTCCTTTGGGAATATAAGCAGTAGTGCGATTGCTGGATCAAATGGTAGTTCTACTTGTAGTTCTTTGAGAAATCACCATACTGTGTTCCAGATAGATTGTACTATTTATATTACCACCAATAGTGTATAAGTGTTCCCTTTTCTCCACATCCTTGTCAACATCTGTCATTTATATTTCCTTTTTAATAATACTCATTCTGACTAGTGTAAGATGGCATCTCATTGTGGTTTTAATTGGCATTTCTCTGATGATTAGTGATGTTGAGCACTTTTTTTCATATGCTTGTTGGTCATTTGTATCTCCTCTTTCACACAACGTATGTTCATTTCTTTTGCCCACTCTTTAATGGGGCTATTTATATCTTGTTTTTTTGTTTTGTGGAGTTGTTTGAGTTCCTTATAGATTCTGGTTATTAGTCCTTTTTTAGTTGCATAGTTTGAAAATATTTTGTCCCATTCAACGGGTTGTCTATTTGCTCTGTTGATTCTTTATTTTAATGTACAGAAACTTTTTAGTTTAATTAAGTCCCATTTGTCTACTTTTTGTTTTTGTTGCATTTGCTTTTGGGTCTTGGACATGAATTCTTTGCTTAGGCCAATGTCCAGAAAAGTTTTCCTGGGAATTCTTCTCGTATTTTTATAGTTATAATTTCAGGTCTCACATTTAAGTTTTTAGTTTATCTTGAGTTAATTTTTGTATATGGTGAGAGAAAGAGATCCAGTTTCATTCTTCCGCATATGGCTTTCCAATTTTCCTAGCATCATTTATTCAATAGAGTAAACTTTTCCTAGTGTGTGTTTTGTCAAGTTTGTCAAACATCAGTTGGATGTAGGTATGTGGCTTTATTTATAGGTTCTCTATTCATTCGACTGATGTATGTGTCTGATTTTATACCAGTATCATGCTGTTTTGCTTACTACACCCTTGTAGTATAATTTGAAGTCAGTAATGTGATGCCTTCAGCTTTATTCTTTTTGCTTAGGAATGCTTTGGCTATTTGGACTCCTTTCTGGTTCCATATGAATTTTAGGATTTTTTTTTTAAATTTTTGTGAAAAATGACATTAATATTTTGATAGGATTTTCATTGAATTTGTAGATTGCTTTGGTTAATATAGTCATTTTAACAATATTGATTGTTCCTATCCATGAGCATGGGATGGTTTTCCATTCATGTCATCTACAGTTTCTTTCATTAGTGTTTTGTAGTTTTCCTTGTGGAGATCTTTCATCTACTGATTAAATATATTGCAAAGTATTATATTCTTCCTGTTTTTTAGCTTCTTTCCCACGATTTTAAATAGTCAGCGTTAATTTTTACAATTCTTTATATTTAATTTTCATTCATCATTTCCAATACAGGAGGAATAATTGTTTAAAGACTTTTAGAGTGTTCAGATCAAATTTGTTGTATGTATTTTTGCTAATTTGACTCCACAAAGTGCATTAAAATCTTTCGCTTTGTGTGTAAGCATTGGGTGTGTACATAAAGATGATAAAACTTTTTCAATAAATTAAAGAATGTCCACTTTGTACAACTATATTTGTGAAAGATAAAATTTCTCAAGATCTCAGCTCTTCAGGTGACTGCATATGTGGTGGTGATTCATAACAGTTTTTTATCGATCTTGCCCAAAGACTTATGTTGTCTGTTGTAGTATTTCAAACACCAAAGTTATAAACTTGGGTGCACACAATTCCCAACCATATTGGCATGCATTTATACACTTTGCTTTTTAACTTATTTCCTTATGAATACGGTTCATCTTCTTATAACTGTTGTACCTGTGCAACTGTTGTTAGTACATCTTAGTGCTTATGCTTGCAAAAAAATGTGTTATTATGTTTTATTGATTAAAGTAGCTTATAACGTGTTCTGTAGGTTTTAACGCATTTCTTAAATAAATATTTCTTTAAAAATAAAAACAAATATCTTTAAAACATATTTTAAAATTTTTTTGCAGGATCATATTTTCAGGATTTAACATTTGTAATGATAAATTTCCAGATTATATATTTCAGGATTTTGATTGGCTCATATGTGTAAACTACAAAACTAAAACTTACTATCTTATAAAAGAGTTAATGCAATATTCAAATTGATTAACCTAAGGAATTGGTTATTAACTGATTCATGTATGTTATCTGGAAATAATTCAATAGTCCTAGTATGCTTGAAGTTTTGCTCTTGACGTTAGGTTTCAGAATTGTCTGTTTCTGTGATTTTCTACCTATGAAAGATTCAGTCTGTTAGATATGATCCTGTCCTGAATGACTTCCGCCAATCCTTTCAGATGTTGAATACCTTCCTTTATCTTCACCTGCTCCCAGACTCTTCTTAGTCTCTGCTTGGATATTTGCCCAAATGATTAATTCAGTGTATGATGTTCATTCATTCAGGTAGTCTCCTTAACAAATAGTTATTGAATGTCAGCTCTATGTCAAGTATTGTATTAGTCCGTTCCCAGACTGCTATAAAGAACTGCCAGACACTGGGTAATTTATAAAGGAAAGAGGCTTAATTGACTTAAAGTGCAGCATGGCTGGGGAGACCTCAGTAAACTTGCTGATATTATGGAAGAAGGTGAAGGGGAAGCAAGGCACCTTCTTCACAAGGCAGCAGGAGGAAGTGCCGAGTGAAGGGGAAGAGCCCTTTATAAAACCATCAGATCTCATGAGAACTCACTCACTATCATGAGAATAACATGAGAAAAAGCACCCCCATGATTTAATTATCTCCACCTGGTCTCTCCCTTGACATGTGGGCATTATGAGGATTATGGAGATTACAATTCAAGATGAGATTTGAGTGGGAACACAAAGCCTAGCCATATCAGGTATATATGAATACAAAGGTCAAGAGAACAGACAGTTTTTTGCCAGATATCATGATGTTTATCTTCAAATGGTCAGATATAGAAAATAAAGAACTAGCACACCATAATACAGTAAATAAATATTAATCTAAATAAGGATATGTGGACTAAGATGAAAATAAAACAAAGTGACAATCAAATCAGTGACTTCTGTAAGGAGGTGATATTTAAATTAAGATGTGAATTATAGGAAGAAATCAGCCATGAAAATATCTAGGAGAAGAGCACTTTAGATAGAGGAATGAAGGGACCAGTAAGGGCAAGGTCTGTGTGGTGGGAACAAGCTTGGCACACATGGGAGTTGGAAATAAACAAGTGATGTTGGAGCATATTGTGGTTGTGACATGCAGTCTGACAGATAGAAGGGTTGATTATGAAGACTTTACATACTATGGAAAGAAGTTTAGATTTTACAAGAAATTCAGTTAAGAGCGATTGGATGGATTTCAAGAAAATAAGAGATATTATCTTATTTATACTTGTAATGTTTTGGAGTTCTGACCCTCCTTATTATAATCTTTACCAAAACCATTTGCTACTGATTCTGACACTTGTGACCAACATCTCCAAAACAGAGATAACTGCACCTTTAATCTCCATTTTAATTTCATGGAACTTCAGTACTGGATCCCCCCTTAATTCAAGTTCAGGAAGCCCTTTCTTCTAGAATCTTTATTTTATTAATAGTTTTACCTGCGGGCTAAACAGGCACTTAATTTCTAACCATTCATAGTCTTTGCTCATTTCCTTTTGAATTCTACTTTTGGGAAGTATCTACCAACAATGACAATACAACTTTAACATCTCAAGCCCCATTTTGAACTTTTTAAGGAGTGGGTTGGGTCCTATACAAACATCTACCAACAATGACGATCAAACTTTAACATCTCACACTCCATTTTGAACTTTTTAGGAGTGGGTTGGGTCATATCCAAACCCAAACAATTTTAATGTGGTCAAATGATACCAACTGTCTTTCATTGACTGTCACAACAGGTAATTATTTTCCAAACTGGAGAAGAGTCAATGGCTATTCTAGACCTAGGGCATGGAGCCTGCCTAAGAAAGATCTTAACCTTAGATAAAATATTAGTAGCTTATTAAAGATCTCTCTCTCTCTCTCCTCCTCCCTTCCAAAATATAGCTTCCTTATATTATCATCAAGACCATGTATTTCCCATGTAAATTATCTGCAGTAGGGAAACATTAAACAGAAACAAAGAGGAGCATTCCAAGATGGCCGAATAGGAACAGCTCTGGTCTGCAGCTCCCAGTGTGACTGATGTAGAAGATGGGTGATTTCTGCATTTCTAACTGAGATACCTGGTTCATCTCACTGGGACTTGTTGGACAGTCGGTGTAGCCCATGGAGGGCAAGCTGAAGCAGGGTGGGGTAGGACATTGCCTCACCCTCTACACACTGCTTTAAATGTGTATACACTTTGGGAGGCTGAAAATATACTGATTTTCAGGGGTTAAAAAAAGTCAAAGTGCAAGGGGTTGGGGGACTTCCCTTTCCTAGCCAAGAGAAGTTGTCACAGACTACCTGGAAAAACAGGACACTCCCATCCAAATATGTTGCTTTTCCCAAGGTCTTAGCAACTGGCAGACAAGGTGATTCTCTCTCCTGCCTGGTTTGGTGGCTCCCACGTCCATGTCTGAGATAGATCTGAAAGACAGCAGCCTGGCTGGGGGAGGGACATCTGCCATTGCTGAGCCTTGAGTAGGTAAACAAAGCGGCCAGGAAGCTCAAACTGGGTGGAGCCCACCACAGTTCAACAAGGCCTACTGCCTCTAGACTGCACCTCTGTGGGCAGGGCATAGCTGAACAATAGGCAGTAGACAACTTCTGCAGACTTAAACGTCCTTGTCTGACAGTTCTGAAGAGAGCAGGGATTCTCCCAGCATGGGGTTTTTACTGAGAACGGACAGACTGATTCCTCAAGTGGGTCCCTGACCCCTGTGTAGCCTAACTGGGAGACACCTCCCAGTAGGGGCCCACAGACACCTCATACAGGTGGCTGCCCCTCTGGGACGAAGCTTCCAGAGGAAGGATCAGGCAGTAATATTTGCTGTTCTGCAACCTCCACTGGTGATACCCAGGCAAACGGTCTGGAGTGGAACTCCAGCAAACTCCAACAGACCTGCAGCTGAAGGGCCTGACTGACTGTTAGAAGGAAAACTAACAATCAGAAAGGAATAGCATCAACATTAACAAAAAGGTCATCTATACCAAAAGCTCATCTGTAGGTCACCAACATCAAAGACCAAAGGTAGATAAAACCACAAAGATGGGGAGAAACCAGAGCAGAAAAGCTGAACATTCTAAAAATCAGAGTGCCTCTTCTCCTCCAAAGGATCATAGCTCCTCGTCAACAATGGAACAAAGCCGGATGGAGAATGACTTTGACAAGTTGATAGAATTAGGCTTCAGAAGGTTGATAATAACAAACTTCTCCAAGCTAAAGGAGGATGTTAGAACCCATTGCAGGGAAGCTAAAAACCTTGAAAAAAGATTAGATGAATGACTAACTAGAATAAACAGTGTAGAGAAGACCTTAAATGACCTGATGGAGCTGAAAACCATAGCACAAGAATGTTGTGACACATGCACAAGCTTCAATAGCCAATTTGATCAACTGGAAGAAAGGGTATCGGTGATTGAAGATCAAATGAATGAAATGAAGTAAGAAGAGAAGTTTAGAGAAAAAAGAGTAAAAAGAAATGAACAAAACCTCCAAGAAATATGGGACTATGTGAAAAGACCAAATCTACATTTGATTGGTGTACCTGAAAGTAATGGAGAGGATGGAACCAAGTTGGAAAACACTCTTCATGATATCATCCAGGAGAACTTCCCCAACCTAGTAAGGCAGGCCAACATTCAAATTCAGGAAATACAGATAACACCACAAAGTTATTCCTCAAGAAGAGCAACCCCAAGACACATAATTGTCAGATTCACCAGGGTTGAAATGAAGGAAAAAGTGTTAAGGGCAGACAGAGAGAAAGGTCGAGTTACCCACAAAGGGAAGCCCATCAGACTAGCAGCGGATCTCTCAGCAGAAACTCTACAAGCCAGAAGACAGTGGGGGACAATATTCAACATTCTTGTAGAAAAGAATTTTCAAACCAGATTTTGTCACCACCAGGCCTGCCTTACAAGAGCTCCTGAAGGAAGCATTAAACATGGAAAGGAATAACTGGTACCAGCCACTGCAGAAACAGGCCAAATTGTAAAGACCATTGATGCTATGAAGAAACTGCATCAATTAACGGGCAAAATACCAACAAAAATCATAATGACAGGATCAAATTTACACATAACAATATTAATCTTAAATGTAAATGGGCTAAACACCCCAATTAAAAGACACAGACTGACAAATTGGATAGAGTCAAGACCCATCAATGTGCTGTATTCAGGAGACCCATCTCACGTGCAAAGACGCACACAGATTCAAAATAAAGGGATGGAGAAAGATCTACCAAGCAAATGGAAAGCAAAAAAAGCAGGGGTTGCAATTCTAGTCTCTTATAAAACAGACTTTAAACCAACAAAGATCAAAAGAGACAAAGAAGGCCATTACATAATGGTAAAGGGATCAATTCAACAAGAAGAGCTAACTATCCTAAATGTATACGCACCCAATACAGGAGAACCCAGATTCATAAAGCAAGTCATCAGAGACCTACAAAGAGGCTTAGACTCCCACACAATAATAATGGGAGACTTTAACACCCCAACGTCAACATTAGACAGATGAATGAGACAGAAGTTTAACAAGGATATCCAAGACCTGAACTCAGCTCTGCAACAAGCAGACCTAATAGACATCTACAGAACTCTCTACCCCAGATCAACAAAATATACATTCTTCTCAGAACCACATCACACTTATTCTAAAATTCACCACATAATTGGAAGTAAAGTACTCCTCAGCAAATGTAAAAGAACAGAGATCACAGCAACTGTCTCTCAGACCACAGTGAACTCAGGATTTAAAAACTCACTCAAAACTGCACAACTACATGAAAACTGAACAACTCATTCCTGAATGACTACTGAGTAAATAACGAAATGAAGGCAGAAATAGAGATATTCTTTGAAACCAATGAGAACAAAGATACAATGTACCAGAATCTCTGGGACAAATTTAAAGCAGCGTATAGAGGGAAATTTATAGCACTAAAAGCCAAGAAGACAAAGCAGGAAAGATCTAAAATCGACACCCTAACAACACAATTAAAAGAACTAGAGAAGCAAGAGCAAACACATTCAAAAGCTAGCAGAAGACAAGAAAAAAAAAATCAGAGCAAAACTGAAAGAGACAGAAACACCTTCAAAAAAAACCCTTCAAAAAAATCAATGGATCTAGGAGCTGTTTTTTTGAAAAGATCAACAAAATTGATAGACTGCTAGCAAGACTAATAAGGAAAGAGAGAAGAATCAAATAGTTGCAATAAAAAATGGTAAAGGGGATATCACTACTGATCCCACAGAAATACAAATTACCATCAGAGAATACTATAAACACCTCTACACAAATAAACTAGAAAATCTAGAAGAAATGGATAAATTCCTGGACACATGGACCCTCCCAAGACCAAACCAGGAAGAAGTTGAATCTCTGAATAGACCAATAACAGACTCTGAAGTTGAGGCAATAATTAATAGCCTACCAACAAAAAAAGTCCAGGACCAGATGGATTCACAGCCGAATTCTACCAGAGGTACAAAGAGGAGCTGGGACCATTCCTTCTGAAACTATTCCAGTCAATAGAAAAAGAGGGAATCCTCCCTAATTCATTTTATGAGGCCAACATCATCCTGATACCAAAGCCTGGAAGAAACACAACAAAAAAAAGACAATTTTAGACCAATATCCCTGATGAACATTGATGCGAAAATTCTCAGTAAAATACTGGAAAACTGAATCCAGCAGCACATCAAAAAAGCTTATCCACCACGATCAAGTTGGCTTCATCCCTGGGATGCAAGGCTGGTTCGACATACGCAAATCAATAAACGTTATTCATCACATAAACAGAACCAACAACAAAAAACAAATGATTATCTCAATAGATGCAGAAAAGTTCTTCAACAAAATTCAACAGCCCTTCATGCTAAAATCTCTCAATAAACTAGGTATTGATGGAACGTATTTCAAAATAATAAGAGCTATTTATTACAAACCGACAGCCAATATCATACTAAATGGGCAAAAACTTGAAGCATTCCCCTTGAAAACTGACTCAAGACAGGGATGCCCTCTCTCATCACTTCTGTTCAACATATATAGTGTTGGAAGTTCTGGCCAGGGCAATCAGGCAAGAGAAAGAAATAAAGGGTATTCAATTAGGAAAACAGTAAGTCAAATTGTCCCTGTTTGCAGATGCCATGATTGTATATTTAGAAAACCCCATCATCTCAGCCCAAAATCTCCTTAAGCTGATAAGCAACTTCAGCAAAGTCTTAGGATACAAAATCAATGTGCAAAAAACACAAGCATTCCTATACACCAATAACAGACAAACAGAGAGCCAAATCATGAGGGAACCCCCAGTCACAATGGCTACAAAGAGAATAAAATATCTAGGAATTCAACTTACAAGAGATATGAAGGACCTCTTCAAGGAAAACTACAAACCACTGCTTAACAAAATAAAAGAGGACACAAATAAATGGAAGAATATTCCATGTTAATGGATAGGAAGAATCAATATTGTGAAAATGGCCATACTGCCCAAGGTAATTTATAGATTCAATGCCATCCCCATCAAGCTACCAATGACTTTCTTCACAGAATTGGAAAAAACTGCTTTAAAGTTCATATGGAACCAAAAAAGAGCCTGCATTGCCAAGACAATTCTAAGCCAAAAGAACAAAGCTGGAGGCATCATGCTACCTGACTTCAAACTATACTACAAGGCTACAGTAACCAAAACAGCATGGGACTGGTACCAAAACAGAAATATAGACCAATGGAACAGAACAGAAGCCTCAGAAATAACACCACACATGTACAACCATCTGATGTTTGATAAACCTGACAAAAACAAGAAATGGGGAAAGGATTCCCTATTTAGTAAATGGTGTTGGGAAAACTGGATAGCCATAAGTAGAAAGATGAAACTGGATCCCTTCCTTACACCTTATACAAAAATTAATTCAAGATGGAGTAAAGACTTAAATGTTAGACCTGAAACCATAAAAACTCTAGAAGAAAACCTAGGCAATATCATTCAGGACAAAGGCATGGGCAAGGACTTCATGTCTAAAACACCAATAGCAATGACAACAAAAGCCAAAATTGACAAATGGGATCTACTTAAACTAAAAAGCTTCTGCACAGCAAAAGAAACTACCATCAGAGTGAACAGGCAACCTACAGAATGGGAGAAAATTTTTGCAACCTACCCATCTGACAAAGGGTTAATATCCAGAATCTACAAAGAACTCAAACAAATTTACAAGAAAAAAAAAAAAACAACCCCATGAAAAAGTGGGCAAAGGATATGATCAGACATTTCTCAAAAGAAGACATTTATGCAGCCAACAGACACATGAAAAAATGCTCATCATCACTGGTCGTCAGAGAAATGCAAAGCAAAACCACAATGAGATATCATCTCACAACGTTTAGAATGGGAATCATTAAAAAGTCAGGAAACAACAGATGCTGGAGAGGATGTGGAGAAATAGGAATGCTTTTACACCATTGGTGGAAGTGTAAATTAGTTCAATCAATGTGAAAGGCAGTGTGGCAATTCCTCAAGGATCTAGAACTAGAATTATCATTTGACCCAGCAATCCCATCACTGGGTATATACCCAAAGGATTATAAATCATGCTACCATAAAGACACATGCACACATATGTTCACTGCGGCACTATTCACAATAGCAAAGACTTCGAACCAACCCAAATGTCCATCAATGATAGACTGGATTAAGAAAATGTGGCACACAAACACCATAGTATTCCACTATGCAGCCAGAAAAAAGGATGAGTTCATGTCCTTTGCAGGGACACGGATGAAGCTGGAAACCATCATTCTCAGCAAACTATCACAATGACAGAGAACCAAACCCTGCATGTTCTCACTTATAGGTGGGAACAGAACAATGAGATCACTTGGACACGGGGCGGGGAACATCACACACCAGGGCCTGTCAGGGATAGGGGGCTGGGGGAGGGATAGCATTAGGAGAAATACCTAATGTAAATGATGAGTTGATGGTTGCAGCAAACCAACATGGCACATGTATACCTATGTAACAAACCTGCACATTGTACACATGTACCCTTGAACTTAAAAGTATAAAAAAAAAAACCAGAAACAAAAAGTCAGCTTGTGTAGACAACGGTATAAAAGGCAGATGCTCAGCTAAACAGATGCCTCTTTTATGCTTTGTCTTCCTGAGATTAGATGCTTTAAGAATTGATTTAAACCTTTAGTTTGGTCTGCAAGCAATACTCTTTTGAATGATACATAGACCATAATCAGTAATTAAATTAAAATTTTAGCTTTAAAAAAATCCAGCAAAATCTCCTCAAACATTAACATTATATTTTTCAGGATTATGTAAACTGTAACAGAAAAGTGACAAACGTTTACTCCTACATAGTTCTTTATTATCTGTCGTATGTGTATTGCCCGTTGACTTTAGCAGTGCTACATTATAAGATTCTATAGAAGACAAATAAATTTGATCTTCAGCACTGTATATGCATTTGTGGTAATGTTCAAAAGCAATTATTTTAATTGTCTAGTAATTAACACATGTAACTAAACTCCTTAATTTCTATGAAACTCAAAATAATTATGTAGAGCAAATTAAAGATTTTTGTAGTAACAATAAATGTAAATCTGTTCTAGGGATTTGGTTATGTTGCATACAACTGAATGCTAATCATATTTTATTGGTGTTTTTTACGATAACCCCCAAATCTGCTCTTTTCTTCACAAATATTATTAGGAAGTAATATTAAAGTACTTATTATAATATACATGTTAATGAATCCAACAATAAAAAATCATGCAAATGTTTAACTTATTGCAAGTTTACTTTTGGTAATTTGATCAAGAATTTCTGCAAGACCTGGATCTAGGAAACATGGATTTTGTAGGCAATCATCTTTCTCTGCCTCTCAAAAACACATGTAATCATATAAGGTTAGAAAGATAATAATCAGGAAGCTTTGCAAAAGAAAGGGCACCACTCATTTCAAACTTCCCTTTGGAGATGGAACATTTATTTAAAAAGTAACATTAGCATCAGATGCAATTATGGAAACAAAAAGATTTACTAAGAGCAAAAGAGCATAATATTTGAACTCCATTTTAAAGTTATCTGTAATCTTCCCTCCTATTAACAAAAGTGAAACAAGAAGTCTTTCAACCATATGGTAGAGGCACATTAACAGAATTCGAGGTAGAACATGTGAAAATATTATCTAGGAGGAGAGCGAAATTAAGAAAGGAAACTTAAAAACATTTTAAGGTTGCATTCATTTCTTCAGTCACTGAAAAAGCCTTTAATGTGGGCCTAACATGTTGTGATCCCAGGACATCAGAAACAAAAGGGTAAATGTAACAGCAAAGACCAGGGATAAACTACAATATACGGTTTAAGAACTCAAGCTCAGTCCTTGATTTTAGTCCTCGCTCCGTCGCTTATTAGCCATATGCTTTTGGTCCAGTTTTTCATTCCAAGGCTTAGTTTCCTCATGTGTGAAATGGGAATAATAACAGTGATTCTTCCTGGAGCTACTGGAGGGCTAAATAAGATAATGCATATAAAGTGCTAGGTACAGTGTATAATGCAGTCAGTTTTGTTGAATTTCCATTCATTCATTCAACATGTACTTATTAGGCACCAGCTATATATGAGGCATTCTATAGCTAATGGGAATAGAATAGGAACAAGACTATTGTCATGGAACTTACAGTTTAGTCAGAGAGAAAATTAAACAATCAATTACAAGAAAGTGCTATGGGAGTGTGGGAGCACAGTCATGATTCTTGAAGAGGGTAGGAGAGGAAGGTAAGCCGAAGAAGGCTTCTTGGAGGAGATGATTTTTTTTTTTAACTTTTATTTTAAACTCAGGGGTAGAAGTGCAGGTTTGTTACATAGGTTAATGCATGTCATGGGGGTTTCTTGTATAGATTATTTCATCACTCAGGTATTAAGCCTAGTACCCATGAGTTACTTTTTCTGATCCTACCCCTCCTCCCACCCTCCACTCTCCAAAAAGCCCCAGTGTGGGTTGTTCCCCTCCATGTGTCCATGTGTTCTCATCCTTTAGCTCTCACTTATAAGTGAGAATATTCAGTATGTGTTTTTCTGTTCCTGTGTTAGTTTGCTAAGGATAGTGGCCTCCAGCTCCATCCATGTCCTGGCAAAGAACATGATCTCATTCTTTTCAGGGCTGCAGAATATTCTGTGGCGTATATGTACCACATTTTTAAAATCCAGTCTATCATTGATGGGTATTTAGACTGATTCCATGACTTTGCTATTGTGAATAGTGTTGCAATGAACATATGTGTGCATGTGTCTTTACAGTAGAATGATTTATATTCCACTGGGCATATACCCGATACTGGGATTGCTGGGTCATATGGTATTTCTGATTATTTTTAAGGTAAGACTGCAGGAGTAGACTGGGGTCAAGTAGGAAAATGAGGCAGAAGCATGTTCCAGACAGAGAAAACAGCATATGAAAATGGCTTTAATCTTTTTTCAGTGATTCAGATGGGTGTATGCTTTTCTCATCTTCATCTCCAGCTATTTTCATATGCTGTGACCTCTGTCTGGAACACTCTCCTGCCTCTTTGTTCTCTCCCTACCCATCCCACCTCACCGTATGCAGTGGTCAATAACAGTCAGGTGAAGTAGTCATGACTTATAAGGTCCTATTAGTGATTTATAAGTCACAGAATGTAATACGCAATTTATCTTTAGGGTAACAGAAACTAATTGAAGGTTTATGAATACATGTTCCTATATACATGTGTGTATGAATATTGTTTCCTGGAGGTTACTACTCCCTTCATTGAGTTTTACTTAGAGAACATCATCATGCCTTGGGGAAAGGAAGGGAGAAATGGATCTTCATGGGCTGCTGAGAAAATAGGCCCAAAGATGGAATGGTCCAGAAACTCCAAGTAATAGCATTAATTTAAGTTGCAGATAGCCCCATGGTTAGTGTGAAAATAGTATCTCCTGTGATATTACACTGATGGATGTGTACAAAAGAAACTGAACCCAGGAGCATATAATTAAAAGTAATGCACAGAATGTGCAGTCCAAACGATATAGTAATGGCAGGAGTGACATGAGAAGTACAATCGTATATTGAGAAAACTCGCATAAGCCTTTATGCTAAATTATGACCTAAGAAATGGACTATGTATGTCAGAGATAGAAGAGAAATTGGGAAAGTAATTTTTTTTTATGTATTGCAACCCAAATAAACCTATTCCTCAACCCATCTTATTAGGCCCTTCATGATCTATCCTCTCATTAGCTTCCCTTCCTCATCTCTTACCACATTCCCAAGTTGACCCCTGAACTTTCAGGTTCCTTATTGACTGATTCCTACCCCCTCTGCTTACACACGTTGCTTCATTTTTCTAGACTATTATTTTCTTATTTGCTTTGCTAATTCCTACTCAGTCTTCATATCTTTGTGCTTTGCTTCTTCCAGAAAGCCTCTCCTTCCTTCCTTCCTTCCTTCCTTCCTTCCTTCCTTCCTTCCTTCCTTCCTTCCTTCCTTCCTTCCTTCCTTCCTTCCTTCCTTCCTTCCTCCCTCCCTCCCTCCCTTCCTTTCTTCCTTCCTTCCTCCCTCTACTTCCTTTCTTTACCTTTTTCTTTCTTTTTTGACAAGGTCTCTTTCTGTCGCCCAGGCACAGTCACTGGGCTCACTGGGACCACAGGCACACCACCACACCTATATATGTACATATACATACGTGTGTGTGTGTGTATATATATATATAGAGAGAGAGAGAGAGTGAGATGAGTTCTCACTACCTTGCTGTTCTCAAACTCCTGGACTCAAATGATCCTTATGCCTTGGTCTCTCAAAGTGCTGAGATTACAGGTAAGTGTCACTGCAACTGGCCCGGAAGCTTTTTTTTAAGTATAATAGGTGCCGGGGCTGTTCTCCCACTCGCATCGCAATTATTACACTTCACTTTCTGCTCCAATAAACTACAACTCTGTGATCTCTCTTCCTATCCATGATGGCTAGCTCATACTGTTACATAGTAGGTATTGATAATTGTTTGTTAGTGACTGCATCCGATTTGCCAACTGATTTACTAAGTGGATGAGTGAGTTATTGAATAAGACATAGAAACAAAACCTCGAGGGCTCAGCAAAGGAGGATGCAAGAACAGGACACTGTGGGTATTTATGTTTATAAACAGCTTATTGCTCATTATTATTATTATTATTAAAGTTTCACAAAACCTTGGTTAATTGATGTAACAATCCAATTTTACAGGTAAGAAGTTTGAGCCTCAGAAAAGTTAGTGTTGTACTGAAGACTAACTGATGGTATGTAGAAGAAATGGAAAGAGAACTAAATCAGAAAAGGCAAGGGTTTGAGGTAAAGAATAAAGCACAAGGCCGGGCGCAGTGGCTCATGCCAGTAATCCCAGCACTTTGGGAGGCCAAAATGGGCGGATCACGAGGTTAGGATATCGGGACCATCCTGTCTACATGGTGAAACCCCATCTCTACTAAAAATACAAAAAATTAGCCAGGCGTGGTGGTGGGGCCTGTAGTCCCAGCTACTCGGGAGGCTGAGACGGGAGAATGGTGTGAACCCCAGAGGCAGAGCTTGCAGTGAGCCAAGATTGCGCCACTGCACTCCAGCCTGGGCGACAGAGTGAGACTCCGTCTCAAAAAAAAATAAAAGAGTAAAGCACAAATATAAAAATATTTTAAAGGGTTGTAGAAGAGAGATTACTTCATAGACACATTTGTATTGATATTTGAAAAGAAACAAATTTGATCTTCCTTCTGGACATTGTATTATGACTGTATTTCTTTAAAGCTTAGAAATATGGGAGTAAACATACTGTGGCCTAAGTAGGATTTGAACCTCAGGAAAAGCATGCACTTTTCTATTTGAGACATGTGGTCATGATTTATTTCACTATGAGGAGCTGAAAATCGAAAACTCAGCTCCAGATATCGTGGATCTCTGATGAACAAATATTAGCAGTTTTAACCAGCAGCATTTGTCCAACTTCTCTTAAAAGAATAATATAATTAGGAGTGGAAGCAAAACAATTAAATCCCTAATATATTTAATGCAGAATCCATTAAAATTAATTAGAGATGACAAACCCCAAGCTTTAGTACTAGAACTTTAAGAGAACAAGAAATGGAAAGTTCTTAATATGAATGTTTTGAAAATACAAACCAAGGTACCAGGCTTTAAGATCTTGTAAAACAACAGAATACAAAGCTGAAGAATATTTATGTGTCAGACACCTTTGAAGATGCTAAGACATAATATTATCAAGGTTTGAGTGGAACTTCCTTATTATTAGATCTTGTCATCATAAGATGTGTATCTTATTACCCATAAATGTAATAATTTGTTTGCAAGATGATTTCCTAGGAGATTTTAGTTTTATTGCAATGGTTTATTGTTATTTTAATATTAGCACATATATCTTGATGCTAGTTTACTTGGGTGTTATGGAATGCTATACTTAATCTTGGTGGATTGTTTTTAGAAAATTGGATTTAAATGCACTCCAATTTAACTGGGTGGCACTAAATTGATCTTTTTATAATTAATTCATTTTTTAACAGTAGAATTAAGTCAACATATATACAAAATCATTCAGATTCTCATGGAGTTAGGAATCAATGAATTAATATCAGTTATGATTAAGTAAAAACAGAGAGTGAGTGTAACAGAACACTTGTAAAACATAATATCATCTCCATGTCAGGAAAAATCTGTGAATTTAAACCAAATCTCCTGAATTTCCATAGAAGACTGACCAAACCCTAACCAGTTTTTCACCAATATCTATGTTTTCTTCTTTTTTGGCATGGTGCTGGACTACATTTCCAGCCCCTCACATGGTGAGGCAATGAGTCCGTATCTGGTCAATTTAATGTGGGTCTGACTGATATATGCTCTCTGGGACTGGTCCCTAAACCCTTGAATGAGATCCTCCAGATCCTTTACCTTCCTGTGTGCTCTCTATCTGTGAGAATCCAGTGGAAGATTACAGGACCTTAAAAAGACATAGAGCTACATGAAAGGAGCTAGATCTCCGAATCACCCTGAAGAGTAGAGTCCCTCACTACCCATATCAGATGTGATGTTAGTGAGGAATAAATCTTAATGTTTTAAGCCACTGAGATTTGGGAAGAATTTGTCACAGTGGATAGTCTAACCTGAGTAATATGGAGGATATGAGAACAACTCCAAACTTCTTGTCTATGCTTTCCTCGCTTAGCTATCACTCAATGTGCTCAATGTTGCTTAATATTATCACTAATTATGTGCCAATTAATTTAAATAAAGATGAATTCGATCTGGATATTGCTAGGAAATCTACTTATCAATTGTTTTCAGCATTCTTACAACAAGAAATGTGAGTCTAAATTAAAAGTGTACAATGCTTTCCGTAGAGCTACAATATTCTTCCATTGTTTCATAAAACACTAACTTCTTGCTCATTTTTAATAATTTCTTCTCCCACATACTCCATATTCTCTGCTAATATATTTCTACTGGACAATTTCTTATCATAGAAAAGAACAATTTGGGCTTCAAAGGAGTCTGATTTAATGAAAAGCTGTGTTGGTAGTTAAAACCCATTTTATGAAATCATATCATAAAATACATATTCCAATTAGAATTAATCCTCATCTAAATTCATCTGATGAAATGAATATATTTTCTACTTTCTATTACAAAACAAAATTACTTGCTAGCTGCTGGGCTGATTAGTTTTTACCAATATAAAATTTCTCCTTCTTTAAGTGTACAGAAAAAAATTTATCACAAGGGCTAGCAAAACTAGTACAATTTGTTTTGAAGTATTGTACTTTATTTTTACTAATTATATCCAGAACCCAAACATCAGAATAGCAAGAAGTTTCTGTTATTCTGAAGTAGCATATTTGTCTTACTGATTTTCATGGGTGAATGAAATGTTTCTCTTAATTCATCATAAAAGGAAGTGAACATTTTATATTACATTTCTCATTTTACAGATCAGAAAACAGATTCAGAGGGGGAAGGTAACTTTCCCAAAGATCAACAGCTAGTAAGGGGAGGAGCTATAATTCGACTCACATGAGACTGGCTCTGATGGCCTCAGCTCTTATTGATTATGTCCATTAGCCAGGATTTCTCAGACATGAAAAATTTCAGACTATTGAGGATGTTATCTGTGGATCACCATGGATGTATGGACCCTAGATTGGAAAACACTGCCATTAACTACTAAATGTAACTTCTTATCTTGGACTAGTAAAACCATAAACACAAACATGTTGAAACTGTAAGGCAGTTGCACGATTATAAAGGAATCCATCAGGTTGTCAAAAACATGTTTATACATACATGCATCTCTATCCAAGTATCCATCCATCTATTCATATGGTTATTGAAGAATCTGAATTGGTGGGGTACAAAAAGAGTTTAAGTTTTCTCCAATCTCTGATTTTCCAATACCCTTTGGTCAGTCTTCAGACTCAGGTATGGAAATCCCTATCATGCCAAACTTGAAAAGGAATAAAAGAGAAAGATAGCTTTAAGAATATCAATTTCCATATACTCAATTTCATATATTTTTTTTCCTAAGACAGATCCATTTGAGAGTGAATCTGTGGAATAAAATTAAGATAGTTTTCCTTCTTCCACATTCCTCTTCCTTTGTCTTTTATCCTGCTTCACAAAACATCTCAAACACCTCAAAACATCTCCAGACATAAACCAAAGTTAATATGAAATATCAGTCTAAGAAATCACTTTTAATAGATAGCAAAGGAAACAAACTATCTTAGGAGTTGTGTTTTCCCTATCTGATACATATTTCTGTTAAAGGTGAAAGAAAAGCATTTAAAACAGATTGGCATTGATAATTAATATTTAAAGACCTCACTTCTCCATCTTCCTACAACTGTCAAAGAATGTGTTAATTTTGAGAGAATTCCAGCAGAGGAAAGCCAACAGCATATTATTAAAATTTTCACTACTGAAACAGCTTTTTCTGTGTATTTAAATGTAAGCAGTTCTCTTCAGCTATTCTCAACACTCATCCTTGGGACGTGACATTAGCTGAAAAGGAAAGCTTTGAAGAGTTGAAGCCGTGTAGGTTAATGAAGTAGATTTTTAAAGTATAATTTGAACATTTTTTGAGATGACCAAAAACTATCCATGGAAAAAGCCCATGGATGAAATTTTTATAAATTATTTCTGATTTTCTATGCATTATGCAACAAGGTAGTTAAAATCTATTTTGTCAAGTCATATCAGAAATACTTCTTCTAATTTACATGGTGAAAACTAAAGACTATATTGTGTAAGTCTTAGCTATTCAGTGAAACTAGGTATTAGTGAAAGAGTAATAGTTACAGACAATTGTCATTTGATAAACCTTGGTAAAACCATTTCAGAATACTTTCTAGATATGGAAAAAATTAATGACTTTGACCACTACTTAATAGATTATTTTGGGAATCAGTGGTTTTCAAATTCTTTGCTTTTGACAAAATTGAAGGAGGATCTAATTTAGCTATCCATTAATATGATATTAACAACCATTAATATAAATAACTATGTTATTTTTTGCTTATAACCCAGGACTCAAATAATTAAGTGATACTTATATTTAAAATACTGTGATTAATATCAGCATATTTATGAAAGTATTTTTTTTCACTTGTATAACTATAAAAATAAAAAATAGAATGAAATTAATGCTAACTTTGTTGCATTCTCACATTAAGTAATATGCATCGCTGCATAGGTGAACTAATTCTTTTGGATATTTTGATCCCATTAAAAAGTTATTTCTAAAAAAAATTTATATATTTCTAATACAATTTTACTTTTAAAGTTATTTTTATTAACATTTATAAAATATTTAAATTGTTTAGATAAATTGTGTTATCTTATTGAAATAACTAGGGAGGGGCACGGTGGCTCACACCTGTAAACTCAACACTTTGGGAGGCCAAGGTGGGTGGATCACCTGAGGTCAGGAGTTCAAGACCAGCCTGACCAACATGGCGAAATCCCGTCTCTATTAAAAACACAAACATTAGTCAGGCATGGCGATGCGCACCTGTAGCCCCAGCTGCTCAGGAGGCTGAGACAGGAGAATCGCTTGAACCCAGGAGGTGGAAGTTGTAGCGAGCCAAGATTGCGCCATTGCACTCCAACCTGAATGACGGAGAGAGACTCCATCTCAGAAAGGAAAGAGGTAAGGAAGGAAGGAAGAGAGGGAGGGAGGGAGGGAGAAAAACTAGGTTCAGAAAAAATATATTAAGCCTATAATTTGAAGAAATGTTTAATGAATCCAATTTATTTTTCTGCACAGATAGGCACAATCTCCACATTCACTGCGTGTGATACATTAAACTGTGCAATAAGATACCAGTGTTGGCTTCTATTTTCTGGGAATGTTACTTCTTGATGCCTTCTCTCCTGGATTTGGTAAGCATGATGTCCCCACTCTTAAAGCAAAGAGGGGGAAAGCCACATTGCTTTTCCATGGCCTAGTAATTCACAATTTGGAATTGCTCTCTTTATTACCTGGAGTTCTGCTTACGTGGATTTGAGGGAGAGATGGAGACTAGGTTAATAATGGGGAATGGCTGAGATGTATGTGAACCCTGTAATCAGCTTCAAGGGGATCATATCCTCTCAGGCATTCTTTATAGTGTAGGGAATTGATGTCTCCTTTTTTTAAGTCTTGAATTTTTAGTTGTTGAATTTAAAACTATTAATAAGAAAATTACTACCTCAGCACACACATACAGAATGAAGCACAGATTTTTAAATTTGTATAACAAGCTATTGTAAAGCCATAGAAAACATCCTCAGATTCCAGAGACTGCAGACTCCAACTTAAGGTTCTATGAGAACAAACCTTTCCAGCTTTTAGACAGGTACCCTCTAAATCCAAGCTAGCCTGTCAACTGGAGATTGCATCAGTATTACAAAATAAGTCTATGCTGCTCTTTATAAAACACATTTCACTGACATCCATTTAAAAATCTTATAAAGATATACCTATTTCTTATCTATCATTTTATTTCAAAATTTCAGGAAGAATAATGAAATAAAATTAAGATTATTACAATCAGAATTGTAGACTAAAATTAAAACATCTTTTAGGATTGATTCTTCAAAACTTTATGGCAAAAAATTCTAAAACTAAGAGAAAAAACACAAAAACGGAAATATAATAATTGTCCCAATGTAATTATATTTTAGAAAGTATTCAACAATCTAAATGAAAAAATCATTGCAAAAGTATCCAGATATTTTCCAAAAATGATTATCTAACATTACTTTTTTGTTTGTTTTTGATCATTGTCTAATTTATTACCAGCTTAATTAAATCATTGAGGCTGGAAATAATGACTCCAAGTATATGAACACAATGAATTTTACAGATACATCCCACAGTATAAATAAAATAGCATGTCTAGACATATATGTATGTATACATATATATTCAGAGTATCAATGTATTCAGCCAAGTAATATCAATAAGAACAAAATCATAGAGAACAGTTTGGTAATATATAAAGAAACCTGGAGACTTTCCGATAGAACACTCACAAATCTTGCAGTTTTATCATACACAACATTATCCTCTCAGGGAACTATTGTTTAGACTTGATTCTATCCTCATATGTGGAAAGATAAGAGATCTTAATATTTATGTGTGACATTTTGTCTATATCTAACAATGAGTAAATACAGTAACCACTCAAGGCAACACATACAAGGTTGAGCATGCCTAATCTGAAAACCTGAAATCCAAAATACAAAACATTTAGAGGGCAGACATGACACCACAAGCAGAAAATTTTATACTTGACCAAACCATGTGATGGACTGTAGTCAAAACTTAAGTGTAAACACACAACTTCTTCTTCTTCTTTTTTTTTTTTTTTTTTTTTTTTGAGACGGAGTCTCGCTCTGTCGCCCAGGCTGGAGTGCAGTGGTCGGATCTCAGCTCACTGCAAGCTCCGCCTCCTGGGTTCACGCCATTCTCCTGCCTCAGCCTCCCGAGTAGCTGGGACTACAGGCGCCCGCCACCTCGCCCGGCTAGTTTTTTGTATTTTTTTTAGTAGAGACGGGGTTTCACCATGTTAGCCAGCATGGTCTCGATCTCCCGACCTCGTGATCCGCCCGTCTCGGCCTCCCAAAGTGCTGGGATTACAGGCTTGAGCCACCGCGCCCGGCCCACACAACTTCTTTATTAATCCTAACGGAAAACTCCTTCTATCCCCCTTCAGCTGCCATGTATCTTTTATACACACCCAATCTTCTCCATGCCAAACACGTTTACAAAAGATAATAAAATGACATGTGTACAGGACAGACTCACAGGCACTCACAGGCTTCCCATCATGCCCCACATGGGGCTAAGACCTATGTGCATTACTCGTTGTGGTTTTTGTTTGTTTGTTGCTTATTCTTTGCTCTGTGATGTAAAGATATTGTTGATAATGTCAAAAAAGCCTACAGATACCCTGCCAGTAATGATAAGAAAAAGAAGATGTATTTATCATTACCTATAGCACAGAAAGTAAAGCAGTTGGAGAAACTGGATGGTGCTGTTAAGTGTGAAATGTCTTACAGAAGAGTATGGTGTTGGACCCCCACATATGACCTGAAGAACCAGAAGGATAAACTGTTGAAGTTCTATCCTGAAAGTGATGAACAAAAGCCAATGAAAAATAGAAAAACATTATGTAAATTTAAAAATGAAGATCTTGATCACGTACTGAAAAAAATATATCTATCAACATCACAGTGAAAACATGCCACTTAATAGTATGCTGATCATAAAACAAGCAAAGATCTATCACAATGAACTGAAAGTTGAAGGGACTGGTAACTATTCAATAGGATGGTTGCAGAATTTTTCAAAAATACATGGCATTAAATTTTTACAGATTTGTAGTGATAAATCATCTGCTGATCACAAAACACCAGAGAAGTTCATTCATCATTCTGCTGAGGAAAATCTGACCAGGAACAAGTCTATAGTACTGACGAAATATAACTGCTTTGGCATTATTGTCTCAGAAGGACACAGACTACAGCTGATGAGACAGCCTCTACAGGAATTAAGGATGCCAAGCACAGAATAACTGCCCTGGGATACGTTCATGCAGCAGGCACACATCAGTGTAAACTTGTGATCACCCAAAGCTTGCATTCTTGCTGTTTTCAAAGAGTGAATTCTTACCAGTCCATTATCATGCTGGCAAAAAGGGATGGATCACCAGGGACATGTTTTCTCATTAGTTTCACAAATATTTTATACCAACAGTTCATACTCACTATCAGGAAGCTAGACTAGATAATGGCTGCAAAATTTTGTTATTTCTTGGCAATTGTTCTGATCATCCTCTAGCTAAAATTCTCATCAAAAATAATGTTTGTGCCACATACTTTCTCACAAATTTAGTGTCATTAATTCAGTCATATAACCAGGATATTTTTAGGTCACTGAAAATAAATACAAAAACACTATTTTTTTTTTTTTTTTGACAGTCTTGCTCTGTCACCCAGGCTGGAGTGCAGTGGCACTAACTCTGTTCACTGCAACCTCCGCCTCCCAGGTTCAAACGATTCTCCTGCCTCAGCCTCCTGAGTGTCTGGGATTACAGGCACCCACCACCACACCTAATTACTTTTTAAAATATTTTTAGTACAGACGAGGTTTCGCCATGTTGGCATGGCGGGTTTTGAACTCCTGACCTCAAGTGATCCTACTGTCTCGGCCTCCCAAAGTGCTGGAAATACAGGCGTGAACTGCCAAGCCCGACGAAAACCACTTTATTCAATAGCATGCTAGCAGCCATTAACAGAGACATGGGTATGGAAGGTTTTCATAAGGAGTTTAGCATGAAGAATACTATGCTGTATATATTGTTTCCACTGCTTGGAACACAGAGATTAAAGACACAATTGTGTGTGCCCGGCACTACCTCTGGCCTCTGACTATATTCAGTGATGATGATGAGCAAGGTGGTGACTTTGAAAGATCTGATATGTCAAATGAGAAAAAAAGTCTGACCTCATTTCATATGCCAAAGAGATACCTTCAGCGTCATCAGTAAGTTGGAAGAAGTGGATATCAAAAAAGATTTTAACATCAATAATAAGACTCCAGCTGTTCATTCACAACCCAGCTATTCATCCATCAACCAATGATGAAATAGCTGAAATTGTTCCAAATCAAGGTGATCATAATAATATCAATGGTGAAAATGACCTTGTTAACACTGCAGAAGTGCCTAGAGACAATATGGTGAATACGTATGATGGGCTTATTGAAGGACTAAAACAGTGTGCATTCATAAAATAACCAGAAATAATGTCAGGTTATAAAACCAAAAGAGACTTCTGAGACCAAAAATATTGTTAATAAGGCAGATAAATCTGGAGGAAACATTTTTAAAAGCCATCCAGCAGAATGCCACCTCAACCCTAGAGGACCCACTTCCTGATCCCACAACTGCTTCTGATGTTTATTCTCATCTAAAAACAAAAAACAAATGTACGTAAACTTTTAATCAAAACATGGCATTGTAGGTAGAAACTAAAAGGTTACCTTTGTTTGTTGTTGCTGTTGTCTAACAGCTGATGTAGGTATCCTGGCAATGCTACTGTGCTACCAACTTATCCTGAGCACATTGTTTTTTCACCGTATGAGTGGTATGCCATTATTATTTTTGCTGCTAAGTACTTATGTGTGAATAAGTGCAAGAAAATGATTGCTTATGGGTAGCATACAAATTCAGAGTCAGGAGTGATGGTGATGCCAAATAACCACAGATTGTTCACATGGGTGGCTGCGATAGTACCACCTTTGCTATCTGATGTACACAAACCTAGATGCATGCACAAAATTATTTAAAACATTGTTTAAAATTACCTTCAGGCTATGTGATTAAGGTGTATATTACATAAATAAGTTTTGTATTTAGAGTTGGTCCCATCCCCAATATATCTCATTATGTATCTATAAATACTCCAAAATCTGCAAAACTGCACAATCCAAAACACTTATTTTCCCAAGCATTTCAGATGAGCGATATTCAACCTGTATTTGTTAACATATTAGTATTGCCCAAGGGCACGATGCATTATTTTCCACGTGTCATTTTCTCATTGATAATAAAATCTGATTCATGCAGTGGTGACTTCAACCTTTGGGAACTTGAACACCTGTAAGAAATCTGAGAACTTTGTAAGAAGTGAAAAAAGTTCTGGCCCGACAAAATACTAAGTATTTCAAGATCTGAGCATCTTCTTTACTGGCTGGTCCTTTGATTCAACATTCAATATAATAAATACAGATTTTCAGCATCATGCTTATCTTATTTTGCTAACTATGTCAAGTTAAAAGGAGAAGAATTGAAAGCTTCACTTGGGAATTCATATATTCATTCCATAAAATTTAAAAACTTCCCATGTGCTCAGCAATGAGCTGGCAAACTAAAATATTACATAACAACTAAATAACAGTAAGGGGGGGAAAGAGAAAAACAATAATATTAATGCTAAGCCAAAAATCGATGGTCATGAAAAGGACTCTACATTGTTAAGAGCGAAACTATGCTTGATATTTTTTGTTTATAAAAGCAAGTAGGTAACTGTTTATTTAAGTAAAATATTTATTTTATTCTTATTTTATTTTTATTAATTGTAA
This sequence comes from Macaca mulatta, assembly GCF_049350105.2. Lineage (NCBI taxonomy): Eukaryota > Metazoa > Chordata > Mammalia > Primates > Cercopithecidae > Macaca > Macaca mulatta. The sequence goes on along the minus strand of NC_133416.1, from coordinate 88,182,583 downwards.
TGTTAATTTAAATATAGACCTCAGGTCTACAGCTGACTTTAAAATACATGTTGTTAAAAAATGTCATGTTTGATACTTAAAGAAACAACTTGTCACCTATGAAACTCACTTACTGAAAGCAACGCATCTCACAATAGCAGCTGTATGACAGTAACAACAAGCAGGACCTCATTGTTTCTTTAGAAACTTTAAGGATTTATTCTCATAAAAAAAATCCATAAAGACTAGTATAGCAATTTAATAAGCCCAAAATTAATTATGATGACATATGTCTCAGAAAATGAACATTATGTAATAAGGTACAGTTAGACTCCCTGGGGAAACCACAGTAGTTATTTTCAATTGGCTATTTCTATTAGATACAGGAATAGTACTGAGAGGCTTTGAAAATTTAATAGTCTCTGTCCTCTCTAGAGGACTAAATCAGTAGATTGAAATAAAATGTTATGCTGGATTTCAAAATAGAATATTCTGAACTGTATACACAAATTAATATTAGTGGCCATTCAGAAAAGCAATCAAACATTGCACATGTTAAACCAGCCATGTAGAATGGTATGGGTTCATCAGTTCAAGGTCTTCATGAAATACTGCCAAGGGCAAATAAACATTTAAATCCAAACTGAAAATATAACCCTCAGGTCTATAGCTAAGTGTATTTTCCAGTCTGAGTTGCATATGCATTATCACATTTTGTAATCATGTAAAATGTGCAGGTTCCAAAAATAGACAGAAATGGTCACCTCTCAGTCAGGTTATTAACAACCCAGTGGAATTCAATTTGGCTAAAAAACAAAATTGGTAGCCTCGTGTCTGACCTCCTACAGATGTTCTTTTTTTCCCTGCACAACATATCCCATATTTTACCTATCAACATAACTCAATGATTATCATTACCAAACACATCTATACATGATCATTTATATATTTTGAAACATGAAGTTGACAAATTGTTTCTAAGCAAATGTTTCACATTTTACTTGCCACTTACTGATTTCTGGGCCTTCCCCGGGAAGAGCAGTTTGGAATCAGCAATCCTACATTGTCATCATTATGTGTCCATAAAGGCATTCTGGTAGGTGTTCTTAGCCCCCATTTTACTATAATGAGAATTATAAGTCCAATTTAAATTAAAATAAAAATCTTACTGGATGTTTGATTCACCCATTTGTAAAGCAATTGAATAAATGAAAACCCACTATTGGTTCCATATATTCAAAATCCACATGTTTGTAACATGGCCCTTTGTAGTTTTTGATAGCTATCATGATTTCTGGATAAAAAATATTAATGTTAATTTTTGAGGGCACTTCTCAAAATGCATTGGACTCAGCAACTTTATGGATTTATGATTCTTGATATGCATCAATTTTACTTTCCATTCCTTTGGTACTACAAATTTGTGGAGGTATTTTAAATAATGAAAATAGCTTTAGTGTTTAGATAATGAAAATTATCTAAAATTTTAGACTATTTTCTTAAATCCTAAAAAGAAACTACAGAAAAAAACCTGTTTTCCTGGGCACAATTACTGAAATGTCAAAAAAAAAAAAAAAAAAAAAAAGATCTTTAGACATACTACAGTTGGGAAAAATAGACCTTTATTTTCTGGTAATACTACATAAAATCACCAGATGGTATCTCCTAGTCCCTGTGGAAGGTTTCTGTTCTCTTGGTAGACAAAACATTTAAAACAACAAAAAAATTATGCTGTACCACAAAGGAGGTGTTTCCAACCACTAACTGCTTTTTTTGTTGTTGTTTTCTATTGTACTTTTTTTCACTTTAGTCTCTTGCTTCCATTTTTTACCAATTAAAAAAAAAAAAAAATGAAGCCAGGTGTGATGACTCAAGCCTGTAATCCCAGCACTTTTGGAGGCCAAGACGGGCGGATCACAAGGTCAGGAGATAGAGACCATCCTGGCTAACACGGTGAAACCCCGTCTCTACTAAAAATACAAAAAAATTAGCTGGCGTGGTGGTGGGTGCCTGTAGTCCCAGCTACTTGGGAGGCTGAGGCAGGAGCATGACATGAACCCAGGAGAGGGAGTTTGCAGTGAGCGAAGATGGTGCCACTGTACTCCAGCCTGGGTGACAGAGCCAGACTCCATCTCAAAAGAAAAAAAATTGATAGCCTATGTAAGATTGTAAGGTTTACAGCCAGGGGGAAAAAAAAAGCCTAGAAGCAACCATTAAAAAAAATTCTCTTCCCCAGACATAAAGCCCCTGGCCTATGTCAAATGTCTGACTGATGCTCATAATACGATAATAGTACTTCTGAATCAAAACTCAACTTTCCTCCAAGAAACACAGCCCAAAAGGCAAAATTAAATGTGTAATGTCTAAATGGAGCTCGCTGATCATTCTTGTTTTCCTCCAAGAACCTCAAGCTGTGGTTTATCGTTTTCCTGTGGAATGTGCTGTGAAATATCAAACTAACTTTAACTTATCTGTTACCTTGGGGCTTTCTTTACTAAATAGAGCAGCAGCAGGATATAAAAAAAAATTCTGGAAAAGTATACTACCTAGAATTGTTTCCCAAGCCCTCTATTGAAGAGAAATATTGTTATGTTCAAATATGTCAGAGAAATAACTGATTAAACAAAGATAAATGTTTTTGTTTATATGTTTGTTTGAAATGTCTCAGAGATTTTCTTATTATAATGTGTTTTGGTAAATCTGTCAGATAAAAATATGAATAATAGCTTCATTGAATCATTACACAATGTATGCATATATCAAAACATTACATTACATTGTACTCCATAAATATATATAATTATTATTTGTTGATTTCCAAAAAAGGTGCTACAAACAATTATTTTACCTCAGTATGCATATTTTGTTAGTTTCATATCATGATTTGTATTCAAATGAACTGACTTTGGGAAATTTTGATGTCATGGATGCTAATGTTAATCACCAACTTTAAAGAATCATTTATAGGAGACCTGCCTGCCTCTGTAGCCTCCACCTCTGGGGACAGGGCATAGCTAACAAAAAGCAGCAGAAACCTCTGCAGATGTAAAAGTCCCTGTCTGACAGCTTTGAAGAGAGCAGTGGTTCTCCCAGCACGGAGGTTGAGATCTGAGAATGGACAGACTGTCTGCTCAAGTGGGTCCCTGACCCTTCAGTAGCCTAACTGGGAGACATCCTCCACTAAGTGCAGACAAACACCTCACACCTCACATGCTGGGTACACCCCTGAGACAAAGCTTCCAGAACAAGAATCAGGCAGCAACACTCTCTGTTCAGCAATATTCTATTCTGCAGCCTCTGCTGCTGATACCCAGGCAAACAGGGTCTGGAATGGATCTCAAGCAAACTCCAACAGACCTGCAGCTGAGGGTCCTGACTGTTAGAAGGAAAACTAACAAACAGAAAGGACAACCACACCAAAACCCCATCAGTACGTCACCATCATCAAAGACCAAAGGCAGACAAAACCACAACAATGGGGAAAAAGCAGTGCAGAAAAGCTGGAAATTCAAAAAATCAGAGCACCTCTCCCGCTCCAAAGGAACACAGCTCATCGCCAGCAATAGAACAAAACTGGATGGAGAATCACTTTGACGAGTTGAGAAAAGAAGTCTTCAGTCGATTAAACTTCTCAGAGCTAAAGGAGGAACTACGTGCCCAGCACAAAGAAACTAAAAGCCTTGAAAAAAGAATGGATGAATGGATAACTAGAATAATCAATGCAGAGAAGACCTTAAAAGAACGGATAGAGATGAAAACCATGACACGAGAACTACGTAACAAACTCACAATGTTGAGTAACCGACTGGATCAACTGGAAGAAAGAGTATCAGTGATTGTAGATCAAATGAATGAAATGAAGCAAGAAGAGAAGTGTAGAGAAAAAAGAGTAAAAAGAAATTAACAAAGCCTCTAAGAAATATGGGATTATGTGAAAAGACCAAATCTACGTCTGATTGGTGTGCCTGAAAGTGACGGGGAAAATGGAGCCAAGTTAGAAAACACTCCACAGGACATCATCCAGGAGAACTTGCCCAACCTAGTAAGGCAGGCCAACATTCAAATTCGAGAAATACAGAGAATGCCACAAAGATACTCCTCAAGAAGAGCAACTACAAGACACATAATTGTCAGATTCACCAAAGTTGAAATGAAGGAAAAAATGTTAAGGGCAGTCAGAGAGAAAGGTCAGGTTACACACAAAGGGAAGCCCATCAGACTAACAGCAAGTATCTCAGCAGAAACTCTGCAAGCCAGAAGAGAGTGGGGGTCAATATTCAACATTCTTAAAGAAAAGAATTTCAAACCCAGAATTTCATATCCAGCCAAACTAAGTTTCATAAGTGAAGGAGAAATAAAATCCTTTACAGATAAGCAAATGCTTAGATATTTTGTCACCACCAGGCCTGTCCTACAAGAAATCCTGAAGGAAGCACTAAACATGGAAAGGAACAACAGGTACCAGTCATTGCAAAAACATCCCAAAATGTAAAGTCCATCGATGCCAGAAAGAAATTGCATCAACTAATGAGCAAAATAACCAGCTAAGATCATAATGACAGGATCAAGTTCACACATAACAATATTAACTTTAAATGTAATGGACTAAATGGTCCAGTTAAAAGACACAGACTGGCAAATTGGATAGAGTCAAGACCCATCAGTTTGTTGTATTGAGGAGACCCATCTCACATGCAGAGACACACATAGGCACAATAAAGGGATGGAGGAAGATCTACCAAGCAAATGGAAAACAAAAAAAAAGCAGGGGTTGCAATCCTAGTCTCTGATAAAACAGACTTTAAACCATCAAAGATCAAAAGAGACAAAGAAGGCCATTACATATTGGTAAAGGGATCAATTCATCAGCAAGAGCTAACTATCCTAAATATATATTCACCCAATACAGGAGCACCCAGATTTATAAAGCAAGTCCTTACAGACTTACAAAGAGACTTAGACTCCCATACAATAATAATGTGAGATCTTAACACCCCACTGTCAACATTAGACAGATCAACGACACAGAAAGTTAACAAGGATATCCAGGAATTGAACTCAATTCTGCACCAAGCGGACCTAATAGACATCTACAGAACTCTCCATCCCAAATCAACAGAATATACATTCTTCTCAGCACCACATCACACTTATTCCAAAATTGACCACATAGTTGGAAGTAAAGCACTCTTCAGCAAATGTACAAGAACAGAAATTATAACAAACTGTCTCTCAGACTACAGTGCAATCAAACTAGAAATCAGGACTAAGAAACTCAATCAAAACCACTCAACTACATGGAAACTGAACAACCTGCTCCTGAATGACTACTGGGTATATAACGAAATGAAGGCAGAAATAAAGATGTTCTTCGATACCAATGAGAACAAAGATACAACATACCAGAATCTCTGGGACACATTTAAAGCAGTGTGTAGAGGGAAAATTATAGCACTAAATGCCCACAAGAGAAAGCAGGAAAGATCTAAAATTGACACCCTAACATCACAATTAAAAGAACTAGAGAAGCAAGAGCAAACACATTCAAAAGCTAGCAGAAGGCAAGAAATAACTAAGATCAGAGCAGAACTGAAGGAGATAGAGACACAAAAATCCCCCCAAAAAATCAATGAATCTAGGAGCTGGTTTTTTGAAAAGATCAACAAAACTGATAGACCACTAGCAAGACTAATAAAGAAGAAAAGAGAGAAGAATCAAATAGATGCAATAAAAAATGATAAAGGGGATATCACCACTGACCCCACAGAAATACAAACTACCATCAGAGAATACTACAAACACCTCTACACAAATAAACTGGAAAACCTAGAAGAAATGAATAATTTCCTGAACACTTACACTCTCCCAAGACTAAACCAGGAAGAAGTTGAATCCCTGAATAGACTAATAGTAGGCTCTGAAATTGAGGCAATAATTAATAGCCTACCAACCAAAAAAAGTCCAGGAACAGATGGATTCACAGTCGAATTCTACCAGAGGTACAAGGAGGAGTTGGTACCATTCCTTCTGAAACTATTCCAATCAATAGAAAAAGAGGGAATCCTCCCTAATTCATTTTATGAGGCCAACATCATCCTGATACCAAAGCCTGACAGAGACACAACCAAAAAAAGAGAAACACACACAAAAAAGACAATTTTAGACCAATATTCCTGATGAACATCGATGCAAAAATTCTCAACAAAATACTGGCAAACCGAATCCAGCAGCACATCAAAAAGCTTATCCACCATGATCAAGTGGGCTTCATCCCTGGGATGCAAGGCTGGTTCAACACTCACAAATCAATAAACGTAATCCAGCATATAAATAGAACCAAAGACAAAAACCACATGATTATCTCAATAGATGCAGAAAAGGACTTTGACAAAATTCAACAGCCCTTCATGTTAAAAACTCTCAATAAATTCGGTATTGATGTAACATATCTCAAAATAATAAGAGCTATTTATGACAAATCCACAGCCAACATCATACTGAATGGGCAAAAACTGGAAGCATTCCCTTTGAAAACTGGCACAAGACAGGGATGCCCTCTCTCACCACTCCTAGTCAACATAGTGTTGGAAGTTCTGGCTAGGGCAATCAGGCAAGAGAAAGAAATCAAGGGTATTCAGTTAGGAAAAGAAGAAGTCAAATTGTCCCTGCTTGCAGATGACATGATTGTATATTTAGAAAACCCCATCATCTCAGCCCAAAATCTCCTTAAGCTGATAAGCAACTTCAGCAGAGTCTCAGGATACAAAATCAATGTGCAAAAATCACAGGCATTCTTATACACCAGTAACAGACAAAAAGAGAGCCAAATCATGAATGAACTCCCATTCACAATAGCTTCAAAGAGAATAAAATACCTAGGAATCCAACTTACAAGGATGTAAAGGACCTCTTCAAGGAGAACTACAAACCACTGCTCAGTGAAATCAAAGAGGACACAAACAAATGGAAGAACATACCATGCTCATGGATAAGAAGAATCAATATTGTGAAAATGGCCATACTGCCCAAGGTAATTTATAGATTCAATGCCATCCCCATTAAGCTATCAATGACTTTCTTCACAGAATTCAAAAAAACTGCTTTAAAGTTCATATGGAACCAAAAAAGACCCCAAATTGCCAAAAGAACAAAGCTGGAGACATCATGCTACCTGACTTCAAACTATACTACAAGGCTACAATAACCAAAGCAGCATGGTACTGGTACCAAAACAGAGATATAGACCAATGGAACAGAACAGAGCCCTCAGAAATAATACCACACATCTACAGTCATCTGATCTTTGACAAACCTGACAAAAACAAGAAATGGGGAAAGGATTCCCTATTTCATATTTGGTGCTGGGAAAATTGTCTAGCCATAAGTAGAAAGCTGAAACTGGATCCTTTCCTTACTCCTTATACGAAAATTAATTCAAGATGGATTAGAGACTTAAATGTTAGACCTAAAACCCTAAAAACCCTAGAAGAAAACCTAGGGAATACCATTCAGGACATAGGCATGGGCAAGGACTTCATGTCAAAAACACCAAAAGCAATGGCAAAAAAAGCCAAAATTGACAAATGGGATCTCATTAAACTAAAGAGCTTCTGCACAGCAAAAAAAAAAAAAAAAAAAAAAAAAAAACTACCATCAGAGTGAACAGGCAAACTACAGTATGGGACAAAATTTTTGAAATCTACTCATCTGACAAAGGGCTAATATCCAGAACGTACAAAGAACTCAATCAAATTTACAAGAAAAAAAAAAAAACCCATCAAAAAGTGGGCAAAGGATATGAACAGACACTTCTCAAAAGAAGGCATTCATACAGCCAACAGACACATGAAAAAATGCTCATCATCACTGGCCATCAGAGAAATGCAAATCAAAACCACAATGAGATGCCATCTCACACCAGTTAGAACGGCAATCATTAAAAAATCGGGAAACAACAGGCGCTGAAGAGGATGTGGAGAAATAGGAACACTTTTACACTGTTGGTGGAACTGTAAACTAGTTCGACCATTGTGGAAAACAGTGTGGCGATTCCTCAAGGATCTAGAACTAGAAATACCATATGACCCAGCCATCCCATTACTGGGGATATACCCAAAGGATTATAAGTCACTCTGCTATAAAGACACATGCACACGTATGTTTATTGCAGCACTATTCACAATAGCAAAGACTTGGAATCAACCCACACGTCCATCAGTGACAGACTGGATTAAGAAAATGTGGCACATACACACCATGGGATACTATGCAGCCATAAAAAAGGGTGAGTTAGGGTCCTCTGCAGGTACATGGATGCAGCTGGAAACCATCATTCTCAGCAAACTATCACAAGAACAGAAAACCAAACACGGCATGTTCTCACTCATAGGTGGGAATTGAACAATGAGATCGCTTGGACACAGGAAGGGTATCATCACACACCAGGTCCTATTGTGGGGAGGTGGTCGGGAGAGATAGCATTAGGAGATATACCTAAAGTAAATGACGAGTTAATGGGTGCAGCACACAAACATGGCACATGTATACATATGTAACAAACCTGCACTTTGTGCACATGTACCCTAGAACTTAAAGTATAATAAAAATAAATAAATAAATAAAAATTAGGAGAGGTCACATTAACGAAGAAAACAAAATTTCAGTATCTCTTGAAAATTTAAATATATGGGAACACTGAGCCAACATACTCATGTGCTATTTATAGTTTTGAGCTGGGTACCTGTCATCCTCTGGAGAAGAGCAATGCTATGTATTTACTGAATCTTATTTATTTTTTTCTTTCTGAGCACGGAACTTGATTGCATTTCTCAATAAATTAGGTAAGGATGTTTGATTGAGTTGTGTCAATCAAATATAGTTAAAAGTATGTATGTCACTTTGAGGAATGACCACAGAACAAATTGCCTGTAAGATGATCAATAATCGTTTTCTTATCCTATAAGCCAGACTCATACAAAGGATATAGTTGGAAGACTTCAACTATAGATGAATAGATATAATAGATTATGGGGGCAGTACATAGAAGGAGCCTGGACCCTTGAGCTATTTATTTACTTACTTATTTATTTTTGAGACGGAGTCTAGCTGTGTCGCCCAGGCTGGAGTGCAGTGGCACGATCTCAGCTGACTGCAAGCTTCACTTCCTGGGTTCATGCCATTCTCCTGTCTCTGCCTCCCGAGTAGCTGGGACTACAGGCACCCACCACCACACCTGGCTAATTTTTTGTAGTTTTAGTAGAGACGGAGTTTCACCGTGTTAGCCAGAATGGTCTCAATCTGCTGACCTCATGATCTGCCTGCCTCAACCTCCCAAAGTGCTGGGATTGCAGGCATGAGCCACCACACCTGGCTCCCTTGAACTATTTATTACATGGAGCAGAGTTCCCATGCTAAACTTCATTGTAACATAAAAATAAATAAATGTTTATTCTGTTTTATCATTGGGATTTGGGGATTGATTGTTACAGCAGTTAATCTGACTAATGTACTGTCTTTAAACCATGGTAGGCAGTCTAATTCACTATGATCTACACCAAGCCTGATTTATCTGTCTAATACCTGTAAGCAGTTGACTCTTTGACTCCTAAATTCTTCCTATAGTCACAGAGTGAATTTTGAGGACCAAATTTACAAGGAATTTGACAAAATGAAGCACTTTAAAAGACAATTTATCAACACCAGGACTACTTGTCAAAAAAATTATTAAGAATTATGTATGTATAGCTTTGAAATGGAAGTTGTAGAAAATACTTTAAACAGTTTTCAAATATTTGAAAGGGTTTATACAATGAGGAATTGAATGTGCTCTGCATAGCCAAGATGGCATAATTAGAACCAACTGAGTAGAAATAAAAACGGAAACACCATCCTTCAGGGGTCTTGTAGAGACTATTCTTATATTGGGTTAATAGGTTGAACAAGAAGACACCTGATTTCCAGAAAAATACCCAGATTTCATTAAGTTGGTGTTATAAGAATTACTCATATTTGAGTGTGTATACTTATTACTGGTTCTGCTTTTCTTGAAATATTATAATTTTTTTTGGTTTGGTTTAGTTTTTGTTGTTATAGTGAGCTTAGAATGATTTGTTTATCCTAAGTGATCTTCAGCTACATTATAGATTCATTTGCTTAATATGAACATAAAATAAAACTGCCTTGGTAAAGTAACTAAAAATAAATGGGTCCTAATCACGCTGGTGTTTTTACTTTCATAGTCTCTAATATTGAAGATGGCTACGTGAGCTTTTATGTTTCTTTGTATGAAGGCTCTTAAATAGGTCCAATGACTATTCCGTTTATAGCCATCTTTAAATTTTATACGATTTTTTATAGAATCACAGATGATGTTAATATCATTAAAATATAAAATATATTTAAATGACTTTCCTAAAATAATTTATTTACTTTAAATCACTGAGTGTATCCATACATCTGTTCTTCTTTGAGCTTTTTCTCTTTTCTTTTTTGTTTAGAGATGAGGTCTCTGTGCAGGCTGGAGTGCAGTGGCTCGATCATAGCACACTGCAGACTCATGGGCTCAGTCACTGAGACTCCTGGACTCAAAGGATCCTCCCACCTGGGCTTCCCAAAGCACTGGGCGTGCTACTGTACCTGGCCTGAACTTTTTCAATCTATATGCCCTAGTTCAAAATAAAAATATAAAAGATACAGTGTAAGTTCCCTGGGTCCCCTTTCCCAATCCTATTCACCTCCTTCTTTTCCCAAAAATAATCAGGAACCTAATTTCAAATTGAGCATCATTCCCATAATACTTCTGAATTATTGCTATATAAGCAAGTATCAATAAATTACATATTATTTATTTGACTGCTATTAAAATACATTTAATATATATTTAATGTATGAAATATGTGTTTATTCAATATATACAGATGATAAATATTTATATTAAAATATAAATATTAAAATAATTATATACATTAGTATATATTTTAATAGCAGGGAAATCAATAATATGTAATTTATTGATATTTGCTTATATAACAATAAGAAAAAGCAAATTATATTATTGTTATATAATTGTATTATGTAACAATAACAAGAAAAGGCAAATTGTGTTCTATGTGGTGTATATACCCAATTGTATTCTATTTCTTGTTCAACATTGTTTTGTTTTTAAAAAGTAAGTTCATTTCTGTTATATATTTTACTTATTTTTCCATTTAAGCATTTAAACAATCAACTAACTTGTGAAATAGCTAATCTATTTACATGGTTTCATAGTCAGTAAGCAAAAAATGTTACAGAGTTGAAAGTCCTCCTCCCACCTCTGTACTTTAGATACCCAGTTTCCACCCACCTCAGTCCCCCAAAATAGGTGCCCATGGTTACTAGTTTCTTGTATATACTTCCAGAAATGTTTTAAATGCATAAACAAATGGTAGTGTGCTATACACACTGTTTTGTACATTGCTTTTATAACTTAATTATATGTGGATTATCTTTTCATATCAGTACATAAAGAACATTCTTATTTTTTCTAAGTGTAGTATCATGTTTCATCTTATGAATGTACCCTAACATATTCAACAACTGTTCTACTGATAGATATTTACATTGTTTCTGTGTTTTAGCAATTGCAAATAATGCAGCAGTATATAAAAAATATATACATAATTTTATACATATGAATTAGCTATTGTAGTATAATGAATTCTGTGAGCCAAGAATCAGTCTTAGTTTAGGTACATTCTTCTGTATCAATAACTCTTACAGGGCTATTATTACAGGTTGACCAAGTCTGTGTTCTCATCTGAAGGTTTGACTGGGGGAAAATTTGCTTTCATGCTCACTCATGTGGTTGTTGGCAAAATTCACTTCCTTGGAGGTTAATGGACTGAGAGTCTTAGATCCTCCCTGTCTGTTGGGTGGTCTTACTTCTTACTTCTGTGTCAGATGAATCTTTCCATAGGACCGCTCACAACATGCCAGTTTGCTTCTTCCAGAGCAATAATTCTGCCAGAGGGAGGGGAGTGTGATAGACAGTTGGATGATAAACAGATTATAGATAAATTAGATAGATAGATAGATAGATAGATAGATAGATAGATAGATAGATAGATAGATAGTAGATAGATAGTGCCCAAGTCATACTCTTCGTAACCTAATCTTGGAAGCAACGTCTCATGGGTTTTGCCATATTTCAGTCATTAGAAGTAAGTCAGTAAGTCCAACACCCACTCAAGGGAATGAAAATTATACAAGGGTGTGAAAATCCCCAATGAGGCAGGATCACTGGGGCCCATATTAAGGGCTTCCTACGTGATTATATTTATAGGATAAATTCTTGGAAATAAGACTGCTAGTTCAACAGGTATATACATATGAAATTGTAACTGATATTGCTAAATTGCTCTGCATTCCCAACAGAAATATGTGAGAATACCCATTTCCACATATATTAATATTTCTATTGTATTATTGAACTTTAATATTTTTGCCCATTTGAAGGGTGAAAAAACATCTATCTCTTTGTATTTTCATTTGAATTTCTCCTATCATAACCAAGCTTGAGTATTTTTCCATATATTTAAGAACCATTTGTATTTTCTATCCATTTTGCCCAATTTTTTATTGGGTTATTAGATTTTGATATATCAATGTTTAGGAAAACATTATGTCTTAAGATGATAAGCCCTTGGTCAATATTGTGAGCTACAAATATTTTTCTCACTTTCTTTATCATTTGCCTTTTGAGTTTTCTTATGACATTTTTTGTTATGGAGAATTTTTAAATTTTAATTTTAGTCAAACTCATCAATCTTTTCTATTGCAGTTTATTTTGAAATTCTACATATTTTCTTCAAAATTTTTATCTTTATATTTCATCTTTGATTTATTTGAAATTTATCATAATATAGTGTGTGAAGAATGGATCCAACATTGTTATTTTTTAGTTGTCCTGACACCATTTTCTAAATAATCTATATATTTTTTCATTGATTTGAGATGCCATCTAAAAATTACTAAATCCCCTTATGTATTTAGATCTATTAAACCTAGTAATATTAACAACAGATATTTTATGTATGTATATTTATGTATGTATCCATGTGCACATGTCTATGTGTATGTATAGATATATAATGCTGCACCATGAAGATAATAAAATTGATTGCATACTATAACATAAATAAAAACTCAGTGAATATCTCCAAGTGGAAATACTGCACTCAACATTGTCTTATTACAATGCAATGAAAATAGTAATTAATAATAACACCAGAAAGCCAAAAGCCTCTACCAACCAAATATTAAAGTTTAAAAGCATTTAAAGCTCTTGGACAAAGAAAAATTATAAACCAAATGTGCTGAATATCTGAAAGCCACAATAATAAAAACACTACATTTCAGAACCTATGGCATATACTTAAAACAATTTTCAGAAGAAAATTCATAGCCACAAATACATGTCAGTTAATAAGACTTAGAAAGTTGAATTAACATCTCTTTCCTCTAGTGTATTTGAATTAATATCTTTTTCCTGTATGCTTTTAATGGATTTCTTTTTTTTCCTTTTTTCTTTACAAATGTTGATGTCGCACTAATTGGTGTTTAGATATTTATAACAATAACAACTTCTGGGTGCCTAGATTGATATACATTACTCGATCTTTTACCTATTAGCCCAAAGATGATTTCTTTATCACTGCAGTACAGTGAATTCGCTAGGACACTGGCATATTTCATCATTGCTTGTAGCTGGTTATTTTTTCTGGCACAGAGTTTGCCCTTACATAATGTAGATTTTAAATCTTCATTTCAGGAAAGTTTTCTTGAATTATACCTTTAAATACTTTTTTCTAGCCATTCATTTGGTTTTCTTTTTCAGAGATTCCTATCATGAATCATATCTTGGGCCCTCTATATCTATTATTCTGTTTCTTACTCTTTGTAGGTCTCTACTTCTATTCTATAGTATTTATTTTTCTCATTTCTATTTTTCATGATTTTGATTTCCCTTTTTTTCCCATTTTTTTCCTACATTCTTAAAATGAGTTCGCCCTTTTTTCCTACTTTGTTTTGAGCTCTGCTGTCTCATTTGACTTCTAATGCTTTTTGTCTTTTTAAAATATATGATGAACATAGAAGTTGTGTTTGCTTTGGGGCTTGTGACATAAGTTGAATAACAATTCAAAATAATTTTTTGGTTATTAACTGAAGTCATATATTCTAGATTGGCATAACTTGAAGATAAATATATATATTTCATCTTATGTATTATAAAATATTTATCTTAGCTTCATTATTTTAATAGACTCATTTGTTTTCTGGGATATTTCAAAGAATACTTATTGAAAAAGCATTCCTATAGCTTCTTGTTAAACTTTTTTCTACTTATTTGACTTTCAGTATTAAAATAGAAAACAATTCTAGACAAGGATTTATTTTTATAAAAAGACATTGGCATTTACAATTTAAAATATTTATATAATTGCATTGCAATAGTTTTATTGTTATAATAATCTCAGAATAATACAACATTTTCAAATGTTATATGGTTTAGGAAGATCTATTTTGAAACTTGGAAATATAATTAATTGTTACTTGGGCAAGAGAACATTAGAAAACCTCACACTATAAACCCTCTATTTCTTTTTGACATGATTTGTTTATTTTTTAAGTTGACACATACAAATTCTTTATATTTATCATGTACAACATGTTTTGAAAGATATATATATTGTAGAATGGCTAAATCAGGCAAATTAACATATGGATTATCTTATATTTATCATTGTGTGTGTGTGATGAGAGCACCTAAAATCTCTTCTATTAGCAATTTTTTAGAATACAATAAATAATTACATTCATTGGTAGATTTCTACTAATATTTTTTGTATATTCCTTGCAGAGGTCACTTCTTTATTATTTTTAAAATGTATGGTAAAATTTTAGGCCACAATTTTCACCTGCATTGTAATTATACATTTTTCTGGCAAGCATTCTTCATTTGTTAAAATATTTTGCCATTCTTTAGAGTTGCAGGCTATCCAGTTTTCACACACTAAAGATTGCCTCATTGCTGCTGCCACAGAGACAAACTGCTTCCTGCAATTATGGCTTGTTTCTGTGATTCATTTTGAGGCTATGCCTCAACTTCTCTTTAGAATTAAATGAGAACTTGAGGGCATTTATTGACATCTATGGTGGAAAAGAAAGGATCTGACTGCCACAAGTTGGGAATAAATCTTACTTACAGGAATTTTTTTTTTTTTCCCGTCTGAGATCTAGTGCCACTGGATCCACTCTGTTTCTTATTCGATTTATTCCGTGAAGCTCCTGTCTGATCTCAATTGCTTTAGGAGGATTTACATAAAATTTTAAATCTGAGAGTTATTTTTATAGTATATATTTGCCAAAAATAGAGTATGCAGGTTTTGGTAGACTGGATTTTTTATCCCATTTATTCACCTGTCCCCACCTCCACCCTCTTGTCAGAGGCATTATTGACCTGGGGTTTGCCTTTGTAACTTGGTTTTGACAATGATATATGGGTAGAAGTTACACTCCTCCAGATCCAGGCCTAGATCTCTACAGTCTCCAAGTTCCCACTTTCATTTTTTAGCCTCTGACATTACCATGTCCTGGCTAGCTTGCTGGTCCAGGGAGGATAAGAGACACATGAAGGATAACTACCTCAAGTAACACAAAGACATGATGGAGAAGCACAGCTGTCACAGTCACCACAGCCTGAAGCAGAGTTGCACAGATGAGCCCAGCCCACCTCCAGATGTGGTAGCAATAATAAATGACTGTTGCTTTAAGCTGCTGAGTTTTATGTTTGTTATGCAGCTAATGAATGCATATATTGTTTAAAATTCCTTTTTGTTTTAAATTATTCTTAGAAGTGACAAGAAAGAGATGGGAAAGATTTATATGATGTGCTCAGTCATATTGATATTTAAAGATCAGCATTTTAAAACAACTTCTTCATATTGATTTAGGTATATTTAGTTCATTTTAAAGACTATGGCAGTTTATTGTATATTACAATTTATCCACTTTCCTCTTCGCTGAATTTTTCCATTGTTAGTATTTTTAAAGGCTTCAGTGACAGTTTAGTTTTTGAATCTTCCCAAATCCTCACATAAAATCAGAAAAAGCATTTAGTTAACACAACCAAATCCATAAGAAATTTTTATTAAAATACTAGGTGACAAGATATATTGAAAGACACATAAACACAGACGAGTGGGAGACAAATCAGCAGTAGCCACAAGATCTGTGCATGCACCTGCGTGTTTGTAATGGTGGGTGCCAAGAAAGGGGGACAGACAGCACAGCAGTGAGGGCACAGTTGGGTGTGAGAAGAGAAGAGCACCCAAACAGCCAACAAGTGTCCACTGGAAAGCACTGAGAGACAAGAAAAACCAGAACTGCAGCTACTACAGGAAACTATAGAAGAGGCAGCTCTGCGAAGTTAGAAAACCCATCTGAATCAAACTGCTTTTTAAAAGTCCAGGAACACGAATTCCACACAAAAATAAACAAGACAAAAATATTAAACCTGAATTCCACAGGTAAAAATAGAATAAGGAATGAAATACTCACGCAATGAAAGGACCCCAGAAAAGACATGCTTTAGATACATACATACACCGATAATATGTATCTACATACATAGACAAATAAATAAATACCAAAACTACACCTACTATTTTCAAATGAACTAAAAGATACCAAAAATGACTTAAATAAATACATGAAAAATGTAACATGAAATTACATTTAGAAAAACTCAGAAATAAGGTGACAACTAAAAAGCTAATCAGATTTTATTTTTTTAAATACTCATGAATATTTTGTGTCTGAAACTTCAAGCATATGTGCTGGAGTTTTACTGAGGGACAGACCTAGAAGTGCAATTAATTAAAGTGTGCACACATCTTAAAGTTGCTAAATATTGCCCAATTGCTATCTAAAATGGTTGTGCTACTTTACATTCACATTAATATCTTAGGAGAATTAATAGTCTACATATATTTACTCCACATTTTAATTGTCAGACTGTTTCAATTTTGCCGATTTATTGGATGTGAAATAGTATAGAAATGTTATTTAAATTTTTAACCCTGTGATTATTGAGGTTTAACATTTTTTATTTTGAAATTTTTTATTTCATTTTTAATTGGCAAATAATAGTTGTATACATAAGTAGAGTACAATGAGATATTTTGATACAGGTATGCATTATTATATGGTCAAATCAGGCTAACCAGCATATCCGTCACCTCAAATATTTATCATTTGATGTAGTAAGAACATTTTAAAGATTTAACATTTTTAATGTATTTTTAAATCATTTTTGGTGAATTATCCGCTCATATGTTTTATATTTCTTATATATTGGAAAACAGTATCTTGTGCATTTTCTTGTTTTTAAGTTTAAGATTCATCTTTCTATATATTGGAAAACAGTATCTTGTGCATTTTCTTGTTTTTAAGTTTAAGATTCATCTTTTAATTGATAGTGTCCCTTTCTGAAACAAAACTCGTAATTTAATGTGGTACATTTCCACAAGTTTTCATATACATTTTGTGGTGTTCGTTGCACTTTTTTTCTCTGCCCATTAAGAAAAATAAAGATCCAGGCCGGGCGCGGTGGCTCAAGCCTGTAATCCCAGCACTTTGGGAGGCCGAGACGGGCGGATCACGAGGTCAGGAGATCGAGACCATCCTGGCTAACACGGTGAAACCCCGTCTCTACTAAAAATACAAAAAACTAGCCGGGCGAGGTGGCGGGCGCCTGTAGTCTCAGCTACTCAGGAGGCTGAGGCAGGAGAATGGCGTAAACCTGGGAGGTGGAGCTTGCAGTGAGCTGAGATCCGGCCACTGCACTCCAACCTGGGCGACAGAGCGAGACTCCGTCTCAAAAAAAAAAAATAAATAAAAAATAAAGATCCTATACATTTTTTAACATGTGGTAAACCTTTGGTTTTTAAATTTGAATATTTAATCCACAAGGAAGAGATTTTATTTTTGTCATGTCAGCATCCACATTGAACCCAGTTTTTCGCAGGATTTCAGATGAGCACATGAATCTCTATGGCAGCACTCAGAATGGAGATACTGAAGTGAAGAGTGTGCTTATTTTTGAATTTGCTAGCTATTGCCAAATTATCCTCCTAAGGAATTTTTCAAATTGACACTATCACCAACAAAGTATGAGTTCTACTTCCTTATGAGTGTTATGAATCATTAATTTTTGCCAGAATAATGAGTGTTAATTGTTGCGCCAATTGTCACTTTACAAAATCTTTTTTTTTTTTTTTGGAATTTGTTTCCTTGTGATATATTACACAATTACTCATTCAGAGTAGATGGTCCACTTTCTCAGTTTTCATGAATATGCGAATCCCTGCTTATTTCTTTCAGAGTAATATCTAAATATCCCCAAAGAATGTGTTAAATACTAACTCCTTCTCCCATGATTACCTTGTACGTAAGACACCGTTTTAAAGGTGATTGACGAAAAGAAATTTACAATTATTTATTTGATTTTCCTTATCCTCATGCCTAAATATTTATATTAATGCTGCCTTACATCTGTATGAGCACTCAACAATTTTAAAGAGTTCTAACATGTATTTCAACAAGCATTTAAAACTCAGATTAGAGTTTCCCATAACTACATAATAAAGTAATACAATGTTCTTTTTCGTGCTTATGAGTCTCTTTCAGTTTCTTAGTTACCTATTATGTTATGTTTCATCAAAAACGCTTGCATATTTATATCAACATTCCATTTACCCCTTTGATTATTCATGCCTGAGTGGAGTGTCAGCTGCAGAAATAGGAGATTTAATGAGTTTCATGGGGATACCTCATTCCAAGAACAAAAACTGGAAAAGAAATAAAACACAAATGCCTGCATACTAATATGGTCCCTTGTTAGAACTGATCTCGGGAGCACAGAGGATAGATAGTCCCTACCCAATATACATCTCCTTTAAGTGGGCCTTTACTTCCAATTTTGTGTTCTTTGTATAAGTCAATCTCTCACTGACACCACACTAATGCTTAATATATAAGCCACAAATGCCCAAAGGAACAGGTTACCATTACCCTGTCCTGAATACTGTATTACTCTGCACCTGCTCAGCTTTTCTTTTAGGCTATTGCTTTGTTCTTCTGATCTTTTATTTCTCAACATCTTTGTTGTTTATAATAGAAACAGGACACCATAAAAATAAATATTTAACTTATTAGCATTCTACACATCCTTCATTTTTGTTTAAAAGAGAACTACAATTTTTCTTGGTGAAGATAATGCATTATAAAGCACTTTTAAAAACGTATTTAACATATACTATGTAGTCCTAGTCTATTATAATGGCAATAAAAGTTAATTTAAAAGAATGAAATTTAAGGTTGATTGAAGCACATGAAAAATGGAGAACTAAGCCAATTATTCATGCTTTTAAGATACAAATTACAATATACGTATAAATAAAAGATTTTGATTCTGTATAATTTAGATACATTATATTGTGTATGGTTTCTCTGTGTGTTTGTGTGTGTGTGTGTGTGTGTGTGTAAGCATGCACATGCAGCAAAATAACATGCAATTATAATCTTTGCATTCTAATGATTATGATAAGTTTGGTATTAAATTTTGCAGAAAAAGTAAACAAAGACTTCCAAAAGGCCCTGAATTTCTTAAGCCAGGTGAGGTTTTTGAAGGCATAT
Organism: Macaca mulatta; assembly: GCF_049350105.2. Lineage (NCBI taxonomy): Eukaryota > Metazoa > Chordata > Mammalia > Primates > Cercopithecidae > Macaca > Macaca mulatta. The sequence goes on along the minus strand of NC_133416.1, from coordinate 88,162,867 downwards.
TTTCCAATGGTATTTGGGAGAATTTTATTAATTTGTCTGAAACATAGGAGGAAATGTTGTTTAATTCAGTTTTAAACCTCACTTTGAACTATAGTCAGCACGTTCTGATGGGACATACTCTTGATTTCCCAATTTTCTCAGATTTCAAAGAGAATAAGTTAAAAGGTGCTTATCCCTCCATATGTAACAGTCTGAAGTGTTGTCTAGTGACAATGAGAAGATAGGCAGGAGGGACAAACAGAAATGAACATCAAAGTAACTACTAATTTATGTAAGGCATTTTACAGATTATTTATATTATTATTGTGGTTGAAGTTATCTGTTGTCATTCCCTCTTTTACTCCACAGAATAAAAAAATTATTCTCTCTTTGCAAAAAATCATGCAAGAGAAGTAGCAACTTGTTAAATGTGTACGGTTAGTAAGAGTCAGAGTCAAGATTTAAACTTCATAAGTTTTTGATTACAAAGTCAATATCCTTTCCCATAAACTATGCAACAAAATAAACATGGAATTTTGATTAAGGGTGATAAAATATGCAAATGTAGCCAATAAAACTATCAGTTGGCTCTTAGTGCTATTCTATGTTGTTGAGAAGGCATAAATATATTACCAACATCATTTATCTAAAGAATACAAGTGCTTAAAGAATTTTTAAATATTGGGCACTCTAATAGGCCCTATAATGTATATAATTTACAAAATTTTTTATGGTTTCATTTAGATATCATTTATTGAGTTATTTTTTGCCAGTCATGAATCTAGTATCACATTCCATCTGTTCAACAAGCAGGTAAGGAAAGTATGAAGTAATTTTTTATAGAATAAAATACTAAGAGGTTCATAGACCAATCAGTATCACAGAGCCCTTCAGGGACTTACCCAAATTCAGCCAAAGATCTCCAAACTTCTAATCCCCTATACTCATACTCTTTCCGCACCTCCTCAAGCAGACTGTCCAATGCATTGAATATAGAGAACACTCAGGAGCCCAACAATGATTCCAACTTAGATACATAGAACAATTACTATGATCATTCAGGCTTTCAAAATTCCTTTTTTAAGCAGAGTAACCCAAGTATTTAGATTTCAAAACATCCAAATAATTATCTCAATCCTTTCTTTCACTTCACCCAAAGAAACTAAATTTTAAAAACTCACCATCAAAATGTTATCAACTAGATAAAGAAATAATAAGAAACCCTTCTTTAAAATTCCTAGAATATGCTGATAGTAAATTCTATGATGTGTCCATTATCATTAAGGAAGGCCATCTACTTTATCAGTTAAGCACCATGGCTCTGTAGTTCAGACTTACAGAATACAAACCCTAGTTCTAGGACTTCTTTTCTTAGGCAATGACGTAACATTTCTGAATCTTGCTTTCTCCATGTGTGTAGTAGGGATCAGATATTTGGTTGTAAGTTTCACAAAATTCTACTCAAACCAGGTATAACCAAAATGTGTTGGCTCATGTAAGTACAGAGTTCAGAAATTTCAAGAACGCTTTCATCATTGGCCTTGGCTTCATTTTTTTAAGGTTTTGTTCCAATGCTGCCTCACCAAGGGGAAGCCAAACAGCTGCAATAGTTGTGAGCCTCATATCTCACACTATTCCTTTTAGAGTAAAAGAGACATACTCTTCCCTCAACCCTCAAATACAAAGCCCCAGGTTTCATCCAGATTTACCTACCTATAGGCACATGCCTACCTTTAAAAACATGTCTATAGCTTACCCTGTAATCCACGTGCTTTGGGAGGCTAAGGCAAGAGGATTGCTTGAGGCCAAGAGTTAGAGATAAGCCCAGGCATCATAGTCAGACCCTGTCTCTACCAAAAAAAAAAAAAAATTAAATTAAATTAAAAAATAAAATTAGTTGATGTGGTGGTGCATCCCTGTAGTCCTAGCTACTCAGGAGGCTGAAGTGAAAGGATCACTTGAGCCCAGGAGCTCAAGGTTGCAGTAAGCTATGACCACATCACTGCACTCTAGCATGGGCAACAGAAAGAGACTCTGTCTCAATTTGAAAAAAAAAAAAAAGATTCTATGGCAGAAAGAAAATAAGAATGGGGGGAAGGAGTATTCTTATCTTGGTTTAGACCAAAGTGTGCATCTGGAGTAGGTTCAGTCTTAAACCACATAGTGACTTCTCAGTGGAGGAAGAGACAGAAATCATGGCTGGGGATGCCAAAATCAACGTCCTCTGTAGGCTGCCTTGTAAGAGTGGCTGTAGAATTGAAAGAGGTAAATGTGTAATGCATCCAGCAGAGATTCTGACACAATAAAAGATGCATAAAAGTTAGATAATATTTTTCTTCTACTATTTTTGCTTTATTTTCATTTTATTTGATGATTTTATTAGTAGAAAATCTAAAATATAGAAGGCAAGATTATACGCTGTAACTTAGAAAAAAATTCTAGGATATTTGTTCTACATAACTGAATTAGAGCATTGTCATTTTGTGTCCTGAGTTTGCCTTGTACAGACAGCCAAATCATATATCTTGGTTCAAACAATTCTTTGCTATTATCCTCCTTCTCTTTTCCCATGCAAAAATTTATAAACTAACTATTCAGCAACAGTTGATCTGGCTATGTAAACTACAGTCAAGCAATTTCACAAGCTACTTCATCAAATGAACTGAATAAACACTTCTATTTTGCAAGCTGCATGTGTTCCTGATACACTTTCCATGCAACAATTTTTGGCTCTATACTTAAAGGGATTAAAAGAAAGTGGGTGTTTATTTTTAAAAAACACATTTCAGAAAATTGAAGGGATGAAATCTTCCTTTTTTGTAGTTACTCAGCTATCTATTAAGGTACTGAGCCACTGTGCAGTTTTATTTTCTACTCTTCTGACACTCATGCACTGGCAAGACGAAATGTTCACATATTCTAATGAACGCATCATGTCTCTTTTTTCCTTGTCTTGTCATTTCCATTTCCCCTTATCTCTTTTTTTAAGAGGTTCTGTATTACTTCAACCAACTCAGCTTTCCATAATGATAATATTAGATAATATTTATTGAGTGTCTGTTATTTGTCAGAAACTTTTAAGCCTTTTATATGTATTAACTCTTTTAATCCTGAAAATGATGACATTACTTATAAGAAGGATTTTCACACTCCCACATGTAGCAGCACACCTTATTGGAACCCCTGAGTATGCCTACATTTTATAGCAATAAACGTTTAAAGAAGTTATTTTTATAGTTGGAATAAATCACTACAAGAATCAATATTTATATTATCCCCTAACACACACACACACACACACACACATGCACCCCTACTATGCTCTATGTCTAGAGCTCTTCAACTAGCATGAATTTCCACACACAGCAGCCTCATTGTTCCTGAATTTATAGCTTCAGATTGATTTACATACAAAGACTGCATACCTGTCTCTGAATCACAATTTCAAGTTCCTGAAAAATAGAATCTAATGTACCAGCTGAAGTTAAATGTCTATGAATGATTCATCCAGCTATACCTAAGAGAAAGAATCTCATAGTTCAAAAAAGGATAAAATATATCATAGATGTATCACTTTTGCTATTAGTAATAAGAGCCCTTATAAAAGGAAGCAATACTGTATCAGAGCTTAGTGGGACTGGAGGGAAATGGAACATACAGAGATCGGCAGAGGTTGGACAAGGGAAGAAAAGACACTTTACAAACACAGTTCCCTATCTTTATGTCTAAGGACCTGAGCAAGTGCTTTAATAATGAACCTGGGAAATCAGTGAATTATTTATAGTTGGTTAGTTAATTATACTTAACTGCATAGCAAACTTTTTTTTTCTGTAGTGCCAGTTGAATCGTTCTCATTCAATTTCTCATAATTTTAATCAAAGAACCCTTTCTAATGTTATTTTAGACTCCTATGAGGATAGGGAGTTTCATGGAAATTCTGATTAAGATTCTTAATCTTTGAGAGGGCAGAACACACAAGTAGCAACCCTTATAGACTACTGCAGTAACAAGACATTGCCCTATGAAAGTAGTCTTCCATTATATTTATTCCTTTTATTAATGTCCTTTATACAAGCAAACAAGTGAGAAGAGAATGAAAACAAATAACAGCACTACTACCAACGAAAAAACTAAGAACTCTTACACAGAAGTGCAATAATCAGTTCCCAGGACACGGTATCTATAAAAATTTCTTCACATCTTTTCATAGAAAGTAACACATTATAAGTGAATTTTCTCATCAAAAGACATTCATGAGCTTTTTCTCCTAACATGTTTGATTCCTCTCTTCATTGTACTGAAGAGCACCATAGTTTCTATTGTTAACTTGAGGAAACACAAATTTTCTTTCAATAGGCTAACTAGTTAATATCTGTAATGTTCAATGCATATATTAACATGTAGAAAAAGGAAAGAAAAGGACTTAATATTACCAACTCAAATTCAATCGCAAATCAAGAATCTGAATCATACTTTATACCCAAGTTCTTTTTAAGAGGCAAGTTGCAAAAAGATGGTACTTAGTATTGTCCTTGTTTTAATTTTAACAATTCTAGATTCTCTGCAATGATATCTCCTTACATCATTACACTTTTAATTTGCATTTCCCTGATGACTAATGATGCTGAGTATGTTTCATGTTTTAATTTTTGGACACCTGAACCTCCTCTTTTTTTGTAATGTTTTTGTCTTTTTCCCATTTATAAAATTGAGATCTATCTTTTTCCTATTGGTTGATTTTCTTAATCTCAATCGTGTTGACTGATTATTTATTGAATAGGATATATATTCTGTGAGTTATCTGACGTATGTATGTGAGGCAATTACCTTATTTTAGTCAATGGCTTATCTTTTCACTCTCATAATAATGTCCTTGGTGGAACATATGTCTTAATATCATAAAAAACAGTTTATCAATGTTTTCTCTTATGGTTTGTTTTTTGTGAACTGTTTCAAAAATGTTTGTACTCATCAGGCACATGAAAACTTTTTCCTGTTTTCATTGTGGGAGCTTTATTATCTTGTCATTTACATTTATATCTTTGATACATCTCAAATTATTTTTTATGTGTAAAGGTTAATGTTACTTCTGAATATCTGGTTGACCTAGTACCATTGATTGAAAAGACAATCATTGTCACAACAAATTTCAGTGATGTTCTGTTGCAAAACAGATGAACATACATGTGTGGGCCCATCTCTGGACTGTCTATTGTATTTCATTAATCTATACATCTATTCTTGCACCAGTACCACACATTCACAATTATTGTAGCTTTGTGATGTGTCTTGATATTTGGTAGTATTAGTAATCCAGATTTACTCTTCTTTAAAATGTATTTGACTCACATAAATCCTGTGCATTTCCTTATAAATTTTAGAATTTTAATTTTAATTTTAAAAGTACTAGGATTTTGATTTGGATTGTGTTTTATCCACAGATCAATTTGGGTTAGGTTTTAAATCTTTAAATGGTGTTTTAATTTTCTATGGCTACAAAACAAATTACCACACATTTAGGAAACCAAAACAACACACTCACTTATTATCTCACAGTTTCCATAGTCAGAAATCCGGGCACAATTTATCTGGATTCTCTGTCCAGGGCTCACAAACTTTCAATCAAATTGTTGTCAGGGTCTGGGGTCTCAGTTGAAGCTCGTGGTCCTGTTGTCAGTATTTGCTTCTGGAACATGTAGAACTCATAGCAACTTGCTTCTCCAAGATCAGAAGAGTCTCTGACTTTCTTCTCTGTCATCAAGACCCTCTTTAAAAGATTCACCTGATGAGTCAGGTTCGCCTCAAACAATCACCCTTTTGCTTAACTCAGCTTCAACTAATTTGATATTAGTTAATTATATCTGCAAATTCCCTTCACCTTTGTCACTCAACAATCCATAATTATGTCTGTGATATCCCATCACCTTTTCCATATTCTATCAGTAAGAAGCAGGTTGAAGGACCTGCCCACAGTCAAGAGTAGATTATGCAAGGTTGTAAATCATTAGGGCTCATTCAAAAATTCTGCCTACTAGGCTGGGCACAGTGGCTCACACCTGTAATCCCAATGTTTTGGGAGGTCGAAGCGGGTGGATTGCTTGAGTTCAGGAGCAGGTGGATTGTTGGAGTTCACCAGCCTTGGCAAAATGGTGAAAGCCCATTTCTTAAAAAAAAAAGAAAGAAAGGAAGAAAAGAAAAAAGAAAAGAAAAGAAAAGAAAATTAACTGAGCATGGATGGTAGTGCACACCCGTAGTCCCAGCAACTCAGAGGGTTGACATGGGAGGATTGCTTAAGCCCAGGAGGTTGAGGCTGCAGTGAGCCATGATTGCACCACCACACTCCAGCCTAGGCAACAGAGCAAGACTCTGTCTCAAATAATAAATTAATAAATAAAATTCTGCCTACTACAAGTAGTAAGCCTTCCAATTCAGGAACATGGTGTTCTCTCTGTTCATTTCTGTTATTTTAAACTTCTCTCAACCATATTTTGTAATTTGTATTGTTGAAGTCTAGCACATCAATTGGAAGAATTATGGTTAGGAGTTTGATATTTTTGTGCTGTTATAAATATTTTAGAGTTATCCTGTGTTTAGCATAGAGAGATACAATTTAGTTCTGTATATTAAATATGAGCTAGCCATCTTGCTAGATTAATTTCTAATAATTTATTTGTAAATATTAATAGATTTTTATGTAACCACAATCATGTCTTCCGTTTCACCTCCCTACTATCAATTTTTTTGCTTTTTTCAGGATTTTTGCAATGTTGAATTGGAGTGGTTATAGTGGTATCTTTGTCTTGTTCCAACCTACAGGGAAAGTGTTGAATATTTTACTATTAAGTATGATGTTAACCATGAGGGGATTTTTTTTGTAAATATCTTTTACCCAATAACAAAGACTTCCTTTCATTGCTAATTTGTAGAAAATTTTTAATCCTTAATGAATGTTGAACATTGTCAAATAATTTTATGCGTCTATGGAGATTATCATATTATTTTTATTCTTTATTATCTTAATGTGGTTAACTACATTGATAAATGTTCTAATATCAAACCGATGTTTCTTTCCTGAAAGAAAACATTCTTTGTCATGATAACACATTGTATATTTTACATATTACTTTGTTTGAATTGTTAAAATTGTTAGGGGGTTTGCTTTCATGTCATGACAGATGACATGAAATTACAGACTGACTGTCATTTTTCTTTCTTATATTGTCTTTGTCAGCTTTTGGTATCAGATTTATTCTGGTCTCATAAAATGCAATGGTAAATATTTCCTCTTCTAATATGCCCTGGAAGTATGCTTGATTTTTTTATCGATATTGTTTCTTCTTCATATGTTTAGAAGAATTTCTAAATGAAGGCTAGAGAGGTTTTTTTTAAGATTTTTATTTATTTATTTATTTATTTTTAAAACAGCTTTTTTGAAGTATAATCAATACACAAGAAATTGCACATATTTAATATATGCAAATTGATGAGTTTGGACATATGCATATACCCATGAAACCATCCCATACTCAAGGTAATAGAATATCCATCTCTTCCAAAAGTTTTCTTGTGTTCCTTTGTGTATGTGTATGTGTGCGTGTATGTATGTGTGTGTTTTCTTTTTTGTGGTAAGAACATTTAACTTGAGTTCTACCGTCTTAATATTGAAGATTTAAAATTATACATTCAATTTCTTCAATAGATATAGGACTGCTTAGACACTTTGTTTTTTATTATGTCAGTTTAGGTAAATTGTATTTCTTAAGAAATTTTTCCTGTTATTTATCGTTTTCCCTCAGTATTAGTTCTAGTCTCTAATCTCTTTCCCAGTAGTCTGATCTAATCTGATTAATAATTACCTGGAAAGAGATTAGTAACCTAGAGAGGAAGTAATCAACTTTCTCCAGACTCTCAGTATTCCTACACACTTCCCAACTACCAATGAGAAAGTAAGTTAATTATTAACATAAATTATTTTGAAGATGTTGGATAAATTAACTATAAATGGTTGATATATTTGACAATTTTTCATTTCTTTCACATAAGCAATCAACCATAACCGTCACATAATTAAAGAGTTTTTGTGTGTACTTTGTGTTTTTAACTAACTTCTAAAAGATTTTGTTTCTGTAAGTTTTGCTAGTAAAATCTCAGTAAACTGAAGTTAGAGAGTTAGTAGAATGTTAGAAAGAATTAAAGATGCTTTTTCTCATGTTACTCCCTCCACTGAAATACCGTGACCAATTGGTCATCTCAATGTTGTTTCAATAAGTCATCATTGTGGCATGACTTGGATATACTTCAGAATAAAAATAAAATGAGTTTTTCCTTATAATTTCAAATATCCTAACACAACGTAAAACATTAAAATCCAAGTAGCCATCTGGATTTTGGTAGCTTGTACTCAAAATTTTCTTTCTTTTGATTATTTAATCCTTTATACAAATATATTTAAAGAAATTCTGAAAACACTTTAATATATGAGTGCTAAGATGTTAACAAATATATCTGAATTTTAGGAGAATATGTAATTTGTTACAGCATAGTTAAATAATGATAAGATTAGACTAAATAAGTTCCAAGATTCATTCAGTTATGAATTTCTATGAGTATATAATTTACAGCTTTAGGGTAGTATTTATGAAAATAAAAAACTATACCAATTGTAGAATGGGAAAATTTGAAAATGTAAAATTATATATGATATTCAAACAACATATGAAATTATAAATTATTACTGACATAATGAAAAACGTTAATGAGGAGGACTAGGATTATTTTAAAAACTGTTTTTCAGTGGAACCAACAACATGATATAAAATTTTAATCATATGATCAGTGTGGAGGAGTAAGTGTATAGCTATCTATTAATTTGTTAGGACTAAGGACATATGTAGAGTCATAGATGTATGTTAGGTACTTTGAACAAAGCAATGCTTAAAAAATAATGATGACCATTTTAACAGTAATCGTAAAACTACCAGTTCTTCAACAGTACATTCGATGATGTGTTAACCATGAAAATGCACCATTCTGGCTTCCTGTTGTTCTCAGCCAATTTCCGAGCATGGCAGGCTCATTTCAGCAAGATGATGGTTTTGGCTCTAGGACTCACCATTAACCTAATAAAAATTTTGTTAGAACTGTGCTGCAGTTTGAGGCTCTTTCAACACAATCCTTCGTTTCATCTCTTTTGTAGGTGTCAGACCTGAATTTTGTGGACTGAAGACTCTCCTCACCTTCTTCCACTCCTTTGTCCAATAAATCTCTTTCAGGACTAATATCATATTGATTATCTACTTCTTAGGAGATGCTACAATGGGCCAGGCACTTTCAATAACCAGTCAATATAAGCCACACAAGAGCTGTATAGCACAAGTTAGGAGATTAGGGCACGATGAGGTTAAGCGAGTAATTGAAGGTATTTCATCAGGAAGTGCCAAACTGATATTCAACCAAGGTTGGTCTGATACTAAGTCTGTGTTCTTAAGTATCACACTGTACTATTTTCTAGTGAGTTTAGTATATTTTTCTAATTTTGTGCCAAAATATGTTGAAGTAACCATTTTCATTACTAATAATTATGATGTTTTTAAAAACCGTATTATTCATCTCAACTCCCCTCACATGTTACTTTCTTAATTGGTTGCATGGTAGAATATGTCAACAACATACAAATTAAAGGAAACAGTTTGCAATTATATAGTTTCTACACTGAACCCACAAACCATTCCATTACAAAACCATTGTTCTCAAGGTCTTCTGCAGATCCTGTTAAATATTTACATAAGCTCTATCACCCTAGGTGTTTTAAAAATCAAGTAAAAATATTCTTGGTTTGCATGATTTTTTCCTTCTTTTGTTTCAGTGTTAGAAGGATCAAAGTTCACTGGGTCAGAAGAGAAGACAATTAAGTCTGTGGTTTAATATTTTGATATTTGACATCCTAATGTTTCTGTAACACATTTTTTTAAATTACTAAAAATCTTGGTTAGCTCTTTCTGAATGACCCATCCACTCAACAGAAACCTGCTGGCATCTTTAATTGAAAAATTATTAAGAATAAGAATTTCACTTGAAAAGACATGATCAAATTAGTAAAACTTCTTTAACATACTAGGTCCTTCATCTGCTTCTTTATTATATTCATTTACCTTAACATTTTCAGTTATTTGTCATTGCTGCAGTTGTTCTAGTACCAGGTTTTAACTAACCACCAGTTTATTTCCTGTGGGCTTACTCAGATTTCATTCCTATCTTTTCTTTTTTCTCATTTTTTTATCTTTTATATGCAAATACAGAGACAGATAGTATCAAATGAAACTAAAATCTCTGGAAAGTATTTGTGTGGTGTGTGTGAGCAAGTGAGACAGAGACAGAAAGATTAAATATTTGGAAATTTGGGCTTTTAATACTTCATTATGTACTAGATATCTTCTACATATTAACCAATATTTACAATTGTACTAAAATTTTTACTTACTTGAAACTGCCTTACAAATACTATATTCTCTAATCAACCAAAGAAATATTTTTTTAAGTATAAAAAATTGGTTTTTAACTTTATATCATTCTGTAAAGTGATGGGGACAAAACAGGTAAATAAAAGTAGTCTGCCTGATTTTGTTAGTTGGTCTATTGATGTTTTGGCTTTTTAGCTTTGTTTTGGGTACTGTTGGAGGTTGCAGGAAGTTACTGGAGGGGTTAGTGAGGGAGTAAATGGAAAGAATGAATGCTCAGACAAGGACAGTCTTCCACAAGTATAGGTTGAATGTACTCAGCTAGGTGTTACATCTTGATAAGCATTGCCAAAGTTTCACATACCAGATATAAAATATTTGCGCTGCAGCTCAGCAGAAGGTTGCACCTCGTGAGCATTTTGATGCTTTCCCCCTCTCTTTGCCTTGCTAGGTTCCTGTTGATCCTCAAGTTAGCACGATAGGTGGTTTTTCTTCTTACCCACAAATATCCCTTGAGTGGCCTCTTTCTAGATATCAGTCACTGTTTACCCATAATTTAAAACTTGTAAACCATTGGTTTTCTTATACCAATGAAAGTGTGAGTTTGTGTCTAAAACCCAAGGAAGTGGAACTGTAAGAATTTAATATGAAAGTACAAATACATGACCAGTTTTTCCTGTAAGTATCTGTTTGGTGGTCTGATAAAAGAAACTTTGCTTAAATATACTATAATATTGAGATTTTTGTCACCTAGGTATTCATTTCTTTTGGTCCTCAGTATTAAAAATCCATGTTTTTCTCACTAGTTAGAATCATACCTGAAACTGTTGTCTGCTGCCCTGTAGGAAAGAATCAGTTGAAAATCAGTCCCAGTAATAACAAGAAAAAAGAACTGCCTTGTTGAGACAAGTTATCAGGACAGTGGAAGATGGGGACCAATATTAAATGTTAGTATTGCAGTAAGATCTCTTCTTGTAAATTCTTCACAGATTTGCTTATAGTAGATTCTGTGCAAATGCATTTATTTTGTAAGTAGGATCAAAGGAAAAACAGCAACCTTGATCAAAGTTGAAGAAGGTGTTTTAAATCTTTTGTTACAAGTTATTCAAATGCAAAAAAGAGTTGCATCTCCTTTCTGCTGTATTTAAATGGATTTTCAGTTAAACAAACACCTCTTATATGTGTGTAGATTTTATCTTTTTTCCTCCAAATACAAGATATGTATACAGACTGAGGATAAACTGTGAGAAACAAAAGAAACAGAAGAAATAGAAAAGATATCTAGCTTATCTTCTGGCAAAGATAAGCTTGTTTTTTAAAAAAAATTTTTTTATTATACTTTAAGTTCTGGGATACACGTGCAGAACGTGCAGGTTTATTACATAGGCATACACGTGTCATGGTGGCTTACTGAAGCTTTGCATCTTCTATTAAGCCACTGTTACAGTAGCTTCAGAATCTCTGTGAATTTAACATTAGTATCATAAAACTTGAGATCTGATAAAGACAATCTAATCTAAACCCCTCATTGCCCAGGTGGTGAAAAAAGTTCCCTTAAATCTCAGTTTAAAGTTGATTCCACAACATCAAAATAGTGTAATCTCATTAGTTTGTTACAAAATCACCAATAGCAAGTAGATTCACTTTTATTTATACCTTTTTTAGTACTAGAACTGTTAGCTGTAAGGCAATAGGGAACAATGTTCCCTATTAGTTGGCATATTGGGATAATTTTTTAATTACTACTTTAGATAGAGCATATTATGTTAGCAGTAACATGACATTTTGTTTAAAAAAATCAGTATTCTCCACAGCAAGGGAAACAACCAACAGAGAAAAAAGGTAATGCATTAAATGGGAAAAAATACTTGCAAGCCACATATTTGATAAGGGGTTAATAGCCAAAATTTATGATGAACTCTTACAACTCAATAGCAGAAAAGCAACCCAAGTTTTTTGTTTGTGTTTTTGAGATGGAGTCTTACTTTGTTCCCCAGGCTGGAGTGCAGTGGTGCTGTCTCGACTCACTGCAACCTCCATCTCCCGGGTTCAACTGATTCTCCTGCCTTAGCCTCCCAAGTAGCTGGGATTACAGGCGGGTGCCACGTCCAGCTAATTTTTTGTTTTTGTTTTTTGTGTTTTTTTTTGAGACGGAGTCTCGCTCTGTCGCCCAGGCTGGAGTGCAGTAGCCAGATCTCAGCTCACTGCAAGCTTCGCCTCCTGGGTTCACGCCATTCTCCTGCCTCAGCCTCCCGAGTAGCTGGGACTATAGGCGCCCGTCACCTCGCCCGGCTAATTTTTTGTATTTTTTAGTAGAGACGGGGTTTCACCGTGTTAGCCAGGATTGTCTACATCTCCTGACCTCGTGATCCGCTCACCTCGGCCTCCCAAAGTGCTGGCATTACAGGCGTGAACCACCACACCCGGCCAGCAACCCAATTTTTAAATGGGCAAAGGACCTGCACTGACACTTCTCCAAAAAAGTTACAAAAATAACCAACACATATATGAAAAGGTGCTCAACATCACTAATGAGGAAAATGCAAATTAAAACCATTAGGAGATACCACTTCACACCTGTAACAATGGCCATTAAAAACAAGGGATAATGAAGTTTGGCAAGCTTGTGGAGAAAAGGGAACTCTGGGAAGGTAGATTAGTTCAGTCATAATGAAAAACAGTATGAAGGTTCCTAAAGCGATTAAAAATAAAACCGTCGGCAGGGCTTGCTGGCTCATGCCTGCAATCTCAACACTTTGAGACGCCAAGACTAGAGGACAGCTTGGGCTCAGGAGTTCAAGAACAGCCTGGGCAACACAGCAAGGCCTTGTCTCTACTAAAACTGAAAAAAAGAAATTATGTAGGCATAGTGGCATATGCCTGTAGTCCCAGCTACTCAGGAAGCGGAGGTGGGAGAATTGCGTGAGCCTGGGAGGTCAAGTCTGTAGTGAGCTGTGATCACGTTACTACACTCTAGCCTGTGTGACAGAGATCCTGTCTCAAAAAACAAACAAGCCTGGTGTGATTCCGTCCTGCGCGGCTGTTCTCTGGAGCAGCGTTCGTTTATCTCCGTCCGCCTTCTCTCCCACCTAAGTGCGTGCCGCCACCTGATGGAAGATTCGATGGACATGGACATGAGCCCCCTGAGGCCCCAGAACTATCTTTTCGGTTGTGAACTAAAGGCCGACAAAGATTATCACTTTAAGGTGGATAATGATGAAAATGAGCACCAGTTATCTTTAAGAACGGTCAGTTTAGGGGCTGGTGCAAAGGATGAATTGCACATTGTTGAAGCAGAGGCAATGAATTACGAAGGCAGTCCAATTAAAGTAACACTGGCAACTTTGAAAATGTCTGTACAGCCAACGGTTTCCCTTGGGGGATTTGAAATAACACCACCAGTGGTCTTAAGGTTGAAGTGTGGTTCAGGGCCAGTGCATATTAGTGGACAGCACTTAGTAGCTGTGGAGGAAGATGCAGAGTCAGAAGATGAAGAGGAGGAGGATGTGAAACTCTTAAGTATATCTGGAAAGCGGTCTGCCCCTGGAGGTGGTAGCAAGGTTCCACAGAAAAAAGTAAAACTTGCTGCTGATGAAGATGATGATGATGATGATGAAGATGATGATGATGAAGATGATGATGATGATTTTGATGATGAGGAAGCTGAAGAAAAAGCACCAGTGAAGAAATCTATACGAGATACTCCAGCCAAAAATGCACAAAAGTCAAATCAGAATGGAAAAGACTCAAAACCATCATCAACACCAAGATCAAAAGGACAAGAATCCTTCAAAAAACAGGAAAAAACTCCTAAAACACCAAAAGGACCTAGTTCTGTAGAAGACATTAAAGCAAAAATGCAAGCAAGTATAGAAAAAGGTGGTTCTCTTCCCAAAGTGGAAGCCAAGTTCATCAATTATATGAAGAATTGCTTCCGGATGACTGACCAAGAGGCTATTCAAGATCTCTGGCAGTGGAGGAAGTCTCTTTAAGAAAATAGTTTAAACAATTTGTTAAAAATTTTCCGTCTTATTTCATTTCTGTAACAGTTGATATCTGGCTGTCCTTTTTATAATGCAGAGTGAGAACTTTCCCTACCGTGTTTGATAAATGTTGCCCAGGTTCCATTGCCAAGAATGTGTTGTCCAAAATGCCTGTTTAGTTTTTAAAGATGGAACTCCACCCTTTGCTTGGTTTTAAGTATGTATGGAATGTTATGATAGGACATAGTACTAGCGGTGGTCACACATGGAAATGGTGGGGAGACAAAAATATACATGTGAAATAAAACTCAGTATTTTAATAAAGTAAAACAAACAAACAAACAAAAAACAAACACACACAAAAACCCTGTCATAAGACCCAGCAATCTCTCTTCTTTATATATACTCAAAAGAGATGAAATTACCACTTTATATGTGTATTTACAGTTCATTGCAGCATTATTCACAATAGCCAACAATCTAAATGTTCATGGATGGGGGAACAGATAAATAAATGTGAGATATATATATATATAAATATATCTATAATGAAATATTATTCATCCTAAAGAGATCCTGCCATTTGCTACAAACATGGATGGACCTGGAGCACATTGTGTAAGTGAAATAAACCAGACACAGAAAGAAAAATATTGTATGATTAAACTTATATGTGAGATAGAGATAGATAGATAGATAGATAGATAGATAGATAGATAGATAGATAGATATTTTAAAATGTCAAATACACAGAGAGAATGAAATAGTGGTTACTAACAGCAGGTATGTGGGAAAAGGAAATAAGGAAATGCAGGTCAAAGAGCACAAAGAAGCAGATATGTAGATTGAACAAGTTTACAGATCAAATGTACATGAGGATAAAGTTAATAAAATTGTATAGTATTAATAATTTTTGTTAAATAAGTCAATTTTAGCTGCCCTTGTACTTATGTGAGATGAGAGATATTAATATATATAGTATACACTAGTAACTATTTTACTACCTATATATACTGTATAACATCATGTTGTCAATTCCAAATATACACAATAAAATTTATTTTATAAAATAAATAGGTATTTTGCTTATTTTCACATTATATTCAGGTACAAAAATAACACTATCAGTATTAAAGGCACACCAATTAATATGAAAATATAATAATTCTCCCTTAGATAAGTGGAGTTATCATGAATAACATACACATCATTTGAAATTTCCATTTCAAAAAATCATAAAACCAAGCCTTCAAGTGAGAAATATCAGCAAACAATCTATCTTTAGTGTTCAAATTTCTTGTTTTTTAAAGCACGAAACTTTACTGCATATTATTCTTTTAAATTCACACTGTTTTTAATTTCATGCAGTGCTTTAAGTATCGAGTGTCCTGAAGCTCTGGTATTTTCCTGTTAAATGAAGTATTTCCAACTAAGAGCTGATTCCTTGAAATGTATGTAGTTAGAGTAAACAGATAACCTACAGAGTGGGAGAAAATATTTGTAAACTATGCATGCGACAAAAATTGAATAACCAGAATCTATAAGGAACTTAAATTAACAAGCAAAAGACAATCCCATTAAAAAGTGAACAAAGGACCCGAAGATACTTCTCAAAAGAAAACAGACAAGCAGCCAACAAACATATTTTTAAAATGGTCAACATCACTAATCATCAGAGAAAAGCAAATGAAATTCACAATGAGATACCATCTCACACCAGTCAGAATGGCTATTATTTTAAAAAGAACAGATGCTGGCAAGGTTGTGGAGAAAATGAAACACTTATATACTGTTGGTGGGAATGTAAATTAGATCAGCCACTATGGAAAGAAGTTAGAGATTTCTCAAAGAACTAAGAGTTGAACTACCATTCAACCCAGTAATCCCATTACTGGGTTTATACCCAAAGGAAAATATTAATAAATCATTCTACCAAAAAGACACTCACTTGTATGTTCATCGCAGCACTATTCACAATAGCAAAGACATAGAATTAACTTATGTGCCCATAAACATGGACTTGGATAAAGAAAATGTGGTGCATATACACCAAGGAATACTATGCAGCCATATAAAGAACAATATTGTGTCCTTTGCAGCAACATGAACACAGCCGCAGGTCATCACTCGAAGCAAATTAACATAGGAACAGACAACCAAATGCCACATATTGTCACTTATAAGTGGGATCTAAATGTTGGGTACACATAGACATAAAGATGGGAACAACAGACCCAGGGGACTACTGTAGTGGGGAAAGTAGGAGAGGGGTTAAGGGCTGAAAAACTACCTGTCAGGTACTATGCTCACTACCTGGGTGACAAGATCATTTGTACCGGAAACCTCAGCATGATGCAATACAGCTATGTGACAAACCTGCACATGTAGCCCCTGAATCTAAAATAAAAGTTGAAATTATAAACAAAATAAAAAATAAAAATAAATTGCTTTAAGCAAGTTAATTAGCAATTGCTTTTTCTTCTTTATTGAACAGATGTTTATGTATTTTGCTTACTTTAAAATTCAGTGTTTGTTTCATTATTGATCAATAAAAGCTTGTTATTCATTAGATAAGTTTTTTTAAAAAATAGCTATTGCACTTTATAAATGAATTGTCTAACTAAATCAAGAAAATAAAATTTAATTTTGCTGACTTAATAGAGAGTATTTTAGTGCTATGCAATGCAATACTGAAAAACTAGATTAGTCACCCGGACTTTTACAAGTTATACTAAGTAAAATTTTCCTGTGGGAAATATTATCACATAGAACACATACTAAGATATTTGAAATTACTTTTAGGTCTGTAAAATCTAATTTGTAAGAATGTTTACTTCATTAGTTGGAGACACTTTGCCTTGAGCTGCTATTTTCTCCTTTTTATCCCTACAACTTCAGAGAGTTAGATACTGAAAAATAAAGTAAATGAAATGAAATAACTGTTTTGAAAAAGAAAGTGTATTTATTGGGGAATAAAGCATTGCAATGGAATACACATTATAAACTATGTGTGTATTCAGGGAGGTAGAGAAAGACCAAAGTTTTTAAAGGAAAAAAGGAAGAGGGTTACATAATTGTTTTAAAATCATTATCCTTGGCTACAAAAATCAATAACAAAGGTGATGTCAGTCAGAGGTTGGACAGGCAGTTGCTGGGCTGATGTCCTTGCAGAAGTGTTTTTTGTGTAAGATGGCAACAGCCTTTGTGCAAGGTTATGAATTTTGCAGTCTTTTGTGATAGGTTCTGTTATCCAGCATGCAAACACGAGAACCCTTTCTCCACCGTCTTCCTTGAAAATAACTATTTAAAAAAATACCTGATGAGTATTTTTTCAGGTTAGCTGTTTTCTGGTCATTCTTTCCTATGCTCATTTAAAATTATGGAACCACATTTGGTGAAAATCACTGCTTTCAACCACTTGCCCTGCCTCTACGTTTTTCTTCAAATCTATTCTAATTGACTCCTTTTCTAAAGTCTTATTTGATCATCCTGGTTGAAAGATTTCTGTCTTCTAAACTCACATAGCATTCTGATACATGGAATATATTTTTCATTGTCTGTTATTTTGATCTGTATCAAATTGCCATTTGAATAGCCAAAAATGTTGGTAATTTCATATTATTTAAATTAATATATGCTAGGCCGGGCGTGGTGGCTCACACCTGTAATCCCAGCACTTTGGGAGGCCAAGGCGGGTGGATCACGAGGTCAGGAGATCGAGACCAACCTGGCTAATGCAGTGAAACCCTGTCCCGGGAGGCGGAGCTTGCAGTGAGCTGAGATCATGCCAGGGCACTCCAGTGTGGGCAACAGGGCCAAACTCGTCTCAAAAAAAAAAAAAAAAAATTAATAGATGCTAGTTTATGTTTTTAAATGTGTGATTCGTTCTATTCCCTCATGTACACCTTGTATACTAGATTTTATTATGTATAATTAAACATATATCACTTTCTCATCTAGCATGTCAATTCCTGATGTAAAGGAATGCCACATTTTTGTTTTTAAAGAAGAAGAGGACAAAAACAATTTTGTTGAAAGAATAGATGAGCATATATGACCATCGCAGTAAAGAAAGAGTCAATTCAGTTATTACATTAACAAACAAAATTAAGGTAGTTCAACCTTTTTCTATTTGTAACACCTCCTAGCCAGAGCTTTTGTTATAAAACAGAAAAGAGAGAAGCAATATAAAATATTGCTATTTGATGTGTATTTATTAATCCAGAAGCATAGTTATTCATTCATTTATTCATTCATTCATCCAACAGTATGTAGTTATCACCTATTATGTTTTAAAAATTATGTGGGTGTGGGAGAGACAAAACTCATAATGTCAAATGTGTATTAAATATGAGATTTAATATACCAAGCACTATTCTAAATGCTTTTCACATTTTAACTCATTTTATCCTCATAATATCCTACCAAATGTTACCCACAGTTAACAAGTGGTGAAAATGGAACACAGAGAATCTAAGTAAGTTGCTTAAGGATACATACCTCAAAAATAGTAGAGATGGGCTTCAAGCAATGCAATCTAATTCCAAAGTCCATTCCCATGACCTGTAACTACTAGCTAGTACTCCTTCTGAAGAAAAGATCTACCTACATGATCCACTAGACTGAAAACAGAAATTATTCCTTCCTTTTTTTTTTTGGGGGGGGGGTGGGGAGACAGGATCTGGCTCTGTTACCAAGGGAGGGGTGCTGTGTTCTGTGTTGCCATCATAGCTCACTGCAGCCTCTAACTCCAGCTCAAGCAATACTTCCACCTCAGCCTCCCTAGTAACTGGGACTGGGACTATAGGTGCCTGCAGACACATCGGCTTTTTTTTTTTTTTTTTGGAGAGATGGGGTCTACCTATGTTGATCAGGCTAGTCTTGAACACCTGGCCTCAAATTATACCTCACCCCTCCACCGCCTCGGCCTCACAATCACACCTTGAATTACAGGCATAAGCCACAGTGCTCAGCCAGAATTTGTTTCTATTGTTTTCATTCCTCCATTCTGAGAACCCAGACCAATGCCAGATACATTGTACACAGAATAGTTGTTGCTGAATAAATGAATTAATGCTCACCAAGAACTCCAGAACTAACAAGATAAGTTAAAACCTGTAATAAAGATTTTTTTTAAAGCATTGTGAAAGATCTCAGGGTGTAAGATTTAATTTAATAGAATTAGGTGGAGTTTCATGAGGGAATACTATGAACAGTTTTTGAAAGACATTAGCTACAAGAGTATCTCCGGTGTAGAAAACAGCATTGCAAAAGCTCTGAGTCTTACAATGAGTTAGGTTCTGCTGCTGGGTGTTAGAATAGAAAAAGGATAAGAAATCTGTTTAAATTTCCCTGGGGTGAGAATACAAAGGGTGATGTATCTTAGTCTCAGGAGAATGTGTTTAATCCTAGGGGCAAAGGAACAGCTACAGGCTTTCTTTCTTCCCTTCTCTCTCAGTTTGAATGTACATTTTTAAAGTTCTTCAATTCATGAGCGGTTTTTTTCCGCCTTATAGCCTGTCACCACTATATTTCAGCTAGATTTAGCAGAAGATCAGTCATTGAAAGAATATGTTTCAGATATTAAAACAATATAACAAATTATTAAACAAAACCTCCACAAAATCAAAGAGAGTGACTAGTAATTTAACTGTTTATTGGAACACAAAAACACTTTCAGAGGAAGATAACAAAATGCACAGTTTCTGCAACTTTGCTGCACAATTTCTAACATGCAATAAAAGGTGCTAGACTTCAAAGAAGCAACAAAATATGACCCATTGTCTATAAATTTTAAAATGCAATAGAAAATCACCAGAAATGGCAAATACATTGAAAATAGACAAAGTTTTTAAAGACACTATAATAAATATATTTCAATGAACTTAAAAGCAGACTTGAGGCAACAGATGGGGCAGTGAACTTGAACACAGATCAACTGAAATTATACAATCTAAAGAAAGAGAAAAAGGTTGTAAGAAAAAAAACTGAGCATAGCCTTATAAACTAAGTGGTCTGACATACATGTGAATGGAGTTCTACCAAGAGAGAAGAATAGGGCAGAGATAAATATTGGATAAATTTTTCAAAATTTTCAAGAGTTTGGTGAAAAACAAGAAACTTAGCTAACTCTACACAAGATAAATACAAAAACAGTACATCTAGGGACATCATAATCAAATTGCCAATGAATATCAAAGATGAAGAGAGTATCTCAAGTAGTAAGAGGGAAAATATATATATTACATTCAAGGGAACAGCAGTATGAATTGTGTGGACTTGTTTCTCATCAGAACAAAAAAATGAAGAAAATGGAATTACATCTTTAATGTGCTAAAAGAAATCAAAATTCTATGTCTACCAAAAATATTCTTCAATGATAATGATAAAGTCGATTTTTCAGATAAGCCAAAACTGAGATAATTCATCCCAAAGATCCACACTATAAGAAATGCTTGAGACTTTAGATTATAAAACGTGATTGGACAGACTGTTATTATTCCTTTATGTATTTCTCCCATTTCACATCATAGTGACTTATACAAGGTACGTACTCAAAAAATTTTTTCAGAAATCCATATTGTAATTAACAGTTTTGCACCAATTTATCTGAACTACCAATACTTAATTTTCCAACTTTACTTTTGCAATTTTTGTTTTCCTAATCCAGTTCTATTTTTTCTGAAGTTTGAAGATTTTTATTTAATTGTACTCTCCAAAAATTTTACTAAAACTGGGTCAATATTTACTGAAGGAATGAGACTTGTGATATGTAAACAGGAATTCTGAATAACCAACAATTTTTCTTGAAAGATTTGCAGTTTCATTTTATTACTGCCTAAAGTGCTTAAATAATTATCTTTTGTTTAGCAACATTACACATTATCATGGTATAACATACTTAATATCCCTACCTTTATGTTCTAGACACAATACGATTTAAAAAGTATTAATGTGCATTTTGCTGGGATAAGCTTTAACCTATGGCCTGCAAGAAATAATTGTGGGAAATATACTGCCACTACGTGTTTTTTTGTCAGGACAAAAAATTATTGCACCCCTAAACCTTCTATTATTTCACTATTTTAATTTCCAGAACTAGAATACAAACTCTTCATAGATAGAATGGAATTTAGATCTTCTTGGAATCCGTTGGTACGATGCTTTCTACCTTGTAGCTGCTCAGCTACTGGTGAATTAAAGAAAGAAATAACGAATTTTATAAATAACAGAATCACTAGTCTAGTGCACAGTCTTTTAAATTTGTTATTTGAAAATAGATCCTAAATAAATTGGATTGCTTGCCACACTATCTAATTATTTATGTTGTAGACCTCATAGTCTAACGCCACTGGATTGTCTGTATTTACTGACTTCCTACTACTCATTCTTTCTTTCCGCTGCTCCCAGTATTCCATGAAACTCCATTCATCAACATCACAGTGATTTCCATCTTACTGAATGAAGTGGTTTTTAAAAAAATTTCTCATCATATTCCAACTCATAATACCAGTACCGAATCTGATACTGAAATCCTTCTTTCTTGAGCTCTCTATGATATCACATCTGCCTAATTTTTATCCACATTCACCAATTATATGTGTTAAATTTTATTTTATGCCCTTTTGGTTATTTGTTGAATTTGTTATATTATTCTATAATGCATTGATGATATAATCACATTTTAAAAGATCAGTATATCCTTGAATTACTGTAAATAATATTGAATAACTATGTGATTATGGAAGGTTATCAGTTTATTGATTTTTTAATCACTTTCATAGGCTGTTTTATTCTACATATTCATAAGTAGATTTGCATCAATGAGAAAGGGCATCTTTATTTGAACTCAGAAGCATTTTAACATTGAAAATGATAGAAAACATTTTTCATTTTTCTATTCTGTGGTAGTTTATACAACATTTGATGTATCTACGATACAGTTTGTGAACTCTGCATCCCCCATCCCCATTTTCCTTGGTGCTTTTTATGAGAGAGCAATGAGAAGATAAGTAACTAAGTCATTGCTATGTTTTGGGTCTTTTATTTTTGGAAACTGAGATTGTAAAATATTTATAGTGATTTAAATCTGCTATGGCAGAAAGGATATTTTCTCTCTGCTAAAGTCTCTGCTCATTGAAATATATGAATATACTTTCTATAGCATCTCCTCTCTACTAAAATTAATGTTAAATTAAACTTTTTCGTCAACTAATCTACCTTTAAGTTAATTAATGTTCAAGCATCCTATGTCTATTCATTGTGTAATTAAAATTTTAAAAGTTAAATTGAGTTTATGTCTAGGGAATCACTAACAGTGATAACTGGATTACAAGACATTTTGTAGAATAATGAAAAAATAAAATGAATCCAAGGAAAAATGCAGCAAGCCATTTATTTTAATATCTTCAATATTTAGGAAAGTAAATCACTAAATTAGTCTCTCCCTTTTTTTAAACCAAAGACTCATTACTTATAAGCCTCCTGAACTAGTCTGTGACTTATTTTACAAGTTTAATTCAATTAATTTGTATGGTATGATCAAATCAAAATTTGACTCTTATACTCCTTTAGCTTTCAAATATAAAATAAAAGCCTTCCAATTACAAAGAAAATGAGGAATAATACTAATATTTATTAGTGCAAGTTAAAAATAGCTCAATAAAAAGTATTATCCAGTTCCCAATTTTCATGTTTTTAGTAATAGGCTTTAAATGATGATCAATACAGGAGACCCACTCTTTTTCAATCTGTGGCTTTCTACATGTGAGCTTCTTATTCATCATGGTTTCATAGCATCTCCTCCAGGCCAGGTGCTGTAATCCCAACACTTTGGGAGGCCAAGGCAGGAGGATTGCTTGAGGCCAGGGGCTCAATTCCCATCTGGACAACAAGCAAGACCCTACCTGTAAAAAATAATAATAATAACAAAAATTAGGTGTGGTGGTGCACACCTATTGTACCCACTACTTGGGAGGCTGAGGTGGGAAGATTGCTTGAGCCTAGATGTTTGAGGTTACAGCAAGCTATGACCATGCCACTACACCCCTGCCTGGGCAACAGAGTGACACCCTGTCTCTCTCTCTCTCTCTCTCTCTCTAAAAAAAAAAAATATATATATATATATATAATGTATATACACACACATATACACACAGACACACACATATGTATATACTGCATGCATATTTCAAACTATCATATATCATATATCATTACTTTTAAAAGTTGCTACTTTCTGCTTCAAGTTCCAACACTATATTTTGGTTACAAGTTTGAACACACCATATTTCACAGCTTTTATTCTAACCTCCCATTGTTACTTGATTAATAGTTTACAGGCACTGTGTGGAATCTGCTTCTAAGAGTAAGCTAATTATTTCTGTCAAAATAACTACCCCAGAGATTATTGAATTAATAATTTCTATGATGCCTACATTAATGTGTTTTTATGTAGTTCACCTCCAGCCACATAAACGCAGTCATCCATTTTCTTATTAATGACTTGATTGTGTATCTAAAAAGTTTGATCCTTTTCTCCTTTCAGGTCTTTGTTTAAATGTTACCTTTTTGGCAAGATCTTCCCTGGCCATCTTGTTTAACAGTATACCTCCAATATAACCTACCCACTACCATGATTTGTTTTGGCCCATAGCACTTATCACCATCTCATGTTTTATATTTTATTTGTTTGTCTTCTGCATCAACCCACTTGGATGTAAGTTTCATATAAGTGATATTACATAACTTTGTTCATGCTCTAACCACTGATACTAGAATAATTTTTGGAATATAATAGGTTCTCAGTAAATATTTGTTGAATAATTTTTTAAAAAAACATCCTAAAATGATGTGGACATTATAGAAGAAGGTATATAGAAATTTTCAGGTAAACTTCAAGAGCACTTACACGATTTGCCAACAAAAGTAAGTTTATGCGAGTTTCTGGACTTCCTCATAATATGTATACAGCTGTGTAGGGCATACTATTTAGCACAATCTTGAAACAGAAAATACGAATGAAGTTCTTAGTACGCAGGATTCATGTTCACAGGGCAGATATTAAATTACCAGTGAAATGATGAGGTGAACATGTGCTGTAACGAGTGGAAATATGCTAGAAGCTAGAAAACAAAATCAGATGTGCTAGTAATAGGTTGTTTCTGTTTTCCCTGAGCTCTGGTGTCTCATTCAGTCATCCTCATTGTAACTTGCTTCTCACTGCCAAGAACACTCTGCAGGAAAAATATAAGGCAGTCTGTCTCTGTCGGTTTCCCCCCATATCTTTTGGCATGTATAATACTCTGGGAAATAAAGACCCTAAATAGAGTTGGTTGCTCTACTATTTAAAGTGCTCCTCAGTGTCTAATGAAGCAAAGTGCTCTATAACTGAGTAGGTAGGGGCGTCATTGCCAGAGCAGCTGGAGTCATAGCTCATTTTGGCACTAGTGACTGATGCAGGGTGAAGAAAGTAGCAATATGCCAGGTGGAGATAAGTCACTTAGCTGGCTGATTACATCAAATTGCTTCCAATATAATCAGCCGGGACACATTTACAAAATTGGCATTTCAAATCATTATACGGAAGTTGAATTAATCACATAGGTATATGGCTTCATATTAGGTGTTCAGTATGTGTTCATAATAGGCACTTAATACAAATGTTAATTATAATGTATGGAGGAAGAAAATAAAACAAATGAAATCATAGCTGATTTTTTGTAAAGTTAGGCTTACCTTTACATTATGACTAGAATATTGTCCTAATCAAAAACTCTGTTAGCTTTAATAAATGTTTTTGATTAGCCTAAAATCTGACTGTTCCAGGGCAACCTGGACAGTCAGCACCTGATTTTCTTTGTGTCAATCTCCATTTAGAGTCAATCAGAATTAGATTACAACTCATTTTTAAATTTACCTAGTTCTCCGTTGCTCTGTGTCTGCCAGCTCCTGGATCCAAATTCAACTGTGCTGTGTCCTGCATACATTCCTCTTGATTAAGAACCTCTATTGGTTGGTTGTGGCATGGTTTTACACAGTGCCTTGATCCCACAGAGTTCATTTAAACTGTCTTGCCATTTTCACATTTCATTACATAGAGAAAATGGAATATGGGAAAGATTGCAGTATAGTATAAATCATTTTTTCTAACCTTTGAAATGATGACATGACAAACGGCAATAAAAAATGTGTTTTAAATCCAAGTAGAGTGACATTGACATTGACATTAACCTAAATGTTAATTTACAGTTTAAGCAGTTCTAAGAACTGAATGATTCCTTTTCTTAGGAACTTTAAGACAGGCAACATCAATATTAGAGAGTCTCTGTACAACATTGTCCCTTTAGCTAAAAATGTTGTGCACTTAAAAATTCATTAAGATGCTAAATTTTATGTTAATTGTTCTCACCACAATAAAAAAACAAAAATCATTTAATTTCAGTCACTGTCATTAGATTTATAATATCATTATATTTTTATAGACTTTTCTAAGATAAATATAGTATCAATTTTAAAAAAAGAATAGACGGGAAATTTTTTTTCCATTTCAAAACAGTTCAGGTAGAGAAATTTCTAAAATATCACCCCTGGCACACATGTGTGCATGCACACACACACACACAAATGGGAAAAAAATCACATCAAACTGTTAACTCTTGTTATTTTAGGAAAGATTATGACTTTTAAAATTTCACTTATTAAACCAGAAATACTACTCTTTGAAATTTAAAATATTTAACAATATAATTTTAATCACAAAAAGGAATAAACTCTCTCTTTAAAGAAGTCCGTATGCCCCTAGTTTTTATTGAGCACATTAAGGACACTATAAGTTATTTGCCTTAAACAAGGAAATGTACTTATTCTACTATATTTATTTCTTGAGTGATTTTGTAGTGGAGCATTGACTTCTTTTTCTATCTCATATCCTACCAGCCATCTTATTTGGGAAGAATTCCCCTGATTTAAGTAATGAGAAAATTCTACCTCTTACTACAGAAATGGAAGCATCTAGATATCTCCTCTCCAGGACTCCCTTGGCTGCCAGGTCATGATGCTTGACCAGTGAAGTGCTTCAGCTTCAACTTTGAATTTTGATATGGTGATGCAAAGATTCAGGTCCAACCAACTCTAGCATAGCAATATTGAGAGAGTCTTGCAGAGGTGCCGAGAATGGTATCCTGAGCACAACCTTGGTTGTGTTCATTGATGCCTAACCCTTCGGTGCATGCTTATGTTCTCAGACTGAATCTTTAGCTTTCCTGGAATTTTTGAACTAATCATGATTCATCCAGAAAACAATTTCTGCTTAACTTCTCCAGAGTTGGCATTGCTGCTTACTACAGAAGCTCTGTTGAAGAAATGGGTGTTTGGGAATAGACTGTAGGCAGTAGATACTTAGAGAAATGAGGATTCTTGCCTAAAGAGAACTGAAGGGAAATAAAAATCCCCTGTAACTATCAACAGTTGGAAATCCAGCAACTAAGGTATGCAAGGCATAAGGAATTCAAGACTGTAAGACAGGTGGCTATTTATAGTTGTAACAGAAAGCTTAGAGAGAAAGAGAATGAAACCCACGCTGTCCTACTGCCTAGTCCCATATGGCTAAATATGCCAGGAATATTGAAGACTTAGTGCTTAAGAATAATAACATGTAAGTCTGTCGTTAATAATTTTATATTGCTTATGTATTGAAATTATATTTTGGTTACATTTCATTAAATAAAATATAAAATATAATTTTATTTGTTTACTTTTACTTTGTGGCTACTAGAAAATTAAAAATTGCATGCAAGGCACATATTTGCAGCTCATATTGTTTCTATTAACAGCACTTCCCTAAACCATTAATGTGAGGGCCAGTCTGAAACTCTGGTACTTTCTATTACTGTACTTTAAAAATTAAAAGTTAAGAAAAATTTCTCTTACAGCATTGATAATGAGCTAGCCAAACACCAAAATTTGATTGCCAAATTATAATATCGTTGAAATCATGGTCTTGCTAATTCTCTTACATGAAATATATGGCAATGACCGAGAAAGAGTGAGGACACGAAAGAGACACGTCAAGAAGAGAGGTTCTGAAAGACTTGAAATATGCTTATTCCTCAATCCCACTAACCTACTGCCAGACAAAGAAACCCCTTCCCATTTGCTTAAAATTCTGCAACTCCCTTACATGAGTGTTATCTGGGAAATTAAGCCAGTATCTTTCATATCCAATGACGGCACATTTTTCATTGTTTCTATTCTTCCAGCTGAAGCCATTATCAACATGGTTTCGAAATTGCAGACTCACAGGCTCAAAGAATTTCAGAACTTTTGTTCTTATGTCTGCAAATGTGTGGAAATGCTAATGAAAATAAATTCTGAAAATATTTAACAAAGGAGGAAGTAATATTATTTAAAATAGGGCTGAAGGTATCAATATAAACACACATCCCAGAGATTCATGATTCAGTGTGTTACCTCAAATATTGGGTCTAATTATTTGCTCCCCTAGAATGACGTTACCAGTTACCCACATTACTGTGCCTTGGTGAAGGCTGTTAATGGAAACACAATGTGAGCTGCAAATATGTGCCTTGTATGCAATTTTAAATTTTCTAGTAGCTACAAAGTAAAAGTAAACAAATAAAATTACCTTTCATATTTTATTTGATGAAATGTACTAAACATTATAATTTCAATATATAAGCAATATAAAATTATTAATGACAGATTTTACATCCTATTACAGGATGTAATAAGAGAAAGGGATTTGCTCACACCTTTAAAGGAATTGGTACATTGAGCCAATGTTAATTCTCATTTCCCACACTGCCATTGCAATCACCAGTAAGAATGGGAATGTGTTGCAGTTAGAAAGTTGGTGGAGTTTTGACCCAAGTCTGCCACTTGGTTAAGTCAATTAAAGCCTAGTTGATAGGGATTATATTTCACAAGTTCCTAAAATGATTCTGCAAGTTGTGTTTCTGTTAAAAGAAACCACAGTCTATTTCTATTGCTTGCAACAGAGGGCATTCGCTGGCTGACGTAAATTTATAAAGCTTAGCAATTTATTCCATTTATTGAAAAGGGTACTGATGTTGATAATACGTCTACTTTTAATTTCAGCTTTTAAACTAACAACTGTATGACTTTTAGCACCTACCTTCTTCACCTGTGAAATTAAAATATTTGGCTATTATTTTAATTGCTTCCAAGCTTAAAATTTTTGATTCTTTACACCATAACAATCTAAATGTAGCAAATGTCTCCAAATTAAATTTGTTTCAACCCAATGGTTTAACAGCTCCCACACCATATAATCGTGTGTCAATAGAATTAGAATTATTGACAAAGCCTTCTCTAAACCTGAGGATATTTTTATATTTTTCTCCTCATACTTGTATTAACCGAAGTTCTAAAACATAAAGCTCCATTTATTGATTTGCCTCCTTTAAAAAGTGTTGCCTCCTCGCCCTTTTTTTTTTACATTGTGATTTACAGCCTTTGATTGTTAGTTTACAATTACAACAAAGTCAACTTCTCTAATCTACAATAGAATATAATCTCTAGGCAAAGGAGGAAGACAAATATAAAATGAATAGTTTTACAAATATGTAACAACAAATGTGGTAAGTGCCCGAAAGTTTAATAGGGTGTTATGAGAACGCATAATGAAGCACCTGGCAGATAACTGCCTCTGAAAGAAGCAACAGGATTTTCAGAAGTGTACTAAAGATGGAATCTGGATCACACTAAGCCTGGTAGCTAACAGATAACAGGGCTGTTCTCCAGCTGATGTGTTTAATGCAGATCAAACTGAAGCACAGGGTAATGTGTAGTATGTCAATCTGCTGACATAAGAAGTTTTATTAATCCTCTTTTCCTCTTAGAGTTCTGGAGCCTGAAACCTCAAAGGGCTTAGGTCGAGGTTTTCTCCCCTCACCAGCTCCAATTAGGTGTTCGTATCTCTTGGGAAAGATAGTGATGAAAAAGCAAATAAATGCCTTCAGGTTACTTCAAACATCAAGCTATCTGCAAAACTCTGCCTTACATGTATGCAGCATCTCCTTCTCCTGGTTAGTTTCATCTTCTTTTAAACTAAAAGAATAAAAGTTTTAAACTGCAGGAAATAAACCAGAGTTCTTCTCAAGCAGCATAGAGTCCTATAAAAATCCACTAGTCACAAAGCAGAAAGTAGATTTTCTTGTAGGCTACTGGCCTCGTTTCCTTTGACACTTGAGTTTAATTTAGGTCCTGGGCATGAGCTTGTTTTCACAAAGGTATTTATAGAGAGAAGAAAAGAGAGAGAAGCTTAAATTTGAATTTCATCAATGCCTTCTGAGATCAGGGCTTTTTCCAAGGAACATGAATGCATTTTCTTCAGACTGGCAGCTTCCTAAATGCAGTCACCTGGGTAAGTGACAGGCCTGCAGCAAGGAGGTGGAGTTATAATTTTATACTGTCTTCTGCATGGACAAATCACCTAATCACCTAAGCCTCAACTTTCCAGGCTGTAAAATGTAGCCAAGAATGCAATTATCATGAAGAATGGATGAAATACATATGTGAAGTGTTTAGTACAGTGCCTGACGAATATCTGCTCAATAAATGTTAATTATTAACATACTATCATCACTATTTTTTAACAGACAGCCAAAACCAGAATTGTGGTGGAAATAAGAGTGCACAAAAAGATGAGAGACAAAAAGAAGCATATTCATGTCACACAGTAAGCCTCGGAAAACATTTTAATTTATATAAGACCTATGTTCATCTGCATTATTCATTTTAATCACTTTTATTGATTGTGTATTTTTGAATTGATCTTTTAAAATTGTATCACAAAGCAGCACATTACAATATTTAAGAGTAAGGTTGGTGGAGTGAGAATGCCTGGATATGAATGTAGTTTCCACCATTTTCAAGCTATATTAGTTCAGACAAGTTCCCCTTCTAAACCTTTGTTTTTACATCTTTAAAGTAGGAGTAATCGATATTAGCCCTTTGTCAGATGAGTAGATTGCGAAAATTTTCTCCCATTCTGTAGGTTACCTGTTCATTCTGATGGTAGTTTCTTTTGCTGTGCAGAAGCTCTTTAGTTTAATTAGATCCCATTTGTCAATTTTGGCTGCTGTTGCTGTTGTTTTGGTGTTTTAGACATGAAGTCCTTACCCATGCCTATGTCCTGAATGGTATTCCTTAGGTTTTCTTCTAGGATTTTTATGGTATTAGGTCTAACATTTAAGTCTCTAATCCATCTTGGATTAATTTTCTTATAAGGAGTGAGGAAAGGATCCAGTTTCAGCTTTCTGCTTATGGCGACAAAGTGCTAATATCCAGAACCTACAAATAACTCAAACAAATTTACAAGAAAAAAAAACAAACAACCCCATCAAAAAGTGGGCAAGGGATATGAACAGACATTTCTCAAAAGAAGACATTCATACAGCCAGCAGACACATGAAAAAATGCTCATCATCACTGGCCATCAGAGAAATGCAAATCAAAACCACAATGAGATACCATCTCACACCAGTTAGAATGGCGATCATTAAAAAGTCAGGAAACAACAGATGCTGGAGAGGATTTGGAGAAATAGGAACACTTTTACACTGTTGGTGGGATTGTAAACCAGTTCAACCATTGTGGAAAACCGTATGGCGATTCCTCAAGGATCTAGAACTAGAAATACCATATGACCCAGCCATCACATTACCGGGTATATAACCAAAGGATTATAAATCATGCTGCTATAAAGACACATGCACACGTATATTTATTGTGGCACTATTCACAATAGCAAAGACTTGGAATCAACCCAAATGTCCATCAGTGACAGACTGGATTAAGAAAATGTGGCACATATACACCATGGAATAAAAAAGGATGAGTTCGTGTCCTTTGTAGGGACATGGGTGCAGCCGGAAACCATCATTCTCAGCAAACTTTCGCAAGAACAGAAAACCAAACACCACATGTTCTCACTCATAGGTGGGAATTGAACAACAGGATCACTTGGACATGGGAAGGGAAACATCACACACTGCGGCCTGTTATGGGGAGAAGGGACGGGGGAGGGATAGCATTGGGAGTTATAACTGATGTAAATGACGAGTTGATGGGTGCAGCACACCAACATGGCACATGTATACATATGTAACAAACCTGCACGTTGTGCACATGTACCCTAGAACTTAAAGTATAATTTAAATAAAATAAAATAAAATAAAGTAGGAGTAATCATAGTGCCTCCCTCACTGGTTTGTTGTCAGGATCAAATAAAATAATGCACATAAAGTTCTCAGAACAAAGCAGTCTAACACAAGCTAAGCACTCAGGAAATGTTATTTCAAAATACAGTGTGTCACTTAACAATGGGGATACATCGCATCATTAGGCATTGACTGTGCAAACATCATAGAGTGCAGTAGTTTCACAAACCTATATGATATGGTCTACTACACATTGAGGGTGTATGACTTCTAGGCTGCGAACCTGTACAGTATATGACTGTACTGAATACTGTAGACAATTGTAACACAATGATACATATTTGTATATTTAAACATAGAAAGGTAATAGGTTGTGGCACAACCTTAGGATGACTACGACGTGGTAGGCGATAGGAATTTGTCCATTCCATTATAATCTTAGGTAAGCACCATCATATATGCACTGTGTCATAGGTTTTACATCTTCCTTAATGATCAATCATGTTCTCTCATTTCCCATCCTGTGAAGCCTGTTTAAGGGTTTAGCTCAGTGTGTTAAGAGTCGACCTGTCAATTCTTTGAAAAAGGGCAGGCTAAATCAAATTGTGTTGCCAAATCTCAAATTTTCAGGATTCATTTGAGCAATATCATGGTATTAGTCAGGGTTCGATTAGAAAAAAAATTGTTTTTAACTCTCTGATATTTAAAGCAAGAATAAATTTAATACAGTGAACATAGTGATTTAAAAATGCATAGAAAGGGCTGGAGGAGCAGCGATCATAAAGAACATTCGCTATTACTCAATCACGAAGAACACTCAGTTTCATCACCAGCCATGAGAGGATTAGGAAGTTTCAGGAATCACAGGAAGCCCTCCACCATGGATCTCAGCTCACCATAGCACCTGATGAACAATTTCCAGGGGATCCGCAGGAGCTGCAAAGCATCATATCTGTTGAAGCCCAAGACATCTCCCCATTGAATAAAGAATAGTGGTTTCTGCTTTTCATTCACCTTTCAGACTTTGTAACCTCTGCTTGCTGAACTCTAACCAGGAAACCTGCTGGCAAAGGATTCTGGGACACGTATTTTCTAGGCTTCTAGTCACTGTGATTTGAGGACAGCCGGAAAAAGAAATAAGGGTGCATGCTGGCTGCTCCAAAAGAAATAATATGCAGCAGTCACTCCTCTGGCCATTTAGCATCTATATAAACCTTTCTAACTATGTTTAAACTTTTAAACACCAAAAAAAAAAAAAAAAAAAAAAAAAAAAAAAAAAAAAAAAAATAGCAACGGTCTAAAATCTAACATATTGGAATTATTTCTTATTCAAAAGAAATTTACTCTCTCAATACAAAGAAAAGATCACAAATTCTACGAGTTATTTTACCCAAATTAGTAATGTTACATATTCTTCCAGTTTGGTAACAATCCTTTTTGATAAACTTTAACCTAAACATTAAATTATCAGGTTATCCACCACCAAAATACTTGATATAAAAAATTACATAGGTTAATATACACAAATATATTCATAGCAAATGCCTGAGTACTATAGAAATTTCTGTCTCTAGATATAAAGCAATAATTAATATTAACAACTTCCCTTTCTGGTAACTGTTCTATGTCCTCAGCTGGTACCTAAGGTGCTGTGGTTCTTTGCTTGGCAGGGTGCCCTAAACTTTAATGATCTTACCTGTATTCAGTTGCTAGAGTTGTCCCTTAATTTCTCCCTCTGTAGATGGAAGCAGTACGAGTTTTCCATACTCCACCCCACTGTGTAGCAGTGACCTTCTTTTCCCTTAATAATCAGGATCATTTACCCCAAACTGTTCAGTACACCCCTGATTTGCCTTTTAGTTCATTTATATGACATATTAAGATGGCAATTTCAACTTCTATTTGCATAGACATTTGGTTTTATTCCATGGTAGAAGAATTCCTCCCTTAGGAACCGGAGCCCAAAGTTGTTGGGACAGGAATTGGGATATTAAGAGTGAGACCGGCCGGGCGCGGTGGGTCAGGCCTGTAATCCCAGCGCTTTGGGAGGCCGAGGTGGGTGGATCACGACGTCAGGAGATCGAGAGCATCCTGGCTAACACGGTGAAACTCCGTCTCTACTTAAAAAAAAAAAAAAAAAAAAAAAGCCGGGCAATCCCAGCTACTTGGGAGGCTGAGGCAGGAGAATGGGGTGAACCCGGGAGGCAGAGCTTGCAGTGAGCCGAGATCGCACCACTGCACTCCAGCCTGGGCGACAGAGTGAGACTCTGTCTCAAAAAAAACCAAAAAAAACAAAAAAGAGTAAGACGAACCACGAACCACTCTTATTTCTTCCCCTGGTTCCACACCCATGTGTTCTCCTGTATCTGGAGGTGATAGAGTACCCTGTAAAACCAGTGACTCTCATAGTGTTAGTTTATCTTCTCATTAATCTCACAGCAAATGAGTTCCTTGGTCAGAAACAATAGTTGGAATCCTATGACAGTGATATGGTTTGACTCTGTGTCCACACCCAAGTCTCATGTTATAATTCCCAATGTTGAGGGAGTGACCTAGCGGGAGGTGATTAGATCATGGGGGCAGATTTCTCCCTTCCTGTTCTCACAATAGTGAGTTCTCACAAGATCTTGTTTTTAAAAGTGTCGAGCACGGGTGGGCGCAGTGGCTCATGCCTGTAATCCCAGCACTTTGGGAGGACAAGGCAGGCAGATAGCTTGAGCCCAGGAGTTTGAAACCAGTCTGGGCAACATGGTGAAACTCCATCTCTACAAAAATTACCCAGATGTAGTGACACCTGCCTATAGTCCCAGTTACTGGGGAGGCAGAGGTGGAAGCACTACTTGAGCCCAGGAGGCGAGGCGGAGGTTGCAGTGAGCTGAAATCACGCCACTACACTTCAACCTGAGCAACAGAGCAAGATCCTGTCTCAAAAAAAAAAGTGTGTAGCATTTCCCTCTTTGCTCTCTCTCTCCTGCCCCACCATGGTAAGACATGATTGCTTCCCCTTCACCTTCCGCCATAACTGCAAGTTTCCTGAGGCCTCGCAGCCATGCTTCTGTACAGCCTACAGAACTGTGAGTCAAATAAACCTCTTTTTTTCATAAATTACCCAGTCTCAGTAGTTATTTACAGCAGTGTGAGAACGAACTAATACAGACTGGGAGTAAGGCATTCAGTGAATCCAAGCATCATGTTTCTGACAGAATATTATTGGACTGGGAAGGAAAATGCATACCCACAGTGTCTATTTCAGTGATTTCAAATTGTTAACCTTAGTATGATATAAAAATCCAATGTAATCAGTTTGCCACCAGATGACTGGCTGGTCCTGGGGAATGGTATCATTAGAGACTCAGCTTTCATCTCAAGCTCTTGGCAAACTCATTATTTAGCAACTTTCCTGGCCAGATTAGCCTTGGAGAGGGTTACACTCATATGGTTTAACTCTTGGATAATTTCCACTGGAGCTGCATTGAACACTTTTTCTTGGATTTATTGAGCAAACACTAGGTGGTTGTTGAAAATGACTGATATTGACCAGGCATGGTGACTCATGCCCATAATTCAATACTTTGGAAGGCTGAGATGGGAGGACTGCTTGAGGACAGGAGTTCAAGACCAGCCTGCACAACATGGCAAGATCCCATCTTTACAGAAAATCTTAAAAAAAAATAAAAAAGCCAGGCATGGTGGCACTTACCCCTGTAGTCCTAGCTACTCAGGAGGCTGAGGTAGCAGGATTGCTTGAGCTCAGGAGTTTGAGGCTGCACTGAGCTACAGTCATACCACTGCACTCCAGCCTGGGAAACAGAGCAAGACCCTGCCTCTGAAAACAAAAAAGCATTAAGACAGACTGACTTCCAACATCCACCAGGTCACCTTGTCTGTGTGATTATCGAGACTCCTCTGCAGTGTATGCCCTGTGCCAAGGCAGTGTATATGTGAGATACAAATATATTTGCACTAAGTAATGACCCAAGAGGTCTTTTGCTGATTTCCCATTTACTTCTTCCTCTGAATACCTTGTCACTGATCCTCAAGTCAGTTTCCTTTCATGTTTATTATTATTCAGAAAATCTATTGAGATCATTCATTGTTGGGTATGTATCCATATGTCTAGTCATCTCCACTACCATTGAAGTGCACTGCTCAAGTTTCTGCCCCTACTGTCTTCTAGGACCCCAGTGAGTGGAGTTGTTATGTTATAGTTGTATAGCTCTTACTTTGAAAATCCATTTTTAATGTGTAAACCAGCCTTACATTTTTTGCTTTCTCATACAGCTGGTTATAGAAAACTTCCCATGAGATCACAGGTACAGGCTTTAGCAATGGTGGGAAGGCATGTTGCCTGCAGACTCTAAAGGGGCTTTTCCTCAATGGCAGGGGCGTGTAAGGTGTAGAAACTTAACTTCCACCTTGTAGAGAATGAGTGAATGTGGCATAGACCACTGACAACTTAGAAACTTCACCATGGTGTCAGGCGCTCAAATTTTCATGGGGAATACTTCCCACCATCTGGCACATTATGTGCCACACCAAGGCATCTAGGGTATTTGTTGATTCTTGCCACCAGATCCTAAAAAGATACCATCAGTGTAGTGAACCCAAAATCCTATGGGTTGGAGAGATGACCCAGATTCCTGTAAAGAGGTAGAAAATTAAAATTATCCTGGTAAGTGAAAGAAAACTGCTACTAGTAATCTCTTCTAATTGGCTTAACTTCAAAGACAGGTTATAGTTTTTCATGTATGTGAACTGGTGCTTTAGAAAAGATTTGGCCCGGCGCGGTGGCTCAAGCCTGTAATCCCAGCACTTTGGGAGGCCGAGGCGGGCGGATCACAAGGTCAGGAGATCGAGACCACAGTGAAACCCCGTCTCTACTAAAAATACAAAAAATTAGCTGGGCGCGGTGGCGGGCGCCTGTAGTCCCAGCTACTCAGGAGGCTGAGGCAGGAGAATGGCGGGAACCCGGGAGGCGGAGCTTGCAGTGAGCCGAGATCGCGCCACTGCACTCCAGCCTGGGCAACAGCGTGAGACTCCGTCTCAAAAAAAAAAAAAAGAAAAGATTTAACATTTGGTGAGAAAGAAAAATATTTTCATATCTAATAAGCAGATTTATGAAACAAAGCAGATGAATAAAATATATAATAGGAGTATTATGCTAAAAGACACATAAAATGACAAGAGGTAAGATGAGATCATAGAATAGAGGAAATAAGATGAGTTCATAGAAGTAAAAATGAATTTTAGAGAAATATAATGAAAATAAGGCATAAGTATAGCAAAAGAAAAAAAGAAATGATGATTATATAGAATACTATGGCAATCTATTCACAATTTACTTCATTATCACTTATTTTCTTTTTAAATTTAGCAAGTATGAAAGGGAAAATATCCATTGTACTTAAAAGTATTTATTACCGGTACATAATAAAAATAACGTTTTGCTACAGTGCTGATACCAAGAAAATCATAGATCTTATTTGAAATTTAAATGTGGCCAATATTCATCTTTATCTAGACACTTAA
This sequence comes from Macaca mulatta, assembly GCF_049350105.2. NCBI lineage: Eukaryota > Metazoa > Chordata > Mammalia > Primates > Cercopithecidae > Macaca > Macaca mulatta. The sequence goes on along the minus strand of NC_133416.1, from coordinate 88,125,715 downwards.
AACTCACATATGCCGATTCTTTATTTTTATGTTTTCTTCGTTTCATTGTTCTGAAAAAACTTGAAGTATTTCTGTTGAATAATTCAATATCATTATTTCCTAGTAAAGTTAGTTACCTTCATGCACTGTTATAAGTTAGAAAGATATCACTGGTTCTAAAAATAACTTTCTTTGCTTTAGATGAAACCTAATGAATATAAAACATGTATTTTCTTCCAAATTTATTCTAATTTAGCATTATTTAATAATTCCTTTAGCATCTTGAATTTTGCATTTTACTATCTTTATTTTATGATATTACCTTACCTTTCTTGCTTCACCTTTATTTTATTATAATGTACATGCAACAGAATTTTAAATTTTAGAATGCCTTTTGGAGACCTTGGTGGGACCTTTCAAAAAAATAGAATACATTTTCAGGTCTTTGGTTTTACTAAGGCTAAGTGCTAGCCATTACACATTCTTAAAATAACAATGCTAAAACTCAAAGAGAAGTATAATTCAAAGTATGTATTGGCCAGGTGTGGTGGCTCATGCCTGTAATCCCAACAGTTTGGGAGGCCAAGACAGGCAGATCAGTTGAGCCGAGGAGTTTGAAACCAGCCTGGGCAACATGGCAAAACCCCATGTCTACAAATAATAGAAAAATTAGCTAAGCGTGATGGTGCATGGCTGTGATCCCAGCTAGTCAGGAGGCTGAGGTGGCAGAATCTCTGGAAGTTGAGGCTGCAGAAAAAGAAAGAAAGAAAGAAAGAAAGAAAGAGAGAGAGAGAGAGAGAAAGAAAGAAAAAAGAAAGATAGAAAGAAAGAAAGAAAGAAAGAAAGAAAACAAAGAAAGAGAAAGAAAGAGAGAGAGAGAGAGACGGAGGGAGGGAAGGAGGAAGGAAGGAAGGAAAGAAAAAGTTTGGAGTAGGCATTCACGTTGTACTGGGACTATGTTGGTTACAGTGCAAAGCAACAATGATCATTGCCATGGGGTAATTTATCATTTAAATCATAAACCACTCTAAATTCCTTTTCATTTTATATACTTTTAAATTTAAAATAATTATCTCATATATTATTTTATAGTTTCTTTAATATTATTTTATAGCTTATAATACTTCTAAACATTTGTTAACATAAAATGTTAAATTGCTAGCATTCTCTTCTTAGGGTTTTCTTTTTTTCACATTTCAGCTCTGTTATTTTTTAAATTATAGCTTTTTATGAGATATAATTCACATACCATAAAATTAAACCATTTAAAGTGTACAATTCAGTAGTTTTTAACATGTTTACCACTATCTAATTTTAGAACAACCATTACCATCTAACTTCAGAATATTTTTGTCACACCCAAAAGAAACCCCACAGCATTCACTACCCCTTTCCCCTTTACCTCAGTGTCTAGAAACTACTGTTTATTTTCCTCTCTATCATTTTGTCTATTCTGAACATGTCCCATAAATAGAATCATTCAATACATGGCGTTTTTGTCTAGTTTCATTCATTACAATGATGTTCGAGGTTCATTTGTGGTGTAATATGTATCACTACTTCGTTATTTTTATGAACAAATAATATTGCATAGATATATGATGCTTTGTTTATCAATTCCTCAATTGATATTTGGGTTGTTTCCACATCTTGACTGTTATGAATAATACTGCCATAAACACTCATATGCAAGTTTTTGCATGGACATATGCTTACAATTGTCTTCAGTATATACTTAAGAGTGGAATTGCTACATCATATGGTAACTCTGTATTTAACATTTTGGGAAAATGCCAAACTTTTCCAAAATGGTTGAACCATTTTATTATTTTTATTATTTATTTATTTATTTGTTTTTTTGAGACGGAATTTTGCTCTTGTTGTCCAGGCTGGAGTGCAGTGGCGTGATCTCGGCTCACTGCAACCTCCACCTCCTGGGTTCAAGCGATTCTCCTGCCTCAGCCTCCTGAGTAGCTGGGATTACAGGCACCCACGACCACGCCTAGCAATTTTGTATTTTTAGTGGAGAGGGGGTTTCACCACATTGGCCCGGTTGGTGTGAAATTCCTGATCTCAGGTGATCTGCCCCCTTGACCTCCCAAAGTGCTGGGATTACAGGCGTGAGCCACCGTGCCCTGCCGAACCATTTTATAATCCTGTCAGCAACGTATATGGATTCCAATTTCTCCACATCCTAAGCAACACTTCGAACAGATTGAGCATCCCTTATCTGCAATGCTTGGGACCAGAAGTATTTTAGATTTTGAATTTTTTCAGATTTTGAAATATTTGCATATACATCATGAGAAATGTTCAAGAGGAATCCCAAGTCGCATCACAAAAATTAATTTATATGTACACCTTACACACATAGCCTGAAGATAATTTATACAATATTTTAAAATAATTTTATGCATGAAACTAAGTTTGTGTACATTGAAACATCAGAAAGCAAAGGCATCTATCTTAGTCACCCATGTGGATAAACTGCTTGTGTGGCAGCTCCATCATTTCTGAGTCTGAATTTATATGCTACATATAAGCAATCATTTTCTTACACTTAATCACACGGAAGTACTTCACAGTGAAAAACAAAATGACAGACCATTCACACAGTGAAAAAATAATGTATTCAGGGTAACTAAGCAGCACAGCAGCACCACCAGAACCTGTATCAGCTGTTAAAGAACAAAACAGCAAACAACAGCAGGCTTTCAGACTCCACCTATGGTGCTGTGTTTTGATTATAAGATTATTGTACATCTTATTTTTAGATAAGAACATCAGAAGCAGTTGAGGAACCGGCACATGAGGAGGCATTCTGCTGGATGGCTTTTAAAAATGTTTCCTCCAAAGTCATCTGCCCCATTAACAACAGTTTTTATCTTAGAAGTCTTTGATTTTACAAACTGAAATTATTTTTTGTTCTGTCGTGAATGCACACTGCTCTGGTTCAATAAGCCCATCATACATTTTCACCATGTTGCCTATAGGCACTTTTTTTGCAGTGTTAACATCATCCTCATCATCCCTATTATCACAGTTACCTTGATTCAGAACCATTTTGGCTATTTCACCATTGATCAATATGAACAACTGGAGCCTCATTATCAATGTTAAAAACTCTTCAATATACGCCTCTTCCAGCTTACTGGTGGACTCTAAGGGTATACTCTTTGCATACGTAAGGAGGTCAGACATTTTTTCTCACTTGACATGTGGAATCTTTCAAAGTCACCACCATATTTATCATCATCACTGAACATAGTTGTAGACCAGAGACTGTGTCAGGTCTGCAAAACTGTGTCCTTAGTCACTGTGTTCCAAGCCTTGGCAACAGCTTATCTGTCATCCTTCATGATAAACGCCTTATGAAAACCTTCCACACCTGTATCTTAGTTCACTGTTGATAACAGACTGTTCAAGGAAGTGTTTTTATATTTAATCTTGATTGATCTAAGCATACCCTGGTCACAAGGCTGAATTAGGAAGTCACACTTCAAGGGAAGGACCTGGCACAATCTCATAAATTATTATTTTTAATTATTAATTATTATTATTATTTAAAACAGCACAAAATGTTGCCTATCACAGCAAGTTTACACTGGTATGTGCCTGCTGTATGAGCACATCGCAGCGGGGTTATTCTGTCCTTGGAATCTTTAATTCTTGTACAGGGTGCCTCATCCGCTGTAGTCAGTTTCATTCTGGTATAAGGAGGCCAAAGTAGTGATGTTTATTCAGCATTATAGGCTTGTTCCTGAGTCAGATTTTTATCACTGATGACCTTGGCAAACTTGTCAATGAATTTCTCTGCTGCCTTGTGATCAGTAGATGCTTTATCATCAACAATCTTTTAAAAAGTAGTGCTGTGTCTTTTTTTTTTTTTTTTTTTTTTTTTTTGAGATGGTGTCTAGCTCTGTCACCAGGCTGGAGTGCAATGGCACAATCTCGGCTCACTGCAGCCTCTGCCTCCCAGGTTCAAGCGATTCTCCTGCCTCAGCCTCCCGAGTAGCTGGGACGACAGGCACGTGCCACCATGCCCAGCTAATTTTTGTATTTTTAGTAGTGATGGGGTTTCATCATGTATGCCAGGATTGTCTCGATCTCTTGACCTCGTGATCCACCAACCTCAGCCTCCCAAAGTGCTGGGATTACAGGCGTGAGCCACTGTGCCCAGCCAACTATGTTTTTTCTTAAATTTCCACTACCATCCTGCTGAATATTCACAATTCTCTTCCACTTTCAGTTTATCACGGTAGATTTTTGCTTGTTTCACGATCAGTGTACCATTACACATGTGTTCACTACAACACTCGTGGATCGACACTTCCAATATTCAATCAAGGTCTTTATTTTAAGCTTTATGCAGTGTTTTTCTATTTTTCATTAATGTCTGTCCATCACTTGCAGTATGGAACTTCAACAGCTTATTCTTCTCTTTCTTTAGGTCTTACAGTGACATATGTCATTCCAGTACCATACTCATCTGTAAGATGTTTCATACTTACACTGCTGTTCAGTTTCTCAACCAGCTTGACTTTCTGTGCTATAGATAAACATAAATGCCCTCTCTTTCTCTTATCACTGTTATCTAGAGGGTTACCTTCGGGCCTTTTTGATATTTTCAACAACACCTTTACACCACAGAGGAGAGAATACACAAAAACCACTGTGAGTAATGCATATAGATCTTGGGCCCACTTGGGGCATCATGGGGAACCTGTCATTGGTTTGTCCAACCTGTACACATGCCATTTTATTATTTTGTGGACATGCTTGTTGAGGAAAACTGGGCAGGTGTGGAAAAAAATATACCACAGCTGAAGGCAGCTGCAAAGGTCATTTTTCCCTTGAGGATACTGAAAAATCTATGTATTGTGCACCTGCATTTTGACTGTGACCAATCACATGAGGTCAGGCATGAAATTTTTCACTTGTTGCATTATGTTGGTGCTCAAAAAAAATTGGATTTTGGAGAATTGGTGATTTCAGATTACAGATGCTCAAACTGTGTCTATCTTTTCTATTTTAGCCATCCCAGTATATGTGATTTGGTATCTCATTGTGGTTTTGATTCAATTTCCCTGATAACTAATTTGAATCTTTTTTCTTGTGTACATATTTTTATTTGTTTCTATATTGCAGATATGTCTATTTACATCTTTTGTTTGTGTTTTAGTTGGGACTTTTATCTTTTTGTTGTTGACTTATAAGTGTTCTTTACGTATTCTCGATTAAGTTCTTTATCATACCTATAATTTGCAAATATTTTCTCCTATTCTTTGAGTGGTCTTTTTACTTTATCAATGCTGTCTTTTGAAACCAAGTTTTTATTTTGATGAGGACAGATTCATTTACTTCTTTGTGCATTTGGTGTTCTATTTAAAAAAAGCATTACCTAATCCAAAGTCTTGAATATTTATTCTTATGTTTCCTTCTGGTAATTTTTATAGTTTATTACATTTATGTCTCTGATCCATGTTGAATAATATTTGTATATGATGTATGGTAGGGGTTTAACTTCATTCTTCTGCATGTAGAGATCCATTTGTTCTAGCACCATTTATTGAAAAGACTATTCTAGTTGATGTCTTCATTTGTTTGCATATCATCCATGAAGTATGCATATGTTTAACATAATGTATAAAGAAATATGCTGAAAGTACACATATTATTATAAATTCCATAATCTTTTGGCAAACTAAAAGGTTCTAGGCTAAAATTTTAATGAATGTCTTATCATCAGTGGAATAATATACCACCAAGGTTAGTAAAAAGTTATTTTCCATCACTATCTATGACTCTTGGCAAGTTAGCTCTATTTAGAAATTCTTCTATTCTGTTTTTCCCTTGTCAACTGGATTGTGGCCTAGATTTACCAATGAGAGGCATTCATGTGAGAAACAGAGAGCTTAAGAGAGGCTAAAAATGTCTTATTGCTCTTGGGGCATCAGTGGGATATATGTGAGCTTCAGCAGATATGAAGTTTTGAAACGGCTTCTGGGAATTCTCCTAAAACTTATCTGCCTTTGGCTTAGAGGCAGCTACAAAGACACACAATGAATTCCTGTTTACTGAAGTTGCCTGACTCTCAGAAAGCTTGCAGTGGACCTGAGAGTTATGGTGGCTTTTCTCAATCTCTGCTCTTTCAACATACTGAATGGTTTCCCAATCTTCTAGCTCCTTGTGTTAAATATTTTCCTTCTTGGATTACTTAGAGAGTTTCTGTTTTTTCTAATTAAAGCATACATTTTATATATATATATATATGGGAGGATATGCCACATACATATTTTAAGTATTATATAATCAAAATTACACATATAAGAGATTCTTTAAACATTAACTATTACAGGAAGTTATCAAAATTTATTTTCCTTTCTCATACTACCATGTCCCTTGCCTTGATATTGCTGTAGCTTCATCTGAGATGTTTACAAAAGAGGGTAATTTTTTCACTCCTGCTGTTTATGGAGGCCACCATCTTAGGGCCTGTGGCATATTAGCTCTACTTTCTACTTCCTGAAAAGCCACAGCCCATAACATTTTCTTCTTGCTTTCATCAGATGTCTGTCTCCCCATGTACAATATGCGGGACCTTCTCTGATTTCCTCTGGGAGAACTGGGTCTTTGTAAGAGGATATATAGACAGAAAAGTCTTGGTTCCTATTATGTATCTTGTAGAAAAAGTTCACAAAAGGTTGTTTTCTGTTCTTTTTGCTTCTAATGGTTTAATTCGTTCTTCTAGTGGTCTAATTCCTTCTCTGTAATACATTCTGGTACTACAACTGAGGTATGTAGGTAAGTAGATTGATAAAGATGATGATATGGGTACAGAAAAAGGCTACCTATTCCCAAGAACCAACTTCATGCCAAATACTATAGGAAGCATTTTCATAATAATAACAGCTGATGGTTTTTAGTGCATAGTATATTCAGGGCACTATGCTAAGGGGTTGATAATCATTATCATGTTAAATCATTAAGCATTTCTAATAAGGTAAGTATTGTGGTCATTTCTATTTTACTGTTGAAAAAAAACAGACTTTAAAAAAGTTAAAAAATATTCTAGCAGTCAGAGTTACTATGTATTAATAATACAACTAGGTTTCAAACCCAGGTCTATGTGGCTCTGTAATTCATATTTTTTTATACTAATTGATTCTGAGACTTATATTTGTGCAATATATTTAAAGAGTCTATAGTTCCCTTCCATATAGTTTTTTTTGTTGTTGTTGTTGTTTTTTTTTTTTTTTTTTTTTTTGAGACAGAGTCTCTCTCTGTCACCCAGGCTGGAGTGCAGTGGTGCAATCTCGGCTCACCCCAACCTCCACCTCCTGGGTTCAAGTGATTCTCCTGCCTCAGCCTCCCAAGTGGATAGGACTACAGGTGTACGCAACCATGCCTGGATAATTTTTGTATTTTTAGTAGAGGCCGGGTTTCACTATGTTGGCCAGGCTGGTCTCAAACTCCTGACCTCAAATTATCCACCCACCTCAGCCTCCCGAAGGGTTGGGATTACAGGCGTGAGTACCACAGTTCCCTTCCATATTATTTCAACCCATCTTCCATTGCCACAGGGTGTTATTTTTTCATAAGCAAATAAACACAGCTACTTTTTTCTCCTAATTCTTCAGTAGTTCTCCATCACCTACACTGTGCAATCTATATACTCTTATGCTTGGCTCAAAAGGCACTTTGCAATTTAACCTTTTAAGCTATTGAGTCTTAGTTTCCTTTACTTCCTCTAAACTTCGTATTATTCTAACATGTTTTTCCCTCAGTCTAAAATGCTTATAGGACAGGAAAACTCTTAATGGTTCTCAAGTCCTGCCTCAAAATATCACATTCTCTGTAAAGGTTTTATTGATTTGATTTCTTCCAGAAGACTTAGACAGAACTTTGCCTCTACTCTCATTGCTTCTTGTGCATTTATTTGTGTTAGCTAAATATCATGATGAATATCAAAGAGTATAGTCCTGTCTCGAACTTTTGGTAAAGTTACTTAATTTCTCGGTTCTTCACTTGTCACTTTGGGGACAATAACAGAACTTCTGTCATAGGTTTCTCCTGATGATTAAATAAGAATGCCTATGTAAATGACTCAACAGAATGCCTGGCACACAGGAAATGCTCATCAAAACGTTAGTTATTACTTTTGTACTTTTATTACTAATATAAAATTAGCACATTGTAATTTTATTTATTTTGTGTTATAGCATTTCATTTTATATCATTCTACATTTTTTACAGTAAACTATTTAGATACAGCTTGTACTTACGATCAGAGAAAATCCTGTGAATATTTTAGGCATGGCTTGTAGACGAAGATCCTGTTTAGATGGTCAACAAACCAAATTTGAAAAAGTTGTTAGACTCAAAAATGAAAGTTTTTTGTTATGATGATGTACATTTGGGTTTGTATTTAAATAAGTGTGACTGAGAAGAAGTGAAGTGAAGCAGCTGAGCCTCTCTAGTGATGACAGAGAAGAACTATATTTTCAATAGTTCAGGTGCTTAAAAGGTAAAGGCACTGGCCTCCTTTTGAGAATGGCTTGGTGGAGCCACACATGCTCTTTGCCTGCTCTGTTGGCTACCATGATGTGTAAATGAACATACATCTCTTCACTGACAGGAAGAAAATGATACAATGGGGAGTTACAGACTGCTGAGATAAATTTCTAATTCTTGCTCCTTCTATTAGATCAGCCCATACTTTGTACCCTGAGTGACAGCCAGCAATAAAGTGCCCTCACGTTCTTAACCTGAAAATAAATATATGTGAATGTGCCTTGTCATTATCACCCCAAAACCTAAAAGGACCTGAGACAATTGTGGAGCCAAGTCTGTGATCTGAGTAACATCATTAGGTGTTCAGAATACACTATCATTTTACCTCCAAGTTCTTAGCAATATTCTTATCCCACATGTGTAAACCCAAAAGTATCTGAGACAGGTCTCAATCAATTTAAAAAGTTAATTTTGCCAAGGCTAAGGACATACTCATGACACAGCCTCAAGAGGTCCTGATGACATGTCCAAAGGTGATTGGGGTATGGTTTGTTTTTAGGGAGACATAATACATCCATCAATATATGTAAGATTTACATTAGTTCAATCTGGAAGGGCAGGACAACTTGAAGTGGGGGGGGGGTGATGAGGGTGAGGGCTTCCGCATCACAGTTAGATTTAAAAATGTTCTGATGGCAATTGGTTGAAAGAGTTGTTATCAATCAGAAGGAATGTCTAAGTTATAATAAGGGGTTGTGGAGACAAAGGTTTTATCATGCAGATGAAGCCTCTAGGCTTCAGAGAGAATAGATTGTAAATGTTTCTAATCAGACTTACGGTCTATGTTGATGTTAATACTGGTTGGATTTTCTTGAATTCCAAAAGGGAGAAGGGCATAATGAGGCATCTCTGACCTCTCCTTCCCATCATGGTCTGATCTAGTTTTTTCAGGTTAATTTTGGAATGCCCTTGGCCAAGAGGTTGGGTCCATTCAGAGGTTTGGTGCGGGGGGAACCTTAGAATTTTATTAGTGGTGTGCATGAGATACTGGATGAGAGAAAAAAGGAGAGAGAGAGGAGAAATAAAAAGCAGTTAAATGGAGGAAAAGGGAGGGAGATTTGGAGGTGACACTGCTCCCTTTCACTGACTGCACCATACCCATTTTTTTTTCTACTGCCAATATCTCTAGGTTTTCTGCTAAAAGTCGTTTGTTCTCTTTTTGCATTATGACACCCTGCTGCACTCAGCTTCTATGGTAACACTTTTTTCATACTCAGAGCTGTTGTAGCAGACATAACTAAAGCTTTACTGGATGGACAAGAAGAAACTATGTTCTATTAAAGTTAGGAATGCCTGTGTGACCTGCACAGGTCTATTAAATGTGGGGAGCAGGGATGAGAGTCTTTTTGTCTGTTTTGAAAGAAGCATTTCAGAGGGGAGAACAAATGTTCATGCTCTCCTTTCCTGCCAAGGCAAATGGGGAGGCATGATGTTGAAATAGCGACCTTATTGATAAACTAAGGAAATTACTTTCAATTTAGATCCTTAAGTAACCACGATGAGTGGAGCTCCCAGGTTAACCCTTGGTGACATACAAGTGAGAAGTAATCATTATCTTAAATGACTAACATTTTTGTGTTCACTACTGCAAATAACCTCATGTATAATACTGAATATGATGACTATGCTGAATAATACAAATACACTTTTTCTTTAGGCACATTGAACCTGAAATGGATATTAGGCCTCTCATTCCAATGAAAGACCCTATTATATCAACCTCTTTGTGATCAAACAGAGAAGAAGAATTTTCTAGACATGTATTACTCATCAGGCTGACTGCTTTGGCTATGCGGGTCATTGCTACAGTGAGTTTTAGTCTGATCACACATTATTGGTCAGCTTCTCTTTCAGTATACCGACAGAAATTCTTTACCAACAACTATGCATGTGAATTACAAGGAAGAGTTTTTAGGCTCCATATCCTATTTATAAGTAATAATCTGGAACCACAGTCTCCAACCTTTTTGGCACCAGGGACTGGTTTCAGACTGGCGGGGTTGTGGGGGTGGATAAAACTGTTCCACGTTAGATCATCAGGCATTAGTTAGATTCTCTTAAGGAGCACACATCCTATCTCCTTTACATGGCAGTTCACAATAGCATTTGTGCATCTGAGAATCTAGTGCCTGTGCTGATCTGACAGCAGGCAGAGCTTAGGCAATAATGCTAGCTGGCCTGCTGCTCACCTCCTCCTGGACAGTTGGATTCCTACCAGGCGGTAGACTGATAGTGGTCCACAGCCTGGGGTTGGGGACCCCTGATCTAGGAGATTGTTGGTTTATGGTGGATGGCAACCAACAGTAGAATAGCCTTTATTTCTATTTGTTTCAACTCTTCTCCTGATGAAAAGTAGCTTCTAATGACGCAAAGACTTTATCCTCAGTTCAGCACCTTTCTAATAAATAATTGTATGTCCCCAAAATAATGCTATCAATTGCATTTTGTTTGGTTCATCATATTCCTCATGTGACTCAATTATAGCCAAACTCCTAATATCTGATACACTCCAGAGTTCCTTTGGCTTGAGATTGATGGAACTAAAGATTAGCTGGAACTACTCATAGATTTTTAGGAGGCTAAGCCTGTTTTTCCTTGTATTTCAGGAAACTCAATGGTGTGACGGGGCAGAGCTGTTTCATTATTTTCCAGGGCCATGTTTATGTTCATCCTGAAAAGGAAATCCTTTAAAACCTTAGCATTATTTATTTATTTATTTATTTATGCAACAAATCTTATACTATTTAATATCTTTAGTAGTTCAGGCAGTTTTCTATGTGCTGAGGGCTCTGCCCTCATGGGGATAGCAGGTAATAAACAGGAAACCAAATGAACTGAAAGTGTCAGAAAGTGATAAAGGTAACAAGTGAAATATAATAGATAGATGGGCTCTACAGTGCTTGGCGGGTCCCCTTAGATTGAGTGTACAGGGGAGACTTCTCACCTTATTAGTTTGATTTAGAAATATTAGTGGCCTCCTTCAGGTGAGCTCATACCGGTATAGGTGCTGCGCAAAACAAAAACAAAAGTAGCAGAAGACAGAAAACTGCTCTCAAAGATGTCAGTGAATTTGTGAAGAACCAAATAGTTAACCAAATTGACTCCACACAGAGAACCTTATCAGCTGCCTCCAGTTTTTCACGTACCCCCACCTTCCATCTCCGATATTCAAGCCTGGTCCAAATCCAATCAAAATAGTTTGCATCAGAACAAGATGGGTTCAGGAATGTGACTAATCACAAGACCACCTGATTTTCTGCTTTTGGCTCTGAGTGATGCTCTAGTTATGGAGACATATAAAGCCTATTCACTTCAGATCTGAAAATGTCATTATCATTGTATTCACTAAACATCCTCGTTTTATCACAGTGCTTTTATTGATAGCTATGAAAAGGAGAATTATTCTTATCAAAACTAAATTTTAAAAAGAGTCAATGACAAGAAGCTCAAGTGCCTTGTAGTACCAAAGACACTGCTCTGTGTTGACAGCAATTGAAACAACTCTTCAGAAAAACTAACAGTGTGCAGTTTAAGGGGTCAACAAGCCTAATATACAGTTGGTTTGAGCTTCTCATTTTTGTCGAGGGCAGCTAGTGAGCCTCAGTGCCCGGAAAGTTAGAAATTCTCCCTCTGTGCTTCTCACACATGCTAATACAGACCATAACACTTCCCAAGCTGGACAATAACTTGGCTGACATCTGTAATCTGAAAGAGGGAAGGAAAAGGTAACCAGGATTTATTCAGTGCTTTTGATGTGCTACTCAGGCAATCTGCTAGATACTTTACATGTATTTCCTCATTCCAGGTGTGCTTCAATTTCCAACGAGGCATCAAATTCTGCCCTTGATATACAACCTTTAGTTATGTTCAAGTAATTCTGCAACATTTACTGGGATATAGCGGTGGCTCCATGGCTGTAGATACAGTTTATCAGTACAGGAGTGGAATGTGCATACCCACACAAGAGAAGTAAAATACATGCTCCTAAAGGGAACTAAAGCAGCACATTTACAGAATTCTGTTCTAGAAATTATATTCAGGAGATGAAGAACCCTACATTTTTATGGTATTCAAATTGTACATACAAAACCTCTTTATTTAAAACAATAGAGAAGGAAGAATGAGGAAAGAAAGCAAAAAAAAAAAAAAAGGATTCTATCATCTTGCCTCCTACTAAAAAAAAAAAAAACCCTTTTTTTATGTTAAGATTAGCAAAGAAAAGATAATGTCAATACTGGGAGAAGATGGAGGGAAAAGCTAAATACTGGAACATACGTGAAAGTCTCTCTGGCATACGCCCTCAGGCTAGGACATAAATTAAACCATTCCCAAGGGTTGCCTACAAGAGCAGACAGTCTATTAAGGCAAGGTTTAGAGACTAATTTATTGTCTGTGTTTTTGTTGTCTCTTTTTGTAACTAAAACATATTGGACTTTTTCCCCCCATATTTTCATTTGAACCAAGGTTATGAAAGTAATCTAAATTGTATATCAGCCATTTTACATCCTCATGAAATCTTTCAATATGACACAGTTGGAAGTGAATGATTGTGTGAGGTATGTTTAGAATAGTAAAGCTGTACCAGAAAACGTGAATTGCATTTTTTTCCATTTATCCATAAATTAATTCCTCAAGTACTCAGGTGTATGTAGAAATTGTTGAGTTTTCTTCACTGGTTAATTATTGACCAAAATTCTATTAATATTTACATACATCATTCAGGCATTATTTTCTGATGTGGATTATATCTCAAGAAATAAAATATGAGCCTCTAGGGTAATTGAAAAACCTCTACATTTTACAATTATCAGATAAAGTCTAAAGTGATAGATAATGCCTTTAAAACACCCGGGAAGCCATTATTTCTAAAAATATATTGTAAACTAAGCATGATTTTATTTTGCAAGGTTTCAAAGCTATAAATCAATTTATGGTTGCCACTATTAATTTAACCTATTGTTGTTTCACATTCCCTATTTCTAAGGAGGTGGTAATAATAACCCCTCTGTATCTCATAGGGACTCTTATGAAGATAAATGGGAAAATATATGTGAGCATTCTTTGAGCTACTTTAAAGGGAGTATGTGTGTAAATAAATATATATATATATAAAAAATATATATATAAATAGCCATCATTGTTTTTGAGGAACTACAGAATGAAAATTTAATACAATTTTTATTTTAAATACATATACAACTTCATATTTTCAATTAAAAAATTAATTTACCACACCTCTGATATAGGTAAATCAGAATAAATACTATTGATTTTTTCCTCTTCATTGTCCTCTTCAGTTCATTATTTTTGAACACTCTAGTAAGACTTCATGGGCCAGGATTCACTGGTGTATTTTCTGAGCTGTGGAGCCCAAACCCAGAAACACACCCACACCCTTCTTTCCTGTATTACAATTATAGACAGTTAAGTCAATGACTGTGTGAAGTTAACGAATTGTATTCTTAGCATCAATTTCTAAAAGTCATTGTGTTACCATCCTTAATATTAATTGTGCCGTTTTCAATCCACCATTTTGCCCATAAATAGAGAGAAGCAATGAGGCATGTTGTAAGAAATAACAGGTAATTCATTGATCCCTCTATCAGAGTCAGCATTTTTATGCAATAGGGATAGTTGTGGGAATTGTAAAGATGTGGCTGCAAGTGGGTTGAATTTGTTTTTTTCTATGGCTTTAGAAGGCAGTCTCAGCTGGGTTCAGCCCCCAGTTGAATTGTGGTTTCATGGTTTCAAGGTCATCAATAGTTGGAAAATGAATACAGATTAATCTAGGGAACTGAATTTAATTCTTATTACCCTGGAGAAATAGCACTGGGAATTGATGCTATGCCTGCTTGACTAATAGATCCTTCTTCTGTTCTCCCAAGTCACCTTGTCTACAGAAATATTTTCACTTGGACAGATAAATAATCTAGACAATGACATTCATCCTTTAAAAAGACCAAAAATAGGGATTGTATGTTTTAAACCTAGCAACTAGAATGGTGGTGAAATGAACAAATGCAGTATAAAATATGCTTATATGAATAAATGAATTACTTGGAAAAATATTCATTAACCACTTTAGATATCAATTTCAAAAAATGTCCTTTGGGTATATGCCCAGTAAGGGAATTGCTGGTTCAGATGGTATTTCTGGTTCTGCATCTTTAAGGAATTGCCACATCCTCTCCCACAGTGGTTGAACTAATTTACATTCCCACCAATAGTGTAAAAGCATTCCTATTTCTTCACAACCACACCAGCATCTTTTGTTTCTTGACTTTTTAATAATCACCATTCTGACTGGCATGAGATGGTATCTCATTGTGGTTTTGATTTGCATTTCTCTAATGATCAGTGATGTTGAGCTTTTTTTCATGTTTGTTGCCTGCATGAATGCCTTCTTTTGAGAAGTGTCTGTTCATGTCCTTTGCCCACTTTTTAAACGGGTTATTTGGGTTTTTTGTTTGTTTGTTTGTTTTATAAATTTGTTTATGTTTCTTTTAGATTCAAAGGAATATAAATCATCCTATTATAAAGATACATACACACATATGTTCATTGCAGCACTATTCACAATAGCAAAGACATGGAATCAACCCAAATGCCCAACAATGATAAACTAGATAAAGAAAATGTGGCACATATACCATGGAATACTATGCAGCCATAGAAAGGAATAAGATCATGTCCTTTTCAGGGATGTGGATGGAGCTAGAAGCCATTAACCTCAGCAAACTAACAAGGGAACAGAAAACCAAACATCACGTGTTCTCACTTGTAAGTGAGAGCTGAACAATGAGCACACATGGAGACAGGGAAGGGAACAACACACACTGGGGCCTGTCGTGGGGTGGAGTTGGGGGAAGGAGTGCATTAGGAAAAACAGCTAATGTATGTTGGGCTTAACACCCAGATGATGGGTTGATGGGTGCAGCAAACCACCACAGCACACGTTTACTTATGTGACAAACCTGCAGGTGCTGTACATGTACCCCAGAACTTAAAATAAAAATATTTTTTTAAAAAAGAAAAATGTCACTGTTCTTATAATCTGAGGTCAGATAAAATTAGAAAACAGAGACTTGGAAAGGAATTTCAGAGAAATGGTGGAATTTGAATTGATTGCTTTGTTGGGGAAGAGGGAGCATCTTATTAGGCTATTTTGTTACACACAAATAAAGCAAGGGCTCTGCCTCCTGTTTCTGTTTTTGAAGAAAATTGGGACAATTACTTGGTCCATTTTAATCAGAGCTATAACCGCTCTATTTCTGAAGACTTGTTTTTTTCTTTGTCCAAAATATCTTTCTCTCTCTTCTCTCTCCCTCTTT
Source organism: Macaca mulatta (assembly GCF_049350105.2). Classification (NCBI taxonomy): domain Eukaryota; kingdom Metazoa; phylum Chordata; class Mammalia; order Primates; family Cercopithecidae; genus Macaca; species Macaca mulatta. The sequence goes on along the minus strand of NC_133416.1, from coordinate 88,109,831 downwards.
CTCTCTCTCTCTCTCTCTCTCTCTCTCTCTCTCTCTCTCTCTCACACACACACACACACACACACACACACACACACACACACACACACACAGAGAGAAAAAGAAAATTGGTTCAGCAGGATGATTTGCAGTAGCAAAGTATTTGTTTTTGTAAAGATCATGTATTCTTCTTTGGACAGTTACTCAGAAAATAAAAACCAGAGCCTTAGACACTGAGGATCAGAATTATTTCAAGTTTTACCAGGCGTAAATGGTGGATGCAGCACTTTAGTCAAGCCCCAAGAAGGCCTCTTTCACATCTCTTGTCAAAACAAAGACAACTGCTGTTAGTAGGTATGGAGGTTTATGAGTGATGCTGCTGTTGAAGTTGAGACAGTTGAGGAGATAAATTGAATGGTGAAGAGTGGTGAACGGAAAGAGAAAAGATAAATTAACTAACTTGTGGAATTCCTTTTCTTAGGCATACAAGACCTTGCCTAACAAAATACTATTTCCCAGGCATTCTGAGTGTCCATTTACTCACCTCCCATTCCAATTTGCAGTCTCAGCAGTACTTTCAAAATGTGCAGTATTTATGAGAGTCACCAATGAAGGCTGAAAAACATTTTATGATACCATTCATATTTCTCTTAAATTTGAATTCACATTGGTCTGTATTTATACTCTACAATGTGGTAGTTGCTAGCCAATGTGACCATTGAACACTTGAAGTGAGGCTGGCCCAAAAGGCTGCAAGTACAAAATAAACACTGAATTCTGAAGACTTACTGTGAGAAAAAAAAGAATGGCATAGATCTTAATAAGGTTTTATATTGATTTTATATTGAAATGACATTGCCTTTAGATATGTTGACTAAAATATAATGCATCCTTAAAATTTTACCTCTTATTTTTACTTTTTTCATTTTTTCAAAATTACTTATGTGGCTCACATTATATTTCTACTGGACAGTGCTTGAAGTTTTAAAAATGGTTAATTTTTTCATTGTATTAAATTAGTTAAAAAATTGTCAAGGGGAAGCTCATGAAATAGTGCTAAATGTATCTCTTAAAAACAAATATGTACTTCCAGAATTGTAGACAAAAAGCTAGAATCATTCTTTGTGCTATATATGGGCTTATTTTGACCTCTATCAAAGAAATGTGTCTTCAGCTATGCCAACAGCGTAAACATTTTTTGGATATAGTTCATAAAATAAAAATACCAAATGCCACATTATAACCACTCTCAGACACGCTATGAAAATATCAAGCATGTGCTGTTGAAACAATATACGCTAGAGGAATTAGAGAAAACAACAGAAGGTTCTCAAATAACGAATGAATAGTGAAACCACCCTAAACTCAAGTGCTGAGAAGAGGGGATACTTAAAGCTCTCATTCTGTTTTGGGAGGAATTTGCGGAATTTCTATATTTCATATATTATCCAACTATTACACCAACCCATGATCTTGTTAAATGAAGTTCATTAGTCCGTGCCTTGACCCAGAAAACTTAAATTCTAAAGGACCTACCTTAAGCACAGAATTCTTCCTTGACAAATTCCATGATACATCTGAGAATCTCATGCAATATGTATAAGTATGGGATTGTACCTTTGAAATTAAAAAAATTGTATATTATTGTGGTGAAAATTTGAGGTTTCAATGTTTATTAATATTTTTAATTTACCCGTAATGTTATACAGCTGGTGCTCAAAATTGTTGTATATTTGCTGCATAAACTTTAATTGCAGAATATGTTTATGATGTATCAAAAATCCCCACTGGGCTTGTTATAAATAATTGGACAGGTATTAAACATATTAAAACAATCTTTTAAATGCCAAGAACAACAACAAAAAATAGTGAAGTGTGAAAGAAATCAAATCAACCTTGAGTCTGTACTATCTGCTGTTGCTTAGTATAAATTGTTGTTTGCCATTGATAATGTTGGCAATCAGTTCAAAATTTACTTAAATTTAAGATCGGCTACTTCAGTTTTTGACAGGATAAGGTACACTATGTAAAAATTTAGGGAAAATGTTGTTTCTAAACTTAAAAAATGCGTGAGAAAATGTCAACAAAACTGATTTCCTAATAAAATAGGAAGACATTAAATAAATGAAAAATATTTGCATGATGATGATGAAGAAAAAGATTCATATACAAATAAACAGAAACTAATTTCTATTTTTAAAAAAATGCTTCTAGGCTGGGCACAGTGACTCACACCTGTAATCCCAGCCCTTTTAGAGGCCAAGGCGGTCAGATCACGAGGTCAGGAGATCAAGACCATTCTGGCTAACCCCGCCTCTACTAAAAAACAAAAATTAGCCGGGTGTGGTGGTGGGCACCTGTAGTCCCAGCTACTCAGGAGGCTGAGGCAGGAGAATGTCGTGAACCTGGGAGGCCGAGGTTGCAGTGAGCCGAGATGGCACCACTGCACTCCAGCCTGGGTGACAGCCAAACTCTGTCAAAAACAAAAAACAAAAAACAAAAAACAGCTTTCTATTATAAATTTAAGTTATACTCCTAATGCAGGAAGATTTGAGTCATATAGTTCTATTTAAAATTTTCTTTATACTATTCTAGCATTGAAGAATTAGGAAGAATCAAGAAACATGTATCGTTTTAGATGATGCGTTATGAGGGTAAAATCTTGATATAAGTAATATAAAATTATATAATTGAATTAAATATTTATGTGATAGTTTCTGTAAAGCATTAATTTTTCAAATGTTACCCTTATTACAATGTTTTAGCATATAATTTTATAGGGTAGTTCCAAATATAAATATTGCTTTATAGCTTTATTAATAATTTCATATACTTTTTCAAAATGAAGTTATTAAAATAAACCCTAAGCATTATGATGATTCAGAAAAGATTGTCTAATTTTGTCTTACTGTCAAAAGAATACAAATTATGTGAAAGCCATGATTATAACAATATATGAGTAACTTTGTTGATATGAATGCAATAAATATAATATATAAAATAAAAACGACTGATAAATATATATACATATATATGTTTTGCTTATTAACCATACAAATACTTTACTCTTTTTAATGAAGCAGCCAAGAATGTGTTATAATAATTTAAATTTGGTCATTTAAAACATTTTTTGACCTTTAATAATAAAGAATTACTAAAGTTTAATACATATTTTTCAATGTGTTCATTATAAAGGGATGCTTGTTAAAAAAGAACAGTGTACTATTTTCATGTAGTAGTCTGAAATTCAGATTTCTAACTTGTACCTATTTGGTCATATTGTATGTGAATCTACATTTGTGATATTCTCCAGGTCCCACAAGTATCAGTTGTAAACCTAGTAGTGATATTAGATCTGAAGGAAGTGACCATTTCCATTTTTATTAATCATGTTGAAAAAAAGAATGTCAAAGTATAATTTTCTAAAAGAAAAAATGTAACTCAAAAAACACAAAGTGAGCTCACATTAAAAATCTTAAGGAGGAATTAAACCAAAGGATAAATTTGTTCAAAGTAGTATAGAAAAGACCAAAGTATGTATAGTTAAAGAAAGAGAAAAAATGCTGAAATTATGTTGCTAAATTAAATACAAAATGATTTAATGTGCTCCAGGACCAAAACAACTAAGCTTTATGGTTATTTTTTCTGTAAGATAGAAATTATTTGCATCTGAACTAGATAAAAATCATTTGCAATTTAACAGCCTTCTGAAGGTTAATATCTTACTGCACAGAGTTTGGTACTTTATCAATAGTAAATAGTAAATCAGATGAAACTGTATAATCTTAGAGAATTAGATAAACCTGGGGCAGATCTGTTAGTGCTTGTTTAGGCCTCAAGAAGAAGATGCAGTCATCCTTTTACATCCTAGATTTTAAATACTTTTCTTAGCAAGGAAAAGGAAATAAAGTCTGGGAAATTCAGTCTTAAGTTGAAGTGAGCAAGGGAATCCTTCCTTAAATGAGACTTGGGGCAACCCCTCCCCTTATATGGGAGCTCTGTTTTCACTCTTTTTCACTCTAATAAATCTTGCAACTGCACTCTTCTGGTTCGTGTTTTGCCATCGCAGACCCACCGCTGACTTCCAGCCCTCCGGATCCGGCAGGGTGTCCGCTGTGCTCCTGATCCAGCAAGGCGCCCATTACCACTCCCCATTGGGTTAAAGGCTTGCCATTGTTTCTGCACAGCTAAGTGCTCGGGTTCATCCTAATTGAGCTGAAGGCTAATCACTGGTTCCATGGTTCTCATCTGTGACCCACAGTGTCTAATAGAGCTATAACACTCACCACGTGGCCCAAGATTCCATTCCTTGGAATCTGTGAGGCCAAGAACCCCGGGTCTGAGAACACGAGGCTTGCCACCGTCCTGGAAGTGGCCTGCCGCCATTTTGGAAGCAGCCCACCACCATCTTGGGAGCTCTGGGAGCAAGGACCCCCCGGTAACATTTTGGCGACCACGAAGGGACCTCCAAAGCGGTGAGTAATATTGGACCACTTTCGCTTGCTATTCTGTCCTATCCTTCCTTAGAATTGGAGGAAAATACCGGGCAACTGTCAGCCAGTTAAAAATGATTGTGTGGCCACCAGACTTAAGACTCAGGTGGGAGGCTATCTAGGAAAGGGCTTTCTAACAACCCCCAACCCTTGTGGGTTGGGGGCATTGGTCTGCCTGGAGCCAGCTTCCACCTTCAATTTTCTTGGGGAAGCCGAGGGACTAGAGGCATAAAGCTGTCATCCCGAACTCCCGGCATTAGCTGAGATCATGGCACAGCCAGAAGCCTCTACTCAACAGTCACCCATGCGTGCGTCCCTACCTTTCCTTCTGACCTGTACCTCCTGGGTCCCAACCATGAAAATCTTGAAAGTGTAGCCCCAAAATTCTCCTTGCCTCTGAATCTTCCTCTGATCGCATTTCCTCTAGCAAGTTGTATCTCCAAGGGGATCTAAGGAAGCTCTAGGCTGTGTCCTTAGGCATCTAGATTATAAACCCAGGGAGTCTTATCCCTGGTGTCCCTCCTGATTTAGGTATACAGCTCTCAACATGGGCAGTTATGTAGGACCCATTCCCCACCACACTTGCCAGGGCCACAAGTTTGTAATGGCTGTGAGAGAGAGACAGAGAGAGAGAGAGACAAAGAGGGAGTCAAAGAGAAAAAAAAAGAAAAAGATAGAAATAGTAAAAAAGTATGCCCTACTCCTTTAAAAGCCAGGGTAAATTTAAAACCTGTAATTAATTATTGAAGGTTTTCTCCATGATCCTATAACACTCCAATACTACCTTGTTGTCAGTGTAAACAAGGGCGTAGCCTGAGAACACTGAGGCCACTGACAACCCGGAGCTTTCCTATCAAAAATCCTTAACCCAGCAGATATCCTAACAAGGGATTTAAATCTTAATTACCATACAAAGGTCCGACCAGACCTAGGAGGAATTCCCTTCAGGACAGGATGATAGATGGTTCCTCCCAGGTGATTGAGAAAAAAACCAGTGGGTATTCAGTAATTGATACAGAAACTCTTGTGGAAGCAGTTAGAAAAATTGTCTAATAATTGGTGTCCTCAAACATGCGAGCTGTTTGCACTCAACCAAGCTTTAAAGTACTTACAGAATCAAAAGACTCAACTTATATTCTTCTGCAGTACCGCCTAGCCACGATTTCTTCTTCAAGGGGGAGAAACCTGGCCTCCTGAAGGAAGTATTATTTATAACACCATCTTACACTAGACCTCTTTTGTAGAAAAGAAGGCAAATGGAGTGAAATGTCATATGTACAAACTTTCTTTTCATTAAGAGACAACTCGCAATTATGTAAAAAGTGTGATTTATGCCCTACAGGAAGCCCTCAGAGTCTACCTCCCTACCCCACAGTCCCCCTGACTTCTTCCCCAACTAATAAGGACCCCCTTCAACCCATTTGGTCCAAAAGGAGATAGACAAAGGGGTAATCAGTGAACCAAAGAGTGCCAATATTCCCCAATTATGCCCCCTCCAAGCAGTGGGAGAAGGAGAATTTGGTCCAGCCAGAGTGCATGTACTATTTTCTCTCTCAGACTTAAAGCAAATTAAAATAGACCTAGGTAAATTCTCAGATAACCCTGATGGCTATATTGATGTTTTACAAGGGTTAGGACAATCCTTTGATCTGACATGGAGAGGTATAATGTTACTGCTAGATCAGACACTAACCCCAAATCAGAGAAGTCCTGCCCTAACTGCAGCCCGAGAGTTTGGAGATCTCTGTTATCTCAGTCAGGTCAATGATAGGATGACAATAGAAGAAAGAGAATGATTCCCCACAGGCCGGCACGCAGTTGCCAGTGTAGACCCTCATTGCGACACAGAATCAGAACATGGAGATTGGTGCCGCAGACATTTGCTAACTTGAGTGCTAGAAGGACTAAGGAAAACTAGGAAGAAGCCTATGAATTATTCAATGATATCCACTATAACAGAGGGAAAGGAGGAAAATCCTCCTGTCTTTCTGGAGAGACTAAGGGAGGCATTGAGGAAGCATGCCTCCCTGTCACCTGATTCTATCGAAGGCCAACTAATCTTAAAGGATAAGTTTATCACTCAGTCAGCTGCAGACATTAGGAAAAAACTTCAAAAGTCTGCCTTAGGCTCAGAGCAAAACTTAGAAACCCTATTGAACTTGGCAACCTCAGTTTTTTATAATAGAGATCAGGAGGAGCAGGCAGAGCAGGACAAATGAGATAAAGTAAAAGGCCACTGCTTTAGTCATGGCCCTCAGGCAAGCGGACTTTGGAGGCTCTGGAAAAGGGAAAAGCTGGGCAAATTGAATGCCTCATAGGGCTTGCTTCCAGTGTGCTCTACAAGGACACTTTTAAAAAGACTGTCCAAGTAGAAGTAAGCTGCCGCCTCATCCATGCCCCATATGTCAAGGGAATCACTGGAAGGCCCACTGCCCCAGGGCATGAAAGTCCTCTAAGTCAGAAGCCACTAACCAGATGATCCAGCAGCAGGACTGAGGGTGCCCAGGGCAAGCGCCAGCCCATGCCATCACTCTCACAGAGCCCTGGGTATGCTTGACCATTGAGGGCCAGGAGGTTAACTGTCTCCTGGACACTGGTGCGGACTTTTCAGTCCTACTCTCCTGTCCCGGACAACTGTGCTCCAGATCTGTCACTATCCAAGGGGTGCTATGACAGCCAGTCACTAGGTACTTCTCCCAGCCATTAAGTGGTGACTGGGGAACTTTACACTTTTCACATGCTTTTCTAATTATGCCTAAAAGCCCCACTCCCTTGTTAGGGAGAGACATTCTAGCAAAAGCAGGGGCCATTACACACCTGAACAGAGGAGAAGGAACACCCATTTGTTGTCCCCTGCTTAAGGAAGGAATTAATCCTGAAGTCTGGGTAACAGAAGGACAATATGGACGATCAAAAAATGCCCATCCTGTTCAAGTTAAACTAAAGGATTCCTCCTCCTTTCTCTACCAAAGGCAGTACCCCCTCAGACCTGAGGCCCAATAAGGACTCCAAAGGATTGTTAAGGACCTAAAAGCCCAAGGCCTAGTATAAACCATGTAATAGCCCCTGCAGTACTCCAATTTTAGGAGTACAGAAACCCAACGGACAGTGGAGGTTAGTGCAAGATCTCAGGATTGTCAATGAGGTTGTTGTTCCTCTATACCCAGCTGTACCTAGCCCTTATACTCTGCTTTCCCAAATACCAGAGGAAGCAGAGCGGTTTAAAGTCCCGGACCTTAAGGATGCCTTTTCTGCATCCCTGTACATCCTGACTCTCAATTCTTGTTTGCCTTTGAAGATCCCTCAAACCCAACATCTCAACTCATCTGGATTGTTTTACCCCAAGGGTTCAGGGATAGCCCCCATCTGTTTGGCCAGGCATTAGCTCAAGACTTGAGCCAATTCTCATACCTGGACACTCTTGTCCTTTGGTACATGGATGATTTACTTTTACCCACCTGTTCAGAAACCTTGTGCCATCAAGCCACCCAAGTGGTTTTAAATTTCCTCGCCACCTGTGGTTACAAGATTTCCAAACCAAAGGCTCAGCTCTGCTCACAGCAGGTTAAATACTTAGGGCTAAAATTATCCAAAGGCACCAGGGCCCTCAGTGAGGAACGTATCCAGCCTATACTGGCTTATCCTCATCCCCAAACCCTAAAAGCAACAAAGAGGGTTCTTTGGCATAACAGGCTTCTGCCGAATATGGATTCCCAGGCACGGCGAAATAGCCAGACTATTATATACACTCATTAAGAAAACTCAGAAAGCCAATACCCATTTAGTAAGATGGATAGCTGAAGCAGGAGCGGCTTTCCAGGCCCTAAAGAAGGCCCTAACCCAAGTCCCAGTGTTAAGCTTGCCAATGGGGCAAGACTTTTCTTTACATGTCACAGAAAAAACAGGAATAGCTCTAGGAGTCCTTACACAGGTCCAAGGGATGAGCTTGCAACCTGTGGCATACCTGAGTAAGGAAATTGATGTAGTGGCAAAGGGGTGGCCTCATTGTTTATGGCCAGTGGTGGCAGTAGCAGTCTTAGTATCCGAAGCAGTTAAAATAATACAGGGAAGAGATCTTACTGTGTGGATATTTCATGATGTGAATGGCATACTCACTGCTAAGAGAGACGTGTGGCTGTCAGACAACTGTTTGCTTAAATATCAGGTTCTATTACTTGAAGGGCCAGTGCTGCGACTACGCACTTGTGCAATTCTTAACCCAGCCACATTTCTTCCAGACAATGAAGAAAAGACAGAACACAACTGTCGACGAGTAATTGCTCAAACCTACATTGCCCGAGGGGACCTTTTAGAGGTTCCCTTGACTGATATTGACCTCAACTTATACACTGATGGAAGTTCCTTTGGAGAAAAAGGACTTCAAAAAGCGGCGTATGCAGCAGTCAGTGATAATGGAATACTTGAAAGTAATGCCATCACTCCAGGAACTAGTGCTCAGCTGGCAGAACTAATAGCCCTCACTCAGATGCTAGAATTAGGAGAAGGAAAAATGGTAAATATGTATACAGACTCTAAGTATGCTTACCTAGTCCTCCATGCCCACACAGCAATATGGAGAGAAAGGGAATTCCTAACTTCTGAAGGAATGCCTATGAAACATCAGGAAGACATTAGGAGATTATTATTGGCTGTACAGAAACCTAAAGAAGTGGCAGTCATACACTGCCGGGGTCATCAGAAAGGAAAGGAAAGGGAAATAGAAGGGAACCGCCAAGTGGATATTGAAGCCAAAAAAGCCACAAGGCAGGACCCTCCATCAGAAATGCTTATAGAAGGACCCCTAATATGGGGTAATCCCCTCTGGGAAACCAGCCCCAATACTCAGCAGGAGAAATAGAATGGGGAACCTCACAAGGACATAGTTTTCTCCCCTCAGGATGGCTAGCCATCAAAGAAGGGAAAATACTTTTGCCTGTAGCTAATCAATGGAAATTACTTAAAACCCTTCACCAAACCTTTCACTTAGGCATTGATAGCACCCATCAGATGGCCAAATCATTATTTACTGGACCAGGCCTTTTCAAAACTATCAAGCAGATAGTCAGGGTCTGTAAGTGTGCCAAAGAAATAATCCCCTGCACTGCAGGCCATACATTTCAATCCCTGTATCTTTAACCTCCTTGTTAAGTTTGTCTCTTCCAGAATCGAAGCTGTAGAACTACAAATAGTTCTTCAAATGGAGCCCCAGATGCAGTCCATAACTAAGATCTACCACGGACCCCTGGACTGGCCTGCTAGCCCATGCTCTGATGTTAATGACATCAAAGGCACCCCTTCCAAGGAAATCTCAACTGCACAACCCCTACTATGCCCCAATTCAGCAGGATGCAGTTAGAGCGGTCGTCAGCCAACCTCCCCAACAGCACTTGGGTTTTCCTGTTGAGATGGGGGACTGAGAGACAGGACTAGCTGGATTTCCTAGGCCAACTAAGAATCCCTAAGCCTAGCTTGGAAGGTGACCGCATCCACCTTTAAACATGGGGCTTGCAACTTAGCCCACACCCAACCAATCAGAGAGCTCACTAAAATGCTAATTAGGCAAAAACAGGAGGTAAAGAAATAGCCAATCATCTATTGCCTGAGAGCACAGCGGGAGGGACAAGGATCAGGATATAAACCCAGGCATTCAAGCCGGCAACGGCAACCCCCTTTGGGTCCCTTCCCCTTATATGGGAGCTCTGTTTTCACTCCATTTCACTCTATTAAATCTTGCAACTGCAAAAGAAAAAAAAAAAAGAGACCTGGATAGTAAGCCAGGGCTCTGAAAATAGACAGACTTGAAAACATTCTATGTAGTAAGAGTAACCTGGCCCCAGCCACATAGAGGCAAGACAGAAACCGGGCCAGGAGGTGCCCTGTGACTGGGACTCTTCAAGCATGGTCTGGGCTAGTACTCTCCCAAAGCAGCTTTATGTCATGATAATTGTAATTTATTCTGTGTTTTGATCACCTCTCTATATCTCCAGTCTTTAGTGGAATACTGCCCAGTCTTGTCTTTAGATATGTTGTGGGAAATTAAAGCAAGGTCCGTTCCATGTGTGGGTTAGGTATTCACTTATGGCATGGAGAGAAAGGGGTGAGACAGTGTTTGTCCTCATACTGAGGCCAGTATGATGGTAACAGCAGTCAGTGGCTTAAGGGAGGATGAGGGAAGGAAATCTATATGAAATTATGAATTAACATTGTTGGGTACATTAAAAAGAGGAGCCATATAGGCCCAGCTCGGCCAATGGCAGTGGCAAATGAAGAATAGGTCGTATGAAAAGCTAGTGAGGTGCTTACCAGAAATATTTAGAAGGGGACCCTGGAAAAGACTAGCTTTTCCCTTTGGATATATGAATGAGGGCCCAGAGCACCTATGCTTGTTGAATTGTAGTATAATTGAGGTAGGAGGTGAAGTACAGACACCAGACTAAATTGAGGACTAGCTAAAACAGGTCCTGGATGGAAGCCTTTCCCCATAAGACATCCTCACCAGCCTGCCATGTCAGTTTACCACTGCCATGGCAACATCCAAAAGTTACCACCCCTTTCCATGGTAATGACCCCAAAACCTAGAACTTACCACGGTCTTCCTAGAAATTTCTGTATAAACGGCCCTTTAATTTGCATATAATTTAAGGTGGATATAAGTATGAGTGCAGAACTGCCTCTCGACTGCTACTCTGGGTTCCCTGGCTGTGGGGCAGTCCTGCTCTGCTGCTGCTGTACACTGGTGCTTCGGTAAAAGTTCCTGTTTAGTACTACCAGGCTTGCCTTTTAATTCTTCTGTGAGTGAAGCCAAGAACACTCCCCAGTTAAGCCCCACTTTTGCAGTTTGCCTCTCTTGCATCACAATGACTGCAGGTATGAACTCTAGAATCATATGACCTGGGTTCAAATGATAATTCCACCTCTTAATAGCTATGTCAATTTTGATCATATTACCTAGCTTCTTTATTCTTCAGTTTCTCCGTCAGTAAAAGAGGGATAAAGCCATATATACCACACAGGGTTGTTATGAAAATTAAATGCGTATCTATCTACCATCTATCTTCAAATAGTGTCTGTTATACCGTCTGCTTTTTGATTATTTTTCTCTTGGCATAGGTGCCATTTCTGACCCCCTATGTTCACTTTTGAATTGTAAGAGTGACAGCCTGCAAACTATATTTCCGTTACTAGTTAAGAGACTGTAAAGTAGGAGGAAGAGAGATACCAGTTTCCTACCTTTGGAGATGGCCTCAGCAGAAATAGCAGCAGTGTCAGATGAGCTCCTCAGCAGCAGTGTGGCTCCCAGGTGCTCACTAAACTGCAATACCAGCAGGAGCAGAGCCACCAGCCAAGAAGTGGAAAGGCAGACTACAGACCAGGAGTCATAACAACTCCATACCCATGAATAACTACCTGTACTCTTTGGTTCACCCAGCCCTTCCAAGCACTTTGTAACTAATTCCCTGCATTAAATCCCCCTGCAGTTGAAATATTTTCCTTACTGATGGACACAGCTATCGCTATTACTAACCAATTAGAGTAATCTTGCTATTATTATCCTCTGAAACATTACCCAAGGACCAATATTATCCTCTGAAATATTACCTAAGGACCCAAGTATGAATATAACCTTCGTACTCATTTTTCCACTCAACTATTCTAATACTTTTCCCCACAGACTTTGTCCTTGGCCCAGAAGTATTATATAATGAATGGTCAATAGTTATATGTACTGGTGTTTCATCTAAATACTCCACTGTAGGTTTAGCTCCTTCACTGATCAATAACCTAATGGGAGGAGAGATTTAGTTCATTTGAAGTCAGTCTAAGAAGTTCACTGGAGTTCTATTTCGGAGAATAGATGTAAGGAAGCAAACGTGCCTAGAAACATTGTGTGATTTACCTTTAATACTTTATTTTTTTCCAGCTATGTATTGAATACCCATGACTTATAACAGTTTGAAGGAGAAAATATATACCACACAGGTAACCTTGTTTCACAGCTGAAGCAAAGTTTATTTTCAGTAGCCGTTCTGCCTTGGTAAGTGAAACTTTGATCAATGAATTTAGTGTCCAGAACTATAAATTCACAGAAGAATTTGTGAATATGAGGACTTAAAACTGAAGAATAGTTCAAAAAATGATCCAGAAAAGACAGAACTAATATAAAGGGAAAGTGTGGCTCAGAAATTGACTTAAATTATGTAAGAGATTAGTATGATTCACATTGTTTCCTTAATTTTTCTTTGATTCTTATTCTCTTTCTCTAAGGATTTAGTTCTGTGTTTAAATTGTCATATCCATCTTTCCTCATTGTCCTCTTTTAGACTCTGGAGAAGACTATTGTTAAACTTGTCATCTCAGTATACTGGCTTTTGCTGGCAAGCAAAAGACTTCTCATTAAACAGTTATGCAGATTTGTAGCTGGTTATGAACAATGTTAGCTGAAAAATGTCTTTGAATGACTCTTTCAATTAGGATACTTCATCAAACAGCTTCCTTGGCTAGTTATATTAAATTATTTTAAAAAGCCAAGAAAGCTACTTTTATTAGTTTTTTTTTGTTGTTGTTGTTGTTTGTTTGTTTTTTGAGACAGAGTCTCCCTCTATTGCCCAGGCTGGAGTGCAGTGGCGCAATCTTGGCTCACTGTAATGTCTGCCTCCTGGGTTCAAGCGATTCTCCTGCCTCAGCCTCCCTAGTAACTGGGACTACAGGCATGCACCACCACACCCAATTAGTTTTTTTTGTATTTTTAGTAGAGACGGGTTTCACCATATTGGCCAGGCTGGTCTAGAACTCCTGACCTCGTGATCCACCCACCTCAACCTCACAAAGTGCTGAGATTACAGGCGTGAGCTACTGTGCCCAGCCTAATTTCTTTTTATTGATAACCTATAGTAAGTAACTGTACAATATGTGACCAAAAATAAATAAGATCAATACACAGGTATGAAATGTAGAACCAGCATCACTATTACAGTTGTACCACTTACAGTATATGATTAGTCTTCATGAGATAGTCTACTACTTTCTGAGAGCTGGGAAAAAAATGCAGAGAACTGCTAGAATATAATTTGAAGAGCTGTTGACTGAAAGACAGCAGAACAGAATTAAAATAACACTGGCTTTATAATCATACCACTTAAAATTAATCCCCAACTTTTTCCTCCCTAAAGATTATTTCTCTCTCTCTCTCTATCGCTTTCCTCCTCTCTCACTCTCACCTTCATTCTCCCTCGCACTCTCTCCTTCACTTACATACTCACAAGCCACAGATACACCCTTGAATCAGGTGCAGCAAATTATGGACTGTGGGACAAACTTGGCCTACTTTTGAAAATAGTTTTGATGAAACACAGCCATACCCATTTGTTTACATATTGTCTACAGCTCTTTTTTGCTTCAAAAGCAGTTTAGTAGTTGTAACAGTGACCATATATCTGCAAAGCCTAAGATATTTATGGTCTGACCCTTTACAGAAAATATTTGCTGGCGTCTGCTTAAGGTTGTAGTAGAAGTTCAAGAAAGATCAGTCCCCTTCCTTTAGTTTGAAAAAATATGACAGAACACTTAGTACTGTGATCTCCAATAAAAGAAAACAGGGCTGCTTGGAAAAACAGCTGATTTTATGACTGGGACAGAAAATACACAAGACGAGCCTGGAACATTTTGTAGAGCCAGAAAGTAAAGAAGTGCTAAAAAACAAAAACAAAAACAAAAAACAGAGATATGTCAACGAGATAAAGGAGACAAATGAAAGTGCTCCCAATGGCCAAAGCTAGAGCAATTCAAGTACAATAAATAAATAAAAATGGTATTGGATTATAACTTAAAGTTTAAATTAATGTCCATGAGTCTATGCTGATATAAATGACTCACTGAATAAAGAAATAAGAGGGTAACAAACAAATCTGTAGTGCAGAAGATTTCCAAGTAATTTATGTAGATGCTACCCTCAAAGAAGCGTAATGTTACTGTCCACTCCTCAAGTGTGGGCTGTGCATGCTCACTTTCTTCCAAAGAGTACAGCACTGGAAAGAGGAAAAGGAGTAACTTTACAGTGGAGAAACCTGACAAACACTACCTCAGCCAGGCATCACAGTTAACATCAACAGTGGTAAGTCAGGTTGATAGGGAGAGGTGAAGCTGGCTGGGCTTCTGGGTACAGAGGAGACTTGAAGAACTTTTCTGTCTAGCTAAAGGTTTGTAAATGCACCAATCAGCACTCTGTCAAAACGGACCAATCACCACTCTGTGAAACGGACCAATCAGCACTCTGTAAAATGGACCAATCAGCAAGATGTGGGTGGGGCCAAATAAGGGAATAAAAGCAGATCACCCGCGCCAACAGCAGCAATAGCGTGAGGCCCGGTTGCAATTTAGGGATGCCTTGTTCTTTCCCCCTTTGCAGTAAATCTTGCTGCGGCTTACTCTTTGGGTCTACGCTGCCTTTAAGAGCTGTAACACTCACCTGGAAGGTCTGCAGCTTCACTCTTGAAGTCAGTGAGACTGTGAACCCACCAGGAGGAAGAAACTCCAGACACATCTGAACATCAGAAGGAACAAACTCCCATCTTTAAGAACTGCAACACTCACCATGAGGGTCCGTAGCTTCATTCTTGAAGTCAGTGAGCCCAGGACCCCACCAATTCTGGACACAATAGTACGTACCCTTGATATTGTGTGATAAGACTGGTAGCTTGCCTTCATCCACAAAATATGTGATACAGGTCTGATCATGAGAAAACTGTCTAGTTTCAATGTCTCTCAAGTGAGAGACATTCTACAAAGTATTTGACCAGTACTCCTCAAAACTGTCAAGGTCATCAAAAACTAGGAATGTTGGAGGAACTGTCATAGCCCAGAGGAGGCTAAGTAGCCATAACTACATAATGTGGCTTCCTGGATGGAATCCTGGACAGAAAAAGGTTACAAGTAAAAACTAAAGAAATATGAAGAAATTAGGAATTTTAGTGAGTGATAATGTGCCAATATTGTTGTCATATTTATTGTAACAAAGTTATCATACTAATATAAGATGATAATAGGAGAAACTAGGTATGGGGTATATGTGAACTCTCTCTACTATTTTTGTGATTTTTCTGTAAACTTAAAAGTATCTTAAAGTATAATTTTTTTTTTAATTTGGCAGAAAACACCTGAAAAGTTACTACATTTCATGACAATTTTCTTACACACTCAGATGTAGAAATTATTTCACCATGGATCTAACAAAGAAAATTAAACAAGTTCCAAATATGCTTATTATCTTACGGTAATAGTCTGTGCTTAAGTGTTTTATTTGAAAACTTTTGAAGTTTTTGCATTTACAACTAATGGGCTCCTATCCCAGAAATGCTGGAGAAATACAAAACTCTATTTCAAGTAGAAAAGACAAAAATAGCAAGAAATAACAGTCATGCTCTGAATATAATAAAGTCATTCAGAGGTTCTACATAATTGTAGTATAAAAAAGAAAGAAGGAAATAGTTAAAGGGTAAAATCTACTGGGAACATATTTAATTCGTGTATTGTATTTTGGAAACTACCCAAAAGCAGTAAGAGAGTTAGCACGATGTCTGGGAAATTATAGTGAGCAATACAATGGCATAGTAGTTGATTTGTATATTTAGAGGAAAAAAATCAGCATGAGAAAGAAATTTTTTTTTTTCTACATTTGAAGAAAAAAATACTCTAAACTAAAAATATATTTCCTAGGGAATAGCTATCTCCAGGTAGCAAATGTGTAGCAAGGACAATTCTATGCCAAGAATAAATCTAAAATTGGCATACAGTTCATCCTAGACATGCTAAACTTTTAATTCTTTAAAAAGTTAAGCAAAGAAATCCAAAGCTGTCATCTGAAGCTTTTTAAATCCATGACAACATACTTAGTTTTAAAATGAGAGTTCTAAGACAAATTAAGCCATGATGGCAACCTTTCTAAAAGGGAAACTGATATTACAAGAGGGCTGTGTCAGGTCATGTCATAATAGGGTGTCATTGGCACCCTTGGCCTCTGATGCTAAAAGCAAAGTGATAAACCCCCAATTCAATCTTCAAGAAATCTTTTTTTAATACATACAAATAGAAGAAAGCAAGTCAATCATTTAGATCAGTGGTCCCCAGCCTTTTTGGAACCAAGGACTGGTTTTATGGAAGGCAGTTATTCCATGGATTGGATTCTAATTATGGGAGGATTTCTGGATAAAACTGTTCCACCTCAGACCACTCAGATCATCAGGCATTAGTGAGATTCTCATAAGGAGCATGCAACCTAGGTCCCTCACATGCACAGTTCACAAAGGTTTTGGGCTGCTATGAGAATCTAATGCTGCCACTGATCTGACAGCGGGTGGAGCTCAGGCAGTAATGCCTCTTCCCATCACTTACCTCCTGCTGTGCGTCCTGGTTCCTAACAGGCCACAGATCAGTACCAGTCTGTGGCCTGGGGGTTGGGGAACCCTAATTTAGATGACTGATGATATTTCCACTAAAAGACACGTTTTTGTGTCTTAACTTAGAATACAGTTAACCACAGATCAATGTTATCAAAGACTTTCCCCAATATAGTAGAAAAATATTTAAAATCACCTTTCCTTTGCCTTGAAAACAATTTTGAAAAACGGATAGTTCCCAAACAGCTAAAGATAATCAAATGATTTCACCTATCTATTCCATAATGCTGGATCAGAAAATGTCTGTTACATAGAAAATATTTATTAGCTTATTAATGCTATATATTAATACTTCAATATTGTGCAATTAGGAACTTAATTGTCAAAATAATTTTTAAAATGTGATTACACTGAGTAAATTGAGTGTATAGATTCTCCACGTTTGCTTTAGCCTGATATCAGTTTAATCTTTGAAAAAAGTAAAACAACTAATATTTCTATCAATTAAGAGTAAAATAGTGAAGGAGAAACAAACTTAGACCAATTCCTTTAACTGCTTCATAGTTATTCTGTTTAACTTCTCGGCTAAAAGGGAAGGAATTATTTTTTCTTGTCCCATTAGAGCCTTAGCACAGATCACTTATCAACATTCGTTTGCTTAATAAATATTTCTTGATTACAAAATTTACATGAGTCATTATGGAATAGCTGTGGGAATACAACCGTAAGCAAAATCAGAAAGAGTCTCTACCTTTACAGAGCTTATAGTCTTATAGAAGAAAACAATATTAATTAAATAATCACATGAACAAACATGAAATTGCTCTTGGAATAACTGCTAGGAAAAACAGGTTAATGGTGCTTTCTGATTTAGTTGGAGAATTAGAAAAATCTTCTTCTGGGGAGTCATACAAGATATAAATAAAGCATAAGTAAAACTTAATCAAGGGCAAAGGGAAAATTTTCCAGGTAAAGGGAAAAATATATGCTAATATCTTATGGTGAAAAATAGTTTGGAACATACATGAACTTTAAAAATCATAGTAAGAAAGTTTATCTTTTTCCTTAAGAGGCTACAAAGGCGTTTAAGAGTTTTAGCCAAAAGTGACATGACCATCTTTTGCATTTTAAAAAATGTCTTGTAGTCTACAATGTGGATAAATGATTAAATGGGGCTGGCCTGGATGCAAGTAGATTAGTTAAAGGGTTATTATTGTTTCCTGGAGTCAGATAATAAGTAAATCATGATGTTTTCTACAGAGCCAAAAGATGGATGAATGTGAGAGTTACTTAAGAAATAATATGCATTGCACTTGATAATGGATTGAATATGGGATAGGGGAATAAAAGAGAGAAACAGAAACAGGTGCAAAAATTAGCCTCTAGGTTTCTGACTAATAAAGTCTCAGTATTTTGACTATTCATTGAGATAAGAAGATCATTAAAATGTGAGGAAAATGATGTGGAGTAGAATTTATCCATTTTGAGATATTAATAAAGCACTGAGACATTCAGGGGGAGTTTGTACTTCCAGAATGGCAGAGTAAAAAAGCCCTGAAAATAGGTCATAAAACAATGCTGCTCATAAAAGCAATGAGAAAACTGGCAATAATAGAGAAAATCAACTGTTTAAAAACTGAAAATTAACCAAAGACTTGCAACAATCACAGCTTTTATGAAAGAAAAATGGCTGAATCTCAGTAAGAACAATGAACTTTTTGACATTTTAACTTGCACTACTCCCATTACCCTCTTTCTTATTCCGTAGCAGCATTGAAAACCAACAGGCTCATAACTATGTTAGTGATCAACCAGCAGTCTACCAGCCAATGGAGGGTTTGGAGCTTCCTAAAAGTGCCATCCCCAGAGAAATGTTAGCATTTGGCTTTTCTAGCAGGTTCTAGGTAAAGCTCCATTCTTAGAGCTTGCCTTTATTTGACCTAAATCAAGACTTCCTCTATGTAAGTGTTGTCTTCAGGAAAGTTGTAGAAAATAATGACAATTCTTTAACATTGCAGCTGGCTGAGGAAGTGATAGCAGTTGTGGCTAGCAAGAGGCAGGCTAAGAATTTTAGAAGGGAAAAAGGGAGTGAAATCCTCACTGGGGGATTTGAAAAGACCGAACATATTCTTAAAAATCTAGAAGGTCACATTCATATGAAGGGCTGTGCATATACCCAGGAATGACCTGAGAAAACTCTAGTCTGTCACATTTGACTGATGTTGATGCCCTTTCCAAGTGGGAAGTAGAGGCTAAGGCAGAGTTTTAAATATGTGATGGAACACTGAAGGTATACACCACAATACAAACAGTACAGCTTGACAAAGATTCAGAGACTTATTGGTTCCAGTCTCTAAGGAAATCTCTGTGTAATTATTAACTGGTCACTAAGTTAACTGAGAAGAAATTTCACTGGCTGCAACAACAAAGAACACGGATTTTACAAAATTGGTCCAAGAAAGTCATCAAACAAGCAATGCCCTTTGCTTTGCTCAGCATCAATGACAAAAATAATGACAACAAATGGCAACAGTAACAAACCCTGGGTAGTGAGGCGTTATTTGATTTCAGAATTATGACGTTATATTATTTTACATGTCTAGTGTTTCAAATTAGAAAATTCATAAAACACACACACACAAACAGTAAAGCAGGGCCTGAACACATAAAAAAGCAGTCAGTTAAAAATTGGCCTTAATAAAGTCAGACATTGGACTCACTAGACAATGAATTTAAATCAACCATTATGATTATGTTCAAATAACTAAAAGAAGCCACATAGAATATGAAAGAAGAAATAGAAATTATTTAAAAGGCTGAAACAGAAATTCTGGAGTTGAAAAGTACAATAACGTCAATACTAAACTTTCAATAATGGATAGAACAACTAGTCAGAAGAACAAGAAAATAAAATACATGAAAAACACTATAAACAAACTTGATCTAACAGACATCTACAGAACACTGACCTAGTAAAAGCAGAATGCACACTTTTATCAAGTATAAATGGAACATTCTCCAGTATAGACTATCTGTTATGCCATAAAATAACTCTCAGTATATTTAAAAGGATTTAAACCATACAAAGTTCGCTTTCCAACTATAACGAAATGGAATAACAGAAGGAAAGAAACAGAAGGAAATGTGTAAAATTCACAAATAAAAGGAACATAAACAGCATGCTCCTAAGTAACCAGTAACTTAAGAAATCCCAAGGAAAATTACTTTGAGATGAATGAGAACAAAAGCACAGCATATCAAAACTTACAGGATGCAGCTAACATAGTGGTTAGAGGTACATTTATATCTACAAGTGGTTGTATTTAAAAAGAAGAAAGGTCTCAGTTAAATAACCCATCTTTTCATTTCAAGAAACCAAAAAAAAAAAAAAAAAAAAAAGGCAAGTTAAAGCAAGAAGAAGGAGGGAAATAAGAGATACTAGAATAGAAATTAGTGAAAGAGAGAATAGAAAAACAGTCATCAAAATCAGCAAACCCAGCTGGGCGTGGTAGTTCATGCCTGTAATCCCAGCACTTTGGGAGGCTGAGGAGGGCGGATCACGAGGTCAAGAAATAGAGACTATCCTGACCAACATGGTGAAACCCCATCTCTACTAAAAATACAAAAATTAATTGGGCGTGGTGATACGCGCCTGAAGTCCCAGCTACTCAGGAGGCTGAGGCAGGAGAATCGCTTGAACCTGGAAGGCGGAAGTTGCAGTGAGCGGAGGTCACATCACTGCACTCCAGCCTGGGAACACAGCAAGACTCAGTATCAAAAATAATAATAATAATAATAATAATAATAAGCAAACCCAAAAGTTGGTAATTTGAAAAAAATCAAAATTTGTAGAAATTTTAGCTGGATTGTCTAAGGAAAAATGGGAAAATATTCAAATTATTATTTAATCAGGAATAACAACTATCTACCTCACAGAAATAAAAAAGATTAATAAGAAATATTACAAAAAATGGAATGTTAACAAATTAGATAACATAGATGAGAAGGACAAATCCTAGAAATACAAAAACTATCAATAATAATTCAAGAAAAAATCTGAATAAACCTATAACTAGTAAAAAGTTTTAATTAGCAACTAAAATATTTTCCACAAGGAAATTTCAGGCCTACATGACTTCACTTGGTAACTACAAATGAAAAGATATTGACCTTCAGGAATCGCAACACTTAATATTATCAAATGACAATAGTTCCCAAATTGATCTATAGATTTAATACAATTACCATCAAAATCTCAGCTGCCTTATTTGCAGAAACTGGGGCTCAGAAAATAATACCGTGAAATGAAGGCCTCAGCAGCGACCTCAGAAGCAGACATTTTTCCTTGACCTTCTCCTGCCCTCATGAGTCTCAGTTCCGTTCTTCCCCAAGACTAGCCATAGAAACTAATTCTCTCTTCCCGCAAACAAACCATAAAACTTAAAAATATTACTGTAATTTTCCTCTCCCTTTCCATGCAGAAAGTGGATATAAAGAAATTATCTGTCTTACTTTGATTACACAACATAAGACCCCCATTCTAGGGAAGAATTCCCTATACTCAAAAGAAACGAATACATGCTCAGAGAGGCCAAGACTAATGTAGAGAGACAGGCCTTTCTGGGTTTCCCCACTCAGTCTGTAAAAATTAGATCAAACCCATTTTATCCAATCACATTTCTACATGACTGTCCATACTCTGTTGATTCTAAGCATAAAAATGGACAATTTCCCCTGTATTTTCAGTTCTTTATTCTGAAGGATCCCACATATACATGTTAAATAAATTTGTATGCCTTTTCTGCTATTAATCTGCCTTTCAAGAGTTGATTTTTCAGCAAAACTTAAGAGGTTTGCTGTCCCCTAGAATTCTAACATTCATATTGAAATACAAGGGACCAGAATAGATAAAACAGTCTTGAAAAAGAATAAAGTAGGAAAATGCACACTTTTTGATTTCAAAATTAACTACAAAGCTATAATAATCAAGAGAGTATAGTATTGGCATGAGCATAGACATATAAATAAATGGAATAGAAGTGAAATTCTAGAAATAACTCTTTTTTTAAAAAATGTACTTTAAGTTTTAGGGTACATGTGCACAAGGTGCAGGTTTGTTACATATGTATACATGTGCCATGTTGGTGAGGTGCACCCATTAACTCATCATTTACATTAGGTGTATCTCCTAATGTTATCCCTCCCCACCCGCCACCCCATAACAGTCCCCTGTGTGTGATGTTCCCCTTCCTGTGTCCAAGTGTTCTCATTGTTCAATTCCCACCTATGACTGAGAACATGCGGTGGTTGTTTTTTTTTTTTTTTGTCCTTGCAATAGTTTGCTGAGAATGATGGCTTCCAGCTTCATCCATGTCCCTACAAAGGACATGAACTCATCCTTTTTTATGGCTGCATAGGATTCCATGGTGTATATGTGCCACATTTTCTTAATCCAGTCTATCACTAATGGACATTTGGATTGGTTCCAAGTCTTTGCTATTGTGAATAGTGCCACAATAAACATATGTGTGCATGTGTCTTTATAGCAGCGTGATTTATAATCCTTTGGATATATCCCCAGTAATGGGATGGCTGGGTCAAATGGTATTTCTAGTTCTAGATCCTTGAGGAATTGCCACACTGTCTTCCACAATGGTTGAACTAGTTTACAGTCCCACTAACAGTGTAAAAGTGTTCCTATTTCTCCACATCCTCTCCAGCACCTGTTGTTTCCAACTTTTTAATGATCGCCATTCTAACTGGTGTGAGATGGTATCTCATTGTGGTTTTGATTTGCATTTCTCTGATGGCCGGTGATGATGGGCATTTTTTCATGTGTCTGTTGCCTGCATAAATGTCTTCTTTTGAAAAGTGTCTTTTCATATCCTTTGCCCACTTTTTGATGGGGTTGTTTGTTTTTTTTTCTTGTAAATTTGTTTGAGTTCTTTGTAGATTCTGGATATTAGCCCTTTGTCAGATGAGTAGATTGCAAAGATTTTCTACCATTCTGTAGGTTGCCTGTTCACTCTGATGGTAGTTTCTTTTGCTGTGCAGAAGCTCTTTAGTTTAATTAGATTCCATTTGTCAATGTTGGCTTTTGTTGCCATTGCTTTTGGTGATTTAGACATGAAGTCCTTGCCCATGCCTATGTCCCGAATGGTATTGCCTAGGTTTTGTTCTAGGGTTTTTATGGTTTTAGGCCTAACATTTAAGTCTTTAATCCATCTTGAATTAATTTTTGTATAAGGTGTAAGGAAGGGATCCAGTTTCAGCTTTCTACATATGGCTAGCCAGTTTTCCCAGCACCATTTATTAAATAGGGAATCTTGTCCCTGTTTGCAGGTGACATGATTGTATATTTAGAAAACCCCATCGTCTCAGCCCCAAATCTCCTTAAGCTGATAAGCAACTTCAGCAAAGTCTCAGGTACAAAATCAATGTGCAAACGTCACAAGCATTCTTATATGCCAATAACAGGGAGCCAAATCATGAGTGCTCTCCCATTCACAGTTGCTTCAAAGAGAATAAAATACCTAGGAATCCAACTTCCAAGAGATGTGAAGGACCTCTTCAAGGAGAACTACAAACAACTGCTCAATGAAATAAAAGAGGAAACAAACAAATGGAAGAACACTCCATGTTCATGGATAGGAAGAATCAATATTGTGAAAATAGCCATACTGCCCAAGGTAATTTATAGATTCAATGTCATCCCCATCAAGCTACCAATGACTTCCTTCACAGAATTGGAAAAAAAACTAAAATTCATATGGAACCAAAAAAGAGCCCGCATTGCCAAGTGAATCCTAACCCAAAAGAACAAAGCTGGAGGCATCACTCTACCTGCTTTCAAACTATACTACAAGGCTACAGTAACCAAAACAGCATAGTACTAGTACCAAAACAGAGATGTAGACTGATGGAACAGAACAGAGCCCTCAGAAATAATACCACACATCTACAACCATCTGATCTTTGAAATAACTCTTTATACTTATGGTCAACTAATTTTCAACAAGGGTGCCAAGACAGTTCAATGGGAAAGAATAATTGTTCAACAAACAGAATTAGAAAAACTGGATATTCATTCTTTTGCATCTGTAATAGACAATGACAATAACAAGTATTGAATAGCATGTGCAGAAATTGAAATCTTCTTAAATTCCTGGTGAGATTATAAGTGATACAGCAACTTTGAACAAAAGTTTAGCAGTTCTTCAAAATAGTAAACATAGAGTTCACATAAAGAATGAAGATATGCCCCCTACCTCACACCATATACAAATATTATATGTGTATGGACACAGACCTAAATATAAGAGCTTACCCTTTAAATATTTTAGAAGACAATGTAAGGGTAAATCATTGTGACCTTGGATTAGGCTTTTTTAGATGTGAAAACAAAAGAATAAACAACAAAAGAAAAAAGAGATAAATTGAATTGCATCAAAATTTAAAATTTTTGTGTTTCAGTGAACATCACCAAGAAAGTAAAAAGAAAACAGAATAGAAAAAATATTTGCAAATAACATATCTAATCAGGGAATTCCACTATTGTAGATTAGTTATTACAGAAATAACCCTTTATACTATGGTCAACTAATTTTCCACAAGGGTGCCAAGACAGTTCAATGGGAAAAAAATAATTGTTCAAGAAATGGTATTAGAAAAACTGGATATTCATTCTTTTGCATCTGTTGTAGAGATTACAACTCTACAATAAAAGACAAATGTCTACTTTTAAAAAGGTAAAGTATTTGAATAGAAATTTATCTGAAGAAGATACATAAATGACCAAAAAACTGTATAAAAACATACTCAACCTCATTAGTTGTTAGGAAAATGCAAATTAAAACTATAGTGAGATACCACTTTACACCTACTTCTAGGGCTAAAATAAATAGACAATGACAAAAACAAGTGTTGGCTGGGAGGCAAGAAACTGGAAGACTGGGCTGGGCATGGTGGCTCACAGCTATAATCCTAGCACTTTGGGAGGCTAAGGCAGGCAGTTCACTAGAGATCAGGAGTTTGAGACCAGCCTGGCCAACATAGTAAAACTCTGCCTCTCCTAAAAATACAAAAAACTTGCTGGGCATGGTGGCACATGCCTGTAGTCCCAACTACCGGGAGGCTGAGGCACAAGAATTGCTTGAACCCAGGAGGTGGAGGTTGCAGCGAGCCAAGATTGTGACATTGCACTCCAGCCTGGATTACAGGGTTACAGAGCAACTCTGTCTCAAAAAAAAAAAAAAAAAAAAAAAAAAAAAAAAAAAAAAAAAAAAAAAAGAAACAAAGAAAATAGAAAGAAAACAAACTGGAACACTCATACATTGCTGGTGAGATTGTAAAGTGGTGCAGCTACAGTTGGAAAACAAGTTGTGCCATGCGATTCAGCAATTCCATTCTTAGATATTTGCCCAAGAGAAGGGAACACCTATGTTCATACAAAAATTCATACATGCTCTGAGTGTGGTGGCTCGTGCCTGTAATCCCAGCACTTTGGGAGGCCGAGGTGGCAGTATCCCTTGAATCCATTAGTTCAAGACCAGCCTGGGAAACATAGTGAGACCTTTGTCTCTCCAGGCATGGTAGCCTGCACTCATAGTCCCAGCTACTTAGGAGGTTGAGGTAGGAGCATCACTTGAGCTCCAGACATTGAGGGTCTAGTGAGCCACGGTCGTGCCACTGTACACCAGCCTGAGTGATAGAGTGAGACCCTGTCTCCAAACAAACAAGCAAACAAAATACATGAATATTCATAGCAGCATTACTTATAGTAGCAAAAAAAGTAGAGAAAACCCACATATCCTCCATCAGCTGAAAAATGGATTTTAAAATGTGGTTTTTAAAAATGCAAAGGAGGCAGGGCGTGGTGACTCATGCCTGTAATCCCAGCACTTTTAGAGGCCAAAGCAGGCAGGTCACTTGAGGTCAAGATGAGAGTAGCCTGGCCAACATGGTGAAACCCCATCTTTACTAAACATACAAAATGATTAGCTGGGCATGGTGGTGGGCATCTCTAATCCCAGCTACTCGGGAGACTGAGACAGGATAATCACTTGAAACCAGGAGGCGAAGGCTTCAGTGAGCCAAGATCGTGCCATTGCACTATATCCCAGGTGACAGAATGAGACTCTGTTTCAAAATAAATAAATAAATAAAATATAATTTAAAAAATAAAAATTAAAAGTCAAAGGAATTTTGTTTGGTCACAAACAGGAATGAAGTACTGGTACATGCTGCAACATGGATGAAACTTGAAAATGTCATGGTAAACAAAGTAAGATGTAAAAGATTTCATATTGTATGATTCCATTTATATAAATGCACAGAATAGGTAAATCTAGAGAGAAAATTAATGGTTTCTAGGGGTTAGGGGAAGTAGGAACAGGAAGTGACTGCTAAAGGTCACGGTATCTCTTTTTAGGATGATGAAAATATTACAAAATTAGATACCAATGACAGTGGTGAAACTTTGTAAATATACTTAAAGCCACTCAGTTGCACACTTTAAATGGATAAATTTTATGGCATGTGCATTATATTTCAATAAAATTATTATTTAAAAATGTTTAGGCCAGGCACAGTGGCTCACGCTTGTCATTCCAGCACTTTGGGAGGCTGAGGCAGTTGGATCACTTGAGTCCAGGAGTTTGAGACTAGCCTGGGCAATATGGTGAAACCCTGTCTCTGAAAAATACACAAAAATTAGTCAGGGCATGGTGGCAGGAACCTGTAGTCACAGCTGAGGTGGTAAGATCACTTGAGCCCGGGAGGTCAAGGATACATTGAGCCATGATTGTACCACTGCACTGCAGACTGGGCGACAGAGTGAGACTTTGTCTCAAAATTAATTAATTAATTTAATTTAATTAAAAAATTAAAGGATGGAATAATAAATTTGAATGGTTTACAGGAAAGATAACTTTGGGTGCAAGTTAGCAAGCTTTCTCTTAATATGTTGATAGAATGTTTTATTAATGGCATTTCAAAGTAAAATCTCTCTTAAAGAATATGAAAAATAAAGTAGGGGGCCGGGCACGGTGGTTCACGCCTGTAATCCCAGTACAGGTGGGAGGCCGAGGCGGGTGGATCACAAAGTCAGGAGATCGAGACCATCCTGGCTAACATAGTGAAACCCCATCTCTACTAAAAGTAAAAAAAAAATTAGCTGGGCGTGGTGGTGGGTGCCTGTAGTCCCAGCTACTCAGGAGGCTGAGGCAGGAGAATCACTGGATCAGGGGAGTTGGAGGTTGCAGTGAGCCAAGATTGTGCCACTGCACTTCAGCCTGGGCGACAGAGCAAGACTACGTCTCAAAAAAAAAATAAAATAAAATAAAAAATAAATAAAAAATAAAGTAGGGGAGATATGGAGCTCAGGGATTGTATGAAGAAATGGTTGCAGACATCTTAGAGGTATTACATAGATGTTCCTGGTTTACGCTGGTTTAAAGCTATCATTTTAGAAAACAAAAATATGTTAAAAGTTACTTTGAAACAAGGCAAGAAATATTAAGATAAAAAGAGCCAGGTAGGATTAAAGCATATGGTCTTTTGCTATTTCTCAAACTTCTTAATGCCTTCTTTTCAAAGGCATTGGAATAACATAGCAAAGCATAAAGACAGTGAAAACTAAAGGGAGCCATTCACGGTAATTGCAATAGCCAAATGTAAAATGCAAATACGTTTTGAGATATTGGTTCTGCTTTGAGAATGCTTGAAGTTTTTTAAGAGAAGATAAAGATTGGCATAGTTCATATAGATAAAGAAAAGAGATTTCAATGAAAAAGAAGCAACATTCCTTTCCATATATGTGGTGCATTTAAACCACTAGGCAATTCTTATAGCCAATTATTTATGTCTGTGAGAAAAAAACTAAAGAAACTAAAAAACTAAAGAAACTATTTTGAGTGTGTTAGTTTTTAAAAGAAAAACATTGTAACATCAAATAAATCCATCTCTAGCCTTATTGTCTTAATTATGGTGTCTTTATCTGCTTTGTCCATATTAGAGTCTTACTCAAAGAAGTAGTCATATCAGTTCAAGTCCTGGTGATAAGGTAAACTGCTGGTATTTAAACAATTGCCAACCTTGAATACTAATATCAGAACTATAAACAAGGAATAGACTGGGATGGTGATAGGTGAGTTAGCCTTTGAACAGTGAATAAAAAGCTGCTATTGTCTCTGATGGGTTCCTTAATGTAGTTTTTTGAAAAAAAAGGTGGGGTTTGGAGTCTGGCTTTTTGGAGAAAGCGGTCATGTTCCTTCACCTCTCTGTGTACTAATTTCCTTACCTGCAAATAGAAAACAATACCTTCATAAAGGCACAGGAAAGATGAAATAATGTTAATATCCTGTGTGTACCTGGCATATATAGTAGGCCCTCAATCAATGTAGCTATCATTACTTCTGTAATTATCAAATCCTACTTTACATTATAATAATGAAAAGCATCAGAAAAAAAGCAACATTGTGGTGACATTATAAAATGTCCAAATATTTATAAATCATTATGATAAGCTTTGACCAACACACTTTAATGTCTTAGCAACTTGACTCATATTCAGATGAGGTTGAAAAAATAATTATCTCTATTTAAATATAGTACAAAGGTACAGTGTTTGTGAAACAGTGTTTCTCTCATTTTCCAGCTGAAAGTAAAAAGGAAAGATTCATTTCAAAAAGATGATATAGCAACTGGTAAAATGAGACAAATGAATGTAAAATATCAAACTCCTCCTGACCCGCTCTCCTTCACGGATGAAAAGTAAAACAGAGGAAAATGGTTATCAAATGACTCTACTTGTCACTCAAATTAAAATACACATATACTTGAATGCACACAAATATTTCATATTTATGTAGGATATACTCTGTTCTGACCATCCTACAAAGAATAGTTAGCTACAGAGTTGTATTAGTCTCATATATTGCAGCAAATATTTATTAATATAATGTTCATTCTTCCCTGCTAGATAATAGGTGTTATGAATTCAATGTATGTTGCTCACCTATTAGTATATTAAGTGTACCACATAATCTTTGGTATGTTGCAATACTGAATAAAAATTGGTTAAATTAATGAGATACTTAGCTGGACATGCTAAGAATACATCTGCCACCACTGTTTCAGTAGGAAGAAATACAGCTTTCTCTTATTTAATCGGAGGCAAGGACTCTGAGATCATGGTAGCAAAGGGGTAAAAGTTTAAATAGCTGGTGGTACAAAAGGGGTGAGTGTGCATGTGTGTGTGTGTGTGTGTGTGTGTGTGGAAGTGGACCAGAGGACCTGGGGGCCTCATGGCAAAGCACCTGGAAGAACCATTCCTTTGGTGATTCTAACCGGGATTGGATATGCTATTGAGGTGTGGCCGGGTATTATGACAGGAAAGGCTTTTTGGCCAATGAGCCAAAAAGATTTATTCAGGAGGACTAAACTGGTAGATCTTACTGATAAGGAGTTACATTACAGGTGTATTTAACTTTTGAGCTGGGCTTAGAATGTAACCCTCACTTAATCTGCATTTGATACCTAAGAGCATAAGACTGATTCCTGTTCAGTAGGGCCTCCAAAGGTAGCGACAGACTGGAAAGATAGGACACAGGCAGCCAAGGTAATCTTTCTATCTTTTCCATGAATAGTGTGCACATGAATCTGCTCAATCAAGATTTAGATTAAAATCCAGTAAGCATTATCTACTGTGTGTCAGTGACATTTATCTCCTTACCTCTTCCCAGGAAACTATTTATTTATATTCATTAAGTTTACAGAGGCTGATTTGTGAAAACAGAATGGAGTAAATTCTGCAGACAGACAAAAACAGTTTATAATTCTCATCCATCATTTGTCCTTTGTTAGGAATTGTATAGTTATCATAAAGTCAGGAGGAATAGCAAACACACTTCACCACACGCTAGACCCTGTTTCAAACCATTTACACAGATTACTTCATTTGATTATCACAACAATCTATTCCATAGGTACAATTATAATCCAATTTTACAGATGTGGCAATGGAGCAAGAGATATTAGGTCATTTGGTCAAGGTCATACAGACAGCTGCTGAGCCATAGATCTGGGATTCAGAGTCAGCACACTGATTTCAAAGCAGGGATTCTTAACCTCTAAACTATACTGTCACTGAGCACTATGGGTCACATGGGTCACTCACTCACTACCCAGAGTTTTGACTTTGTTTTGCCATAGCTTAGCACAGTACTCCTCAAATTTTAATGCATTTACAAATTACGATGTAAAAGTATAGATCTTCAAAATCAAGTTTTATGGGTAATATAAGGGATTTCAAGGGCAATTTTTGCCTTAGTAGATAACTTTAGAGTTTAACCCTTTAGAAGTAATCTCGCTGTAATTTGCAAAATTCCAGACAGCCTGTAAAGCAAAGGCAATGTTAAGTAGAAGCCAGCCATCCCTAACAGGGTGCTTGGATATGCTAATTAAAGATAACTTAGGAATTCGTTTGGGCTCAGACTTTTTTAGGCAACACTAGTCTGCTTGCTGTATTGCAGTTAATATACAAAATTTGAGATATAAGATAAACACTTAGAAATATACTTGTATTATTTATCCATTTGTCCCTTTCCTCTTTCCCTTAACTTCTTCCCATTTATTCATTTTTCATTCACCACTATGTCAGATTTGTGGACTAAACAAAACAAAACAAAAAACCCAAACATGGCCTTATCCATGTGCAGCTTATTCACTTTAAATGAGTAAGGAGCTTCCACATTTCTCAGCATTCATTTAGCTCATAGAAACATGCCAAGTATTAATCAATGGAACTGAATCTTTTGCTTAAAATTATATAAAAATTTAAGACAAATAGAAGTATGTTTTGATTTTTATATTTTAGAACTCAGATAAAATTCTGGTACAAGTTGAGGATTATGAGAATCTAGTTTGAAATTGATAAACACACTTGTTGTCATTATGATATTGTCCTTTTATAGCTAGGTAGTAGAAATAATGTGTTTAGCTCTAAAAATTTCTATCTGTTATCAAGCTGAGGGATCAATTGCAGTTGTCTATATTCTATTTTTATATTCTCACATTTTAAATATTCTTAAAAAATATTCATGGATTTTTAACGTCTAAATGTTCCAGTGATTTGATAACCAATTGCTATTGTGTTCAAGTGAAAACTTCTACACCACGAGCAACACCAGAATATTACTAAATGAATTCTTTAGGAAGTGGGGATTTCAGACCAAGAGGATAAAGAAGCTCAACAGATATCTATCTCATTCTGAAAATAACACATTTATAATTCCCTCGATGCAATAAGGTAATGCCCACCTAAGAATATCTCATCTGATGGAGATAATGATGTTACCAAGTTGCAGGAAGATATATTAATATATTTTAATTTATTTTAAATTTTAAAGTGAATTTGAATTTGTAAATCTAGGAAAATAAATGAATGACTCATGGTTTCCATAGAGATAAAAGAAAAATTCCTCAAAATCACCAATAAGCCTATGAACAAACATAATTATATATGCTTGCCATATAAGGTGCTCAGACTTGATATCATATACGATATCAAAAGCTTACTAATTTAATTGGAATGTTTATTTCACTAAAATAGTCAATAAAATATGTAATATGATGGACTTTTTTTTTCAGAGCTCTCTTCAGAAGGTGAAGACACAAAGCAAAAGTAGTTTTGTTTATTCCTCTTTAAAGAATGATTTTTTGCTTTAATAAACATGAAAATTTACAGTTCACAGAAGGATGTTTCATTTTTCTTTTTGCTATCATTTCCCTCAGGATTTGTGTAAATTCTTTCCAAATTTAGCAATGGAACATCTTGGAAAGTAAAAATTTGGAAAGGCAATATGAATATTGATAGAAGAGATGAAAATAAAAGCAAACATAGATATGGAAAATTTGAAGGGGAGCATAAGAAAAGAATAAGTAGGTGAGAAGTAAAATCAGACTAGTAGTAAAACGCAGATTTTCTTTAATTTGCGTACATGTTAATTTTCTGAATTAAGAAAGAAGTAAAAAAATAGTATAGTAATTTCAAGCCTCAAATTTAAAGACAATGTCAACCTGGAGTTGATGGAAGGTTACATAGTGGTACCCTTGACATATAATGATACTATAACTCAGCTCTAAATCACATTGCAAAGATGAAGATTCATAGAGAATCAGAAAGCCAAATTCTTGAAGCTGCACATTTGAAGTCTCAAGTTCTTTCATTACATGGAAGAAGCATCTATAGTCATTGAGAGCAGTGAATCCCGAAGGACTAGAGAACTACTAAAAAAGAAAAGTGACCTGTCAGATGATAATTAAAATTACCTGCAGGTTTAGTATTGTTGGTGTACTACAACCCCAAGCATGCCACAGAGACAGCTGATAAAACACCTCTTTCCTTACCAAATCTATTTTTCCATCAGATTGCTTGTAATATTTTCCATAGAACTATATTTTCAATTTTATATTGAAAATGAATCAATGGATGACATTGTCTTTATTTTTTTAAATGCCCTGAAACTCAATTTTATGAAATGTATTTCTTCAGTAAACCGAAGAGACAGGGGAACAAAAAAAATTCTGACATCGGATATAAATAATAATAAGGGAAGAAAACCTAACAAGTATGGAGATGAAGGAAAATTGAAAGGCAAAAACATAAATGCTGCAATTTTATCTGCACTTTTTCTCCTGATAGATGTTGAATACAACAATTAACTTGGCACTAACCTCCACCCACACTTCCCATTGACTCAGCGGGAGCTCTTCACAAAGTTACAATTATGAGCTGCACATAACACAAAATTGTTAACCTGCTCATTTTCCATCTCTCTTATTCCCTAAATATTTTATCTCATTTATTAATGCGAAAGTTCCACTGACATCAAATGTAGATACTCTGTTTCAAGAATTATATCATGTGTATACATCCCACATGATAATGGTACATAAATCTCATGTATATGTTTAACATTTGTCTTACACACATCTTTGTCTTACATGTCCAGTAGTCTGAATCAAAATGCCAGTCATTATGTACTAAAACATTATGATGCTAAAAATCTATGGGGCAATGTTATCCATATAAAGGCCTGATGTAAGGGGGAAAAACTTCTTCCCATGTGATAATATTCAGTCATTTCTATAGGCTCCATGATATTTCCATTTTGTTTAGGCTTTGTCTCTCATTGTAAAATTGGGATTAATGATAATTATAACAGAACTGACATAAATGACTCAGTATACACACCACCATTTAAATCTCCATAGCCATTCTCTCTCCTCATCTAGTTCATTGTTCTCAAAACATTTCAACTAAATGAATATATCATCATTATTTCAGAACTCATCTTGAAATAAATAGGAATCCTTAATAATTCCCCCAAAGCTTCCCAGAATGAACCTCTCATCACTGATGTAGTACCAATATTTTGTTTATATCCTATTAAGTCAAAATCTCTCTCACTTTTTTCCTTATTTCATTGTTGTTCTTTATTTACAAGTCTGTTAATACTTAAGCCATCTTGAGAATTATTACCATGTTTTTATACTACCTGGGATCAGATAAGCTACTATAATTAGAGGGTATTCACAAAAGAATACAGTTATTTGGGAGTATATAAAGGGACACTTAAGGAAAGGTATGGGATGTTAAGAAAATGTGGGTCTTCAGAATTTTACACTTAGGCCACTACATACTTTCCTTTGTATACCATTGATTTTTCTACAGTCAGACTTATAAACCTTCAAAAAAGTAGTATGTTTTTTCATTTCTGCCATAGCAAACACTGAAGAAAATGGTATGGAGGGCCATCAAGCCAATGAGTCAAGCTGTAGTTTGGTGTGAAGGCCTGTCTCTATGACCTGAGAATGAATCTCTTCTCTTCATACTAACATAGAATATCATTAGTTCATGTGGATAATTTTGACATTCTGTAATTATACCTCTTTAAAATTCATCATCATTTTTCTATAATAAGTTTTAACACACTGGCAAGAACTTCCTATCACCTTCCTGCTCAAAAAGCTTTAGACTGAATGAATCTTAAACTCCTTAAGGTAACTCTCAGAGCCCCCTATAGTATCTTTCTCTTCCCTTTTCTTTCTACTTTTCACAGGTTTCCACTTTCCTTCATGTCTCCCATGTTCCAGATAAGTAGACTGTTTCAGTAATAAAACACATACCATCATTTCCTGACTGTACATTTAGACTTTCTGTTTAGTTCAACTGAAATGTTTTTCAATCCTACCTCCACCTAAAAACTCTTCTGTTTTAAAAGATCCAGCATAAATACCACCACGTTTGTGAAACTTTCCATGTTCCATGTAATACTTTGTTCATATCTCTTATATAGGGTGGCACTTACCATGTCCTACCCTGTTTTGCAGAGAATTGTGATAAATGTAAGTTCCTGTAGGGCACGGGCTACATTTTTAAAAAAAATTTTTTCTTGTAAATCTCCATAGAACATAGAAGATAAAACATGTTGTACAAAGTGAGCAGTTAATAACTGTAGTTGAACTAATTTTCCATTGTAAAATGTATTTTAAATGAATATTATTTTCTAGACAGTATGGTTCTTTTACTCATTATTTTATTTATGTATTTATTTATTTTTTGAGACAGGATCTTGCTCTATTGCCCAGACTGGAGTATAGTGGTGTGATCATGGCTCACTGCAGTCTTGACCTCCTGGGGTTCAAGCGATCCTTCTGCTTCATATCCCACCTGTAGGAGCTGGGACTACAGGCTGTACCACCATGCCGAGCTAATTTTTGTATTTTCTGTAGAGTCGGGGTTTCACCATGTTGTCCAGGCTAATCTTGAACTCCTGGGCTCAAATGATCTACCTGCTTCGGTCTCCCAAAGTGCTGGGATTACAGGCGTGAGTCACTGTGCTGGCCTTCTAATTCTTTTATTCACAAATATTTACTGGGCATCAGTTAAATGCCAAGCAATGAATATGCAGTGGCAACCAAAACATTGTCCCTCTACTTGTGAAATTTACAATCTAGTGTAACAGCACAGTGTAATATAAAGGGTACTGGACTGGTTGAAACTTGGGTTCCAGTTTGAGCCCTGTTCCTCACCAGCTAGGAATAGTGGGGCAGTTGATATAATCTCTCTGGGTCTCATCTCATTTTCCACTGTTGGTTAAATTTGATACTCGTAATGAGTATCAAATTCCATTATGGCTCAAAAAATGTTTTCATATTTTATCTTGACTCTGGAGAAACATGTTCAGATGGATGCAACTCGTTCAATGATATATATGTCAATATCAGGGCTGTCATTTTTGATTTTTTTTTTTTGAGTTACTTTTTCTCTGTGTGCAGCAAAGACAGAATCAGCATATGTGGGTGCATAGTAAGTAACATCAAATAGAAATGAAGTAAAAATCAGCTTCAAATATTTTAGTAGGCCTAGAATCATGTACTAAACATTAATCATAAAAAAAAAATAGGGCTGGGCGCGGTGGTTCACGCCTGTAATCCCAGCACTTTGGGAGGCCGAGGCAGGTGGATCAAGAGGTCAGGAGATCGACACCATCCAGGCTAACACGGTGAAACCCCGTCTCTACTAAAAATACAGAAAATTAGCTGGGCGTGGTGGTGGGGTCCTGCAATCTCAGCTACTTGGGAGGCTGAGGCAGGAGAATGGCATGAAGCTGGGAGGCGGACGTTGCAGTGAGCCGAGATTGCGCCACTGCACTCCAGCCTGGGCAACACAGCGAGACTCTATCTCAAAAAATAATAATAAATAAATAAATAAATAAAATAAATTATATATGTGTGTGTGTGTGTATATATATATATATATATGATTAGCAGTGTACCGTTTTAGAAAAATGATGGTCACGTTGCAAAATCCTGACCAGGAAGTTACCCAGAGCTATGAGGGTTTCCTCCATCCATGGTTATTCAGTCAGGCAGTCATGATGGGAAAGATCATCTGCTCCAAATCAGTTCAGTGCTCTATGGAGAAACTGAAGCCACTAAGCAATAGCCGAACTATAAAGTGTTATGCTTTACTTTGAGGAATATTAAAAGAAGTAATTCACAAAGCTACTTGTAGAGTTTATATTTTGGCATTTAAGAGGATTGGGAGTGGAAGAACCTATATGGCCAAGGCAGTATCAATCAACTTAGGTGAAGCAGATCCTTCAAAAACTGATTAAACCTGGACCTCGATCCACTTTTTATTAACTCTATGCAGTATATATATATATATACTTAAAAAACGGAAAACAAAAAATACCTCTATGAAATATTTATTTCAATACTCTGTACTCTACTCAGACCTAGTTTGGTCTCAGTACATGGCTTTGCTTCTTATATCACTAAATCCAGGGGTCTTTGTTCAGGTTGGCTCTTATTCTCTCAGAAGCGCTTGTGACACATTGCCCATTTCTTTTGTATTCCCTTGCTGTATATGCTATTAATCTCTCTTAGTTTTCCTTCTACCTCTTGTTTCTCCCTTCCTGGATCCTTTTCCTTTATATGAACTTTAAATGTAGGCTTTCCTAAGGGTTTAGTGTGAGACACTCCCCATTCAGTAGTCTTTCGTTGTGTGGTTTCCTCACATCTCAAAGGTGTCAAACTTTGGTGTCAAACTTCATAAGTTGAAAACTAACTTTTCTTCCCAATTTTTCCTTCAATATTTCCTACCACCCTTTATCCACTCATTCATGTCAGAAGTCCAGGAGGCACTTTTCAAATATCTTGTCTCCTTTACCACTTGCATACAATCTTACCGAAGGCCGTGGGTGTTATCCTTCAAACATTTCTGGGATCCATCCACTTCATTGAGTTTCGATTCCATCTTTGTAGTCCAAACCACTGTACTTTCTTACCTGGATTGCTGAATAGCCTCTTTAATGGTCACTGCTAATTTATACCTACTCCCTGCACCCTGATCACTCTTCACATTGCATTCAGATATTAAAGAAAATACAAATCTCTTTATTTCACTTATTCTGCTATTTAAGACTATTCCCATGACTTCCCATTTCTCTTGGGATGAAATCCAAAATCCCTCATGTGGCTTTCAAGACCTGTTTTTTTACCTTAGCTTGACAGATTCTTTGGTTCTGTTTTCTTGAGCCACATTGACCTTTCTTTCTGCTTTTTGAAAGGGCCAAGTGCTTTCATGCCTAAGGTACCCCATAGGGTACCTGATCTTGGAATGCTCTCTACAACTTTCACCTTTGGTTGGTTAACATCTAATACTCATTCTTCACATTATGCCATAAATGTTACTGCTCCGGAGATATCCTTTCTGAATCCCTAGATTGGTTTATGTACCAGTTAAAGGCTTTCTCATTGCACGATGTACTTTCCTCAATCACATTTATATTATTGAGGAATAATTTCTACAAATACCAATAATTCCAGTCAGGTATTCGTGGTTTTGAAAACTGCTCAATGTTTAGTGCTTAGCACAGTATGTGGCACTAAGCATCAACTAGACATGAAATTATAGAATAAATGAAGAATGTCTCTCTCTCTTTCTCTTTCTCCTGAAGCAAATGTCTTTCATAACCATTCCAAAATGTTTTCCTAAGCTTTAAAAAAGCACCAGTAAGATTTTTGGAATCTTTAGAAGATGGTGCAGGAAGTAAGGAGTGTTGGAGGAAAGACAGGAAGGAGCTCATGATGGTGGTCACTGTCCACCATGATTTCCTAAATATACACCCCCACCTATTCTGCTCCTGGGAGGCCCCCACTTGTTTTCTCCAAAGACAATAAAAGCAAGCATTGTAGCTGCTACTGATTTATGTAAGGCATAATGTTTTCAGTTCGGTTATTGTTCTACATCCATCTTTTTTGTATTTTCTCTTTATTACATGATTATTTGTGATGATGTATGCCGGCAACTTATTTGCAGAATTCACAACTGACTTCAGTGTAGAAGTTCAAGAATGAATATTTATGCGTGCACATACATATACACACACATCCCTAAAGGAGAAAACAAAAAGAAATTAAAATTAAAATACTATCAGTCTTTGGAGACAGAAGTTTATTATGATGGTTCCTATATAACTACAAATTCTACAGTGATTGTAGTTGTAATAAAGATAACGCCAGTAGAGAGCACTATATGCACTAGCTTTTAAAATAGTCTTTGCATTACTAACTACTAATAAAATTTAATGGAAGAATAGTATTTATTGTTTTAAGTTGTACTTAGCTTTTTAATTCAGTTGATGAATCAACATGTCATTTTATTTGAAAATGAAAGTACTTAAACATCTCTTTGTGTTTTCATTGTGTTCCTATACAATTTCACAATGAATATCTAAAAGTGGCTCTATTGTACAGCATAATGACCACAGTTAGTAATCTATGTATTCTTGACATAAGAGAGTGGATGTAAAGTGTTCTCATCGCTATAATAATAATATGGTGAGTTAATACATATGTTAATTAGCTAGACATAAATCATTCCATGATGCATATACTTAAAAGCATCATATTGTATGTGATAAATACATACAATTTTTTAATTATTTATTTATTTTTTGGACGGTCTCACTCTGTCACCAGGCTGGAGTGCAGTGGCGCGATCTCGGCTCGTTGCAACCTCCAACTCTCCTGTTCAAGTGATTCTCCTGCCTTGGCCTCCTGAGTAGCTGAGATTACAGGTGTGCACCACCAGGCCCAGCTAATTTTAAAATTTTTAGTAGAGACAGGGTTTCACCATGTTGGCCAGGATGGTCTGTATCTCCTACCTCATGATCCACCCGCCTCAGCCTCCCAAAATACTGGGATTACAGGTGTGAGCCACTGCAAAAAGTGGTACTTTTAGGCTTTTAATTTTTATCTTCCTTCGACATATATACCATTTGTTTCTTAGTAGAAAATCATTGTCATCATCTTTTGACTTACTGAATAGTCATCTGGATAGTGTACGATACCACATATTTCAAATGGAAAAATAGTCATCAGTCTATGGTGACTAGTTTTTTGCTTTTAATAATTTTAGGTTTTATGAATTCAATTACATATGACATTTTTATAGATAAGTGGTAACAAATGGCATATGATAGAATGCACACAATGAAGCAGGAATAAATGCATCGCAGGTATTATAATCTGGAAGCACAAAATTGAAAATGGCCACATTAGCACTGGATTATTCAAAACGACATGGACATAACTGAGTGGAATTCATGTTTATAAAGATGCTATAAACAAGACTGATTTTCTTTCATAGCCTGTTTGAGATAGCAAACACCTAGAAACAACCTGAGATTACACCTATGAGAGACTATTTTGATGAAATTTTATGAAGTAGTTAAGAATTATGCAGATGTATATGTATTGATATGAAAATATCACTAAAATAAAGATGCAAAATATAGTGTATAGTAGAATTCTACTTAGAATTTTAAAAAGACATGTGCACATATAACATACATTATATACATTTCATATTATATATATGGTATTAAATATACCAAAAAAAAAATCCTTCTTAACATTGATGACTTGTGATTGAGTGGGTTTCAACAATACCTTTTGAACTGTTTGACACGTGCATTGTCTTACGTTAAAAATTCCAAAACAAAAACTCTTGTTAGAGAAAGAATATATAAGATTTATAAAAGACTTAATAGTTTGTTTGCTTATCTTACCTTGATAAAGATGGCAGAGATTTGCTTGCTGTCTCCACTTTTTGGGGATTTCTTTGATTTGGAGTCTAGATAAAAATATTTATTCAGGTTGGTTTACCACAATTAATCTATGCAATATTCTGGGTGACAGGAGCCTTGAGATATTAATATAGAGTTAAAACCATCTTCAATTGCTTTGTTTTCCCCCATTCTAGTTAAATCCTTAAGAGACTACAATAAAGTCACAACTGGATTTATTATGTGGGTATATGCTTTAAGCAAGAAGTAAAATTAAGAAACCTTTAAAAGAGGAAACTTCTCAGAGATACTGCATTTCAGGAAGTGGATCTGCCTTGTGTAATGGCATAGACTCGGGAATAGCATAAGGAGATTACAGGGTCAGAAAGGCCCACCTGAGGGGCAAGAGTGTAAGAGTTCCTCCAGGACCAGAGAGGCCAGGGAAACACAGAAGCTGAGAGTAAGGAACTGTTTTAGAGGAGCATCATTTGATCCTCCTAATTAGTTTTGAGAAAAGGGCATTTTATGTTTTAGACTGGGCCCAGAAAGATGATATTTAAATATAAACTAACTACAATTATAGCAATTTTTGCTTCAAATTAGAGCATTGGAGGATAAAAACTAGAGGGAGTTTGGAATTCTCTACGGAATGTGCTGTCCATGCTAATGGTGGGTTTAGCTCTTAAACTTGCTAATTACTGACATGTATGTTTCCCAGCACACTTAGAGTAAATTCTGTTACTAGCCCCAATTACTGTACGGTGTAAGAATGTGAAGAATTTGAAGACGGCCTGTTCATCTGTTTCTTCCTCATATCTTTAATTAATTCCATACTACCAAAATTAGAGATAAATTTTGCTGGTGGGAGGAAGAAGTCAAGCTATATTTAAAGGGATAGAAGTCAGATATTGAGGTGCTCCTCAAGAAAAAACCATTTTAACCAGGTTTTAAATAAAGTTAGAGTCCCAAACAAGTCCTAGCTCTCATTAATGTCCTTTCCAAGTATCAGGTGACAGTGTTATCCCTTCACCATGGTAAGACTCCCCAGCCACATTGAGACTCTATTATGCCCCTCCTCTTTCTTTAGTTTTCTATGAAATTCCTTAGATTCCTTTTATTTTATAAAAATAAAAATAATAATAAAATAAAACAAATACAGAAATGAAAAAAAAAAAGTTCCTGGTCTACTTAGCAATCCTCTGATTCAAAGTTGCAAAGAGTAACTCTGCTCAAAGGTAAAACATTCTCCTATCTACATGCAAGAAAGTAAATATTTCTAAGTTTCTTCTGGAAGTCAACATAAATTGCCTCCAGAAAGTCATCACAACACACACTTGCCTTTTTTATTTCTGTATCACTTTAACACATATAAATTTATAGTATCATTTATTATTGATATATAATTTTGTAATTAATTTTATGCTTTTTTCCCCAATTATTTTGTAAACTCCATAAAAATATGAATGTCTCCTACTTCTAACTCCATCTCTGGTCCTGTGTCCTAGTCAGTACACACACATCAAGTGGAGTGCAGATTTGATATTTTAAAAAATGTTCTATTAAGTACAATGTGACTTTTTCCCTGACCACTCCAAAGTAGCCTCTTTCCCTGTTGTATATTTCATCACAGCATCCTCTTTTATTTTCATCATATACTTTGTGGTATTCTGGTAAATGTTTAACAAGTGGCTTTCCAGAGGGACAAAAAAAAATTGGTACAGAGTGTTTACCAATCCCAATGGTTTAAATACAGCCACCATGGTCAATCAAAAGATACCAATGTGACATAACTGAAAGTGATGTTGAGACAAAATGCACATTATTAGGTCTCACATACAGTGTGAATAGGCTTTAACACATCAATGTTTGTGATAATCAATACCTAAGATTATCTGATTGATTGGCTAATTTGTATTTTATCTGTCTCTCTTCATCAAAACCAAGTTCCAGGCACAGAATAGTGCCTAGCATATTGCAGGTGCTTAATTTGTTAGACAAAAGCCTAACTTTTTACTCAATGTTAAATACATTTAAAATGTTTAGATGACAATGGTAATAAAGATGTTTTTAAAATTGTTAAAGTTTGTGAGTTCTAATAGTTTAGAAATATCTCCTGAGCAAATGTGAGAAGAGACTGTTTTACTTTTAAAATTAGTTTGTCTAATATTTCTTGTATTTCTAGACATTCCTGAGAGATGTAAATATGAGTTTGGGATGCATAAAGAAAAAGAAAAAACTAAGCTTTGAATTTAAATTTCATTATTAAAAGATCAGTCATAACTTCTAAATGTGAAAACAGAGAAGTGTTATTTCTTTTGGAGAAATTAAAAAATAATAATAATTAGAATTTACTTTTTTTTTTTTGAGACAGTTTTGCTTTTTTTGCCGAGACTGGAGTGCAATGGCATGATCTCAGATCACCTCAACACCTGCCTGTTGGGTTCAAGCGATTCTGCCTCAGCCTCCCAAGTAGCTGGGATTACAGGCATGCGCCATCATGCCTGGCTAATTTTGTATTTTTAGTAGAGACGGGGTGTCTCCATGTTGGCCAGGCTCCTCTCGAACTCCTGACCTCAGGTGATCCTCCCACTTTGGCCTCCCAAAGTGCTGGGGTTACAGGCGTGAGCCACCATGCCCGCCCTTAGAATTTACTTTTAATATTTTAATTTCATCCTAAATTTTTTTAACATCCAACTCTGAATTAGTAACTGTTCATTCTGATGTTAGCAATTTTTAATGCAGATGCTATGATGCAAATATTTTTCTTAGCATAGATTGCATTCGTACATTTTATTGTATGATTGGCACAAAGAAATTAATGAAAGGTTCATTGTATTTCTGTTCATTAATTATATTACCTTCCACCACCTAACTCTCAATAGCTCTCTTTAGGCTTTTTTTTTTATTATTATATTCCAAAATGAACTGCCGATTTTACCCAAATACACACTATGCCTGCTCCCTCATCCCTGGCTTTTCTCTCCTGCTCCCTATAAGGCCCTTCTCCCTATCCCTGTCTTTTGTAATTCTGACATTATTCTAGATCTAGTTTAGTCATCAATTTATTCATTCTTTGCACAATACTTAGTCACTAATTGTTCTCTTTCTTGTTTGTTTATTGACTTTCTCTTCCTTATAGAATATAAAACAAGTGAGAACAAGAATTTTTTCTTGTTCACTGTAATACCCCAATGCCTAGTATAGTGCTTGACATATAATCAGTATATTGTCTTTGTTGAATGAGCAGACAAATAAGTAGTTATCAAAACAAATATAAAGATAAAATAAAGATAAAATAAATGTAAGATACTCTATGATGGTTTAATTTCAAAGTATTGGTTGGCACTTCGTCTTAATCTAGTGCTATTTTGACAAAGCTGTGTGAATTAAGAAAGATAACATGTTATCTTAAATCAGTCAAAAAACAATTTCTAATACCCAGGCTGAAATAACTCTAGTTTGAATGTGCTATTTTCTCATATGAAACTGTGCTCATTATACTTCATTTGTAATCTAACTAAACACATTTCCTTGGTATGCTAATGCTCTATGCAAACCGTCTTTTGATTTTGTCATATAATTTAAAAAAATTCAATTAAGTGAAACCGACCTTAACATAGCTTTGAATGATTTTGCTAAGAACAGATTTTATATATCAAATAGGCAGTTGTTTGAATATTAACCTATATGTATACAGAATGGAACCAGTATCATAGTTCTGTTGTTCTTTGACCTAACTTCCCTTCATCCATTCCTCCCTTTGAGTATGTCTCAAGTCAACACACACACAAAATAAGAGAGAGAAAAGATGTGTGTGTGTATATATAATATATCATATATGTATTAAATATATTTTACATGTATTATATTTATTAATATATTAAGATATATTTATAATATTATATATTTATATCTCTTAAAAGATACATATCTTGTCTTTGGTTCTGTTTGTATGACAGATTACATTTATTGATTTGCGTATGTTAAACCACATGATTATCTCAATAGATGCAGAAAAGGCCTTTGACAAAATTCAACAGTGCTTCATGCTAAAAACTCTCAATAAACTAGGTATTGATGGGACGTATCTCAAAATAATAAGAGCTATTTATGACAAACCCACAGCCAATATCATACTGAATGGGCAAAAACTGGAAGCATTCCCTTTGAAAACTGGCACAAGACAGGGATGCCCTCTCTCACCACTGCTATTCAACATAGTGTTGGAAGTTCTGGCCAGGGAAATCAGGCAGGAGAAAGAAATAAAGGGTATTTGATTAGGTAAAGAGGAAGTCAAATTGTCCCTGTTTGCAGATGACATGATTGTATATTTAGAAAACCCCACTGTCTCAGCCCAAAATCTCCTGAAGCTGATAAGCAACTTCAGCAAAGTCTCAGGATACAAAATCAATGAGGAAAGCATCACAAGCATTTCTACACACCAATAACAGACAGAGAGCCAAATCATGAGTGAATTCCCATTCACAATTGCTTCAAAGAGAATAAAATACCTAGGAATCCAACTTACAAGGGATGTGAAGGACCTCTTCAAGGAGAACTACAAACCACTGCTCAGCAAAATAAAAGAGGACACAAACAAATGGAAGAACATTCCATGTTCATGGATAGGAAGAATCAATATTGTGGAAATGGCCATACTGCCCAAGGTAATTTATAGATTCAATGCCATCCCCATCAAGCTACCAATGACTTTCTTCACAGAATTGGAAAAAGCTACTTTAAAGTTCATATGGAACCAAAAAAGAGCCTGCATTGCCAAGACAATCCTAAGCCAAAAGAACAAAGCTAGAGACATCATGCTACCTGACTTCAAACTATACTACAAGGCTACAGTAACCAGAACAGCATGGTACTGGTACCAAAACAGAGATATAGACCAATAAAACAGAATAGAGGCCTTGGAAATAATACCACACATGTACAACCAACTGATCTTTGACAAATCTGACAAAAACAAGAAATAGGGAAAGGATTCCCTATTTAATAAATGGTGCTGGGAAAACTGGCTAGCCATATGTAGAAAGATGAAACTGGATCCCTTCTTTACACCTTATACAAAAATTA
The DNA here is from genome assembly GCF_049350105.2 of Macaca mulatta. Classification (NCBI taxonomy): domain Eukaryota; kingdom Metazoa; phylum Chordata; class Mammalia; order Primates; family Cercopithecidae; genus Macaca; species Macaca mulatta. Next base: position 88,065,239 of record NC_133416.1, on the reverse strand, counting down.
ATACAAGATGGATTAAAGACTTAAATGTTAGACCTTTAAAACCATAAAAATCCTAGAAGAAAACCTAGGCAATACCATTCAGGCCATAGGCATGGGCAAGGACTTCTTGACTAAAACACCAAAAGCAATGGCAACAAAAGCCGAAATTGACAAATGGGATCTAATTAAACTAAGGAGCTTCTGCACAGCAAAAGAAACTACCATCAGAGTGAACAGGCAACCTACAGAATGGCAGAAAATCTTTGCAATCTACTCATCTGACAAAGGGCTAATATCCAGAATCTACAAAGAACTTAAACAAATTTACAAGAAAAAATCAAACAACCCCATCAAAAAGTGGGCAATGGATATGAACAGACACTTCTCGAAAGAAGACATTTATGCAGCCAACAGACACATGAAAAAATGCTCATTATCACTGGCCATCAGAGAAATGCAAATCAAAACCACAATGAGATACCATCTCACACCAGTTAGAATGGCGATCATTAAAAAGTTGGAAACAACAGGTGCTGGAGAGGATGTGGAGAAATAGGAACACTTTTATACTGTTGGTGAGACTGTAAACTGGTTCAATCATTGTGGCAGACAGTGTGGCAATTCCTCAAGGATCTAGAACTAGAGATACCATTTGACCCAGCCAATGCATTACTGGACATATACCCAAAGGATTATAAATCATACTGCTATAAAGACACATGCACACATATGTTTATTGTGGAAGTATTCATGATACCAAAGACTTGGAACCAACCCAAATATCCATCAGTGATAGACTAGATTGAATAAATGTGGCACATATACACGAGGGAATACTATGCAGTCATACAAAAGGACGAGTTCATGTTCTTTATAGGGACATGGATGAAACTAGAAACCATTATTCTGAGCAAACTATTGCAAGGACGAAAAACCAAACACTGCATGTTCTCACTCAGGTGGAAACTGAACAATCAGAACACTTGGACACAGGGTGGGGAACATCACACACAGGGGACTGTTATGGGGTGGGGGGAGGTGGGAGGGATAGCATTAGGAGAAATACCTAATGTAAATGACAAGTTAATGGATGAAGCACACCAACATGGCACATGTATACATATGTAACAAACCTGCACGTTGTGCACATGTACCCTAGAACTTAAAGTATAATAATAAAAAAAGATATATATCTTAATAGATATATATTTATATATCTCTTAAAAGATTTTATATACATATATATACTTATCTGGAACTCTGAAATAAAAGGCTGAAATAACTAAATCTTCAACAACATAGAATAAAGTGCTATGAGGCCGGGAGTGGTGGCTCAGGCCTGTAATCCCAGCACTTTGGGAGGCTGAGGCATAGGGATCACTTGAGGTCAGGAGTTTGAGACCATCCTGACCAATATGGTGAAACCCCGGCTCCACAAAAATTAGCCAGGCGTGGTGGTGGCCGCCTGTAGGCCCAAGTATTCGTGAGGCTGAGTCAGGAGAATTGCTTGAACCCCAGGAGTGGAGATTACAGTGAGCAGAGATCATGCCACAGCCTGTGCGACAGAGTGAGACTCCATCTCAAAAAAAACAAAAAAAAACAAAAAAAACAGAGTGTGATGTTTCTTAGTGGAAATCACAGGAGATCGTGAAGGTGAAGCCAGGTGCTACTATTCTTAAGCAAGTTTTGTAAACTCTGTGAGCTTCAGTTTACCTATCTCCAAAATGGCATAAACATACCTACTTTTCTGGGCTGGAAAGAAAGGGAAAGAGAGACCAACCTAGCACCAAGTCTGGCACATATACGTGCTCACTAAGTATTTATTGAACTAGTTAACGCCATGAAAATATAGTTACTACTGAACTAAATTTCTACGTATCATTTAATGAAAGAGTGTAGTGATTTTGTAATCAAATAGCTAAGATAAAAGCATAATTAACAAATATTTTAACAATTCTCAGGTTAATACACAAAGCAAAGCAAATGGCATTTGACTAAGTCAAGTATATCCCTGCATGTCTCAAAAAGAAATTCACAAATATTATTGGAGAGATATTATTTCTTGATAAAAACAAATCTAATGGATAATGAATTATTATTAAATTTTCTATACCTGTGCAGACATAAGCTAAAGGGAATGCACTTTCCACTACTAAAAATAATAACAGATGAATTTATGGTGATTTATGCTTCCTCTTAATTTCTCTTTTAATCTTGATTTAAAAACAGCAACAACAACCCTACAGAGTCAACACAGAGAAAGAATGACAGAGCAAATTTTCAAATAGGAAGCTCAAGGCATAAGTCCAGAAATACGCTATGAAATGTTTGGTCCTGAGGATGCATCAGGAAACAAAAAGACAAAAAAACTCTACCTTCATTGACACCACAATCAGGGATTTGTGTTGGAACAGGTACAATTTATGACTTTTGGGCTGATGAATCAAGCTGCTTAAATACATATTCCCTAATAAAGGATGTTGTAAAATAACTACATTAGAAGTCAAGGGATCTGTATGTTCTTTTATCCTCAGTTACTGAGTGAGGTTTAATAATTTTATGCAAAAGCTTAGAACACACTCTGGTATCATTGAGCTCATCTCAACTTCTTTCTGTTGCTTAATTCAGGGAATGTGAATAATGGTAACAAACCAAAGTTGCTTTTTCAACCTCTGGCCTCCAAGAGCACCTCCTTTCAATAATGCTTAGAGTACTTACCGCACAGAAGTTTATGGTTTGCTCACCATCTCTCAAGCAAGACTGGGCAGAGTGGGCCGACTCAATCTTTGCATGGTTAGCACCTAGCACAGAGCTTACCACATGGCTCCAGGGGATGTATGCTTGTACAAATAAATTTGTATATTCTTTACTGTTTTCAAAGCACAATCACATGTATGAGTCCATTAGTCCCTCACAAATCTCAGTGAGATTGCAAGGTAGAATTTGTTTCCTCATATGACAGAATCTCTTTGAGGTTGAATAATATTTTCACCGTATGACAGAGGAGGAAACAGGATCAGTGAGAAATTGTGTGACTTCTGAAGAGCACATAACTAAGACTCAAATGTCAAGACCAGCATTCTTCCTTAAATACTAAATAAAAATAAGCATATTGAACTACTATTTTAGGTTTGTTTTTAGGGTCTGTTAAGTCTATATATGGCCAATCATCTTTGGCTTTCCCACATTGGTGAAATGTTGCTTTTTAAAATTCAATTGTAGACTATAAAATGAAAAAGACCTTCAGAAACCATATCTGTAATCAGAAGAAAATGGCATCAATTATATGCAAATATTTTGCTATAAAACTGTATCTGCCTTTTAGAGTTTATTGCTAGCCCAAACAATTCAGCTCTGTCACAGGGAACAAGATGGAGGCAGCTTTGTCATTTCCAATCCTGCACCCACAGTCACCCCTATTCAGCTTATAGAAGGTTTCTTTATGTCAGGAAATGAATCCCTACTATGACAAGATAGTGAAAGTAGCCTTTTTATTGGGGCGAAGAGGTCACAGTCAGTATTTGAAGGCTCTTGTAATTTAATCCTGATCAACTGGCTCTAAAGTCAAGCTTTTAATAACACCATCTCCCACTAGATTACAGGCTACAGGAAGTCAGAGACTAAATTGAACTCCTAAATCAAGGCGTGGCACAAGGCAATGTAACTCTTCTATCTCAATTCCTGGCATATTTGTTAATCAATAAGTGACATCTCTGACCCACTGGTTAGAAATCAACATGAAAAGTGCTAGGCACATATTTTTCAAACTAAGTGATAGACAACCAAAATCAGTTTGGACATTAAGAGCAAAGTTTTTGTTGAGTGGCTGGGCGGGAGTGGGACATGTTTACAAGACGTGGTATGTAAAAAATTTGGAGAAAATCTGAACACTCTACTTGTTTCTGAGCTACATTTACTGAATTGGTAATGTATTAACAGTGGCTTGAAAAAGAAAAGAAAACTTAGGGATAGAAACTTACCCCCATGCTTTTTATTTTGAAGCACTTCTAAGAGGTTTGCTATATTTTTTTTTTCCAGGCAATATACTCAGATCCTAAATGAACATCTACTGATGGAACTCTGGCCTTTAGTCAGTTATCTTTATATGCCGTTATAGGTCAACATTCCGAAAAACTTCAACAGAAATTAACTGCAAATGTAATTGCATCCCAAACATTTCTGACACTGAAGCATTTTCTCTCTAAAGGAGATGGGATTATTGGATTGGCAATTTCTCTTAATCTGAGAAAACTCATCTCCCACTCCCTCCCCCATATCCCCTTTCTATCCTCTCTCTTCCCCTGACACACACGCACACGCATGCACACACGTATATTCTGACCATTTTATTAGAGTGGAAAGTTGAAAGAAAGCAGTCCGCCAGCTACACCCACCCAGTGCTCCTGGGGGTGGAATAGCAAAGTTCCAGGGCAGAGCCTTCCCTCCCAGAGCCCGGCGATGCAGTCGCTCTCGGATACCTGCTCAGCTCCGCACCGCAACTGAAAGATCTGCCGCCGCGGAACAGTTGCCTCTCCATCTGGCTACCAACCCACCCAAGCTTTCTTCTCCACCACCACCACCTTCTTTCTTCCCCCTCCTCCCCCTCCTTTCCGTCTTCCCTCTCCACCCCCGCCCCCAATCTCCTCCTTTTTTTCTCACTACGAGCGGTTGCTGATGCTGAAGCCGAGCGTCACTTCGGCTCCCACGGCAGACATGGCGACATTGACAGTGGTCCAGCCGCTCACCCTGGACAGAGGTAAGGGAGCGGCTCGCTAGCCAGGCCACCGCGTCCCCTCTCCCCTCCGCCCTCCCCCGCCTGCCAATTCCCACCGGGACACGGGACGCGCTCGGGCCGGGGGAGAAGGGGAGCGAGGACGAGCCAGGAAGACGTTCGCGCCTAGAGCAGGACACTTTCTTCCCTTCTCTCTCCCCGCTACATCCCCGCTGCCCCTTCCCACTGTACTCGCCCCGCCGAGGGGACTCCTCCTTCTGGCTCTAGGGTCCCCGCTGCCACTCCCAGTCCCTCGCCGGGTCGTCTCCGGGCCTCTGGCTTTGTTGGAGCGGCTGCTTGGGGACGGCTAGGCGCCAGGGGCTCGGGGTTGGAGAGGGGCAGAGAGCAAGCTCGCCCGGCCGGAGCCCAGAGGAGACCGGCGAGGGAGCCGCCTGTCAGCCTGCTCGGCGCGGGGGCGCGGGAGGAAGGAAGTTTGTCCAGGCGCCGGAGGGCGAGGGTCGGTCCAACTGCTGGAGTCAGGGCGGCCGCTCGGGGGGCGGGCTGGGCGCACCCCGGGGCGGCCGGGCGCACAGTGGCGGGGCTGCAGCAGGCAGGTAGCTGCCCTCCGCCGAAAGGGCAAGGCAGAGCGCGGGGAGCCGAGCCCCAGCAGCCGAGTTCGGCTCTCCCCGGCTTCGCGTTCGAAAGCGGCGAGGGTCGCGTCTGCTCCCGCCGCCGGCAGCTCCCAGTCGGTAGCAACTCTCGGCTTCTCCCGCGCCAGCCTCTCTCGTCCTCTCCCAGCTCTGTGCCACCGCGGCGCCCGGGCTGCGGAAGGCGCGGGGACAAAGCGCAGGTCGGGTTAAAATTCAACTTCTGACCTGCGACCCAGTCAGTCCTGCTCTCTGACCCGAATGGGGAAAGTGTTCTCTTCCTCCCCAGGACGCCCCCACCAAGCTCAGGGATGGAGACCTCTGCTGCGATCCGGGCCTCGCTGGTGCACCCGCGCGGGGTTATACCTGTCCCTGAGTGTATGGGTTTCCTTCCTGGCTTCCAACGTCCAGTGATGAAGGCGCTCGAGTCCCACGGCTCTGCAGAGGAGGACACCCGCTAGTCCCTCTCCGCAGCCGCCGGATTTAGGACCCTGGGCGGCCATTTGGAAATTGTGTGCTCAGAAGAAAAATGATTTAGTCCGATGTACCTCTAAAAATTTTCTTTCTAGAGGATTAAACTGAACGGTGGGGCAAGGCAAAAGAGCATCCTGCTGGGAGTACAGTGACAAAGCCAGTGAACTCAGTTTGAGGTTTTTAATTTGAAGAGACTGTGGGTGACTTTACGCAATCTGTTGGCGCCAGAGCAGATGTTATGTGGTGCCCATAGCAACCTTTCTTAGGATAAGAGTTGAAAAATAAAATGTAATTGATTTTATATTAGAAAATGTTGATTTGCAAGCTGGCAAAATTAATAACAGTAGTTAAAGACCTCAGAAATCCATTGTATAATCCATGATCTTACCCACAATATCATCATCTGCACTAAGCAGGATAAATCCATTGCCGGTAAGAACCAAACAGATGGCAAGCTATCAGAAACTATGGGCTTCCCAAGTATTTATGTTTTAATGTGATGTGCTCTTATATTGTCCCATTACAAAATCACAGTCATTAAACATCCCAAACCAAGTGACTACATTAGGAGCAAAAACTCCAAGAAGATTGCATACTTGAGTCATTTTATATACTACCACTACTACTACTAATAAAAATATTTCAATGTTTGGTTTTTACCCTAGCCCTTAGATGCCTCAGTCAGTTGTTGAGAGGAGGTGCTAATCGGACTAAGATTTATTCTTAAAGTTTGTTCTTGTTCACAACCAAACTCTACTTGTCCTTCTGAGTGTGATTACGCCCATGGAGTAGCTCAGGAGGCAAACAGGGTTACCCTGTGGATAGGTCTGAAAAAATTCACCAGCAGCTCATGAAAATCTATAACCAAGAGATGATGGGTTATTGGCATCACCACTGAGCATAAAGTCAATATAAATAAATAATTGTTCTCTGTACCTTATTAAAATATGATTAATTGATTACTTTCATTATTAAACTGATGAAAGAAAAGGTTCTAAAAATTTCCCTGCAAAAAAAGGTGCATTTTAAAAGAGGCAGCCCAGTATTACATATCTGGGTCCCAGTTGTAACTCTGATACTCACTCTGCATATATGAGCCTCTTTGGACATCAGATTCTCTCTGTGCCACATCAGGAGTTTGAATTAGATGATTCTAACACTGTGCAGCTTTAGCAGTCTATAATTCAATTAATTAGAGTTAGGACTCAGTTTTTGGTCACCTACTGGGAGATTTTCCAGATCACCTCTCTCCCAGGCTGCTTTGGTACCCTTTGATATGCTTTAAATTGACTTGCTGCTTTGGCCCCATTAAAGCATTTATCACACTCTGTTGCATTTGTCTCCCTATTGGATGGAACTCCTTGAGGGAAGAGACCATTTCTAAATTCATCTTTGAATTCTCAGTGTCTGCCATAGTCCCTGACTCACAGTACAATAAAAAATTAATGTTTAGTTGGGGTAAGTAAACTCAGGATAGCAGTAACTTAAGCAATGTTAAAATATAGTGATTTGCTAGTGAACTGAGGTGCATTTCATAGATTCACAGTATTTTGGACATGGAAAGGATGATAGTGATAACATAGGCCAGAGATTCTCAACCTAGCCTTCCCCTTATACACTTGATGGATTCCCATCAGTAACAGTAGCTCACCAAAACTGTGACATTTAACCAAGAGAAATTGTGGCAGGTGGGCAAAGGAGAAGAAGGGAAGAAGGTGATGGACAAAGCCTCCCAAGGGCATCCCAGCAAATCTGAATATATAATCTATAATTTTAGAGCTGCTAGTTCTTTTTTGGTATCTTCATTTTACAAATGAAAAAGCATGAAAAAGTGAAGATAAGAGATGTTTTCAAGGTTGCTCTGTTTAGTGGAAATTTTATGTTAAAATTGAATTACTTTTTGTTTGCTACCCTTTGACATCATACATGGATATAGTCTTCAGGGCGAACGTTTTAAGCAAACAAATCAAAGCTAGGGATCAAAATTAAGATTTACTGCTTTCCAAATTTGAAAGATATATCTGAAAGTAAGAAACTCAGAAGTCTCCACCTAGCTTCTTGGGTCTGCTCTGGGAAGTAAGCTTTTTCAAGGTCCAGGCTGGGCCCCAAAAGGATGAACAAGGTGATTTCAGACTTCCATGGCTCTGTGCCTATCCAAAACTCTTTTTGATCTGCCATTAAGACCTGAGATCAACCCTGTAAAGTCCTCTGGGTGGCTATGGTCATTGTAAGTTCTTGTTGACTTTGGTCCCAGTCCTTGATATCCTTCACTTAATGAGTACCTATCATAAGCCAGAACCTATTATGGAATTGGTACACACTGGTGTGATAAAAAGATATAATTCTACTTTTCACTGTAATTAGAACCTACTAGGAGAGGGAGATTAAAATACACACAGAGGCAAATATTAATTCATTCAACATTCATTTTTCACCTACTATATGCAAGATGCTTGAGGAATACCAGAAACAAAAGTTCCTGCTTTTGTGGTCCTTACGAGTCTAATGGAAGAGACGGATGATAAGTAAGGGCTTAATTAATTAATTTAACAAATAAGTATTGTGCACCAGACTTATGCCAAACATTGCTTTATACACTGTGCCAGTGCTAATGAACAAAATAAATAAAATCTAATGGCATTTGCATGCTAATGAGAGTCACACAATGAACACATACATATACAACGACAAGTGCCAAGGAGAAGAAATAAAACTGGGTAAATGAGAGTGCTGTAAATGGGGGCTGCTGTTTTAGATGTGTTAGTAAGGGAACACTCTCCTGAGTCAGTGACATTTGAGAAGAGCCCTGTAGAAAGTGAGGAGACAAAGTTGCAGATACCTGGGGAAATGTCCTCAGCAGGGGGAACTCCTGTGCATACTGGGAACATCCAGGAAGGTCAATGTGAAAAGTGAGAGAGGGAAGAATATGAAAAATGGGATGCGTGAAGTTGGTAGCCAGGGGTCAGTTGATGTAACTCATAACTAGAATTTCAGATTATTTGAAAATTTGAAGTGCTCTGAAGAAAATAAACATGTGGTTGGAATAGAGAATAATGGAGAAGGGCCTGTTTGGTTAGCATTGGTCGAGGAAGGCTCACTGAGAAAGCAAAATTTAAACTGTGTTTTGGTATATTAGATTAGTAAGATCCTTAAGATTCTGGAGAGAGTGAAGAGTATACATAAAAGCAGGTCCACAGTCACAACTTGTCTGTCATTCAGTTTATACATTTATAACCAAGAAAATGATTAAAAACTGAAATTACCAAGAAATAATAACACATTAATTATGCATCCTGGGGTAGAAATTTAATTATATATGCCAAGAAAATCTATAGATCAGCTTTTTGCTTCTTTGTATTGCAAGACTAAAACATCATATATTATAATTAGATTTTCAGAAATATACTGAGCACTGTAATTTACATGTCACTATGCATAAATCTACATGTTGAATCCAAGTGGTCATAATAGGAGATATATTCATTTTCAGTCCAATATTTTATGTTAGACAGTGGTATAGAAAGTAGTACATGCCATTTACCCTTGTAACAAAGAGAAGATACTGATAAGGAGATTAGGGTGGAATTCTTCTCTTCCAGACTTTAAAATGTTCGTAGCAACTCTTCTCTACATCAGAGGTTAGTTTGCTCAGATTTTAATCTCTAAAACCAGGAATGACCTTCAGCTCAACTCAAGGGAACAAAGCAGAATGCAATCCTTGATACTTAACACGTGGATATTAAAGAACATAGAAATGCTTCAGGAATTAAAGACCGCATGGATTTAGGGACTTTCTAAAGTATGGTAGCTCCAATTCTCCTTCACATTTCATCTCGAGGTCAGAGAAGATAATACAAAATAACTCTTAAAATTTTACTTTTGCTTACTCTGTTCCCCTAATTTTAAGCCAAATGGCTCTTGAATACTCATGGCTTATGAAGGAATAATACAAAACCAACTCTTGGAGAAAAATGAATAATTAAAACATTTCTAATACTTTCCTTATGACATGATTAGTAGCTTCCAATCTGCATTTAAATGCTTACATAAGATACAAGGTTGGTACTACTATCATCTAACTTTTCTGTGAGTTAAATTCATTTCAGACAAGTTGCAAAAACGTAAATGGAAATCTTTATTTCTTGGCTTCTAAAATAAGTCGTAATTTAAAATATTGATTAAACAAATCCTAGTGTGCTTTTCATTTAAAACAAATCAAACTTTTGTCCTTTAAAAAATCTGCTATAAAACCAAGAGCTTTTATTCTGTGGATTTCAACCTTATGGAAAACAAATATAAAAACAAAAATTGAATGCAAATAACTGTCCCATGGGTGCCACACTTGTCATAGAATTTGTGATACGTTACAATTTTTCTCTTTTCCCTTTTCGCTTTTCAAGGCGGGCAGAGCTTATTACTTCATGTATCTTCTTCCAACTCAAGCCCTGGGCAGCCTATAGCTTTTCTAATCGGTTTTATTCACCAGTTTTTATAAAATCCGTATTTGGCAGAAAAGTGCTTTTCCTTACATTCCAGAGGGATTTGCCCCTTCTCTTACTCCTAGTTTGTTTGTTTGTTTGTTTTTAATTTGACATGGAGAAAAACTAAGGAAGAAGGAAAATAAAAATTAGGTTAGTCTTTATGTCGTCTTCAAGATGTATGCCCTGGTGTTTCGATCAGGGGTGGAAAAGAGGAGAGCTGACTATATTTTATGTATTTTGTCCTAAATCCTTCCCACAGCAGCAGCCACATGTGTTTTCCTGTACGAAAAAGTAAGTGCTTGCTTGCTCTCTCATGTTTTCTCTGGGCTTCAGCAAATATTAAAAAAAAAATTTTTGAACTGAACTTTTTTATTTCTTTGTAAATCAGTGAGTGTTTCCTTTCACACTATATAGTTACAAAACACCCCTGGAGTTTTGCCTTTTTTTTTTTTTTGAAACAGAGCCTTGCTCTGTTGCCCAGGCTGGAGTGTGGTGGTGTGATCTCGGCTCACTGCAACCTCTGCCTTTTGGGTTTAAGCGAGTCTCTGACCTCAGCCTCCTGAGTAGCTGAGACCACAGGCACACACCACCAGGCCCAGCTGATGTTTTTGTATTTTTCAACAGAGATGGGTTTTCACCATGTTGGCCAGGCTGGTCTCGAACTCCTGACCTCAGGTGATCCACCTGCCTCAGCCTCCCAAAGTGCTGAAATTACAGGCAAGAGCCACTGCACCCAACCAGTTTTTTATTTGATAATTAAAAGTTACAAAGAGAATGACCCAAATCTCTAAAGCGTTTTGGCTACAAAAATAAAAAGAAATTTGGTGAATCTCTTCTAGTTTGGTGTGTCAGCCACGCGAGCCCTGAGATGTATTTGTTGTGCTCCTGTCAGTTACGAAATTAATGCTCTTGCTTATGAGTGTTATTTTTCAGGGATCACAACTAAGGCCTAGCTATTAAGTAGAGGAAAGAAAACATCTAGGGAGTACCATCAAATAGGAAGGTGTCCTGGGTATTAGAGATGGTGTTATATGCACAATGCCAGTATCTCTTAGAGTTCTTTTCTTAAAGTCGTGACATTTGCCCGTGAGGATATACTTTCCGTCAGGTCAGAGACCATGTTGGGTTTGTTTATGTAGAACCCAGCACATTGTGTGGCACATAGTTGGCACTCTCTTTGTATTTGTTGTTTGAATGAGTGAATGAATGAATAAAATTGGCCTAGCAAGACTTACTGTCATGGATTATTCTTAATGCAACAAAACAAAACAAAACAAAAGCCATCTAACCTAACGTAATGCAAAAGTAGTGGCTACCTTAGGATGTCACTTAGCCTCTCTGTGTGTACATAGCTGGCTCCTACAAGTGTAGTGCTCTCCAGGGTCAAGAAAGAATGTGAGGTGTTGGTTTTGATAGTCATAGCCCTGATTCGATTGTCTGCATTCACCTTGCTGTTTTAACCTGTGAATTGAATCGTACAAGCTATCGTCAGAATACAACTGAAAAGGTTTTTTAAATGGGTGGAGTTGCTATAGAATTGCCCCCCTCCACACACATACCTATAAGCTATGTTTTTAAATTTTTTAACCATAAATACATGAATGACAGAAGTATGTCCTAATCAACAAATTAAAATGGATTTAACTTGAACTCACTCTGCACGACCAAATGTGCACTTAACCTTAAAAATTATATTAATTTCATCCATACCTTACTTCTGGTTTATTCAGTTGAAATCTTTTTTTTTTTTTTTAAAGATTGAGTTTTGCTAAGTAATATACTAACTGAATTCAAACACTTGTCCAATAAAAATAAATATGCCCAAAGACCACTTGAAAAAAATCATGAGGGATTGAAACTTATTTTGTAGTTATATTCAAGTATCTACCTGTTTTGGACAGAAAACTAGGGGATCTAATTTCCATTGATGGTAATTTTCCTTAGAAACAATATAACTAGTCCAAGTCTAACTGTTTGTGCAACTTTTGTTTACTTCCCCAGTGTGGCGATAGTTATATTTCAATATAACATCTTTTGTTTTTAAATTAACCAAAGGATTACCTTTAATAAAAAACGATAGAATAATGGCAGTCACAACATGGCTATAAGATTTAAACCCATAAAATAGATGGAGAAAAATAGCATGAAATTACAGCTGGGTCTATTTAACAATAATGAAGAAAAAATGGGGAATATAATTGAGGGACTGCTGAAAGTGATTTTTGAGGAAAATTGGAGAAGAGCAGTAATTGCTGATGGACCAATAACCTGGCTTCCAAAAAAATGACAAAGGTGTTTTGGGAAACTATAGGGCAATCTATTTGTTGTTGCCTCCTGGCCCATATAGGTATTTTAAAATATATATAAAATATGTATATACATATTTTTTTAAAAGAATGAGATATTGGCACTTAGAAAAGAAAGTGGTGATCCCAGAGGCTACATGGAAAATCACTAAGAGTAGACCTTGCCGAAGTTCAGACATATGCCATAGTCTGATTATATATTCATGACCACACAACTCTCAGATGCCTTGTGGAAAATGTGGAAGTACATAAAGTGGATGATTGCACTGTTGGATTTCTAGTAGCAACACTTCTCCAAGGAAGTTTGGTTCATGGTCTTGTTCAGCACTGTTACCAATATTTTGAATGAGCACCACAGATTATATTTTAATAAACTTTACAGGTGACTAAGCTAGGAGAAATAACAAATAATTTGGCCAACCATACCAATATTCTAAAATTATTCCTAGCTTGAATGGCAGGTTACAATAAAAGAGATATAATTTAGAGGAAATGAATGTAGCTTTCATTTATTAGATTGAATCAAATTAGAATGTTGATTGCATATTGATTGTACTGGTGTATGGCTAGAATAATCTGGTTTAAGAGTAGTTTATTTGGAAAAGATTGAGTGAGGACTTTATTTATTAGGTTGGTGCAAAAGTAATTGAGGTTTTTGCCATTGAAGGTAATATCAAAGACTGCAGTTACTTTTGCACCAACATAATAATGCACCATGAGCAGTGTGATTAAATTATCAAAATATTATAAAAACTCTCTTGAAAATTAAATACAAAACTATTTAATATCAATAATGTAGAAAAACACGAATACACCATACCCTAGCAGGGATTATTTAAAAAATATTAGAATGACTGTATTGGTATATTAATCATGTTTAATAATGTTTTAAAACATGATGAAAATTAAACTCAATACAATACAAAAATTAACTCAAGATGGATTAAAGATTTAAATGTAAGACCTAAAATCATAAAAAAAAAAACCTAAAAGAAAACCTAGGCAATACCATTCAGAACATAGGCATGGGCAGACTTCATGACTAAAACACCAAAAGCAAATAGCAACAAAAGCCAAAATAGACAAATGAAATCTAATTAAACTAAAGAGCTTCTGCACAGCAAAAGAAACTACCATCAGAGTGAACAGGCAACCTAGAGAATGGGAGAAAAGTTTGGCAATCTACTCATCTGACAAAAGACTAATATCCAGAATCTACAAAGAAACAAATTTACAGGAAAAAAACAAACCACCACATCAAAAAATGGGCAAAGGATATGAACAGACATTCCTCAAAAGAAGACATTTATGCAGCCAACAGACACATGAAAAAATGCTCATCATCACTGGCCATCAGAGAAATGCAAATCAAAACCGCAGTGAGATACCATCTCACTCCAGTTAGAATGGCAATCGTTAAAAAGTCAGGAAACAACAGATGCTGCAGAGGATGTGGAGAAATAGGAACACTTTTACACTGTTGGTGGGAGTGTAAACTAGCTCAACCATTGTGGAAGACAGTGTGGTGATCACAAGGATCTAGAACTAGAAATGCCATTTGACCCAGCGATTCCATTACTGGGTATATACCCAAAGGATTATAAATCATGCTACTATAAAGACATATGCACATGTGTGTTTATTGCGGCTCTATTCACAATAGCAAAGACTTGGAAGCAACCCAAATGTCCATCAATGATAGACTGGATTCAGAAAATGTGGCACAGGCCGGGCGGGGTGGCTCAAGCCTGTAATCCCAGCACTTTGGGAGGCCGAGACGGGTAGGTCATGAGGTCAGGAGATCGAGACCATCCTGGCTAACATGGTGAAACCCCGTCTCTACTAAAAAATACAAAAAACTAGCCAGGCGAGGTGGCGGGCGCTTGTAGTCCCAGCTACTCCGGAGGCTGAGGCAGGAGAATGGCGTAAACCGGGGAGGCGGAGCTTGCAGTGAGCCAAGATCGCGCCACAGCGCCACTGCACTCCAGCCTGGGTGACAGAGCGAGACTCCGTCTCAAAAAAATAAATAAAAATAAAAAAAGAAAAAAGAAAATGTGGCACATATACACCGTGGAATACTACGCAGCCATAAAAAAGGATGGAGTTTATGTCCTTTGCAGGGACGTGGGTAAAGCTGGAAAACGTCATTCTCAGCAAATTTATCACAAGGACAGGAAACCAAACACCGCACACTCTCACTCATAGATGGGAATTGAACAATGAGAACATATGGACACAGGGTGGGGAACATCACACACCGGGGCCTGTCGGGCGGTGGGGGCTGGAGGCTCGGGGAGGGATAGCATTAGGAGAAATACCTAATGTAAATGACTAGTTGATGGGTGCAGCAAACCAGCATGGCACATTGTATACCTATGTAACAAACCTGCACATTGTGCACATTTATCCTAGAACTTAAAGTATAATTTAAAAAAAAATGATGAAAAACAAATTAACAGCAGTGTCTTTCAACTGAGACACCATTGGTAGGTAAGGCGCTAAGTTTATTTGTCATATAAGAGGTTTAGTATCCCTAGTTCCCAGGAGCTAAATGCCAGCTTGAATCACACTGTGTTAACTGAAAATACCCAGTGAATTTCCACATTCCCTTTTTAAAGGCAGTTCTATCTCTTGTAGCTGAGAACCATCAGTGTCCAAAAAAGTAGGATAGTTCAACATTAGAAAACAGTTTACTGTGGCCAGGCGTGTTGGCTCACGCCTGTAATCTCAGCACTTTGGGAGGTCGAGACAGGGGGATCACGAGGTCAGAAGATCGAGACCACGGTGAAACCCCGTCTCTACTAAAAATACAAAAAATTGGCCATGCGCGGTGGCCGGCGCCTCTAGTCCCAGCTACTCGGGAGGCTGAGGCAGGAGAATGGCGTGAACCCGGGAGGCGGAGCTTGCGTGAGCGGAGATCGCGCCACTGCACTCCCGCCTGGGCAACACAGCCAGACTCTGTCTCAAAAAAAAAAAAAAAAAAGAAAGAAAGAAAGAAAGAAAGAAAGAAAAGAAAATCGTTTACCTAACTCTTTACACTAACCGATTAAAGGAGAAAAAAAAACATATCATTTTAGTATATATTGATAAAGGCATGTGATGAAAACATTAATATCTGATTTAAAAACAACTTTTAGTAATCTCTAAATAGAGGGCTTCCTTAACTTGATAAAAACTAGGCATCAGTTGCCTCCAATGTCAATTTTTTCTTTTTCTTTTTTTTGAGACGGAGTCTCGCTCTGTCGCCCAGGCTGGAGTGCAGTGGCCGGATCTCAGCTCACTGCAAGCTCCGCCTCCTGGTTTCACCCATTCTACTGCCTCAGCCTCCCGAGTAGCTGGGACTACAGGCGCCGGTCACCACGCCCGGCGAATTTTTTTTGTATTTTTTTAGTAGAGACGGGGTTTCACCATGTTTGCCAGGATGCTCTCGATCTCCTGACCTTGTGATCCACCCACCTCGGCCTCCCAAAGTGCTGGGATTCTCAAATATTATATTTAGAGGCGAAAGAGTGAACATTTCTGTTCATATCAGACACAGCACAAAAATGATTTAACCAATGTTATAAAACAATAAATAACGAAATATTAAATAGAAACTGTCAAAATAATCATTTCCAGATTGATTATCAACTACAAAGCTATTAGATGATATTAGCGAATTTGCTAAGGTTATACAACCTTTCATATGCCCAAATCAATGATACTATTTCTAAAGAGTGTCCAAAAAAACAATCAATCCCTTATATTCAAATAATAAGTTAAAAAATTGATGGAAAACTAACTTATAATAAAGAAGGAATTTTAAAAATAGGAATGAAAATAGGAGCAAAACAGCTAAAATCATATTTTTGAATGCCTTCTGTATGTCATGTTTACTCTATATTTAAGGAGAGAGATACAGAAATAAACAAGATAGATTCTCTGTTAGTGATGGTGCTTATGTTCTAGTTAAATCAACAGATAAAATATTTAAATAAGTAAACAAATAGTATGATTCCAGAGAGCAAAGTGCAGAGAAGAAAAGTAAACAGTGGAATAGGACTGAAAGCTACACCATGAGATTCTGGAAGGGCTCTCCAAGGAGGTGACGTTACAGGAGAAACAACCATGCAACGAACGATCTGGAAGAAGAACACTTTGAGAAGAGGAAAGAGCTAGTGCAAAGATGATCATCTTGCAGGGTGCAAGCAATAGCAAGCAGTAACTAGAAGAAAGAAAATAAAGAGGAGAACGGAGCAGATGGTTACAGGGTGGTAGTCAGGTTGTAATGCTTATTTTACAAGATTGTCATGAGGATTACATGAGATAATGGAAAGCAAAATACTGTGCAAACTGTAAAGTGACATTTTAATACTATTTTCTTCAAGTTTCTATTGCACTCGAAGTCATTTCTCGAGTATTATATTGTTTGGGAAGTCACATCATTCTGTATTTAAAAACATACACTCCAGAACCCATCCTGCCTGGGTTTGAATCACAGCTTTTCTACTTAATAGCTCTCCAATGTCCCTCAAAGTTACTTGAATAAGTCTCAGTTTTCTTATCTGTAAAACGGAAAATAGTAATAACAGCACTGACCCCACAGAGTTGTTGGTTTTAAATGAGTTAATGTGTATAAAGCACGTAGAACAGGTCTGACATATTGTAACCACCCAAGAATGATAATTATTTATTTGCTGAGTCCTGGATATCATGTACTTCCACCCTCCTGCCAAGAGGCAAGGACAGAGAATGTTTGCTGCCTTCAGGCTATATGAAGAGGCAAGGGCTCAGTTTATTTTGGTATCTCCAGAAGCAGGAAGCACTTGGAGATGCCTGGAGGTCCAAATAAAAATTGTCCTGTATACTCACCTAATTTGCCATCCTGCTCTTTCCCCAAATCACACACTTCTTGATGCTTCAATTTACACTTTTTAAATAATTCTATTAGAACACTTACCACATGAGGTTGAAATTTTCTTCTATATGGCTGTCACCCTAAAAATATGTGTTTTAATATATATCTTTCTGTACTCATTGCCTATCACAGTGATTGAAAGATACGTGCTCAAACATTTGCTGGGTAAATTAGCGGTTTGTCTTCAAATATTGCATAGTTTTAGAGGGTAAAACTAGGTAAATGAGTGAAGGATATAAACTGATATTTTTTATTCAAGAAAAAATGTCCTACATTCTCTTTAAAATTAGACTCAGGCAGTGCCTTCTGGGAATTAATGAGCATCATATTAGTGGAAATGGACAGGCAAAATTGAATGACAACTTGTAAAAGTTGTTACAGATGACCTTTGAGATTCAGTGATAGTTCAGGACACGAATTAGAGTTTATGTAGATGTTCAGCTGTCTTATTTTATTTTTCTAATATAAGCTAATCACATACAGAAATCAAATGTGTACTAAATAATTGAATGGGGTAAATATAACCAAGAGTGACTTTTAACTTTTTTTTAGTTCTGTTTCATTGCAATGCATCACATGATGCTGAGAGAGGCAAAAGTGGCTTTAGGGGTGTGAGCTTTGGATCCAGATGGCTGAGTCCCAGTCCTGTCTATCCCTGCTTCATCCTAGCCATATAACCTTGACCTGTTACTGTCCTTTCTGTACTTTAGTTTTCCTCTGTAAAACTGAAAATAATCATAGTCTCTGCCATATAAGGTTGCTGTAAATATCAAATGAGAAAACACATGCAAGTGCTTAGAACACGATCAGGTCCATAGTAAGTGCTCAATAATTATTTTATTCTCCACCTCTTCTCCCCAGGGGTGGATTTTCCCTAATGCAATAAATGAAAAAATGCATGGGCTTCAGATGTAGACACATATGGATTTGAATTGCAGTTCTGCCACTTACCCTCTATGAAAGCTTTGAATATTGCTACTCTCTCCACGCTGTACTTCTTTCATCCTTCCTATAGGAAACATGACACCAAGTTTGCATGGTGACACATTCCTTTGATTATTCTTTCCTTTGCTTAGTCATTCAGTGTAAAGTAAATGATAGCCTAATGAGTGCCCAGTACCAAGGCAAGGCTAGGGAAAGAGCTAATATTCTAGGGAAGAAGACAGTTATTATGCAGATAATTTAGGATAACATATTTTGAGTAGGATAACAACAGCTCACATACACTGAATATTTACTACATGCCAGACATAGTGCTTAGCACTTTTCATGTTTCATTTTAATTAATCTTCACAACAAACTTATAAGGCAACAAGCCTCACAGCAAACTTTCATTTCAATTAATCTTCACAACAAACAAAATGCAAAACAGTATTTGTATTTTGAAGAATTGAGGCATAAAGAGGCTAAATAAAGAGGAATGGAACTCAGCCTGGTTGATTCTTGAGAACTTAAGCTTAACCACTAGACTATACTATCAATAACAAGTGCATAGATCAGTGATAGCATCTATAGCAAGCTCTGAGGAACATGAACTTGTAAGGAACAATTGAGACACAGGTGCTTGCAAAGACTTCAAAGAACAGACAGGTAGAAGACACACCAGGAGAGTACGTTGTATGATAAAAAAAGGATGGAACTTTGTCCAATGCTTACAAAAGGAACTTACATACCAATTTGGTAAAGCAATTTAAGTAATATATTTTTAAGGTCCAGCACAATTATTGAAAAATAGCAGATGTTAAATAAATGATTGTGCTTATTAATAGTGGTTATTAATTTCTTAGTACAAAAGGCAAAATTACCCATAGACAGTGTATTAGGCAGGGTTTTTCAGAGACACAGAGCCAGCAAGATATACAGCTATAAATTTATGAGAAGAGGATTTATTAGAGGAATTGGCTTACACAATTATGGAGGCTGAGAAGACCCACATGCCCCTCAGAACCAGGAAAGCCAGCGGTGTAACTCAGTTTGAGACAGAAAGCCTGAGAACCCCAAGGGTTGCTGGTGTAAATCCCAGAGTCCAGAAACCAGATAAACTGCAGTTCTGATGTCCAAGGACAAAAGAAGAAAGGTTTTCCAGCTCTAGTAGAAAGAGTGCAAGTTTGCCTTTCTTTTGCCTTTTTGTTTTATCTGGGCTAGGGTGCCCGCCCACATTAGGTGACGGTGGATCTCCTTTACTCAGTTCAGACTCAAATTCCAATCTCTTTCAGAAACACCCCCACAGACATAACAAGAAATAGTGATTTACTGACTACAATAGTGCCCTCCCTTATGCAAGGGGGTATGTGCCAAGACCCCCAGGGGCTGCCTGAAGCGAAGGTTAGTAGTGAACCCTCTGTATACTATGTTTTTCTTATACAGAAATGGGCAGGTAGTGTATACAGGACAAAGGGATGATTCATATCCCAGACAGAGACAGAAGGCAAGGGGTTTCATCGTGCTACTCAGAGCAAATCACAATTTAAAGTAGATGAATCACTCATTTCTAGAATTTTCCATTTAATATTTTTGGACAGAGATTGACTTCAGGTAACCTAAACCACAGAAATCGAAACTGGGGATAAGGGTGGATTACTGTATCTGGGTATCTTTTAATTCAGGCAAATTGACACTTAAAATTAACTATCTCAGATTACATTATAAGAAAGTACCAGAAATATTCTGATCCTTCTTCCCAAGCTGTGCTAGTGAACCAAGAGATTATGACTGTGACATTCAGGTTACCTTTCAGTGGCCTATAATGCACAGGCAAAACTTCTTTATATGGACCTGCAATTTTGACAGGCTCACAAAAAGGAGTGAAAAGTGGTAATAGTACCCCAAGTCGTCTTTCCTGATAGTCTTTTGCCTCCAAGTGAGAGGAGAGAAAAGCATTTGCGAATGTAGCAGGCCCTGAATTTCACTCATGAAGAGAGAATCGTGACATCTTTTTCCCTTAAATATTAGTTGTGAATGTCCTGAAAGACATAAACAGACTGTTCTTATCCATCATCATTAAAATACATGCCTCGAGGTTTTAATATGGATTTTAGTGGCCCAAATAATGCCATATTTTTCTAGCACTCAATCTGGAAGAGATGTTCTACCTAAGTAAACTTACAGATAACAGATGCTTACTCCTGTAGGCCAAAACTTTTATTTTTAACCATTTTAAACCTAAACATAGGATTTATTTCCTTTCCTGTTTCATTACAGTGTATGTTTTCCAGCAAATGGGCTTTTTTGTAAAGGGTAGAAGATAAAACAAATAAGGCAGTTGAATTTAATGCACATTACTGAAGGAATGCTGAGATACTTATTTTGTGAACTCAAGGGGAAAATTTGCATCCTTCCAGCTTCTCAGACCTATTTTACTTAGCTGAGTTTGACAGATACATGCCTCTGGATGAATGAGATACTCTGTGACCAGGCAGACATTAATTTCTTCTGATGTCACACATTTTTCAAATATTGCCAGTTTGGCATCCACATGGTAACTACCAATAGGAAAATGTTAAGATGGGTGTACGTTATAGGCCGAATGTTTCTGTTCCCCCAAAATGCATATGTTGAAGCCCTAACCCGTAATGTGATGGTATTTGAGGTGGGCTTTTAGGAGGTAATTAGGTTTCCATGAAGTCAAAAGGGTGGGGCCCCCATGATGGGATTGTCAGCCTTCTAAGAAGAGAAAGAGACCAGAGCATGCTCCCTCCCGCCCTCCCCCGACACCTTCGTGCTCACTTGCTCTCCCTCTGGCTCCTGACTTGTGAAGACAGATCCAGAAGGCTGCTGTTTGTAACCAGAAGAAGGCCCTCATCAGGCAGAATCTGCTGGCACTCTGATCTTGGAAGTGCCAGCCTCCAAAACTATGAGAAATAAACATCAGTTGCTTAAGCCACTCAGTGTGTGGCATTTTGTTATAGCAGTCCGCCTTAGTCTATCTGGGCTGCTATAACAAAATACCATAGACTAGGTCACTTATAAACAACAGACATATATTTCTTATGGTTCTGGAGTCTGGGAATTCCAAA
This sequence comes from Macaca mulatta, assembly GCF_049350105.2. NCBI lineage: Eukaryota > Metazoa > Chordata > Mammalia > Primates > Cercopithecidae > Macaca > Macaca mulatta. Next base: position 88,043,728 of record NC_133416.1, on the reverse strand, counting down.
ATCAACGTACCAGCATATTTTATGTCTGTTTAGGGCCTGTTTTTCCCGGTTCTTAGAGAACACCTTCTTGCTGTGTCCTCACATGGCAGAAGGGGCAAGGCAGCTCTCTGAGGCCTTATCGACAGAGCCCTCTTGACCTAATCATATCTCAAAGTCCTTACCTTCAAATACCATCACACTGGTGATTAGGTTTCAGCATAGGAATTTTGCAGGGACACATTCAGACCATACCACAGCTGGAGCTAAGAAAGTGTAGCAATCATTACATGATCTTGGCCTCAGCAATCCTCTGCCCTAAGTAGCTGAACAGATTAGCCACAGGCCAGATAGATGTACATGGATATTAGAACTGGATATTATTATATTATATATTACATATGGATATTATTATATATTACAACTTAATATTATCCATATTAAGGTGTTCCTGTTTTTTGCTTATATTTATTTTTTCTTCTCTGCGTTTAGAAATCTCCATCTTTCATGTACTGACAAGTTTTCAAAACTTCTTCTCTTGGATCACTCCCCATTATTTTCAGAGCTTTAAAGAATATAATTTAATTATGTATATTTTTAAAATTTCTCCTAAATATGTTTCAAGATGAGATTTTCTCATCTTTGTAAACTGTAAATTTTCCAAATGTGACAGAGTTCTAATCAATTGTCTTATATTCAAATAATACTTTAACGATCTAATGTTGATGTGAGCCTTTGCCTATTTTGCTCTGTCTTTATTTTATTGTTTGTAATGCTGGCCCTGGGTTTAGATTATATACCCTTAATTTAACACAGTCTTCCTTAAAATAATATCACTTATAACTGAAAATATACTTCCCAGTGCTCCCTCCCATCTTTGGTGCTATTGTTGTATCTATAAACCCACAATTATTGCTACAAATTTTGCCTTAACCCAGAGGTCACAAACTACAGCCCTGATACCAAATCTATCTTGAGACTTAAAATTGGCTTTTACATATTTAAATAGTTGAAAAACATGAAAGAAAAATATTTTGTGACACGTGGAAATCATATTAAATTCAAATTTCAGCATCCATAAGTGAAGCTGATTGGAGCACAGCCATGCTCATTTACTCACAAATTGTCTACGGGCTGCTTTCCTGCTACAGCTGCAGAGTTGAGTAGTTGGGACAGAGACTGGTCTGTAAACTATTTACTATATGGGCCTAATATTTTTCAACCTCTGTTTATAAAGCATTGAAGAAAAATAAAAGGAGAAGTTGTATTTTATATTGACTTTCAACTGAACCATTTGAGGTGCTCCACTCAGCCTTAGGTCTTCAGTGTGCACCTGTGTCACAGGGGGATTCTGTCTCTTTGCTCTCTACCTTTCCCCCGGGGTAGACTGCAGTTGCTTGTGACTTGATACTGAACAAGCTTGGTGGTGGACATGAAGGTGTTTCTCTGTTGTCCTCGTCCAGCCTCAGTCTTAGGAAGTCCCTGTGTGTCTGGGTCTCAAGCATAGGGCTTTTTCAGGATCCTGCCTTTCTTTGGTCTGCCAGACTAAATTCAGCCTTCTGTCTATGGAGAGTCTTGTGTGGGAGAGTTCCCTGCCCCTTTCCAGTGGTAGGAAATCTATAATAATATACCGATACTATCATAGGATTTCAGGACTAGGACTGTTTCCTGCCCTCTCCTTCCCACCCCATTCCTGGGGTAGAAGGTTTTTTGCTTTTATCCTTCTCCCAGTTGTAATGCGTCTTCACGTCTTGTTTTCCACCCTGATCTGCTCTTTCTAGAAGCACCTGGTGGAAATTTGTGGAAATCTGTGAGTGCTTGCCACTCTCAAAGGTTATATACTCATGCTTGCTCACAGTTGGCCCTTCACGAATTTGTTCAACATTTTAGCTGAATTTCTCTTACTTATTTGAAATAGCACTCAGTGTCTGTTCTTCCCACGCTCTGCCACAGGTCAGGGAGCCTGTGTTCACTTTCCAACTCCTCTTAGAGGGGTTTTCACCCTTTTACTACTACTGTTTTGCAACGTTAACTCATACAATATGAACTATAAGTTATTCTCACCTAGCAGAGTAAGAAACTGTGTTCCCAGATGGGAAGACAGACTTAGAAAGCACTTTTGCAGCGTGGTTAATTTTGGGTGCTTGTTTGTACATCTCAGCAACAACCAGCATGCATTCCTTCACGATGGAAATACATTCTGAGAGGAAAGAAGCATTAGGTGATTTTATTGTGGGAATGTCGTATGTAGAGTGTACTTGTAAAAACCTAGATAGTATAGCCTACTACACACCTAAGCTGTATGGTATAGCCTATGCTCCTGGGCTACAAACCCATACAGGCTGTGACTGCACTGAATACCGTAGGCAGTTGTAACACAATGATAAGTGTTTGTGTATCTGAATATAGAAAAGGTACAGTGAAAATACAGCATCATAATCTTATGGGATCATTATCATATATGCAGCTCCTCCTTGACTGAAATGTTTTTATGTAGTCCATGACTGTATTTGGTTATGCAAACTCTTTTTCTGTTGTTGCTCATATTTCAAATTAAAATCCAACTTAGAGATGAATTTAAGTGAGTCTGTAATATGGTAGACTGAGCCAACACAGAAAGAGAAGATTACAAATATCAAGACGTGCCAGATAAAATTTAACAATTAAAAAACAGTAGCTTAGATTGCAAATGAAGGAGTATAATCTCTAAGTGTCAGAAATTGAAGGGAAAGTGAAAGCTGGAATGGGAGAGGTGTGAGCTGACAGTTTAGTAGAAGTAGAGGGAGGGAGATGAAAAGGGAGCAAGGGGTCCCAGACAGCCCCATGCCTGGGGGCAATACAGAACTGGAGGTGAGACATTAGAGTTGTAATATGCCCATAAGCCAAACTGCATTACCTAGTTTGCGATCTGAATATATGCCACCTGCTTGGTTCAGGAAACCACCTTTCAAGGAATGTACATAGGCCAGGCATGGTGGCTCACACCTGTAATCCCAGTACTTTGGGAGGCCAACATGGGTAGGGTTGCTTGAGCTCAGGAGTTTGAGACCAGCCTCATCTCTACAAAAATAAATAAACAAACAAATAAATAAATAAATAAATCAGCCAGGCCTGGTGGTGCATGCCTGTAGTCCCAGCTACTATGGAGGCTGAGGTGGGAGGATCACTTGAGTCTGGGAAATCAAGGCCGCTGTGAACTGTGATTGTGCCACTGCACTTTGGCCTGAATGACACAGGGAGATGATGTCTCAGAAAAAGAAAAGAAAAAAATAAAAGAAAAAAATGTACATAAAATGAATTGTAGGCCAAGGCATACTGGAGATGGTAAAATGAAAGATAGCACTCTTAAACATTTATTTACACTGGTTTCTCATAGAAGAAACAGCCCCTGCCAAAAGTGTGCTCACAATTAAACATTAAAAACATGTGAGGAGGAGCCAGAATATGGGATGAATCAGTGCACACAACAAACCGACACGTTAATGAGGCCTGTGTTTCAGGCAGAGGGAACAGAAATCTCAAGGGAAAAGGTTATGTTTGAAGAGCGATCTTGATACAACAGTCAGAAACTATAAAATAAACATATTTATAATTATTAAAAATACGTATTGTAAAAGAATAGAAACTATAAAGAACATAGCACTGAAATAATAATAGGTAAATTTGAAAAAAAGATTATTTTAAAATATAAGAATACTGAAGAAAGATACTTTTAAAATAAAATGGCATCAAATTTTATATTAAAGTTATAAAACAAACATTTTAAAATTATAATACCATTTTTATGTACTCACAGAAAAAAATAGCACCATTTTCCTTTAAACTGATGCTATAGCCTTTTGTCTGAAATGACTTTTGAACTTAAAAGGAAGCTATTGTGAGTTAGGTATTAAAACAGCCAGTTTATGTTTGCCTTTTATTTCCTGAGACACTGATCTGGTCATCCTTTGCATTCAAATCTTCAGTGGCTTCTCATTGTCTAATATTCTTAACATGGCTGGCCTGCTGGGTTTTGTGGAACTGGGTCCATGGTTTCTTTGCCAGTTTGCCCTCTCACCACTTTGTAAGTATTTTTCAATTTTTCCCGTTTATAAGCATATCTTTCTCCTCTTGAATTTGCTGTTGCCTTGCCCAGAAATGCTTTTTCCTCAGATAATAACTTACTGAGCTTCATTCAGTCTCTTGTTGCTCATATTTCACCTCCCCAGAAGTATTATCTGCCATATCTAAATTGTCTTTTCCCTACTCCCATCATTCTTTATTCTCTATCCCAGCTTAATTTGTTTTTATAACATTTTTATTAACTGACCATATGCCAATATTTATTTGTGTATAGCTTTTCTCCTCTACTTATGATGTCCCAAATGCTAGAACACAGTCTGGTACATTGTAGATTTTTATCAAATATATGTTGAATAAATAAGAATAACCTGAGTCATGTTGTGTTGCTCTCTGCGGGAAAGCTCTTCCCTTCCTCTTCTTCTCTCTACCTGGCAAATGCCTACTTGTCTTTTTGGCACTCAGTTTCCAAATCCTCATGAAATCTTTTCCTATTCCTGCAACCTACATTATTTCCTTCTGCTTTTACTTCCAAAGCACCTGTATACCCATTTGTAAATGCATTCACTTATCACAACAAATTCTTATTGAGGGCCCAGTATATTTCAGCCTCTGTTCTAGGTTTTGGGGCTGCAGCAGTGAATACAACAGACACAATCTCAACTCTCAGGAAGCTTCTATTCTAGTGAGGTGGGGACAAGGGGCAAACAAGCAGAATAATTGGAGAAGCATGGCCCAGTCAGAGGAAACAGCAAGTGTAAATTCCCTGAGGCAGTAATGATCTAAAGTGTTGGAAGAACAGCAGTGAGCCCAGTAGAGCTGGAGCAGAGGAAACAAGGGAAAGGACAGCAAGAAATGAAGTCAAACAGAGAGAGAGTGAGAGAGAGAGAGAGAAAGAAAGAAAAAGAGAGAAAGCAGGGGGTGCATGAGGCTCAGGGTTACTATTTTAAAGACTTTGGCTTTTACTCTAAAATACTAAGCCACAGGAGGAATTTTGTGGATTACTGACATGATCCAACTTATGTTTGAATAAACTCACTCAGCTATGTTGATCACAGAAAATAAAGACTAGACAGATTAGTAAGAAAGTTATTGAAAGAATTCAGGTCAGAGGTGGTGGTGGTTGGGATCAGGTTAGTAGCAGAAAAGATAATGACAAGTGGTCAAATTCTGGATACCTTTGGAAGTCTTAGTAAACAGGTTTTCTTCCCCATCAACTTTTATTTTAGAATCAGGGAGAACATGTGCAGGTTTGTTAGAAAGATATATTACATGATGCTGAGGTTTGGAATATGAATTAATCCATCACCCAGGCAGTGAGCACAGTACCCAATAGGTAGTCTTTTTTTTTTTTTTTTTTTTTTTGAGACGGAGTCTCGCTCTGTCGGTAGTCTTTCAATTATTGCCCCTCTCTCTCCCTCCCCTCTCTTATATTCCTCATTGTCTGTTGTTCCCATCTTTGTGTCCATATGTACTCAATGTTTAGCTCTCACTTATAAGTGAGAACATGTGATATTTGGTTTTCTGTTTCTGCATTAGTTTGCTTAGGATAATAGCTTTTAGCTGCATCCATCCAGTTGCTGCAAAGCACATGATTTTGTTCTTTTTTATGGCCACATAGTGTCCCATAGTGTCTATGTATACTATATTTTCTTTATCCAGTCCACCATGGGTGGGCAACTAGGTTGATTCCATGTATCTGCTATTGTGAATAGTGCTGTGATGAACATAAGAGTTCATGTGTCTTTTTGGTAGAACGAATTATTTTCTCTTGGATATATACCCAGTAATGGGATTTCTGTGTTGAATAGTAACTCAACTCTTAGTTCTTTGAGAAATCTCCAAACTATCTCCAGAATGGCTGGACTATTTTACGTTTCCACCAACAGTGTATAAATGTTCCCTTTTCTCTGTAGCCTTGCCTTGCCAGTATTGGTTTTTTGTTTTTTGTTTTTTTGACTTTTTAACAAAAACCATTCTGATTGGTGTGAGGTGATATCTCATTGTGGTTTTGATTTGCATTTCTCTGATGATTAGTGATGATGAGCATTTTTTCATGTTCATTAGTCACTTGTATGTCTTATTTTGAGAAGTGTCTGTTCATGTCCTTTACCCAGCTTTTAATGGGGTTATTTGTTTTTTTGCTTGTTGATTTAAGTTCCTTGTAGATTCTGGATATTAGACCTTTCCCAGATATATAGTTTGTGAATATTTTCTCCCATTCTGTCAGTTGTCTATTTATTTCCTTGATGGTTTCTCTTGCTGTGCAGAAGCTCTTGATTTTAATTAGGTTCCACTTGTCAATTTTTGTTTTTGTTGCAATAGGCTCAAGTGATCCTCCCACCTTAAGCCTCCTGACTAGCTAGGACCACAATCACTCACCACCACACCCAGTGAATTTTTTAAATATTTATTTTTTGTAGAGTCAGAGTCTCACTATGTTGCCTAGGCTCGTCTTAAGCTTCTGAGCTCAAGAGATCCTCATACCTCAGCCTCCCAGTATGCTGAGATTACAGGCATGAGTCACTGCGCCTGACCATTAGAAACTATTAATAGAGGTTGCCCACCGTTCTGTGTGAAAAGTTAATTCACTGCCAAGTGATGGTACATATTTATTTGATATGAGTGTAGGCAGTTTTAGTACAATGGATGCTAAGCTTAACATCTGGGCAGCTACCAATATGAAGAAAGTCATGAAAGATAACATGAAACATGTAGGTTGCAGATTAATAAGCTTCCTTTGAAGGGCATGTTTGATTGAGAGTGTTTGAAAATTCTGAGGAAGGAAGTGAACTAATCTGAGTGGTATATTTTTTAACTAATGTGAAAATTGGTTGCAGGATTGAATGTATGGGGAAGATTCATGCTTTATAAACATTACTCTGAGAGATTTTATTGGATGGTCTTTGAACAAAAGTTTCATGGTAAAATAAATTAGAAAAGAATGGGTTTCCCAAACACTGGGTTAAACATACTTGAAGGTGTTTCTTTACTGTAGGTTACAATATGCTTTGTGACTCTCCAAGTGGTATGTAATATGCAGACTATGAAACTCTGTTCATGGAACCCGATCATTCTTTGGAAGAGTTTGAGGATATTGGATTCTATTATTATAGTAATCTGGATGATCTGACCTTAACTTGAGGAGGAGTAATGGGAATGAAAGGAAGAAAGAGATCTTGATGGCATGCTTTATTGACTAATATGAGATGAAAATGAGGAAAAGGAAAAAGTCAAAGAGGAAACATGTTGGTCCATGAAGTTGATGAGTTTAGCTCAGCACTTAATGAGCTTTAAGATGGGGGGGAAACAACCAAGGATAAATTGGGACTCTGATATATGAAAAGTATTCTAAGTTAGAGGCAAGTTTCAGAAGCACAGATGCCAAATACTATATAATGATAAAGAATAATCTCAAAGGAAGTAGAGCATGAATTAGCAACATTACAGAAGTAATAGCTATAGATTGTTTTCAGAAAAAAAAATGCAGGATAGAACAGAAGACTACTTGAAGAAAAGCTATGGCAACAAATAGTTGAAAGTAAGGATGTTTTGTTTGACTAGCATCATTGTCAGTGTTCAGACTGAGACATGAAAACCTAATAAACTCAGCATATTTATTCGCTATGGCAGTAAAGTGTGATGCTTCCTTCTGAAATCCTGGCATACTCGGGCTACTTGAGCAGTCGGTGATTTTTGACAAGCCAGGAATTCCTCACTGTTTTAGCTTTCTCTTTCCTCAGGCGGGTATTGCCTCATAATTCATTGTGAACACATCAAGATCACAATCCCAGGATCCCATTTCCTCTTCTCCACATTCTCAGACATCTAACTTTTTTCTACACCTTGTAAACCACCCTCCTAGAAGCAGAATTTGTTTCTTAGAACTGTGCTTGTCTGCACTTGCAGGCGTATCATGCAAAGTGTAGGAATTTATAGAATGGCTAAAAGGCTGAAAAGCGTCATCACCAGAAACAAAACCTTAAGAAAAAAAAAAGGAAACTGAGATTACATAAAAGGCAACACAATATGTCCTTTGTTGTATTATATCCTTTGCATAATTAGATCTATTTAATACCTGTATTTGTGGTTAGAAGGAAATGCATGTAGCAAAATATGTAGATGCATTTTCAAGGTCAGAATATGGAGTCTGGAAGAGAAATAAGGAACAGACGGTAAGCTCATAGGAAAATTAAGTCAGCCAGCTTTCCCCAGATGGTCACCTTTATACTGTTTTTTGTAGCTTGTGAATTAGGCACCTGTGTTTTCTTCAATTCACTCTCTGCCATGTGAATTCTTGCATTTGACATTTTAATGGCAAATAAAAACAATACATCCTGAACATTTTTAATAAGAAACATGAGTGTTTTATTCTTATTTTTAATTTGAATGAAATTAATGTTTTAGAATTTCTAAAATGCGTATGCAGGTATAGTGGTGAGCTCACATACAGGATTTCTTTTTGCATTTTTCTGGAGACTGGCCTGGGTAACCTTTAAGATCTTTTCCATTTTAACATATGTATAACATATATTTTCTATAAAGTGTTTTCTTTTTCTTTTCTTTCTTTCTTTTTTTTTTTTTTTTGCAGACAAGTCTCACTCTGTCAGCTAGGCTGGAGTGCAGTGATGCGATCTCGTATCACTGCAACCTCTGCCTCTGGGATACAAGGGATTCTCCTGCCTCAGCCTCCTGAGTAGCTGCGATTACAGGTGTGAGCCAACACACCCAGATAATGTTTGTATTTTTTGTAGACACAGGGTTTCACCATGTTGGCCAGGCTGGTCTCAAACACCCTACCTCAGGTGATCCGTCCGCCTCAGCCTTCCAAAGTGTTGGAATTACAGGCATGAGCCACCATGCCCAGCCTAGAGTGTATTTTTAAAAGGAGATCTATGATTAATGATAAGAATAGCCACACTGATTTTATATCTAATTCAGTTACAAATGTTTCTTGAATGTGATCATTAAATTAGGTATTATATATCCCCCCCACCAACTCCCATACATGAGAAGAACATAATGCCTTTTATATAACCAATGATTTTCAAGTAAACAATGTGTTTTTCTCAGTCACTGCTTTCAAGCTTCTTTGGCATTTGAATTTGCATTCCATTATGGAAATGTCAGATAAAGATAGTAAGGCTGCCCTGAATCGGTGCTTGATAAACCAGCATAATAATTTTCTGTTTCATTTGCATTGTGTATATGCATTAGTAAGTGTTGACACTGAGATGCACATAGAAGAGAAGGAATTCCTAAGACTTATTAATTTTTTTATCTGTTAATAAATGTAACAGAAAAACAAATACGTTTAAAGCATTAATAAAATGTGATGAAGTACTTACACCTGAGTTAAGGTATTCAATGTATGTATTATTAAAGATAAGATAAAAATACTCACTAAATTATGACAGGAATAGTTCATGTTAATACCACTTGAAAAACAGTGCCTTCCAAATAAACTTGTTTATGTATGAGTAATTTGTCTTGCATTTAAAAAAATGTGAATTAAGTACCGGGATCTTACTTATCTTGTTCAAAACATAAAACAAAGCTAAGCTTACTTAATCTTCTCTCAAATGCAACAAAACCAAGCTATTTACTATAAATCCAAAACCTTGTTGAGCAAGCCATTTCAAATTTATTGCATTTGCCTGTTTATTTTGAGTCAATTAGATCCTAATGACTCACCAACTAGAAAAGGTACAAGGATAATTTTCAGGAAATCTAGTGGTCTGTGATTAAATTTGTTTTCATTTGGCAAGGAAACATTATGTTATTTGATGAAATATTAAGGTGCTATATCTCTTTCCATATAATTAAATGTCTTGTTTATAAATTTTAAAATTAATCCCTTATGCTTAGAGTCTACAACCCAACCTCCAAGCTTGCATTTCCAAGCTAGGCCCAGTGGCGTGTACCTGTAGTCCCAGCTACCAGAAGCCTGAAGTGGAAGGATCTCTTTAGCCTGGGAGCTCACGTCCAGCGTGGGCAACATAGTGAGACCTCATCTTCTCCCTACCAAACAAAAAAAAAAATAGACAAACTTCCGTCTTGTTGAACCTCCTTAAAATCACATTTGAAATTTTTCTGACACATTTTCATGTATGTAAAGATTGAATTTTGATTATAGAGTCAGTGAACATGTGTACTGAATAGCATTGAGCAAGGCAAACTTTCCCCCAAATATTTCCTCCATCTTCTGGACAGGTGTTTTAACTCAACAAAGGAATAAATAGAATCTGTTTTTAAAAATTAATTTGTACTTAAAAATATTTTCACAGAGAATAATTCCTGCTTTGATGGTTTCATTGGTGAATTCTGCCAAGCATATAAGAAAGAAATACTATCAGTTCAACACAAACTTTTCCAGAAAATACTAGAAAGGGGTCACTTTTCTCATTTTAGTTGTACAAAATTACCCTAACAAATACCCAAACCAGACAAACACAATATAGGAAAATAAATCTATGATAAATATTTCTCATGGATATGATTGTACAAGTGGCTAACACAATTTTAACATCTCAAATTCAGCAGAAGATACACAAAAAGGATACACATACAAAAGATAATATATTCTGATCAAGTGGAGTTTATTCCCAGAAGGTAAGTATGGTTTAACATATTTTAAAATCAATCCAAATAATTTACCATAACAAAAATCATATCATCATCTCAATAGGTGTAGAAAAAGCATTTGAATAATTCCATATCTATTCATGATTTTAAAACACCTAGCAAAGTAAAAATGAAAATTCTCTCAACAAAGGTTTCTGCAAGAAACTTATAGTAGATGTCATACTTAATGGTAAAAGGCTGAATTCTTTACTCTTAAGATTGAGAACAAGGCAAAGATGTATGCCCTCATCACTTCTACTTAGTATTTTATGAGATGTCCTAGTCAGTACAATAAGGTAAACAAAAGAAATACGTAATATAGATTTGAATGGAAGGAGTAAACTGTCTTTATTCACCGACAATATGATTGTCTATGGAGAAAATCCTGTAGGATCTGCCAATAAAGCTACTAAAATTAATAGGTGACTTTAGTAATGGAAGAAAATATAAGGTTATTTAAAAATATCAGTTGTATTTCTGTATAATAGCAATAAACAATTGGAGACTAAATTTAAAAGGTAATATTTACAATATCATCAAAACAGGAAAGTACTGAGTCAGATTTAACGCAATATGTGCAAAAATTGTTTACTAAAAGTACAAAACATTGTTGAGAGAAATTAAAGACTTGAACAAATGAAATAATATACCATTGTTCAAGGGATTGGAAAACTGAATATTGTAGAGATGTCAATTTTTCCCAAATTATTATTAAGAGTAATGGCAAAAACTGCTATTACTTTCACAGTAACCTAATACATAGATGTAAGACAGTCTTAATTAAAATGCCAACAGGTGCTTTTTTGTTTTTTATTTTGTTTTGTTTTGTTTTGATAAAAATTGACATTAGGTGTAAAATTTACAAAAATGCAGATGACACAGAATAACAGAATTGAAAAGCAAGAACAAAGTTGGAAGGTGTTATGATAAAAATATTCGTGTTCACTCAAAATTCGTATGTTAAAATAATAACCTCCAAGGCCATAGTATTAGGAGGTGGGGCCTTTGGGGATGTGATTAAGTTATGAGGGTGGGGCCCTCAGGAATGGGATTAATGCCCTTATAAAAAAGGTCCCAGGTAGCTTCATTGCCCCTTCTGCCACGCAAGGACACAGTAAAAGGTGCCATCTGTGAGAAAGTGGACCCTCACCAGACACTGAATCTCCCGGCACCTTAATCTTTGACATCCCAGCCTCCAGAACTGAGAGAAATAATTTTACGATTTACAAATTACCCAGTCTATGGTATTTTTAATAGCAGCCTCAATGGACTAAGACAGAGAAGGTTCATACTACTTTTTCATTTCAAAAATTACTATTGAGATACAGTAATTAAGATATAGTGTGACTTTTGGTATAAATATTGATATATAGGATCAATGAAATATAATATAGTCCAGAAACAGGCCCACAAATATGTGCTTAATTGATATTCGACAACTGTACCAGGGAAACTCACTGGGGAAAGGCTAATTTTCTTCAATAATGGTACTATCGAAATTGGGTAACCAAATGCAAAAAAAAAAGGAACCTCAATCCTTTCCACTATAATCAAAAATTAACTCGAAATGGGCCAAAAATGTAAATGTAAGACCTACACCAATATTATTTTAAAATAGAGAGTATAAGAGAGAATCTTTGAGGCCTTGAGTTAGTCCAAAACTCCCTAGGTTAAATATAAAAAGCATGTATCATAATAGAAAAGGATGATAAATTAAAAAGTATTAGTCTTCAAAAGATAACATTAAGAAAGTTAAAAGACAAGCAGAAGATTAGGAGAAAATATTTGCAAAACATTTCTGATAAAGGATTTGTATTCAAAATATACAAATAACTCTTAAAACTCAACAATAAAATAAAATAACCTATTTTTAAAAAAAAAAAAATGAAAGATTTGTATAGATACTTCACTAAGGAAGATACACAGGTGGCAAATAAGCATATGAAAAGATAGTCAACATCATTAGTATTTAGAGAAAAAAAGCAAATTGAAACCACAGAGATAATTCTATTAGAATGTTGTTTTTAAAAATATCACCTTTTGTGTATGAGCTTTAAAAAGGTAAACTTTTTTCTCTATCATTATTGTCTCAACTACAGAAAAGTATAGAAATAGATCTTCTTGCCTCAGTAAGCTCTCTTATTAGTCTAAATACCTTAAGTCACCTCTCTCCAATAATTATTTTTTACTTGATAATAAGTTTTCATAGATGTGTATAGATATTTAACTCTGATAAAACATACTTCCCATATCATTAGATATGTTAAAATATAGCATTTATTTAGGTCATTTTCATGACTCTTTCCCCTGGGTCAAATTTTATTACAACTGTTATTACTTATACATATGAATTTCGTAGCCATTTAACATCGATATAGTAGATATGTGAGTATTGATTTAGAAAATGTTAGAATCATTCTTATGATTGGTACACGTTTGTGTATATAGCAATCTATTTTTAATACTAAATCTAAATCTATATTTCTTAAATCTTAACTAAACTTAAATCTATATTTAAGACTAATTGACAAAAGCAAGTCTGGAAATTTTTAATTAAATATTGAGTAGTACAGTGGGAAAAGATCTGTCCTGGGATTCAGAGTATCTTTGTCCTGGTTTTAACTTCATCACTGATATCTCAGGCTAAGTACTTAGAAATGCTCAACTTTTAGATCATGGGCAATTACTTTATCTTACTTGATTTTGGTTTGCTCACCTATAAATTTATGAGTACTGATTTGATTATCACTGGAGGAGCTTCAATTTGAATTGTCTATTCTATACAGATTGATTAATTTCAGGCACATAGAAGCATTAAAATTTGGCTGTATGTCTAGGACACTTTTAAAGAATTATTTTTCTTTTACCTTCTTATATTTATTACTAGTTTACCTTGAAACAGGGATCCTCTTTATTTCTTCCTACTCTTTAAGCATTTTCATTTTCCATTCTCCTCTAAAAAGCCAGGTTGGTGTAATACTATATTGAATCCACAATTGCCCTCTATCACTTTTTTTCATAGCCTTTTTTGTTGTTGTTCTATTAATTTAATAGCACTATTGATAAACAAACCATCCTTTTAGGCAGAACATTTATTCTTTAGAGCCAGAAAAGATAAACTCATCCAAACACTCATTTTATAGATAAAGATGCTGAAGCTGAGATTAATTAAACAAATTTCAAAAATTTCAGTTACAGTTTTAGGACTAGAAACAAGGACTGTTGACTTACAAGTCCATTGTTTTTTCCATAATGTTATAATGCATTTTCCAAGTAAGTGAATGACAATGAATCAAGATAGTGGGTTAAGCACATATGTCCTCATTGCCTCCCATTCCAAACATCATAGCTGCCAAAAAGATATAAAGCAAATAGTAAATGTTAAAAGGCACTGGAGATAAAAAAGATTTTAATGAACACAAAACATTTTGAAGAATTTCTGAAATATAGCACACAATAAAATCAGACTGATGAGTGAAAATAATGGTAATAATCACCCACAGTAAAATTTATTAAGCATTTACTGTGTGCCAGGCACAATGCTAAGTATTTTCATGTATTCTCTTATTTAATCCTCAATACACACACACACACACACACACACACACAGCACACACTCTGAGGTATGTTCTATTATGATCATTGTTTCACTGAAAATAAAACTTAGGTTAGGTTAATTGTCTGAAAAGACACAATTTGCAAATACTGAATTGAGATTGGAACCAGGAAGTCTGAGCTTTGAGATGCCTTCCTAATTATCCGTCCTGAAAAGTTAGCTTCCCCACCTTTCTAGTTCCTAGCTCCTTTCTTTTTTGTTTTGTTTTGTTTTTTCCAATTTTCATTTCAGGTTCAACGGATACATACATAGGTTTGTTACATGGCTACATTGTGTGTCGTTGGGGTTTCGTTTACAGATAATTTTGTCACCCATGTAATCAGCATAGTACCCTATAGGTGGTTTTCCAATTGTCACCTCCTCCCACCCTGCACCCTCAGGAAGGCCTTGGTGTCTACTGTTCCCTTCTCTGTGTCTGGTTCTTAGAAAAAGGAACCCAAAAACATGAACCTGAGAAAGCAAGTGCAAGGCAACCCCCTCCAACCCCTCATGAAAGCAAGAAAAACCATAAACTCAAAGACAACAGGTGAAAGAGAGTCCTGGATCAAACACTTGGTAACTGAATTGGAATCACTAGGTGGATCCACTCTGTCTTCTCTCACTTCTCTACACTGAGAAACAGCAGCACTTGTTGCTAGTTAAAGCCCCAGCTTTTTCTCTGAAGTATGACATGCAAATAGTAGAGTGAGAGCTGAGATAGGAAAAGAGGCATAGCAATATCCTCAGACACTTTTCAAAGGCCCGGAGTGACTGGGCTGCCACACAAGTGACAAACCATCTCTTCATTTTTCCTTGCAGAACACTCCATTCTTTAGCCACCTGCACACCTAGTCCTAGAAATAGGCTCTTATTATTAGAAACTGTGTATACTGACAAGAGTGAAAATACCAATTTTATTATGGAGGTATACAATTTAATCTAAATCTTTAAGTACAAATATTAAATAAAAAAATACTAGCTCTTTGAGGACTTCCATCTTTATGAAAGAACTTATCTAAAATAAATTATCCCCAAGAATGTAAAATGAATGGAATGATTTGATTATATGCTTTAGAAAATAAATACCAGAGACAACCAAGAAAATAATAAGCTGCTATGAAAAAGAGACAATCATAAAAAGAAAGTTTGAAAATAAAGAAATAGAAAATGAAATACTAGGAAAAAGTTAACACAAAAATACAGCAATATAATATTAAAATATCAGTCAAAATATAATTCGAGCCAAAATTAAATGTGAAAGAGTGATATTTAACTTAGAGAAATGTTACCAAGATGCCATTAGCATCCTAAACCTAGAGCCAACTGTGTACCTATCCCCATAGCTTTGAAATATATGTGTATGAGGCAAAAACTGTTAGTGGGAAAAATTAGCAATTCAACCAATTTCTCAAAGATTGCCAGCTCAAGGAGATAAAATAAAATAAGGCTATTTGAGACTTCAATAAATCATTTAACAAGCTTTAGCATACATATTATATATGTTTGTATCTGTATTATCTATTATTTTTAAACATCTGTGGACGATTTACCATATGGAACTCCAAAAATGCTATTAAAATCCAAAATGAGAAATAACACTGGTAATTTTCTCTGACCAATATATAACAAAATTAAAATACAAAGTGCAAAAGTATAATCTTCTTAAAACCATATCCTTTGGGAGGCTGAGACAGGAGAATTGTTTGAACGCAGGAGGCAGAGGTTGCATGAGCTGAGATCCAGCCACTGTATTCCAGCCTGGGTGACAGAGCCACATTCCATCTCAAAAAAAAAAAAAATCCTTGGAAATTTTAAAATTATAAATAACATTTACTTTAAAGAAGATATCAAAATTAAATGGTAGAAAGAAATGATCTCCTCTATATGAAAAGAAGCAATATGTCACTAGATTGGAATTCTGAAGAAATGTATGATCATTAAAACACACACACACTCATACACACACACTCTCTCAGCTAGTCAAACTATAAAGAAAAAATACAGATAAAAGCAAGTAATAATAAGTAAATGATCATGAACCAAAAGATGTTTCAAAAAACTAATTGCTGAATCTTTGAAAAAAAAGTGAATAAAAATTTCCACACCTGATCTCATGTACACAAGCTTTGTTTTATGCACAAAATTATTTAAAATGTTGCATAAAATTACCTTCAGCTACATATATAGGTATATACAAAGTATAAAAAGTTTCATGATTAAAATTGGGTCCCACTCCCAAGACATCTCATTATGTATATGTAAATATTCCAAAATCAAAAATATCCAAAATCTGAAACACTTCTAGTCACAAGAATTTTGGATTAGGGATATTCAACCTGTATTCAATTGTGTATGTATACCACATTTTTGTGTATTATTCAGTCTTGAAAAATAAGGAAATCCTGTCACCTGCAACAACATGATGGATCTGAAAGACATGATGTTAAGGGAAATAAGCCAGACACAGGAAAACAAATACTGCATGATCTCACTTACGTGTAGAATAAAACAAATTCATCTCATAGTAACAGGGACTATCATGGTAGTTACTAGGAGATGGGGGCTAGGGAGATTTTGGTCAAAGGATACAAAATTTCAGATAGAAAAAATAAGTTTAAGAAATTTATCGTTAAACATGGTGACTTTAGTTAGTAACATTGTATTGTGTTCTTGAAAATCACTAGGAGAGTAGATTTTAAGTGCTCTCAACACAAAAACATGACTAGTATGTAAGGTGATACATATGTTGATTGGCTTAGTTTGGCCATTCCATAGTATGTGCATGTTTCATAACATCACGTTGTATACAATGTTTGTGGAATTTTTATTTGTTGATTAAAAATAAGTAAATTTTACAAATATATACTTACTCTTATTTAAGTTAAAATTATTAATTTAGTTATATTATTTTCAGTTATTTTCATAAGTTTTCATTTTAATTTTAAAATAAAAAGCTTAGTGATGGTCTTGCCCACATAGGAAAAAGTGTAAAAGATTGTTATAAACATAGAAAAATATCTAAAGTCTAGGACTAGGATTTATACTTACTCTATAAAATCCCAAAATGCTCAAAATCACTAATTGTCAGATAAATACATATTAAAGCCACAGTAAGATATATCATACATCAGTCAGAATAGCTATTATTAAAAAGTCAATAAACATAGCAGGTGTTGATGAGGCTGCAGAGAAAACAGTTTATACACTGTCAATGGGACTGTAACTTATTACAGCTTCTATGGAAAACAGTATAGCGATTCCTCAAACAACCGAAAATAGAACTACTATTTGGTCCAGCAATCCCACTACTGGTTATCGACAAAAAGGAAAAAAAAAATCTTTATAAAAAGAAGATACCTGCAATCGTGTGTTGATCACACAATAGCAAAGATCAACCTAAGTGGCAATCAATGAATAATTGCGTAAATATAATGGGGTGTATATACACCATGCAATACTATTCAGTCATAAAAAATAATGAAATCATGTCTTTTGCAGCAACGTGGATGGAACTGGAGGCCATTAAGTGAAACAACTAAGAAACGAAGTCAATACCACATGTTCTCACTTATAAGTGGGAGTTAAAATAATGTGTACCCATGGACATAGAGTGTGGAATAATAGACATTGGAGACTTGAAAGGATAGGGAGGTGGGTGATGAAAAATTACTTAATGGGTACAACATACATTAATCAGACAATAATAGCTACACTAAAACCCCAGATATCACCACTATTCAATATATCCATGTAATAAAATTGCACTTGTACCCCTTACATTTAATTTTTTATCTCTCAGTTGTTATTTTATTATTATAAAGTACTCCACTCGGTTTTTAATATTTTAATGTTTTGATAATGTTTAAATATTAAAGCAGAACGTTTCTTTGATGCCTAGTCTGTTTGTCATAGATAACTTTTGTTATTTTGAGGTATGTTTCTTCAACATCTAGTCAACAAACATTGAAGAAACAAACGTACCTCAGAATAATAAAAGCTATTTATGACAAACCCACAAACAACATCATACTGAATGGGTAAGAGGTCAAACCATTCTTGAGAACTGGAACAAGATAAAAACACCCACTCTCGCTCCTCCTCCTCAACACAGTACTGGAAGTAGCCAGAGCAATCAGGGAAAAGAAAGAAATAAAAGGGATCCAAATAGCAAAAGAAGAAGTCAGACTATATATCTTCACTGACAATATGATTCTATACCTAGAAAATCCTAAAGATTCTGCCAAAAGTCTCCTAGAACTCATAAATGACTTAAGTAGAGTTTCAGGGTACAAAATCAGTGTACAAAAACCAGTAGCCTTTCTATACACCAACAACGTCCAGATCGAGAGTGAAATCAAAAATACAATCTCACTTACTATAGCCACACACAAAAAATGAAATACCTAGGAATACAGCTAACCAAGGAAGCAAAAGATTTCAATAAGGAGAACTACAAACCACTGCTGAAAGAAATCAGAGATGACACTAATAAATGGAAAAACATTCCATACTTGTAGATTGGAAGAATCAATATCATAAAAATAGCCATAGTGTCCAAAGCAATTAACGCATTCATTTCTATTTGTCTGAAATTACTAATGACATTCTTCACAGAATTAGAAAAAAAACTATTCTAAACTTCAAATGGAACCAAAAAAGAGCCCAAATAGCCAAAGCAATCCTAAGCAAAAAGAACAAAGCTGGAGGCATCACACTACCTGACTTTGAACTATACCATAACGTCACATTAACCAAAACATTTTGGTACTGGTACAAAAAAAAGAAAAAAATAATAATGACACATAGATCAATGGAACAGAATAGAAAACTCAGAAGTAAAGCCACACACCTACAATCATCTGATCTTCAAAAAGCCTGACAAAAACAAGCATTGGGAGAAAGACACTCTCTTCAATAAATGTTCTTGGGTATAACTGGGTAGCCATATGCAGAAGATTGAAGCTGGACCCCTGCCTTTCACTATATACAAAAATTAACTATAAATAATCTCTTATACTGCCCTGTAGTAATAATGTTCCCGACAAAATAGATGTACTATTCACCATAACAACTTCTGCAAACATCAAGCTTTACTTTGCCCTCTAATTACCCCTTAAAGATGTAGATAGCACCACACTGACCTCATCATACAACTCTCAAAGTAATGAAGAAAATGGATGACAGTATGATATAGCAGTGATAAGATAAAAGAGGAAACATTATTAAGGAGCTTTACAGCAGAATTATATATCAAAGTGTCAGTTTAGATAAAAATATTCATCCATTTGCTAGTATAGGATGTATTTGAGGACAGGAAAAGTTAAATTTGCAGTTTCTTTATAACAAACGCTCCGAAAACACCCAGAAAACTTGATGGGGTGTCTTTTCAGCAATTTCCTGATAGGTTTTCTCTTCCAATTCCCTGAATGCTATAAAAGGGAACTGGGATTTACTGATAATAATTACAGGGAAAAATCTCTCAATTTTTACAATGCGCACAGATGGAACACTACCAATATAAAAGGTAGTTTGTTTTTTATGTACTAAGCTAGGAAAATGTTACAACTGGTATATTTTTGTGCCTTGCATTTTGACATGCCAGCAATAATGATTTAACTCTTATTGAGAGATCATTAGACAGATAAGAAATTATGGAAGTAAAGGTAAAATACATATACTTCAAATTAAGTTAAACTTGAAGCTCTGTGAAAGGTGTTCTGTTTTTTCACCTAGCTGCATCTGAAATCAATTGAGGTCATAGATGGAATGTAAATAAGGAACAGTGTGGATGGACAGGATGGGAAGCCAGCAGTGCACTGTTGAGTTTTATCATGTTGCTAATCTGTTACATAGCGGTTTTATTTTATTCCTACAGCTGCACTTCTACTGTACTTAATTAGGTAGTGCATAAGTGCTCATCATATTCATTTTCTAAAAAAAGTTGTCTGCATGTAAACTGTTGTAGTTTGGATAAGGTACTTTAAAATATCTTCCCCAGAGAGCTTAAAAAAATGACTTCCCTAAAAATTTTCATGAGTGCTAATAAAATGAATTCCAACCTATTTTCAAGTCATACCCTTCTGTTCTTTTCTGCTTCACTTATACAACTATATTTAATCATTATAAAAAGATGGAGTCCAGTTCCTTAAATCCTCATCTTCTTAGAATTCATATTTGTAAGGATTCTGAATGTTTTCAAATAGAGTTTGACATGGCATCATTGTTAACTAGTGAATACAAATACTTATATAAATAGAATATGAAAATTTGATTTAATACAATCAATTCTATTCAACAAACCGTCTTGCCTGACATAACACATACTCTAAAATCAACTACACAATCGGCCATAAAAGAATCCTCAGCAAATTCAAAAAAACCAACATCATATCAACCACACTCTCAGACCACAGAACAATAAAAATAGAAATCAATATTAAGAAAATTGTTCAAAACCATACAATTACATGGAAATTAACCTACTCCTGAATGACTTTTGGATAAACAATGAAATTAAGGCAGAAATCAAGAAATTATTTGAAACTGATGAGAACAAAGATATAACATACCATAAGGACACAGCTAAAGCAGTGTTAAGGGGCAATTTTATAGTGCTAAATGCCCACATCAAAAAGTTAGAAAGATCTCAAATTAACAGCCTAACATCACACCTAGAGTAACTAGAGAAACCAGAACAAACCAACCCCAAAGCTAGCAGAAGACAAAGTAACCAAAATCAGAGATGAACTGAAGGAAATTCAGACATGAAAAACCAGACAAAAGATCAACAAATTCAGGAGCTTGTTTTTTGAAAGAATGAGATAGATAGCGTGCTACCTAGACCAATAAATAAAAAAAGAAGATCCAAGTAAGCACAATTAGAAATGACAAAGGGGATGTTACCACCATCTCCACAGGCATACAAAAACCCCTCAGAGAGTACTATGAACACCTCTATGCACAAAAACTAGAAAACCTAGAGGAAATGGATAAATTCCTAGAAATATACAACCTCCCAAGATTGAGCCTGGAAGAAATTGAATCCTGAACAGGCCAACAGGAAGTTCTGAAATTGAATCAGTAATACACAGCATACCAACCAGAAAAAGCCCAAGATCAGACGGATTCATGACCAAATTTGCCCAGATATATAAAGAACTGGTATCATTCCTACTGAAACTATTCCAAAAAAATTGAAAAGGAGGGACTCCTCCCTAACTCATTCTATGACGCCAGCATCATCTGATACCAAAACCTGGCAGAAAGACAACAACAAAAAAGAAAACTTCAAGCCAACACCCTTGATACACATAGATGCAGAAATCCTCAACAAAATGTAAACAAACTAAGTCCAGCATCACATCAAAAAGCTAATCCATCACAATCAAAAAGGCTTTATCCTGGGGATGCAACATTGGCTCAAATGTACACAAATCAATAATTGTGATTCACCACATAAACAGAACTAAAAACAAAAACCATATGATAATCTCAATAGATGTAGACAAGGCTTTTTATAAAATTAAACATCACTTCATGTTAGAAAAAAACCTCCAACAAACTGGGCATTGAGGAAACATACTTCAAAATAATAAGAGCCATCTATGAAAAACCCACATCCAACATCATACTGAATGGGCAAAAGCTGGAAGCACTCCCCTTGAAAATGAGAAAAAGACAAGGATGCCTTATCACCACTCCTACTCAACATAGTACTGGATTAGCCAGAGAAATGAGGAAAGAGAAAGAAAGAAAAGGCATCCAAATTAGGAACAGAGGAAGTCAAACTATCCCTGTTTACAGACTATATAGTTCCATACCTAGAAAACCCCATAGTCTGTGTGCAAAAGCTCTTTGATCTGATAAACAACTTCAGCGAAGTTTCAGGATACAAAATCAATGCACAAAAATCAGTGGCATTTCCATACACCAACAACATTCAAGTTGAGAGCCAAATCAAGAATGCAATCTCATTCACAACTGCCACAAAAAGAATAAAATACCTAGGAATACAGCTAACTACGGAGGCAAAAAGATCTTAACAATCAGGATAACAAAACACTTCTCAAAGAAATCAGAGATGACACAAACAAATGGAAAAAACATTCTCTGCTCATGGATAGGAAGAATTAATATTATTAAAATGGACATACTGCCCAAAGCCATTTACAGATTCAGTACTATTCTTATCAAACTACAATTCTTGAAATAATTACAAAGAAAAACTATTTTAAAATTCACATGGAACCACAAAAGAGCCCAAATAGCCACGGCAATACTAAGCAAAGCAAAAAACAAAAAAGCCACAAAGCTGGAGGCATCACAGTACCTAACTTCAAACTACACTATAAGGCTATAGAAACCAAAACAGCGTGATACTGGTACAAAGACAGACACAGAGACCAATGGAACAGAACAGAGAGCCCAGAAATAATGTTGCACACCAACAACCATCTGATCTTCAACAAAGTTGACAAAAACAAGCAATGGAGAAAGGGCTTTCTATTCAATAAATGGTGCTGTTATAACTGGCTAGCCATAATGCAGAAGATTGCAACTGGACCCCTTCCTTACACCACATACAAAAATCAACTCAAGATGGACTAAAGACTTAGATACAAAACTTAAAATTAAAAAAAAAAAAACCCTGAAAGATAATCTAGGAAATAAAAATGAAAGCTGAAACAGAAAGGAAGGTAAAAGACAGATTTAGCAAAGACTTCATAATAAAGATATCAAAAGCAATTGCAACAAAACCAAAACCTAACAAATGGGACCTAATTAACTTAAAAAAACTTCAGCACAGCCAAAGAAACTACCAACACAGTAAACAAACAACTTACAGAATCAGAGAAAATACTTGCAATATTTTGGTTTTGCAAATAATAAATCAGTATTTAATATTTGATTTAATGCAATCAATTCTATTCAAGAAACAATTTTATTTATTTATTTATTTATTTTATTTTTTTGAGACAGTCTTACTCTGTTGCCCAGGCTGGAGTGCAGTGGCATGATCTTGGCTCACTGCAACCTCCGCCTCCCAGGTTCAGGCGATTCTTCCTCCTCAGTCTCCCGAGTAGCTGGAATTACAGGCGCCCGCCACCACGCCGGCTATTTTTTGTATTTTTAGTAGAGATGGGGTTTTGTCGTGTTGGCCAGGCTGGTCTCAAACTCCTGGGCTCAAGTGATTCACCCACCTCAGCCTCTCAAAGTGCTGGGGTTACAGGATTACGCATCCAGCCCCAACAAACAATTTTTAGGTGTCTGCCACGGTCACGATTCTATACTGGACACCAAAATTGGTAGGAAACAGGTGTTCTAGGATTTCGCTAACGAGGGCAGGCAGTAGATTGTTCAACTTCTTTCAGACATGCAAAAACAGATTACATTTTTGGAAACAAGAAAATATGAAATAAGCTAATTTAACTGGGATTAGGAATAAAGCTATAGTTGGCTGTAAGGATATAAAAAATATGTACAAAATTAAATACGAAAGTGAGGTAAAAATACAGAAAAAAGGAAAGACATCAAATATAATAAAGAGGAAAAAAATGAAAGCTGAAACAGAAAGGAAGGTAAAACTTTTGACTTCATGATGTCTCGGGTAGTGGTAGGCAAATCAAACTTCAGTTTTAGCTGCTTAGGAAAGAAAATAAGAATTTAAAAAAAAATAAAAAAGGAAAGAAGAAAAAGAACAAAATGCTAAATATAGTTCCTAGGAAAACTGGGAATGCATTATTGACTTTAACCACATAACAGCAATTGTTTAACAAAGAAGGCTGTATCTTAAGCTTTGTGTATCTAAAGATATGTTTATTGTGTAGGTAATCAATTTCTTTTTTTTTTTATTTTAAGATTATTTTTTTAAAAATTTATTTATTATTATTATACTTTAAGTTCTAGGGTACATGTGCATAATGTGCAAGTTTGTTACATATGTATACTTGTGCCATGTTGGTGTGCTGCACCCATCAACTCGTCAGCACCCATCAACTCCTCATTTACATCAGGTATAACTCCCAGTGCAATCCCTCCCCCCTCCCCCCTCCCCATGATAGGCCCCGGTGTGTGATGTTCCCCTTCCCGAGTCCAAGTGATCTCATTGTTCAGTTCCCACCTATGAGTGAGAACATGCGGTGTTTGGTTTTCTGTTCTTGTGATAGTTTGCTAAGAATGATGGTTTCCAGCTGCATCCATGTCCCTACAAAGGACACAAACTCATCCTTTTTTATGGCTGCATAGGATTCCATGGTGTATATGTGCCACATTTTCTTAATCCAATCTGTCACTGATGGACATTTGGGTTGATTCCAAGTCTTTGCTATTGTGAATAGTGCCGCAATAAACATATGTGTGCGTGTGTCTTTATAGCAGCATGATTTATAATCCTTTGGGTATATCCCCAGTAATGGGATGGCTGGGTCATATGGTACATCTAGTTCTAGATCCTTGAGGAATCACCATACTGTTTTCCATAATGGTTGAACTAGTTTACAATCCCACCAACAGTGTAAAAGTGTTCCTATTTCTCCACATCCTCTCCAGCACCTGTTGTTTCCTGACTTTTTAATGATCGCCATTCTAACTGGTGTGAGATGGTATCTCATTGTGGTTTTGATTTGCATTTCTCTGATGGCCAGTGATGATGAGCATTTTTTCATGTGTCTGTTGGCTGTATGAATGTCTTCTTTTGAGAAATGTCTGTTCATATCCTTTGCCCACTTTTTGATGGGGTTGTTTGTTTTTTTCTTGTAAATGTGTTTGAGTTCTTTGTAGGTTCTGGATATTAGCCCTTTGTCAGATGAGTAGATTGCAAAAATTTTCTCCCATTCTGTAGGTTGCCTGTTCACTCTGATGGTAGTTTCTTTTGCTGTGCAGAAGCTCTTTAGTTTAATGAGATCCCATTTGTCAATTTTGGCTTTTGCTGCCGTTGCTTTTGGTGTTTTAGACATGAAGTCTTTGCCCATGCCTATGTCCTGAATGGTACTACCTAGGTTTTCCTCTAGGATTTTTATGGTATTAGGTCTAACATTTAAGTCTTTAATCCATCTTGAATTAATTTTCGTATAAGGAGTAAGGAAAGGATCCAGTTTCAGCTTTCTACTTACGGCTAGCCAATTTTCCCAGCACCATTTATTAAATAGGGAATCCTTTCCCCATTTCTTGTTTCTCTCAGGTTTGTCAAAGATCAGATGGCTGTAGATGTGTGGTATTATTTCTGAGGACTCTGTTCTGTTCCATTGGTCTATATCTCTGTTTTGGTACCAGTACCATGCTGTTTTGGTTACTGTAGCCTTGTAGTATAGTTTGAAGTCAGGTAGCGTGATGCCTCCAGCTTTGTTCTTTTGACTTAGGATTGTCTTGGAGATGCGGGCTCTTTTTTGGTTCCATATGAACTTTAAAGCAGTTTTTTCCAATTCTGTGAAGAAACTCATTGGTAGCTTGATGGGGATGGCATTGAATCTATAAATTACCTTGGGCAGTATGGCCATTTTCACAATATTGATTCTTCCTATCCATGAGCATGGTATGTTCTTCCATTTGTTTGTGTCCTCTTTTATTTCACTGAGCAGTGGTTTGTAGTTCTCCTTGAAGAGGTCCTTTACATCCCTTGTAAGTTGGATTCCTAGGTATTTGATTCTCTTTGAAGCAATTGTGAATGGAAGTTCATTCATGATTTGGCTTTGTGTTTGTCTGTTACTGGTGTATAAGAATGCTTGTGATTTTTGCACATTAATTTTGTATCCTGAGACTTTGCTGATTTCAAATGAAGTAAGTACCTCCAGAGAATCTCTTAAGAACTATAGTTTTTCATTTTGTATCATATATTGTTCCCTTCATTGCAGTAGGTCTGAGAAACACTTTGAGCAGTCAATACCAGGATTTTGTCATTATATAAATTCATGACTCTAGTATTGTCAGACATTTTTTGTGATCCACTTCAGTGTTGTCCCAAATCCCATGATCATTTAGTTTTTGATAACAAATATAAAGTTGGGTATTTTCAACAAAATCCTGAGTCAGTTTTTAAAATTTAAACACATTTAACTTGAACCAGTTTTTCCTTGGCTTTGCCAATTAGTCTGCATTTGAGGAACATGGCAAGTTGTTGGCAGATTAAAGTAGAGATGAGGCTCAGATGAGTAGGACGCATCGATTGTCATGTCTCATTAGTAAATTCTAAATTGACAGTTTCCTTTCATATCACAGTGACAGAAGTACAAAGCATTATTTACCATTTATTTTATGTTGGTACACATGCACTGTTGTATTAGATTTTTCAACTGAGCATTATTTGGTAAAATGTTTAGGCACCTCAAAAAGCTAGTAATAAGTCAGTATTTCATGAGTGTTTTCAAAAATACACTCTTAATGGGGACTTCTGCAATACCGTGCAGGAAATACTGACCTATGGCTAGATATAGTTGTTTATAGCTGTTCTACCTAAACTTTCGTTCCTCAAGTATACATTTTTAAAAGGAGGACATGTAGGCCAGGCACGGTGGCTCAAGCCTGTAATCCCAGCACTTTGGGAGGCCGAGACGGGAGGATCACGAGGTCAGGAGATCGAGAACATCCTGGCTAACATGGTGAAACCCCGTCTCTACTAAAAAATGCCAAAAAAAAAACCACTAGCCGGGCGTGGTGGCGGGCGCCTGTAGTCCCAGCTACTCGGGAGGCTGAGGCAGGAGAATGGCGTGAACCCGGGAGGCGGAGCTTGCAGTGAGCTGAGATCCGACCACTGCACTCCAGCCTGGGCGACAGAGCAAGACTCCGTCTCAAAAAAAAAAAAAAAAAAAAAAAAAAAAGGAGGACATGTAGTACCTTATGAAAGGAAATTTGAGTTGCAAAATTTATTTCCTGAAATTTTACATTTCTTCTTCTAACATTGCCACTAACAGAACAGGAAGTGAGGACTCACAGGAGTAAAGGTTTAGGAAAAGACACAGATCTCATAAATGTGTCATATGGGAGGCACAATATATCAAAATCTCATACTTATATTTTCATTTAGACCTCATAATAACTGTATAAAGCTGATATTACCACCTTTTATAGTTTCCACGTCTCTCCGACTTTCAGGTCTTTACTCACATTCTCCACCCACTTGGTGCAGTGATGAAACATTTTACATAATCCCTTATTGACCCAAATTTAGGGATCACATATGGAAAGGAAGAGAATAATGGGAGAAAATGCCACCCTCTTATTGTTTTCTTTAAAAATAATTTTGTCTTCAGGATTCTTCTACCTCGTTATTCTGGGTACCTATTAAATTTATTGACACTGTTTGCTTATAGATAAGGCAATAGCCACAACTAATTATGAAGCACTGCTAAGACACATGACTCTATTCACTAATACATCATTTTTCTGCCTAACATTCATTCTGTGGACACCGTCATCATATAGCTGTGCACGACGTTACACTACCGATTCTTCTTCCACCCAACTGTGCTTTAAAACTGTCCATGTGTCATCATTCCCACTGCCACCATTCTAGTGTAAGCTTCCACCATCTTTTGCCAAGGCCACTATAATAGCCTATTTTGTAACTAGTTTCCTATGTACACCATTGGTCCATGATTATTAGTATTCCAAACAATGTTCATAGGGATGCTTATACAATGTGAATCACTCACATCATTCTTCTGCTGAATACTTTCCAGTGGCTTTGTCTGGCAATTCTACAGAAATCTAATCCTCTAATAAAGTCTTTGTCCAAAATCTGACTCCCATTTACTTGTCAAACTTTGTCTCCTCTCCCGCAGTGTGCTGGCGTTGGTGTTTTCTGGCTTGTGAGAGCTGAATATTCAAGAGTTTTTCAAGCCACTGATATCATATTGGTAACTTGAAACTGTCTGTGGTAGGAATATGTACACCACAGATATCAGTAACTGCTGCAAATCAGGACCCTTTTTCGGTCTTTGTTGATTCATTTTGGAGAGCTAGTGTTATTTATTTACCAGCACATCACTGTTACTATTGCTTGTTGCCTTGATTACAGTGTTCCACTGACACTGGTTTTGTCTGACCTTCCACATGCAGGCTTACTCCCTCACTTTAGCATCTCTGCCCTTTCTGTTCTCCTGTCTGGATGCTCCTCCCTTGGATCTTTACATGGCTGACATTTCCAGTCTCAATCCAAAGGTCATTTCCCAGAGGGGCTTCCATGACGATCTTAATCAAAAGACCGCTGTAGGTTACTCCAGTGTCTCTACAGCATCAATCTTATCCCTGAAACCTAGTAAAGTACCTTTAAAGTCACCTGCTTCCCTGGCAGCTAGATTGTGTTTGGTTGAAAACCAAACAGTGAAGCATATATTTTTTCTCACAGACAAGAATCATGGGGTTGGACAGTTCAGGGCTAGTACAACAGCTCAGTGAGGACATTAGGCCTGTGTCCTTTCCTTCTTCCTACTCCACCATCCTTAGCACTTGGCAGTTATCTTCGTGATCACACAATGGGAGTTTTACCTCCAAGGCACTTCAAGGCATTATAACTGTAAAAAGAAAGGGGAAAGAGGAAGGTCGCAAAGACGAAAATGTTGAAGGCTTGTGCCAGCAGTTTGTCCGTTTCAAAGGCCTTCCTGGAAGCCATACCCAGTGACTTTACACTTAAAACAACTTGGCAAAATTGCAGTAGAGTCTGGAAAAAGAAGTGCATTCTCTTTTCAGTTTCTGTAGTTAAAGATGGCAAGGGATTCGAGGGTTGTGGATAGCTTTGGGATAGATACTTCATATTGTTAGCTTGAGTGCTCAACACATTTTGTGGAATTAGTGAACAGTAACTTTAAATGACCCAGCTGCATCATTATCCACGTTCCAGCTTTGGATGCTTCATAAGTCAAATTCCACAGTCTAAATGTCAATGGGGTTAATGAAAACTCATCATTAAAGAATGAAAAGATAATTGAACTCCTCTAGATCATTGTAAGCTCATCCCTTTTAAATTCTAATATTTTTAAGTTCCAATATTTTGTTCTTGTTTTTGTTTTGTTTATAATGTTCCAGCTATTTTGAAGGAAGTCTTTTGACAATGTGGAACTTTACTATCAGGCAATTCATGATGATGTGATCATCTTTCAATGATCCACTGTTATCACTATAAACACATTGGTAATACTGTAATGTAATATGAGGCTTTTAGCAGTGTTATAACTGTTTACCCAAGCTCACAATGGTCCATGTTGCTGTATCTAAAAAATTAACTTGCCATATCTTTATTGTTTTATTTTGAATCCCTTTTCTGTGGCAGGGTAGAGGAATAAACAAGAGCGCAGGCACTGGAGTCAAACACAGCTGGTTTTGGATTCTGGCCTCTCCATTGTTAGCTGTATAGCTTTGGGCCAGATGATTCATCTTTCTGAGCCTTAGTTGTTTTTATCTTTCTTTAACTGTGCAGTATAAATAAGAGTAATCTCTTGATATAATAGTAAGGATTTTACATGGTGATCTAAGTAAGACAAGTAAGCACTGAATAAATGATGGCCATTAACTCACTTTGTTCTGGACCATGTATTAAACTCAGTGACTGTAGAGTGCATTTGTGAACCACTTCCTGCGTCAGAATCATCTAAGATGAGTACTAAAAGAACAGATTTTAAGGCCCCACTTCTGCCTCTCTTTTTTTACGTCTCAGTTTTTAATATTCGCTTATATGTAGTTTTGCTTTCTGCGGTTTCACTTTCCAAAATTTCAGTTACCCTCAGTCAATTGCAATCCAAAATTATTAAATTGAAAATTCTAGAAATAAGCAATGCATAAATTTTAAATTGTACACCATTCTAATCTGGCACCATCACAGTCCATTCTGCCTGAATCTTCCCTTTGTCCAGGATATCCGTACACTACCTACCTGTTAGTCACTTAGAAGCCATCTCAGTTATCAGCCCAACTGTCACAGTATCACAGTGCTTATGTTCAAGCAACTCTTATTTTACTAATCATGGCCACAAAGTGCAAGAACAGTGATGCCGACAATTTGGATATGGCAAAGAAAACCCATAAAGTGCTTCCTTTAAGTAAAAAGGTGAAACAGATCGACTTAATAGGGAAAGAGAAAAAAAGGTCAGATGCTGAGGTCACTAAGATCTGCTGTAATAATGAATCTTCTATCCATGAAATTGTGAAGAAGGAAAAAGAAATTCATGCTGGTGAAGCACCTTAAACTGCAAGTCATGGCCACAGTGCATGATAAGTGCTTAATTACAATGGAAAAGTCATTAAATTTGTGAGTAGAAGACATGAACGCAATTGTGTTTTGATAGACGACATTTGAGTTTACTACTAGCTGTGCTTCTAGGAATCCATTGGGGATCTTGGAATATACTCCCTGAGAATAAGGGAAAACGCCTCTAAATGGTCCACGGGCAAATTTGTATGTTAACTAAAATTTAAGAACCTCAAGCAAGGACTTGTTGATCAGATTAGCTTAGAGAAGGAGAAGTTCCTGGAATGATTTTAAGTGTTTGGATTCCTAAGCCACATCTCAAATGGAGCCCAGATTCTAGAGCCGTATTGCCTAGACTCAAATCCTAGTTCTACTTCTTACGAGTTATTTCCTTGGAGAAGCAATTTTAACTCTATGGATCTGAGTTTCCCCCTCTACAAAACAGGGATAATAACAGTACCTACCTCCAAGGGCTGTTAAGAGAAGTAAAATGTTTAGAACAAGGACATAATCAACACTATATGTGACAGTAATGAGTATTAGAAGTAACATTGTTATTAGGATTCCCAGTGTGTATCTCAGGCCATCAGTGATTCACAACATGACTATAGATTATAATCACTGGTGCCTGAAAATCCTGATTCCCAGGCCATGCCCCAGACTGAGAAAGTCAGAAATACAGGTATATATGAGGAGGTAGTATCCAGACATCTATGTTTTTAGGGCTCCCAGGTAATTCCACTGGACAGTGAAGGCTAGCACGTAAAACTCTCCAGGTGACTCTGATGATCATTGAGTACTACTTGTCAGAGGTATACTGATAGATAGAATAAAGGTGAATCTTTATTGAGGAGAGAAAGATTAAGAACTCAGTCTCTGACCAAGAAAGCCTACAGAGTACAGAGCTATGATAAAACTACTGAATGTCAAAGAAGAAGCTTCTAAAAGTAAAGCCATGATTGAAAAAATAATAATAATAATAGGCACAGGGTTTAGAATCACTCAGATCTAGATTTGAAACCCAGATTTCCTACTTGTTAGTGAATTACTTAAACTCTCAATATTTTCCTTGGCATTATAAGGATTGTTATAAGGATAAAAATGGGTTAAAAATGCAAAGCTCTTAGCATACAATGACCTCCATATCATAGATGTTCAGTAAAAGTTTACTACGGTTATTATTGCTTTTAGGAGTAAGGATTAATGGAATGGGAAGTGTGAGGGAGAGGAAAGGGGCAAGTGTAATATGCAAGTATTTGCCTTATGCATTGAGAGAGTGGTATTCATCAGAGGTGGTAGACAATAGGAGTAGGTTCTAGGAAAATAATCCTTCTTGCTTTCGTTGTGCTTACCTGGCAGCCTCTCCAGTTCTTATGTATTATTCCTCTTGATCTGAGTTATACTAGTAAACCCAAACTTCTCTGTTACTAATCAAATGTGATAGAAGAGTTTCATAAAACAAGCATCAGGAGGTTCTGAACAAGAACCTAAGGGAACTGTTATAAATAAACCACACACACTTTATTCCAATAGATTTAGGAATAAAAGTATGTTGCTGACTTGAAGCCTTCTTTTGCTTCCTTCCGGAACCTGGCCTTGCAGGTTTCTGATATTCTTACAGAACTTAAGGGTATCAGAATGCTGTTTAACACTCCAGCCTCATATCCGTTTATCACTCCCACCTATTTGTTTCCAAAATGGCTAGGCCTGGCTGGAGGAACTTGATCTCTCCCACTTCAGGTTTTCAGACTTCCTTTGGCTTTTACCACCTGCTGTGTATCCCTGACATTATACTGCAAGACTCCCGTGGAGGGGCACCCACTAGATGGCTTACGGGGTACCCCAAGATGGTATAGGCTCCAATGGGCACTGCTTTTCAGCTGTCTCCCTCTGCTCAGACAGAGAGGGCAAGCGGGTCACCAAATTCATTGCCTGTGCCACCAGGAAAGAGATGCTAGTCTCCCTTCTTTCAGGCACACCCAGTAGCTACAATTGTTTCTGTCAGAGCCTTCCTTACTTAGTTATTGGAAGAGAAGCAAAAGACCCAGTAGTGTGTCAAATTAATGATTTAACAATTCTTTAATTTTCTATCATCTCCCAATGACCTCTTATGAGGACTGGGAAAGGCCTGTGGTTAATAGAAAAGGGTTGGCTCAGCTTTCATGAGTCTTAATGGAGACATGTCTGGTTTCCTTGATGACTCTTTTTTGAATAATATTTTTCTCAGCTTTCAATGGCCTTAGAAATTATCTGGAAACTGAAAAACAAAAATTAAAAAACCAACAACTTGTTTAGTAGATTCCACTCCTAGAGATTTTGGTTTAATTGGTCTGTGGTAGTAGGTCAGGGATTTAAAAACTTCACAGGTGGTTCCAATCAGCAGCCTTTGCTAACGACCTCCTTAACACTAATTGCTGTCACCTGTGGGCTTCTAGGACTAATTCTGACACTCGTCAAAGAATCCCATTCAGTACCATGTTACAGACTGTATTAAAGAATACTAGAGAGTACAACGGTTTCTGGAATTCTGGAATGAAAGAAACCTAAAAAAAAATCATTTTGCTCACTCTTCTCTCTCTGGGATCTGTAAACTAACAACTACAGAATCACTTTGAGCATGTACTTAAAAGGCATATTCTGGGGACTTATCCTTACACCTTCTGAATCAACATTTCTCAAATGCGGTGAGGATTAGGCATCTGCATTTCAATGAGCTCTTCTGGGTGATTCTTAAACACATTCGTGTTGAGAACCAATAATCCGTAGCAGAGGTTCTCAACCCTGGCTGCACTTTAGCATCACCTGAAGGGCTTTAAAAAGCCCCATGACCAGCCCCCCACTCTGTGCCAATCACATCAGAAACTATCCAGGTGGGACCAACCTAGGTATTTGTGTTTGTTAAAGCCTCTCTGGTTGATTTTAATATGCAGTTAAGGCTGAAAACCACTGTTGTGGAGATTCTGGTTTAATTTGTTTGGCATAGGTTTAAGACATTAGTAACTTCTAAATGCACCCTAGATAATTTCAATGCACAGCCCAGGTTGAGAACTACTAAAAATATTCAGGTTAGTATCATTTTCAATTTTGTTGGACTTCACCCAGTGTGGTCTCTAATACTCTTCAGCCTGCACATTTAGGCTTGCCTTTCTCTTCTAGTCCAGATCCAAGCAAGGCTTGAAGCAAGGCTGATAATAATCTGGAGTTGTAGATTCACGAGAAGTTACAGGTTCATGCAGACACAGACCTCTAACACCTGCCTTCCTGAGCCAGTCTCATCAATGAATCCATCATTCATTCAACAAATGTGCATTAGACACTTGATATTTGTTAGGTACATCCTAAAATGTATGGCATATCCTTGATGTTAGGTACATCCTAGGATGATATGTGCTAAGACACAGAGATGTGGAATTCTGTGGATGCAATGAATAAGATATTTTGTTTCTGACATCTGAAGAAGTGTATACATTCACAGAGATAAAGGAGGGAGATGTACCTGCAAACAGAGGGTAGTAATTATTATAACAGATGAGTGAACAAAGAGCTGTAGAAATGCAGACATGATAGCAACTGAAGCTGCTTCAGAGAGTCAGGGAAGACGTTGAGGAGATGGTTTTTAAGCCAAGTCTGCCCTTATATGGCCTTAAACACTCACCATGATGTGATTTCTGTCTACCTCATCTCTCGCCACTCATCCCTTGCTACTCTCATCCTGTTTTCAGCGTTAGCTATAATAAATGCCTTTTATTTCTTTGAATATCCCACACTCTCTTAACAAGCCTTTGATCTGCATTTATTCCCTTTGTCTTGAACATTCTTCCCTCTTTCTCCACTTACACCTCCTACCTAGGACTCTGCTTAGCAGTTATTTCCACAAATAGATCCTCCCTGACTTTTTGATGATGATAAATGTCTTTGTTATACATCCATGGACAAGCCTGTAGTGCTTCATTTATAGAACACACCCACTTTATTGCATGTCTATGACTCCTCCCCTTCAACCCTGTGAGTTCTATGAAAGCAAGAGAAAGGAGCTATCTCCTTCACTGCTGTCTCCTGTGCACAGCCCAGGGCTAGCACTACTGCATGAATGAATGAATTGAATTTCAGGAACAGGGAATGCTATGTGCAAGGCATAGGTGTGGAATTCTGTGGCACGTCCTAGCAACAGCAAAAAGTTGGGATGGCCCCACTGTAGGATGGACAGGAGGAGATGTTCTGAGATGAGCAAGAAGTCGGCTGTTAATAGCCTTATATGTAACCCTAAGTGTTCTGAACTGTACTCTGTAGGGAGTAGAAAGCCAGGGAAGGTTTTATGTGCAGGAGAATAATAATTAGGTTTACCATTCACGATAATTACTATGGAAGCAATGTGGCGGATGGAATGAAAAAAGGAGAGTAATTTAAAGGAGATCAGTTAGGAGACATTCCAGTACTGCAAGTGAGAAATGATGAAGACTGCCCTGAGAGTGATGGGGCTCTTTACAAAAGGCAATTCCGAGATAGAATCTACCGCACTTGCCGACTATCTGCATGCAAAGGGAGTGTGAAAGACACCATAGTTTTGCTTGAGAAGGTGACTTGTTTGGGGGAAGAAATTTTTGGAAATATGAAACAAAAGAAAAGAAGAGCAAGTTTTAGGGGGAAAAAAATGAGGTCAGAGAGTTCCATGCATCCATGGGCATCTAGGTAGAATTTTTGTTACTGTTGTTTTAGAGATAGGGTCTCACGCTGTCTCCTAGGCTGGAGTCCAGTGGTGAAATCATGGCTTACTGCAGCCTAGGTAGAGTATTTTTTGCAGTTAGAAATGCATAAAATCTCAGCTTGGTACCTTATTGACTGTGGAAGTATCTGGTTTTGCCAAATTGACTATGTAGACTTCCCGTTTATGTACTAAAAGGTAGACTTTAGAAACTGGCAGTGTCACATTGATTCAATGATTTGTGCTACTTTGGCCCACGACTGGCAATCAGAATGACTACTTCAAAGACAGTCTCCATCAAAGTCACTTTTTGTTATTTTATTCAGTTAGATACATACACCTATGCTAACCCCACCCAGATTCTGAGGTGCTAACAATTTTATTGTAGGTGGCTGTGCTATTATATTTCTTTCTCATTAGATTGTGAGCTTTGAAAAGGGGTATCATATTCTTGTTAAGCTGGCACCAAGCATTAATAACAGAAACTCAAATTACTGGATGGATGGGTGAATGGATAAATTTATGAGCTGATGGCAGGGATGTAGGATGCTTTCTGGAGCTAGGCACTTAGGAATCGAAAACCTCATATCCTATAACATAAATGCCTCAGTGGTTTTTCAGTGAGTTATTTACTGCAGCCACAAGGATAGAAGAGCTCACCCATAAGTATTTTTAAATGGCCCTTTATTGAATTATTTTCTCTTGGCAATATGAAATAATCCAGGGAATTTTAAAGTTTATGGCTATAAAAGACTACATGTTTCTTGATACATGAACCTTTGATATTGTTAAATGAAAGAGAAGCATTTAAAATAACTTGTTATTGAAAACTCTTGTTTAGTACTGTTCTAAAGGCTGGTAGATGGGCACATGATCAGACTTTTATTTTAGGAAAGTAACTTTGTGGACCATTTGAAGAGGTTGTAGGAGAAGAAATAATTCCAATTGGACAGAGGAGAGATGACGAGGGTCTGGAATAATCCAATGGCAGTGAAATGGGAAAAGTACATTAATTTTATTCACTATGATGTACTATACCCTGAGGATACAATGGTAACCAAACCAGACAAGTTCCTACCCTCAAGAAGTTTATAGACAAACTGCAGAGATGCACAGCAATCCATTCATTATAGTAATACATGTAATGTTGTAGCTATGACAAACTGAAATAGGAAAGGAAAAGTTGAACTGAAAGGAAGCATCTCAGGTAAAACTGACAGAATTAGTTTTGTTTTTGCAGTATCAGAATAAATAATAGACATGTGTCCAGCTCTTCTTTACTGACATAATATTCAAACTCATTTGTATGACACAAATTACATGAAATCCCATCAAAGAAAATGTATGAAGTGACAAATGTGTGGAACAAGTTAAAATGACCTTTAACCAAAAGATGAGACCAATAAGCTATGAATATAAATTCTGATTATGCAATTTAATTCCACTTGTTTTTCAATGTCATCATCCAGTTGGAATAATAGTACTATGAGCTGATGAGATACAATTTATTCTAGGTTTCTCTATTTTGGTTTTTTTTTTCATTCAGATGTTGCAAGAGCAATTGAATTACTGGAAAAACTACAGGAATCTGGAGAAGTACCAGTGCACAAGCTACAATCCCTCAAAAAAGTGCTTCAGAGTGAGTTTTGTACAGCTATTCGAGAGGTATGGCACTAAGATTTTAGTAACTAAATTCAACCATATGTCTTCTTCATAGAAAACATGTCTTTTCTACACAAACAGTTGAAATTGTTAAGATTGGAACTACATTTTAATTTTTTGTTTTTAGCTCCTTGGACAGATGATAAAATATAGTTTAGCCTGCTAAATTAGATCCAGCCAGGATTTATACATTCATATAAAACCAAATGTTGATCTTCTGGTACCAATGAAGGGACTGCGTAGCAGGTGACTGTTGCATGTAGTCTATGCTATTTAGTGGTCACATGAAGCCACCTAGAAATTCAGGTAGAACTAGTTATCATTAATAGGGGCTGAGGTTGTCTAAAAAGAACATACAATTAATTCTTTCCCAGGTAAATCTGAAGTAGTAACCTCCTACTGACTAAACGTTACTGTCTAAGGCAATGATGGAAAATATACAGTTAGGCTGGTATGTCTTTCTAACAAATCTACATTGTAATCCTTTCTTGACTAATGGTTTCAAGAAGACTAAGGTGAAACAAGTATATTGAAATGACTATTTGAATTTTGTATTGACTTTCAGTGGGATTGACCATTCAACTAATGAATTTAATTGGTTACAAGATAAGTCACTTGAGATCTATAAACTATATTGTTTTACTTGGTAACCCATTACTCCTTCCTCAATAGGAACCAAGTAATAATTCATTAGTTAGAACCCAAAGTCCATAAATCCATTTGCCCTGCCAAAAGTCCTCAATGTTGAATTACCTACTGTTATTCTCTCCAAAGTCTGTTGAAACCGATGACTACCTAGAGAGTTTATTGTAGCATAGGGCAGGCACCTCTCATGAATGCTTGTGTCACTCCACCTTTCTCTTTACAAGTCTTCTTGTGGCTAATGTATATTCTTTTACCTCAACAATACCAGTTTAGTCACTAGGCAGGAAAGATCAAGGTAAAGACATACAAAACTTCTCACTACAGATTTAAACTGGTGCCTATGCAATGCATGTAAAATTTGACCTTTGTTGGAATTTGTTGACTTATGCTGTGCTTGTGCTAAATATTTATCAGGTGAAGTGTTCACTATTTAATTTTTGTTAATATTGAACACAGCTTAAGTACATAACCATAATAACGTCTCTAAGTTTTAACCTATGAATTTGATTGAAGGCTGTAAGGAAATTTCTCAGCATACGGATTCTTTGCCATTAGCTTCCCCTCAGTGGGAAAGGTATAAAATATCTCAAAACTGCATGAGCGTCCTCTTGATTACAGGTGTCACTCCTGTGCTCACTCTGTAGACCAAGGCCAAATTTCCTATACTCTGTTTTCTTCCTTCACAGAGTGCCATTCCCCCGAAATTTGATGGCCATTTTTTTTTTCCATTTTAGAGATTCTACCATCTCTTTTATGTCTTAGCATTCTGCTTTCCACAGAAGTAACCAAAGGATAGGATACATCAAATATATACCTCTGCTCATTGAGTACATGGCTTATGATGAATTCAGAGTCTCTACCACCATGGAACTCACAGTCTAATGGGAGAAGACTATGATAAATAAATGTACAATGCAATATCAGAGTGACAAGACTGGAGAGAAATAAAGCAGGATTAGAGGGGTCTGGTTGAAGCTCTATTATTTAATGTGGTCAGGAACAAAAGCAAATAAATGAAAAAAAGAAAGCAAAAAAGTAATGGAACAGTCACACAAATATCAGGGCTCATAGTGTTCCAGGCAGAAGAAATCACAAGTGCAAAAACCAAAAGCTAATATGTATGCAGTAGAGTTAGCAAGGTAGGCTCCCTAGAGGTAGCTGGAGAGGAGAACACATAGGTCCGGCAGGCCATATAGTAAGAACATTGTATTTCTTTCTAAGTATGATAGGAAGCCCCTGGAGAGTTCTGACCTGATTTTATTTGCTTTTTGAAAATGTGTGTCTGGATGCTGTGATGAGACTACAAGTGTGAGTACAAAAGTAGAAACAAAGAGAGACTAGTGATTAAGTAGTGAGTAGATTGTGTGAGAGATGAGATGATAGCAAACTTGGACAAAGGTGGCAGCACTGCAAAATGGGAAGCTGTCTGATTCCAGATATATTTTTTTAGAGCAAAGTCAACAGAAATTATTAATGAACTGGATGGCGATATGGAATGTGAAAGAAAGAAGACCCTATTGAATCTTAGGTTTGGGCTTGAACACTTGAATGAATGATGTTATAATAAGGTGGACTAGTTTTGCAGAAGGCTATCCAGGAACTCCATTATGGACTTAGTAAGTTGATGATGCTTTTGAGATATCCAAGTAGAGATGTCTAACAGGCATCTAAATCTGAAGGTTGGGGGAGAAGTTGGGTCTGGAAATATAAATGTGGTATGGATATCTGTTCAAATAAACACACCAGCCTTTTTTTCTTTCTTTCTTTTTTTTAGAGTTTGCTAAGGAAAATGAGAATGAAATTAAAATGGAAAGTAAATATGGGGGCTTTGTTTAGGCATTATAAATCCATCTAACAAACTCTTCCCATGGTAAAGTGTGTGCGTCATTGGTAGTCCATAGAAGTCTATAACTGATCTATAGACAGTTTGGCATTTTCACAGGGAAAGCAGATGATGTAATTTATCTACCTTACCTTTTTTAAATTTGAACTAGTAAGATTAATTTTATATTCACAGTAAACTCCTTAGTAATAATATTGTTCTTAAAGGCAATGCACGTTATAGAGGAATTGTAAAAGATTACTTCATCTTGGCTAACATTTTATGGCCATTCATATGATATTGTTTATATTTGCTAAATTTGGAATTTTCTTTATTATTCTTATTGTGTTTATTTACATTTGCTGTGGGAAATAATAATAGTAGCAATATATAAACAATGATTCTGAATAATATTATGAATCTTTCTAGTAAAAAGTTATTCAATTAAAATATAAAATATAAATGCATGTTGCCAGGTAGGTGAAACCAAATGCCAGTAAAGAAAAGTGCAGTTATAAAGTATGATAATAAATGTCTCAAAGTTACATTTAGTGAGCCTAGAATACTTCC
Source organism: Macaca mulatta (assembly GCF_049350105.2). Classification (NCBI taxonomy): domain Eukaryota; kingdom Metazoa; phylum Chordata; class Mammalia; order Primates; family Cercopithecidae; genus Macaca; species Macaca mulatta. Next base: position 88,003,896 of record NC_133416.1, on the reverse strand, counting down.
TCTCTTGGTGTCTTGGGTACTGATTGTAATACTGGCAAAAAAAAAAAAAAAAAACTTCGAAGTTTTGGTTTTTTATTCAAATAAAGCTCAGAATCTTTGTGGTTATCTGAGTTTTTCAGAAATATTTGCTAGTTAATACTTTTCCTTTTGAAAGTTATTGATGTTGTCATGCAAAACAGAAAAAAACAAAAATGACAGTGGCATCATTCTTAGTTGCACTCAGCAAAGCAAAAAGAGTTGCAGGTCACACTTTTGCCAACAAGATTGTAAAACACAAATTATGCTCAAAAAAGAAAGCAGGACAAGCTTTTGCCAAAAATATTTTTATTGCCTTACATAATAGTAGTTAGTATTATATGTTGAAATAATTCCATATTTTGCTTTACTTTTGGATGAAACCACTGAATCAGCTCCTGGCATATGTGCAGCACCTATATGAAAAGAATAGTTTGGTAAAATTTTAATTTTTTAACTAGAAATAGATGGCCTTAAAAGAGATTTGAAGCTCCCTTAACTATATTTTTCTATAACCTGTAAGAAAGCATGAAAGTATATGCTGAGATCAGTACTGAAGGAAGACCATCTACACGTACAACTAAGAAAGGCATTCCTCTGTCAGGAAGTAACTTACACTTGAATGCAAATCCTCACATATCTTTATTCACAGAATACAGACAGTGGTAAGCAATGCTTTTCTTAGTCATGTTTTATTGCTGAAGGATCTCTAAAGAGCCCTGATCAATATTTAAATTGCATCTAATCTGTGCAAGTGATTTTAAAGAACATGGCAGAGAAATGGGCTGACACATGATACTACTTTTCTATAATGAGATGTGCTGGCTGATAAGAGCACATTTACACAAGTTTTTGAATGAGAGATGAAATAAATATTTTATGGTACCAATATTCTCAGTAAAGATCATTTCTGTGATTTCAAGTGACTTCAAGCTTTAGCTTCACACTGTATTTATTAATTGAATTAGCCTAAACATATAAATAGTGTTGAAATATTATGATTATTAAATATTGATTTTTGAATAAAAGAATTCCCTAAGAGAACTGAATTGCAGTGCAAATAGCTCAACTGTCAAGAGTTAGACTTTGCCCCAAAACTTCATGTTCTTTGTGCCTCAGAGAAAGAAATCAATAAATGTATAAGAGATCATATTTTAAGAAGACATCTAATACAAAGAATACAAAGAATACAGAATACAAAGGAATTATTGTGGCAACCAAAGTAATAAAAAAAAAACAATCTGTGTACTATCATCATCTTCTAAGTTGTAAAATGAATTATTCATGCTCCTGCTTTTCAGGATGATGTGCTCATTGACTTGGAGGGTGACGTACTGCTAACAGTGGTCTGTCGTAAGGACTTACTCGCACATTTATAACTGCTATATGCAGGTTTGAAGCAAAAATGCAGAACAAAATGTCATAATCACCAAAAACTGCCTTCTTTGGCCAATCACCAAACTGAATGTTAGTATTTTCTAAAGTAGAACTATAGAATAAGAAAATAAATCAACCCTATAGGGAATGACTGTCATTTTGTGATAGTAGGATTTCAAAACTGGCCTGGTTCTCTACTTCTTTGTGCACGCTACAGTTGAATTTCTCCATCCTCTCTAAAGCTATCTATGGTTATGATAACTGCTTTAGCTAATCATATGTGAGTGGAAGAAGCTATATGTTTCACTTCTTCATAGGAGCCTATGAGTAAGTAAATGGTTTGCCAGGAGTAAATCTCTCTTCCCTTTGCTAGGCAATGAGTAAGTTTTATATGATAAATTATCAATCAGTCTGGGTTTAAGAATGAGAAAATAAAAAATATAGCTAACCTTTTATGAACATATAATCTGAGCAAGAAATAAACCTTTGTTACTCTAAATCTCCAAGGTTTAGAGATTATTGTACCTCAGCATTACCCAGGCTGTCCTGACTGATGATACACAATGATCAAACCAGATTTATTTTGGCAAAAGGTTATAAGCAGCATCAGTCCTTTAATTGCTATAAAACTATGTTGTATAACCTGATACATCTTTGAAAACTTATATGAAATTTGTAACCAATATAAGTACCTATGGCCATTAGGCGGGTCACAATTGTTAAATTTTTTTTTTTTTTTTTGAGACGGAGTCTCACGCTGTTGCCCAGGCTGGAGTGCAGTGGCGCGATCTCGGTTCACTGCAAGCTCCGCCTCCCGGGTTCCCGCCATTCTCCTGCCTCAGCCTCCTGAGTAGCTGGGACTACAGGCGCCCGCCACCGCGCCCGGCTAATTTTTTGTATTTTTAGTAGAGACGGGGTTTCACTGTGGTCTCGATCTCCTGACCTTGTGATCCGCCCGCCTCGGCCTCCCAAAGTGCTGGGATTACAGGCTTGAGCCACCGCGCCCAGCCACAATTGTTAAAATTTTAAGAAAGTTGGTTCCCAAATTTTATTTGCTTCTTGTCTCTCATTTTCTCCTACTTTCATTATTATTTTTATAAAGGGATTTTTTTTTGTCTTATGAAATTAAAGATATAATCAAGATAGGAGAAATATTTGGAGTTTATCCATCTACTGTTCAAGTGCTCCTGGTCCCCAGTGAGAATTAGTTTTTGAAGGGAATGGGAATTTTCACCACAATGCCTCCCAAGAAGGCTACGTGGGAAAGGTCACCGTGAGACATTCTGTCAGATCAGAGACAGAAGCAAAGTCCTTAGAGTAGTGTTGTGGTCAAATTGACCAAAGTTTGAATCCCAACTTGGCTACCTATTTTTGCCTTCTCTAAAATTGTACTTTTTAGTTTAAAATAATGGACTAATACCACCAGTCTTGCACTGATCCTGCTAATTAAATATCATGTATGTACAGCTACCTAATACAGTGTGTGGTAGCCAATAATTACACAGTCAATGGATTTTATCATTATTAAAGAGTAGGATCCCACATTATCTCTAAGTATGGTGTTTTGGTAAGTTACGGAATGAATAACAGATAGAAAGAGACATGGTAGTTTCCATAAGCTGAATCTAAGAAAACACACAAGACTAGTATATTTATATTCATTACCCCACCGTCAATAATTAAAATAAATTGAGCTACTGCACCCTAATTCCACAACCATGTGAGAAGTAGCATTACGACACAAGCTTTTGTTCTTGATGCTCTTCAAATTAATGTCTATTAATGTCTTAATCTACTGTGTGGATGAAAACACAGAAGGAAAACTTAATCAGCTTTATAAGACAGCCAATGCTTAGTTGGGTGATACAACCTAGATTCAGAATTACCCTAAGAAAATACATACTTGGCTAATTAGTGACAGTATGAGATAAAATAAGGATAATAGGAGAAAGAGGAATTGGAGGAAGAAAGAATGGGAGAGAGTGAAGGATGAGAAGGAGAGAGGGAGGGAAGAAAAAGGGAAGAAGGAAAAAGAAGGGAAAAACAGGGAGAGAGGGAGAGAGAGAAGAAAGAAGGAATGAAGGAAGGAGGGAGGGAGGGAAGTAAAGCTGACACTGAATCATAACTTATTGTAATATAATGGAAAAGTGCAGAAAGAATATTGGCAATGGATTGTGACAAATCTGGATTCACATCCTTGCTTGACCACATCATTTTGTAATCTAGTGCCAAGTTACTTAATTTCTGTGATCTTGGTTTTGCTTATTCTCTTTTTTAAGGTAAAATCTGACAATAATAACTTCATAGAATTGTCAGAAAGATTAAATAAAATGAGATAGCACATTACATACCTTGACTAATACAGTGCCTGCCTTAAAGAGTTGACAATTAAGAAATGGTAGCTATTGTGGTAAAAATCTTGATGGATTTAGTGATAAAAAGCTAAAATTAGAAATATTAGTTAAGAATCGCCATTGTCATTCACTATTTTTCTGAAGGGCCTAGCCACTAAAATAAGTCAAGTGAAACATAAAATAGGTGTAAATATTAGAATAAAAGAAAAATGATAATAATGTTATTATTCACAGATGATATGATCATATATGTATAAAATCCAAAAGAACCTATAGAGAAACGATTAGCATTGCATTTCTTTACATAATTTCACTCCTAGATACTCAATAAAATATGTACATATGTATGCCAAAAAAGAAATATTAGTTAAGAATGAGAAGAACAATGGTACTATAGTTCTTGATCATTCAAAAAATGCAAAATTTTTAAATAGATGGCTCCAAACTTTCAGATAGATATTAACACATTGTAGTGGTTGTAGAAAAAGGAAACCAGCAGAGATTAGATGGTACATTTCCGATCTCTTTAGAAAAGGGGTATTTTAGTTAAAGATCATATACAGACTTTATGTTGTAGGTTAAGTAACAGCATATATATATATATTATATATATAACTTAGCTTTATTATTTTTGCTTTTTGTACAAAAAATTGTTTATGGTAAAATATGTTGTTTTTTAATATATTTAATCTTTTAATATTTTTATTGTTTTAAAATATTTTGATCTTTTCCTTTAAACATGGACAGAGTAGCACGTACTTTTTCACATAGTTACTATCCTTGTACAATGACATCTGGAATGGCATTGCTTTCATCAGAATTAATGAAAATGCATCTGACATTATGTTTGTGCATATCTCTTTCTGTTCACATTAAACTTAGCTTAAGTTGGCAAATGTCAGAGAAAAGAAAGATGATGGCTCCTACATTTCCTTTGATTTTATTTGCATTGCTAAATGTGATGGGACACAAAAGCCAGACTGTTTCTTGTGTGATAAGTTTCCTGCCAATGATAGGATGAAGTCAAGAAAGCTTATTTCTGAGCATCCTGAAAATAAATCACACAATATAGATTTTTTTTTCCCCTAGAGAAGAAGTTCAATTTTAAAAGGATGGAAATTTACCAAAACTTATATTTTCCCTAACATGAAACTTTTGACATGTTTCCAATCAAAAGAAACCATAAATAACTGGAGAAAGCTTTATCATTTCAAGTCCTCTAGAAATGCTTGAGCTGGTGGGTTGCTTAGAATAAAAAAAATCAATGACACCTCTGTTCACTTGCTAGAACCTACTCTTGAACTCTGGTATTTTGCCAATATTTCAAAGCCAGTTATGGTGAAAATAACAGCTGTGTCATTCCCATTTGGCATGCAGCTGGGTGAAAACTATGATTGTTTCAGTAAAACTCTGATTTTTATCTCTCACCTGAATGTTTGGTGTGTGTGTGTGTGTGTGTGTGTGTGTGTGTGTGTGTGTGTGTGTGTTGTTTCCTCCCAACAGAGTTTCTTATCAAGCAAAACTCCTAATGGAACAAAAACTTGATACTGCAAGTACATATGGGGTACATATGGAGTTTCTTGATGCAAGATCCAGCGTAATTAATCTGGTGAAGACAGAGGTTCCACTTTTCACAGAGACATACTGCCCTCACCATCAGCATGCATTCGTGTGAAAGACACTGATAATTATCCTAAAAAGATGCTTTGCCTGCTCTGTTAAAAGCAACCTAATAATTTCACAGCCATAGCCAGAAATCTAGAGTTTCAAAAGTTTTTATTTAGAAATGAAGCAAAATGTATTCTTTTTACTGTCAGAAGTTTTTTGGCTTTCCATTGGATAAGTGTTAATGCGCTTGGCTGAACTTGGGTCAGAAATTTAATTTTATTTATTTTTTAAGTAAAGGAGAGCTGAATCTTAAAAAAATTTGACAAGAGAGGTTTATCTACATCTATAAGGAAGATGTTAGGCCAAAAAAAAAAAAAATGAGGCTAGTCTTTCAATTTCAGATTTTCTGGTCTAGTAGGGTGACTCTGGAAAGAACTGTTATTTTGGAGGAAGAAATTAGAGGTAAAATCTTGTGACCTTTCCATTGACATAAAAGTGCTGAAAGAAAGACTTTAGTGAGGGCAAGGGAGTTGAAAATGAGAAGGACATGTAAGTTTGTCCACGGAGAAGATCTACAAACATCTGTAAAGACTACAAAACTCTTTTAAAAGTTATTTCTGCTTAGACTACATAAAACTGAAAGAATTAAAACATCTTCCCTTACTGACAAAGGCTGCATTGTTGACACTAAGCTTTCCAAAAATAATTACATTTGACTTGAGGACAAAGGGTTTCACAGAACCTGAATTCACCTTGAAGTATCTTGGAGAAAGCTCAGGTGTCTTGACAAAAGTCTACTCTGCTCTGACTGATAGGGAATTTAATTCTGTTTGATACTGAAAGCTATGTGAGCTGCAACTTTGAGCACATACTGCTATTAAAACAGATGAAAAATTGTTTGGATACTAAAAATAACACCAATATTTTCATATAAAGGAAGGATCACTCTAAATTTTAACTTACTCCTTTTTTGTTGTTGTTTTTTTGGCTGCTCCATAGACACAGCAGAGCTATCCCAAAGGCAGAGTGTCCCAGAGTAGCCTAAATTTTAACTTCTTATTAAGCCAAATAAAACAGCCTTCTCATTGAAAACTGTTTTAAGCTGAAACTATGTTTTCTTTTTTATATATGATTTGGTTAGTAATTTGCATTTATTATTGTTTTATTTAGAAAGAGGTCATCAATTTTTACAAGAAAAATGAGTCACATAATTTTTTGTAATATGTGAAATAACTCAATGTCAAATGCAAACAAATAAATAAATGACATGAACATTTACACACATGAGTGGATTTTTCTTGGGATAACTTCACAAACTTCATTAGATTTTCTAAAGTGTCCATGATATCTCTTCTCTATCCCACCCCTCTCCTACTCCCCAATAAAGACTAATTAATAAGGGACTATAATATCAGTTGAAAAACACTGCTCCACTAGGTAGTCGATCCCCTGTGGTCCTTCCAGTTCTGTGAATCTATAGTTACATAGCAAGCAATCTATGCTTTTCTTCACATAGATTACATCTACATGAAAAGGTGAGCAGGTATGGATACTTGGAATATGTAACTATGCAAGACTGTGTGAATGGGGTAAGAAAGACAGGTACTATGAAGATTTTTTAACTGATAAAAATAATACTACAGAATAAATGTACTTGTGAGAGGTGACGCCAGCTGGACTTCTGGGTCGGGTGGTGACTTGGAGAACTTTTCTGTCTTACAAGAGGATTGTAAAATGCACCAATCAGCACTCTGCACCTAGGATTGTAAAACACACCAATCAGCACTAGGTGGCTAGCTAGAGGTTTGTAAAATGCGTCAGTCAGCACTCTGTAAAAACGCACCAATCAGCTGTCTGTGGCTAGCTAGAGGTTTGTAAAATGGAGCAATCAGTGCTCTGTAAAATGGACCAATCAACACTCTGTAAAATGGACCAATCAGCAGGACATGGGCGGGGACAAATAAGGAAATAAAATCTGGCCACCCTAGCCAGCAGCAGCAATCTGCTTGGGTCACCTTCCACACTGTGGAAGCTTTGTTCTTTCCCACTTCACAATAAATCTTGCTGCTGCTCACCCCTGGGGTCCGTGCCACTTTAGAGCTGTAACACTCACCGCAAAGGTCCATGGCTTCATTCTTGAAGTCAGCGAGACCACAAACCCACCAGAAGGAACAAACTCTGGACACATTTGTTTTATTCAATTTTCTGAGAATATAATTTATCATTTTATCAGAGGAATTACAAAAAGAGAATGACTACACCACCCATTGGGAACAGAATTTTAAAGTATAGTTATAGTTCTATTTCTGCAGCTTTCTCTGAGTAAAGACACATTTTTAATGATGTGTAGAGAGTGCAACATCAACATGTCACTTTCTGGTAGCAAGTACAGGAGGCATCTTAGACTATAATTGCACTAATGGGTCATTGATCTTAAGGATATCTAAACAGACCCTTACAAATCATCTATAATGACTCTGAAGGCTGTTAGTGTCATTGTTGGGTAAATACTCAGCCCAAGCCTTTCTATTTGCTATTACAAATGATAAAATAAACAGTGCATATTTCCAGAAGCTTATAATTACATGTACTTACACAGTAGTTCAAAATAAGAGAGTCCTTGGAGAAGTTGTATTTTATATCAGTCAGATAGAGTGAACATTCTGTCTTCTGTTGAGATCACAGGACTGGAAATCAGAACTTCTATTTTTGGCACCACGGATGACAACTGTTTTTTTTGTTTTGTTTTGTTTTTCCCTCCCAGTGAACAAGTCATTTAACCTTTTCTTGCTTCAGTGTTGCCAACATAAATGGAGAGAAAGAAGTTCATTTGTATAAGCCATCTAAAATGAATGTTAAGTTACAAATGGACATTTTTAAGCCAGTTTACTGTTATCCCTGGGGGTAATTTGCATGTAAAAAGAAATGAACTTAGTATCATTCATAATTCAAATATATGCAAGGCGATTACTAGCTTACTCCTTTCCTTTCTTCTTCCCTCTCTTCCTTCCTTTCTTCCTTTTTTTCTCCCATAGGGAAATATAGATTTAGGGCTGAAAACTGATCCCAGCTTTTTTCATTATTTCCTTGCTTTTCTTTGTATATAGTCTGATTGCAGTATTTTTTCCTAAAATATATTTAAATTTTATTTATTTAAAATATTATAAAGAGATAACCGTACTGTTGAAATATTCGGGGAATGTTCTCTTTCACTTACTATAATACTGCTAAGATTCCATAATTTTGGCGTTGTTGCGGTTCATTCGCTTTGGCTGCTGGGTGATATTTCATTGTGTGAAGATATCACAGTTTATAAAATCACTGTCTCTTATTGATGGACATTTGAGTTATTTCCAGGTTTTCACTATTGTGATTGACACTACTATTAACATACATGTTTCTCTGGTTAGATGACCAAGGCTTCTCTGGGGTGTTTGTGTGCATGTGGAACTTCTGGGTCATAAAGTATAAGAATATTCAATTTTTCTTTTCTTTTTTTTTTTTTTTTTTTTTTTGAGACTGAGTCTCTCTCTGTCAGCTAGGCTGGAGTGCAGTGACAGGATCTCGGCTCACTGCAACCTCTGCCTCCCGGGCTCAAGCAATTCTCCTGCCTTAGCCTCCCAAGTAGCTGGGATTACAGGCATGTGCCCGCATGCCCAGCTAGTTTTTGTATTTTTAGTAGAGACGGGGTTTCACCATGTTGGCCAGGGTGGTCAAAAACTCCTGACCTCAGGAAATCCTCCTGCCTCAGCCTCCCAAAGTGCTGGGATTACAGGCGTTAGACACCGTGCCCGGCCAAGAATATTCAACTTTAAGAGACAATGCCAAACAGTTTTCAAACTTGATTACTCCAATTTATACACTGACAAACAATGTGTAATTGTTTATCCATATTACCTCCAACAGTTGTATATGAGACATTTAAATTTTCATCAGTGGGACGTACAATGCAATGGGGTCTTATTGCAGTTATTTTTGGTGTTTACTTGATCAGTCAATTGTTGAATATATCCTCTTAGCCATATGTGTTTATTTTTCTGTGAAACATCCGTTCATGTGTTTTTCTACTAACTTGGGCTTTTACATATACTTATATATTCTTCTTATATATTCTTCTTAGTAGCTATTTTTGGGGGTGGTTTATATCGTGAATATATTCTCTTCCTTTGTAACTTGCCTTCAAGGTATCTTTCATGAATAAAGTTCTCAATTTTAAGTGCTCACATTGCTCTTGTTTAGAATATGCTTTTTGCGTATCTCACTTCAAAAATCTTTCCCTACCCCAGTGTCTAAAAGATATTTAGAGTTTTCCTAGTCTGTCACCTTACGATCCATCATCGTCTCCACGTAGGAATCTGTTTCTGGGTTCTCATCCCTTCGTTACTATTTAACTCATGGAGAGCCAAGGGAATGAGTTTGGGGAAAGGAGTGCCACATAGTTTTGATCCTAGCTACTTGTGATCCCAGCTTTTGTCTCAGTGGGAGATTTCAATTTGTTTCTGTCTCTCTCTGTCTCGTTTTCTCTATCTCTCTCTCTCTCTCTCTCTCTGGGGGGGTGTGTGTGTGTATAAAAATAAATTAATAAAACCAAGGCACTCATGAATCAATGTATAATGATGAGTGTGTGCCATAAACTAAAAGTCATAGTGATTCCAATTCTGTTCTTTGCACCTGAGATCCAAAGGGGGCAAAAAAGTAATAGAATACAGCCTACTGCACTCAAAAAAAGTTAGAACAGTTTCAAATCCATAATTTGTGGATCTCCATCTATTTTTCTTATTAAAGTTAAAGTTTTAAGTAATAGTCATCTACCTTATTAGACTGAAGGTAGAAAATGTCTATTTTAATCAAACAGAAAATTAGTACCTAGCATGATATCAGCCAAATAATAAGCATTTCATAAATATTTGTTGGGTGCATGGAAGAATTCCTTAAGATGACTCATTTTTATTAGTAGACAAACATATCTTTGATTTTCATAAATCTTGAATTATCAAATGAGACTCTGAGCTCATAGAAATCGCAGACAAAACATGCTAACATTTCTAGTTCAGAATAACATCTTACATTAAAATGGCTTCCACCCTTGAAAAGTGATCTGTCATTAGAGCCAAATTTTCAGGGTTCTTTATGTATTTGCATAAATATGTATGTTCTTATGAATGTGCAAATATGTAACACATGAGTTTTCATGTAGTAAATGTATAAAAGTTGGTAATGTATACAGGGTTAAAAGGAACCATAGAAAGCACCCAGTGCTGTGCTTTCTTTGCCTTTGGGAAATCATAAACTTATTTGTGAATCAGGTAAAATTATGGGCTTTTTTTCCTAGAAAAAAATGTACATGTGCAAATATTTTTATTAAAAATTCAGGGGGTTGGTAAATCTGAGACTGATCCACTTGGCAACTTGTCCTACTGTAAATGTAATTTTATGGATGAGAAAATAAGATACAGAAAGTTTAAGTGGTCTTTCAACCTAGTGAGTGCCTAAGTTAGCACCAGAACCAAAGTATTGCAGGTCCCAGTCTAGTTCTAGTTTTACTTCTTATGGATAATAGCTAAAACAGAACATTCTGGAATGTGGGAATAATGAAACATTATTTTAAAGCTTGTCAGTAATGAGTTAAAATAGGAAAATTGCACCATGATTCCCATTTCCACAATCCCTATTCATAAATGTTCCATTTGTACCAACAACAATTTTTAAAATTTATGCCGTTTTGTTCTTTGCCTCAGTTAACACAAGACAATATATTGTCTTTTGGTATTCTATTTTCTCATATGTTTGTTATTCAAGTTTTCAAGAAACAATGTAAAAAATTTAGTTACTAATCATTGTATAATTGGCATTATTTAATCAAACCAGTTATGACATTTTCAGAAAATTTAAGCCCTTTCTGGAATAATTTAGTATTTTAAGACCAAACTTTAGCAAATGTATTTCTGGATCTACCACAAATATGCATGTCTATTTAAATATGCCCATAGTTCTTTTCTTAGTAGGTTAGCACTAAAGGCAGAAAAATCATTTTCAACCAATAGCCACAGAGTTAGGAAGAAAGCCTGTTTTCTTAAATAGAAAAGAAATGTGTGACATGTAATCTTGTTATCCCAAACTACCTTGTTTTTCCCATGTCAACCTGTTCACCATATAATAAGTGATTCCCAGGCTTGATTAAGCCTGATACTTGGAAACTTTGGAACTACATTTTCTATTTCCCATAGATCAACATGTCAGACGTATCCTACTGCCTAAAGTCCAGCCCAAGAGTACTTTGCTGCCTATTCCCTATTTGCTAGCACCTAGAAATGCAGCTACAGAACCCAGCCCTACCAGTTGTTGGGCAAAATAGCAGAAAAAAAAAAATCAGATAAACAAGTAACCAACCAAACAACAAAAAAAATATAAGAAACCATTTACCTTAGAATAGTCCAGGTGAGGGATTAGAGACTCCCAGTAACATACCTCTTCCTCTTTTCAATCTTGCTTCTGGAAAGATGGGCCAGTGACCAGTGACATTAATGACAGATAAATCATTGAGGTCTAGATAGCCAACAAAAGCATAACCTTGTTGACAATGCACAGGTATACATTTTCTGTGTTAAATGCAAAGATATTCCTCTCTTTATTTCAAATCAGAATGTTTTATTTTCACTTTCATTTTTTTTAGAGACAGGGTCTCACTCTATTGCCCAGGCTGGAGTGCAGTGGTGTGATCATAAGTCACTGCAGCCTCGAGCTCCTGGGCTCAAGCCATCCTCCTACCTCAGCCTCCTGAGTAGCTAGAACTACAGGCTTGTGCCACCATGCCCTGCCTAATTTTTAAAAATTGTTTCTGGAGACAAGGTCTCGCTATGTTGCCCAGGCTGGTCTTGAACTCCTGGGCTCAAGTGACCCACCCGCCTCTACCTCCCAAAGTACTGGGATTGCAGGTGTGAGCCACTGTGCTTGACCTGTTCCTCTGTTTTAAAGTCAGGAAAGGAGAGGGGGGATAAGCCTTTCTGGAACACTAAATAGATTAGGTTATTTCCCTTTCACTGATTTCCCTAAACACATCTTCCTACACAATTTTCAGGTCTTAACAACCTGGGGCTATCAACAGGCACAACAGCCATAAAAAGAGAACACCACCACACACATCTTTCTAAAGAATACTCAGGGCTAACTGTTCTGAGGAATGTAAACCCACATGGAGACAATATGGAGAAGTTTACTGACAGTCAACAAAATTAAAGAATTCTACCTTACAGTGCATCTGATCAAAAGGATATTCTGTTAATTTTCCTCTATGATCACCTGCTTAGCTGTCAGTTATTGTTGATTCCCTATTTTAGAAAGTGAATTCCAACTGGATTCTATAAAAATTTCTTTGAAAATCATTTGATCTCTTCATATATGGGACAGTAACTATTTTGTCTCCAGGATAGAGCCAACTACCACCACATGTTGAGAGAATTGAGAATGCTAGACATTGACTGAGTAAATCAGACTTTCCTAAACAAGCTATAAAATATGTCCTCCGGTCTGCGCGCGGTGTCTCACGCCTGTAATCCTAGCACTTTGGGAGGCCGAGGCAGGTGGATCACGAGGTCAGGAGATCGAGACCGTCCTGGCTAACACGGTGAAACCCAGTCTCTACTAAAAATACAAAAAATTAGCCGGGCGTGGTGGCGGGCGCCTGTAGTCCCAGCTACTCGGGAGGCTGAGGCAGGAGAATGGCGTAAACCCGGAAGGCAAAGCTTGCAGTGAGCCGAGATTGCGCCACTGCACTCCAGCGTGGGCGACAGAAAAAAAAAAAAAAAAGTCCTTCCTCCAAATGTGACAAAGATTTTTGTCAAGTATATTTCAATGAAAACTAAAAAAATTAAATAGCCAATGACAAGGTTGGAAGAAATTTAAGGTCTTAGAAAATTACGAATACACTATAATAGCTCAACAGAACTTCTCAATAATAAATGTTTTAAATTTTGAAGACAGTCCCATGAGAGGGCAGTAATTTATTAATTACTATGGTTGAGGAGTTTGTAATTATGAGCGTGATTCAAATCACATTGTTGATATTTCATGAAAAATATCTTGTCAAGCATAAGCAATTATTCAAACAATAGTTAACAGGAAGAGATTCATTTAGAATATTCATTTGCCTTAATTAATTTTGGCTCATCATTATAGCTGAGGGAGGAATTTTTCAAGATCTCCATGACTTAAGGACTGCAAATAATAGAATCGCTGAATTATGCTTTGTATTCAAATTTTCATCTTAGAAATTATAAACTTGGGTAATAAAGAGTTGACTTAAAATGTTGATTTAATCACAATGGCATAAAAATAAATGAAATTGATTGTTGTTCCAATTATGGCTTTATAATACTTTCATTGCCAGGTACAAAGAAAAAAATTGAAGTGTCCAGTATTTGAACATACAACTATACAAACATATTTTCTTCAACTTGAATTTATATATAATGAAAATTGGACTCTGTTAAGCTACAGCTTTAAATAATTGTCAAAACAGTTATGCCATATTTAGTTAGCTAAATAGGCATAATGATCTAACAATGAGAAAAATACTTTAAATATCAACTAATATTCTTATATTTTATAAAATATTTCTATTTTGTAGAAGTTTAAAAAATGTTTTCCTCATTGAATTCCTAGTGATAAAAAGGTTTACATTTGTCTATTACAAGATTCTAGAAATATTTTTACCATCAATACCTATGTTTAGTTGTGAAAGTTGCTTTACAATAAATTCCTAATTCAAAACGACTTTACAAACAAAATATTTATAAATTAGTCTCTATCTGACTGTTTTGTTTATTCAATACCCAATGTTCTGATGCTTAAAAGTATTGGTTTTCTTTTGATAAAGCAATATTTATAATGGTTACAAAAACATGCTTATTGAAGTATATTTCAATGTGTTTGGGATTTATATACATAATAACAACTAAAAAAAAAGTAAGATGAGTAGGTTTCCTCAATGCAATAGCTAATTTGAATATATAAAACTATTTAATTGGGTTTAAAAGCAGTTGCAATACAATTAAGCTTGTTCACTTGCTTTCCTAATAGAGAAATACCTTTTACAGATACTGTTTCAGACACTGCAATTCAATATACATAATTTTATTTTAATGTAACAAGTTATTTAGGAAATACACTCATTATATATTGTGTGTTAACTGCAAGGGACATTTCCTATTACCCATTCTTTTCCATTACCTCCCCTTTGACTTGGTCTTTTAAAACAAAATAACCGCTGATATATTCTCTTTCCCACTTCTCATCCCATTCTTTATCCTCTAATGTGGCAGGAAGAGGGAAAAAAGCTGAATTAGATGAGTATATTTCCCGCACTATTTTCAGCCTGAGATGTCTTAATTTTGTCTAATACTGGCTCCTTCAAAAATGTAGCAGTTACTACTTTTATGACCTTGGGGCTTAGATCATTTATATTTGAATGCTTTTTACATTTACAGCAGAATTTTGCATTGACCTTTCCCTGAGGTATACAAATAATTCCTTAGCATCTTTGATGTTAAAATAATATGAACATATTACATTTAAAGTTTTCACATACAAAGATAAATTTGGCCCAAAATTTGTGGATGTGAATGTACCTACCAGAGTACAACAAAATATCTTTCCCTATGCAAAGAAATATTAACTTTCAACTTGCAGCTAGCACCTGAAGGAGCACTCTGATGTTCTTGACTCTACTATACATAGTCTGACCATAGTCTTGGTTCAACAGTTTTTTCCTGTTCATAATTTCTGGTTACAAGAGACTTTGTCTACCCCTTTGTGGTCTCCCAGTAATCTATAGATGAGGGTACCAACCATATAGTAAGTATTTGTGATGGCAGTTACGATTTAGTGTATCTTTGGAACATTTCTTCAGTCCTCCATATTGTTATAAGAAGAACAGAGGTGATGAGACCTCTATGCTCCCCACTTCTGTTCATCTTACAACTTCTTGTTCTCCATGCTTTGCCCAGGACCTGCCCAGTGTTTGTATGTCCATCAGTTCTAATCATGTGGACTGACACAATTCACCTTTCTTCTTATTGAAAGAGTATACTTACATTAGTAATAACTCTGAAAATTCTCAAGGATACCAAGAAATATTATTTAATGCACACTTTATGGGGGTCATTCATTTTGTATTCATCCAAGATTTAAATATTTATTATTAAATTCCCTGGCAAATGGCAGCGTTTTAAGGAAGGACCGCCTTTTTATAATATGCATGGATGCACTAATTGTGATAATTATGGAACAAGATTTCCCCTAACATATTCTTTGTCATGTTGTGCCTTTATCACAGGGAGGGCATACCATGTGCATTGAGATCCTAGGAGAGGCCCCAGCACTATTAGGAATTAGGGAAGTTTCCAGAGCCTTGCAACCAGCAAGTTTTTTCTCCTTAAGTTAAATATCCCATATCTTTCTTTCAACTTTCCTCATAATGTCATGGTTTCCAATCCTTTAAAACATCTGGCTAGCTTTCTCTCCATGACCTCCAAAATTCATGAGAAATTCTTCTTGGAAGTATCTAACTCTATAATTTCATATTTTGTATGATAGGTTTCCATGCAACACTGTTAGGGTAAGTCATGTTCAATTACCCAATTGTTGAGCCAGAGTTGACAGCATTCAAGTGTTGCCTTCTCTTAAACTAAAAAGAAGACTATTTGCAAAAAAAGAAAAAAAAAAAAAAAAACCCAGAGGCATAATGTGGTTGAGTTATGCTCTTAGTAGTTATATAGACATTTAAATATCTGACAATACCTATACAATTTTTGGCCATCTATTTCTTAGAATCCTCAAAAATGCAAGTTATTCCATGAAATGATTCCCAACAGTTTTTAAATTAAGTATATGTCTATTCTGAGGTCTCCTGAGGTGTGATAAAAAGAAGTCAGAGGGTGCCAATGGACGTGGTTTTCTGCCCACACCTCTTCAGATCTTTGCCAAGCCTCTCCTGTGGTGCTCAGATGGAGTGCAATGCCTTCTGCCTGAAGATGAATCCACCCCCAGCCAACCAAGCGATCCAACTAGGCAGTTTGAGTTCGTTAGAACTGTGACAGAACATGTTCATAGGTCCGCAGAACTCCCCCCACTGCAGGATCTTCTCATGTCAGATCAAAATGCTGTATTTTTGTGTGACCAGGAAACATATGCATCTTAAAACTATCAACATGAGTTCCCACAAATCGTTCACTTGAGCTGCCTAGAATTCTGCTCATTTGTCTCATGAACTACACCACACAACCTTTAAAAATGTATATATAGAGAGAGTAGATTAGATACTTTGGTTTAAAGTGCTACATGCCAATGCCTTTTCTCCACTTAGCCAAAACTTAGGCCACCTTAGCTTCACCTTCTACTTCACTTTGCAACTTCTTGCTGGCAATCGTGTCATGGTTTAGATTAAATATCGCCTTCTTATCCATCTTAATCTTAAGTGTCAAGTATAGAGCAGTTGAGATGCAGTGGGTCTAGCTTTTAACACTGGAAAAGTCTTGGCTCTAGGATTTCTGTGAGGGTGATCCTGTTTTGCAACCTGAGAGTAGGCATATTTGATAGGGGCCCCTCCTGAAACCAGCCCAGAGGCAAGTACTGGTTTTTAGTGATATTATCTGCTACATAGTTTATCCTCAGTTAATTAAAGCTCAGCAATGGGCTCTGCTGAGCAACTGGGCAGGTAACATTCCTGGTTTCTGAATTAATTACTTCCTGAAAACTTTGACCTGAATTACATCAAAAGACAAATAACACATGGCTATGAAGAAAAGAGTTAAGTCCTGCAGCTTCTTTCCTGTTTTTGTTGTTGTTGTTGTTTGTTGTTTTTGTTTGTTTGTTTGATTTTTTGAGACAGAGTTTTGCTCTTGTTGCCCAGGCTGGAGTGCAATGGCATGATCTCGGCTCACGGCAACCTCCACTTCCCAGGTTCAAACAATTCTCCCTGCTCAGCTTCCCGAGTAGCTGGGACCACAGACATGTGCCATCACACCTGGCTAATTTTATATTTTTAGTAGAGATGGGGTTTCTCCATGTTGGTCAGGCTGGTCTCGAACTCCCCACCTCAGGTGATCCGCCCTCCTCGGCCTCCCAAAGTGCTGGGATTACAGGTGTGAGCCACCGTTTCCAGCCAGTTTATTTCCTCTTTTACCAGCAGGACAGATGTCTCTTTATCCTTGGGTATGCAAACACTGACATGCTGGAAGAACTTTGTGAATGATTACCTTGGTACTAGGCAGATGGCCTCTCATAATGATTATTACACTCTTGTGGGAGGCAACTTAAACATCATCAGAGAAAAGAAGTGGTACCAAGGTGCAGTCAAGTTGCTAATCATCCATTATTTCACTATAGGAAGCTGAAATAGCTGCTTCCAGCTTTCACTTTGCTTTGCTGTCAATGTAGTAACATTTCAGGGATAAGTATTTTTATGTGGACTCTAAACCTTAACTATACTCAAATGAAAATTGAAATACTACTGTGTTAAACTGACAAGATATAATAAATGCAGCAGATTTTTTTTTTACACATTTCTGTGTATTAAGGTGATGGGTTGAAGTACTACTAGCAAGGCACAAGTGGAAAATACTCGATGTTTAGTGATATTGGGCTCTTACCCCAATAAATTGTTTTAAGAAGGAAAAACATTTTTTAAAGTAAACAATTGAAATTTACTATAAGACATTACATCCTGCTCTAGGAATGGGGTTATTTATGGTTGGTATTTCTCTGAACCCTGTCATCTTCATAGTGTCTCATTATTATGGAACATAATGTTCATACAGAAAGCGTGTCAAAAGAAAACTCATAGAAGTCTTGTGTAAGAGAAAACTTGTCCAAGAAGATTGAAAGCTATCTGTTAGAACATGGCAAAAAAGGAATACAGCAGATACTCCAGAGCTGCTACAACAGTCTCCTTCACTTCTCTCTAATTGGCAGAATGATTTTGTTCAGGTTTATACCCCCACCTCTTAGCGCCTGTCTGACTCAGGGAAGGGGTGACTCTGTCCTCGGCTAGTTGGGTCCATCTGACTGGTTTAATCTAAGGCAGGAGTCATGGTCTAATTTCCCTTGTCAGGAGGAAGGATGTGATGCTGATCCAGTCAATGGGGCATGAGGAGAAGTCCAAGGGTGAGTTTCTGACAAAGATATGATGGCTATTAAAAGAGACGTGGGACTAGGCACCGTGGCTCTCATCTATAATCCCAACAGTTTGGGAGGCTGAGGTGGCAGGATCGCTTGAGGCCAGGAGTTCAAGACTGGTCAACATGGCAAGACCCTGTCTCTACAAAAAATGTAACACTTAGCTGGGCACAGTGGTACATGCCTGTGACCCCAGCTACTTGGGGGGGCTGAGGCAAGAGGATGCCTTGAGCCCAGGATTTGTAAGCTGCAGGGAGCTATGACAGCATCACTGCACTCCAGCCTGGGTGACAGAACGAGACTCTGTCTCTAAAATAAAATTTTTTAAAAAAGAGACAGGGCAACCAGTAATGCCCTCTTTTCCACTGGGTGTTGCCTTGTCTGCATGTGATTTTTGGAACTGCGGCAGCCTTTGGAGGATGGTGAGGAGAACAAACCTCCAAAGACACAGTTGGCATTCTAAGAATTCCAGAGGTGTAAAAACCTGGATGTCCTTGATGAAAAAATGGTCTCTGAACTAATTCCTTAGATTTTCTTTACCTTGAACTTTCATGTTATTAGTTTTTCTCGGTGTTTGAACCAGTGGTTCCCAAACTGTGCGGCACTTGGGAATCACGTGGAGTGCTTTTGAAAGTCTCAGTGCCCAGCTCTCAGCCCATTGCAATTTGATCAGAATGCTGGGGTGGGAGCCAGACATCACTATGTTTTCAGAATCCCCAGGTGATTCCATTGGGCAGCAACATTTGGAAACCATATGGTTTGAGCAATTTTGAATTATATCTTTCATTTCTATCTGAGTTTTTCATAACTGAAACAACAAAACCTAAACTAAAAAAGAAAATCCAGACTGAAAACATTATTTGTGCATTTAAGTACACTGGATAATAAGACAGAAAAAAAAATTAAGAAGAGTATAATAGAGTCAACAACATGCTTTCATAGTTTTCAAAAGGAACTCCAAGTCAATTACTTAGCAATCAGTTTGAACCATATTCAAATGTAATCAAGTACCTACTACTTTTGATAGAGTAGTCTCACTGATTGTTTTCTTTGATAAAGCTTTTTATCCATTAAATAACCTGTAGCATAATTTATGTAAAATAATTAAAAGTGAGAGACTCCTTTCATCTTTATTAAATTTAGTCTTTGAAGACTATGTCTACATAACAGAAACAAATAATGGATTCTATTACATTTAATTTCAAGAGAGGAAGACTAGTTATCTTTGTCACTTGTTACAAATCCCCGCGCCCACACACAACACATGCACAGCCTTTTAAAAACATCACTGCTGAATCCTTGATTAAGGCCCTTTATAATACCTTACCTCTTCTCTGACCCATGAATTATAATTTAGGAAACTATCTAAGAAATGGCCCATAGTGATTTAAACTCCACGTGGGAGACATAGGCCACAAACCTGACAGCTTATTGTGAATCCTGGCAACAATTCTTTGACTTAGCCAGTTTACAGAAGAAACATTTTCCATCCTCTGAAAGGCTGTATGGGCACTTACTTTGAGGAGGGGAACTCACCATCATCTACCTCTCCAGATCACACAGCCATGTCTTAAATCCTTTCCCTTCTCTGAGATACAGAGGGAAGCTGTCCGTCCTTTCTCACATAAAACCCTATGCACTGGATCCAGCATCTTGCAGAGAATCTGTGTCACCTTTCAGCCCTAAAGTGGACATTTTGGCACTGTCACTCCTGACCATGTTTGTGATCACACCACATTGTGATCTAATACGACAGCTGCTAAACTACCAGTTTCAAGGAAAACCTCCGTGATTTCTCACAGCTATTGTTAATCTCATCCTTCTTCTCCATTGCTCAGTTCTTAGACTTAGGCTTTTGCTTCACCTTTAAGTAAGATTGTAAAAACTGGACAGATATTATGTAAGTAGGCATCCTTATTCTTACCCAAGAGCAGGATAGGCCACTCAGTTTAAAAAACAAACCTGTTTTTTAAAATGACAGATGAATGGGCTTTGCATTTCATAGGTCATATCCGTGTAGAATTTCTTTAATTTTGTAATACACAGAGATAACTTGCTTAACAGATGAGAAATATGACTACACAATCTTATTCTTTAAGTGAGAGAGTTTTTAAAATACGCATTTAGATAGAGTGTAAGAACATAAAGAAGACACCATAAACTTTGAAACAGGCATGGAATCAGGTTGTTTTTCTTTAATGCTGAGCTATGCTGACAGTTATCTCCAATAAAAATGAATGAGCAATGTGAGAGGAATAATCAGTGTCTGAGAGATTCTTTGCATTTACATGAATTGATAGCATTTACCAGATTGAGGGTAAGTACTAATGAAGCACTTCAACCTAATTAAAACTTTCTGAGCTTTCTTTTTCCCCCTTTAACAAAGTTAGATTTTTATAGGATTTAATTTGAAGGTGATGGAAATACAAAGGCAGATTTTTGTCATCCCCAAAGACAGGTTAATAATGCATTCAAATTCATATCTTTTTTCACTTTGATAAAACTGACCTACTTTCCCTTTTAGAGAGAAAATGTCTTATGAAATATTTTTCACATAAAAAAAAGTTGCATTTTGATGCCTTTCTTTTTCCATTCTATAATTGAACCTGGCATATCACTTCCAAAAGTTAAATGAAGTTTAGTTCATTTTCAGGTCTGGGCTTTTTAATGAGTTAGCATCTCTGTTACTTGAGACAAGCCGCATTCAGTGCTTTGCATGCCTGGGAATTTTTCTGACAGTAGTGATAATGATGCAGATGTTTCTCTTTGCAGGGATTTTCCAACAATGTTCCTAATGAAAACACATGTCTACTTCCTGGCAAATAAAAAAAAATCATTTTTCAAAACAAAAAATTCAAGTGCTTTCATCCTAAAATGGCAAATGTAAACAGCCATTATTTTCTCCACATCATTTTTGCTGGTTTTTTTTTTCAGCAATAAAGTGATTATTATTTTTTTCTCATCTTGATATGGAAACAATTTCAACAAAATCTTATGCAGATCCCAAGTGAAGTGGAGATGGTTAGAGCGGTGGGGTCAAGCCTTGCGAATTGAGTCTTGGAATAGATTTACCATGTCATCTTAAGCCTCATGTCTGGGTCAGCTGATTTTGTTTCAACACAGAAATAATCACAGTTGCTACAAGTATTATGCCCTTAAACTTATGAGTGTAACTTTGTCTTTTGAGTCTTCTATAGATATAAATAATGAAAAAATATCTATATAGATCATGTTTTAACAAATCTTTTTTATTTTAAAAAATACATGAAATTTCACTCAATTCAGCGAGGTTTCTGCAAAAACAAAATTCCAGATACATTTTGAGGGTTGAGTGAATATTTGCTGCTGCTTTTCTTTTAAATGTTCATTAAAAGGAACATTTTAATGTTGAAAAAAAAAGCCTTTCATCATTCATCAGTTAGCTGTTAAAAAGGAGTTTCCAGCTTACATGCAAAAGAAATGTCCTTACCCTATTGTTAAGCATCGTAACCCATACCACCAGATGGGGTATAGGAGAGGGCAAGGACCAGAGATGTCTGTTGTATCTATAACTTGGTCATTAAAAAATGCTTTAAAGTTATTTTTCTATGTTAAGAGGACTATGTCAAAATGCCACATCATAAAGACTACATCAATATTTTTTTCACATGTTACTATCAATGAGGCCATTACGAGTCTTCTTTCCCTCCTTGGGTGAGGGTGCCATCATGGTCATTAGGACATATAATTAAACACTCATCAGAATAGAAGGTCAAAGGGCCTGGGAAATCTGGATAACTCAAGCCAAATAAAATCAATGGTTAATTGCATCTTGGCTAAGTTTATCTGCACCTTTGGATAGATGATTATGTGCTCTCTTTCTCCATTCTTTAAGCTGACACACTAACTGCCTTTTTGTAGATCAAACCTTAGAACTTGATTTAGACTCTGCCTCTATAAACAAAGTGTGTTTAATTATGCATATTTTCTGCCTCTATATCAATTACCTGGTTTAATCTACAAGAAAGCGGAGAACTAAATCATTATTTGTGAGAGTCTATTTAGTTCTTGAAATAATGAACTTGAAATAGAACTCTAATAGAAGTCAGCCTTAAGTCAGCATCCTTAAAATCTTCCTCCTTTCCTTCCTCTTTCTTTCTATCAAAGCTCTACATGCATAAGAGCTAGAGCCCATCTTAGGCTACAAATCAGAACCTAGTGATTGTTTTATAGTCTTGACATCCATCTTGTGAAAGTAATTATACAGAGCCAAGCATGGTGCATTGACCATAACTTGAATGTAACAGAACATGTGAGAAAAGACATAATGGAAAACTCCTCTCTGTGAAGAGTATAGTCTGGCATTTTGGTAACAGTGAGTCAGGATGGTGTTAGTAAAGGTAAGCCCAATCTGGAATCTTTAATTTTGTACCTTCTTTTTCTGTAGGAAAAATTGAGTCATCTAATGCATGCACTCATGTTCCCCAGCTGAGGATGAACAAGGCAATACTCTGTCTTCCTGTTACAACAACTTGTAATGAATTGGGCTTTTTGCCATCTATTTAGTGCCCTATTCATCACATTGTTGTGCCTTTTCTTGGTGATTTTGCTGTTTAAAATAGACCCTCATCATAGTGCTGAGGTGCTGTCTACTGTTTGTCAGTACACGAATTTGGTGATGTGCCTTAGAGAGAAAATATGTGTTAGATAAGCTTCGTTCAGACATGCATTACAGTGCTATTGGCCTTGAGTTCAATGTTAATGAATCAACAATATATATTAAATAAGATGTCTTTAAACAAAAAACATTCACAAAACAGTTATGAATTGATTGTTGCTGAAAATGTGACCAGAGATTGAGAGAAACCTAACCATGTATTTTCTCTAGAAATAGTGGTTCAGAATTTGCTAATTTAGTCTTTGCAGGGACTTTATACAACATTACTGCAAATAAGAAGAATCAATGGTAGTCCTTATTTTCAGTATAATCAATTCAAGAAAAGAGGTCAGGCCTAGGTATACAGTCGTATCACATGAAAGGTTAAGATCCATAATTTTAAAGCATTCCTGGAAATTGTGAAATATGATGAAACTCTTTTTGCAGCCTTTACAGATTACCAAATTGTGCCTCACTCTCCATCGTGTTAGTATAACCTGAAGGACGTGGTGACAGTTGAGACAGTTATAAACTCAACCACCTGGTAACTTCTTTGGAAAATAACCAAATCATCTATTTCTCTATTTTGAGATCTATTTTGAATGTCACACAACTATTATCTTAAAAGTCTTTAAATGATTCTGATACCAGCACATTGATGATGGCTTCTTTAAAATAATGTAAAAGAAGATTTAATTAGTGGGGAAAGTATTCACAATATTTTAAGTGAAAAATCAGGTTATATATAAGCTGGTGCAAGACTGACTTCAGAGACAGCTCTCAAAGACCTGTCTCACAGAGCTGCCTGCTCCAGGACCTAGAGTCATCTTTAAGTCATGTCTGTTTTCTGACCAAGATAATTGCTTAGATTGGTTTTATATCCTCTGGACTGCCAAGGGCAGCTAGTTGCCCAGCTAATGTGAGATTGTCTGCAGGTTATGAGCAGAGCTCCTCCGGGCACCTCGCTCTGCAACCAAGAATCAGTGGTCCCGTGGGACATCAATGCTGACTAATTAAGACAAGGAGACAGTCAGGACAGTAAAGACAGTGGTATCTCAGGGTGTATCTGCTTCTCGCTGCAGAGTATCTGCAGAACTAAACCTTCCTGAAGAAAACTCACTTTAGTCCACACCTTCATTCATGGCCCAGTGGCAGTTGTAGCAGCCCTGGACTCCAGGCAGAAGCCAACTGCCCTATCTGTCGGGATTACATGAGTGATACCATCACCATCAAATGTGGGCAAAACTTCTGTCACTCCTCCATCCAGCAGCGCTGGGTGGATTTATAGGACAGCGTCCCTTGCCTGTCCAGTGTCACCAGTGCCAAGAAGAGCACTGCAGGAGCAACACCCTGCTGGGAAGGACGACTGAAACTGCCAGGATACGCCACATCACCGGGAACAAAACAAAGAGGCAGGCACCAACATGTTGTGCAAGAAGCACTATCGGATCCTGACTCTTTTCTGTGAGGAAGACCTAGAGGTGTGACGTCTCCTGTGTACTCAGCCCCCTGACCACCAGGGTCAGTCACCACTTGAGGCCCAGAGAGAAAGCTGCCTCTCATCACCAGAAGAGGCTCAGCAGTTACATTAAGTCTCTGGAAAGGAAAGTTGTAGACACTCCAAAATTAGTAGCCACTCAAGATAGAAAACCTTTACAATTGAGAAATAGGGTGAAAAACCAGATACAGACATCCTTCTCTAAATGTGAGCACTTGAACCTATTTGTGGATAATGAGCAAGAGGCAGTTCTCTCAAGGTTAGCTGACAAAGAGAACATTCAAAAGAAACTTAATGCAAGCATAGCATTTTCAGACTACGTTTCCACAATCAAAGATCTACTAAAGGAGGTGGCAGAAAAGAGTGTGATGTCAGAAATGAAAGTGCTGCTGGGCATCAAGAGTATCTGCAACAGACATGAAAGCCTGAAAACTTCAGCTCTCTATTCACTCCTTTACAGTTTATTCAGTTGCTCTGGCTTCCAGAATGATGTGCAGTTTATCCAGTTGTTCTGGGTTCTGAAGGCTTTGATTCCTGCCGGCATTACTGAGAGGCTGAAGTGGTCCATTCACCATCCTGAATTAACCATCGGGGCTGTAAAGACTCCCTCTTCAGGAAAGGAAAGTGATCTCTATCAGAACAGACAGATGCCGGACAACGGAGCTACAGAATGGTAACTCTGTTGCTTGAGGCACTATTTTAGTCATCCTTCTGCTAAAGGAAAAGGCCAGAGTAGTTGGCATCTATCTGGGCTATGAGTTTGGCAATATTTTGTGTTGCAATTTGAATGACTTGTCTCACATCCATTCTTTCATTGGTGTTAACTTTTCTGAAATACTAAGCTTTATTTCAGTATTGAACATGATTCTAAACCTCTTGCAATCTGTGTGGTAACAGATTATGAAGGATGAACTTGACATTGCTTTATTTTCTGCCTGTAATTTGTGGACAGTAGGTAGAATATTGTACAACTCTCCGTGAACCTAGCACTAAAATTTTTTAAAAATCTTCCTATGACTTAAACACACATATAAAATAGTATAATGTAGGCTCTTTCTTGTCTGGTTTAACTCAAAAGAATTATTTTGAGATTATCTATGTTGTTGCATGAGTCAATAGATAATTTGTTTTTATTGCTGAGTAGTCCATTATATAAATATACCACAGTTTGCTTATTCATTCACCCACTAATGGGCATTTGGGCCACATATTGTCTCTCCACAGGGGATGTAGATTGCTTCTTTGCTCATCTCTTGCCCTTATTATTGGCACACACTGAGCTGCCAAAACTCTCCCAAAGGGGCACTATACCAATATCTATCAACATTGGAAATGCATATACTTTTGACTCAGTAATTTACTTCAGTGAATTTATTGTAAAGATATGTTCTCACACTTATAAAACACAGATATTCAAGGTTATTTCTTGCAGTACAGCTTGTAAGAAAAAAAAGCACCTCATTAGAGGTGATTTTTTCAATTAGATTTTTCTCAAAATCATTAGAGAATTGATTAAATGAATTATGATGCATCCAAATTGGAGTAATATGAGGCTTTAAGTAGAGTGAGCATTAATATGTACTCAAATGTCATAATTTCCAAATAGTGTAAAAAATAAAGAAAACAAAACAAAATATTAGATTATAAAAAGTATGTAATGATTGGCTTGATTTAAAAAACTAACAAAAAGATTAAAATTAAGTATGATAGATTGTTAATAGTCATGTCCTTCGGCATGGAATTATAAATCATTTTAATTTCTTGCTTATATATATCTATATTGTACATATTTTCTATAGTGTATAGGAATTACTTTTACTTTAAAATCACTTCTTAAAAATTTGGGGTTTTATTTTGTTTATTTTCTCCTAAATATAATCCATTTAAAAAGGAGTACATGTGAGTTATTTAATTTTTTTAAAAAGATGCTTTGGCTCAATAGGTTCAATATGACTAAGGCTGGGCTTATAAATTACATAAATAGATGTTGGAGCCCCTCAAAATTCTCTCATTTTCTCATTCTCAATTTCTCCTAGAGGGTAAAGTATACACAAAGGCTTCTTCTGACAAAGAAATAACCCAAAAATTATATTTTACAGCCTACATTTTCCCTCTGAGCTTTAGACCTGCATATTCAGCTGTCTACTGAACATCTCCTCCTAGAGATCACAAGATGATTCACACAACATTGTCTGAAATCAAGCTTCTTAACCCACATCTTTTACCATACCATCAAACTGGACCTCTTCCTATCTTTTGTAACCTGAGCCTACCATCATCAAATTACATTGTTTGCTCCCTAATTATACTCACTGTTGTTAACATCTCTCGCCTCCCAAACTATAAGTCTTGTTTTTAACCTTAATTCATTTATGATGCAGTATTAGTTGTGTGTCAAATATTATATGGAACACACTTAAGCTAGAAATTTATTTATTGTTTATCTGAAATTCTAATTTAATTGGGCATCCTGTATTTTTATTGCTACATCTGGCAACCTTATTATTAGCTATAAAAATTTTAATTCAATCAACTGAATAATCAGGTTGGCTTATTTACTGAGTTAAATTTTTTCCTCAGCGTTCATTTGATTAGCTGATATGACTCCTATGACAATGACAATGTATCCCTAATTGTTCCTAGATAATATATTCACCTGATAAAGACTTATATTAAAAAGTAAACCTTATTTTACAACCCTGGCAAACTTTTAAGTACACTAGTAATCAAGTCTGCTGAGCCAATATCTAAGCACTTCGCAATCCTTCATAAAGTTTCACATCAACATAATCCAGACAATAAAAATTAAGGCGTATTTGAATCCCCAAACCTTGTTTGAATTTTACCCAAAATAAGCAAATAAAGATCATTTAGTCACTTTGAATGGTGTTATGCTAATTGAAAATGACATCTTTCCAAAATTTTGCTCAGGCATTTCCTGTCACAGGGGATTCTGGCTGTGTAACAAGGACAAGACAGGGAACAGCTGCCTTAAGGGAATTCTTATTTGAACAACTAAAAAAAAAAAAAAAAGAGAGAAATTTCTTCTTGGTGGCTTGGCCACCTGCCATCTAGAGTAGAAACACCCTGTTATTTGTGATCTCATTTTTTTCCTTGAAGTTATTAAATGATTTGTACAAGTTATTTAATGTGAACTACTTTATTAAAGTTATATACATTAAGAGCCACCAGGAAATATAAACCAATTATAAAAATAAGTAGGGAAATTAAAAGTTAATAGCATAGCTTTAAAATTATAGTCATTCTTCAGTGTCATAGTTTCACAATTATTCTGCTTTTATATAATAGAATAATTAGTTCTGAAACTATAAATTTGAGCAAAGTATATTCTATTTACTTTGGAAAATTAAGTGTGTGGCATAGTCATTTTAATTCACCTAAAACAAGTGATATAAATAGCTTCTGGACATTTGAAAATTGGTAGAGACTTTTGAGGACTGTGCTATATTATGTACCTGTAGTCCTGATGCCTCCCTACTGAGCTCCCACAAAACCAGAACCAAATAAAAGGATGTGCTATTTACTGTCAGGAACAAGGAGACATTTAATCCTCTCTGTTAAGTGTTTCTAGAATACCATCCTAGAGGGTCTCCCCATCCTTTACTCATCATTTAAGAGGTAGACTGTTGGAGACGTTTCTCATGTGTCCTTCTCATTAAACTTAATCTATAAACATCATTTCAGAAAAAGGCCCAGTTTCTTTGTAACTTGACTAGGCAGATGGTTAGATATTTAAGGCCATCACTGTGTCCAAAATCCTTCTCATCTTCATCTAATCTGAGCATTGGAGATGACTTGCAACTTGAGACTACATTTTTCTTCAATCTGGTAATACCATTTTCACAGAAATTGGTTTTAAGACATGAGATTGATTATAAATTATGAATAATTTCAATTTGACTTTTCTATATCTGCAGTCTAGTTAATGTCCTTTAAAGCAAATCATAAATGGCATGTATCACATTGAAGCAAAATGTCTGAGTCATGTAGCTGAGCTCAGAAATACGCTTGTGGGCTGTAAGAAGTAGACATGAGGTTTCAGTGCTTTTAAGATGGTATTCTATCCAGGCGCCCAGTAGTGCTCAAATCCTCTTTTGCATTCCGTCCTTCCTTCTCAGGGATTACTGCCAAAGGAAGCCAGGTACAAGGGCCATAACCAAATGGGAAACAAAGTACCACTTTGTTATCAGCATGGAAAGCACCCAGATCTTCTCTAGTGAAGCTTTTTCTGATAAAATATAGATTGGAGAATGAAGACTGGGCCCAGATGCCTAAGTAAACCATATGTTTTACTCCACTTTGAATCTAAGATACCTGGCTTGGCCTAGAAGGTGGAATATAAAATGAGAAGACTAACTATGTCAGCTCCAAGCAGGTACCCCCACCTAAGTTCTTGTGACATGGATACAGAAAGAGAAGAAGATGTATCTCACAGCAGCCAACCTTTGAGGGACACTATCAATACCACTAGTAAAGCCATGACCTTGTACAGTTCCTGCGTGCTGATCAGTCACATGGGCAGATCTTCCTTCCAGAAGGATATTGGGGCAACTAATAAGCAGATGTGCAGAGGCTAAAATGTGTGCTAGTGGGCAAGAAATGTTTAATCCCAAAGTATCACGTTTGCATCACATTTGTTTTCAATCGTCAGATTCAGTGGAGTTTTTGTTTTGTTTTGTTTTAGTTATAAGTAATGCCATCCTATTAATAACTTGGCTGTCAGATACATCTTGTCAGGATACAGATATATCTTGACTGAAGTAGTAGGTTCCAGAGGTAGTAGTAGGCTCTAGAGTAGGCTCTAGAGGTAGGCTGATTTTGTTTCTTGAAGACAATAGTGATATATTAATGAGTGTTAACTGAAGTTTCTTCTTCGGTGCCAAAAGGAAGCACTTTGTAGCCAAAGGCACTTAACATTGCAACAGCATGGTTTAAAATACCAATGAAAGTAATGGAGCTAACAGCCTAAACGAAAGTATTATATGTCCTTTGTATGTCCTTTGTGACTAAAAACTGGAGAGTTCATTTGTTTTTCTTCCTTGTTTGAGGACTTACGGAGTATTTCACACGGCACAGTTACCACTGAACCTAGGAGGAATGCTTCCTCTCCAAGACCTTGACCTATTCCTAGAGTTTGTCAACTGGTAAAACCAGTTTGCCACATTTATTTGACCAGTGATACTATCAAATGTCTTCTTTAGTGGTGGAGCCCTCTTTTATAACTCATTTCGGCCTAATAAAGATGTTGTCCTTTGCTTCTTTATACCTGTCAGTATTTTTTCTTGTCTGAGGAGTGGTATGTTTTCATCAAAGTTGACGGCTGCAGAGAAATGTAGAAAGATATTATTCTGAAAATTCTGTCCTTGGATTTTCACTGGATCGATTTGAGCCATGATGATCTTACTGTAGTAGACATGACTTGTAAACAGTCTGTACCATTGCCATTTCTTTTTTCTTTTTTCTTTGTTTTGCAAAAAATGGCTGGCCCCAGGCAGTGAATTCCATACCCTAAATTTTTTAGTTTATAGGAATTCTAACACTACAGTTTTTAACAATATTTTCCACAGTTACAAAAGCATATAGAAAAGATACATAAAAGCTATATAGACAGCTATAGCTTTAAATGTATAAAACTTATATGTGACTGCCAGGTTTTCAAAATGAAAGGAGAAAAGACAATAAATAGATATTTTTAAAACATATCTTCCTTAGTAGATGAATCAGTTATTTTCACAAAACTTCCTAAAATAAGCAGACCAAGTTGTTGGTGACTTAAACTCTATTTCTATTTTATTCTAGTCATATCAAGTACAGTATGCACATTTACATCAGGGCACTTAATTTTGCAGGCATGGACTCCATTCTACTGAATGCAATTAATCAAATGATCCACAAATTCATTTTAGATACCTCCCTTGGCCTAAAATCTGCTTTCAAGAAGCCTGCAGTATTATTATATTATGATAAATACATTATGGCTTAATATTATGAATGTTGTCCAACTACCCAGGTAGCCTATAATTGTAAAAGAATGTGGGGAGCTAAATTTTAATTTTTAATGTAATGAAGATTTTAAAATATTTTAAAGTCAGATACCATACCAAATAATTTTTCTTTATTCAACTCATCTGAGATTCCCAATCAGAAAAATCAAGAAATTCATAAAAAAAACTATAGATAGTTATAGATATTAATCTTAATTTTTACATTTTTTTCTTATTAAAAAAACATTCTTACTTGCTTTTTAAGAAAAGCCATACACTTAACAAGGCTTAATGCACACTCCAATGTGCTAAGATTTAGACCTCATCATTTTCCCATGTGGCCTTTCATTTGCTCTGATAATACCTATTAGATGTCTTTTCACTTTTTTCCCTCTTGAGATAACTTAGTCTAATGTCATTTTGTTGTTGAAGCATTTACTTTTTTTTTCCCAGTCACTGATAGAGAGGGGTTTATATGATGCTAATTGTAATTCTAGACATTTTAGTATCCAACCCATCTATAATGAGGCACTACAAAATCTCTGGAGCATCCTATGTTTTAAAGAGATGTTCTTATCCATTAAATATATCCACTGTTTTCCACGCTTATAAACTTTGTGGAATGAGGATGAATGTCATGTTTTTATTATATGAAATACATCCTTAGATATATATGTCTTTATGTTTCAAACCCCTACTTTTAGCTTCCGAAATCATGATTAAGTTTCTGAATATTTTCATCTCTTTAAAATATTTCCTGCTTTCGGGCTGGGCGCGGTGGCTCACGCCTGTAATCCCAGCACTTTGGGAGGCCGAGGCGGGCGGATTATGAGGTCGGGAGGTCGAGACCATCCTGGCTAACACCGTGAAACCCCGTCTCTACTAAAAATGCAAAAAAATTAGCCGGGCGTGGCAGCGGGCGCCTGTAGTCCCAGCTACTGGGGAAGCTGAGGCAGGAGAAGGGTGTGAACCCGGGAGGCGGAGCTTGCAGTGAGCCAAGATCGCGCCACTGCACTCCAGCCTGGGCGACATAGCGAGACTCCGTCTCAAAAGAGAAAAAAAAAAAAAAAAAAAAAAAAAAAATTCCTGCTTTCCTATCTCTTAAAAAATATTTTTTGCTTTTTAAAAAGTCAGTCTTTCAAAGTATAATTTATAGACAGCAATAGTTGTACTTTTGTGTGTTGTTCTAAGAGCTGTAATAATCACATACGATCATGTGATCGTTACATGATCATGAATATATAGAACAGTTCCAACATTCCCAAAAATGTCATCATACTTGGTAATCTGTTGGTCCTCACCCTTAACCTCTGGCAGCCTTTGATCTGCTTTCTGTCCCTATTGTTTTGTCTTTTTCACAGTGTCACATAAAATCATTATAATATCTGGCTTTTTTTTTTTTTTTTTTTGCTTAGCAACATGCATTTGAGATTCATCTACACTGCTGTATATATGAGTAGTTGTTCCTTTTTAAATAAATTTTGTAGAGATGGGGTCTCACTATGCTGCCAAGGCTTGTCTAGAACACCTGGGCTCAAGTGATCCTCCTGCCTCAGGCTCCCAAGATGCTAAGATTACAGGTGTGAGCCACTGTGCCCAGCCAGTTGTTCCTTTTTAATGCCAAGTAGTCCACTGTATGGCTATACCACCAGTTAATTATTCATTCACACCTGAAGGTTATTTGGGTTGTTTTCAGTTTGTGCCAGTTATGAGTAAAGTTGCTATAAGTATTTCCATATTTGTTTTGTATTGTTTTGTATGCAAGATAAATAACTTTTTATTTATCTTGGATAAAGAGCTAGAAGCAGATGAGTGGATCTTACAGTAAATATGGGTTAAATCTAGCAGGAAACTGTTACTCTGTTTTCTCAAATGACTGTACCATTTTGTATTTCCACTGGCAATGTTCAAGAGTTCTAGTTCTTCAGCAGGGCACAGTGGCTCATGCCTGTAATCCCAGAACTTTGGGAAGCCAAGGCAGTCGGATCACTTGAGGTCAGGAGTTCGAGACGAGCCTGAACAATATGTTGAAACCCCATCTCTATTTAAAATACAAAAAAAAAAATTAGCTGGGTGTGGTGGTGGACGGCTGTAAGCTACTCAGGAGGCTGAGGCAGCAGAATTGCTTGAATCTGGGAGGCAGAAATTGCAGTGAGTTGAGATAGTGCCACTGCACTCCAGCCTGGGTGACAAAGTGAGACTCCGTCTCAAAAAAAGAAACAAAATTCTAGTTCTTCAACATTCTCACCTACACTAGATGTTGTCAGTATGTTTTTTTAACCTACACATTCTAATAAGTGTGTAGGTGTGTCTAAGTATGGTTTCAATTTGAATTTTCCCAAGTGATTAATGATGTTGAGTATCTTTTCATATTTGCTACCCATATATCTTCCATGATAATGTACCTGTTCAAATATTTGACCCATTTTTAATTGTGTTGTTTACTTTTTGGCTTTTGACAGTTCTTTATAGATTCTGGATATGAGGCCTTTTATCAGATATATGTTTTGCAAACATTTTCTGCCAGTTGGCTTGTCTTTTCATTTTTTTAACGGTGTTTTTTAAAGTTTCTTTTTCTTTTTTTTTTTTTTTACTA
Source organism: Macaca mulatta (assembly GCF_049350105.2). Lineage (NCBI taxonomy): Eukaryota > Metazoa > Chordata > Mammalia > Primates > Cercopithecidae > Macaca > Macaca mulatta. The sequence continues at coordinate 87,970,634 of NC_133416.1, read as the reverse complement.
TGATTTTAGGCTATCTTCTTGGTTTGTAGGCCCTCATATTAACCAATTTGTACTAATTTCTGATTGGCAAAATTACAAGTTTCAGAATTGGAAGGAACAGAAGAAAAGAGACCCTAAAGATAGCATAGTTCTATGTAACATTTACTTGAGGAATATAGCAATCAGGAACTTTTTTGGCAGAAAGTCCAACTGTAGTGGCTTAAACAAGAATGCTTTTCTTCGTTATAAGAAATTCAGAGATAGGCAGGTGTTTGCATGCATTTAGAAGTTCCATGTAATCAGAACTGACATCCCTACACTTCCTTGGTCCTTCTCTCTGAAGTTGAAGGTTACCACTACAGCTGATAATATCCACACACAAGACAAGAAGTAGAAGACAGAGAAAAGACAGCACTTTCACCATGAGAGCAACACTTTCCTAGCAGCTTCTCACCTGCTTCCAATTGAATTGTCATTGGACAGAAGTGTGTCATATGATCAGGCAATACTGGGAGAAGGGGATTGAAACTGGGGATTGTGTGAGATGAGTCCATCCAGTGTCTGCCTCAGCAGAAAGTTTTAAATAACATCAAAATACAAAAGGCAATAAACCTCTGCTATAAAAGTAGAAGAAAGAACAATCAAAATCTAGCTTTAAATTCAAGGTTTTTAAAAACTTGCTGCTGGCTAAGCAACTAAATTCTAATGGCACTTTTCCAATTGCATCTTGTGTATGTATATAATAGTAATAATAGAAATAATAGCAGCTATTAGAATGAAAGCATAATAAGAATAATGGGTTGTGGTTTATGAAGTCACATACTTTATCTTCTTTGATTGCCTCTTTGAATATAGTCTTTTACATAATAGACAACTAAGGTACACAGATAGTAGGTTACTTAAAGTCACGTAGAAAAGAGATCCAGAATGAGAAACTCACAATAAAGGCTGTCATCCCTAACCTACCTTTCTGTACCAATTAGGGTTTTCAAGATCAAGAAGAACTATACAATGTAAAGTTTATATTGTGGTAATGTTTGCATGACCTGTGTATGTAAACTTGGTAAATAAATTAAAGTGAAGCTTGGACTTCATTTATACTTGTTATTCTCTCAGGGATAAAGTTTCCATCCAGAAAAAGTATTGTTTTCATTTAAATACAAAGAAAAATAAAATGGAAATTTTTCACTTAAAAAACTGAAAACAGCCCTTCTATAGTGAAAATTAATATTGTTTCAAACATTAATTAAAAACAACCATTATTTTTTACTTTCATAATTTAGCCCAGGTGCCTAACACATTGACTAGAATTGCTCCTAAATGAATGTTAGCTGAACAAATGAATAAATGAACTTTCTGAACCAACTCACTATAATTTTATTGCTTTTTTTAAGTTAATATATCTTGTTCAATTTTCAGTAGCTTGGAATAAGTTCTAAACATGCAAAATGCTATTGAATCTATGCGATTTATTCAAGGTTAGGAAATTACTAATGCTAAAATATAAAGTAAAACCCTTATGAGTTTCTATCAGTTATTTGGCTTACACTAGGAACTAAACCCATTTTACCAATGAAATGTGCTTACAAATGCTGTAGCTGAAATTTATCATACATTCTGGGACCCAAAGGATTCAGGAGTCTATAAGTCCCACTAATAAGCCTCTCATTAAAGGACATATAACTATTTTCTCTTTTCCCTTTAAGAACTCTCTCAGGGTATCTGGTAAAATACTCCGGCTTTCCGTGACAACTTTCTTCAAAATTTTACAAATACTTTAAAAATTGTCTTTGAAAAGTAAGACAGGCGTGGATATATTTTGTGCCTTAGGAAATGAGAGGCTAAGGAAGTTCATAAGGTGACACAGCTAATGGAAATAGAATTAAGATCTCCAGGATTTGATCTGACTGTACAACCAGATCATGTCCTCTTCAGCTCACTTTTGAAAACCAGCTAATCAGAATCTATTGTGTTTTGTAGGAAAAAAAAAAAAAAAAAAAAGACTGGCAATTATATTGAATTCATTCCATTAAATCTTCACATATCATCATCATAAAGGAAGATTAAAATGATATTTCACTCTGGACTAATGAATTTATTGGTTTCAGAATTGTTGCATCGTATAGTTGCAGCCATCACTTGTTTAATTGTATCCACTATATAAAACCTAGATTCCTTTATTCAAAATACAAAGAAATGCTTGTAACAACTGTAAGTTTTTGTTCACACTGATGCTGCCAAAATAGTAGCGATCTGATGCTGTTTTAATATAAGAAAGTCTGACATGGTTGAAAGAGGAAAGATTTTGAAGGGAGACAGAGATGAGGTGCTGCACCAAATCTGCAACAGATTAGCTGTGTGGTCTTCGGTATGTTCCTCCCTCTGGGATTCAGTGTCTTTGTGTGTAGAGGGCCCAAATCATAAGAGAATTAACTGAGCTCATAGATATAAAATGCTTAGTATTACATTTGGTCCATGGTGATTTCTCATGAAATACGTACCAGAATTATGGTAATTTACTCCAATAAATATTTATTGAATGTTTTACAATTGCCTTTACTCAGTGCTATCCAAGTGTGTTTTTACAGCTTACTAATCATTACATATAAGAAGAAAAGGTATAGCTTAATTCCTTAGATCAGAATTTATCAATCTCAGCACTATTGATATTTTGGCAGATAATTCTTTGTTGTGTGAGGCTTCACTGTGCACTGTAGTAATTTAGCAGCATCCCTGGACACCACATGCTAGATGCAGTAGCATCCCACCCCTACCCATTTATGATAACCAAAAATGCCTCCAGATGCTGCCAAATGTCTCCTGGAGGGCAACATTGTCCTCAGTTGAGAACTACAGCCCTTGATCAATTATATGTAAAGAGTGTTCACGAACTGCTCGTCCTAGGAGATTTTCCCCAAAAGATCCATGGTCAAATAAGACGAGAAACATGAAATGCCAACAGCAGCATAACAATGATAGCTAATTTTTGGAAACACACTACACATGGCAAACTGTTCTTATTTATTCCTCATAACAGACCTAGAAGTTACTTAATATTTTAAGGCACATTTTTAAAATGAGTAAATTGAGGATCAGAGAAAGTAAGTAACTGACAAACATGATACAATTTAATTGCACAGCTGGGGTTTGCTTCCAAGCCATCTCCAGAGTCTGTGAAATTATCTACTATACAGCATTGATCCTTGACTATCCCACTTTTTAATTCAAAATCAATTTGGGATCTTAAGGCTAATTATTCTTAATTTGTGATATTTATTAGGTTACAGGTATTTACTTTATCTCCAGCACTTACAAAATTACCTTTTGTTTTAATCAATTGATGACAGTAGTCCAATTATTTGCTAAATGATTGTCTTCATAAACATCCTTGGGTGCAGGCAAAGTCACTTTCCCTGGCAATGTTAACCAAAATAACTTCAAACAAATTCAGATGGCCAGGAACTATGGAAGGAGAGACTCACTCTGCTTGAGGGAGGCAGAAAACATTTAATAGAGGAGACAATATTTGAATTTGACCTTTTATCATCATATTAAATTTGGATGAATAAGAGTCTGCCAGGTGGAAGGGCATTCCTCGCAGAGTAAACGGCATTTGCCGAGACCTGGGTAACTTGGAGAGTTCGGTGTGTCTGAGGAATGGTGGGGGTGGAGAAAAGAAAACAGGAAAATAGAACTAGAGAGAAGACTGAGTTCTGCATTATTATCTGTGGTTTGACTCCTGTAGGTATTTGCCCTAATCACCTTTGCAGTAAGGGCAGCAGACAGCCAAGAGCACAGTAGGGACATGGTCGGGTAGGTACTTGATGATCACCAAAGTGTGTATTGTTTGATGGCAGGGAGACCCAATTAAGACACTAATGCAATGCTTTCAGCGAGAAGTAATGAGCTAGGGTGGAATGAAGGGTCAGATTTGAGAGAGTTTATTACAAGAGAAGCAGGGCAGGGAAAATCTTCCTCTGAAATGGGCTATTAGAGCAAATAAGTAGAATTTATTTTTGGAAAGGCTGTCTCTATGAAATAAAATAATGCATTTCCAAGGAAATAACCTGGAAGTATGTTTAGCAGCTGTTCAGGTAACCTGGAGAATTTGCAGTAACATATCTCAGATTCCACAAATGATCTTCTGGAAACTTGTTCCTGTCCCCATTCAGATTTCCCATAGAAATTGAACGCCTCATAATTGTTAGGTGGAGATTCAGAGCTAAAAGTTAGATTCTGAATTGCGCTGTTCCCTTTTTAGTACAGACTACTTTGTCAATTTCCTTCTAACCATGTCACCTGGGAAAGATAAGTCAGCCTTAGTGGCGCTTCAACCAAATGTATCTGAGAAATTATGAGCCAGTCAAAAATGTAGGGAAGAGATTAGTCCCAGACCCTCAATAAATAGTTGTTGAATGGGTGAATTAATCAAATGTTGAATTCACTTATTTCATTTTAGACTTAAGCATGTAAAATAAGATTAATAGAAAGGAAGAAAAAAAAACCTTTAAACTTTCAATTGCAGTTTTTCCCTTTTCTTTTTTACTGAAATAGCTAATGGATCACTCCCCAAAAATACTCTAGCCTAGTACCAAATGGACTTTTATTGCTACGCATTATGGAATAAATTTTTATGTTTACTATTTAAATCCAAAATGAACATATAGTCCAACACATTTAACCTTGTTACTTTTTTCCAAACATTTTCCTCAAGGTATCCTTTAAGGTTTTTTTCTGTACTTTGTTTACGATTAAGCAATTTATTTTTACCATGGATACAAAGATTTTATAATCCCATCCCTGGCAGTTTACAAGAAACAATTTTTTTCTGCTACATTTTAATGATTTCTGTAATTGTATCTAAAATCACAATGAGTAATAATATCCTCTGTTTAAGGAGTGCTATTAGGTACATTCCTAATCATCAGACCTATGTTATTTTGAGATAGAGAAGTTTTTTCCTACAATGAAAATGTAATTTTCTTTCTGCAATAAAAGAATTATTATTCTTAATGTTCTTACACATTCTTCTTTCTATGTGAACATTTTAGGTGTATCAATATATGCATGAAACGATAACTGTTAATGGCTGTCCTGAATTCCGTGCGAGGGCAACAGCAAAGGTAAGGCTTGAGTAACTTTAAAAATATACTTGACTCCAGTTATCTAGTAATTGATTGTGCGCGTGTGTGTTTCAGGTATTCTCGTGTGTACACTGTAAGAGAATTTAGACATCAGTGGCAGCCCAGAGTCTAGAACCAGTACTACTTCTCAGGTAAAAATCCTAATGGAAAATTGAACGTTTCTGCTGCTTCTGTAGCTTAAGAAAGGAGAATGATTTCATTAAACTCACTTAATGTCCATTTGGCACAAGCAAATCTACTGGTTCATTGTGGGAAATACTATATGATTTTCTGACACATTCTTCTGATCCGAAAGAACCTGTATCGTATTCAGTGCATGAAGATTTATTTGCACCAGTCTAAAGATTTGATCTCAATTAGACAGGAAAAGAATTCACCTGACACCCACTGATCTAGGATACTTCTATGTATTCAGCTGAGCAGTGGGTAACTTGCTGAAAGGGTGTGGCATTGACCTATAGAAGAGGCCTGTCACCTTTTGTGGTAGTGACCACATCTGCCCTTTAAAAACTCAAATCCAGAGATTGTAGAGACCCTACTAATGGAAATGTTATACCAAGAGGATGGTGAAATTATCAGGAAAATAGGCCATTAGGAAATACCCATTTTAAACTAAAATCACTGATGCAGCTCTTCTTTTACAAACACACAAATGTTATAATAGAAACATGACTTGCTTTTAAAAATACTTTATTTTTCTAACAATGTATAAGAAATAACCATTGAAAATGATTAGAATTTTCCATTTAATTCCTTTGTGTTACATCAACGCTTGTTTAGTTTCTCTCTTGAGTTTTTAGTTTTTACTCTGTAACTGAACACTGTAGATTTGTAAGGTTTTTTTGTTTTGTTTTGTTTTGTTTTGTTTAAACTCAGGGGGAAAAAAAGGGTGTTATTATCATTATGTCATGCTTTGCTTGTACTGAAGTGGAACACACACAGAAAAATGATCCCTACGTGGTTTAATTAAGGGGAAAGTGAATTGTGTAGTGTTTTACCATTCTCATTTCTTATTCATGTAGAACAGCAGGATAGCAGCATAATGTTGCAATAGCACAATATTTTCTGGTTGTTTCTGGGCTGTCTGCATTGCATCCATGTCAGCCATTAAAATCTATGCATGACAATGAGGTTTGCATGAGCAAATGCATGTAGCTAAAAAGAAGCCATTGTTTTCATGTCATTCACTACGTTTCACTAAATGCAGACAGTAGCGTAATGCTAAATTGATGTGATAATGCTGTGTGTGGAAAAGAATGTACAGTTGTTGGGAATAAATATTTTCACAGTCTTGAGTAAGTCACTTTATAGTAGGCATCTAATCAACTGTGGTCAAGGTGAATTAATAAAAGTGAAAAATAAGCAGGCAGGGAATCATTTCTTGATAGAAACTACCTAAATGCTGTTATTTTATTTCTATGGGGTTAGAGGGAACTAATGGTAAGTTGTTTTCCTAAACTCATTTAATGAAATCAGTACATGAATTTTAAAACATATTATGTCCATATTAAATGGTGTTTTGTATATCTAGGCCTAAAACCATTGACTATTCATATTGCCTATTTTGTTATAATAATTGAAATATTAATGTATAATATAGGAAGCAAAATCCTGTTCCTGATAAGATTTCTCAGTATGGAATAATAGTAAGGAATATTGGTATAAACTAACAATAATCTGTTTGAATCTATTATTTTATTTTAGTTTTCATTCTCTTTAAGGCATCCTTAATTTTTTAAAAAAGTTAAATTTGCTAAGCTTTTGGGTTGGCAATAGCAAGATTACATATGTATTCAAAAGTATGTATACATATAAGTGCTCTTCAATTTATTAAAAAAAAAACTTATGAACTTTTATGTAGAAGCACCAGATTAGACTGTGTGTCATACAAAAGAGTGCAAGACATTGTCTCTGCTCTTAAGGTGCTCATAGTCAACATATGTATAAAACAATTATAATATAGATAATACCTATAACAAAGTTATTTGGACTCCAGGAATAGGAAGAATTGCATCTAACCAAGGTAACTGGAAAAGATTTTTATGAAAACAGGAAAATTTTGTCATACCAGATAAGACTTAGGAAGCTGGAAATAGATGAGTGGGACTTTACCAAAGAAAGAAATCCTAGATGGCATCTAAATGAAGAAAGGCCTCTGCTTTTTGTGTTCTTTCTTTCACAGGAGAATACTATAAAAATATGAGAAGTTGCCTGAGCTACCCACTGCAAAGCATATGATTAGCCTTATTTCCCTCATTTTATTACCAAAAGACTGTCTTTTTTTTTTTCAGGCAACAGTTGCAGCTTTTGCAGCTAGCGAAGGCCACTCCCACCCTCGAGTAGTTGAACTGCCAAAGACTGATGAAGGCCTTGGTTTTAACGTGATGGGAGGAAAAGAGCAAAATTCCCCCATTTATATCTCTCGCATCATTCCTGGAGGGGTCGCTGAAAGACACGGAGGCCTCAAAAGAGGAGACCAGCTGCTATCAGTGAACGGAGTGGTATGTTTATAAAATAACCAGAGATTTTCTCCTTAAGCACATTCTTTTTTTTTTTTTTCCTCTGCTATTACTGAAGTCAATGTTGAAATCCTAGAACAAATATTAATTTTATGTCTAACCAGCTTTCTAAACATTGATGGATATTAAACCTATAAAAGCTGTAATATAATTTTTATGTCTCATTTCATTATGTTCAGTTATGATAAATATCAACGAGTTGTAAAAACATCCCAGGAAATTAATCCAACTAGCAGACTTTCTTCCCATAATACTCCAAGTAACATTTACAAGAACAGAGTAATTTCGAGATACTTTTTATCCTAAGTTACTATAAGCATATACATACATTTTAAGAATAAAGACATAACTCCTTACTTTGTAATGTGTGTGGGTTTTTCATTTTAATTACAGAGGAAGGGTAATTTTAATGTTTATATAATAATAACACATATGAAAAAGGCTAACGCACTCAAAATTCTTTTTTTTTTTTTTTTTTTTTTTTTTTGAGACGGAGTCTTGCTCTGTCACCCAGGCTGGAGAGCAGTGGCACCATGTCAGCTCACTGCAAGCTCCGCCTCCCGGGTTCACACCATTCTTCTGCCTCAGCCTCCCAAGTAGCTGGGACTACAGGTGCCCGCCACCATGCCCAGCTAATACTTGTATTTTTAGTAGAGATGGAGTTTCACCATGCTAGCCAGGATGGTCTCAATCTCCTGATCTCATGATCCGCCCGCCTCGGCCTCCCAAAGTACTGGGATTACTGGCGTGAGCAACCATGCCTGGCCCCAAAATTATTAAAGCCATATCTACAGCTATAGTATAATAAAAACATATTAGCCTTTCTCCAAAAAAGAGTTTGATTAAATTACCTATTCATAATATATGCTTTCGTTTTTAAATGAAATTAGAGTAAATTAAAATATCTAACATTTTAAAGTAAAAGTATGATTATACATTTTCTCATAACTTATATTCTCTGGATGCCACCACTTCCACTTATAATAAGGGGTTGCTAAAGAAATCGCTTCCTATGAAACGAACAATTTTTTCCCTATAACTTCCACTTATATTAAACATAAATTACCTAAAAGCATACATTTCAGAAATATAAACAGAAACTTATCAATGTTACCTTTTATTAACCTAAGATCTTTTTTCTAAGAACTTAAAGATTTTAATATATAAACTAGATTTCAGTTATTTGTGACCAGATTGATTTATGCTTGGAACACAATATCCAAAATCAAATGCAATTGGAACATGATATTTTATTGGTAACTGTGTAATTAAATTCTTCTGTATTCATATATTGAATTTTATTCATTTGTTTTCTATTTTTAGACTGACTAGTAGTTTCATGGAACCCAAAACTATTCCTTCAACTCTGCTGTCCTCTAATGTATATAAAAAATCTCAACCCATGAATATTTTATATCACTTCAGCATTCCAATAACTATTTAGTTTTTTCTATGTAATAATGTTTTGAGATAAGCTTTTTATTGACCTTTAGATAACTTTGACTTTTTCAAATCATGTTTCAAGTGATAATTTCAGAGTCTAACTTTCTGGTAGAGGACTCTAGAACTAGGTCACACAATTGTGTCACACAGAGGCTTATGCCCCAGAGTATGAACTTGCAATTTCTCTGAATAGATTATATAAATCAAATAAGGTATAGATTTAAAAACAGTATAAAACATTTAAAAACTCAAAATATATTAACAGTAATTATAATTGCGTAAAGTAACTATATATATATATAATAAATTTAATACATGGTTGACTTTGAACTATAAGGGAGCTAAACAGACTTTGTTTAACATAAACATTTGCAGGGAACAATTTTTAGGCATGTCATAATTACCCATTCCTTGCAATGAAGTTTTGATATACCTGGGAGGTGGCAGTTACCTTATCTGGAATCAAACACATAAGGTTCTACAACTCAATAGTCATATTATTATGGATTAGTATCCCCTAAACTTGAATTCCCTTATATGAAAAAAGGGAATAGTAACTAATTTGAAAGGGCTCTGATGAAGAATAAAATGAGGCAAAATGTCTGTTAAGAGCTATCCTGTGTTAATTTGCTCATACAAACCTTTGACAGGTAAATGTGGCTACTGGTGAAGGTTGAGGTTGGTGAGGATTAACAACCTCCCAGTGATACTGCTTTTGCTAGTTAGGTTAAAAGTAAGTCTTATGGCAAATTCTGCTACATATATAGGTATATGTTAGCAAACATTTATTAGCAACAAGGCAGTGTTCGACTCACAACCCCTTCCATAAATTTGATAAATCCCCAGGTCTCTGTCCATTTAGGTGTTCTAATCATAACCTTAGAAATAAGACAACTTTGTTACCCTTATATTCAACATCAGATAATCAGAAATCCTATTAGACTGACAGCTGAAAATAGGGTAGTTTAGTGATCAAACTTTGGTCATTAATCCTATGGTATAGGCCATGGGCCTCCATAAGATTTTTATATCCTCTTCATGCAAAGGTGAGGAATGTCTCCAAGATTGTAATATCCCACATATATTTAAATCTCTCATTTTACCAGTTAAGTTCCATTTATAACATTTACCTTGCTTAGTTAATGGGCCACTAATTTCATCAAAGAAAATATATTTCTGACATATTCTTGCTAATAAGTAAAGCATCATTTTTTCACTGAAGTAGGTGCAATAGCTGCTCGTATAGTGGCCACCTCTAGAGTATTACTTTTCCAATATAATGCTGGCTAACTACCCTAGACTGGTTTATTAAGCTCCTAAATTTGAAGGTTAAAGTATTACACATTCATATAGTCAAACTATATATTATAAACTAACTGTTTTATATTGTTTAAAAGTAAGTTATATGCTCTTTAACAATGCCTAATATTGACCAGGTGTTCATCAAAAAGCAATTTTCTGTAAATTGACTTCATGACCCAGTGACTTGTTCATAGTCACACAAATAATAGTTAATCCAATTCTAGAACTCTGGGCTTCTAACAGACACTGAGCCCAGAGGTTTTATCAGTGTAAATAATTCTAGGCAGGTAACAATATTTAATGAAAAAGAAATACTCTGTAATGGAAAGGCCAAAAAAAAGAAAAGATTAGCAAATGATCGAATGATTTGTATTTCTTCCTTTAAATAAGGTGCCATTTCAGGAGATTAAATATGGAAGATTTTCAGAACATGCCATTCTAAACTGAGAAATGTTGAAAGGAAGTGCTTTGGAGGGCTAAAGCAAACCTTAACTACTTTAGTATAAGTTCCCTGAAAAAAATTTCTGCCCTATTTAAAAAGTAAAGAAATTATTCCATGGACATTTAAACATCTGAAAAGACATCTGATGTGATGTCCTGCTTATCTTTGATTGTTTGTCTAATTTTATATTTTGTCTGCATTTAGAAAAAGGATATGTCACGGGTCTGCTTAAATATATATATATAATTATATACATATATATGTATATGATTTTATATATATATACACACACACAGAGAACTATTAACATGAAATGTTAGGTTATGAAGTGTGATGGAAAGGTGGGAAAATCAATAAATAAAAATAAAGACAAAATACAGCAATTGAACAATTGATTTTTTCCTCCGAGCTTCTTAGAAGTCAAAACAGATGGAAACTCATGTCAGCTCAGCAATCACTGGGAGAGAAAATTTTTTCTATCGCTAGGCACCAAGAGAAATTTCCCATGGGAATGTTACAAATGAGACATTGAATCACCTAATACAATTCCACAGAAAACACAGAGGCCTTTGGTGTATGGCTACTTCTTATGTCAGTCCTCAGTGAAACCTTACAGCTGAATGCTGAATTAAAATTTAACATTAATAGGAGGTCAAAATGTTACAGTAAGAATTTATACCTTTCTAATGATCTCCTTTTCACCCTTTTATGCTCAGGAGACTTCATGACCTTGAGCATAAATAAGAGACTTCATGACCCAGTGACTTGTTCATAGTCACACAAATAATAGTTAATCCAATTCTAGAACTCTGGGCTTTTCTCTGCAATTTTGAGAGAGGACTCAAGGACTGTTTATAAGGGTTGCAGCCAACAACCCTTGGAGCCAGTGGCAACAGTAAATATATTTAGTGATAGAGTCAGGATATAAAAGTCTCAATAGAATGGTACAATAGGCCTATTTTAATAAGAATCTTCATGAAGTCCTGCTCCTGTGCCCCAAAAAACTAGCTACATATATGCAGAAACAGGGAGGAATAGCTAAATATCAAAGCCTGGGGAAAAAATATTAGGGAATTTCAATGTTGATTTCAAGAGGAATATAAAGCAAGTTGAGGGAGGGGGGCAAAAAATAATGTGATTATAGGGGCTATGATATAAATATCTTATATAGAACACAGAAAGCGATTGGTGCAGCTCTTGAGAGTGCTGTTCGTACTTTCTTTCTGTCTTTCTTTCTTTCTTTCTTTCTTTCTTTCTTTCTTTCTTTCTTTCTTTCTTTCTTCTTTCTTTTCTTTCTTCCTTTCTTCCTTTCTTCCTCCCTTTCTTCTTTCCTTTCTTCCTTCCTTTCTTCCTTCCTTTCCCTTCCTTCCTTTCCCATCCCTCCCTTTCCTTCCCTCCCTTCTCCTCTCCTCTCCTCTCCTCTCCTCTCCTCTCTTCTTTTCTTTTCTCTTCTTCTCATGGTCTCACTCTGTAGCCTATGCTGGAGTGTGGTGGTATGATCTCAGCTCACTGCAACCTCTACCTCCTGGGCTTAAGCTCACACCCTATTGTGCTCTGATCCTCATTCCATCCTTGCAAAGAAAAATAAGCTCATCCAGAGATGAGCAACCTTGTATATGAGGAACATGTTAAAGAAGGACTTGAGTTTTTTAGGGTGGAGAAGAGAATATTTAGGGGAATGATGACTGTCTCCAGCTGTCATCCATTGTGTGGGGTACCAGATGGCAGACCCAAGACCAGTGTTTAAAGTCATGGGGAAGTCATCTTATTATAATAAAGAGCTTTTAAACACTTAGAGCTCTCTAAATGGAGAAAGACTGAATCATAAGGCAGAATGTGCCCATCATTTGAAGTTTTAATCAGAGATTAGGAGACCACCTGATGAGAGTATTTCAAAATATGAGTACTGTGTAGAGAGTTGGAACGATTGGCCCCAAAGTCCCTTCTAAGTCTGTGACTATGTGATTCTATGTCTTCCAATAGGATTTTGCTGAGAGTACCATATAACCCTCCCCTGAACACACACGCGCTACCTTACACTCTGAGGTAGATGAGTAGGCTCTACCTATGCTCTGTGTACTCTATTCATAAGACATTTTTTCTGAATGGAAAGATGAGAAATCTAACACAATATATGTTTTATTTAGTACTTTATAGTTTTTAATGATATTTACATTAGGTTCTCTCATTTGTTCCTCAGAAACACAGTCTCATGAAAGAGTAGGGCCAGGAGTGTTCGTCCCTCTCTTTCTCTGTCCCTCTGTCACACACACAACCCAGTGGATACACACAAAAGCACACATGAACTCAGATCCAAATACACACACACACACATGCGCATGCACACACGAGAAAGTGGATTTCAACCTTTACTGCAATCATAACTGATGCTTACCAAACATAATAACTGGTTATGTTAAAAACAAATCCCATTGAAATCTGAGTAAGCTCTCTGAGTTGTACCAATTCCAATTTGTTGGTTTAATATGGTTTTGTATGATGTGAATATTGGGGAAAGCTGGGCAAAGGATGCATGTGATGTCCCTGTACATTATTTTTCAACTTCCCTTAAATCTATAATTATTTAATTTTTTTTATAAAGCAAGAAAGTCCAAAAGATGATATTCTACTGGTACTGATAGGAGAGAGGCAGGTGAGGAACAGGAAAGAAAAGGACAGAAAGATAAAATATAAGCATGAGGACTTAAAAAAATATGTCATACTGAAAAGAAGCCCTCATTTGCTTCTGAAATGCAAACACTATCTTAGAGCACCAATGGTGGGAAAATTGCGGCTGAATTTACCTAGCTCTACGGTTAAAACTAAATAAAATTGTCTTTACAGTATATATAGATTGCTAATTGATTTTTAAGCATAACAGATGAGTGAATAAAAGTTTAGGGATAGGACAGAATAAATTGTTTTCCTGCCATCTGGCTTTTTTTCCATTTTATAAATACCTATGCCAAGTTGAAGGTAAGTACTTACAGCCCAAATTACTTATGCAGAATGGCTGTCAGGTGTGGGATGAAGATGAAATAAAAATTAGAACTGTAGATTCGAGCTCTGTGAAGCTACAGCATCCCAGAGGGAAAATCTGTATTAAGATCTTATTTATCTGTTGTCGGAACAAAGAGAAAACATAAATGAAAAGTTTTTTTTAATTGCTATGAACTACACTGCAAGATTTAAGTTCCACCATAAAATGCACGTTCCGATGATGGCAGTAATTTGTATTCATTGCCTTATCCCCATTCTTAGAACAGTTCATGTATATAGTCAAAGCTCTAGAAATATTTGTTAAATGCTGTAAGCACTTTACATAATGAATTCATTATTTACCCATAATGATCCTCAGTGGTAGTTGTCATTATCATCAGTCCCATTTTACAAATGAAGAAACTGAGGAAGAGAGAGATCAGGCAACTTGCCCAAGCTCCTACAGCTACTAAATGGCAGAACTGGAGATTCCAACTCAGGCAGTCTGCCCTTATTAATCATAATGTAAAGGTAAATATCTTAGCCATTAATACATTAGTACTTTCATGTACAATGTAGAAAAGATCAAGGTTTCTTGGCCTTTATGGGTTTGCATAAGTAAATTTTTGGTGGAGAGAGACCAGTTGTTTGTCCTAACTACTCATAAGAGACTTTGACCTTTAAAAAGTTAAAAACCACTTCTAAAGATAGTAATGTTTTGAAAAGGAATTTACTGTGATTCAAATGGCTCAGTACTCTAATTCACCACTGCACATGTGTGAAGAGTTAGGTTTGAATGTGTTTGAATTGCTCCATACCTGCATCATTCCAGTTTGCACCAGGCACTTTGCATTCACGGCTAACTGAACAGCCCTGGTCCACAAGCACTCTCTAAAGCCACTTGGCCCTTAGAGGCAAGCAGATGCTTGCATGAAGAGGGGAAAGACAGAACCTCAGTCTTCAGTTCCCCTATGGGCCTGGCGCACAGATCCCCAGCTTAATTCCAGCTAAGAGGACTCAAGTAAAGCTATTCTCACAATCTCTCTCTTCCTAGAAGTCATTAGCAGATGCTTTACCTTTCTCAGAAGCTGAGTAGGGGACTATTTGGGTTATAATTAAATATGAGTGCAAGCTGAAATTTCAGTTAAGTGCTGAAAATTTTTATTCTCGGCATGACATCTTGTGACATTGCATTCACATTTGTGAAGAAGCCAAGAGCAGTACAGTTATGTTGTGTTAGCCCAGTCACTTTCAGAAGAGCACAAACAGTGCAGCATGATCTGGTATATTTTGCAACACTGAGCAGGCAGTATGCTACTCCCGTTCATTCTGAGTTGGCTCACAGTAAAAGATCTTTTAATTTAAAAAGCAGAACAGGGAAATACCGTGCTATCCCAATGGCACAGGCAACTATAATTCACAGGTTAGAACAGCTACATTCCCACCTGGTGATTTCAGCCTGCAAGAATGGGCACAGGTCTCTCATTCCTTCATAGACCAACTTGAGCTTTGAGCATCCATGAGATTGTGCTAATAGTGTATCGGGTGCCAGAATACACTCAGTTAGTCGGTGCAAAAGAACAAGTCTCTAAGTGAGGGAAGCATTCCCACACATGGGATCAGACTGACCTAAATCCCTATTTAGATTGCTGGTAATGGGTATTTGACTATTCAGTTCAGTTACTGGTGTAGTCTTTCTCATAGTTATTTTTACCATTTGTTGTTTGTGTTTTCCTTCTGTTTGTGCTGTTATTTTAGCAATGCTTTTCTTTCATTCAATAATTATTTGTAGAGCAATTATTATGTGCCAGTTACTGAGCTAAGTCCTGGATATGGAGTAGTAAACAAAACAGAAAGGGTTATAATCTGGTAGAGAGTAAGAACATGATGATGATGATGATGATGATGACGACGATGATAAATACATACATATAAATGTAATATATTCACCAGTTATCCCAGCCTAAGGGAAATGCTCCCAGTCATTTTGTTCAGGATCACACTGGTAACAGTAACAGGATTTTTAACTCCAGTATGTGCGTATTAGTTTCCTATGGCCGCTATAACAAATTACCACACACGGTGGTTTTTAAACAACAGAAATGCATTATCTCACAGCCCTGGGAGCCAAAAATCCCAAATCAGTTTCACTGGCTCCAAACCAAGGCATCAACAGGGCTGTGCTCTCTCTAGAGGTGCTATTGGGGAATCTGTTCCTTGCTCCCTCCAGCTTCTGGTGACTGTAGCATTCTTTGATTTGTGGCCACCTCATTCCAATCTCTATCTCCATGGTAACGTTATTACCTTCTTCTTTGCGCCAAATCTCCCAGCTCCTTCTATAAGGATACTTGTGAGTTCTTAGGGTCCACTGAGATAATGCAGGGTAATCGCCTCATCTCAAGATCCTTAACCTAATTGTAACTGAAAAGACCCTTTTTCTATAAAAGGTAACATTTACAGGTTCTGGGGAATAGGACTTGATATTAATATCTTTGGGAAATTATCCAGCCCTCTACAGTGTGTAAATATCATAAATCTAGAGTGCTTACAAGTGTACAGGGCTATGGAATGGGACCTGTTGTCCACAGACCACGGGCACGTTGGTTTTCTAGTCTCAAAACAGCACACACTGAATATTTTTCACTCTACTCCTGGTTCTGACAATGCAAGTTCTTTCTTCCCTTTATACTTTCAGACTTTTCTCCTACTTCTGCCTATCCAGTCAATAAAGCCATTCAGACTCCTCTTCCTTCTTTCCCCACCCCCTATCTTGCCTGGTCTTTGATGAGGGAAAAAAAAAAAAAAGTACGTGAAAACATGCAGCCAAAACATTCTCCTGCATAGCAAAGACCTTCAGATATTTTTTAGTCCTTTTTTGCTCCTAAGGTGTGCGCTGAAGGAAGCAGAATGGGAGGGGAAATACACAAAGAACATGAATTAATACTTCAGAATAAAACACTGCCTCATAATTAAACACTGTGACAAGTGTTACAGAGGGGAAAGAAGAAAACAAAGAGCATGTAATGGAATAAGAGAAGCTACTTTTAAAATATTGATTGATTGATTGATTGATTGATTGATTGAGACAGGGTCTCATTCTGTGGCCCAGGCTGGAGTGCAGTGGCGTGATCTTGGCTCACTGCAACCTCTGCCTCCCAGACTCAAGCGATCCTCCCACCTCAACCTCCCGAGTGGCTGGGACCACAGGCACATGCCACCATGCCCGCTAGTTGTTGTATTTTTGATAGAAACAGGCTTTCACTATGTTGCCCAAACTGGTCTCAAACTCCTGAGCTCGAGCAATCCACCAGCCTTGGCCTTGCAAACTGCTGGGATTACAGACATTGAGCCTCCATGCCAGGAGCTACTTTTAATAGTGGTAGAAATGGCCTCTTTGAAGGGTGACATTTAAACTGAGATTAAGGAGAAGAGTCTGTTACCATAAGAAAGAGCTTGTGTGAAGGTCTTGAGATAAGGAAGTCCATGACTTGCCATGTAGGAGTGGCTGAAAGAACAAAGTGACTAAATTATAAACAGTAGGATAAGATGAGGCTGAAGAACTGATTGGGAGCCAATCAATGGAGTTTTAAGGTTGGTACCCAAAAGTTTTCATTTTACTCTAAGTGCATTAGGAATCTGAAATCAGTTCTGAAATCTGATGATATGCCAAGAGTTTCTAATACATCCTGAGGCTGTTTACTATGAAATGAAATGTATTCTACTTTTTTCCTGTTAACTTATTATTTTTTATATTGAAATTTTCTTTCTATACCTTTGAATCACTTGACTAGGATATTGCATAT
This sequence comes from Macaca mulatta, assembly GCF_049350105.2. Classification (NCBI taxonomy): domain Eukaryota; kingdom Metazoa; phylum Chordata; class Mammalia; order Primates; family Cercopithecidae; genus Macaca; species Macaca mulatta. The sequence goes on along the minus strand of NC_133416.1, from coordinate 87,953,023 downwards.
GAAAACAACTTCAGAGCAATTTTCCTTTTCTTCTTTCATCATATTTAATGAAAATTACAAACTTTTACTTTATTGTCAATTGATATTTTCAACATTTCAAAAGGGACTCATTCAATCTCAAGTTCTTACGGTTTCTCAGGAGTTAAGGTTATTCTAACCATAATATGTTTATTTACTCTTTCAGACTCTATTTTGTCATATGTAAAGCAAAAATAGCAATATCTTTCTCACAGGTTTAATCCAAAGATTAAATAAGAGAAAGTATGTAACATTGTCTGCCATTATGCTGGATACATTTTAAATACCCAATAACTATAAATTTTTTCCTTTAAATCAGATAATAGTCTTTTCTTTCGTATAATTTCATCTCCCTATAGAGTTAGACTCTCTGCCCAGTTTAAGTCATTCCCTCTGCTTTTTGTTTATCTTCAAGAGACAATAAAATCCCCCATTAAATACTCTAATTTCAGAGGCAATTGGATCCTTGTCATTGGTGGGTTGATTATGGACAAGTCACTGGAATTTTTGGTGTCTTTATATCTGCAGGACTGATGTAACAACACCTGTCCTGTCTATCTTTCCTAATAGTAATTAGGATAAAAAAAGAGAAATGATAAATACAGCATTAAAAGATAAGACTTAGGCTTCCACAATTACACAACATTTTTGCTGTATATTATTATTAAACAGCCTTTCACCAAACTTCCAGATGCATCTCTCCATGTTTCGTTTTGCAACATTTTGCCTTAATATACAAAAGCAGAATATGTAAACCAAGCAATGATCCGTCTTCTGTTCTAGCTGAGAAATGTGTGGTTTTTCTCAAATGAATAGAGTGTTTGTCTTGAAATCCTGTGCTGGTCCAAAAAAGCATCATTTATGTTTTGTGGCACTCACCAAGCCCAATTACCAGTTATTGCTTTAAACATTAGTGAAAAGCCAATGATTCAATTTAAGCCTAACTTGGGAGGAACATTCTTCTAACTTATTTATGCTGGTCTGCAGACTGTTGGCACTAGCCTAAAGCAAGGTTGGAATGTTAATATGCCACAGCTACATGAGTATACCTAGGGAAATGCAAGCCAAGTGCAAGTCTAAAGGGTTTATACAATTTTCCATAATGGATTTTTATCTTGTTCTGTTTTTAATTATATTCTCAAAAAAAGAAGACACTGATACAGATGGCAATCAGATGACATGTTATAAGCCACATGTGATTACTGACAGGTTCATGTGAGATAACCAAACTTTAACTCAAATGTTGGTTGCTGAGTCTCAGATATGGGAAATGAGTCTCGGCAATTGTGGTATTAGAACCACATCTTTCTAAGTTCAGCCAGGAGGCATGGGCTGTTTCAATAAATTTGCAAATGCATCACATTTGATCATAGGCCTTTCCTCCTTGGGTTTCTTTCTCTACTCTCATAGATACAAAATCATTAGTTACTAATTTTGTCACAGCCAACCTTACTCTGAAATGTAAATTATTGACCTTGCCCTTCAGTGACACCAAATCACTTCTCAAGAGAAGTCATGTTTTCTATTTATAGAGGTGCCTATTATCAACAACAACCATGTAAATACATAGCATATCTTAAGCTTTAAGAATATGAATTTGAATAAGAACCAAAGCATGAGACTTGAGATCCTGAAGTCAAAATCTGTACATGTAGTGCACAAGATTTGATCTAGCATCAGCCTGAACCTATCTTAACACCCAGCACTACTATTTCAACATAGTTTTTTCATTCTGAACTAATCACTGCATATGTGGTAGTCCTTACATATCAAAAATTGAATAAATTGTGACATCAGAAAAGTTGAGGATTCCGGGCAGTCTCTGAGCTTCTACCTCTGAAAGTCAAGGGAACATGACACTGTACTAGATTTGGTTTACAAATCTCAAAACTCTCTTACAAATTTACAAAGACTTTCCAGGAAGTAGGAGTGGTTAAATTTGACTATTTTAGGGTCCAGGAGGAGATTAAATAAGTGAGCAGACATAATCAAGAGGGAATATGGCAATCTAGAGGAGAAATGCCCCATTACAATTCTAGCCTGTTATTGCCATTTGGTACTGTGGACAGTGTAGCGATAATTCAGAATTTAAAAATAAGCAAACACCTTCTGCCTTTGTAGAGGAAATGGTATATAAGAAGAAGCATTTTAAAGGATAAATAGTAGTTATCTATGGAATGTTAGAATGAATAGGTTGATGGAGGGCATTCTAGGCAGAGGGACAACATCTACAGAAACATGTAAGAAACAAGTTTATAGCCGAAGAGTAGGGTTGAAGGGATGGGCTGGAGTCATGTTGTGGAAGACACCATAAGCCATCACAAGGAGCCTGGACTTAACATTTGAAGGTGGTAGGAAATTGCCAAAATGACATGAATTTATATAGGTTATTCTGGCAGTTGCCAACACGTTGGCATAGGGTGTGTGAAGGCATGGAGGAAAAGCTGGAAGTGGAAGATCAACTAGGACACTCTTAGGAGTTCTGGAGGGACATGGTGGAGGTCTTAACTGGAAGAGGGGCAATTTGGAGAGAAAGGAAAAGATTTGAAGATGACTTTGGATGTAACAGGACTATAAACAAGAACTAGTGATTGATTGGATATGCAAGGTGAAGAATAGGGAGTTACCAAGAACTCTCAGGTTTCTGACAAGGATCTTGCCTCTTGTTGACACAGCAGAAAAGATGGTTCAGGTGAGAGGGTGAGCAGCGCAGTACTCGGCAGGTTGTGTTGTCTGTGGCTCAGCCATGTGAATGTATACAAGGACATAGGTTTTAATTTAGTTTTGCCTTTGCAAGATGTAAATTTAAAGTTAATTAACTGAGTTCTATCAAACTGACAGCATTTCAAAGTAGAACACTTAAAAATTATATTATGTAAACTTTTCACTCAATTACATTTGTCAACCAGGATTTCTCACCCTTGGAATTGCTGATATTTTGAATGGGATAATTCTTTCTTGGGGAGGCCATTCTGTGCATTGTAGAATGTTTATCCTGGCCAGTTAACACCCTCCCCATCCAGTCATGACGATAAAAGATGTCCCCAGACCTTGCCAACTGTCCCCTAACAAGCAAAATCATCCTTGGTTGAGAATCACTATCTCAAAATAAATTAGTTCATTTTCATGAAAACAGTTCCAAACCATATAGTAGCTACAATATTAAAATCTGAAAAATGCACACATTGTGCACTGTACCATAAATATGAATAGAATGGACTTCTACCAAATCATGGTATCAACATGTTTGTAGCTAAAGAGTAGAGTTGAAGGGATGGACTGGAGCCATGTCACAGAAGCTACCATAAGCCATCATAAGGAGCCTGGACTTACCATATGAAGGTGGTAGGAAATGGGAAGTCTAGGCTCCTTCTGATTCAATAAATGAGGAACATTCTGGAAAAGTGATTTCATCCAAGGCTTGATCTCAATTGAATGTTCTGTGTGAAAGAGCACCAGAGTTGATCCTAATTGCCATGGATGACAAAGGCAAAGCAATTGACAGCTTGCCATTATTAAATTTGCTATTGAATCTGTCTCTACAGGCAAACATTATTGTAAGAATATCACTTTAAAGTCTTCAGTCAGACTGCCAATAAGGTTTATTAATCATGGTACCATGCCTGGCACTGGGAAAGGAACAGTTTAAAGAAAACATGGATCATACCCTAAGGGAGCTTACTTTGATCTAATTATCCAGAAACACCAAGTTAAGTTTTTCATAAGTAGAAATGGATGCACTACTCATAATTGCCTTAGCTTTAGCTTTGAATGATTTGTAGAAATACTGTGCCAATATGTCATGAACAGACATATGCCAAAGCCTCACCACTCTTCTTTTTCACCTAAATCTAGAAGGCACAGTATCTATTTGACCCTTCAGTAAAGTCTGTAACCAAAACCTGCAGGGTAACTGAATGCTGTCTATCTCTCAGTTTTACAATGAATCTAAAATAAGGCTGGCCACCAGGCTAGAGTGCACAGCCACTCATCCTGAAATTCCCCTTATTTTTGTGTCCATGATCTGTTTACATTTTGAAAATCTAAATTACATGATAATTATTATTTTGCTATGCACTCTTAGGCAATGTAAGAGCAACTTCAAATATCATTGCCCATGTTATAGCAATTTAGACACAGCTAATTACCACAGGAAACCAGGGCACACACCATTTCACATGAGTCCTGTTTTATTAGATGAAATTGTCAGGAGGGATAATGCAAAGTTGTATGATGTTGGTTATCAGACCACACACCATGTTATGGGACAGGATTTGTAATTGCTTAAAATATGTTCTTCTTCAGTTGTATTTGACATAATTTTGCACATATTGGCAGTGTTTCACAAAGAAGCCCAATCACTTTCAGTCTGCTTGGTCTCTAATAAATTTGTTTACTTTTCTAGAAAAGGATTGATAATTATTTGCAACTTTTAGAATGTCCATTTTGTAAATAAAACAAATCAAATATATTCATTAAAATTCCCCTGATGCACTCTCAGTTATTTATAGGAACGTGAGACCTTGGTTCAGACTTTTAACTTTAGCTGTCTTTGTTGTGTTACTCTGCCTAGATCCAAGCATATTCATCTGCTTTCAGTAATAGATTAACTGCTCAGTTACTCCACCAAAGCCTTAGTTTGAGAGATGTTAGATAGGGCAATAAATTGACAAAATATACATGAACTTGTATCTAAAGCACCTGTGTAGCCAAACAAGGCTATATAACATTGCTTGGCCAGTCTCAAAAGTTATTTGCTCAGTCACTCAGTAAGCATTTTATTGAGATCTACACTGTACAATTTGAAGCAGTCAGGATTCTTCAATGAAAAAAAAGAGAGAGAGAAGTCCTTACCTTTGTGAAGTTCACATTCTAGTATGGCAGATAAGCAATAAGCAAAATAAATACGGAAACCCACATAGTGTTAGAAATGGCAAGTGCTAAGAAAATTAATCAGTACAGTGTAAGGAGGCTAGAGGATGCCATGGCAGGGAGAGTGTGGTGCCGGTCAGAGTAGCCTCAGTTAGGGGGTGATATTCAAGGTGGAGATCAAAGGAGATAAGGGAGTGAGCCACACCTAGGGAATAACATTCAGGTCATTCTCCTGTGACCATCACAGGAAAGCGTCAACACCAAGTCTTTACGATTTGAAGGGCACTGGCATTCGAGAGAAGCAACAAAAAGCCAGTGAAACTGGAGTGGGTTGGAGTAGAGGGGAGAAGAAGATGAGTTCAGTGTTAGTAGTTCATTTTCCTTTTAAATTTGTAATTTTTTTCTAATTAAAAAAATCAACTTTTTAAAAATATATCTTCTACTCAATTATATGTGCCATTGTGTTAAAATGGTAATTTTTAAATTCCCAGAAATTAAGTTTAGAAATAAAGCAAGCACCCCCAAGTGTAGTAACAACATTGGTAACAAAAGTAACTGAAAAGACTTCCTTCCAGAGCTTCTAAGCCAGGCATTTGCAGAACACTCTAAGTGCATCGGGCCCTTAGTTCTCAGTAAATTCCTATATGGCACAAACTCAATGTAAGTGGTGGAGTTTGCTGAATAATTTGCTAACTTACCTGAACCTTAGTTTTCTCATTGCTAAAAGATGATAATATAAGAAGCTACTTAGTTTTTCTATTTTAGTGTTTAAATGGCATAACACGGTTGTTGAACATGTAGTAAGTACTAAATAAATGTTAGTACTTATAATCATTGCTAGTTTATGATCAAGGCAGCAAGCCATTGATTTAAGCAAGCAAGTGAATGGAGGCAGTGAGGAAGGTGAAAGGGCCATCTCAAGGAAGGGCCCAGACACAAGAGAAAATTGCATGTTCTCCTGTTTGGACCTTCACGGATTAGCAAATGAGGGTGAAAATATACGCAGGGGCCAGATCATAAAGGGTGAAGTACACTAGGCTGAAGACTTTGGCCTGTATCTGCAATTTAAATATAAAATTATGAGTTTTTTATGAAATGTGGCAACATATTTAAGTTAAAAAAACTGATTGATGAACATTAAACATCAAAAAGCTTAAGTATTTAATCATTAATTCATTTGGCAAAATGTTATTGGGCCTAACATTGTCTTACTCACTGGCAAAATAAAAAATAAATACAATATCTTCTATTTCAAGTATAGGGATGGGGAAAAAATAAGGAGGGAAGCAGAGCATCTTTGTGGTACAGGTTATTTTCTAAATAATGATAAGTATGGGGCTCCATGGGATACCACAGAGGTAGCATCTTACCCAAACAGGGGGATGGAGAGGGGTTGAGCAGAGACAGTTCTCCCATAGGCAAGTAGGTATTGGGCAGGTGAACGGAGGCAGTGAGGAAGGTGAAAGAGTCATCACAAGGAAGGGCCCAGACACAAGAGAAAATTGTGTATTCTCCTGTTTGGACCTTCATGGATTAGCAAATGAGGGTGAAAATATATGCAGGGGCCAGTTCACAAAGGGTGAGGTACACCAGGCTGAAAGACTTCGGCCTGTATCTGCAATACGGGGACATGTAGTTATTTTAAGCACGAGAGTTATACGACAAAATTTGCGTTTTGGAATGATTACCATGATTGCAATGTGAAGAGTAGTTTAGAAGTGGCCAGATGCAACCAGATGTGGATGTAAGTTAATATTTAGTGAGAGAAACACAGATCTCATTGTGATCTATCTAATTATGATCTATTATGTAGAGAATATTGATGTGTCTTTGTTATGACACGTTATTATTTGAGGAGGGGGGAGAAGATCAACAATAATTGTACCAAAGAAGAAAGACAAAGCCAACTCATTTCATTTTCAGAAAAATTCCTAGGTCAACTGATTACTCTCTGTGGAATCTCACATCTATCAAGATTGAGATCACTGCAAGTTTCTTTGTTTTTAATCTCAGGAGCCATTAGATAAAAAAGCAAAATTTTAAACACGAAGTATTTCATAATCCTTCCTCATGATTTTTCCATTGAACATTATTTCTTGAAAACATGGATTTATAGCCTATATATTGAACCATGAATGATCTGCCAGGCCATATAACTGATATGCTGGTCCCGACAAATAAACAACTGAGAGGAAATATAGGAAAGGAAAACTTAGGTTTCAGCAAATTAACAACGTCGGGAGAAAAACCATTCAGTCATGATTGTTCAAACAGAATCTCATTGGCATTACATTGTGATTGAGGTTTTGAAGCTCCCACAGACTATACTTCCACAACTGTAATTTTTTAGGTAATTTTGCTAAAATCCCTTCATTTCACCTGAATTACCCAGGCAATTATAGAATTACAGTTGTAGGGATTTTTCTTTTGTTTGGGGGGACTTATTTTGCCCAAATTACTTGAAAGCTCTGCCTGAAGGTACTATTTAAACAAAATTATCCTTTGTCCCACCTTCTTCGGTTTGTTCTAGAATGACCTTTCCTCTCGTGTTCCTCGTGGGATGATACTTGGCTGTTGTATTTAAAAATATACAAAAAATATGTAAATGCATTCTTAGCAAATTTTTAAATAATTTAGTGTGGAAAGACTAAAGTCAGATTTTTTTAAAGAGTCCCCTTAACTGTTTTCCTCAATCCGTTCCAGCCCCTTTCTCTCCCGACGTGTAGAAACACCACCGTAGTGAGCATACATTTAAACGTTTCTCTTTGTATTCAAGCACACACATACATCACACACACACACACACCATATTTATTTATTTTTAAATACAAACATATGAGACAATGAAGGGCTGTAACTAAGACGTCAGCCTCCAGACAATGATTTGTTACCCATTAATGGTGTGGCCATGGGAACTTACTTAACCTTTCTGTGTCTCAGTTTCCTCATTTATGAAATTGGGATGATGACACTATGTAACTTGCAGTGTTGTTATGAAAAATCACTATTTTGCTACATTTAAAGCCCTTGAGACAGTACCTGATAGTACTCAATGAATATAAGCTACTATTATTATTATTATTGTGATTTTCTTAAATGCACTGTTATTTTTACATATACTTATTATCTGTGACTTGCTTCCTTGTTTAAAAATGTCTTGGAGATTTTGCCTCATCAGTACATAGACCTTTTTTAATCTCCTGTATAATATTCTATATATGGTTCATTTAACCATTCCCCTATTGATGGACATTTAGTTTGTTAACCAAATTGTTTTTTGCTTAATTTTGTTTTGCTATTTTGAGCACTGCTTGAATGAAAATCTTTATGTATATGAGTAACTATTTTTCTCAGGTAGATACTAATATGTGCAAGCCAGGATAGGAAGATATAGATATACTTTATTTTAATAGATATTGCCACACTGACTTTCAAGAAGCCTATATCAATTTATACTTCTATGTTTTATGAGGATATAAATTTCACCAAATCCTTGGCGATACATTCTTTTTTTAAACACGTGAATGATTTTGATCTCATTTTAGATTTAATCTGCATCTCCCTAACTGATAGTAGACTTGAGCATCTTGTAGCTGAGACCTTTATGGGAAGAAGCTAGTCATACATAATTCTGGCAGGAATGAACTAGGTGTAAGCAAGAACAAAAAAACACCCAGAATGATTTGGATATGAATGATGGGGACAGTATTAGACATAAGGTTATTGAGGCCAGCTGGGAGTGAAAAGTGAAGGTCCTTGTAAGCCATTGTAAAGTATTTGCTATTAATTTTGAGCAAGAAAGTGACATAATAGAGAATAAGTACTGCTTGGGATGGGCTTTGAATGCTTGGTGTGTGTTTATTCAAATAGAGTGGAGGAAGGACATTCTACACTGAGGGAATAAAACTGAGAGATTATGGAAACATGAAAACATGCTGAAATCAAAAGCATAGTGTTGCTTCTATGTTAAAGATTAATATTAGGAAATAGCATTGGACCTACCTGCCTGTACGTGGGAAGTGCTTTGCATGATACAGGATGTTTTCATTTTCATTGCTAGAAAATTGAAAAATATGTATGGGGTAATGCATTTATTGGGTACATTCTGAGCCAGGTTTAGTACTTCTCACTTTACACGGGTAGTCCATATAAACCTAAATGACTTCTATGAAGGAGATGTTTTGTTGGTTTGTTTGTTTGTCTCACTTTGTCGCCCAGGGTGGAGCACAGTGGCAGGATCTCAGCTCAACACAAGCTCCACCTCCCGGGTTCACACCATTCTTCTGCCTCGGCCTCCCGAGTAGTTGGGACTACAGGCACCCACCACCATGCCCAGCTAATTTTTTGTATTTTTGGTAGAGACAGGGTTTCACCGTGTTAGCCCAGATGGTCTTGATCTCCTGACCTCGTGATCTGCCCGCCTTGGCCTCTCAAAGTGCTGGGATTACAGGTGTGAGCCACCGTGCCCGGCCCTGAAGGAGATGTTATTAATGCCATTTTGCATATATGGGAACTGAGGCTCAGGGAAATGAAATAACCTTCTTACAGCAGTAACCTTTGACCTAAGCTTTAAAGTCAGCCCTCTTAAGATGAGCTAAACAAACACTGGATGAGTTCTGTGCACTGTGTTAGGTATCAGGGATAAACCATCGATGCAGCAAGGTCCTTGCCCTCAAGGACAGTGTCTATCATAGCTGTGCTCTTTCTACTCATCAATACATTTTAAGCAAGGGCATGCAAATACCAAGCAACTCAGCCAGGGGTGGTGGCTCACACTGTAATCCCAGCACTTTTGGAGACTGAGACAGGAGGATCACCTGAGGTCAGGAGTTCGAGACTAGCCAGACCAACATGGTGAAACACTGTCTCTACTAAAAATACAAAAATTAGCCAGGCATCATGGCATATGCCTGACGTCCCAGCTACTCAGGAGGCTGAGGCAGGAGAATAGCTTGAACTCAGGAGGGGGAGGCTGCAGTGAGCCAAGACCGTGCCACCACACTCCAGCCCGAGCAACAGAGCAAGACTCCATTTAAAAAAAAAAAAAAAAAAAAAAAAAAAAAAGCAAAGCAACTCTGGCTGGAATAGGTAGAAGCATTTAGACAAGAGAGAAGCTGGAGGAAATCCAGGCAAGAAATCATAAGAAATAAGAGGGAGGAGAGGATGAGATGCAATTGTGGTAATTGACCCATTAATATCAACTAGTATTGGTGGTTAATTGGATGTAGGTTAAGGGAAGATGTCCCCAGGAGGACCCAACTTGGGTGGCTGCATGACTAGTGATAGCAGGAAGTAGAAAAGAGGGTTGAAAATAATCTTTGGAGGTTAGAGCCAGTTAGAGCGTTTAAAATAAGCAAAAAATCTTAGTATAAATCAATGGTGACAAAAGCAAAGAATATTCTGTGGGTGTACATTTAATTGGAAAAGACATTTATATGCACAGCTACAGAGATATTGGACAGTAAACCTGAAATAGGCTTTAAATTTTGACTTCTCCTGCAAGAAAGCATCTGCAATGTTGAATCTCTGCAATTAAATTAAATGTTATAGCTATTATTAATGTTTTATTATGCATGGTACACATCAACATAAATGTCCATGCCATTTTACACTTTACAGGACACACATTTGACAGTGCCAGGCTCAGACAACTTCTGCCCAGATTTGCTGTATTTCCCTCTGATGTTTTATATTAAATTGCCTGGACTTCTAGGATTATAAAACAGGCTAGATATTTGAAGTATATCTTTTGAAGGGTTTGGTTGAATAATTTCAGCAATCTATTGTTGTCTTATGACACCACTTGAAAAACTGTGATATCTGTGAGCTCGCTAGAGTAAGATACTTACAGAAAAAAAAAAAAAAAACTATTCTGATTGACTGGAATTCTAGGAGATGTCATTGCCGATAATACTTGCTGTCATCTTGGAAGAGGAGATAGGATGATGTACTCCTTGCTTAGGGGAGTAAGATTTCTCAAAAACTTCCTATAGGCTAAGCCTTTTTCTAGGTTGCAGAATCTTTTATAGAACCCCCTAACTTCAGCCCTGTTTCCATCACTGTAACAGCCCACCTGTTATAAAAGTCAGGGAAAGTGATTTGAAGGGTGGGCCTTGTTATTTATTCTGACGAATCTCAGTCAGTATCCCAGTACATAACACTGCTTCATAAACATTTTAAAGTCCTCATCTGATTCTGGCTACTCTTTCTAAGCTAGTTTCACATTTAAAACCAGGCTGAATCATCCCTGGGATTCTGCAGTGGCAGAAGGAGATAATGTCCCATGGCACGAGGTCTGCCCTTAGGGTCTTGGCAGAATTGCAGAGTGGGCAAAAATGACTTAACTACCCTCAAACCTAACTGTTTCAAACCTTTCTTATCACTCAGATCTCTCCTTCCTTTCCCCTTCTTCATGCTGGCAGTGATGCATTCTCTGATAAAACCCCTTCCCTTCCTGGCTATTGATTTTTTTGAAAAAATTATTAAATAACATTTAGGGTTTATAGGTATACAATCATATTATCAGCAAATAGTGGCAGTTCGAGTTCCTCTTGACTGATTTGGATGCCCTTTCTTTCTTGTTTGATTGCTGTGGTGAGCACTTCCAGTACTATGTTGAATAGAAGTGGTGAAAGTGGGCATACTTGTCTTGTTCCAGTTCTCAGAGGAAATGCTTTCTACTTGTCCCCATTCAGTATAATGTTGGCTGGTGGTTTGTTGTAGATGGCTTTTATTACCTTGAGGTATGTCCCTTCTATGCCAATTTTGCTGAGGGTTTTAATCAAAAAGTGATGCTGGATTTTGTCAAAAGCTTTTTCTGCATCTATTGAGATGATCATGTGATTTTCATTTTTGATTCTGTTTCTGTGGTGTAGCACATTTATTGACTTATGTATGTTAAACCATCCCTGCATCCCTGATAAGAAACCCACTTGATCATGGTGGATTATCTTTTTGTTATTGGATTTGGATTTGGATATGTTGTTGGATTTGGGTAGTATTTTGTTAAGGATTTCTGCATCTATGTTCATCAAGGATACTGGTCTGTAGTTTTATTTTTTTGTTATATCCTTTCCTGGTTTTGGTATTAAGGTGATACTGGCTTAGTAGAATGATTTAGGGAGGATTCCCTCTTTCTCTATATTGTGGAACAGTGTTAATAAGATTGGTACCAATTCTTCTTTGAATGTCTGATAGAATTCAGCTGTGAATCCATCTGGTCCTGGACTTTTTTTTTTGTTGGCAATGTTTTTTATTACCATTTCTGTCTCACTGCTTATTATTGGTCTGTTCAGAGATTCTATATCTTCCTGGTTTAATCTAGGAAAGTTGTATATTTCCAGGAATTTATCCATCTCCTCTGGGTTTTCTAGTCTGTGTGTGTAAAGGTGTTCATAGTAGCCTTGCATAATCTTTTGTATTTCTGTGGTATCAGCTGTAATATCTCCTGTTTCATTTCTAATTAAGCTTATTTGGATCTTCTCTCTTTTTGTTAATCTCACTAATTGACTATCAATTTTATTTGTCTTTTCAAAGAACCAGATTCTTGTTTCATTTATCTTTTATATTTTTGTTTCATTTCATTTAGTTCTGCCTGATCTTAGTTATTTATTTTCTTCTGCTGGATTTGTGTTTGGACTGTCCTTGTTTCTCCAGTTCTGTGAGGGCTGACCTTAGATTGTCTATTTGTGCTCTTTCAGACTTTTTGATGTAGGCATTTAATGCTATGAACTTTCTTCTTAGCATCACTTTTGCTGTATCCCAGAGGTTTTGATAGATTGTGTCACTATTATTATTCAGTTCAAAGATATGTAAATTTCTATCTTGATTTCATTGTTGACCCAACGATCATTCAGGAGAGATTATTTAATTTCCATGTGTCACAGAATCCTTGGGGTGTCACTTTTCTGGCTAGAAACCTCTATGTCCAGTGATGCCTTTGCCCAAATATTGCTTGGGCCTGCTGGGCTCATTCCACACATTCAGCCTGGCAGGTTGTGCTCAGCTTGTGCTACTCACCTGGATCCCATGCCTACCAGGGGCAAGCCAGGTGCAGAGTGGTGAGGAGTGTATGAGCAAGCAAGCATGGAGTCCAGCCACTGCACAGAGCCAGGCATGCTGGCTGCAGCAGGGTGGGCAGCTCTAGGCACTGGCACAGGGGCTGGCTCCCTAGAAGGCTGTGGCTGGACCAGGTATACCACAAACAGTTCCGTGCCTGGCACCAGGGACTGCAATGGTGCCTAGAAGCTTGGAGTAGCCAGGAACTGCAAAGCCCCAAAGAGGGTATCATAACCCCAGCTCAGGGAGCTCTTAGGTCTGGGATCCCCAAAGGGCCATAGCTCTTCTCTCCTTCTCTCTTCTCTCCTTCTCATCACCCACAATGTTATGAGCAAGGGGCATATTTGAGCCCTTGTTGTGTTACAGCTCTTTCAGCCCTGCCATTTGGCAGGTCCCAAGTTCTTGTCCTATCTCCAGGAAGAATGAGGTATATAGACAAGTGGAGAGTGAGCAAGGTGAAGAGGTACTTTATGAGCAACAGAACAGCTCAGAAGAGACCCACGGTGGGTAGCTTCTCTCTGCAGGCAGGTTGTCCCATCGTTTGTTCAGCTCTCAGCAGAGAAGAGACCCACAGTGGGTAGCTCCTCTCTGCAGATAGGTCGACTCATCATCTGTGTGAGTCTGGCTAAGTCTGAGGTTTTTATGGGCTTCAGAGGGGAGTAAGTGCGTGCTGATTGGTCCATAGGCAGGCCAAGAGAAAGCACCGTAAGTTCTCACTCCAGTCTGCCAAACAGGCAGCCCAGCCCCTGGGCTTCAGGCTGTCCCTGGCTTGAAGGTGGGGCTTCACCAGGAATCCACCCCTTTCCACCCAGGAGTCTGCCTGCCTCCTGTCACCATTAACCTGCCATCCTTGATGCCCATGATGCCCTGGCTCTTTGTGCTGAGAGACACCTACAGTCCTGTGCTGAGCCACCCTTAGGCCCCCTCGACTTTCCTTCCTGATGTGGTTTGGCTGTGTCCCCACCCAAATCTCATCTTGAATTGTAGCTCCCATAATGCCCATGTGTTGTGGGAGGGACCCAGTGGGAGATAATTAAATCATTGGGGCAGTTACCCCTTTTATTTTTATTGTGTGTGTGTGTGTGTGTGTGTGTGTGTGTGTGTGTGTGTGTGTGTGAGATAGAGTTTCACTCTTTCGCCCAGGCTGGAGTGAAGTGGCACAATCTTGGCTCACTGCAAGCTCCACCCCCTGGGTTCAAGCAATTCTCCTGCCTCAGCCTCCTAAGTAGCTGGGATTCCAGGTGCCTGCCACCACACCCAACTAATTTTTGTATTTTTAGTAGAAACAGGGTTTCACCATGTTGGCCAGTCTGGTCTCAAACTCCTGACCTCAGGTGATCCACCCACCTCAGCCTCCCAAAGTGCTAGGATTACAGACATGAGCCACTGCACACAGCGCCCCCATATTGTTCTTGTGGTAGTGAATAACTCTCACAAGATCTGATGGTTTTATAAGCGGTTTCCCATTTCACTTGGCTCTCATTCTCTCTGTCTGCTGCCATGTAGCTTTGCACTTCCTTGCTTTCTGCCATGATTGTGAGGCCTCCCCAGCCATGTGGAACTGTGAGCCAATTAAACCTCTTTCCTTTATAAACTACCCAGTCTCAAGTATCTCTTTATTGGCAGTGTGAAAACGAACTAATACTTTGGGCTCATCAGTGCCCAAAGTCCACGGGGGGCTGAGGTGTCAGGGGGTTGGCTTGGCAGTGCTCCGCTGAGTGCACACACGCCCGGCCTGATTGCAATAGTGCCTGCACTTGGCATCAACTTTGCTCTGAAATATGAGCAGGCACAGGGAGCTGGGAGAGGCCAGGCAACAGGAGCAGGAACTTCTGAGCCTGCAAGGGGAGAGTGGCTTCCTGGGTCCCTGAGAATGCAGAGATGCCTGGGTCTGCACCTGCAGCTGGGCAACTGCCACTGAGCCCAAGAGGGTGGGGGTCTCTCCAATTTGGAAGGAGTGGGGCTTCTACATGTTGCTGACTCCCACTGGCTCCCTAAAGCCCACAGCCCTGCAGCATCTCCCCCACTATAGCTGGTGTCTTCGCAGTGTCCACTCCAGACTGGCTGCAGCTGCCATCACATGTATTTGCATTGCTGTCCTATTTTAAGAAATTGCCACAGCCACCCCAATCTTTAGCAACCACTGCTGTGATCAGTCAGCAGTCATCCACATAAAGACAAAACCCTCTATCAGCAAAAAGATTATGATTTACTGAAGGCTCAGATGATCGTTAGCATTTTTAACAATAAAGTATTTTTAATTAAAAAAGAAAATTTACCAGGCACTACTATGCACTGTGCGCATGTGCAACATCTTATGTCTTGGGTGACTTATTATCTTGGTTTGCCCAGGTCTGATGCATTTCCTGGGACTTTCAGTGCTAAAACCGGAACAGTCTCTATCTGAGAGGGGAGAGGTCATTTCCAGAGGTCACACTGTTAATAAGCAACTTGTCTAAGATTCAAATCCAGATCCTCCTGACCCCAATCCCTGGCCTTTCTGCCCTGGCACTCTGGCTCTGCTAAGGCTTTGGTGGTTTAAGAAGTCACAGTAAATTTTAGTGACTAAGATGTATTTACATTTTGTAAGTGGAGCTGTAATGGGGTGAGTGTGGGGTAGGTAGTTCTTTGTGGATATGTAGGGGAAGGTGATGATCACCACTTCCACAACCCGTCCCCTATCCTAATGCAGACCTGAAGGCAAATAATGAGAACTGGCAGTCACAACACTCTGCTTAGGAATATTTACATTTCTAAGCCTTTGCTCATTGTGGGTGTAGTGTCACAGCGTGTCAGGGGTTGGGAGAGCATGGGGGTGCACAGCCTGCATCTCAGAGACAAACCAGTGTGAATCACAGTTGGGAAGGGTTCTCTATTATCCCTGCTTCCTGGGTGAAACCCACCATTCAAGAATTAGCAGACTGATTTAAACGTATCATTTTCGAGGAATATTTTCCCAGGCAGCTTTGTTCAGTTTTTCAGACCTCTAAAGCTCACGTTTGTACTCCTGAAGGGGTGTGTGTGTGTGTGTGTGTGTGTGTGTGTGTGTGTGTTTAATCTTCATTCCAACAACCATCAGGACTTTTCCCCTCTTTTGGTGCAGACGTCAAGGATCGAGCAGTTACTATAAAGCATTACCACCAGGATGTAGTAGCTGCGTTTCTTTCCAATTTTAGTCTCCAGATCTGAAAGGTGGGCTGAGATCAACCGAATGTTAGGTTTGTGAATATCTGATTGCTAGAAGGCACTGATCTTTTTCTAAAGCTTTTTTGCTGGTTTTCAGTTTTCTGTCCCCAGGCTTACTGATAATGCTCTGCATTCTCCACTTTCATGATTCAAAAATTCTTCTACTTCTAACTGCTCTCACAGGATAAGAATATGTATAATTATATACACTTTTTTTCCATTAACCTCCTTGCTCTTTTGTGGTGTTTAGTCATTTGATGATTTTCCCCTCTCAAGTTCCCTCACATTATGCATGCTCCTATCAGGTAAATCTCCTGCATGTACCTTCTTTACCTAACAGAGCATGACACTGTTGAGGGACTGAGAGGAACAGTTTTCATGAATAACTAATGATCATTTGTAATTAGCATATCAATTGTATGAATGGAAATGATGCCACTAAATTACTTGAGGATGATTAACGGCAGTGGATTCACCTAAGTAGTTTTAAACATTCTTCCAACAAGCCCCATACACTATTAATTTACTTGGTAAACTTTTGCTTCCCAAATAATATAAAGAAAACTTCTACCTACACCAAAGGTAAAATCATATTTTGTTGCTGTTGTTGTCTGTGAACATCTGAAGCCCTAAGCAACACTATCACCAAGAAAATAGTTCAACAAAGAACTGACATTTGTTGGACGTTTTGTAAATTCCAGGCACTGTTCCAAGTGCTTAGTGTATGTTAAATGTAATGCTCATAATAATCCTATAAACTAAGTACACTATGATGCATAATTTACAGGCAAGGAAAGTGAAGCTTTGAAATATTAAGCAGCTTGTCTGTGTTCACAGAGCTGGTAAGGGAAGCTCAGATTTAAACCTAGGCAATACTGGTTCCTTAGCCTATGAGACTTTATATTTTATATTGATGTTATATTCATTGACTAAGTATTTATTGAGTTCATAATAAATGCTGGACATAGAGATAAATAAATTAGACTCATCCTCCTCTTGGACAGTCTAGTGGCAACAGAATGATGGTGAACTGATAAATTATAGTGCAGTTGTGATAGATATTAGCATAAAGCAAGAACAAAGTACTATGGGAGGTCATTAGCACATTTTTCCAAAAGATAAATGTGATACTTTTAATACTTTTTCCACTTTTCTTAATCAATAAAGACTATATTTAGAACAGGAAAATTAACATATTTGAAAAAAGGGAAAGATAAAACATCATAAAATTCTTTTCTGAGTAATGTATACTATATTTTTTCCTTTACTGTACATACATATTTAGGATGGTGTAATTTATAAATGAGGCACAGTAAGAGATTAACAACAACAATACTAGAACAATTATAACAATGTACTACAATCAAAGTTATGTGAATGTGATGTCTCGTTCTCTCTCTCAAAATATCCCATTGTGCTGTACTCACCTATTTTTGGACGTTGATTGACCATGGGTAACTGAAACTGTGCATAAGGAGGCATTACTGTATATCATGTAGCTAATTCAAAGATATTTCTTTCTTAATTAAATGCCCAATCAACATTGCTTTTATTTAATGATCAAGAATGCCAAAACGTAGAGCTACATCAAGGCAAAATCATAAGATTTCCCTCATCTAACCAACACCTTTTTTCTGTAGTAAGGTTGTAGAGAAACCCTTAAGATGACATTTACTATTTTGGTTAGTTCTATTTGGGTTCAGAGTAGTATGTCCAAACACAAATCTACATGTCAGAGACTGGATGGTTGAATCAGAGTTTTGTATTTATATATTCCTAGGTCATATTGCTACAGATCTTAATATGGCAAGGCTGGGAACAGCTTAGGTCTCTATATTTAAAAACTTCTTCAGTTGACTTCTATGTACATCAAAGGTTTAAGAGTGACTGGCCTAAACATCTCTATGAGTAAGGAAAACTGCCAATATGATACTTACTTTTTTTTATTATTTTATTTAAGATTAAGGATTGGTAGGTAACAGCCTAGACTCTAGAAACAGATAAAGCTCCTTGCAGGTTGATCTGTTCCACTTACTACCTGGTGACCTAGGACACATTTCTTAATCTTTTCATTACCTTTTTAACAGATATGTTGCAAGGATTAGATAGAATGAACAGAAAACAGCCTTTTACTTAATAAATGGTCAATAAAAACTACAGTATACATATACACACATGCATGTTTACACACATTTATATGTATGAGCACACACACACTTAAAATGACAGTAAAAGACCTTCATGGAACAAAAGTAAAACTATCATAAGAAAAAAATAATCACTGTTATATGTGGGAAAGGAATAGGTCTTTGCTTGGTTATGCTGGGCCTTTTCAAAGTTGAGAATCAGGCCAGGCTCAGTGGCTCACGCCTGTAATCCCAGCACTTTGGGAGTCCGAGGCGGGCAGATCACGAGGTCAGGAAATCGAGACCATCCTGGCTAACACGGTGAAACCCCGTCTCTACTAAAAATACAAAAAATTAGCCTGGCGTGGTGATGGGCGCCTGTCGTCCCAGCTACTTGGGAGGCTGAGGCAGGAGAATGGCTTGAACCCGGGAGGCGGAGCTTGAAGTGAGCCGAGATTGCGCCACTGCACTCCAGCCTGGGCCACAGAGCGAGACTCCGACTCAAAAAAAAAAAAAAAAAAAAAGACAAAGTTGAGAATCATAACCCCCTAATCCTAATAGTAGTGAGCCCTTCAGGTAGCCCCATGCCACTCCTTCACTCCAGCTCACACCTTTCAGCTAGGAGTAGACAGATGTTTTCCTTGCCATTAGTTCCTATCCTTTGACATCACACAAAAATGACACTCCATGTATTTCATTTCTGGATTAGTTAAGCTAGAAAATTAGCATGGGGTTGTTGAAAGAGCAGTCATCAAGAAAAATGAGTTCTAATCCAGACCTACAACTAACAGACTTATAAAATGGAGTAAGTTATAGCCAGTCTTGGGGTCTGTTTCCTTATGTATTAAGATATAAGGACATAAATGAGATTGTTTCTAAAGGTCTTCTTAGGTAACATGTTCTGTGTTTCTGAGCTATCTAATTCACTAAGGTATAATTACCTAATACCCTTGATGTCCTTTACTGCAGATGATGATAACATCATTTGGCCTTTAATCTAAAGGAATGACTGATGTTATTTAGGAGTCTATGCATAAACCTGGCTGTAAATATTCCTTGAATAACCACAAGGTCTAGTCAACTCTTGTTGTCCAACAAAGTATTTAAGTAACTTACCCATCAGAAAACTGGATCAGGATGATGTCTATGTAATTCCCACAGAGAAAAACCTGCCTAAAAACTTGGCCAGTTGATGACTGATGGTACACAGATAGCATGATTGCTTCCCTGGGCAGGCATTGCTTCCATCTGAGATCTAGCCAGGGTCAAAATTTAACCCTCTATGGAAGTGGGAGAGAGAGAGCACATGTCATGAGCAAATTCATGTATGTAGTGCAATTCAAATTCTCCCTTATAAGGGATGATCCTTAATCAACCAGGAAATTGAGCATACCAGAAATAAGCTGCCATTTTGATATCTCACAGTGTATACGAATAGAAAAACTGTTGAATGATCAGAATGCAGCCATGTTTAAAACTTGGTTGAGTCTGGGCGCAGTGGCTCATTCCTGTAAATCCAGTGCTTTGCAAGGCTGAGACAGGCAGATCACTTGAGCCCAGGAGCTCGAGATCAGCCTGGTCATTGTGGCAAACCCTGTCTTTACTAAAAATACAAAAAGTAGCTGGGCATGGTGGTGGGCACCTGCAGTCCCAGCTACTCGGGAGGCTGAGGCACAAGAATTGCTTGAACCTGGGAGATGGAGGTTGCAGTAAGTCAAGATCATGCCATTGCACTCCAGCCTGGGTGACAGAGCAAGACTTCATCTCAAAACAAAACAAAGAAAATAAAACCTTGGTTCATTTTCCAGACATTGATTTGCTAAACTTCAATCAAATTAACTAACTTGAAAGCTGCCTAGAGCTTACTGCTGTATGAGATTGCTGATGAAACATGTATGCCTTTGGTTATTTACTGAACTATTTTTTCCCCAGCTTCCTAAATGAAAATATATTTATTTGTATATCAATATTATAGCAAATCCAGTTCATATGGTTTTTCTATCAGTTTAGTATTTTATTAGTTTGTATTTATCGTAATACAACTATTTGAGGCTCTCTCTCTCTATATATATATATATATGTGTATATATATATATGGAAAGGAGCCTTCAAATAGTTGTATATGATAGTATACAACTATTATATATAACTAATGTATATAATTGTGTGTGTGTGTGTATATATATACTTTTTTTTGGGGGGGGGGACAGAGTCTCGCTCTGTGTTGCCCAGGCTACAATGCAGTGACACAAACACGGCTTCCTGCAGCCCCGACCTCCTGGGTTCAAGCCACTCTCTTGGTTCAGCATCCCAAGTAGTTGGGACCACAGGCACATGTCACTCTCCCCAGCTATTTAAAAAAAAAAAAATTTTTTTTAGAGATGGGGTCTTGCCATGTTGCTCAGGTTGGTCTTGAACCCCTGGGCTCAGACAATCCTCCTGCCTCAACCTCCCAAATGGCTGGGATTACAGGCATGAGTCACTGTGCCTGACCTCATATTAATTTTTATGTTTATTGTTAAAAGACTTATCAGCTAAAGATAGAAGCATTTTCAGGATGGTAATGTTCAGTCTTCATAGTGCATTTTAATTTTAATTCATTTCATGTATGCTCATGGCCAGCCTAGGCACAATTGTGGGGTAGGTAACGTTTCTTTTTAGGAGTTTTTATGTTTTAGGCTATACTTTTCTTTGGTCAAAATATTTCCTGGGAACCTACTATACCCTCAGGCTGTTCTCATCACTCCTCACCTTCTTAATAAAATCCAATTTTACCAGATGTCCATTGCAAGAACTTGTTAAATTAATTTATGCTAATGCAGTAGGTACAACAAAACTCTTAAAGCAAGGGAATAAAACTTAAAAATATAGAATTTCAGGTTTTAAATGGAAGAGGGGGTTTCACTTTAAAATAAGAAGTATTTTTAGAGCTCTTAAGTCATATAAGAACCACCTTCTCAGCCTATGTAGAAAGCTAGTGCTACAAGTTTTCAGTGATTGCTCAAACTTACACTGGTTGTTATAAAAGACACCTCCAAATCAGGAGCGCTTGTATATACAGCTTTGACAAAAACAGCTTAACTGTTTATAAATAATCTATCACATTTCAAAATATGTCTTAAATATTTAGCTAGAAATGATGCATATTTTCATTAAGAGTGAGACATACACTAAGTCAAAAGCAAGAATAGATGCTAAACCTTCAGGGCTCAAGGAATACTTGTGAAGGGCTTGCACATCAACATTTATACACTAGCTGAGTAGATCTTTTGGCTTCTTTTTATTCATGCAACAAGACTTCTGTAACAAGATGGTTTGATTTCTTGTTTTTACCTTAAAAGGGAAAGAAGGAAGAAGAGAAAATTGCCTTATCCTTCTTACAAAGTTATACCGACGGACTGAAAGCACTCCAGAGATAAATAATAAGTTAAGGAGACAAGCATATGCACTCAAAAGTATTTACAAAGTAGGCAAAGCTAGTGGGGGAAAAAAGGCCACAAAAATAATCCTTAAGACAATTTATCCTTCTGAAAACAACTAAAAAGCAAAGTTGAGGAGTGTTTGAAATAAAAATTTTTGAAGCATGCTTATATTTCTTAATCTCTTTCTAAAGCTCACTTCTTAGCTGCTTAATGATATAATTTGTGGGATGTTAGTAAAGCATTTCAGTAGTACAAGTAAGGAACTGTGACACTGCCCAGATCTCTCACAGTGACTCTGTATCCTGGTGGGAAAGACAGTAGAACCAAACCAAGAGACCTGTTGACTCTGCTGAGCCTTAAAGAGAATCTGAGTCCTTGTCTAAACTGAAGATAAAGCATGAAGGCAAAATTTCTGGAATTGGCAACTGTGGGGTCCACTTTTGATACATTGTTAACTGTGTGGGAGAGGGCAGAGCAGGGACTGGAAGAGGATAACCTTGATGGTTTTGCAGGGCCTGGTATGTGGTACACCAGCCAGCCATGTTTCTCTCAACTCCTCACCACCGCAGTGAGGGCCTAATGGCCCACACACATTAGTACCACAGCTCTCCTGTGGCAACTGAATTGCAGACACAGTGCCAAAACAGAGATAATGGGCCTCTAAAGGTCTGACCTAGAATCTCAACCCTATTAAATAAAAGCAAATAGAACAAAAGCCACAAAGAAGTCTACAGATTGATGATCTGGCCTAGAAAATGGGTGAACCATTATTATTAAAACATAAAAACATGTAAGTTTTAATATTAAAAAAGAAATTAGAGAAGGGTAGATAGACGACCCAATCACCAAGTTCTCCTTTCAAAGGAAAATTCTATGCATTAACAAATCATCGTGGGACCAGTTATAAAGAAATTATAAACATACGGAAAATAGGGTTTATATTGCACGATGCTGTCAAAGTTTACCTTTCATGTGTTTTCGCAAGAAATGTAGTAGACTATAATTCATAGAATAAATGCTCAATAAACATATTAGTTAAGTGACTAAGCCAATGATCAAATGATCCCTTAAGTCTCCCAATCTGCAGTAGAAATTACGAATCTGAAGGTATAAGTCAAGGGTGCTTAAGATTTCACTTCCTTTATTTTTCCGTAACTCAATTTAGTGTCCATTTTGAGTTTCCCTTCTGCTTGGATTGTGAAAATGTAATGTCAAGCAATTGAGGGTGGCCCTCTCTGCCTCTTCAGTGTGACTCTTAGGTGTTCTGACACTCTTTAAGCTTATCTCAGTCTCCATCCATCACACTGCACTGTGATTTTTTTTTTCTCTGTACTTTACCCAAGAAGCAAGGCAAAAAGGCCTTGGCAGTTCAATCCTGTAAATTAAGGGTTCTGTCATTTGCCCTGGTGATCAGCTCAGAGGCGCAGGAGCCAGGGTCTCCTTATTTAGGGTCCTATAAAGTCTAATTATGACTTTCTTCTTTTTGCTTCTCCATCATCCCAACCTGGAGACTCTTCAGAAGACTGGGAAAAAAGCAGCTTTGTGTTTACTTAGAGGAATCATAGTTTCTCCAAGTATTGTCTATGCCATGATGTTCAAAAGACTGTTTTGAAATTCAAAAGCCAAGAATTGATTTTGTTTTTTGTTTTCTATCATATCTATCTTACAAGTATGTGTGCATATTTGATTATATCCTGAATAGATTTTTCTGAATATAAAATTATTCACTTATAATAAGGGGTTATTCAATGCATAACAATAGTGCCCTCCAGAAAAATTTTACCAGTTTTTTGTTATTAGCAGTCTGAGTCCAATTTTCCTACATCCTTGTCTGTACACCAAATTTAAAAATACATATTTATTATTTTTAAGTCAAAAATGAAATATTGGCCAGGCCCAGTGACTCACACCTGTAATCTCAGCACTTTGGGAGCCCGAGGCAGGCGGATCACAAGGTCAGGAGATCGAGACCATCCTGACTGACACGGTGAAACCCCGTCTCTACTAAAAATGGAAAAAATTAGATGCACATGGTGGCAGGCACCTGTAGTTCCAGCTATTTGGGAAGTTGAGGCAGGAGAATGGCGTGAAACCAGGAGGTGGAGCTTGCAGTGAGCCAAGATCGTGCCACTGCACTCCAGCCTAGGTGACAGAGCAAGGCTCCATCTCAAAAAAAAAAAAAAAAAAAGAAGTATTTTATGTTGGTCTATACTTCTTTGATTACTAGGGAGTCTGAACATCTTTTCTGAGGTCTATCGACCATTTTTATTTTTTATTTTTTGTCCATGCATATCAACTGCTCATTCTGCTTAGATCTTTATTGATTTGTTAGAAGAATGAAGGGCAGGCTGGGCACGGTGGCTCATGCCTGTCTCCCAGCAGCTTGAGAGGCTGAGGGAGGTGGATCGCTTGAGGTCAGGAGTTCAAGACCAGCCTGGCCAACATGGTGAAACTCCATCTCTACTAAAAATGTAAAATTAGCCAGGCGTGGTGTTGCACACCTTTAATCCCAGCTACTCGGGAGGCTGAGGCAGGAGAATCGCTTGAACCCAGGAGGCGGAGGTGGCTGTGAGCCCAGATCACGCCATTGCACTCCAGCCTGGCCAACAAGAGTGAAACTCTGTCTCAAAAAAATAAAAAACGGGCAAATAAACCAGAAAAAAATCCCTTTTGCACTAAGTATATGACAGTCATATACTGAAAGTGTTTTTCTGGTTTATTTGCCCTTTTTTTTTTTTTTTTACAGTGTTTGAGACAGAAACTTACACTGTGTACATCTGATTTTGTGGTTATGTTTCCCTGGGTATTTTAAATTAAGAATTCCCTTTCTATTGAAAAATGATTAGTGTTCACCTTTCTTTTATTTTAATTATTTTATGTTTTTATTTTACATTTAAATTTTAATTAATCTGTTATATTTAGCATAGTGTATGAAATTGGGTCTCCTTTTTTTTTTTTTTTTTTTTTTGAGATGGCTGTAAACCTTACAATCTTACATAGGCTATCAATTTTTTTTTTTTTTTTTTTTTTTGAGATGGAGTCTTGCTCTGTCTCCTGGGCTGGAGCGCAATGGCACTATCTCGGCTCACTGCAAGCTCCGCCTCCTGGGTTCATGCCATTTTCCTGCCTCAGCCTCCTGAGTAGCTGGGACTACAGGCGCCCACCACCAAGCCTGGCTAATTTTTTGTATTTTTAGTAGAGACGGGGTTTCACCGTGTTAGCCAGGATGGTCTCGATCTCTTGACCTTGTGATCCACCCACCTCGGCCTCCCAAAATGCTGGGATTACAGGTGTGAGTCACCACGCCCGGCTGGGTCTCCATTATTTTGTATTATTTAATTTAGTTAATAGCCCTTTTCTCCTTTGGTCTAAAGTCCACATTTATAATAAATAATACTTTCCATGTGATGACTCTCCTTTTGGACTCTGTGCTATGTTCTACTATCTCTTTTATACACACAATAAGATACCACTTTAATCATTGTAGATTCTTAATAAATTTTAATACCTGATAGAGAAATTTCCTCTTTGTTACTATGTTTTAATTTTTTTCAAAATTTTGTTGACTAGTGCATTTACTCTTCCAGATGCAATTTGGAAATTTCATTCCTAATGTTAGCATTATAACTTAGGTCTTCATTGCTTTTCACCCGCATAACCTGAATCCCCACGCAGTCCATTCTGTGACCCCATGCAGCCTAACCTGCTTATAGTTTAATCAGAGTGTAATACATAATAACGATGATGGTAAGATAACTCATTTGCCATGCTTTCTTAAAAATTTAAATTTGGGGTTCTTAATATGATACTAATTTCAGATTTGTCTCTCAGGGAAAAGAACATTGAACCTCCTCCCTTTAAGAAAGTGTCATTGTCTTTTCAGAGTGTGGAAGGAGAACACCATGAGAAAGCTGTGGAACTACTCAAGGCTGCTAAAGACAGCGTCAAGCTGGTAGTGCGATACACCCCAAAAGTTCTGGAAGAAATGGAGGCTCGCTTTGAAAAGCTACGAACAGCCAGGCGTCGGCAGCAGCAGCAATTGCTAATTCAGCAGCAGCAACAGCAGCAGCAGCAACAAACACAACAAAATCACATGTCATAGGTGAGAAGTGACTTATTTGATACAAGGAGTATATATATATATATATATATAAAATGTTCTAAAATATATTTTCTTTAGCTGAAACAAAACCATTAGATTTAAATAATCCAAACAAAATCAATCAAACAAAAGACAGTGATCTAAAAATATATAAACAAGATAGTTTATGTGCCATTCAGCTATATGCTCCACAAATGCAAGATAATTTGGAAAATGATGTACTTTGAAAGGGACAAGTATGGGCTGTAGAATGCTTTTAGACAAATTAAGAAAATGCAGCCTCGTGCAAACCCGGATCCTAAGGAGAAGAGTGTGAGCTGGATTCCAGGCCTCACTCACCCTGTTGGCCAGTTACCTTTATACAGTGTATTAACTGCACAACCTTATAGCGCTGACCATGGAAAGATCTCCTTTAGAATACTGAGATACAATTTATTGGAAAAGTGCCCCACTGAAAAGAATGAAGCTGAGACCTGCCACTGTCCATGCTCTAAGAGATTCTGAAGTTCTCATGCTCCTTTAAAGTGTGTCTAACATACAAATGGCCAACAGCTATATGAAAAAATGCTCAACATCTCTAATCATCAGGGAAAAGCAAATTAAAACCACAAAGAGATATCACCTCATACCTTTTAAATTGGCTATCATCAAAATGATGAAAGATAGCAAGTGCTAGCGAGGATGTGGAGAAGAGAGAACCCTTGCACACTGTTGGTGGGAATATAAATTGCTACAGCCAATTTGACAGACAATACAGATTTTCCTCAAAAAAGTTCAAATAGAATTCCATATGATCCAGCAATTCTGTTTCTGGGGAGATATTCAAAGGAATTGAAATCAATATGTCAAAGAGATGTTTGCACTCCCATGTTCAATACAGCATTATTACAACAGCCAAGATATGAAAACTGAAGTGCTATCAATGAATACGTTTCTTTAAAAGTGATAAGTATGTGATAGATATCTATATCTACCTACACACACACACACACACATGAATACCATTTAATATTTAGCCTTTAATTAGCAGGAAATGTTGTCATTTTTGTCAGCGTGGATAGGCCTAGAGAACATCATAGTAAGTGAAATAAGCCAGGCATGGACAGACAAATACCACATGATCTCACCTATGTGTAGAATCTGAAAAACTTTAATTCATAGAAGTAGAGAGTTGAATGTGGTTTCCAGAGGCTGGGAGGTTGGGAGAGGAGGGGAGAGAGAGAAAAGGGAAAAGGTCTTAGCCAAAGGGTACAAGTTTCAGTTAGGTAGAAGGGGAATAAGTTAAGATGATCTATTATACAATTTGGTACCTATGGTTAATAATATTGTATTGCATATTTCAAAATAGCTAAGAGAATGGACTGTAAATATTCTCACCACAAAGAAACAATAAGTATTTGTGGTGACAACTTTGGTAGCCTGATTTGATCATTCCACACTGTATACACGTATTGAAACATCACATTATAATCCATAAATACATAAAATTATTACTTGTCAATTAAAAATAAAACTTTAAGAGTTTTGAAAAAGTTGTAAAGTAGAAATAAAATGTGTCTAAGATTCTCCTGCCTTTTTCTAAATTCCACTTTGTAACAAAGAATACTAAATCAGGTTTTGCTACATATTATCAAGAAAATTGAAGAAAAAATGTTAAGAGACCCCATCTTTGAAGTCCCTACTATGCCCTATGCCCTTATCACATTTTGTCCTTAATCCTCAGAAAAAAATCCCTTCAAGGCAAGTATCAATAAAAAGTTTTTTAGATGAAAATATGAAGCTAAAATAACTTCAGTGGATCTCCCATGACTACATTTACAAGAAACATAGAATTCTTTTCCTTTTTACTCTACCAGGTTTTCATCTGCCAACATCAGATATTCTGGAGTTATATAAATTTTCCTTGCTATCCTTTAGAGAAGACAGTTCATATTGTTAGATACCTTTACACTATGGTGTCTGCGAATGTGTATTTGAAGTGAGCTTCAAATATTCTTAGAAAAATGATTGTGGGTAATAGTGGTTTTAGGTCATTCAACATCAGATTACTATTTGCACAAAGAGAAACACTGGATATAACATGAGGCTTTCAGTTGTTTGTGACACTTGTGAAAAGAAGAAGCTACATAGAAAAGGGGGTAAAAGGTATGGGATTTGTTCTCCAACAATTCTGGGAATTCAACAATCTATCTTTCATAGGCTGCTATTTTTTATTATATATGCCATGTTTCAGTATCTTTATCTCAAATTGCATTCTATCCTAAAAATACATTTATTGAACATTAAGTATTTATTTGACACTGTTATAAGTGAGGCACTGTTTAATGAGCTACAAAAATGGCGTGAATAATGCAAAGTTTTTGCCCTCATCCCTACATTCTGGTTGCAGGAGATAGTTAATAAACAAATAAACAAGTAAATAAAAATATCCTATTGGGACCAGTAGTTTGCAGAGTAAAAAAGGGGGTTTAAATAGAGAACTGCTCGGTGGTAACTTGACTGTGTGATCAGGGAAGATCTCTGAAAGGAGGTAACATTTCGATGGGACTGAATCACAAGAAGCAAGGAAAAAAGACTAAAAAGAGAAAGAAATAGCCAATGCAGTAGCTCTGTGACAGGCATATTTGAGGAACAGAAAGAAAGCCTGAGTAGTTAGAGAATAGTGAGTCAGAAGAACAGTGGTGGTGGCTATGGGGTCAATGGGATAGCTGGGGACCAGGTCACAGAGAGCTTTGTGAGCCACTGAGGGAAGTTAGATTTTATTGCACTGGAAGCCACTAAAGGTTTTTAAGCACAGGAGTGACATGGTCTGATTTATTTAAAAGATTACTCTGGCTGCTGTGTGAATAGATTATTGAAGACTGAAAGTGGAAGCAGAGACCAATTAGGAGGCTAATGTATAGTAGTCCAGGCAGGAAATATGGTGACTTGGTCTAGGATGATGTAGTTGAGACAGAGGTCTATAGACAGACAAGGACAAGTCATTTTGTCCACATCGTTCTCTGTTATCCATTCCAAATATAAAGCCACTTTACATTTGTACTTTTAGAGCTCTTAAAGATCTCTTTTGTGGTAATGACAATGCATTATTCCTTAGTTCAACATTTACACTCTTTTTACTAACTCATTTTTCTCTCATCCTTGATAATATAGATGTATACCAATTCTCCTAATTGATTTACCACATTGGTCCATAGTAAAATTGTGCTAGTATTTTGAAACAAATATGTTCCCATTCAGACTTCTAAGGTCTTACTAAAGGCTTCCAATATTATACTTATTCAATCATCTTTAAAAGTATACAACTTGGCCAGAATTATTTGCTGGGCCATATTACTCAATTCCATTTCTCCGTTCCATCCATCTTCATTAAATTTCCTATGGTTTCACCACCACAGACTAGTTAGTATTTTTAGTAAAAAGCCTTTATTATGCAAACTGTGTTTTTTCTGGCATGAGATATAATAGAGTTCTATTTAGGTGAACATGAAATTTTTGTTTGTGCACTTGCAATACACATAAGCATGGTCCCTTGAGATAAAACTGTAGTGATCATTTCAGGTACAAATAAAATATAACCAAGTCATGTCATTCATGGATTTTCATGGTGACTTCAGTCAAAGAGACCTACATTAGCTCCTAATTACATTTTAATTAATTTGATTTCTACGGACTAAATGGGATTTGTCACACTTGTTAATTCTTACTACAGTTGCTTCTGAAAAAAGTTTGAAGCTAATTTGAACTATTAGACTTTAAGCATCTCAGATTTTTTAAAAATTTAACCAGTCAAGCAAAAACCAATTAAAATCAAAATACTTGTCTGATATTATCTTATTGTTTATCAAATGAAATATAATTTCTAATCTGAAATTAGAAATAATGTGTTTTTTTATCTGAGATGGTAAAAGTTATAAAGCATCTAGCAATGATAAATAGTGAATACAAACAGAAAACAGATTTAATGCAAGTACTGTGCAGGGAATTTGTGTCTTATGCTTATTTTTAATTGTAAATTCTCTTAAAGTAAAAATCAATTGTCTTTTCCCCTAACTTCTGTATTTGACAATATTGAACGATATAGATTACATTTTCTAAAATGTAAAAATTATTATTGTTGCGCAATAATATGCTAGAAATGTAAACAGAGAATATGAATAAGGGTTTTATTAGCGCTATACCCACTTTTTTTGAGAAACAGTTGCATTAGTTCGTTTTCACACTGTTCATAAAGACATACCCGAAACCAGGAACAAAAAGAGGCTTAATTGGACTTACAGTTTCACATGGCTGGGGAGGCCTCAGAATCATGGCTGGAGGGGAAACGCACTTTTTTTTTTTTTTTTCCTTTTAACGCGGATTCTCGCTCTGTCACCCGGGTTACAGTGCAGTGGCGCGATCTCGGCTCACTGCAACCTCTGCCTCCTGGGTTCAAGCGATTCTCCCACCTCAGCCTCCCAAGTAGCTGGAATTACAGGTGCCTGCCACCACGGCCGGCTAATTTTTGTATTTTTAGTAGAGACGGAGTTTCACCATATTGGTCAGGCTGGTGTCGAACTCCTGACCTCAAGTGATCCACCCACCTCGGCCTCCCAAAGTGCTGGGATTACAGACATGAGCCACCATGCCCAGCCCGAAAGGCACGTCTTACATGGCCACGGCAAGAGAAAAATGAGGGAGAAACACAAGCAGAAACCCCTGATAAACCCATCAGATCTCGCGAGATTTATTCACTATCACAAGAACAGCACGGAAAAGACCAGCCACCATGATTCAGTCACCTCCCGCTGGGTCCCTTCCACAACGTGGGAATTCTGGGAGATACAATTGAAGTTCAGATTTGGGTAGGGCCACAGTCAAACCATATCAGACTGTTATATTTTACTCAGCTTTAAGCACCTCAGCTTCTTATTTTGACTCCATGTATATCATATTTCACCCACATTCTCAAAAAATAAAAGTAAGAAGAAAGAGGAATATCTCTGGAGATATCAACATTCTGAGGATGTCAAGACCAAAATCTTGTCCCTGACCTCCATGACTGGATCTAGGGTGGAGAATTCATTCCAGTCAAAACCAGCCTGTATCTTATTAAATTTACAAAGTTGCTAGCATTTGCCGGTAGCCTCCCCAAATCTCTTTTTCCCTTACTCTGAAGACCCCCCATTTTCTTTATTTTGCCTACCTTTAAAAGCCTTCTCTACCTTCTTCTAGCATTACCACATACATGATCCTGATGATCTAATCCAGGGGATTACTACCAAAACTATCAGCCCAGTCAGTCACTGAGAAAACCAAGTTCCAGGGGATGACTCCAATAAAATTGAACACAAGGAACCCAGAGTTTCCAAGCAGAACACTGGACAGAAATAATCATAAAGCTGACTAACACTTATTAAACAATTAGTGTGTGCCAAGAACTCTTTTAAGTGCTTCATATATATTAAATTACTTAATCTTTTCAATAGCCTTATGAAGATTAGGTACTATGTTTCATCTTGTTTTAAAGTAGCAAACTAATTAGTACAACCACTATGGAGAACAGTTTGGAGGTTCTCACTGCAGATATCTGCACTCCCATGTTTGCTGCAGCTCTGTTCACATTAGCCAAGATTTAGAAGCAACCTAAGTGTCCATCAACAGATGAATGGATAAAGAAAATGTGGTACTTATACACAATGGAGCACTATTCAGCCATAAAAGAGAATGAGATTTATGCCAGGCACGGTGGCTCACACCTGTAATCGCAATACTTTGGAAGGCCAAAGCGGCCGGATCACTTGAGGCTGGGAGTTTGAGACCAGCCTGGCCAACGTGGCAAAAACCCATCTCTAGTAAAAATACAAAAAAAAAAAAAAAAAAAGTTAGCCGGAGCTGGTGACACACACCTATAATCCCAGCTACTTCGGAGGCTGAGGCACAAGAATAGTTTGAACACAGGAGGTGGAGGTTGCAGTGAGCCAAGTTCATGCCACTGCATTCCAGCCTGGATGGCAGATCAAGACTCTGTCTCAAAAAAAAAAAAAAAAAAAAAAAAAAAAAAAAAAATCAGTAATTTGCAACAGCATGGAGATCATTACGTTAAGTGAAATAAGCCAAGCACAGAAAGGCAAACATTACATATTCTCACTTATTTGTGGGAACTAAAAATCAAAGCTATTGAGCCCATGGAGCTAGAAGGTAAAAGGATGGTTACCAGAGGCTGGGAAGGATAGTGGAGGAGTGGGGAGGGAGGTGGAGATGATTAACGGGTACAGAAACACAATGAATGCATAAGGCCTAGTATTTGACAGCACAACAGGGTGACTATAGTCAATAACAATTTAGCTGTACACTTAAAAATAACTAAATGAGTATAACTGGATTGTTTGTAATGCAAAGGAAAAATATTTAAGAAAATGCACACCCCAGTTTCCATGATGTGATGATTACACATTGCATGCCTGTATCGAAACATCTCATGTACCCCATAAATATATACATCATGTACCCACAAAAATTAAAAATTAAAAAAATTAAAAATAAAGTAGGAAACTGAAGTATATAGGAGTTTTTAAAATGTGCGTAACATTTCACATCTATTGTAACAAGTAATAGGGCCATGATTCAAACCCAGGAACATGGGCTTTAAAGCCTCTTGCTCTTACTCATATTGCCACACTGCCTCTTTGTTCAGTGGGACTTGCCCTTACTTTTCCTGACCCCACTTCACAGACATGTTTGTGAACTGTCTGGGGATTCAGTCTCATGCAGTTATCCAAATCACCCTTATCAATTACCTTTAAAATAGTACCCCATCCTTTAAAGTACTTCATCCTCAAAGATGCATTAGCTTTCCATGGCTACCATAAAAACTACCGCAAATATAGTACCTTAAAATAACACAAATTTATTGTCTCCTGTAATGCTGTAGAATTCAGTGCTCTTACTATCAAAATTCCAACGTCATTTTTCACAGAAGTAGGAAAAAAAATCCCAAAATGTGTATGGAACCACAGAAGATATCAAATGGCCAAATCAACTTTGAGCATAAAGAACCAGACTGAAGCCTTCACACTACCTGACCTTGGGGTCTATTACAAAGCTATGGTAATCAAAACAGCATGCCACTGACATAGAGACACATAGACCAATGGAACAAGCTAGAGAACCCAGAAATAAATCCACATATTTACCGTCAATTGATTTTTGACAAAGGCACCAAAAACGTGTAATGGAAAAACGACAATCTCTTCAATCAGTGGTGTTGGGAAAACTGGATATCCAAAGAAGAAGAATGAAATTGGACCCTTATCTCACCCCATAACAAAACCAACTTAAAAGGATTGGAAGCTTAACTGTAAGACTTGAAACTATGAAACTACTAGACAAAAATAGAAGAAATGCTCCACAACATTGATATGGGCAAAGATTTCTTGGATACATTCCCAAAATCACAGGCAACAAAAGTAAAAATAGATGAACAGGATTCTGCCCAACTAAATAGCTTCTTCACAGCAAAGGAAACAATTAACAGACTGAAGAAATAACCCATGGATTAGAAGAAAATATTTGCAAACCATACATCTGATAAAGGACTAATATCCAAAATATGTATGAAACTTAAAAAACTCAATAGCAAGAAAACAACCCAATCAAAAATGGGGAAATGACTTAATAGACATTTCTCAAAAGAAGCCTAAGGAATAGCCAACAGATGCATGAAAAATGCTCATTGTCACTAATAATCAGGGAAATGCAATTTAAACCACAGTGAGATCTCACCTCACACCTCTTAGAATGGCTATTATAAAAAAAAAGACAAAGCCAGATGTGGTAGCAAGCACCTGTAGTCCCAGCTACAGAGGAGGAGGAGGTGAGGCAGGAGGGTTGTTTGAGTCCAGGAATTTGAGTCCACCCTGGGCAACGCAGTGGGACCCCCATCTGTTAAAAAAAAAAAAAAAGTAAAATTTTAAATTTTAAAAAAGAAAAAAATATATAACAAGTGTTTGCAAAGGTGTGGAGTAAGAGGAATCCTTATGCAACAGTGGTGGGAATGTAAATTAATACAGACATTTTGGGAAAAAATATAGAGGAGGGTCCTCAAAAACTAAAATTAGAACCACCATATGATCCAACAATCTCACTTCTGGGGATATATCCAAATGAATCGAAATTAGCATGTTAAAAGGATACCTGCAGTACATGTAGATTGCAGCATTGTTCACACTAGCTAAGATAAAGGAGCTACATAGGTGTCCAGCATCAGTTAAATGAATATACATAACAGAATACTATTCAGCCTCAAAAGGGAGGGAAATCCTGTCATTTGCAACAACATGGATGAACCTGGAAGACATTGTGCTAAGTGAAATAAGCGAGGCACAGAAGAACAAATGCCACATTTCTCACCTATAAGTGGAATCTAAAAAAGTTAGACTTCTTCGGGTGCGGTGGCTCACACCTGTAATCCCAGCACTTTGGGAGGCCGAAGCTGATGGATCACGAGGTCAGGAGTTTGAGACCAGCCTGGCCGATATGGTGAAACCCTGTCTCTACTAAAAATACAAAAATTAGCCAGGCGTGGTGGTGCACCTGTAATCCCAGCTACTCAGGAGGCTGAGGCAGAAGAATCGCTTGAACCCAGGAGGTGGAGGTTGCAGTGAGCCGAGATCGCACCACTGCATTCCAGCTTGGGCGACAGAGGGAGACTCTGTCTCAAAAAAAAAAAAAAAAGACTCATAGAAGTAGAGAGGAGAATGGTGATTATCAGAGGTTTCAGAAGAAGGGTGAACAGGAAAAGAAAGGGGAGAAGTTGACCAAAGGGTATAAAGTTTCAGTTAGACAGGAGGAATAAGCTTCAGTGATCTATTGCACAGAATGATGAGTTAAATAATAATGTCTATTTCAAAATTGTTAAAAGGATAGATTTTAAATATTTCCACCACAAAAAATAAGTGTGTGTGGTGATAAAATGTGTTAATTATTTTATCTTGTTTAATCATTTCACATTGTAAACATATCAAAACATCAATTTAATATATTTGTACATCACAAATGTATTTGTACATCAGAAATTTGTACATCACAAACATATACAATTATTATTTGCCAATTGAATATCAAATTTTAAAAATATATCTTGTAATTCTGTAGGATAGAAGTCCAACACAGTTTTACTGGGCTTTAGGGGGCTCTGGGGGAAAAATTCATTGCTTCCTGGGCCCTTCCTCCATCTTCAAAACCAGTAGCGGTGGTGGAGTCCTTCTCACATTGCATTTCTCTGACCTCTGCCTTCATTACAATGCTCTTTTCTGTCCCCCTCTTTCATTTGTGTTGTTGTCTTGGTGCTTGTAAAACTGTTTAATTTATTTCTACTGATTTACATTTGATGTTTATTGTCTATGAAAGTGACACTTTTTCATTGCAAAATTTTTAGACAGTAGAGAAGTATAAAGAATAAATTAACCTTTCAGCTATGATCTCACTTCATTTTAGTACACGTTGTTTTTTCTCCAGACATGTAATTTCTATATATGTATGTTTATATGTATGTGTTTATATATATATATATATGCTTATTTTCACTCATATTTTACATACTAAATTATAGCCTGATTTTTAAAAATTAAACAATATGGTTAACATTAGTAGACTTAGGTCTACAGTTTAAATATCTGTGTAAAGTCTTACTGTCTAGGTATACAATAATCAATCTCTTATGAATGGACATTAAGGTCATTAACATTTTTATATCTTGTTGGATTTGATTTGCTAACTTTTGTTGAGGATTTTTAAATTTATTTTCATGAGAGATATTGGTGTGTAGTTAGGTTTTTTTTCCTTCTAGTGTCTTCATCTGGCTTTGGTATTAATGTAATGCTGGCCATATAGAATGAGTTAGGAAGTATTCCCTCTGCTTCTGTCTGATATGCTGAAAGCAATTATAGACAATTGGTATAACTTACTTCTTAAATTTTGGTAGAATTCTCCAGTGAACCTATCAGGGTATGGTACTTCCTGCTTTGGAATGTTACTAATTATTGATTCAATTTCTTTTATAAATATAGACTTATTCAAATTGTCTATTTCTTCTTATGTGAGTTTTGGCAGATTGTGTCTTTCAAGGAATTGGTCCATTTTATCTCGGTTATCAAAATGGTGGATATAAAGTTGTTCATAGTATT
This sequence comes from Macaca mulatta, assembly GCF_049350105.2. Taxonomy (NCBI): domain Eukaryota; kingdom Metazoa; phylum Chordata; class Mammalia; order Primates; family Cercopithecidae; genus Macaca; species Macaca mulatta. The sequence continues at coordinate 87,917,073 of NC_133416.1, read as the reverse complement.
TTGTTTAATATCCTTTTAATGTCCATGGTATTTGTAGTGATGTGACTCCTTTCATTTCTAATATTGGTAATAATTTGTGTCCTCTCTTCCTTTTTGTTAGCATGGCTAGAAGTTTATTGATTTTATCAGTCTTTTTATTTTATTTTTTTTGAGATAGGGGGTCTTGCTATGTTGCCTAGGCTGAACTTAAATTCCTGGACTCACACAATCCTTCCATCTCAGTCTCCTGAGTAGCTGGGACTACATGCATGCACCACAGTGCTTGGTTTTTATTTATCATTTTAAAGAATCAGCTTTTGATTTCATTGATTTTCTCTATTAATTTCCTATTTTCAATTTCATTGATTTCTTCCACATTAATTTTTATTAATGAAAAATTAATCTGCATTAATTTTTATTATTTGTTTTCTTCTGCTTACTTTAGATTTAATTTGCCCTTTTTCTAGTTTCCTAGGGAAGAGGTATAGATGATTCATTTTTTTGTTCCCACAACTTATCAAAACATTTTTATTTTTCATTTTTACTTGGTTCAAAATATTCTTTAAATTTCTCTTGTGATTTTTTTCCTTTGACACATCCCTCTTCCACTTTTAATTGCATTGGGTTGAACTAAATAATCCAAGATAATTTTCCTATTTTAACATAGGCTGATTAGCAACCTTAATTTCATTTACAACCTTAATTTCCCTGTCATGTAATCTAACATATTTATAGGTTCTGGAGATTAGGATGTGGACTTAACATTTAGTGGATGAGGAGGCACTATTCTTCTACCACAATGGCTCTTTTAAGAGTTAGTAAGGCAATTTGATCAACCAGATTCACACTAATATGGAAAAGAAGCTTTTGTTAAAAATAAATTGTTAATCAGTTAAATTATAAATCATAACTGAGGGCAATATTAACATTTGTTGCAGCTGGTTCTTCCCAACAGGTATGTCAGTGGCCCACATGTTGAATGCCCAGTGCTTTCTCTCAGGCTGACTCCTGCCCTGGATAGGTGAAAAGATCCAAGACTTACCCAAACTCACCTGTTCTGAGTCCCATTCCTTCAGGACATGTAATTATATTATCATATCATTCATTAAGAACTCAGCCTCTAGGCCAGGCACGGTGGCTCACACCTGTAATCCCAGCACTTTGGGAGGCCAAGGCGGACAGATCACCTGAAGTCGGGAGTTTGAGACCAGACTGGCTCACATGGGGAAACCCCATCTCTACTACAAATACAAAAATTAGCTGGGGTTGGTGGCACATGCCTATAGTCCCAGCTACTCAGGAGGCTGAGGCAGGAGAATCGCTTGAGCCCGGGAAGCAAAGATTTACTTCATCTCAAAAAAAAAAAAGAACTCAGTCTAGATCTCTGGTCACTGTACAGCTAAATGACCTTTAGGAAGTTATTCAATCTAAGATTTCAGTAAAATGGTCTGTTGTGGAGATTAAATATGAAAAAAAAGTGAAACTCTTAACAAACTGTGTGACACTTAGTGAGCACTCCATAAATTTTCATTAGTCATAGGAGTAGTAGTCAGAGTGGTGATGTTGTAATAGTTAAAATGTTAACGCTCATGTGTTGTTATATAATATCTCAGTGACTCCTGAGGAAACACAATGGCTTTATGCACGGTGTTCAAACCACTCAGTAGACCCCAGGGGAGGTTGGGCACATCTCTCTAAAGCACGGCAGCTGGAGAGTGTTGACGTAAAGTAAACAGAACAATTTTGTTAAAATCTGTTTTCAATATGGTGCTTGGCATTCACTGAAATAAAAATATCTGCAGCTTAGAGAACAAAGATGTAAAAATCACTGTTCTTTCTGAAAGAAATGACCCCCTAATCGTGGAAGAGTGGCAGGTATGGGGGGAAGTGTCTGGCAAGACTGCTCCCCAAAATCTGACCATAGAGGCAATTGCCTATTCTGTTCCACGTGGTGTCAGGCTGACCTCATGAAGAGAGACAGATTTAATGTCTGCGTCAGAGAAGGAATATTGGTGCTTCCAGCCCAGCAGAGGGAGGTTTTGCTGGCTTCCACCTCAACAAAAGCACTACAAAAAGCCCTAAGAGTCATAACATAAATGTTGGTTATTCTTTGCCTTCATGAGGAAAAATAGAATCATCTGGAAATGGAAGAGAGAAATGTTTTACATTTGAAATGTTTCCAAACTGGTGTTCTTTATTTCATTTTAGGGAACAACTGTGGCTTTTCCATCTTCATTTGATAATTACTTCCTTTGCAAACATCAAACGAATTTTTTCATATGTGGAAGATGGTGCAAGAATGATAGCACCCAAAATAATCCTTGCTGTTCTCACATAGCATATGCTCTTTTGATATTTTTAGCATATTGTAGTTGACAAATGAATACTAATCACTGATTTCTCTTCACTCTTTTTCCCTTTCAGGCCCTTGAGGGAAAGCTACTTGATCAAACATCCTATAGTCACAAATTTGAAATCGTGCTTCAGAATCCCAGCACATAGTAAAAGACAACACAGATAATTATACCTGTCAAGAAGCTGTGAACACATGGTGTATAAATTCTTTACCAAGGCAACTCGACACCTTCTTTCTCTGGGCTTGAACCGCCACTGCTCACGTGGGCTTTACATACATTGACCTTCCATTCACGGCAGTGGGAATTCTCAGTGTGCAGAGGGAGAGGTTTTCTAGTCTGCAAACTGAAACAGTGTAAGAAGAATAAAGTCTGTGACTTTTAAATAAATCACCAGGGCCAAGATTGAGTGAATCTTGGGTCCATAGCTTTTCCAGATATTAGCAAACCCCTCATTAGGCTATAATTCAAACTGCATCAGTTCAAAGGGTGTTGCCACGTAACAGAAACCTACACATTGCCCCTTACCCTGACCTGCTCCACAATCCATAGTGCTGAGTTGTCTGAATTGGAATTCCAGTTTATTGCAAGTTCAACCTCTGTTTTCCTCTTGAAAATCGCAAGGTATCATAGTATATTTATATTTTCTTCAGGTTCTAGAAGCAGTCGGATTTTTATTTTGTTTCCACGAATTTTATTATGCATTAATAGAATGGACCAATTTTAGCTCAACTTTCAGTTTGTTAGAAGCAAGGGTAGGAACTCTAGCACTGTAGTTTTTGATCTAATTATTGCTTGTATCTATTATTATTAATTCCAACAGAATATAATGTATATTTATTCTACAAAATATATATTATCAGAGTGCATTCGTTACAACTTAGGTTCTTTTCTTACCAAGTGTTAAGAATCTAGTAAGAGAATACTAGCAAAGGACCTAGCCCCGTGAACAGATTCTCATATGTTATATACATAACCCCACTCTCAATATTTTTTGTTGAGTTTTATACTTTTTGATTGATAAACATTGAAGAAATCTAAACTCTACTGACACTGATGTGCTGTCATGGAAGCCTATTTCGTATTTTAAAACTTAGCAAAACTAAATTATATGTGCATATATATTCAAATATTTATGTCACACAAAGTTTAGGTCAATTTCCCCAAATATAAACTAGATATTTTTGGCACTCTAACATAAACAAATATTATTTCTCTTATAATTGGGCAGATGGAAACCAGTGATATCAATATTGTGAATGGCAGATGCTGCTTCCTCTATAGAGAAAAAAAAAAAAAAAAACCACCTACTTTGTTAATATATTCCCATAGGTAAATAGACAGTGAGATACCATCTTTCAGAAAATATCATTCCCTAGAAAATAATCTGTTAGAACTACCTTTACAGGTCATAATTTTTGGTTTATGGTAAATCTAGGCACCTAAGTCTGATCTTTATGAAATAAATAGGAAGCAATAATTATTTAAGCATTTGAATACCTTAAGCACAGAAATGTATCTGAGAAAAGGATAATTGCTTAGTTGAAGTATTCAAAATAGATCAGGAAACCAGAGACAAATATTTGAATATTCCTTATTCTCAAATACAGAAATTGATTCCCCAAGATACAATACAATTGGACACTTCAGATAATCCCCCAAAATAGAAATGTATGAAGCTCAGTTTAGACTGTCTTCTTGTAAATAAAACAAAACCAATCAAAACTACCCAGCACATTTTATTATGCCCTGTTGGGTGATAGTATTGTCAATACCAGGTTTTCCCTGCTCTTCACAATGCATCCCTCACCAGAGGAAAAACAGCAAGGAAACTAGGACGTTCGCTAATTTCAACAATGCCCCGCTGTGGTAACAGATTCCCATCCTTGAATACATATCATTTTTTACTAGAGACAACGGGGGTGGTGGGGTGGGGTCAGTGAGGACCCTGAATGTTATGTAAAATAGATTTACAAAATAGACAAGCATGATAAAAGGGAATGAATGGAGACGATGTATTATTCAGTTTGAAAGAGATAGTTCACATTTTTATAAGAAAAATTTAATAAAACATATATTTTAGTTATCATTTAACAAAGATATATTAAAGCTATTCAGGCAATGCCACAGGATTCTCATAAAGGGAAATCAATGAACCCTTGCCATGAGAAAATGGTCATTTCAACACATTTCAATACATTGTATAAATTTGGAGCTTAAGGTGAGTGAGTATGTTTTCACTTAGTCATAAGTGTTTGTTCAATATTAAAGTTATCATATGGTTTCACATCAATACAAATATTGTCACAGTGTTACAGAAACAACTATCAAGTGGTAAGATAGCTTACATTTGTGTTTTCTAGAAGCCTTTGTATTTACACTTCATTTGCTTAATGCTAAGTGTTGATAAAGGTATGCCAGATTGTTTGTCAAAGTAAAGAGGCAATCCATCACACCTAGGACTTCTAAGGACAGATTATACTTCAGAGTGGTCTCATATACAAATGACCATTTTCCTTCAGTAAAATCTTATTGGTTGAAATGTAAGCCTTTTCCTAAAGCTTTAATCAGAAGTAGCGATCACTAAGACTTAAGCCACTTGTGGTTCTCCTAAGTTTCACTGAAACCAGAAGAAGAGGGAAAAAATTACCACAACTTGTGTTATACTAATTATCTTCATTATTAATGATCATATTAGAGCCACTGACATGTCCCAGATTATATTAAACTAAAAACCTGCATTGCTCTGACATGAAGCTCAATTCAATGTAATAAACAAATTAGGTATTAAAAGTCAAAAATAAAAAAAAAACTGCTACGATATCACCAGAAATCCTGGTGAAATTTAATTTTTTCCCTTTTTTAGGTCAGTGGTCAGTGGGATAGATTTTTCTAAACTTTTTCCTGCTATGATTTTGAAGACAAATACATGGAGTATAGTTCAGTAAAAGAGAGCTTTCAAGCCTTTTCACTGTAGCATTTGCATTTTGATTCTGTTGTCATTTGAAACAGAACATCTGCAGGGAGATAATGAGCTTAAGTTACAATTGACTTTGGAAAGAATAACAGACTTGTGTTTCCTCAATCATGTAGTCAATAGGGAATTCTCCAGTTATGTGAACAATCACAATCTTTTAAGACAATACTTAGATCTAAATGCAAAATCTAGCATGCATAGGCTTTTTAAGGATTTTAGGCTCTCTCCAAAGAACTTGGCTCGAGATGGATTACACAATTTACAAATGCAGTTTTCAACTGTGACATCAAACTGATCTTATCTCATTTCCTGTTACTCAACTGTGCCTGTAGGACTCCAAGAGGTGAAATATTTTGTCTACATTATTTTAAACATCTATAGATATGTGTGGATGTGTGAATAATGCCAGAATTTCTCATCTTTTAGCTAGTTTGTTTTTATCATACAGACACAGCCTGTTCATAAGACCAGCTTTAGACAACATAGAACTCAATGCTCTGAAGATTCAGGGAGGCCAACACGGAAAAGATCTTCCAAAATACGGGGTGACCTGACCCATCTCATCCCTCTCTAGCTGGAAACCTCTATAGCGAAAGGGCTGTGACTGCCTTGACCTCTGTCTGGCACAACTCAGTATTTGTTGGATGAATAAATGACTGAATTAATGAATAGACAAAAAATGGATTTTACCTTCTGAAAATCTCACAGATTTTACCAGCTTATATTATACTGATTGTCACTATGATTTCTAAATTTCATGGTTGGAACCATAACTGAGTCTTTATAAAAACTTTTTAGATGTATTAATTTGGAATTTCATTAATTAAAGACTTCAAAGATTTGAGGACATTTGAACAGTGGATAAGGAACAATGTTTGGGGATACAGAGTTTTTACACTGAATTGAACCCAACCTTTCTAGTTCTTTATATAAGCTTTCTGAATTTTCTGGCAGGAATGACTCAAACATAAAGCCCCATTTTTAAATTTTATAAAAGATGTTGTCATTTTTATATAAAAAGATCATTACGCATATTATCCCTTTGATATTTATTAACAACCGTTCTCTAAGAAATTCATAATAATTGGAGACACCATCCCTAAATCTCTTCCTACTTTCAAAAGATCACTTATCCTTTCATATTTGATTCCTAGAATATACTAAGCTGAAGTTTAATCACACACTTATTCAGATGTTTCCCTGTGTTTATTCATTTAACAAATATGTATTGTGTACCTAGTGCATGCTAGGTTCTGGAAATGCAACAGCAAACAAAACAGACACAATCCCTTGTGGAGTTTACTGTGAGAAACTCTCCCACATTTACCCTAGCAATAACTAGAGAGTTTACTGTCCACTGGGTCCTCTTCACACCTGATAGAGAAAATAAAATTCCTCACCCCATGGAAATCATGAAATACTCCCTGCACGGATTTATGTGAGCTTGCTTTTATAAAAACACTGCTCGAAAATGCTGCTTAGTTTATCTATAAACCACAGTTATACCCCGGTGAGGTAGGTAAGTAATTTATTAATAACTAACATTTATGCAGCTCTATTTTCTAGCTACTGTGCTGAGTGCTTTTATGGACTATCTCATTAAATCCCTTCAACAACTCTATTCAGTAGGTTCCATTTTATAGATTAAAAAAACTGAAGCACAGATATATTATGTGACTTGTCCAAGGCCACACAGCTAGCAGGTGGAACCGGGATTTGAACCCACGCAGTCTGACACAAGAGCTCATGTGTCTAATCATTATCTGTGGTTTGGGGGGACACCATTACACTGAAATGAATGAGTCACTAAGTGAGTCACTGTATATAAAATACTTGGAAATTGTAAAGTAATATACAAAAGATATTAATGAAGTATTATTCATGGTAAACAAATCACATCAGTAGCAAATACAGGGTGAGAACTCAATCTTATGTTATAGTTCTTAAGAAGAATATGTGAAGCCAGGAACATGGTTAAAGGTATAGATCAGAAAATTTCTGACATGTGATAAATATTTCAGTGACTTTTCAGATTTATTTCTTGTTAGCCACTGTGTCTATTTGGTGCTACAAAAACTGAAAGAAACAAAATCCCTGATATAAGGGCTTATAACAAATACACAGTTTGGAGATGAACTAAGGATATTTTACATTTATGGGGAAGGATTGGACAATAGTATCATTTTCTCACCACTTGCATGTACATCATGTCTTTCCAATTGTTTTCATTATTTTTCTGAAAAAGCTGCAAAATTGTGCAGTGGTTCAACCTGACCAAAGTGGTATTATGCTGCTGGGAAGTAAAAGTATTAGACACCAAACTGGAAGTATTGTTTTCATTATCAAATGACTTTAAGTTCTTTTAAAGCATGGATGTAAAAGAATTTTTACATACTGAAGACACCTGAATATTGGGATGCTAAATTTTCTTGGGTTTCTCCATTCCTGACCACACAGTGGTGTCATTCTATTGAGGGCTTAGATTCTGTAAAGGAAAAGACAATTTTTTTGTTGTTGTGTTTTTTGTTTTTTGTTTTTTTTTTTGCTTTCTAGTCTCAAACTCAATATAGAACACTTCTGTGACCAAATGTAAAGGTTTCCCTACCCACCCCCGCCCCAACAATTTTCCAAGCAGGTACCAACTGGATATCCTATAATTCAATTTAATTCTGAAACTATTTACTTGAAGATGGTGAAGATTCCACAGATTGAGGGCTCAGTCTCACAACACTTAGCTTACTTAAGATGCCAATTGCAAGTAGTAGGTTGTCACCTGTCCTTTGACTGGCTGGAGACTGAGGTTCCCACAAGCCCTTCCTTGGGTTCAGCTGGGACAGCTCAGAAAACTGAGGAAAACACCTACTTAGTTTACTGGCTTATTATAAAAGATATCATAAAGGGAATTTTTACCCCATTCAAATGATATGGTCATTAGTTACCAGGAACCTATATTCAGGAATGCTTATTAGTGTCCTTTCCATCCTTTAATGAACCTCCTTGAAGACACAAGATTCTAGGATTTTGCTTGCTCGTGAAGTTTTCAGAAACTGCATCAGAATTAAGCAATTAACTGTGGAAATGACTTAAGATAGGCATAAGGACACAATCCACAGGAAATTTGGTTATTTCTGTAGTCTACAATAATTTAACATATTAACCGTAGTTATGAGTGATAGTCTATACCCAGACATATCAGAATTTTAAGAATGCCATACAATTTTGGAACATATATTAATAACATATTTATGAAATACAACTCAAAGAAGGTTAAACATCATTTCTTATTTGATAAGGCTTCCCATGTAATTTAACACATCAAATAATTCTATTTCTCTCGCCTTTGGATGCTGCAGGTCCTTCTCTAGCATCCTAACTTTAGGGGTCAAAAAAAAAAAGACTTAATTATGAAGATGAAATTTGATTTTAGGAAACCTGTCAAATATGTGTTTTAAAACACTTAACCAAAATAGAATCACAGGTCACTGTAAAATAATGATCATTCATGTAGCCGAAATAGTAATTTAAAGATTTTCAAAAAAGCAAAAACTTTTATACTTTGAAAGAAGACCCGGTTTTCCAGACAATCAAAATACCTGAGAGATACACCATGAGATGGAATATGTCTCTCTCTCTTATCACTGTTTCTTATTTTTTGCTTTTTACTCAAAAGGTGAACAAAAACATTTTACTGACATGTTAACACTACATTAAATTTTTGTTCAAAACAGAAAACCAAATTTTACTTTTGGATTAGTGTATTATCAACACTAAAGCTAATTGTAATAAAACCTTTTAAATCTATCAGATCTGTCATCTTTTAGCCACACAAGATTTTCATACACCCTTTTTGTTTTACATTTTCTTGCTCTTCCAAACTCCCTATATTCATTTAGTTTTACCTATTTCGTATTCAATTTGAAATTTTTAAGAAACTTCTACACTAGACAAAATTATTTTTATGTCAACACACATTTTTATGCCTTTACAACTTTCCTCACCAAAAGCATATCTTGCTTTTGTTTATACATTCTGTATAAATAATTGTTTTTTTCATATCCAGTAGTTTTAATTACATATATTAACTACAATTTTAACTCTCAGTAACCTAATTTCTAGCGAAAATATTAGGAAGAGAGGGGCAGTTCCAACATGGCCGAATAGGAACAGCTCCAGTCTACAGCTCCCAGCATGAGCAATGCAGAAGATGGGTGATTTCTGCATTTCCAACTGAGGTACCAGGTTCATCTCACTGGGACCTGTCAGAGAGTGGGTGCAGGACAGTGGGTGCAGCCCACCGAGTGTGAGCCGAAGCTGGGTGAGGCATCACCTCACCATGGAAGCCTAAGGGGTCAGGGAATTCCCTTTCCTAGCCAAGGGAAGCTGTGACAGACGGCACATGGAAAATCAGGTCACTCCCACCCTAATACTGTGCTTTTCCAACAGTCTTAGCAAACGACACACCAGGAGATTATATCCCGTGCCTGGCTTGGAGGGTCCCACGCCCACAGAGCCTCGCTCACTGCTAGCACAACAGTCTTGAGAATTGCAAGGTGGCAGCGAGGCTGGGGGAGGGACACCCGCCATTGCTGAGGCTTGAGTAGTTTAACAAAGGGGCCGGGAAGCTTGAACTGGGTGGAACCCACCACAGCTCAAGGAGGCCTGCCTGCTTCTGTAGACTCCACTTCTGGCAGGGAGGGCATAGCTGAATAAAAGGCAGCAAAAACCTCTGCAGACTTAAATGTCCCTGTCTGACAGCTTTGAAGAGAGTAGTGGTTCTCTCAGCATGGAATTTGAGATCTGAGAATGGACAGACTGCCTCCTCAAGTGGGTCCCTGACCCCCAAGTAGCCTAACTGGGAGGCACCCCCCAGTAGGGGCAGACTGACACCTCACATGGCCAGGTACCCCTCTGAGACAAAGCTTCCAGAGGAATGATCAGGCAGCAACACTTGCTGTTCAGCAATATTCACTGTTCTGCAGCCTCCACTGCTGATACCCAGGCAAACAGTGTCTGGAGTGGACCTCCAGCAAAGTCCAACAGACCTGCAGCTGAGGGTCCTGACTGTTAGAAGGAAAACTAACAAACAGAAAGGACATCCACACCAAAACCCCATCTGTACATCACCATCATCAAAGACCAAAGGCAGATAAAACCACAAAGATGGTGAAAAAACAGAGCAGAAAAGCTGAAAATTCTAAAAATCAGAGTGCCTCTCCCCCTCCAAAGGAACACAGCTCCTCACCAGCAATGGAACAAAGCTGGAAGGAGAATTACTTTGACGAGTTGAGAGAAGAAGGCTTCAGATGATCAAACATCTCTGAGCTAATGGAGGAAGTTTGAACCCATCGCAAAGAAGCTAAAAACCTTGAAAAAAGATTAGATGAATGGCTAACTAGAATAACCAGTGTAGATAAGTCCTTAAATGACCTGATGGAACTGAAAACCATGGCACGAGAACTACGTGATGAATGCACAGGCTTCAGTAGCCGATTCAATCAACTGGAAGAAAAGCTATCAGTGATTGAAGATCGAATGAATGAAATGAAGTGAGAAGAGAAGTTTAGAGAAAAAAAGAGTAAAAAGAAACAAAAATATTAGGAAGAAATTTTGAACTGATTTATATCAGTATTTATAGATAAAAACAAGTTTATAATTTTTAGACAGACATTTTCCTAAATTATTGTTAACAGATCTAAGTATATTTAGCTTTTCTATACCACATAAAAATAATATGTCAAGGTATATGGACTTAAACTCATGCCTGATAACTAATATTTCAGGATTTTACCTTGTTTAAAAATGACTCAGGCATTTTATGACTATTAATTTAACAAAAGTCGACTTTAAAATTTCAAATTCCTGAAAATAATTTTGAAACTATGGCATAAATACCCTACCTAATGTCTTTCCCAGTCACCCTGGGTTCCAAATAGCCATGTGGCACCCAAGAGGACTATGAAAAGCAGGGCCTGAGTCCTGTATTTATATACCAGGTATTGAGGTCAGGGTAAAAGACACAGCCAGGGAGAAAATGCTTGGAGGATGGAACCCCTCACAGAATAGCCAGGAGGCAAAGCTGAGACAAGAAGGGTCCATATTGGGCCTGCCTCTGTCTTGTAGCTGCTGGTCTAGGTACTGAGAACATGTTGCCATGCCTCACCGTGGCCACCTACCCAGACTCTCAAATCCAGAGGTTCAACCAAAAACAAACTTACAGTCAAATCAAGCAAGTACTGAATTATATTTAACTGATAATTTTGAAGCCATTCCTATTTTACCAACAATTTTTAAAACTAGCTTTTTTTCCCAAAATATTATCACATACACATAATGTATATGGACATACAAACACAGACAGAAGCAGATCTTACAGATTTTATAAAGGATTCTCATTTGCCAAACTCTAAGTGGATTTCCCCCCTTCAGCCTATCAATCTTCCAATTAACTGTTTCATTGTTCTAAGCAATTGTTAAGTAGGCAACAAATTGGTGTGTCTAAAGGCACAATTCTTACGTGAAACAAGATTTGTATTTCAAAAGCACAGAGCTAAAACTTTAGGCCTACATATTGTATCATTTGCTCAAACCAAGGAAAAACTGGTGTAAGTAAAAGTTCAGTTAAGTCAAGATGTGAGAAAAGCACCTTAAACAAAGGTGTGACTTGTCATACCTAAAACAATGTTTAAGAGTTTCTAATGTACATAGACAGAGCTCTTACAAATGGAGATTTCCTTTATAGATGTAAATTGCTTTTATGAATGTCTTTCAAGACAGCTGGTTAAGTGCCAGGTGGGTGTATTTTAGTTTGATAGATGGTCTTTTTAATTTAGCTACTCTTTCTTAGCTAAAATTACTGAGTTCAGGGTGGAGTACATTAAGGAATAGGACAAAGAAAGCATTCTCTATACCTGAACTCAGTATGGATAGATCTGAAAAAGAAGCAAACCTACTTTACTGAGTATCTTCCTTTTGTAAAGACTTTATCTAGGATAGCTTTCTTTTCACCTTTGGGATGGAATAGTAACTGCATTAGTCAGGGTTCTCCAGAGGGACAGAACTCATAGAATACGTGTGTGTGCGTGCGTGTGTGTGTGTCTGTGTGTATGAGTGTGTATGAGAGTTTATTAAGTATTAATTCACATGATTACAAGGCCCACAATAGGCCACCTGAGGAGCAAGGAAAGCCAGTTTGAGTCCCCAAAACTGAAGAACTTGTAGTCCAATGTTCAAGGGCAGGAAGGGTCCAGCATGGGAGAAAGATGTAGGCTGGGAGGCTAGGCCAGTCTAGTCTTTTCACTTTTTTTTGTTTGTTTGTTTGTTTGTTGTTTGTTGTTTCTGCCTGCATTATATTCTAGTCATTCTGGCAGCTGATTAAATGGTGCCCACCCAGATTAAGGGTGGGTCTGCCTTTCCCAGCTCACTAACTCAAATGTTAATTTTCTTTGGCAACACCCTCACAGACATACCCAGGATCAATCCAATCAAGTATTAACCATCTCAGTATTAACCATCACAGTAACTAAGCCAAAATGTTAGCAGTTTCCATTTTTCTTATCAATTAGTTGTTTTAGCTTTTTATTTGCCTTTAAGCAAAAGTCTTTTTTTGTTTTTTTGTTTGTTTGTTTGTTTTTTTAATCCTCCATGGATGAGACTAATTAGGGGGCTCTCACTTTCAAATGCACTTCTTAAAGTGCAATGTTGTTCACTTGGAATGTTCCACTCTAATTTTAAACTCTCTTTAGTAAGATTTTGACATTTCTATAACCATTTGCTGCTTCTGGGGCCTAATACTTTTTACGTGTAAATGTAGGCATAGCTAGAAGGTAGACTACTCAGATCTTAAGAAATTAAGGATCCCATTTTTACTCTGAATCTTGGCTTTGACTCTCAGATCTCCTTGATCAATTTAACCATAATTTTTCCATACCCAAATGCCCAGGAAAAATAAACAAAATCTCTGTCAATTTATGAAAGCTGAAGTTTGCATCCCCTATAGTATAACCATTTAATCCTAGTTTCTCTCTGACCCAGTCAGACACCTAAGGCCTCTAACTAGATCCAATTCAGTTAATTAAAAGAGCTAATCTGATTCTGGGCCCAGCCCAATTTATATTGCAACTTCCAACCCAGTTTGGATCAGAAATTTACTCAAACTCAGAAAGCCTCAAAACACAAATCTGTGGGGCTTCAGAATTCAAGGGAGAACTAACCAATAATCCCCAGTTTCTACAAGAAAACAGTGGACACAATGGGCCCAACAGGTACCTTGCTTGGTCACTCAGTGCTCCTGGGGGTCACTGGAAGCTTTTCTTTGGATCCCACTTCTGACACCATCTGTAAAAAGAAAAAAATCCTTAGACAAATCAAATTTGATAGAGTTTAATCGAACAAAGAATATTTCAGGAATTGAGCAGCCTCCCAAGCAAAAGTAGGCGTAGAGAGACTCCAGCACAACTGTGTGATAGAAGGAGATTTAGGAGCAGAACAAGGAAAATGACATGCAGAAAATGGAAGTGAGGTGCAGGAACAGCCAGATTGTATACAGCTCAGCATTTACCCTATTTGAACATGGTTTTAATAGATGGAACTTGATGATTGCCGTAAGAGTAGGTTACAGTGTGGTTACATGTCGATTTAGGTTAGGTTACAGTTCACTGTGTATGCAGAAATCTTTAGGCTGAATTTTAAATATATAAGGAGGCAGCTTTAGGCTACACTTAACAACTAGCACAGCTCTGTGGTACAAGATATCTACCATGACTACATCAGATTATGACCCACCAATTTCAAAGTATTTGCTTAGAATGTGGGGGTGGGGGTGTGTGTGTGTGTATGATGAGGGGATGAGGGACTGGGCAAAGTTCAGTGATAAGCTAACATGCTAACTAACATTAGGGAGTAGTATGGTTTGAAATGTGTGTTTCTCTACTAAATGACACTGCTTTTCTAGCCTTATTAATCTTGCAGTCCAAATTGACCACTATCTATTCCTGGAAACTGTCCTAAACTTTCTTTCTTCTTAGATTTTGATTATTCCTGAAACAGCTCTTTGATTCCTCAGAAAAAAATCCCCAACATAAAAGGCCCATTTCAAATAGCTTCTCTTCTAAGAAGATTTTTCTAATTTTTTTCAAACCTTACGTTATCTATTCCATCATCAAACCCCACTTGTGATATTTGTTATTTGTAACCCCTCTTTAGCATTTTTCTTAGCTTGTCTTGTAGTGGACACATTTGTGTCTTTGTCAGTCATTTTAATTTCTTCCGTAGTAATTACCTACCAAGTGGGTGCTTAATGTTACTTAAAAGGAATTTTCTTTCACCTATCAACTTTATAGACTGGCTGCTGGATTATTTTGGGTCTATCTCAGTTCTCTATAGCTCACTCACAAAGTTCATCTGGCTTGAGAACTCAATACCACACACTTTTAAAAAAGAAAAGAGCCTTAATTATTATTATTCTTATTATTATTTTACAAAGAGGAGATAAAGAATGTAAAGATAAAAGTGGTCATCCTTATCTCTTATTCCCTGGTTGTTCTGATCTTATTCTTATCCTCAGGATGAATGTAGAGGTTAATGTAAATATTAACCATATTAATATTAAATACTCAATCCCCCCACCAAATGACTTTACTATAGATACATATTTGGTTGCTTATTCCATGGGAGAATTCCATGGTGTGAAGTGAGTTTTAAATTAGCAAGGTGGGCACAATAATACCACTTCCATATGCCTAAGTCTGTATTATTGGTCCTGCCTATTGCCACTGCCCATCACAACACAAGCCCCACTTACACTACATTAGTTTTCCTCTGTCCCTAAGCCATCATATTAGGGACAGGAGATTGTGAGACTAATTACTGTTGTCTCAGCTACAGCCTATCAAGGAAGATAAAAAGTGATCATCGAAATCAAAACATTTCTTCAGCTTTAGCCCACATTGCGTTCATCTGTGTTGCTAACACAAAGTTTTATCTGAGTTTTAACCTTTATATACCATACATATTCAACAACTAACTTAAACATTGTATTAATTTGCTCCTTCTCCCACCTCCCCCACACCAAGGATAGAAAACATAATATCTTGAAGGAAAATTCTCATACATGAGAACTAATACCTAATTTTTTCATCCTTTAAGTTATAGTGATTACAATCACAAATTCAAGAACTATCCCACACAAACAACATAATTCCGAAGAGTTTAATTGCTACCTGTTCCATGAATCTTTTCTTCCTGTGAGTTTTTGTTTATTAGCTGTATTTTCGTACATAATAGGGTTGTAAGAGTGAGAGGCTGACTGGTTACTACAGAGAAGGGGACCCATAGAAGGTCTAGACCTGGATTTTTGTAACACAATACAGCGTCTAGTTCTCAGCTTTGCAGATCCAGCTTTTCTGATTTTTTTTTTTTCTGGGAAACCCAAAGAGACAGTCTCATTTAGCACTAAGTTTTTCAGAATAATTATTACTAGCACCCCTTTTGCTCTCAGAAGTGTCCCAATATAGACAACACATTATGTGGTCAACATATCTATAGGTGATCTAGCACTGGAGAATCGTTCATATTAGCCTGCCTCAGTTCACAAGATGCTTAGGATTCTTTTCTTTTTGCAGTTAACCAAAACACAACTCACTTGAGCTTGACAAGAAAAAAAAAAAAAAAGAAGAGAGAATCAATTACTTCCAAAGCAGGACAGATCCAGGTCTCAGTATCTCAGTGTTGACAGAATTCTCACCTCTTCCTACCCCTCTGTCTTCCTCGGTGCTGCTTGTCTCTCCTCTTTTTGATCGTAGCTCTTGTTCTCTCCCACTGCAGTCATTTTCTCTCCTTTGGATGTTCCTCTCCTAGTCTCTATTCCATTCTTATAGTTCTTCATCTAAAAGAAAAACCAGGCCGGGCGCGGTGGCTCAAGTCTGTAATCCCAGCACTTTGGGAGGCCGAGACGGGCAGATCACGAGGTCAGGAGATCGAGACCATCCTGGCGAACACGGTGAAACCCCGTCTCTACTAAAAAATACAAAAAACTAGCCGGGCGAGGTGGCGGGCGTCTGTAATCCCAGCTACTCGGGAGGCTGAGGCAGGAGAATGGCGTAAACCCGGGAGGCGGAGCTTGCAGTGAGCTGAGATCCGGCCACTGCACTCCAGCCCGGGCAACAGAGCGAGACTCCGTCTCAAAAAAAAAAAAAAAAGAAAGAAAAACCAGACTCTTTCCCTCAGACTATCTTACAGGTAGTCTCTGAATGACTTGGGTCTGGTGCTCACTTCTTAAGGAGATTATTACAGGAAATGGTAGCATGACTGGCCAGGTCTGGGATATATCCTTGTACCTCCTGGATGTTCACTTACTAGCTGTAGGAAAAGCAAGATGAGTAGGACACTAACACCTCTAATAGAAAACAAGTTAAGAAAAAAACTAAAAAGGGACACAAATATCAAAATGGGGTTCAATTATAGGGGAGATAACGCATCACTTGAGGAAATTAGAAAAATCTTGGAAGAGATGCCAATTGAAATAGATGCTAAAAGTTGAGTGAGATTTGACAGTACGAAAGGAGTCTGAAATAGCACTGAGATAGACATTGACAAGAGGAAGATTGCTCTCCAAAAGTTTGGCTTAAAATAAGAATCATTTATTTTGTTATTCATCCTGAAAGTCACAAAATTAGGCTGAGATCAGCTGGGCTGTTCTGGGCTTGACTGGCTGGGCTTCCTCATGTGATTGTAATCAATTACCCATCAGCTGAGCAGCTCTGTTTCTGGGGTTGGCTGACTTCCAATTGAAGTGACTCAGCTTTCTTCCCCATGGTCTATTACCCTCAGTAGGCTAGTTTGGGCTTGTTCTCATAATAGAGGAAAAAATCTCAAGAGAGACCAAAAGTCCACAAGACCTTCTGAGAGTTAAGCTCAGACTGGTAAAATATCATTTCTATCACATTTTATTGGCTAAACCAAGTCACAAGTCCAGCCCAGAGTCAGCAATTGGGGGAAAAGTCTCTACGTCTTGATCATTGTAAAAGGTATTTATACACAGAAGAACAGGAAATTGGGCCACTTTTGCAATCTACAGCAGTATTTTACTGAAATAAGATAATTAGAAAAGTATTTTAGGTAGACAAAGCTATACTTAACAGCTAACATTTATCGAGTTGTTGTATTTTTTTTCTCTAATTTTATTTTTATCCTGACCTTTATCTTTTGTCAGAATACTTCTTTATTTTGTCTTACAGCTTAATGCTAAAGTGTCTGACCCATGACCAGGTGTTCTTCTCACAGGAAACTTGTTTATACTGGCAGATGCCCTTGTGACTCTCAGACCTGTGAATAGTTTATTCCTAGCAAGATAGCCACTCTGTAGGAGAGCCCTGACTGGGAAAAAAGGTTAGGTTCGGGTGTTTTGGCCATGTGAGATGCAGAAGAGGCACCACAACAAAACACATGGTATATTAGTCCGTTTTCACACTGCTAATAAAGACATACCCGAGACTGGGTAACTTATACAGGATAGATGTTTAATGGACTCACAGTTCCACATGGATGGGAGCCCTCACAATCATGGAGGAAGGCAAGGAGGAACAAGTCATACCTTACATGGATGGCAGCAGGCAAAGAGAGAGCTTGTGCAGGGAAACTCCCCTTTTTAAAAACCATCAGATCTCGTAAGACTTATTCACTATCACGAGAACAGCACAGGAAAAATCCACCCCCAAGATTCAATTACCTCCCACTGGGTCCCTCCCACCACATGTGGGAATTGTAGGAGCTACAAGTCAAGATGAAATTTGGATAGGGACAGAGCCAAACCATATCACATGGAATAATAGAAGCAGTTTTGTTACTTACATATACCCTAGAGAGAAGAGCGCAGCACACTTTTCAGGACCAACAGGAAGGAGAGAGTCCAGGACACACACACTCAACTGTCAAGTGGGGAGCAAGAGAGAGAGAGAGAGAGTGTGAGAGACCTGAGAGTCAAAGCCTTTATTGGGGTCCAGGTCATTTCCTAGGTGGATTTCTGGTGGGGAGTTATAACTAGTGGGTTTAAGAGCAAGTGGGCAAGAGTTTGATGCAGACCTCCAGTGACTGAGAGGTGGCCTCTGTGGACTACCTACAAAGTATATGCTGCATGTGGGAGTGGGTGGAGCAAGTAAAGTAGGTTGAATGTAACTAACTCATAGGGAAGTAGTCACCAGGAGGCAGTTAATGAGACAGATATCTGAATGAAACACCTTGAAAAACTGAAAACTCTGTCAAGAGTGACTAAGCTCTGCCTCTTGTATGAGAAAGTCAAACCTATTGACTCATTGAATATGGAAAGTTAAACCATTTATATTCAAAATGGATGTTGAAGCAACATACAATGATAAGAATTCAGTATATTTGTACTTACTATGCGTCAAGTACTGTTTTAAGAACTTCACATATATTAACAGATTTTAATTATTGTGACATCCTTTATTTCAGAGAAACAGACTACTTGCATATGAAAGTCTAGGCAGGGCTTACTAATAGTAAAGGAAACCTAGCTGGGTACAAACTTAGGAATTCCCTGCATCCTGGGCTGTTGCTTCTCATTAGAAGTTAAGTTACCCAGCATAGTCACTGCTTGGGTTCCCAGCTGCCTATGAACAATATGACAACTAATAGGATAGTTTTAACTTTTTTCTTTCAATCCAAATGCAATCTACTGAGGCAAATATAATATGATATTATATGTTATAAGATCTCATGTTCATATATGAGAGTAATATGTTTTTATTGAGCCAGAATTATAGCTAAGATTTGAAGACAAAATAGAAATTAACCATGTATTCCCATACTCTAAAGAAAGCCATTGTATTAGTCCATTCTCACTCTGCTAGAAAGAAATACTTGAGACTGGGTAATTGCCAAAGGGAAGAGGTTTAGTTGACTCATAGTTACACATTGCTGGGGAGGCCTCAGGAAACTTACAATCATGGCAGAAGGCAAAGGAGAAGCAGGCACCTTCTTCACAGGGCAGCAGGGCAGAATAAGTATGTGCAGGGGAAATGCCAGATGCTTATAAAACCATCAGATCTCACAAGAACTCACTCACTATCATGAGAACAGCGTGGAAGAAACTACCCCCATGATCCAATTACCTCCACCTGGACCTGTCCTTGACAAGTACGGATTATGGGGATTACAATTTGAGGTAAGATTTTGGTGGAGACACAGAATCAAGCCATATCATCCCTATACTATCTAAAAATAATAGCATTGGGCTCATTCAATTCAAAGCACCATCCCTCTTCCATATATCAGATCAACAGAGAAATAAATGTGTAAGAAATGATGTTTTTGGGAGAGGTTTTTCTATCTCCACCTTCACTCTTGTCCAGCCCAAGTCATGTGAAGGAGAGGAGCTTAAAGATAAACTATCAGAAAAATTTAGTGGGGTTAACACTGGATCACCCAGATTCATAAAGCAAATATTACTAGCTCTAAAGAGAGAGAGAGACTGGAATATAATTAGAGTGGGGAAACTACAGTACATCACTCTCAGCATTAGCGTTAGCATCTAGACAGAAAATCAACAAAGATACATTGGATTTAAACTGAACTTCAGACCAAATGGACCTAACAGATGTTTATAGAACATTCTATCCAACAACTGAAGAATATACATTCTTTTCTTTGGCACATGGAACGTTCTCCAGGATAGACCATATGTTAGGCTACAAAATCAGTCTCAACAAATTTTAAAAATTAAAATCATATCAAGTAACTTCGCAGACTACAATGGAATAAAACCAGAAATTAATACTAAGAGGAACTCTGGAAAGTATACACATATATGAAAATTAAGCAACATACTTTTGAATGACAATTGGGTCAATAAAGAAATTAAGATGGAAATCAAAAAATTTCTTGAGACAAATAAAAATGGAAACACAACATACCAGAACCTGTGTGATACAGTAAAAGAGGTGCTAGGAGGAAAGTTTATAACAATAAATGCCTACATCAAAAAAGCAGAAAGATTACAAATTAACAATCTAACAATGCACCTCAAGGAGTTAGAAACAGAAGATGTAACCAGGCTGGGCACAATCGCTCACACCTGTAATCCTAGAACTTTGGGAGGCCAAGGTGGGTAGATCATGAGGTCAGGAGTTCAAGACCCAGCCTGGCCAACATAGTGAAACCCTGTCTCTACTAAGAATACAAAAAATTAGCTGGGCGTGGTGGCAGGCCCCTGTAATTCCAGCTATTCGGGAGGCTGAGGCAGGAGAATCACATGAACCTGGGAGGCAGAGGTTGCAGTTAGCCAACATTGCACCACTGCACTCCAGCCTGAGCAACAGTGTGAGACTATGTCTCAAGAAAAAAAAAAGAGAAAAGAAAAGAACTGACCAAACCCCAAATTATCAGAAGAAAAGAAGTAACACAGATCAGAACAGACATAAGTGAAATAGAGGCTTAAAAAATGCAAAGGATCAGTGGAATGAAAAGTTAGTTCATTGAAAAGATTAACAAAACTGAAAAACTGCTAGTCAAACTAAACAAGAAAAGAAGAGAAAACTCCCCAATAAACAAATCAGAAATGGAAAAGGAGGCATTACAACAGATACCACAGATACATGAGAGGTCATCAGAGAGTATTATGAATAACTATATTCTGACAAACTAGAAAACATATGGGAAATGGATAAGTTCCGGGAAACATACAACCCACCAATACTGAATCAGAAAGAAAAAGAAAACCCAAACAGATCAATAACAAGTACTGAGACTGAATCAGTAATAAAAAGTCTCCCAATAAAGAAATGCCCAGGTCCAGTTGGATTACAGCTGAATTCTACCCAACCTCCAAAGACAAACTAATATCAATTCTCCTGAAACTATTACAAAAAAATCGAAGAGAAGGAAATTCTCCCTAACTTGTTCTTTGAGGCCAGCAATACCCTGATCCCCAAATCAGACAAGGACACAACCAAAAAAAAAAGAAAACTACAGGCTACTATCCCTGATGAACATAAAGGCAAAAATTCTCAACAAAGTACTAGGAAACCAAACCCAACAGCACATCAAAAATATAATATACACAATTAGTTGGGATTTATAACAGGATAGTATAAAATATGCAAATAAGTAAATGTGATGCATCATATGATCATCTCAATAGATGCAGAAAAAAGATTTTATAAAATTTAACGTTTCTTCATGATAAAAGTTCTCACCAGTTGTCACACTTGTTCTCAGCCTCCCAAAGTACTGGGATTCTACTTTTAGTTTTTAAATTTATTTAAAACTTCAGTTTTAAATCTCTTTAAAAATTCTATTTTTAATTTTTAAATTTATTTAAAACTTCAGTTTTAAATTTCTTTAAGAATTAAAAGTAGAATCCCAGCACTTTGGGAGGCTGAGAAAGGTAGATTGTTTAAACTGAGAAGTTCAAGACCAATTCAAGAAACCCCATTCCTAAAAAAGTACAAAAAAAAAAAAGTAGCTTGTTATGGCAGTGCATGCCTATAGTTCCAGCTACTCAGGAGGCTGAGGTGGGAGGATTGTTTGAGCAGAGAGATAGAGGTTGCAGTGAGTTGTGATCACATCACCACATTCCAGCCTAGTTGACAAAATTAGACCCTATCAAAACAAAAACCAAAACCAACCAACCAAACAAACAAAAACCTCTCACAAACTATACGTAGAAGGAACATACCTCAAATAATAAAGTTTATATAGAACATCCCATCCTACCAACTGGAGAATCATTGAAATCCTTTTCTCTAAGAACTGCTACAAGATAAGGGTGTCCACTTTCACCACTCCTATTCAACAAAGTACTGGAAGGCCTAACCAGCACTATCAGGCAAGAGGAAGAAATAGAAGGCATCTAAATTGTAAAAAAGGAAGTCTAAATGTCCCTCTCCAATTTTACATCTAGAAAAACTTTTATAGACCCCACCAAAATGTCTTAGATTTAATAAATGAGTTCAACAATGTTGCAGGACACAAAACCAGTAGTGTTTCTATATACCAATAATGATCTAGCCGAGAAAGAAATCAAGAAAGCAATCCCATTTACAATAGCTACCAAAAAAAAAAAAAAAAGTACCCAGAAATAAATTTAACCAAGGAGATGAAATATCTCTACAGGAAAAACTACAAAATACTGATAAAAAAATAAATAAATAAAGATGACACGAACAAATGGAAAAACATCCAATGCTCATAGATCAGAAGAATTAATATTGTTAAAATGACCATATTGCCAAAGCAATCTACAGATTCAGTGCAATCCCTATCAAGATAACAAGGTCATTCTTCACAGAATTAGAAAACACAATTCTAAAATTCACTTGAAACCAAGAAAGAGCCTGAATAGTAAAGACAATCCTGGGCAAAAACAACAAAGCTGGAGGCATCATACATTACCTGACTTCAAAATATATTACAAGTCTAGAGTAACAAAAACAGTATGATGCTAGTGTAACAATAGACACATTGACCAATGGAACAGAACAGATAACCCAGAAATAAAGCCCATATTTACAGTCAATTGATCTTTGACAAAGCTGACCAGAACTTATTTTTGGGTAAAGGCACCCTCTTCAATATATTCTGCTGGGAAAATTGGCAGAAGAATGAAAATTGACCCCATCTCTTACCATATAAAAAATTCAACTTGGCCATGCGCAGTAGCTCACACCTGTAATCCCAGCACTTTGGGAGGCTGAGATGGGTGGATCATGAGGTCAGGAGTTCGAGACCAGCCTGGCCAGCAGGCTGAAACCCCGTCTGTAGTGAAAATACAAAAAAATAGCCAGTCATGGTAGTGCACACCTGTAGTCACAACTACTCGGGAAGCTGAGGTGAGAGAATCACTTGAACCTAGGAGGCGTAGGCTTCAGTAAGCTGAGATTGCACCATTGCACTCCAGCCTGGGTGAGAGAGCAAAACTTTGTCAAAAAAAAAAAAAAAAAAAAGTCGACTCAAAATGTTCTAATGACTTATGTGTAAGACCTGAAACTATAAAATATTAGAAGAAAATCTAGGAAGAACTCATAGACAAGGCAACAAAAGGAAAATAAATAAATGGGACTTAATCAAACTAAAAAGATTCTGCACAGCAAAAGAAATAATCAACACAGTGAAGAGACACTCTGTTGAATGGAAGAAAAATTTGCAAATTGTTCATCTGACAGGGAATAATGTCCAGAATATAAAAGGAACTCGAACAACTCACGACAAAAACAACAAACAATCCCATTAAAAAGTGGGCAAAATGCATGAATAGATACCTATCCAAAGAAGACATACATACAGCCAACATGTACATGAAAAAATAATCAAGATGGCAATCCCATTTTCAATAGCTAGGAATAATTTACAAGATTAATCATCAGAGAATTGTACATCAGCATCACAAGGAGATATAATCTTACACCAGTCAGAATGGCTTTATTAAAAAGACAAAAATAACAGATGTTGGCAAGGATGAGTAGAAAAGATAACTTTTATATGCTGTTGGTGAGAATGTAAACTAGTAGAGCCACTATGGAAAACAGTATGGAAATTTCTTTAAAAACTAAAAGTAGAATAACATTTTTTTTTTTTTTTTGAGACAGAGTCTCACTCTGTTGCCCAGGCTGGACTGCAGTAGCACAATCTCAACTCACTGCAACCTCCACCTCCCAAGTTCAAGTGATTTTCCCACCTCAGCCTCCTGAGTAGCTGGGATTACAGGTCTGCACCACAATGCCCAGCTATTTTTTCTGTTGTTTTTGTTTTAGTAGAAACAGGGTTTCACCACGTTGGCCAGGCTGGTCTCCAACTCCTGAACTCAAATGATCCACCCTCCTCGGCCTCCAAAAGTACTGGGATTATAGGCATGAGCCACTGTGCCAGGCCTAGAATTACCATTTGACCCAGCAATTCCACTACTGGGTGGCTCCCCAAATGGAAATACATCAATATATCACAGGGATACCTCCACTTGCATGTTTATTGCAGCACTACTCACAATAGCAAAGATATTGAATCAACCATCAGCAAATAAATGGATAAAGAAAATGTGATGTATATATGAAATGGAATACTATTCAGCCATAAAAAATGTGGTAACATGGATGAGCTTCAAGAACATTATATTAAGTAAAATAAGCCAGACACACAAACACAAAAATTGTATGTTCTCACTCATATGTGGGAGCTAAATAATTTGAACACATGGAGGGAGAGAATAGAAAAATAGATAACAGAGACTAGGAAGGGTTGGGGGGGTGGGGGTAGGATGAAGAGATGTGGGTTGAATGGTACAAAAATATGGTAAGATGGAATAAATTCAATGTGTGATAGCACAGTAAAATGATCATACTAAGCAAAAATGTATTGTACTCAGGTGATGGGCACCCTGAATACCCTGACTTGATTGGTATTCATTAGCTACACGTAACAAATTTCTCATGTACCTCATAAAACTACGGAAAAAAAAAGAAGAAAAAATTTATGTGATTTTTTAAAATGTAGGGGTGCTATGGTTTGAATATTTGTCTCCTCCAAAACTCATGTTGAAACTTAATCCCTAATGTAACAGTATTAAGAGGCAAGGCCTTTAAGAGATGATTGGGTCGTGGACTCTGCTTTTGCAAATGGGTTAATCCATTCATTAATTAATAAATGAGTGGGTCAATGGATTAATGGTTTGTCATGTAGTTGAGTCTATTATCAAAGCCACTTTGCTTCTCCCTCATATGCTCATCACCATATGATGCCCTACATTGAAGGCCCGGAGACTCTAAAGGGAGTCCCCCATCAGCAATAAGGCCCTCACCAGATGTAGCAGGTATTCACTCACTTATAGCAACAAAAATAAACCAGGACAAGAGGTGACTATAAGGAAACATCTCTGGAAACTGACTACCCAGGTAGATGAAGCTGAGCGGCAGTAATCTTGAGTTCTTCAAAGGTGCTATTGTTTCTGTAGCTGAATGTCATGAGGGCTTTTCAGAGAGCTTTGAGATCTGCCCTTCGAGGTGTGGGGGCACACATGAGCAAGACACTAAGTTAGGGAAGACTTCTGCAGGTTCTGTACCAACAGAGCTTGAAGGAAATGTGGTGCTTGGGAAGATGATGGGAAAAAAATCTCCACTACATCCCGATTTCCTGTGATTATCAGGATGTATGGAAGAGAGCCTCAGCAGTACCACTGGGTCCATGTGATAGGGCATCGGAGTTTAAGAAGGTGCTTATATGGGATTGGATGTTACATAAAAGTCAAATTAATATACGTATATCTAAATACTTAATTTGCCTCTGACCACTAGCAAATCATTCATAGACCAAAAACATTCTATGGGCAACACTGAGCAGGACGGACTAAGTATGTTTGGGGTAAGAAGAACTTTAGATCAAATATAAAAATGTTGCAGTGTTAAAAAATGGAACTGGTTTTAATTTTGATAATCATAAGCAACCAGAAAATTGTAGATGATATTGTTTAAAAGGCTTGCAAGGAGAAATGCAAGAAAACACTGCTGAAAATGATGGGAGAAAAACAAACAAAAAAAAACCCAAAACATTGTTTATACCCCAAGGTGTAGAGACTCTTCAGTACACCCATTACATGTAATCACTCTACTATATCCTCACTTTATGTCATCCTTGTGCAAGTGCTTTTATGTGAATAAAGTCCAATCATAACAACGGACCTGCTTTAAAATTGAACAACTTGAGTAACAGGTCCCACTTGTTTTCTTCTCTGGCAGGTACACAATGGAATGTCACACACATACAAAAATTCCTACAAGGCATAGTCAGTTTTTCTATTAGTAAATTTACTAGACTTTCTTTGTTCATAATTTTTATTTAAAAATCTGTTCAGTAGACTTCAGAGTCTTGCCAAAATGGTTGATAAACCCACACTGTTAGGTTTCCTCTAGAAAAGCCATCGAAAAGAAAAAAAAATTTAAGAAATAATAACACAATAATTCCTGTGAGAAGAAAGGCTGTCTTGGACTGGCATGTGGAGGGTGAAAGGAGAAGAAAAGGCTAGCCTAGGACAAAACACACTGGGCTGTAAAAGGATACATTAGAGAAAAGCAGTTTAATTCTGCTCTTTCTTGCTGCTTTCACACCTTAATAACACCTAAGGGCAGCCTCCTCTGCAGAGATCTGCAAGAATGCTCAGGCCCCTAGTGCAGGTATCCACAGGAGTGAGATGAAGGTGAGCTGGAGCCCTGCTCAGCTATCAGCCAAGCCTCAAGCACAGAGACCTCCATCCTTTCCCTTCTAAATCCCCAGGGCTGGTGGATTATCATGGATGATAGGTACTTCCGCCTAATACTAACTCACCCTGGGAGTTGAAAGTAAATCAGAATAGTGAAGTTGTTTGGTGGGAAGTTTCAAATGGCAGTGACTGTAGCTGTGGTTTAATAGTGCCTGGGACTCTTCCCTTTTCCTCTTCCTTGATATCTTGGAATCTAATAGAATAAACTCTGGCTTTCAGTCTTTCTGAAATGGGAATTATAAATGCAACATTTTAACCTAGGTAAAGAAGAAAAGAAGAATTTATAACTGGGACACAGGAGTATGTATCAGACCCCAAAGGCCTTCAGAAGAGCAGAGGGTCATCTCCGCCCTATGTAGCTCCTCTCCACCCTTCCCTCTGTCTGCTTCATTCTTTCTTTGCCTATACTGGGTTTTTAAATGTTGCATGTTGTGCATGGAAGCTGCCCACACTGCGGCACCTCTAAGGAGGATTACAGTTTCTTTCAGTGACAATCGCAAATTGCCTGGAAGTAATTCTGATTGGCCCAACTTAGGTCCGGTGTCCAATCCACGGTGACCAAGAATTTGTGGTCACGTGGTACACTATAGTTGCCAGGGTGGGAAGTGGTGGTGCGAGAGATGTAATAATAAAATTAATGACTTCATTGTGAGCCTGGCAGATACTACCCTCCAACACCAAAAAAAGCGTTCAGTGTAATACTTTATTCAAGAATCAGAAAAATCCAATGAACTCTGTAAAATCAATTGTATGATTTTGCAGATCGTACTTTTTTCACAAATCCAGCCAAGAGGGTAAACGGGAGGCTGGTTTGTTAGACTTGGGTTGTTTATCGTTTTAAAAGAGTGCTTTGTTTTTTAGATTTTCATTGTTTATTTACCCAAAGAGATGCCTTTTGTCTTTCGTAATTCATCTGCCTAGAGAGCGTTTGTTTTTTTTTTTTCAATCCTTCTGCCTGGAGGCATCTTTTTACAATTCAAACAAATAGGACATTGATGACCTAGTCATTTTTACTAAATTAATCTCTAGTTTCTAAAATATTAAGAGCTCTGAATGAACGGTTCTCTCCTACAGTGTTAGAAACACAAAGTCTTAAATTCTACATTTCTTTGGTTTATGTGGAGAAAGAGAATCTCTATATCTCTCCACTCTACTATTCCCACAGTGTAGTCATTAGGGGGCCAATAAACTGATTCATGTTAAGTCACATGCAGTCAGGAGTCTTGACAAATACAGAATCTCTAAGATTGCTTTCTGTAGCATGTATATAATTCTTAGTGCATTATTAATGAAGTCTTAATTCTTAGAGCATGATTTAGGACAAATCACTTAATCTTGCTAGTTAGCCAAAAGAGCAAATGATCAAAGACTGAGCTCACAAGTAAAATACAATCGATTCATGATAAATCAGCAGTGCTTGAATGCTATGTATAAAATCCATACACACAAGAATCTGAAATATTTCTTCGTTTAATTATTCATCCATATCCTAGACTAAAGAAGAAAGTCAGGGGACAATTAGAAGATGGGAACAAAGGATTACACAGAAAATCCAATTCTCAAAGTAGTTCTCCTAACAATGCTGTCCTTTCAAAAATTTAAATTTTGGTCTTCTGCAACAGCAGTATCAAATATTTGGTCATTAGGATATATCTCCTTCATTAAAAATTGATTAAGCCAATATGCTAATCCTTCTCATTGCCTCTACAAAGAAAAACTAGTCAATAATATGGTTCATTGCCAGTATCAACACAAGCCACCAACTGCAGGACATCTAGCACATCGAAGTGCTTGCAGTAGTATTTCCTAGGTCTAAAACTAAACCAAGTCCCCTTAATACTCTTCTTTACCTCCTGAATTACAAACACGAATTCTATACTATTTAGATAAATACCTAATTCAGGACCGAGAGGAGCATACAAAACTCTAAGGGAAAGGTTTACTTTTTCCAACCTTCTAAAGAAACTGGACAGGCCAATAAATAGAGGTCCGTCATATTTATAGGTTCCAATAAAATTTGCCTATTGTACTTAAACAAGCTTTTGGATTTACAATTCTCATTTCAAATATACTTTTAAGGCCGGGAAAATACTCAATATGGCATTAACAGAATTTTATTTCCTATTTCATATTGGATAGACTACTCTAGCTGTAATAGGCTCATTGCCTGATGCATACAGCAGGTCAATACACCAAGACACTGAATTGCAGCAGAGAAAGAGATTTAATTGCAGGGTCACTGAACAAGGAGATGGTAGGGAGCTTCAAATCCATCTCCCTGAAGAATTTGAGGATAACATTTTTAAGGGTTTTGGAGTGAACTGAAGTGTGGAGATTGTTGATTGGTGCCAGAATGCACAGTGAAGTCATGGGATAGGGGGATGAATGAGGTGTATTCTGCTGATCTCATTCTTCTATGGGGGTCTTCAAACTGGTTGCTGGAATTTGGGATCTGAAAAACAATCTTGAGTGAAGCAGAAGTAAAGTCTGCAAAGATTGCAAAGATATAAATTATTTAGAATAAGAATAGAAATCACAAGAAATGAGAAATTTTACAAAATTTAACAAAAGTCTTAAACAAAAGCCTTATGACTCTAATGACAGAGATCCTGTCTGTAGGAACAATGGGGATGCAAATTATTTCTTAAACAGTCTATGACCCTCATGTCAGACATCCTCCCTATGGGAACAGTGGGCATGCAAATCAATTCTTAAACAGCCAGTGACCCTAATGTCAGAAATTCTATCTATGGAATAATGAGCGTGCAAATGGCCAGTATATAGTGTTACATGACTTTTAACAACAAGGAAGTGGGCCAGAGTGCAGCCTGATTAATGCTTAATTATAAGTATATTTCTGTCCAGAACTCGACATGCAATTCTTGTCAACTCCGTGGAGATAGTTTCAACATCACAGTATGAAAGATGTCATTATCATACATATTCCCATTAGAAATTTCTGGGCACAGAAAATAATACAGGCTACCTTTGTCACAAAATACAAACCTGCTATGTAGAAATCAGAGAGCAGTGGCTTGCTTATCTTTCTTGTCCAGTGTCCCTGGTACTAACAGCACCTGGATGATGATGATGATTATTATTATTATTATAATTATTATTATTTTTAACAAGCAATACTTACATCTTGAGAAATACTAACATCTCATTTCAGTGCAGCCCAGAAAGCACTGTAAATTGAATGAAAACTGAGAAGAGGGGTCTTAGATGAAACTGAGGCTATTAGGTTGTTTAGATTTTGTTGTTTTTTTTGTTTTTTTGTTTTCCCCCTTTCCAGGATGGTTGTGGTAAAGACTTGAAGAGTAGCAAGTTTAAAAGCTGTAAGCAGGTCTCTTACATTAGAGATACAGACATTCATTCGCCCTGGAGATGGAATGTTAAGAGAGTGGCCTTTTAGTTAATCAAATGCAAAGCCATTACGCAGACTTTATTCTTAGATGAGATTGAATGGCAACTGACAGTGTGTGTGTGAATGTGTATATCTGTGACCACGCTTTGTAAGTATTGAGAAGGGACTCACAATTGCTAAGAGTTACAGTGGAGGTGTGTATAGGAATAGATTTTGGTTTTGGGGGCATGAAGCTTATTTGGAGAGAGGCAGAAAATAAGTTTTTTAAGAAAAATTATGAAGATGTAAATGTATTTATTTAGAATGAGAAGAGAAATCACAAGAAATTCGAAATTTTCAGAAGTTGACAAATAAAAAAATCCAGAAATACTGCACAATGGCACTTATTAACGACCTTAAAAATGCCATAATACTTTTTTCTAACATGTGTATTTTTGCTGTATACTCTGAATTGCCTCTTGATATGACATTGATTTTATAATATTTTCCGTAGAGAGAACAGAAAGATAATTCAGTCTTTCCTCTAGACTGATCAAAATTTTTTTTAATTTGGTAGTTTAGAAAAATTTATTATAATTTCATTACTTATTGTTTGGGGTATCAAATTAAATTTTTAGGATTGTGGTTAATTTGGGAAACTCTCTGCCAAGATTTTTGTTTGTTTTTGAGACAGAGTCCTGCTCTGTTGCCCGGCTGGAGTGCAGTGGCATGATAACAGCTCAGTGCAGCCTTGACCTCCCAAGCTCAAGCGTTGCTCGCACCTCAGGCCCTCACCCCAAGTAGCTGGGACTACAGGCATGCACCACAATGCCCCACTAATTTTTGTATTTTTTGTAGAAACAGAGTTTCACCATGTTGTCCAGGCTGGTCTCGAACTCCTGGGCTCAAAGGATCTGCCTGCCTTGGCATCCCAAAGTGCTGGGATTACAGGTATGAGCCACCGTGCCTGGCATATTAAGTTCTGTTCATATGAGTCATAGGTTCTGAGGGCAATTTTGCACAATATTATCAATTTAATGTGAATTCTCTTGGAAATGATGATTTTTTAAAACACTTTGTTACTGATGTCCTCACTGTAGTTGGGATGTATTACGAGTTTGTGTGTTTTCTTCAGTCAGTATTTCTTGTTAAATTGGCAAGATATTTACATTTTTTCCACTTTGTGTATGTGCAACTCTTCCTTTTGATTGCATTGTCTGTCAATCCAAGAGCCTACTCATTACTCCCATTCAAACTTATATTTTCCTCTTAATGAGTTATTCTTTTGGACATGATCTGATTTCATTGTGGTTGTTACAATGTACTTCTTTTTATCAGAGTAATTTCTATTGATTTTATCATTTATTCTTGTGGTTTTTCTTTTCATATTTCATTAATCTGAATTTGAGTTTTGGTTCTTTAGTAAATACATTTTAAAATGGCAAAAGAATATCTTTCACATGTATCTACATCAAGAATCTATAATTTATCTATCATTTTATTGAAATTTTTCAAACTGTTTTTCTAAATTACAATTAAAATGGAAATATCTTCAACACAACTTCTCCTTGTTCCAAAGTCATAATGCCCAAGGCCATTCTAAGGGGGAGTTTGAAGGAAAACCAATCATAGTGGAAAACAGTCTTGACAGATTACATTAAAATGCCTTACCTTTTCCTCCTCAGCTTTTTAAAGGTATAACTGACAAATGAAAATTGTATATATTCATGTATACAACATGATAATTTGAGATACACATACATTGTATAATAATTACCACAAATTAATTAATACATCCTTCACCACACAATTACAGCCTCCTGAGTAACTGGGTATATAGGCACGGGCTACCACACCTGGCTAATTTTAAAGTTTTTCTTTGTAGAAACAGCATCTCACTATATTGCCCAGGCTTGTTTTGAACTCCTGGACCAGGCAATCATCCTGCCTAGGCCTCACAAAGTGCTGGGATATACACACCAGGCCAGGTGTCCATACATTTTTCATGGGCTTGGAGACTTAATTAAAAGGCAGAAGGGGAAAAGTAGAGAGGAAAACTGAAGCAGTAGGTTTCTAGGCAAACTTATCTTTTTCCTTGTAGGTTTCTAGGCAAACTTATCTTTTTCCTTGTAGGGTGTTTGTGTGTGTGTGTGTGTGAAGAGAAAAAAACAAAGAGGAAGAAGAAAACTTTGTTCTTTCCACTGCAGCACATTTGCTCGCACATTTCCAGGAATAATTTTTAATCTTGCTTTCCTCCTTCTTTTTCCCTAACAACTGACCTTCCAGACTACAGCTGAGTACACTAGAAAGTAAGCATATTGAAATTTCTTTGTATACATGTTATAGTAAAAGGAACATTTGGAGTCTCAGTTGGATTAAGGAAACAATAATTTAACTTAATGCAGGATCCACCTGCTGATAAAATGTGAGGTAACACACTTCGGAATGCCAATTTGAAAGATTTTTTTTTTAAGGTTGTCTGGGGAAAAAAAAAAACCGTTTGAACACTTGAAGGTGCAATTTTTTATCTGACCACCAGGGAGCAGACAAATCCCTTGAAAGAAAGGCTCTTCAATCAAATGAAAAAGTCAAAAACCACAAAAGGAAAACAAATGAAGAGCGTTAATTAGCACAAATAAAATGAAAAACACATTTTTTTTTAATTTTGAAAATAAAAAATACCAGAAGGCATATGTTAAAACAAAACATTTCAACCATTTTCCATCTGACTATATTTAAAGGTTTTCTCGTTCCTCTATTACTTGGAGGAGGCAATGTCTCCCCTCTTTGAAGGCAAACAAGTCCTACTTAAAGGAAAGATGTGCCAATTTACTGTCTACTCCCTAGAATTACTTGACACATCTAAAGAAAGTAAACGTTGCGAGCTATTATGACAATCTATGGACACAGGCTTCCTTAGAAGTTCTCTTTAGTCACAGCAAAGCAAGCTGAAAAAAACAAGTTGGTTTTCAGTTTAACTTAGTGTGTAAATGCCAGTAAAGACTCACTTTACTCACTGGCACATTTTAAAGTAAACGCCAGTCTATCAATTATAAAATCAATACAATCGTTTTATAAAATTCTTGATTATAGACAATTTTAAACAAATTATTCTTAAAGAACAAGACCAACATGTTATATACTTAATTTCATTTAAAGGAATCACTTCATGCTATAAAAAAACCTTCCTTGGTTTTATTTAAACATGCCTTCCCCAGAGGATAGAGTCTTCAGTAGATTTAAGTTAGAAAATTCATCTTTGAAATCGGCGTGTTAGTAATCTCCGTTCCCCAGTTTTTAACTCTTACACACTTCTATAAACCCACCTTCATCCTCCTGGAGTGCCAAATATATACATACACATATACATATACATATATAATTGTGACATAGTGACCAGCTTTCAAAATTGCCCTTCCAAGCACTGACAGCATTTTTATAGGGCTTGAATACTTTAGTGAAAGAGTAAAGGTCTAGTGCAGAACTTTAGGCTCAGAATGCTGGGTTTAAATCTCAGCTTTACTATTTCATTAACAAATCACTTAACCTCTCTATAATTTCTTTACCTCTTTTGTAAAATGGGGAAAATAGTTATGGAACCTAACACATAAGGCTGTTGTGACCCTTAAGTCAGAGAGTGTGTCCGGAATGATGTGACCTCTTAATGAACGTTAGTTGCATGTCTTCATTACAAGGGAGGTTTGCAATTTTTTCTTTTTTAAAAATAATTATAATTATTATTATTTTTGAAACAGAGTCTGACTCTGTCACCCAGGCTGGAGTAGAGTGGTGCTATCTCGGCTTACTGCAACCTTCACCTCCTGGCTTCAGAAAGTGATTCTCCTGCCTCAGCCTCCCCAGTAACTGGGATTACAGGCATGAGCTACCACACCTGCCTATTTTTTGTATTTTTAGTAGAGATGGGGTTTCTACTTTTAGCAGAGACCATGTTTAGTAGAGACAGGGTTTGTATTTTTAGTAGAGACCATATTGTCCAGAATGGTCTCGAACTCCTGACCTCAAGTGATCTGCCCACCTTGGCCTCCCAAAGTGCTGAGATTACAGGTGTGAGCCACCATGCACCGGCACAAGGGAGGTTTTTTTTAAAGCCCCTTCTTCAGCGACTGGAATTATTAACCTGGAAGGTTTTCAGTTAAACAGGCCAGAGGATTCTGAACTTGGCTATGATTTAATGCCCTGAAGTACTTCAAAAGAACAACTGTGCATGACAATTGTTATGCTGTGTAGCCCTGTGCAATTCATTGAATTCTTTTTACAAATGAACCTCTTAATTTGTAAGGAAAGAATATTGATCAGGCAGACAAATACCACATTTATATTGATTAGGCAGACAAATACCATATTTACTGTGATTTCCAAGCTCCTTCTCAACTAAGAAGTATGAAGGTACAATCTCAGATGATGAATACACGTGTCAAACCCGGTACATTCAAAACTGAACTCCTGACCACTTGCCCCCACATTCAGGGAGCACCCCCATCTTAATTTGTGGCCACTCCACCCTGCCCCTTGTTTAAGCAATACACAGTGGAGTGATTCTCCTACTTCACGCGTTCTCTCACACCCACATCCAGTCTCTTGGGAAATTCTGTTGACTCAACCTTCAAGGTATAAACAGTAGCTGCGCACTTTGCACTGCTTCCATTGCTGTCATTTCGGTCCTTGCCATCATCTCCCACCTGAATCACCATGACAACTTCCTGCTGGTCTTCCTGATTCCAGGTCCCCCCTGCCCCCGCCCCGCCCCAATCTATCCTCAACACAGCAGCCTGTCCCCAAAAGGAGTTGTTGTCTTTAAAGCAACTCCTTTAAAACCATAAGCCAGACTGTGTCACTCCTCTGCTCAGAACGCTGTAATGACCCTTTAGAGTAAAAACAAAGATTCTTTTAAGAGACTTCAAGGCTTTCTGTGATCTATCTCTCTTTTACTCCTCTGCCACGTGTCCTACGAGCCCCACTTAGCTCACTCCCCTCCAACCACATTGGCCTCTGAGCTGTTTCTCAGGAACATTGGGTATGTCTACCTTAGGACATTTGAGCTAGCCTTCTCTCTGCTTAGGATACTTCCTTCGAGACAACTGCTGGGCTAATTCCTGCAGATCCTTCAGCACTTCGTTTGGATCTTGTTTTCACAGTATGGCCTACCCTATTTATTTTATTTAATATTTTCCTTTGTCCGTCAGTATTTATTAGCTTCCAACATGAATATCTGTGTCTGTATCTGCCCCCTGAACCAGCCCTTCTCTTTCTCTCTTCTGTGCTCCTTATTTTTCACTATCTGTTTCCCTCTTCTGAATTATAAACTTCACAAGGGCAGAGATTTTAATCTGTTTTATTCATCCATGTGCCCCCACTTCCTAAAAAACTCCATAAATATTTGCTGACTAATTAAATAGGTGGGAAGGAGGAAAGAGTAATGTGTAGAGAGAACTGAGAAACATTTGAGATGATTTATTGAGTACTGTTCTTACTTGTTTTCCCCTTTTACATAAGATTGGCAAAATGCAAACCTCGGTTCTATCACCATTTCTTGTCTAGAAGTTACTCTTCAAATACCAGGAGTAGATGGTGAAACACAACCATCATATCACCCCTTGGGTATAACTGGGCCAGAACAATAACAATAAGAAGAATAGGAAACAATAAAAGGTAGAAAAGAAAATAGCAAATTCTTTGAATGTCGCTTTAGAGGCAAGTCAGTAGTTTTCCTATGCTTCAGGATTGACAAGATTCAGAAAGCACTACCCCAAAATATACTGCCTTGGCATACTGACAATTTTAAACAGAAGGAATTTGAGAAACAGCAGGTGCAAGAAGGACACTCTGAGCTTCCCCTTCAGCAGGTCATGAGACCCTCATGTGAGAGGTGCACTCCCTGTACCTGGAGGAAAGCATCCTGATCCCTGAAGATGGAGAGTTGCCAGGAGGAATCTGAAAGAACAGACTTTGCTAAGTGACCCCACTTTACAACACTTAGCCCTTTCTCCTATGATATCTCTTTGTGCTATCAAATTTTCCCACGACTCTCCACTCTTCATCACACCTAGCATAAAACCATGCAATATTAACAGTCTCTTCAGGTCTTTATTTCTTTAGGAAGGCTCCTGTGTCATGTGAAACTTATAGTAAATAAATTAGTGTGTTTCTCTTTTGACAATCTGTCTTTTGTCAGTCTAATTTACAAGACTCCATCCAATAAGCCTAAGATGGGTAGGAAAGAAAAGGGTTTTTTCTTGCCCTAACAATCCAGTTCATCAAATATAAGTTCACATTTGTATTAGTTCTCAGGAAAACTGGTTTGGATCCAGCCTATTAAAAAATTGCCTCAGCAGAAGTTAAAATTGATAATTTAAAAGACCAGTAAATTCAGCAAACATATACTGAGTGAGATATAAACAGTGTGTGAGTTGCAAATGGGGAAAAAAAAAGACACTGTCTTTGCCCAGTAAGTGGTTATAATTGGGTAGGAGACACAAAGATGTAACAGCAATAGTTACAATCTTCTGTAGAATGTGATAAATGCTATAATAAAGGTACAAAAATGTCTAAAACAACAATAGGAGAGATTAATTATGATACTTTGAGATACTCATTTTTAAAAATTTTATTTTAAATATGTTTTTATTTCTTGCAAGACGCTTCAACTAAACTGACCTCAGTCAACAACAGAAAATTGCTATGAGTTTTGTTTTGTGTTATCAGACTCTAGTCTCTTTGTTTCCCACTACCTCAGTTGTTTAAGCAATTTGCTTTGAAAAGCACAAACTTCTGAACCCTAAAGCTTTAAGGAGTATGTTTAATCTAGTAATTACCCATAATCTAAAGTGCTAACAAGACTCAATTCAATTCATCTTATTATCTGAGGTTGAAATTAAACAGAAAATATAATGTAGATCCCATAAAATGCAATTCTTGAACCTACTGAAATATTGAATACTACTATCTGATTGAATTTCATTTAGATGATCACAGTTATAAATATACAACCAGAACAAAAATGATGATGAAATTCCTACGCTAACATTCCCTATTTCAGTGAATAATAACATTAGAATCAGAAACTTGGGAATTATTTCGTAACCTTTCTTTTCTTTCTCTCATCCGATAGTCAATCAATCACACAGTCTTTCCAATAAATTCCTTGGTCTCTTTACTGTTATCCTAATCCAATCTACTACCCTATCTTTGTTTTTTCCAGTGTAAAATTCTATTTTATTTTATTTTCAACTGTCAAATAATAATTGTATATATTTATGGGACACAATGTGATATTTCAAAATACATATACATTGTGGAATGATCAAATCAGTAATTAGCACATACATCAACACAAATATTTACCATTTTTTGTGGTGAGAACATTTAACATTCTCTCTTTTTTTTTTTTTTTTTTTTTTTTTTTGAAATGGAGTCTCGCTCTGTCACCCAGGCTGGAGTACAGTGGCCGGATCTCAGCTCACTGCAAGCTCCGCCTCCCGGGTTTACACCATTCTCCTGCCTCAGCCTCCCGAGTAGCTGGGACTACAGGCGCCCGCCACCACGCCCGGCTAATTTTTTGTATTTTTAGTAGAGACGGGGTTTCACCATGTTAGCCAGGATTGTCTTGATCTCCTGACCTCGTGATCCGCCCGTCTCGGCCTCCCAAAGTGCTGGGATTACAGGCTTGAGCCACCGCGCCCGGCCTAACATTCTCTCTTTCAGCTATTTTGAAACATACAATATATTATTAATAACTATAGTCAACTTACTATCCAATAGAATGCCAGAAATTATTCCTTCTATTTAACTGTACCCCCTTACCTGTTGATCAGTGCCTCCCCTATCCCTATTTACTCCCAACCCCCCATGTCTAGTAACCATTGTTCTACTCTTTACTTCTGTGAGTTCAACTTTTTTAGATTCCTTGTGTAAGTGACACCATGTGGTGTTTGTTTCTCTGTGTTTAGATTATTTCATTTAGCTTAATGCCCTCTAGGTTCATCTACATTGTCGCAAATGACAAAATTTTGTGTGTTTTTTTTTAAAAGGCTGAATAGTATTCCATTGTGTGTGTGTATATATATATATCTCTCGTGTGTGTGTGTATATATATGTGTGTGTATATATATATATATATCTCGCACATTTTTAATCCATTCATTTGTTGATGGACATTTAGGTTGCTTCCATATCTTGGCTATTGTGAATAGTAGTGAGATTGCTTGGCTGTATGGTAATTCTATTTTTCAGATTTTTGAGGAACTTTCATACTATTTTTCAAAATGGCTATATTAATTTACAATACCACCAATAGGGTATAAGGGCTTCCTCTTATCCACGTCCTCACCAACACTTGTTATCTTTCATATTCTTCATAGTAGTCAATCTAACAGTCTGAGGTTTTATCTCATTGTGATTTTATTTTGCAAAATAAAGCCACACTGACTTTGATGACTAGAGATGTAGAGCACTTAAAAATATGTCTGTTGGCCATTTCTGTGTCTTCCCTTGAAAAATGTCTACTCAAGTCCTTTGCTCATTTTTAATTAGGGTTATTTATTTTCTTGTCAAATGCTTTTTCTTCATCACTTGAGATAATCATGTGATCTTTTTCCTTTATTCTCATAATGCGGTGAATTGTATTTATTGATTTCTATATGTTAAACCAACTTTTCATCCCAGGAATAAAACCCACTTGGTCATGGTGAATGAATCTTTTAATGTACTGTTGAATATGGTTTGCCAATATTTTGTTGAGGATTTTTCAGCTATGTTCATCAGAGTAATTGGTCTTTAATTTTCTCCCTTTCATTGTGAGGTCTTTGTCTGGGGTATTAGTGTAATACTAGCCTTGTAAAATGAGTTGGAAAGTAGTCCCTCCTCTTCAATTTTTGGAACAGTTTGAAAAGGATTGGTATTAGTTCTTCCTTAAATATTTGGTAGAATTCAACTGCAAAGCCATATAGTTGTGGGCTTTTCTTTGATGGAGGATTTTAAATTACTGATTCAATCTCCTTACTCATTACTGATCTATTCGCATTTCCAAATTTTTCATGACTCAGTCTTGGTATGTTACAAATTTCTAGGAATTTATCTATTTCTTCAAGTTTGTCCAATTTGATGGCATGTAATTGCCTATAGTAATTTCTTATGATCCTTTGTATTTCTGTGTTATCAGTTATAACATCTCTTCTTTCATTTCTGATTTTTTAAAATTTGAGTCTTCTCTCTTCTTCCCTAATCTAATGAAGAATTTGTTCATTTTGTTTAACTTTTCAAAAAATCAAGTCTTTGTTTTGTTTATCTTTTCTATTGTTCTAATCTCTATTTCATTTATTTCTGTTCTGATCTTTGTTATTTTCTTCCTTCTGCTAATTTTAGGCTTAGTTTGTTCTTCTTTGTCTACTTCCTTGACATGTAATGTTAGGTTGTTTATTTGAGATCTTTTTTATTTTTTTTCCTCTATTTTTGATGCAGGCATTTATTGGTACAAACTTCTCTCTTAAAATGGCTGTTACTGCATCTCATAAGTTTTGGTATTTTGTGTTTTCATTTTCATTTATCTCAGTATATTTTTAAATTTCCCCTTTACTTGCTTCTTTGACCTAGTAGTTGTTCAGGAGCATGTTGTTTAATTTCCACATACTTGTTAATATTCCATGATTTCTCCTGTTATTAATTTCTAGGTTCATACCATTGTACCCCCACATATTACTTGGATGATTGCAATGGATTAATATCTGGTCATTCTAGATTGACTTTTGCTCTCCTATAAGTCTCCACACTGCAGCAAGAGTGATTCTTGTTTGAGTGTGTGGTTATTTTGGGACCCTGGGTGTTAAGAGTTGGATTACTCATGTTTCTCAGCTCATGGCACTCTATCTTCATCAGTCCATGCAATGTTTCCCTCTTACTTTATATTATTTTTTCCCTGCACTGCCCATGAACATTCTTTTCTCCTCTCACTCTGCTTATTTATATAATTAGATGTACTTGCAAGAAATATGATTTTGCTTCAGTATGATGGATTTTAAAATAGAATATATATTACTATGCAAAGATTATACTCTTCATTTTACTTTATTTCCCTGAACATTGAATCTTAATATTGGCCTATGATGCTGTTTGAATATCTAGTTATTTTACCTGCTGTCTAGTTATTCACTAGGTATTTACTACACTTTTATTCATCATGCCATGAACATGAATTCTTTTGTTCAACATGTATTTATCGAGTACCAACTAATTGTCAGACAATTTTGTAGGCCATGGAGATAATAAGAGAAAATAAAATGGACACAAATTCAAGTCTCTTAGGAACTTACATTTTAGGGGTAGAAACAGATAATCAGATAAATAAACAAAGTGTAAATTATGTTACATGGTACCAGTTACAGAAAAAAAATTAAGCAGAAAAAAATGTAAGAAGTGTGTATGGATTGAGAATGGTCAGGGAATACTCTTGTGTTCTAAGAAGGTGACGTTTAAGTTAAGACCCAAAGGACATGAGGGTGTGAGCCACATGAGTATTTGGAGGAAAAACATTTCAAATACAGAAAGGATAAATTAGAAACCTAAGGGAAGAATGTACACATATGTTCAAGAAACAGCAAGGAGGCAAACATGGTTAGAGTAGAGTGAAGTAAAGAATAGGACAGCTGAGATTAGAGAAGAAATATGGAAAAGCATTTCTAGGGCTTTGTATTAATGTATCACTTGAAGAAATTTAGCTTTCAGATTGAATTAGATGAGAAACCATTTAAGTATTTGAGTAGAGGAATAACATGATTAGATATGCGTTTCATCATGATCTTTCATATTACTGTGTTGAAAATAAGCAAGGTAGAAGTAAGGAGACTGTTTTAGAGTCTTGCAGCAGTCTTGTGAGAAAATGGTAGCTAAAGCCAACATGATAGCAGTGGAGGTGGTAGGAAGTTATTTGACTTTTGATGTATTTATTTGAGATATATATTTAGAAAGTGGAGACAAGCAATTTTTTTGATAAATCACAACAGTATGAAATAAAGAGAATTTTAAAAGATTCAGAAGTTTTTGTTCTGAGCAACTGAAATAATAAATTGTCATTTACTGATGGGAGGAGACTGCAAAAGAAGCAGTTTTGGAGAAGAAATGTAATTCAGGTTTGTCTATATGGTTTGAGATGCCTTTTAAACGTCTAAGTAGAGTGGTTGATCAGACCATTGGCTTTATGAGTCTAGAGTTCAGAGGGAGAAATCTAGGTCAGTGATATAACTTTGGAAGTATTCAACACTTGAAAATATTTAAAGCTATGAAATTGAATTAGTTCACTAAGAGAGTAAGTATATTTAATATAAGGGAAGGCACCAAGAACTGATGCCTAAGTCATGCTAACATCTGTAGATCAGGTAGGTGAGGAAACACAGTAGAAGAAGTCTCCAAATTTAATTCTCCATCTAGTCTAATAGAGATTTTTTAAAAGCTTTACTGTTTTAGTTTATGGAAATACACATTAGGCAAAAACAAGGACCTAGGTTTGGGGTGTTAATGAGTTGGCAATACCAGGAGACATTGTACACATACACAAATTAGTACATAAACACATTTCCCACAATGCCAAGAGAAATTGTACATAGACGCAAGTTGTACGTAAATACATTTCCCGTTTGCCACAAGAATACTCGCCAGAGGCCTTGCAGCTGCAACATTTACCTCAAGATAACCCACGGATTATAGTCCTAATCTTACGCTCAAAGTTTGTCCAATTATTAAATACCGATGATTATATACATTTCTGTTATATTAGGATTAGAGACAAGTTCTGTTTAGAAATAACTCCAAGAATGTTTTTTACATTTTATTTTCATATTGAAAATCAGTTAGATTTGCTTCAGCCTCAAAGTGTGTGTTCATGTAAAATCAAGTGAGCACTGGCAGTAGCTGAACTTTTTTTTCTTTGTTTTTGAGACAGTCTCGTGCTGTCGCCCAGGCTGGAGTGCAGTGGCACGATCTCAGCTCAGCCTTCACCTCCTGGGTCCAGGCAATTCTCTTGCCTCAGCCTCCCTAATAGCTGGGATTACAGGCACCCACCACCACGCCCAGCTAATTTTTGTATTTTTAGTAGAAATGGGGTTTCACCATGTTGGTCAGGCTGGTCTCCAACTCCTGACCTCAAGTGATCCTCCCACCTAGGCCTCCCAAAGTGTTGGGATTACAGGCGTTAGCCACTGCACCTGGCATATATATATATATTTTTTGATAAACATGACATGCATTAAGTAGCTTTAACTTCTCAATTTCCCCAGCAAGCTGAAGGCTCTGTACTTATTTTGAGGGGACACACACACACACCCCGAACCAAACCAACAAGCGAAAGGACATCTGTGAGTAAGCAAGAGCCTCAGGTGGGGATGGAAGGCACATACTATATATCTAGGGATTAACAGTCTCACTAGCTCAGCGACTGCTCACTACTGGTCAGTGTGTCTCATGGTCTTACTTGCAGATGTCTTTGCCAAGGTCTTCATCAAGGGTAGGAGTTGACTATTGGTCTGCACAGCCAAGGTCTTCATCAAGGGTAGGAGTTGCCTATTGGTCTGCACATGGCGATTTGCAACAGCTCTGCACACTCTCAAGGATGCAGGGAATCAATGTGAATTCATATAATAATTAGGGAAACTGGGTACTCTGGAGTCACCCATTCTACTGGTTTTTAGTCACATCAACTTCAGTCTTATTGTTTAGGCCCAAAGTTACATAAACCATTACATTTGTAATTATATAATGTTTTTATGAGTTATATTACTCTTCATAAATGTATTCCAGAACTCCTTTACTTTTTAAAAATATAATTATGTCTTTCAGGTACAGCAGGTGTTTATCTTCGCTAAGTTAGGTGCCTCTTGCTTATTCAAAAATGGAGAAAAAATGTTCACAACTTCAACTATTGAGAAATATATGTTTACAAGCCAAAGAACAATTTGATAGGAAAACTTGTATACCATCTTAGGCACAGTGAACAGATTTTTATTTATTCTTATTAAAATATAAAATGAGGCATCCTTTACAAAAATTTATTTCAAATATGACTTATGCATAACTATATTTCATTACTCTGCTTCAGATTCTTCAAGGACTTCTTGTTAATATAAAGACCAAAATATCTAAAGTGACCACTTGAATCTTGCAAGGTCTGGCCTCAACCCATCTCCCCAGTTTCTTCTCAGAACAATCCTTCATCCACACTGGTCTTTTTGATTGAACCCATGTTTAGTGCAGGAACTTTGTATGCAATTCTCTCTGCTAGGAACTCTGTTCTCCACCCCTACTCTCCAGCTACCCTCCATCCAGCCAATTAATTCCCTTCAATCTCAGATCATTTATTTCTTCCTCAGGGAAGCCATTCTTAATGCTCCAACTATATCAGGGCACCTGTCATGTGCTTGTAAGACAGTTTGTAATCATTGCACCACTTGTCATTTTACTTCTATTTGTATAATTCTTATTTGATTAAAATCTTGCTAATTAGAGAGTAAATTTCATTGCATCCCAGAAATTAGTGCAATGCCTTATTACATAGTAATACATGGTAATTACATAGTAATTGTATAATTGAGAGAATCAATAAATTGAATAGGATTGAAAGGATTTGTCATTGGATTCTAGTGGGACAGGGCAGATTTCTTTAAGTTCTGATTTTTTCACTTACAAAATCTAAGTTAGAAGCAACAAGTTGTATTAAGAAGTTCTGCATTTAGTGGTTAAATTTACCATGAAACTGGATTTTTGCCTTAATGATGCAGAAGCTAGAATAATGGATATTATAATTCATGCTCAGTGATGTTTTACACAACAAATATGACTTGCTGTTAGTCTGAGTAACTAAAACCTATACATTACAATTGGAAGAGCACAGCTTACGAAGCAGTAAATGTAGGTGGAATTTGACTCATTAAGCATCCGTAGTTTTTATAATGGATTTTGGGATTTTATAGAGCATAGTCACAATGCCTGTGGGCATGAATTATAAAATGCTTGAATTGAATATGCTCACATTTAATCAAAGAAAAAATTTTGACAACTCTGTTGACACTTCAGTGCTTCCACTAGAAATTTTAAGATTGCAGTGTGTATTCTGGGTTAACTGCTATTCATGTTTCTTGATTATTGGTTATGTAGGCTTACAGAATTTTGGACTGCCATTCGTCTCAGCCTAGCCAATGATTTATCAAATATCTGTGTAGACAGCATTTGCTCACTATTATGTTTACTGTCCAGGAGAAAGACATTTTTGCCTCTGTGTATGCTAATACCCCCACACCAACAATCCATTCTTTATACACTAAGTCCAAACAAAACACCCCACTTTCTTATTTATTTCCTTAAATACTTATTTGATCATTTGGCTAGGGAGACAAAAAAACACAAGCTGTTTGCTAAGAAACTTGTAGTTTGATTTTAGGCCTAAATGAGTAGAAGGAAGGAGTCTTGTTGAGTGTGGAGTAGAAAAGGGCAGGAAGTTCAAAGTGGAGAGGAGAAGGAACAGCAAAAGACTCAAGATTTTGCCCAATCTGAGCAATGTGCCTTCCACAGGACAGCTTTGAGTAAGTGGAAAGCTGGAGAGTTGATCAGAATCTGTTAATAAAATTTTAAGGAGTTTTGGTTAAGCTAAACCCTGGAGAAGTTGTACCTTTTTTAACCTTTATTCATAATCTGTCATATAATACTGTTGTATTTTTATCATAGCATTAATCATTACCTAAAATGTAAAATGTATACATACCTTTATGTATGTATGTATGTATATATGTATTAGTTCATAAGCTCTCTAACCCTGCTCT
The DNA here is from genome assembly GCF_049350105.2 of Macaca mulatta. Lineage (NCBI taxonomy): Eukaryota > Metazoa > Chordata > Mammalia > Primates > Cercopithecidae > Macaca > Macaca mulatta. Next base: position 87,872,339 of record NC_133416.1, on the reverse strand, counting down.
GTAAACTCAGACTATTGGTTTTTTGTGAACTGTAATGCTGCTACCTAGAAAAGTATATGGCAGGAACTAGGACTCTCAAGAAATCTTTACAATCCCAACAAATATTTTCATTTTCTCTGTAAAGTCTTTCCTCGTTCCTTTAGGCAAGTAAGTCACTCCCTCTATATTCCATTCTGGATTTTATACATATATATATATGTGTGTGTGTGTGTGTGTGTGTGTGTGTGTATATGTACATATGTGTGTGTATATACATATATTTCAGTGAATGTTTATTAGTTCTCAAAACGAATCTATCTAAAACTAACAAGTATCTTGATAGTACAGCCTGAAACACTTACAGTTCTATCTCTGAAACTAACTGACTTCATCCAAGGGGTTGAACTCTGATTCTAATGGATTTTTAAAAAACTTTTGTGGTGCATGGTAGGTGTCTATATTTATGGGGTGCATGGGATATTTTGATATAGACATGCAATGTAAACTAAGCACATCATGGAGAATGGGATATTCATCCCCTCAAACATTTATCCTGTGTGTTAAAAACAATCCAATTATACTCTTTTGGTTATTTTTAACTGTACAATTAAGTTATTATTGACTAAAGTCACCCTGTTATGCTATCAAATGGTAGGTCTTATTCATTCTTTCTATTTTTTATGTACCCATTAATCATTCCTACCTCTCCGTCAGCCTCTCATTACCCTTCCCAGCCTCTGGTAACCATTCTTCTATTCTCTACATCCATGAGTTAAATCGTTTTGATTTTTAGATCCCACAAATAAGTGAGACCATGCGATGTTTGTCTTTCTGTGCGTGGCTTATTTTACTTAACGTAATGACCTCCGCTTCCATCCATGTTGTTGCAAATGACTGGATGTCATTCTTTTTTATGGCTCAATAGTACTCCATGGTGTATATGTACCACGTTTTCTTTATCCATTAATCTGTTGATGGACACTTAGGTTGCTTCCAAGTCTTAGCTATTATAAACAGTGCTGCAACAAACATAGGAGTGCTGGTATCTCTTCCACATACTGATTTCCTTTATTTTGGGTATATACCCAGCAGTGGGATTGCTGGATCAAATGGTAGCTCAATTTTTAGATTTTTTGGGGGAACTCCAAACTGTTCTTCATAGTGGTTGTACTAATTTACATTTCCACCAACAGTGTACAAGGGTTCCTTTTCTCTACATCCTCACCAGCATTTGTTATTGCCTGTATTTTGGATATAAGACATTTTAACTGGGGTGAGACGACATCTCATTGTAGTTTTGATTTGCATTTCTCTGATGATCAGTGATGTTGAGCAACTTTTCATATGCCTGTTTTCCACTTGTATGTCTTCTTTTGAAAACTGTCAATTCAAATCTTTTGCCCATTTTTTTATTGGATTATTAGACTTTTTCCTATAGGGTTGTTTAAGCTTCTTATATATTCCAGTTATTAATCCTTTATCAGAAAGGTAGTTTGCAAATATTTTCTCCCATTCTGTGGGTTGTCTCTGCACTCTGGATTATATTTTATTCATTCATCCATCCATTTATAAATTCATTTATTCACTCACTCATGCAACAAACATTCATTGAGTATATGTACTATGCCAAGCACTGTGCAAAACATTGAGGCCATAAAACTGAATACAACTCCACCTTGAGGTTACAGTCTAGATAAAGAGACAGGAAGGCCAAGACAATGATAGAGATGTGCACAGGCTTTTATGAGAGTGCATAGGAAGAGCTCTTAATCCAGACTTGCAGGGTCAGGAAAAGCTTCTTAGGGAAGAAATAATTTAAGCTGAGATCTGAAGAATGAGTAGAAGGTAATCACATTTTAGAAAGAAGAGATAGCACTTATAAGGCTGAGAGGCTAAAATAGAGCATGGCATATGCTGGGAACTACATTACTTACCTGGTGAATCCCAGCAGATGGACAACACCCAGTATATTACAAGTACTCAGGACATGTTTATCTCCATGGTTGCGTGGTTTCTCCATTGATAAACAGAATCACCATCCATGACAAATTACTCTTTGATTTTCTTACCTTGATTTAACACTACTATAATTTCTCTCTCCTGTTGCATTGATAGATTGTTGAAATAGCATTTATTCCTACACATATTGTATTTTTACTACCTTCAAGGATAGAATCTATGTTTTCCATGTGGTTCTACCACTGCACAACACTGCATATTTTAGTGGTGCAGCAACTTTCATTGTGGGCGGTAAAAGGACCCGAGTACCAACCATTTCCCCACCCTCTCCTCAGTCACTCCATGTCTGAAAGGATATCATCATCTACTTCGGTCTTAGGAGAAAGAAACAGGTGCTTAGAATCTATCAAAAAGCTTTCTCTACTCCTTGGAGAAGACAATGAACTCCATTATTCTTTCAGTATTCTGTGTCTTCTAGTATATTCCATGCTAGTTAATACAAAATAACTTTGGAGGATTTCTTGGCAATCGTAATTCATGGCTGATTTCTCTCTGTTCTTTATGATTTCCAGCCAACTCCCATCTGTTCGATAGTTTCAATATAAGCCTGTCACAAAAGAGATTCACTGCCCGCCTAAGGTTCAAAGTGATGGCACAAAAGCTGCATAGATGTTTCACATCTCAATCTGTAAGACAAATGCAAGTGCTAGTACCCAGGGTATTTAGGAAGCCTGTGAGCGTCAGAAAGTAGGCCAGTTATTGAGAAAATGAAAAGACATCCAAAATAGATAGCTCATTAGTTAAATCATACTGAAACAAAAGTAAAATGGAATATAACAGGGAGAGGGATTGCCAAGACAAGGTTAGCAACAACCTGCATAACATTCGACATTCTACCTTGACACTCATCTCAGCCTCAAAGCCTTTCATCACCATTATATTCTATCCTTTTCCTCTCTTCTATCACTTCTCCCTTTCCCCACAATACATATGCACAATTGGGAAGGTTTAAAAACATGACCAGTTTACATATACATTGAGATTCTCAGTTTATCTTGGTAAAAAACAAAAACAAAAACAAAAACAAAAAAACAAAGGAACCTAATTATTTCCTGGTGATAATTAGCCAGAGCTGACGTTGCACACTCCTTGGATTTCCTTGTTTGCCCCAAACCTCACTAATTTAAAAAATTGCACACAGTCTCTTTTACTTGTTTATATTACCTGTCTAGTTTCTATAGGAGTTTAAGTTTCATTCCTCTGATTTTATATTTATTTAGTTAGTTAGTTTTTGAGATGGAGTCTCGCTCTGTCACCCAGGCTGGAGTGCAGTGGTGTGCTCACTGAAATCTCAGTCTCCTGGGTTCAAGTGATTCTCATGCCTCAGCCTCCCGAGTAGCTGGGACTACAGGTGTGTGCCACTACGCTCTGCTATTTTTTGTATTTTTAGTAGATATGGGGTTTCACCATGTTGTCCAGGCTGGTCTCAAACTCCTGACCTCAGGTGATCCACCGACCTCGGCCTCCCAAAGTGCTGGGATTACAGGTATTAGCCACCTTGTCTGGCCTGATTTTATTTTTTAATGCATGTATTACTTAATGTCTGTTCTTCTAATTGTCTATACGCAAGTCTTTCCCTTTATTCAAACTATTAGACCAATAAGAGTTCTCTGCTTTATTTTTGAATTTCCCAAGGGCCTGTAATGGATAGTCAATAAATATTTGATGAAAGGATAATGCAATAGATGAGACAATATCACAGAATGGAAAAGAATTGGTCCAGGAGTCGGGGTATCTGTATCTGGTTTTTCAATGAACATGCTTTGTGATCTTCACCAAAAATTGTAACTCAATTTTGGGGGTCTCAGTTTCTGTGTTCCTATGAATAGGGAAGTTAATATGGATGACCACAGCTTTCTTTTTACACTAAAATTTTATTATTCTAGAGTTCTTTGAACTGGATTTTTCTCAATTTCTGTAATTTGTCAGCTGGGTCACAAAATCCTCTTTTTTCTCCGTTGAATATGAGTGGGAGGTTACTCTAATTATGGTTTTGCAAAGGCAGGCAAAAAAGTATGTCAAGGAAAATAATACTTGGCACATTGAGAATGAGATTTTAAACCAAATATTTTTAGGTTGTGTTCTTTCTTTGATGTGTCGTTATCTAAACCCTCCCTGCAGAGCTCCTATTTCAGATGTGATTTAGAGTTAATAATATGGTAAGAGTCAAGCAACTCTGTCTTCCCTTGTTACACTACACAAAAGAGGAGAATACAGGCACCAGGAAACTTGTGATGAAGAATTTGCAGAGTCATATGCTCCCTTATATTCTGCAAAGCAGTGAGAATTCTACTGTCTCTTGAAAAATATTAATAATTGTAAGAAATTCTTCTTTATTCTCAACAGGGCTGTCAGAATTTGAACAGTACCTTTTCGCAATATTGGCAACCAGGAGACACATGCTCCCTAATGTCTTTGAGACTCAGAATCATTTCCTATGATACATTCTCTTTCCCTTGACTTGGGTAAAAGTCTCAAGTAAAGAAAACAATTTACTTTTTAAATGTATCACTATAGAAATATTAATCCTTATTAAAAAGTTAAAATATAAATACAAAAATGGATATTAGAATCAAAATATCTAAAATGTTGCCATGTAAACAGTTACTCTTAATACTTCCAAGTACAGGCACAACACACATATACATATATTTTGAAGAGGACGTTGATCATTTTGTTTTCTAGCACCTTTCCCTTCTTGTTAGCACTCATATCCTCATGGAGTGTCCTCTCTACCCTCTAGCATGTAGTTTTGGTGAGATGGTAAATCTAGCGTTAGGGAGAAACGCTATTTCCCAACTCTTATACAGTATTTCAGTATGGTCATGTTTCTCAGCCTTGCCACCACAGACATATTGGGTCTCATCATTCTTTGCTGTTGTTGCTTTCCTGTGCATTGTAGGATGGTTAGCAGCATTCCCGTCTCTTGCCCACTAGATCCAGTAACACCTCTCCAATTTTGACAACCAAAAATTTCTCTAGACATTGCCAAATGTCTCCTGGGGGGTGAAATTTTCCCTGGTTGAGAACTAGTAGTATAATGTGACAGTCCCAGAATAAAATTCCAGGCCTCTTATAAGGAAGGAGTGACTTACCTCCTCTTCCATAAGAAGGAGGCAAGAACTGAGCATGTGTGGCCCAGCACATACTTTGGGATTGGCTTTACTTTGGGATTGGCTTGCCTTCAGAGAATATATGATGGTCTACTCTTAGGCTTCTGGTGACATATTAACTTGTAATATGTTGGCGTTTTGGTAGCAGCTCATTAATTGAGTTTTATTTTGTTTCAGAGACGAGATCTCTCTCCGTTGCCCAGGCTGGATGATCATGGCTCATGGTAGCCTCAGTCGCCTAGGCTCAAGAAATTCTCCCACTGCAGCCTCCAAAGTAGCTGGACTACAGGAACATGCCACCACTCCTGGCTCACTTTATTATTATGATTACTATTATTTTGCTAGAGACGGGATCTTCCTCTGCTGTCCAGGCTAGTCTTGAACTCGAGCTCAAGCAATCCTCCTGCCTTGGCCTCCTAAAGTTCTGGGATTACATGGGCCACCACACCTGGCCCCAGTGCTCAGTTTTGAAACCTAGGTGACAGTCAAAACTGTACTCCATAGCATTCTTTTAAGGTTGTGTAGTTGACATTAAACTGGCATGATTTAAGAGAGCAGCTTTAGGATTTGGAGTTTTGTGGAGTGCAAAGCGATGAGGGATTTTGACACTGGCATGTCACCACAGCTTAGAGTAGCTTTATCTTCATGCAATTGATTCTATCTTAGCAAAAATGGCCCATAATGCCATAATGGCCTTGGCAGATGTCGGCTGCTTGGATTCTGCAACGCAAGCTGCTGTAGCTTGACTGTCAGCTGCATTCTGCCTTGGCATTGCAAGTGAGACAGAAAAATTGATTCGTTCTTTCTGAACATGGGTAGGGAGAAAAATATCTGTTGCTTATGCTGTGTTTTTCAGCCAGGCTTTCAGATTGGGACTTTGAACTACACAGACTGTTGTGTTTCCAAATGGACTTCACTAGTGAATTTCAAACTTTAAGTTATTAGTGCCAGGCACTGTTTACAGGCGGTGCCAGATCAGCTGCCTGAAATTCCATGCTTCCTTTTGTAGTATCCAGCTGCATTCTTGATAAAGGAATAGCTAACATCTTTAACTCATGTGCTTTGTCCTTATGTTCTTACATGTACCCATTGCCTCCAGCCTACTACCACCGCCACATGGTCTCAAAATGGCTATGGCTTTGTTTACTACACAAGTTTTGACTTAAATTTTAGAAGCCTAAACTGTGACTTTATTCATGTTAGAATGGTCAATTTTGGTAATTATGAAAAATTATTATATGCTCCCTTGCTAAATAAAGTATGTATCTTCTTATTGGTTGGAGGTAGAGAAACAACTCAATAAGACTTTTACAAAATAAAAGGTCACGGAAGTAATTAAAGACATCTGTCCTGACCTCTGTATGTTTCTTGGAATCATAGTTAACAAGAAACCAAGGAATGGTTTGAGAAAATAGGTTTCAGTCATACATTTAGAAGGGAGTAAGGGAAGAATAAAAATAAATAAAGGAGGGCAATTAATTCAACTTGAAGAAGAGAAAAAAATTCATAATTTAAAATCATAGAAGACATTCTAGACAGATATATAAGGGACAATGATATTAGATCTTCAAGGTCATGATAAGTGGATTTTTTTTAAAAAGCAAAATGAAATGCTTCCATGTCTCCTTTCTTTTAAAGAGATTATATGAAATAGAAGAATTATTTGGGTTTTCACAAAGGGTAGTTAGGGTACAATAACTTCTAATAGAGGAAGAGAAGCAAGATCTCAAAGAGCAGGTCAAAATTACTGCTTCACAAAGAGCAGGATCCAGGAAATTACTGGCTTTGAACCACACAGTTAGTGGTTCAAGGAAAGCTGCAGAGTCAAAGTGAGCACACCGGAAAACCCTTTGAAGAATAGGACAGCTATATCAATCTGTTTTAATATAGAAAATTTGGATCTATTTGAGAAAGAAAAGCCAGGAAGATAAATGCAGAAACTCAAAAATTACTTGGCTGACTTTCAAGGTGAAAGTTACCATTGACAGGCTTGTGGAGATTGCCCATGCCTTGAAAAAAGATGTTCCAGGAAGTTTTGATATTCTGAATGCATGGAAAGGCATGGACAAGATATGACATACTAAGGGAAGCCGGGCAGAGCTATAATAGAGCCCTGCCTGATCTGAATGTTTGTCTGATGGAAGATTATCCAACTTGGGGAAATAAAGGTGAAGACTTTTATTTGAATAGTGGAATCTTTAAGCAGTTCCATAAACCTGATGTTTCTGTCTATGATGGATGCAGACAAGACAAACTCTAAAAGAATATGTAATAAATATAAAGTCTGAGCCAGAAAGGAAAAACAAGACACTCAAATCCAGCAGATACTGTTAGTTCTACCTGTACGAAGTAGGAAAGGGAACAACTTAAGAATCAGGTAAAATGTTCAAGTTGGACTGAAGTTTTCTCAAAGAAGTAGGAGCATATCAAAAGTAAATAAACAAAGAATATAACAAATATGAAGCAAGAAAGATCTGGGACATTTAAATCCTTCAGGAAGACAAAGTCTTTGGGACATGAGAAGGATTAGTCTTCACTGGGTCCTGGAGCTCTAGCTTCTGTTTAACAGCAGTGTCAATTCATGAATTTGCTGAAGGTGATTCTGCAGCTGAACAAATGTGAAGAACATTTGAAATTGTTCATCAGCATACTGGTTTCACAACTATGAAAAATAATACACAAAAAGCAGGAACAGCAGCCATTACGCTTGTGCCCAGGAGAAAATGTAGGGTCTGTCAATTAGTGCAGAACCACAGTATCAAGCAGATTCCAGAGGGAGATGAAAATAAAGGCATTTTGAATATGCCGAATAAGAAATAATCAAACCTTATAACTGGGATCCCACATTGCAAATTTTAAACTTTGTAAGGGAATAGCAAAATTGCAATGTGTCTAGGTAAGCAGTTGTCAGGCAGTTAAGGAAGGAATATTGTTTCAGAGACAGAATAGTGTCTTCAAGACTAGGAGGGGTGAGACAAATGTTACAACTGAAGGATTGCAATTAGGGATGGAATGTGGTAATGCTAAGAGGTGAAGCCAGAGACCAAGATCTTATGTATAAAGAGCTTGACCCGTAATACGTAATAAATATTTGTTAGAAAAGTGTATGAAACCAAACCAAAAGAAAAAAAAACCCAGATCTATTGATGGAAATACTTAAAGCATCTTCGGAAAAGGAGCAGCTAGTAATATTAGTGTCTACTGATAAAACCGGGCTGAGGAGAGAAGGGATGCTACTGAACTGAAAGAAATAAATGAACAGCTATATACTGTATCAATCATCTTTTTGCTACATAGTATTGTGCTGCCAAATGTAGTAGCTCAACACATCAAAATTTAGTAACTTACAACAGTTTTACTGTTTTTCCCAATTCTGTAGGTTGGTGGGCAGCTCTTTTGTTGGTTTCACTTGAACTTCTTTCTGTGGCTGTTTTCTACTGGTTGCCAGCTGGAGCTTGTGCCCAGTTGGGGCAACTGCGATGGCTGGGTCCTTCTGTCTAGGTAATCTTTTATCCTCAAGAAGACTTGGTTGAGATTCTTTACGGCATCATAGTCTCAGGGGTACAAGGAGGAAAAGATAATAGCTGAAAGATTTCTTGAGTACTAGGTTCAGGAACATGTACAATATCACTTACACCACATTTTATTTGTCAAAGCAAGTCATAACTCCTAATCCAGTGCTCTTTCCAATGTATCAGAGAGAAGAAGAACTAATCTCAAACACCTGAATTAAAATTCAAAGACAAAATCTTTGGCTAGAGTCACATGTTCTCACTTACAAGTAGGAGCTAAACGATGAGGACACATGAACATAAAGTTGGAAATAATAGACACTGGGGACTCCAAAAGGTGAGGAGGCATGGCAAGGGATGAAAAATTACCTGTGGGTACAATGCTCACTATTTGGATAATGCATACTTTAGAAGCCCAAATCCCAGCAGTACAAAATATACTCACATAACAAACATACACATATACCCCCTTAATCTAAAATGAAGTCAAATTTTAAAAAAGAAAAGCAAATAAAATCTAGCAACTGGCCTATAATGTCAGCCCCGTCCCCAGATTACTCCCAGTTTTTCAATTCTGTAAGTCCTACTCAGAACATCGCTGTAGAATGTGAATTATTCTTCCTTTCGTGCACTTTTTATTTTCCGTAGAATTAATTTTTGTTTTGGTTGTCGTGTGGATTTTGTGTTTGTTCATCATTCATTTTTCTCCTAACTCTCCCACGTTTAGTTAATGTCGTCTCAATACATCTAAAAGCAGAAGGTATTCTTTAGTTTTATCTTCCTGAAGATGTTCTTTGTGCAGAATTTTGTTTTGCTCCAATCAGATTATCCACCTGAACAGCCGTCCCCTTGAAGTCTCCCTTTCCTGTGTTTGATTTAGAAAGGCTTTCCCTGTGTTTGATTTCCTGTTTCATGGATCTTACAACTTGTTCTTTGTAAACCCTTCCTACCAACAAAGCACATCCTCCAGTAACTTTCTAAAAGACAGATTGCACAGACATAAATTTTGAAATTGTACATATCTATTTAAAATGTCCTTATTCCACCTTCACAGTTAATAGAAGAAAGTCTAGATGGGAAATATAATTTCCACTCAGAATTCTGAGAGTGTTACTTTGCTGTCTTCTGCCTTTTTGCATTATTCTTGAGATGTCTGTTGTCTTTCTGATGTTGATTAGGTATGTAAAATCTATGTTATTCTCTCTGGGACATTTTAGAATCTTCTATTTGTCTTAATTTTCTGAAATTGCATTCTGATGTTATTTTGTTTGGGTCAATATTCATGGGCATTCAATAGATTAATTCGATCTGAAAAATTCTGTATTTTTATTACCGGGGAATTTTAAAGAATGATTTGGAACTTTTTGAATTATTCCTTTTCTCTGTTTTGTTGTTGTTGTTGTTGTTGTTGTTGTTTTTCTTTTTTAGAATTACTATTATGTTTATGTTAAACTGCCTGTCCCAGTCCAATAAAATGTCTGATCTTTTCTCTGCTATTTTCTGTCTTCTATTTTCTTTAAACTTTATTGTTCAATCCTTCTTTTGATTGTTTCATTGTTATCATATTTTTAATTCCCATGAGCTCCTTTTTGCTTTCCAAATCTCTTTATTCATAGGATTTTTTCTTCTTTTATGATGCAATAATTTCTAAGCATCATGAGGGCTGAACTTTTTTCTCTCTTTCACTTAATGGTGAATTCCTAGTGCCTAACACAGAGCAGGTTATGAAATATTTGTTGATTGAATCTGAGAATATTTTTGTACATTTTTGAATTTTTTTTCTCTCTGCATAGTTTCTATGTCCTCCAAAATTTTGTTTTCTATTTATTTTGGCTTTTTTCATTGTGCATCTGCTGATTCTTGCTTGTCTGCTCATATTTAGGAGCTTATCTCTAAAAAACTGACGGAAAGCACTGTATACACATACAGAACTGGTTGACAGTGGATTTCTGACCGTGCATTTAAATTTAACTTTAAATATTTAAATTAAAACTATTCAATCCCAGTTTTTAACACACATTTAGTTAAATTTACCTACAGAGTGTTCTAAATCATGTGGGATATATTTAAATGTCTAATTTTAACACTTTCCTCCTTTTTTTCATCTTCCTGAATCTCTTAATCTTTACTGTTGTGGTCTACATAGAGTATGGCCACGTCAAATGCTTTCTCTCTTAATTTTACCTTCTAAATATTTTCACATAAATATCCAAAGATCCACATACAAGAATATTCATTGCAGTGTTGGTTGTGAATAAACTATATGTTTGTCACTGTGGGCCAAGTAAAATAAATGATGGTATAGTCATGTGATAAAATGCTATACTATTTTTTAAAACACTTAGAGGCTTATATGGAAATATGTCTGCATTTTGTTTTAAACAAGGTGCAGAATATAAAGAAAATGTGTAGTGTCCCACTGCTATAAATGAATAGGCACAGAATTAATTTCTCACTCTTGTACAAATAAATCCTGGGTTGTCTGGGAGAGAAACAGATTCTGTCTTCTTTGGCGACTATTTCTAGAGATTAACAGAAATTCAGAACAATAAAATTATTTTTGTGTCATTCTTAACTAAAACAAATTTTAACCATGTATTACCCATGTATTACTACAATCCAGGTACTCTCTTACATATATATACATACAGTTCAGATACATTACATGTAGTAATTGTAATTCTCATAACTAAATATAAAGTAGATATTAAAGTAGATACTATTATGATATTCATTTTTGTTAGATGAGAATACTTAAAAAAAATCTGTAATTTGCTCAAGTTTACTAGCTAAGATTTGAATCTACAAAATCTATGCTTAACCACTACGTCATACTTATTTAACCATTATAGGTTGAGTTTTGTTACTTTCAAATGAAAGTATATCTAGCTGATATGTGATAGGAAGGACCAACTTTTATCACTAAACTTATAGCTGCTGATTCCAAAGAAAATAAGCTTGAGACCTTTTAATCGAACATTATTTTGTTTAATATCCACTATTGCTTTTATCCTCCTCTTTATTGCATTTATTTATTTCATTTTTATAACTAATTTTTTAAACTTTTAAGCTCAGGAATACAAGTGAAGATTTGTTATGTAGGTAAACTTGTGTCATGGGGGTTTGTTGCACAGATTATTTCATCACCCAGGTATTAAGTCCAGTATCCTTTAGTTATTTTTCCTGATCCTCTATGTCCTCCTACCCCTCACCCTCCAAAATGCCCTGGTGTGTGTTGTTTCCTTCTATGTGTCAACGTGTTCTATTATTAAGACGTTTCCTGGATGTCTTCCTCTTCCGTAGCTAGAGATAGAGTCAGCACGCTGGCAGAATCGTCATGGCGTGGTCTCAGTCTTGATTCAAGAAATATATCCTTCCCATATGCTCCCCTTACCCTCTGAATTATGCCAAACAGTACCTAATAGCTAATAAAGTATAATTTAATTAAATTATACTTATGTAATATTACTGGCATGCCAAAGTTATTCCATTCCTATACTGGGAAAGAAAATGAAGCAAACTAGAATACTAAAACCCTAAATACTTCAGCTCCAGTTCTAGCTTCAATTTTTTAAAAAGTAATTTTATTGAGTGAAAGGGACTGATTTTATTTTTTAAATGTCCTAGGAGCCCCCTGGAAATTTTCCTATCAAACTCACTTTACCCTAACTGGCTCTTTCTATTGCAAAAACATCCTCTTGAGAGAAAACTATTTTAAAGGATAGTGGACGCTGTTGTGTTCTATGCAGTTCCCCTCAGACCCCTTTGATCTTTTCTTTTCTGTGTGCCCATCCCCAGGGTCTGTGTTCCCTGTTTCTACACAGAGAAAACTGACCTTGGCTACAGCCACTTTGTCTACAAGCGCAGAGAGCAATTCCGGGAGGTCACATCCCGCCAGGGGATCCTTTAGCCAATGATTTTGGCTTGATGCTCAAGCATGAAAACCCAGTTCCTTTGCCCTTAGTAAGGACACATTCTGAAATATACAGTTGACCTTTGAGCAGCACGTGGATTTTTTTTCAATAAAAGGTACACCGAGTGTGCCTGTCTTTCTTGCCTCCCCTTCCACCTCCTCCTCCTTCTGCACCGCCTCCACCTTTGCCGCCGCTGAGACAGCAGGACCAACCCCTCCCCTTTCTCTTCCCCTTCAGCCTACTTAATATGAAGATGATGAGAATGAAGACCTTTATGATGATCCCACTCCCACTTAATGAATAGTAAATATATTCTATCTTCTTTATAGTTTTCTTAAAAAAACATTTTCTTTTCTCTAGCTTACTTTATTGTAAGAATAAAGTATACAATACTTATAACATCCAAAATATGTGTCAATCGACTGTTTATGTTATCGATATGGCTTCCAGTCAACAGCAGGCTTTAGTAGTTATGTTGTGGAGGAGTCGAAAGTTTTACAAATGTTCAGTTTCATGGGGTGGGAGGATTGGTACCGTATTCCCTACATTGTTCAAGAGTCAACTATAATTTGCACTCCAGAGATCCCATGGGATCAGCTTGACACTGGAGCTTTGTCTGAAATTGAACCCTTGCTCGGCTTCTTCCCCTTCCCTGTTCTGATTTGCTCACTTCCATATTACATTTGTTTGGGAACACTTCAATAAACCACTTGTATATGAATCCCCACTTTGGACTCTATCTCTAGGGGTGCCAAGTTTGTAATGTAAGACGTGAAGGGATAGATTTTTATCAGTTGTTTGTAGCCTGAGTCTCCCTAATTTCAGCCCCAACCCTCCTGTCTCTGCTTTCATATGGGCCAGATCTATTTGCTTTAGCAGGTAGGCATTCTCTCCCCCGCAAGCTAACTCATACTACTGTGGAATTTGCATGTGTTTTGTTTCTTTTCTTGGAGTTCATTTTAAAAGTTCAGTGTTCTTCTGGCTATTGAATGTGGTCTCTACTGCACAGCTTCCTAAAACTGTATACTTTGCTACTGATTCCTTCTCAGGCATTAAGGTCTGGATTCCCTATTATGTATTTCAAGTTCTTAAATAATTTTATACTTATATACATATATAGTTAATATACATTAAAATATAGTTTCTGAAAGCCAAAGCCTTAGATATTTTCTCCTTCACCCTTACTGCCCCCAGGTAATTGTTTCTCAAAATGTGGATTGCTGCATCAGAGTCACCTGGGTCAAGGCGATTTTTGCTGCTACTTAAATGAAAAACTATTTTTACATCATGATTCAATATGCATACACAGATCCACCCATACTCACACACATAAACACACATGTATATAATTGAAATAACATTTTCAAGAAATAATATTCTTAGTACACATCATATAGCCTGATATTTGTATTTTGATTCCACTCAAAATACATTAACTTTAGAATATATCCCTTATCTCTCAAACTGTATTTCCATTTGTTTTACCCACATCATCTCATGTGATCAATTTTTATGATTCAGCTTCTTTTATTGATCTCACTCTGATAACTACCTACAACGAAAGTACATATAGGCTGGGCGCAGTGGCTCACACCTGCAATCCCAGCGCTTTCGGAGACTGAGATGGGAAGGTCACTTGAGCCCAGGAGTTTGAGATCAACCTGGACAACATAGGGAGCTCTCATCTCTGCAAACTAAAAATTAAAAAATCAGCCATTCATAGTGGTGCACACCTGTAGTCCTTTCTACTTGGAAGGCTGAGGAGAGAGCACCACTTGAGCCCAGAAGTTCAAGGCTGCAGTGAGCCATGATCATGCCACTGCACTCCAGCCTGGGCAGCAGAGTAAGATCCTATCTCTTAAACAAAAAGTACACATGTAATTTATATTTCAAAAATAGAACTTCCTCTGACTATAAAATACTAAGTGTTAAAAAATTTATTCAGAATTAAGTTATGGTTTTACAGTTAATAGTATAATAAATACAGTATATTTATTATATAATACAGTATATTTATAATATAATATAATAAATATATAAGTATATTTTATAAGCAAATATATAAGTATAATAAATACTATACTATATACTATATATAGTATAATAAATACAGTAATAGTAAACAATTAATGTATTATACATTTTGATAATTCTTAAACCTAGAGTAAAATTTATATTGGAAATGCCTCTTAATAAAATACAAAGGGTTTTTTAGGGGGGAAAGTGGAGGCCTCCCAGACAATTCATGTATCCAAGGATGACTATTACTTACAGCTAGAATAAGACAGGGTCTAGATCAATTCTAATTTTCTTCCCATAAAAATAAGCACTAACAAATCTTTTTCACATTACTAAGTAAATATGAATGGAAGATGATTTTTGGATTAATAACGTTCAATTCATTGAACTGTTTCTGAGTTATATGTCAAAATCACTTAGTGATTTATGATAAGACATTTTAATTAACTATTAGCAAATACCTTGATTCAGTTCTCTGTTAAATTAAATAAAAGCAAATTATTAGAAACCTTCTGACATGACAAAGCTAGATAGAAGTTATTCACTTTCCTAATATAAATACACATATATTAATAAAGTTATTCACTTTCCTTATGTATTTACCAACATTTTAAGTTGTTTCATTATTTGACACCCCAGAGATTTTTACACCTGGGGTTGATGTATTATATAGTAAATTTCAGGATGTGTGAGAAGATGCCTTTGACTTATAAAATAAGAGAAAGATTTTTGTGAGAGGGGAGATGGAAATGAACACATGAAAAGCTTCTTCAGGTATGTTATTGTGCACACCAAATTTAGGAAAGCATCTATGTGGAAACTGGAGATCTAAAAGTTTATTAATTTAAAACTGTCATTTCATACACTGGGAATGCTTTTGTGTACTTTGAGATATAGGCAGCTCAGTCTAAAGACCTCTGCCCAAGGGTTTGTATAATTAGGAATAAAACTGGTTTTTCACAGGCTATGTGCATCATCAAAATTACTAGTTAAAGCCAAATTATTCTCTCAAATGGTTGTGCCAATTCATCCTCCAAATAAATGTAGAAGAGTTTCCATTAGTCCACATCCTTACCAACACTTGAGGTTGTCAGTTACTTTTTTGTATAAATTTATGGGATACAAATGCAATTTTGCTGCATGCATACATTGCATAGTAGTCACAGACTAATTTTTGCCAGTCTAGTATGCATAAAATAATAACCAATTGTAGTTTTGATTTGTAATTTCTTAATTTCAAGTAGGGTTGAGAAACTTTCCTTTTTTTTTTCTTTTATTATTATAAAATGTAGTAGATAGAGACAGGGTCTCGCTATGTTGCCCAGGCTGGTCTCAAATTCCTGGGCTCAAGCAATCTGCCCTCCTCGGCCTCCCAAAGTGCTGGGATTACAGATTTGAGCCACTGCACCTGGCTAAAACTGACTAACTTTCTACATGTTATTGGCCATTCAAGTTTCTTCTTTTGTGATTTTCTGTGTTATATATTTTACCTATTTTTAAAATTTGTTTACTTTCTTATTTTTGATTTGAAAAGATTATATATGTGTAATAAACATATATAAAATACAATTCTTTTTTGGTTATGTATTGTAAATATCTTCTTCTCTTTTCCTTCTTGTCACTGTATTTTCACTTTTAAAAATTACATCTTTTGATGAACATAACTTAAAGTTTATAATGTGGAAGAATTTATCATTTTTTTCTACTTTATGTCTTATGTAAGAATCTGTTACCACCTGAACATCACAAATATATTCTTCTATATTTTCGTTAAAAAGTTTTGTTTTTCACATTTATATTCTACTTGGAGGTAGAACTTTTCTTGTCTTTTCCTTTCTTCCTCCCTTCCCTTCCCTCCCCTTCCTTTCCATTCCTTTCCCTTCTCTTGCCTTCCCTTTTCCTCCAATAATAAAATATCCTTTCCCTTCTCCTCCCTTCCCTTTTCCTCCAAAAATAAAACATCGAGGCATAATTTATTGAAGACCTATAATTTTACCATTGAACTTGAAATGCCATCATTGTAATAAAGTGTCCACATAGAGGTGGTCCTATTTATTTTGAGGTGTTCTATTGTTTTCTTCTGCCCTACTGGTCTATTTGTCACATAACCAATGTCAAACTGTCTAATTACTGTATCTCTTATAGCAACTCTTGTAGAACAAGGAAACCTATCTTTTGTCTCTGAATATGATGAACTAATTCTAATATTTCCTATAAATGTTAGAGTTGGTTCATCATATTCCCTAATGAAATTGTATAGAATTTAGAGAGTAAATGTGATTTAAAAAAGAAAAAAGAGTAAGAACAGGGGTCTTATTCTGTTGCCCAGGCTGGAGTGTAATGACATGATCTTGCAATCTCCGCCTTCCGGATTTAAACGATTCTCATGCCTCAGCCTCCAAAGTAGCTGGGATTACAGGTGCCTGCCACTATGTCCAGCTAATTTTTGTATTTTTAGTAGAGACAGGGCTTTGCCATGTTGGTGAGGCTGGTCTCGAACTCCTGATCTCAAGTGATCCACAAGTCTCAGCCTCCCAAAGTGCTGG
Source organism: Macaca mulatta (assembly GCF_049350105.2). NCBI lineage: Eukaryota > Metazoa > Chordata > Mammalia > Primates > Cercopithecidae > Macaca > Macaca mulatta. The sequence goes on along the minus strand of NC_133416.1, from coordinate 87,855,237 downwards.
GATTATAAGTGTGAGCCACTGCGCCCAGCCTCACATTTTTCTATTTATGGATATGGTATAGCTTGATTTTTATTTAGATATTCCTGAATTTCTTTCAATAAAGTTTTATAATTTTCTCCAAAAATGTCAGGAATACTTTTATTAGCTTTATTCTTAGGTGTTTTTTTACTTTTTGTTCCTTTTGTAAATGGGAACATTACATTTTTATTGTGTGCGTATAGAAATGCAATTAATTTTCAGATACAGATCTGACATTTAACCAGCTGTTTACTCTTATTAGCGCTAATCATTTGGTTAATATCTAAGTTTTTTTACACAGCCAATTGTATTTCTGCAAATAAAGGCCATTTTGTTTCTTGTTTTCTAATTCTTATACCATTTCTTTTCCTTACCTGGCTTCTATGGCTGAACATCAAATACAGCTATGAAGAAAAGCAGTGCTGGTAGACAAGCTTCTTTCTTTAATATAAAAGAGAATGCTCCTGAAGATCTACTATCTACTATTAAATATGATGTCTGTTCTTGAGTTTTTTGTAGATATCTTTATCAAGATAAAGAAGGTGTTTTTAATGTCCGCTTTGCTAATTTTCAAATCATTTCTATGCAAAATGTTCCTCTCCATCTATTGAAATGATCATTTGATTTTTTCTACTTTAATCTCTATGTATCAAATTATATTAATAAATTTTTGTAAATGTAAAAAATATTGCTTATTTGAGACGAATCCAACTTGAATTTAGTTTGCTAATATTTGTTTAGGATTTTGTCTCTATGTTCATAAATAAGAATAGCTTGCTGTGATCTTTTTTTTCTCTCGTACTGCTATTATCTCACAACTGTATAATACAAGTTAAGAATGCCCAACCTTTTGATATTAAGTAAAAGAATATATAGGCCAGGTACGGTGGCTCTCCTCTGTAATCCCAGCAATTTGGGAGGCCAAGGCAGGTGGATCACCTGAAATTAGAAGTTCAAGACCAGCCTGGCCAATATGGCGAAACCCTGCCTCTACTAAAAAATACAAAAATTAGCCGGGCAGGGTGGCAGGTGCCTATAATCCCAGCTACTCAGGAAGCTGAGGAAGGAGAATCACTTGAACCTGGGAGGCGGAGGTTGCACTGAGCCTAGATCACACCACTGCGCTCCAGCCTTGGCGACAGAGCGAGACTCTGTCTCAGACAAAAAAAAAAAAAAAAAAAAAAAAGAATATGTAATACTGAAGGTTTAGTAGAATTTGTCCTTAAAACTATCTGGATGTGGTACTTTCTTTATTAGGATATTTGTAACTATAGATTTAATTTTGTTAAAGATATAAGACTATTACAGTTTGCTAGTTCTTTCTTATCTGTTTTTAAAAGTTATATTGTTTTAGGAAATTATCTATATTGTATATAATTTTATGTTTCATGCCTTTTTGCATATTAATCTCATTTTTAAAACCACAATAACATTCAAAACTGTCAGCTTTCTCATTCCTTAAAATGTTTGTGACCTCTTCCACTTTATCTTGATTAATAAAGGCTTATCTATTCTATATTTTATATTTTATTATTTTTATTCTATTGTAATTTTTATTTTTTTGGTAATTTTTTGTTAGTTATTTTTATAATTTCTTAATTTGGACGAATAGTTAATTAAATTTTAGCATTGTTTTCCAATATGATATTTGGCAGCTTGTATTTCTTTCTTTCTTTTTTTTTTTTTTTTGATAGAGTTTCACTCTTGTTGCCCAGTCTGAAGTGCAATGGCACGATCTTGGCTTATTGCAACCTCCACCTCCCAGGTTCAAGTGATTCTCCTGCCTCAGCCTCCCGAGTAGCTGAGATTAAAAGCATGGGCCACCACGCCCAGCTAATTTTGTATTCTTAGTAGAGATGGGATTTCTCTATGTTGGTCAGGTTAGTCTGGAACTCCCAATCTCAGTTGATCTGCCCGCCTCAGCCTCCCAAAGTGTTGGGGTTACAGTCATGAGCCACCTCACCTGGCCGGCAGTTTGTATCTTATAAATTTTAATATACTAAACATTCAGTTCTAAGGTTTTCCAATATCTATTTAAATCTTTGCCTTATCCCCTAAATTACTTATACAGGTAGTTTTAGTTTTAAAATTTGACATACGGATTTTTAAAGTTTTCATTTCTTATTTGAAATCTAAAATGATTACAGTGTAGCGAGATGGCATGATATGTTTGTTACTACTTATTTCAGATTTGTGGTGATTCCCTAATTTATCTGAGCCTTGGTTTCCATAACCTGTAAAACAATGCAGGTCTGGAGATAATTGCAGTGACTATCTCAAGGTATATGCTCAGTAAATACTTGTTATTAACACAAGGCAGTGCATTTAATGTCCTTCTGGCTCTAGGAATATAAATACTTCTCAGGAGTTGAGGGGCAACAGTTTTCCACCCCTGCCTTAAACTAATTGAGCACCAGTTAGAATTATTTTATGAGACATCTGCTTCCAGTTGAATGGCTTTTCACATATCCCTGCTGACTTTTTTAAGGAGCAGGACACTTCTTTCAAATTTTTCCTGACTACAAAATCAGAAGATGGGTAATAGAAAAAACAGTTTTCTTTTGCTGAACCTAAGGTTTTTCACCTGATTGATGCATGCTGAGTTTTAGGGCTATCTCACACATACTCTGCTAAATTAATCTGGGAAGTTTGAAAATAAGGGAACATCTAAAAACAGATGAACTACTTTAAAAATTCCTTTCCATTATGCATAGTAGTTGTGGAATCAATATTCCAATTTTGTACTCTTCAAAAGAAATATGTTCAGAATGTATATTTTCATGTTGTTCTGATTTCCTCAAGAACATTTGTTCCCCAGAAAACAACAAACTGTGAATAAACTTACTTCAAACTTTAGTTAACATCTCAAAATATGTGAGGAGCCCTAAGTAGCTGATACCTGAAATTGTTTTCGCTTATTATTTCTTCCTTGATTCTTCAGGGTAGGATTATTTCTCACTCTACAGAAATCTAAGTTCCTCAAGGGCAGTCCTGTTTTGTTGATTGTTATCCTGCACGTAATTCCTAGTAAGTTCTCTACACACTGATGAGTCAATAAAGGCATAAATCGTTATATTTTAGGCCCACTGATTCTAAGCAGAGGCACAAGAAGTTGAATTCTGACTAAATTTAGAGTAGCCTTCTAAAGAAGGAACATTTGGGAAATATATTTGTTAAAAAGCACTCAAGAGTATCTCTTTCTGAAAGGGTACAGGAAAAACCCTGAAGCCAGTTGCGTATCAGAAATGGCATCCATTAATCTCTCTGCCAAGCAGCATAAAGTAAAAAGGCATTTGAAAGGAGTTGCCCTTAAGAATGGAGTCATGGTTTAATGCGTTTTGTTTGGAGCACCTTCCTTTTAGAAGCCAGCACCTGCAGCAAACTGAGAGTTGCTGCTTCTGGGAGTGGACTAGGTAATGATACTGATGACATTTATGACCCAACATTTCAAGAATTAATTTACAATGGAAATGGTTCTTAGTGCAGTGAATACATCATTGCAGTGAAAGATTGACTCCCAGTTTATCAGCTATAAACTATGCAGCCTAGCTTAAATCCTTTAGAAGGCAAACATTACAGGCATTACTCACGGTTATTTGGGATTCAGAATTCTCTGGGAGGATATTTGAAATATGAAGGTATATGCCACTGTAATAAAAACAAGAGCAAAAACATAGAAAATGATTTAGAGGGAGAGGGAAGGTAGATGGAGAAATGTATTCCAAGTAACCTCTCTGTCTCTTTTTCTCCTCTGGCCAGATTTTCTATGGAAGCCACAAAATCTCCTTCCCAACAATTTCCTATATTCTAATTTTCTACCTTAGCAGGGTCCCACCAAAACATTTTATTCATTGAGCTTCTGTTTTTGATCTTCTTCTTCTTCTTTCTCTTCTTCCTCTTCCTCTTCTTCCTCTTCTCCTTCTTCTCTTTCCTCTTCTTCCTCTTCTTCCTCTTCTTCTCCTTTTTTTCAACAGGGTCTTACGTTGTCACCTAGCAGGCTGCAGTGCAGAGGCATGACCCTGGCTCACTCTAGCCTCAACAGTCCAGGCTCAAGTGATCCTCCAGCCTCAGCCTCCTAAGTAGCTGGGACTACAGGTGTGTGCCACCATGCCTGGCTAATTTTTTGTATTTTTTGGCAGAGACAGGGTTTTGCCATGTTGCCCAGGCTGGTCTCGAACTCCTGGACTCAAGTGATCTGCCTGCTTCAGCTTCCCAAAGTGCTGGGATTACAGACATGAGCTCCCATGCCCAGCCTCATCATTTTCATTAGAAAGAATTTTTCTGTAAATCTATTAGAAAAATTCACACTAAGTGTATATCTTTTTTGTGTGTGAATATTATGAAAATTTACAAGTGATTCATTGCTAGCCTTCAGAAAAGACTAGTATTTTCCTAGAACTTCTTACGTGTTCTCCAAATTACTTAAAGTATCTGTTTATTTTTTCAGGAGGAGATATCTCTGTTCACTGAAAAAAAAAAAAAAGACTAGATAATAAGCCCACATTTAAATTTTGACTAGATTTTTGAATATGTAAGTGAGACATTGTATAATTGCAAAAAGTAATACAAATTCTGGAAAGGGGGTTAAGATAAGCTATTATACTGCAGTAAACTAAAACTAATAGCTCCACTGGAAGGCTCGTGAAAAGCAGAGTTATTGTCACAATTATCAGTATCTATTCTTGACCTTAAAATAGACTTGGAATAAGTTCTGTGATTTAAATTAATATTTTTCTATCTTTAAATTAGCATGGTCTTTGTCAGAGATTGCCTGAGTATAAGTAGTACCTTTGTGGAAGAACAAATCTATAGGGGGTGGTCTGAGTGATCACGGGGGCATTGGGGAAAGAGATACACTCCAATTAGCTTTCACAAAGCTTTTTGCCAGGGTTCTGTATGATCTCAGTGGGATTTTAGTACATCTGGTAAGCATCCCAATGTCCACACTCTATATCTCTCTCTTCTACCCCAATTTATCCTTCTGTCTTTCCGTCCAATCTAATGAGATTCAATGTACCCATATGCAAACAACACGTGGAACATTAGGGCTGCTTTCAAAGGTTAACTAACTGAAAAGGAAATTACAGATTGGAAAATGTTCATATAAGGAGAGTTTATATAAGTTTCAGTGAAACTGTTTTGTTTCCATTATTAAAATACACATTTAGAAAACTTGGAAAAAAATAAAAAATAAAAAACAGTGGGGCAATTATTAATATATCTATAATTCCCTCATCCAAATGTGTACTGTCTATCTTTATATGTTGATAACTGGTAATAAATAGTACAAGTGTTACATGATAGAATTTGCAGAATCCTATAGAATGTCATTACTTTTCACTGAACATTTACTGGAAGCAAATACATAAAGTGATAAAGAATACCCCATAAAAATAGAAGTCTTTCGTATAACTTATCAGCAAGTGATGTGGCTCATTGAGCAAACCTAGAATGGACATACCGGAGATGCTCAACCCGTTGTCAAATGTTTCCAAGTGCCACAGTAAATATAACACATGAAACTTAATAGCCATAATTTTAAGAATTAACCTCCGGAGAGGACTAGACTAACAGTTACAATCCTACGTATTTTAACTTCAGTGAGTAAGAAGTCTTGATGCAGCACTCTGTTTTGTTGCGTGTTGGTTTTAAAAAGGATGGCTTTGCCTACCACACTGTAGCAAGAATTAAAAATGATCTTGTCACCTATGCTGGAGTAGGCATTTGAACCTAGATGGATTGAGGAATACTGTGATTGTAGAACACTTATACTAGTCACTAGCACATGATTTCAGAATATAACTTGACTATTTTTCTCTAAGAGTCACTAGAAAATAGTTTTAGTAATACTTAGGTATTACATGCTCCCATATTTACTAATATTCCAGAGTTAAGTTTTTATTGTGAAAACATTTTAAAATTACAGAGTCTTTAGTTTATAACTAAAAAAATAAAGATAGAAGTTCAGAAGGTAGATGGGATAAAGAAGATATAATCTCTGATGTTAAAATAAGATTTTATTAAAACTTTAAATTAGTCAAAATAAAATGAATAATGATTTTAGGTAATTTATTTAAGTAACTTGTATAATAGAGCAATCTATAAGTTTCCATATGAACATTAATATCTGCTTGGAAATCCTAGTGTTTGTTAAACAGTTTGAAACTATTCATTTTTGAATTTTGATTAAGTATTTATTGCTAGGCAGGAACAAAAAAAAAAAAAGGAAAATTCGTATGTTTATGTTTTCTCTAGTTCTGCCTGAACAACTTCTGGCTATGGTAGTTAGTCTATCACTATTGCTCAAGCATCTTAAATTAAACCAGACTATCAGCTGAGTCAACAGTTTTTTAGATCCCTAGATTAAGAATAATTTGGTATATGGGAAATATTTCTCACAACTCCTTCCCTTAGCATTTTATATGAATTCTGCTGTTCATTAACAGATTAAAGACAATCAGATCCAAGTATGGCGTGCATTCTCTGTACTAGGGACTGATTTCAGAGCATGGTACATATTATGTATAACTCAGCCTAAAACCATCTTGAGAAGGTAGGTATTGAGGACTCTGCGTACAGGAGGGAAAGTAGATTGGTCAATTTATAAAACAGGAACTTGCGACTTGACCAGGATCACTCTTCAAAGCTTATTCTCTTAGCTATCATATGTATTGCTTTCTAGATTCTTCATGTTGGATCAAAAGACCATAAAAAGTCCCCAGTGTGATATTAAAAAACTCTTAAGTTGTCAAATCACATCTTGAATTTGATTGGCAATACTGACTTGAATCCTGCAGTCATCAAGGATCCTAAAGACTTTATAACAGTACAGAACAGTTAACCTTTCTGTCCTGGCCAGAAATCTAATTTGAGCAATTTTACTTTGATGCTCTATTTTTGATTAGTTAAGCCATTCATCCTGTTTGACATTGTTGTGTAGTGTTGCTATGCTTATTTTAACCAGCTGTCACATTCCAGCCCAGAGGTGGGTGAAATGATTTTTGTTTATATGTAATTTGAAAAGGGCTTTTAGATGCCCTGAGTTGGCAATATGTCAATGTTAAAGACCATTTATCCTTCCAACTTAGCAAGCCTGAAAGACTTTCAAAATTCCTTATGTAACTTTATTAAAAAATTACTTCTGCCATTCAATTGTTGGCAAACTTTTTAATGCAACTATTTCTAACTCTATTATTAAGCCTGTGATTGTAATTATGCTGTCCTTGCAGAAGATACTCATTTTTTATGTTGAAATGATTCTAAATTTGTATCGGACTACTCATATCATATATCCTGTCTTTCTGAAAGAAATTATAGCATTTAAAACAGGATGGCTTTTCTGATCTACATGTATATATGGAAAGAAATTTAAATTCCTCCTATAGAGATTTTACTCATGTATAAATTGATATGAGAATACAAAAATTTATTCAATAAACATTTATTTTATACCCTTTTTGTGTCTGAATCAAGACAAAGTATTAGGGATTGAGGGACCCGTTCTGCATTCAGGGAATGCATAAACTAATAGGGAAAAAAAAGCAAACAAATAAAACCACTCTTAATATTCTTTAGCCATAAGCTAATTCTCCCTCCAAAATGTGTTACTAACTAAAGTCAATGGAGTTTTGGGTTTAGTGGCCCAAGAAATCATCACAATTCTCCTTGTCGTTTCCCTGTGTAGATAGCTCATCTTCCCAGTTCTGATTATCCCTATTCAGATAATAAAAAAAACAAACAAATGATTCTAAAGAATAACTTTAAAAATCGGTAATTTCTTCAAGAAAAAAAAAAATCCAACCCCAAAACAGTCAATCTCTTTATCATCATGTATACAAAACAACCAGTTAGTTGTTTTACTTGAACTTTCACTTAACAAGTCAGTTTAACATCTGGACATACAATTGGTTTGAATAAAAAGCATTATCTTCAATGATAAATTAATGATCTTATTTTCAAATTATATATACTTTAATTTGGAGATTCATTTTTCAAAAACAAAGATATTAGCCGGGCATGGTGACATGGTCCTGTGGTCTCAGCTACTCAGGAGGCTGAGGTGGGAGGATCGCTTGAGTGCAGGAGGTGGAGGCTGCAGTGAGCCATGATCATGCCACTGCACTCCAGCCTGGGTGACAGGGTGAGACCTCATCTCAATTAAAAAAAAAAAGTGTTTATTTTCTGTTATCACCATTACTTGATTATAACATTATGGTTTTATCAAAATTGGGATTCTTAAAACACATTATTCATACAATATAGTTCTTTAGGAGAATCATATTTACTTTCAGTGACCTGAATACGCGATTACAGTTCTTCACTTTTTGTATCACATTTTAACTGAGCACACGAAGTGCTAACAGAAGGAAAGTGTTAACATTTAATTGTCTGTGAAATATTTTCAGAGTTAGCTTTGGTGTGAAAAAACAATAGTTACATAGAAAAGTGTAATGCTGTAAAGTTGAAACATTCAACCCAATGGAAATTTTTTATCTGTAAAGAAGCCACAATAAAGAGTCATTAAAGTGCATCTCTGATAAGATGAAGCTTTCACTTTCTTCATTATTTACTTGTTCTTGCTTATTTTCATACTTACCTGTTTGTTATACCACCATTCCTTTTTTAGTGACTCATCTGCATTGCCAACCTGATTAACCATTCCCTAGTTAAAAGAAAAAAAAAAAACAGTAATTGGTACATGCTCAAGCTGAGTTAACTCAATGCAATTTATCTGGATGAAAAGTGAAAAAGGCAGCCAATCAGTTAAAAGTTTCTAAATGTTTGATGGTGACATATCATGTAACCTTAACATCTGGATGACTGGATTTTAATCTTTATATCCAGATGTCTGGCATCAGGCAGACAGAACCTCAGTGGTTCAATCAGTCATCAACTTTCATTGAGTACCCGCCTTGTGTTGTACAACTCAGCGAGGGATGTAGAACATCACCTTATGTATGGGCTCTTAATTAGTCCTTCTTACTCTTAATCCTCTTAATTAGTCCTTCTGACTCTATTCTCTCCTCATTCCAAAATAGCAGAATACTAAAACACCCATCATAAAATCTTAGTTATTTGCCCAAAATATTTGCCTTGCCTCAGGTTTCCACTGAACTTTGGTGGCTGCATAGAGCTGTAATAGGAGAGTTATAAGAACCCCACTTGTAAACTGATCATGTTACACACACTTTCTATGTGTAACCCCTTACTCTGCAATAGCCTGGAGTCACTCATACCCAATTCCTTGAGCTGTTTTTATGCTTGTTTATGTATAATGCATATCAGACCCAAAAACACTTACAGGTCATAGTAGTCACTCTATGCATGAGGGTAGTTTTCTAATCAACCAGTGATCAACATTAATAATACTTGTCAAACCCAGTTTCCAGTAAAAAAAAGAAAATTTTAATAACTGTGCTTTATAAATTTATTTTCTTAACACCACATTTCCTTGACTCTAAAATCCCATTGATCATAAGAGGTTCAACTTGAAACAATTTTTTGCCTAAAAAAGAAGTTCTATTTCATTAAATGTAGGCAAAAACCATAAAACCCAGCCTGATTTTATAAATTTTACAGTGTGAAAAATCATGCTTCCTGAAGAAATACAGTTTTGTTTCTATTGCTAGTACTACTATTACCTCTACAATTCCCTTTTGCCTTATGTTCCCAGCAAACTAAATTAATTGCTTTGAGGAAAGGGAGGAATCTAAAATAATTCCAAAACTTTCATCAAATGATGCCACACGATGAAATAAAATGTGTAGAATAAGATGAATTCAGTTCTGTCCGTACTGAGATTGACATCAAGGGGGAAATGTTTAGTTGGCCATTTAAAAATATGAACAGCCCTCTGTAGAGAAACCTGCAGATTAGCATTTGGAAGCTGTTTTAATGTGATTTTTTTTAGTTGCAGATCCACTCAAGCTATTTCATATATAGGAGACATGAGGAGTAATAAAAGGAACCACTTGAGCCCATAGCTACTAAAGCTGGAAGATATTTTGAGAACCAAGATAGTTTCAAAGAGTCTCACATGAGAAGTTTGTGAGTCTTTAAGTCTCAACCATTATGTTTTCTTTTTTGAATTACTGTTTGATAAATATTTGTTATGTATTAGTCCCTTGGCTAAGCATTTTATATGTTTTATCTCATACAATATTCACAATTCCTGTGATTTATACTCTATTATTTTATATTATCCACATTTATAAATGAGAAACAGTTTTTGAGAATTTAAGCAACTTACCTAAGTTCCCTTAGCTAGTTAGTGGTAAAGCTGGGATTTAACCTCAGCTTTTACCCAAGGCCTCAGTAGGACAACAGTAGGCACTTAGTCGGTACTATGCCTTATTCTGTCGCTGAATATACCTTACACTACTCTCCACTGGCCTCTTCTATTCCCCTGTAATTTCAGCCTGTGTATGACCCATCCTAATCTCTCTAGGCCCATCCATATTGTGACTTTTCAATTTAAGTCTCATTGTTAACTGGTGATTTATTTCTCTGTTTGTGAAAAAAAAGAGTCTACTTATCTCAAAGCATATATTTGAATTAAACTATGCAGTTCATAAATATTGCTTAGTCTATATATTTGTTGTCCTCAGGTCAGGTGCCTATTCTTCACTGATTAACTGTTATTAAAAAGAGCAGTCAGGCCAAACAGAAGCTGCATGTGGGGTAGCTTCCTTAAGAAGAGAGTATGAATGAGGCAATAGTAGAAACATCTCTACAATAAAAGACAGAGAGGAGGTGAAGCTATGGGAATTGAAAGGACTACAGCAGACCAAAAAGAGAGGTGTCCACATAAAAAACCTAAGAAATAAACATAACAATTAGCCAGAGTAAGAGAAGTCAGTGCAAGAAATTAACATGAAACAGAAAACTAAGAGAACCAGTAGAAAAATGGAAAATGATGTTAAGAAATCCTATGAAGATTTTGAAAAAAGAGGGTACATTCCACCACAACAAATGCTTCAGAAATGTCAATTCATTTATTTTATATATATACATACACACATGTGTATATACACACACAATCTATCCTGCTATAGTAGGATAGCATATACATATATATATTATATGTATGCATGCACAACTGTAAATATTTCCTACTATAACCAGGGGACAACAGGGTTGGGAAAGAACAGGTCTTGTTGCTTTCATAGAGGAGGGAACAAATGTTAATCATCACAAAAATTAATACATAATTTCAATGATGAGACATAACACAGAGAAAAGATACATGGTACTTTCAGAGCATAGACTAAGAGTACCTGATACTGTATGAGCGTTCAGGGAAAACTTGCCTTAGAATTGATGCCTAAGCTGCAGTTTAAAAGATGAGTGGGTATTGACCAGGTGAAGTAGAGGGGAGAAGAGGTTTCAGTCAGAGATAATGGTATAAAACCTCTTTGGCAAAAGGGAGTATGATGACTGATCAAAGTCACTTCTGTGGCTGGAGTGGAAAGAGTAGACACTTGACAAGAAAGAGCTAATGCTAGAGAGGTGGATAGGAGACTGACACACATGTTTGAGGGTCATGTTAGAGTCTGCTATTTTGTTTGAGAGGTGGATAGGAGACTGACACACAAAACTTTGAGGGTCATGTTAGAGTATGCTATTTTGTTACCCTACGTGCAATAAGCTGGGAGGGAAAATGGAATGGTTGACATAATCAGATGAATATTCTGAGACAATTTCTCTAGCTGCAATAGGCAGAAGAGATCAAAGAGTGGTATTATACAAGATTATTTCTGTTTCAGTTAACAAAATTCCCACTCATACTGGTTTAAGAAAAAAGACCATGTGTCGGCTCCTACATTGTAAAGTGTAGCCAAGAGCAGATATTCAGGCATTTGGGGATCTGGATGCTCAATGATGTTTTCAGGAATATCTGCATCACAGCTCTGCTTTCTACTGTGTTGCTTTATTTTTAGGCAGGATCTACTTTTTTGGGCGTGAGATGACAGCTGGCAGCCTGATATATAAGATAAAAAAATCTCATATATTATTACCCCAGCAGAAACAGAACCTCCTTTTCTCTGTAGTTCCAACAAATATCCCAGGACTGAGAATTACTGAACAACTTGGGTCACACGTGAATCCATGAAACAATAACTATAGTCAAGGAAGAGGATATAGTCAAGGTCAGAGAAGAATGACTTGCTCACTTCTAGAGCCAGGTGGTACTGTGAATCCCACCTGAACAACACGACCTGAAAAGAGGAAAGGAACAATTTCCACAGAAAAATATGGATGCCATCACCAGAAGTGGAAGATTTAATTATGAAGGGACAGGTTAACAGGATCTTATGATATCCCTGAAATGAGATAGCCATAGTTTGAATTAAGGGTAAAGAGTAAATTCATAGGCTTTCGTAATTAATTGGACAAGAGAGTAAGAGAGATGGAGATATCAGGAATATGTCCTAAATTTCATGTTTAAATAACTGGTAAGGTCATTCACGGAGAGAGTCAACACTGTAGGTGATCCAGGTTTAGAAGTAGGGAGAGAAGGGAAAAATGATGAGTTTAATTTGGAATACGTTGAGTTGGAGGTGCCATTGAGACTTATGAGAGACTTTAAGAAGACAGTTGGATAAATAGGACTGAAGATCAGGGAAGACGTCTCACCTATAGGGATAAGCTTCACTCAGGACTGGAACAGTCCACTGGTTTAAAGGTTATCAGTGATCATGGACAGTCATAAAGGCAGAAGCCTGATTACAGTCAATGAAATGGATAAAAGGTGAGGAAATAGAGACAGCAAGTGTATACTAGTCATCGTGGTAGTATTAACTATGTATGCAAATTTACTACTATTTCCTTCCTTGAAAAATAGAGTTTAATTTGCTTCTTTTGGGTTCTGGGCTGGTCTTAGTAACTTGCTTGACCAGAAGAATGTAGTAGGAAAAATGTTCTGTCACTTCCAGTGCTACATCATAAGAAGTCTTCTAACTTCTGCCTGAGCCTCCTGGAACATGTGTTGTAAAGAAGCCCAAATAATCAGATATGTCTTGGGCCAATTATTAAACTCCTTAAACCTTAGTTTTCTTATTTGCATAATGATAAGCACAGCACTCAATATTTACCAGTTGCTGTTGTATCACTATTTTCTGATTAATCTGTAATGAAGTGAATTTGTAACGTAAGTAGAGATAAGATTTGGCTATTTTCCCCTTTACAGAGGATTATTTTTATAATATTTTGACCTTACAATAATTTTAGTGTTCACTATTTATAATTTTTATCATAAACCAACTCACTAGTCAACTAAAATATATACAATTAAAATTCTTAAAAGAAATAAATGTGATATCCTGTGCTTTTTGTGACAACGTAGGAACATTCAGTGGTGATATTTTCAGGAGTACTTTGCCATTCAAGCAGGGTTTTTCTGAAGTTACAAATAGCCATACTGTAATATCATTTCCAGAAATACCACTTCTGCAAGTCAGAGAATTAAATGACCAGTTTAATCTAGTAACTGTTATAACCCCAAAGAGAGAATTTCAGGAAATACCACTCTCAGATTAAGTATTCCTAAGAATGCCATCTTAAAGGGGAATTTATGGGTATAATATGGCTAATTTTATCTAACTTGCATCTTTCAAAGGAGAAGAAAATAAGGACAATTGAGACACCACATCTGGGTATATATAACAACTTGCATCCACATAGCACATACAAATTTCTGTAACTTCCCTGGATGCGGTTTTCATATATAACTCAGGAAACATGTATTTTGCAGCCATGAGAGGAAAGAAGACTCTTTTGACTCTCACTTCCTGAAAACCTCTTCCCTGTACGCTTGCAGATGGGGAAGGGAACATTGTCCTAGTTGCTCTTAGAAATCCGACTTGGTTTGCTGCATGTTTTCCACTAGCTGAGGTGAAGTGGGCTAATACAAACTCAGAAACCCAACTGTTCACTGCAGGAGATTTACAGATGACAAAATTCCATCCTTACTTCAATCTTTTGTGAGTTCCATTTCTTTTTTCTCCCTACTTTTTAAAAGAAAAGAAGACTTTTCTGGATCTGAACCAGTGGAAAACCAATTTCCAAAGGTCCCTTGTCTAAAAAGAAGTATGCATGACTGCAAATGCTCTGTTGTGCTGGGCAGACGTCAGTCCCCAATGTTAGTACATTGAAAATGAGATTAACTGAGTAACATGGAATGGAGAATATTGTTTTAAATCGTACATTGAGCACCCTTTGTATTACATCCAGACCACCAAAAAGGTTCTAACTACTTTGAATTATCATTATCATATTCATTGAGAATTAGGTATGCTTGCAAAGTTTTAAAGCAATTGAGATTTGATATGAAAAAGTTTAATTTTCATTCACTTGAACCCAAAATTTCATATTTCTGCTTAATTATATTAAATGAAACAAAATATGGTAATGTGCTTAAAAATTGAAGTTTAAAAAACTAAACCAATATTTGAATTTTTTTCCTGTCTGATTCTATTAAAAACAACACATCTCCAGTGTCTCCGTAGAAGTATCAAAAGGAGAAAATATACCTAGCAAAGTTTCTAACAAAAGTGAATAACCCAGACTTATGTTGGAAATATACACAAATCTCTATCATGCCCTCTTGAATTCTCTTCATGTAAAATCCTCACACTCTCAAATCATGAGTAAAGACTTATATCTGTGGGCTAAAAGTCAGTGTCCCCTGTCAGACCATGATGCTAACAGAGTGACATTGGCCATTATATTTTTTAACTCAGCCCTTATCCCTCCCTTATGGAATGATTCCCATTCCTTTAAGCTTCATGACTGCATAAGCATGAGCAAATCACATCAGAGAGAAAGAGAAAGCTTTCTGAGAACAGTGGCATTGCCAAGCTCTAGTAAAGAGTCTACATGCTTTTTAAAAATTAATATATGTAACCACAAATCGTTAGGAATTTTAAACTAACGTAAATATAAGAGGATTAAACAGTTATCAATATTTGTTCTCTGCGAACAGCTACTTTAGATACTTTAAGGATCTCTTTTTAAAATCTCTCTCAATGATAAACCTGTGAGAATTATCCCAATCATTGTCTCAACCTAATTTTCCACTTAATTGTTCAATTTTTTCATACCAGTTCTTTCTAGAGGAGATTTAGGGTGATGAATACGAGATACGTCTGTTTTACATACACACATGCACACACACGCATACATGATATGATTAATACAATAAAATTTAAAAGGCTGTAAAAAGGAGGAAGACAACTCAATCTGTCTCACTTCAGTATAATTTGTGTAAGTTTTCTTATGTTGGCACTCTGGCCATATAAATCAACCCAATACCTTTAAATATTTTATTGACAATATTAGTATATATTATCAAGATATTTTCAGGCAGGTAGAAAAAGTAAATATGACTTAACTCACACCTTCTATTGTACTATAGGTATTAAAATGATGTAATATTGTATAGTCTTTTTTTTAAAAAGCATGTGTTATTGTCCTGAATAACCTCTATCTTCCCTTCACACACAAATGACTTGATAGTATATGGTACAGTTCTAAGATAAAGGAAAAGTTTCATTTAGCAGGCTCACTTGAAATATATTTAAAAGAAAATATGATATTTTCATTTGTGACATCAACAGGACCTAAACTGGGTTAATGAAAATGATATTCAGATTTATCTGAAAAGCCAACTGTTTAAGAATTTTCAGCCCACACGTAAAGATTTCATGTCAATGAATAGTAATTCCATTAGGAGTGTTCTTTTAAAAGATCATGAGCCAAAATATTTCTTGTAGTAAAAAATTTTATTTATGGTGGAATTTCCAAAATTTCTTATATCTTGAAATTATCCACAAAGTACTATTTTGTGCTTACATTTAAAAGATACATTTCTTACAAGAAAAGATCAAAATATATACATTAGGCAGTATTGTTATATTTTTATTTAATACAATATAACTAAAGGATTAAAGAGAAAAGAAATAGTTAAATATATTTAAAATTCCATTTAACTGATTCTCAGCTACCTTAATATTTTAAAGAAAAAAATAAAGCTCTAAACACCAGAGACATTTTGATGAGCAAGATTTTTTATATATATATATACACCTATACATGTATATATATATATATATATAGCATTGCAACAAGCTATCCTCAATGAATTGCCCCCTATCAGAAATACTATTATTGGAACTATGTATTAATATCTAAAGAAAAGAAGAATAAAGAAGAAGAAAGTATTATTTTCAATGATGACTTTTTAGTTAAATACACTTTCTTATAAAGTGGCAAGGTAATCTTTACAAATTTACAACTGAAAAGAAATCTTTATATACATGTTGTCTTGGTTTGGGACTTTTTGAAGCCTTCTTCTTTCTGTGTATTAGGCCCTCCTGGAAGAAGTGATATAGACCAGAAAATTAGTTCATAGCACATGATAAATAAGCCTGGAACTAGAAGCCCCTGGAGTTGCAGGCTGTGAATCGGTGCTGGCAACTGGAGAGAGAGACTCCGGATCCTGGAGAGGCAACCCAGGTTGCTCTGAGGAGGTGATCCGGTCCACTATGTTGGATAAGCAATCCAAGCTGGATAAGGAGTTTTTATCTGTGGCATATACTAAGGATACAAGGAGAAAAGCATTAAAAAATAATTAGCCCAAGATAGACAGACTTGCTTATGTTGCTCCTTAAACTGTGGGTCAGCTCCTCTGACACCCAGAGGTCAGGTGGTCACAGAAACCCTAACATAGAAATTTGCAGCAAATATCTGGCAATTCCTGAGGGGTAGAGGTGCGGAGTGGGGAAGCCCCCTGATAATATTTCAAGCGACAGTGTGTGTGCATGTGTGTGTGCGTGTCTGCTAGGGGGATTTGGAGCAGAAGATGTGTTTATTTTGCTTTGCCAAAGCCTCCCTGTAAGAACCATCACTTCCATTCCCTTCCCCAGTACTGTCAGGAAGAACAGAATTTTATAGGCTGAATTGTCAGAATGAACCGGTCTTTAAACTCCTGTGAAGTTATCAATTCTTACCATTTGATACATCAGAACAGTAGATGCTGTCAAAAGTGCTGCGTTTTCTGGACCAGACAGGACTGTTACATTCGGGCTATAATACAAGACACACAACAAAGTTTGTTTTCAGGTCTTGGCAAAAGATGTTCTGACCAATGGTGAGGCTGTGCTTGCCCACCAGCTCTGTAACCGAACACTGTCAATCACCTTCACTGCCTTGATTTAGGAAGAGCTAGCCCTCTCCAAATTCCCAGGGCACTGAGGTCAATCTCTGTGCTTGAAGAAGAAGAGGGCAGCAGCAAAGGGAAGAGGGGGTGGAATTCAGCAGCAATGTGCATTGGGTTAACCATGCAAAATGGATTGGAGTAGAAGAAAGCCACACTAATTCAGGGAAAGAACACTTTCCCAGGACAAAAACACATTAAAACCTGGCAGCCTTGGAGCAAACGCCCTCTACAAAGAATGCATCAACATCTTTCAGCCAGGCCTCATTGGAGCAGGAACTGGGGTCATGTGGGTATTTCTTTCCATTTCCTCATTAAGTTATAAACGGTGCCTTTACATATTAGTGTAGCGCATGATCCACAGATGGCATATTTTGAAAATAAATTCAGGAATGGAGAAAACATGTGAGTGATCATTCACAGCCACCTATCTCTCATGTCAACCCTCGATTACAGTGTACACCTAGAACCTGCTAGAAAGTCAAACTAAAATCTCGTTCAGCAGCGGTTTGGGGAGTCTTTCTAAATGTGGACCCCTCTCTTATTTTAAAGCAACTCAGCATCTGCCTCCACCCCACTCTCCCCGCTACACCTGGTTAAATGAGGTGTAAGGACTTCAGAAAAGATTAGGGTAGCCTAGCTAGGTACCAGATCTATTGCTTACCATGCCATCAGAACAGTTGGAGGTAGGGCTGGTGGGCTCTGAGCAGCTCTGTCCCGGCAGGCTATAGTAGTTCTCCACCTGCTCTCTCAGCAACTCCTGTAGGCTCTCGATGTAGCGGATGGCATTCCTGAGGATCTCCACCTTGGGCAGCCTCTGATTGGGGTTGGTCGTGGTGCACCTCTTGAGGGTTTCGAAAGCCTGGTTGACCTTCTTCAGGCGCCTCCTCTCGCGCATGGTGGCTGCCTTCCGCCGATCCATGGTGGTGGACTTCCTCTTGCAGGCTTTGCAGGCCCACATGAGGCAGTGACCAGCCTGGTGGTGGCCGGTAGGCGCTCGCACGTGCTCGTCCTCGTCTGAGCCCTGCAGCTCTGCTTTGTGCGCTCCGAAGGCAGCCACTCGCGGCACAAACTCGTCCCCAAATTCACCCTCGGGGGACGGGATGCAGGAGCCGTCGTAGAAGTACTCAGAAGGTGAGAACTGGCAGCCATCCATCACATCCATCCTGCAGAGAGGCAGGCGGTGCACCTGGATGGCAGCGAGAGGGATAGGGAGAAACCGGAGCCTGGCGCCTCTGCCGACGGGCGGATCCCGGGCGGAGCTCCCTGGTCTCTGGCTCCGGTAATTAACAAGGGCAGACGCCTGTTGGCCTGGGTCGACAAGCTGGGGTTGGGGTTCTTTATATATTCTTTCGGGAGGGAGGCCGGCCCCAGTGGCCAGGCACTATTAGCATATCCCACCGCAACCCCCGCAGGGGCTGTCTGGACAAACCTCCGCCTTTGCTCTAGAGACAATCCGCTGTGTACTGCCCCTTTTGACTCTAATGGTTTTACTGCATTTCTGCTGGGGCGGGAGTGGGTCCCCAACCTGCTCATTTGCACTCTCTAGATAAGCTAAAACAAGGGATTACTTAAGGAGTGTTCCACACAAAAGTAACGAAGGCAGTCCAACTTTTCGCAATTGCACACATATTTTAAAATAGTGACAATAAATAGAAATCCCTTTCACTGGCACCAAGAGCTGACCTGCCCTCCCAGT
Source organism: Macaca mulatta (assembly GCF_049350105.2). Classification (NCBI taxonomy): domain Eukaryota; kingdom Metazoa; phylum Chordata; class Mammalia; order Primates; family Cercopithecidae; genus Macaca; species Macaca mulatta. The sequence continues at coordinate 87,836,305 of NC_133416.1, read as the reverse complement.
CCTGGGCATGAGGAATCACCTGATTTGGAGGTGTTTGTTTCTCTTTTTCATGAACTTCGATGATCTCGAAAATTTTTTCCAGCCATTGGATTGAATAATGGTTGCTAAAAACTTGAAGTGGCATTTTCAAACTTGGAGTGAATATATGGTTTGCCTTTTAAAATCTGTTTTGTATAGCTTCAGATGAGTAAAATTTTGCTCTGATTGTCATTTATTCTAGGCTCTACCTTATTGAGGGTAGGGAGGGAGGTTTATTTTCCCATGAGGGGGCTTGCTCTGAGTTCTCCCTGTATGTCTGCTCATCTAAAAGGAGGTGGGGCACAGGAGGGCCAGGTGACCAGGAACATTCCTCCCGTCCTTTCTTCCTTCCTTTTGCCCTTCTGCACAGTATTTGCTGAACACCTTCTCCTTTGTGCCAGGCGCTCCCTAGATCCTGAGCAGGCCAAAGACCTGCATTGAAAGTGTCTCTGAGATTTCCAATAGAAGCCCAGTTTTCGATGGCAAACTCCCTTTCCAGGGGGCGAGTCTCCTTTCTCCCTGTCTTTCTGCTCCGCCCTGTCATTTCTACAGACTAAACAGCCAAGCTGGGCTTTGGGGTTGCTAATTTTCTGCTTTCAGGCAAACTAACACCGTTACAGATGCGTCCCAGCTGCTGCCACTGCAATCCTTGACTCGTGTAAAATTTCCAACTCCTCAAACCAGGAGTAACTTCACACACTTCAGTGACAAAAGCCTTCCAGAAAAGCAATCACAGCAGGGTCTTTGGAACTTCGATGGATAGAAGGCAAGAGGGGAGGGTTGTCATTTAAGTGAGAATGAATCTATTACTCAGCTTTTACCAATCCTCCTCCACCCTTAATCCACTTTCAGGTTACTTGGGTTGGGAGGCGCTGTTTATATTTAGGAAAAGCAATTACTTAAGGTCTACACAATTAGTCTGGGGTTTTGGACTAGGTCTTGTGGCCCAGTTAAAAGAAGCCAGAGTGTTCTCAACTCAACCTAGGGTCACCCAGTTCAATAAATATTGTGGCTCCAAAGTTATTGGGAAGAGGAGGGAGTCTTCCTTCCTAATATTGTTATTATTATTATCATCACTATTTCTTTCAGTGAATGGAACTTTGTACTTTTTTTTTTTTTTTTCAGAATTATTTTCTTAAAGCAACCTGGTTCATCCAGCATCTTTAGGGGCCAGAGAAGTATCAACCTTTTCAGGGTGAGATCTTCTCTCTAAAGTGAAGACCTTGAAAACCAGAAGTGGGAGAGTGACACTGTCAGTCACTAAGGTTTGCTAGCCACATCATTGCTGTCTCCTCTCTTCTGTCCTGTCATTTCTAAGACAAAGATCTCTCCTGAAAATCAGGCTCCCTCTCACACCAATGGGCTGCTTAATCATCTGACCAGTGGGAAATCCATCTGCACCTTTTTTAGTGCTATTAACAAGTCGCTGCCTTTGAAATGAATACGGTATCCAGGGCTACGCCAGATAAAAAGAGGCAAGTTCAAGAAGAACCCAGGTGGAATCTAAGATGCCATCCACGCTGGTGGAAACATTCAAATGCACAGCAAATGCAAAGCACATTGCTACCTCTGAAATACAATAGTGGGTAGATATCCTCCCCAGGGAATTCTCAGCCAAGTCCCACAGTTTCTATCAGCAGCCATATGACCACTGTTTTATTTATTTATTTTTTTTGGCTGTGGAGTCCACAAATGAGCTCAGACTTGTGATTTGGACACAAACTTGGTCTTTAAAGTCTGAGTGAAAGTTAGAGGTTACGCTTCTGCTCATCGTTCAGCTAATTTCTGAAAGCACTTACTGTGATTTGTACTCAAGCCCCTCAGCGTGAAATATTTTTAACTAACAATTATTGAGAATTTTCTATTTGCCACGCACTGTTCTCATCCCTTTCCATAGATTAACCTAACAATTAATACTCCAAACCACCCTGTGGGAGCTATTATTGGACCCATTGTAGAAAGAAAGTAAACCCGAGCTCCAGGTACTAGGTTATTTGCCCCAAGGTCACACAGGATTGGAAACTAGGCATCCTGTCATCACAGCTCCTACTCCTAGAGGTGATTTTGTTCGTTTTCTTCTTCAATTAATTTAGGCTCCGTGCGCTTCCTTAGCGCTCCAGAGCATAAACTTACAAAAGCTGGCTACTCAACATCTTTCCCTGGTTCCCGTGCCTGGGAAGACGCTGTCACTCAGGACCCTCTGTCAGTAAGGGCAGTTCTCAGAGGTTAAAGCTGTCTTTGGTAAGGTGATCTCAAAACAAAGTTACCAGAGTGCCGCGAGCAACTGGAACTAAAGAAGCCGAGAAAACACAAGCGCCCGGCGGCTTAATGGGACTTGCTAGCAGGAGAACAGGGTCCGGAGTTGAGAGCCCTTGGGACGCAAGTGCTGAAAATAGGATCTCAGAGCACCAAAGTAAAAAGAAATAAGACAAAACTTTTAAAACGCTGTCAGGGGCGAGAGAAGAAAGAGAGAGAGAGAGAGAGAAAGAGAGAGAGAGAGAAGCAATATGCTAAGAAGGTAGGCAATCAGCACCACAAAGATGGCCAAGGCGTCCCGATTCAGGAGCGGTCGCCCTGCTCTTTTCTCAGGGGAGACCTGGAAGGGGAAAAATAAAGAACTGGGTGAGCAACATAGAGAAAAACTTTTTTTTTTTTTTTTTTTTTTTTTTAATGCGTTGGCCAGGGAAGCATGTAAAAAGTTTTAAAAATGGCTCTAAAAAGATCTACTCAGGGCACCCTTTTGTACTCAAAATGGGACTAGATTGGCTTTTGCTCCTTACACAAAGAATCAAAATAAGTTTTCCACTATTTCTGCAGAGAAGTGAATTTCTTGCATGCGCAGAAAACGCACATTTATTTCATATGTAAGCAGGTTGTTAGAAATGACACTCCAACACTGTCTGCTAGGAAAGTCTAACAGTGGGTAGATGAGGGGAAGAAAACCCAGTCACCTCTGGTGCTATAAATGGATACCCACAAAGGCTCTGGTGAAGTAGATTTTTTTTTTCATTTTATATTCTGAAAAAAATAAATACATTTGATTTTCTTATAATTTAGAATTATAACCAGGTTCTAATTGCAATGACCTTTAAGTAACATCAACTTTTTTCTCTTTTTTTAAGTGAAATCTGTGTTAGTTTAAGCATTTTGGCAACACATTAATAGTGATGGACAGACCACACCAGCAAAATGATTCTCATACCTTCCTCTTCTAGTAAATTTTGCCCACCCTAGGCTTTCTGCATTATTGAAAATTCTCTATGCTTTTCTTAGAGAGAGAAAACAAATACATATAGAAGGATACATCCGTTCCATTTCACTTCTGCCCCTACCTGCAGATCCTTATCAACTCCTGTACTAAGGGAATTATTCTTGATATTTTTTGTATTATAGATGACTTCACAATGTGCTAAACAATTGCAAACTGCTATTAGCTCTGGGAATCAGGCACACCTAAGTAAACACATTAGTACCTGCCAGAGCTGCTGGAAGAATTTGTGAAGACAGCTGAGGAAGACATTGGCCTCTGCTTGAATTAGAGGACTTCCAGGAGAGATCAAAGGCCTAAGTAAGGACATTTAGCAGCCTTGAGAGTACAGAAAGTAGCCAGTTCTTACAGCGTTACCTTTGTTGCAGCACATGGCATAGCCATTCCATCTCAGAGTGACTCTGAACTAGGCTTGCAAAAAATTTGCTTTTTTCAGAGTGAAACGTCTACGATGGAGGATCATCTTTTATAAGTTTAATAGTTTAAGAGAGTGACTGGAGGGGCCTGTCAGAGAAATAGCTTGGTGGTTTGGCTCTTTGAGAAAATACTATGTTATTGATAATTTATCAGTGCATTGGATTCGGCAATTAGATATTCAAAGTTTAAACAAAAATGTTAAAAAAAATTTCAGCTATGGTGTTGTGGGAGAGTGATTTGAAATGATGAAATGGGATAAAATATTACTAGAAGATAAAAACAACTGGGTAAACTAACTTTAGTAAAAAAAAAAAAAAAAAAGTCTTAATAAGGATAGAGGTCACTTTCAGCATCCCAAGATTTCTCTGCTAGTTTCAGAAGTAGTTGTGAACCGTAAATTCCAGCATTCCCTCCACCCCCAAAACATACGCAATAGTTTGGAGAAAAATAAATAAGACTGTTAGACATAAGGGGATTTCCAGTGTTCAGGCTTGGAATTCAGTGATCCAGGTATTAAAATTAGTATGAAAGCCGACATTTGATTTTCTGCAAATCATTTCTGTAGTAATATAATAAAGAAAATCGCTCATTATTTTGTATTTGATAGCTTTATACCTGCCTCTGGAAAGAGGCTTGAATTTAATCCCAAATTGCTTATCTTTACCAAGTTATTATGTCTTGATTTTCTGCTTCCACAGCCCTGTTTATTTTGGCTTTGGCCTCAGTAAAGATTATCATCATTAATATCAAACAAAAACATTTTAATTGCAAACACACCAAGGATTTCATTGGAAAGCCTAACATGTCATCTGTAGCAGTGGAGGTCACATGAAGTCTTTGGGAAATATTTGCTCTATTTAATGAAGAGACTTCCATAGGCAAACTTATTCCAAACAATTTCTCAAGTTACCCAGCTAAGAGAGATAGAAAGGATTTGGCTTGCAAAGACTGAATAAAATCCATCAACAAGTAAAGTCCATGAATTAATAAAAGCATTCTGCTGTAGAGCCATTTATAACACAGATCTTACTATAAGTATATGCTAAATTATAAATTAAATGAGTTCACTTAATCAGTTACATTATTTTATTTGTGTTGCATAATAAACTTGAATTTTAAAAATAGAAGTGTATAGATATACAATTTAGGGAAAAACCCTATTGATTCTCAGGGAGAAAATGATGGGTATCTAATAAGCATAATTAATGAGCATAGACACTACCCAGACATATTCACACATGTTTTGGTTGGATAATTTGAAATGCTTTACCACTTACTTTTTTAACTTACTGCTCTAATTTGGAGTTCACTAGCTAGCCACTCTTGAGAAAGAGCTTTTGGAAAACAAATGTCAAGGAGAGCCATATTTTTCCCCAGACCGTAAGATGTTGCTTATTAATTTCCCAAGGCAAGCTGGGCCCAGTGGAATGGGCCTGTAGTCCCAGCTACCTGAAAGGCTGAGGCTGGAGGATCACTTGAACCCAGGAGTTCAAGCCTGGGCAACAGGGGACACATCACCCCTTAAACAGAAAAAAAAAAAAAAAAAAAAAGAGGAAAGAAATTGCCAATGTGCCAAGGCATCTCTTTCACAGAACATGATGGTTAAGAACACAGGCTTGAATCCATTGATAATTGACTGGCTCTGAATCCTGGCTCTATGCAGTACTTAACCAAGTGCAGGAAACTCTGTTCCACGGATGTTCTTTAAAGTAAAAGTAATAGCAGTACCTCTCTCATCTGTTGTAGGATTATGAGTTAATATTTAAATACTAAGAATGGCTCATTTATGTTGCTTTTGTTCTCATTGTTGTAAATACTTTCCCCAGCCGGATCAAAGAAAGGCTGAAGAAACTATGACTTTTGGTGGAAGAAAAGGGTCTTTGAATTGACTAATGAAGAAGAGAGCTGGCATCTAGTGTTTATTTTGTGCCATTTTGGCTAAGCACTTCACATGTGTTATCTCAGTGAATCTTCACAACCTCAGGAGGAAACGGGACTAAGAATGAGCAGTGACTAGGCCTAGACAGTGGCAGCCTGGATTCCATCTAGGTAGTCAACCCCACACAGGCTCAGCAGTTTGCATCCGCTAAATCTCCCACCTGCCTCTCCCAAAACTTTAAAAGAGATTGTATGTCAATGTCAGCTTCCACTATGAACCTTTCTGCATTTCAAATGTATATTAGAAGAAATCTGAATTTCCCATATACTCAGAAAACACAGTGACTATTATTATCCCCAGGAAGAGGCCTTCCTTTCTGAGAGGAAAAAGGGGCAAGATACAGCTCTGTACCTGCAGGGGGCGCTGTCTGTGGTGCTGTCTGCGCAACAAGAAGGTCCAGCCTCTGGAGGGTTAGGAAGGAAACGGTGGGCTGGGAAATACTGAATCCGATTTGATTTTCACATCTGCTAACTGATGACTAGCTGTTCGGGGGGAGGAGGAAAGGTAGAAGTTCAGGGGTAGGGGAAGGGAGTGAAGGTGCCACCTACAGAATCTAAGAGAGAAGTTGCAATTCAAAAGAAATGGCTTCCTCCTCTCCTCTGCCTCACTTCCCACTGTGTTTCTTGGTGGTCGTTTCTTCCTACGGTTACAGGATAAACAAACCTGGCACACGTTGTAAAATCCGCATGGTGAGGAGCTCCTGGGGCTTCTAGCCTCTCTAGGGCTTTGCTGTTTGGCCCGGGTAAGAGGTTGCATGTGTGTTGTTGTTGTCTTTTGTCCTCAACCATTGAAACCTTCCCTCACTCTAAGCAGCCCTCCCTTCAAAGGAGCCCACCCCACCTCCAGAGACAGATTGCCCATTTCTTTTATCTTTTGTGTGTGGAAAACAAACCCAAGCCAAACGAGGCCTTGAGGATATTCCAGTCTGCTAGGGACCAGTCTAGTTCAAGAAAACTGGGGAGGAGGCCCCGAGATCCGGCCCTGAGGCCAGTGCAGACCCGGGAACTCCAGAGCCACACTTCAGGACAAGAGCGACCTGGGAAGAATAAGAGGGACGGCAATTTGGGGGTCAATCCGCTGAAGATCTTTTCGGGAAATGAGCACAGTTTTGGTGTGGTAATTTCTTGCAACCATATTTTCCTAGATTGAGAATTCCATTGTTAACTTTGGGTAAGTAAATCTCACCCAGTTCTCCAGGTAGAGGAGTGTAAAAACAGACGGAAAAAGATGCTGACAAAAGGAAAATGACATTTTTCTTCTGGGCACTATTCACTTCCAATGACAAGTGTGGGGTCTACGACAGATAGAAAAGTATCCAGTTTAATTCAGACTAAGGAAAGCCAAATTTCCTCCCTTTCAATTGGCCTGTAAGAAAACACCCAAATAAATGGGCTTGTGTGGTGTCTAAATTAAAATATGGCTCCTCTTTATTTTTGTATACATGCCTCCAAACATATTTTTCCAGTTCCATCAAACTAGGACCAACTTTGTTCATATAGAAACTTCTTTTTAATATTACAATACCAGGATCCTCGCACATTTTATATACATCATTCCACATTTAAAATATATTTTAGGTTTACATAAAAAATGAAAGTGCTAAACTATTTACAAAAAAACATTAAATACCCCTAACATTAAATGCAACGTTCCCACTTTAGACAGGAATGAACTTTTTTTGAACATGGCACAAAAGGATCACCGTAATAAAAGTTAATATATTATAAAATCAACCAAACAAAAACAAAATAAGGAGGCTAGACCTAAGCCACTCGAGGTTCCAAAATAAAAAAAAAATAAAATAAAAGCCCAAGGCCGAAAGGCTTTTTCATTTGAGCCTGACAACAGTTTTCGCAATGTTTCTTTGTGAATGTGTCTCCTTCTCTTTCACCAACTTTTCGGTCTAGGTTCCTAAATGTTAATATAATGTGACCTAATCTAAAGGATTAGGCCAGGAAGCGTTGGTGGGATCTTCCTGCTGCGTGGAGAAGGTCTCAAGCGCCGGTCCAGTTACTTCTCCACCACCTCCTCCACGCAGGGGAGTTTGCGTTCCTCCGAGGAAATACTGTCCACGATGGAAGAAAGGCATCGAAGGCTACTCGAGGCTGACGAATCAATACTTGCTCCTCCTAAGTGCAAAAAACACACACACAAACATAGCACCCAAAGAAGGAAAACGAAGCAGCTCCGCGCCCCGCGCGAGGCCGCTTTGGCTGCGCAGAAAGGCCTGGTCCCTGCGAGCAAAGAGCGCCCTTTTCGCAGGGTGCGTCCCTGCTGTCGCTTCGAGCCCTCTCGGCCCGAGCATCCTATCCACCTCCCGGATTTTCTCTGGTGCGGCCCAGAGCCCTTTCTTTTACTTTACCTTCTTTAGCAGTTATCACGAGCCCCCTGGAATGATCGGAAACACTTGGCCACTGGGAGCTGCAGGTGCGCAGGAAATCCGCACCCTCAAGCTGGAGGGAAAACCAAAGCAGCAGCAGATTAGGAAAGAAACATCGGTTCCGGGGGTGGGGTTGGGTGGTGGGGGGGCGGCTTTCCTGCTTCCTCGGGCGGGGTACGCATTTCCTGCCTATTGCAAGCACCCGGTCTTCTTGGGCCACTGGGGGTTCATTAGAGACGGAGCGGGAGGGGCGGGCGAGAAAGGGGGAAGGGAAAAAAGACCAAGCAGCTGGAGGTTAAGGCCCCGAGGAAGGCGTTTAATTAGCCTTTGCATTTCCCTGCCCCGGCAGCATCTAGGCTTACGTTTTCTTGCTTGGGTCTGTAGCTGAAGGGGTCCACCCCCAGCTCCTGCATTTTCTCCTGCTGATCCAGCCTGTGCAGCAGGTCCTGCAGCCGCTCAATATAGCTGATGGCACTCCGCAGAATCTCCACCTTGGGCAGCCTCTGGTTGGGGTTGGCCACAGTCCGCCGCTTCAGTGCCTCGAAGGCCTCGTTAATTTTCTTTAGCCTCCTCCTTTCGCGCAGGGTGGCGGCCTTTCGCCGGTCCGTGGGGGCAGATTTTCTCTTGCAGGTCTTGCAAGCCCAGATCAGACACTGGCCGGGGCAGTGTGGAGGCTGCAGGCCCGGGGGCGCCAGGACATGTTCCTCTCCGCTGCTGTCGCTCCCCGCTTCCGGGGGCATTTGGTCCTGGCAGGGGGACAGGGTACCATCACTCCCTGGGTACAAAGGAGAGCCTTCTGCCACTTCTAATGGCTGCAGAGTAACATTTTCCCCATCCAAGTAGAAAAAATAGGAGCCAGTTTCAAAAAGGTCCATCATCATGTTCTCCTCCTTGGCCTCTGACTCGATCTGAACTGGGTGATGGACTCAAAAACCCAGAGGAACCACCCAGATGGCATTTAATTAGTGCAGTGACATAAGTCGACCCAGCTTTATATATAGTAGCTCCTGAAACTCAATCCAACTTTTAGCTGTCATGGAGCATCAGTCTCCCAATGTGATTGCAGCTAGTGCTCTCTAGAACATCTAGTTTGAAAGAAAACTGAGAAGTGTCACCTCCCAGAGTATTCTGACCATCTATGTGCAGACCAGGTTACACAGAGAGAATCACATAATTTAAACAAAGCATTTAACGCTTCCATTTGGGGCAGTTTAGATACTAACCTGCTTACAGGACAACTTCAAAACAACTGGGGATTAACATTGCCCCACTCCCCTCCCCCTGTGCTCATCTGAATTCTAAGTATAGACCCATGATGAAAGATTTCAAAGGCAATAGCCGTTGCTCCAAAATAGCCGGGTTAATATTTGCAGAGTGTTTCAGCTCCTTTCTCTCTCCTGCCTCTCAAAAAGATGCTATTCCTGTGATTAAAACCATTACAGTCCTTCAAAGGTTATACATGACTTTCAGGCTTCAGCCTCAATAGAAGCAGGTAAATCTCTTTCCTCTCTTTTACTAAGGCTGCAAGATGATTTGGGAAATGGAGGGGGTGGCTGAAGGGTTCTCACATCCCATGATACTGGATGAAATGATTCTCTGGGTCCTTCCATAGAAACTGTCCTTGACTATCTTTTTTTTTTTTTTTTTTCCTTTGGGCAGAGGGGCAATCAGGATTTGAATTCTGTACCCTTCCATTTGTGGAGCAGTATTACATATGTGGTAGGGAGTGGGATAGAGGATGGGGTTGCAATACATGTAATAAGTCCTCCTTAAAAATAGGTTTAGTGAAAACAAGACTCACAGCTACTTGATATTTCAACATTTACTTGTGGCCCCTTCCAAGGTGCCTCTTTTATGATTCCAGTGCTGAACACTGTGTGCTCACCATTTTTTCTTTTGCATTCTTACTATCCATTGACTCCAAATAAGTTGTTTGATGGGATTTAAGTGAGAAAGGTTAGCAACCAAGGCATGAGCAAGGAAACAGCATTTTTTACATTGCAGCTTGCGCATGGTCCATAAAACATGTATTGTTCTTCGGGAGACAGTACAATATGAAGGTGAAGTGCAGGGGCCCTAGATTCCAAAGAACTATCAAGTCCTAGCAAGGTTAATTTCTATGTATATATCCATGGGTAAGTACTAGATCCTGATGTCTTCAAGATGATAGTGGTTTCCTTACAGTAAGGATTGGTGAGGATTTAATCAAATGATACCATGCATGTGAAGCACGTAGCACATAGCTGCTTGATGAACAACAGTAGTTATCATTTATAGTATAAAGCCATGTTAGGGCAAAGACCTGTTCCTGTGGATGAAATAAAGCATAGCTGTTGGAGAGGTTTTTTTTTTTTTTCTTCCCTCCGTCTCTTTTGCTGTTCTTTCCTTTCCTTTCACCTTTCCTCCTAGAGCTCTGGAAGGACTTCCTGCCTGTAACTGGCCTTTGGGATGACAGTCAACCTTGGTTTTGGTCTTTATAGTCAGTGCCTGAAAAACTACATGGAAACATAAAATCTTATTGCTCTACCCCAAGCAGTAGTGATTATAAGTTGTGTTCTTTATGACTTTATTTTAAAAAATGAATAGAGTAAAGATAATGCAGGAAATCAACAGTCAGGTAATTTAGAAATTATTAATCAAGTGGCCTATTCTAGAAGATGATTCTTCACACTTTCTATTGAGCCACAGACTGGGATGTTAAGGTTTGATATTTTTGGCTGTTTTTATTCCTTATCAAGTTTAATAAATATTCTTAGATTTTTGGAATGGTAGGAAGCAGAGAGAAAGTTACAAGAGGCCAATACTTCTTCTGTGACCTTTTTTTTCTATTTTCACCAGTTTCTTGGTTGCTCAAGTCAGCAATTAAAACTGCAGATTGAAAGTTTCAGCAACTCAGGGTATAATCTAACATCTATTATAGAAAATTAGCTTTTGCTCTCAACCACACTTTATGTTGTCTTTTGTAAATGTGAAGATAATTTGAAAAGTTAACTAAGATTATGATGATAAAAATCATTAAGATCATTAAGATAAAAATGACTGATTTTTTTTAAATTCAGCATTTATTGGGTACCTACTAAGTGCCAAATAGTGTCCTGGATGCTAAGAATAAAGCATTAAAAAAATTGTCTCTTCTCATGGAGTCTGAACCTAAAGAAGTGAGTTAAATTAACAGACCAAATGGGAGAAATAGCCTTGGAATTGGGATGGGGAAGGCCTAGATTATAGTCTTTTGGGGCCCGTGAGGATTTAATGAACCCTACTATCTCAAATCCTCAGATGTTTCATTCATAACATTGGTATGATGACAAAAGATGTCCATATTCACAGGACGCTATAAAAATTAAGTTTTCAAAAACGTGAAACCCACCTCAAAAATGTAGCATCCTCTCTGAAAGTACTTTTATTATTGGAATTAGTATGTTCAGAGAAAAATGAGAGAAGAAAAATATCACTACTAAGCAATTTTGAAGCCTGGATAAAGAAATAATGTTTAAGACATTACCATTCTTAGACTCGCCACTGATTTTAAGTGGTATCAGATAGATATTAGAGAGCCTGCACATCATGAACCTGCTAAAAAATATGAAAGTTCGCCTTTTCCTTTTTCTGTTTCTTTCATTCATGTGTCACCACTGGAAAAAGAGCCAGTTTAGAAATGTAGAAAGAGAATTACTTTTTTTTTTAAAGTACATAAAGCTTTGGGGTGCAGATCAAGAGCAACTTCTTAGGCAAGGTATAAAGTCAACCTTCACCTGTTGAATTGTTCCTTATTAAATTATAAATCCCCTTTTCCAACATGCTGTAGACCTCAGACCAGCAAAATTAGTGTGAGTGTTCACCTTGGTTTAAACAGATTTTTTCCCCTTTTTTGTTGTTGTTTTGGGGGTTGAGGGAAGGAGGTTGGAGGAGAAAACAAGGAAATGCCAGCTTGGGAAATAACCACCCTTTATTAGATTAGGTCAATGGGAAAATACGCACTGATTCCAAACTTCTAACTAGTGAACTCTTGGAACTCAAACTGTTTACAAAATATGAGATGCCTGTAATTGCAATTATATTACTTCTCAGTAGAACTTGGAGACACAGACCTTGACAAGTGGTCAAGTCAGGTTTATATAAACTGCAATCCTCCAAGCTTTAAATAGTCCAAATATTTTTTAAACTATGGACAAAGTAAGTGATAATAGGGGAATAATAATATTATCATTAATAAAATCACTCCAAGGGGACTAGACTTCATTCATCATAAAATCTGAAACTAGGTTAGTGATAGAATGGGAAGTTTTCATGTAGTTTACCACCCTGGTGTTCTTACTTCATGCTTATTCATTTGCAAATGATTTTTTCCCATCATCTAAAAAAAGAAAGAAAGAAAGAAAAAAAAAAAGCCTGAGTGTCTCCCAATTCTTTTCTGTGGAAAGAAGTGGGAAGGAAAGTATTATGGCTAGTCCATGTCAGTGAATTTTAGCTATGAGCCTTTGGAAGGGTTGCGTATATAGTAGAAAAAGAAGAGACCTTTGGGGAAAGACAGAATCTGTGTTCTAGCCATTCTTAAGTATGTGTTTCTAGCCACAGTTTTATTAGAGATCAAAAAGCATATACATTACACATATCATAGCTTTCTTTTCACACTAAATTAAATGATATATGTTGAGCCCGTGGCATGGAATATGCACTCAACAAATATTAATTCTCCTACTCAATTTGTAAGGCCTCCGATGGAAAGAATCATAGTGAATTCATTGAAAAATAACCTAGATTTGTTAAGAAAGATGTTTCTGATAAATTTGGGGATTTGTGTTAATCAAGGTGAAAATACTGAAACTAGTCACTCTAGTAACACAGCTTAATGTATTTACACCCTCATTAAATTTCCAGTTTACTGGGGGACAAAGATACTAATTAAAAGTCACACAAATGAATAACCGAGTTAGGAAAGAAAGCAATGTAGTTCTCTGAGAGTGTGTAACAATAAAGTCACTCCTGAACAGGAAGCTTGAGAAAAGGATGGTTTGGGAACAGAAGTTCCTGAGGTATTGTGGTGGTATTTCTAGGGAACAAAGTTCAAGCTTTTCGAAAAGCCTTTGGAAAGTATCAGGATGATGGTGACAGTAAGAAGAAGCTCAAGGAAGAAATAGACACAGAGACGCAGATGACTGTCAGAGACTAGGGAAGAGATTTGTGTGGGTGACCGCTGGGGGATTTGGCTACATAATCAGGTTTAAAGAAAGCAGTTTCAGCCATAGCTGAAAAAGCAGAACTGAGAGCCAGATAGATGATGATTATACTCTTTCAACTATGAAAAATAGAAGAAAGAAAAGGGGATAGAAGAAAGGAGAGAGAGAAGAAAGACAGGAGAGAAAGAGAGTGAACAGAAGGCAGGCTAGCCCTCAGGGCGAAGGGTCACCCAGCAAGGGCAGAGAGTAGCCATAAAGAATAGAAGGTAAAGGAGGAGCCTGCTGACTGAAAGGCAAAACTCAGAAGAGGCAGATTAGTGCTTTCAATTTGTGGCAGCTAAATGAGTAACATGAGCTCCTGCACCTGTAATTTACCTAATCGGCAGACAGTTTGTGCCCAGAGATTCCCAAACGCTGTGGTAAAAATAGTTTTGCACTTAGACCTACAGAACATTTGAGTCACTTCTGAGGACCTGGGGGAGGGGCATAAACCAAGCAGAGGAAGAGGAAAGATATTAAAGGCGAATCTTCTGCAATCTCCAGTAAGTGGCAGTGAGAAGTTCCGCGTAGAAATGGGGCTGGACCTAGATTAGGAAGGACTTCAGTTTCCAGGCCCACCATGGAGCACCCTTTTAAAAACAGCAGGAAGGAAATGAGTCTAGAACAAGCGAAGGGGGAACCAACGAGGCTGCTCTTCAGATAGTTCAAGAAACACATTTTTGCTCTTTGCTCTCACTCCTGATTCCAAAAATCTGTATTCAGTCATGTACTAGCTGCAAAACGACACTTAAGAAGGCTGCTGTTCATTTCTTAATTCTCAGGCATAATTTCCAGGGAAGGTGACAATGAATGTTTTTCTCCCTGAGAAACACATATTCCTCAGTGCAAAAAATGAAGCCTTCTTCGTAATTCTGCACCTCCCTCCCCCCTATTTTATTCAGATTTCTGAATGTAAGGTTAAAATTTGGAAACCATTAGAATGTTTTCCAGGTTAAGTATTCCTTCCTGGTGAGGGGCCAACTGGCATAGGTTTGCTTAGGACTAACCGGGTACCCAGGAGGCCAGATTTTCAGCGCTTTTTTAAAACTGGGGAAATCCTGGTCAAGTCAGAATGAGTTTGTCACTCTGTTTCCCAGAAAAAGTCCATAGAAACTGACCTACATCTATTCATAAATAAGAACAATGTACAGAGTGCAGGATATACAAAGTATACACTTTTTATTTAAAAAATTACTGTGATTATAAATATGGGGTTTGATGTTAGACAAAGTTCTAGGCCCAGCTCTACTACTTGCTAATCGTTTGACATTGGACATGTTTTATAACTTTTCTAAGCTTTAATTAATTAGTCTGTAAAATGGAAATAACATTTCTTTTTAACATTGTTTTAAAGGTTTAAACAATGTCAAGAAAATCCAATATACAGTATCTAGCACATAAACAACATTCAATACAAATTAGTATAATTTCAGCTATGATTGAAGGAAAAAAAATCATCCATGCCTTGTCACTTCAATAAGTCAAACCCTCCTTTTTTGTTTTCTATATGAACAAAATTTTACATAAGTCATATCATACAATGTAAATTTTATATTACTTTTTATTTGAATATAAGTACAATATAATATTACATATATATCACCTTTTAAAATGAAAATATTATATAAACATTTTTATGATGCTAATACAACTAATATTTTAGGTGTTCAAAATCCAAAATATGTGGAATGATTTTCCTATGATGTTTAATTCTTTTAAAAACGCAATGAATCATGATATTCAGATGACCCCAATTATAGTGGTGCTTGGTGTTACCAGCTTGCTAAGATAAACAAATGTCTCTAGTATAGTATGGTTAGCCAAGTATTTTGTTACTGCCCTCCAACTGGCTGGTTATGACATATTGCCCAAAATGTTTGATGCTTTAATGCCTGTGTCAGGGTCTACCGTGACAAATAGCCACCACTGTACAAACACATTTATTCCATAAAGTTTCCCTACCAGTTTGGAAGAAAAAAGTTGTTTAATCAGATATACATACACATCTCATGCTTTTTTTGAAAGTCCAGACATTTTTATCTGTGGATAATACATGGTAGTTTTTAGGTTAGTGAGTGATCGAAAGTTATAATGTGTTTAAATTGCATGTGATCTGGAGCTTTTAAAAGTATAGGCATTACAAGTTCAACATGTCACTGGTCATATAAAATTAACCATATTAAATTTTATCTTCCCTGATTTTATGTGATTCGGGCTAAGTGTTGTCATATTAGAAAAGACTGGCTGTGTAATTTTACAATATTAGTATGGCCTTTTTATTAAACCATTTAAAATTTTTTTTTCACTTTCTTGTATTTCAGTATAAGCTATTGCAAGATTTAAGCTGCTTTTGTAGCTTAAAAATGGTGCTTTTAAAAAGAAAAGAATAAAAAGTAGTAATATATGTATTTTTTTATTTTGTAAAATTGTAGCCATTATTCAACTCTGAAAAAAAAAAATAAGTTGCAGGCCCTTATATGTTGAAGTACTTTAAGTAAATGATCTTATTACATCTTCGCAATATTTTACCAAGTATATAATATAATTGATTTCATTTTAAAAATACAGAAAGCAAAGCAAAGATAAGTTAATCTGTTTGCCCAATATTGCATGCTATATACTTAAACCTGATTCATATGGCAGTGATTCATATAATTAAAAAGAAGCTTTTCTTCAGAATCTCCTTACAGTGACCAAAAGAATAGTCTTCTAGGAGCTACCTACCTTAGAGGAGCTTTGTGTGTTTATTTGGGAAACTTCAGGGTAACTTCTGTTTTTTTGTTTCAGTTTTGTTTTGTTTTGTTTTGTTTTCAGTCACATGTCCAAAAGAGGCATGTTGGTAGCTGATGGCTGAGATTTGGACCTACATATTGTTCCATTAGCAAATGATGACACAGTAGTATTTTCCATGTACACTACTACGCACAGGTAGCCTGTCTCAGAGGTCACAAAATAGATGTTCAATGAAGATACTCAAAACACATGGCCTGATTCATTATTTTAAAACCACATAGTGAGAAGCAAAAGGAAAAAGATGGAATAATTTAGTGCACTATTATAGGGTAAATGTGGAGAGACCACATTTTCCAAATACTAAGTTACACAATGCTCTTATGTCCTGTCCTTCTCTTTTTCCCAATTAGTCTGCTCCACTTATAGTAGTTACAAGGACTAGGGTTGAGAGCGACCAAGGGATCTTAGCAGGTAGAAGGTGACTAGAACCAATACACAGATCCTCTGAACAACTAGCCATATCTAACTCTTATTGATAGGAGAGTCTTTTCCAATTGAACATCACATGTTTTGAGGATATTATGCTCACTTGAAATTATTGAGGTGTCTAACCAGTGAGAAGGCTAAATGTAAATGGGGTTGATAAAGAGAAAAATAAAAACAAATACTGATCTTATCTATTTCTACATAGGAAGACACAGAAAAAGGCATTTAGGATCTTTTAGAAGAGCAATTTTGTTTTCTTAGTCTCCTATTAATTAGATATGCTGAAACAAATTACATTTCAATATAATTATTTTTGCTATATTTTGCTTATTAATATAAATTATATTGAAGTTTAACAAATTATTTTATATAAGCCATTTATAAAGAAAGTCTTTATTAAGAAATACCTTTCATATAAAGTATTCCTAAGATAAAGAGGGAATACACTTGAAATTTTCAATTTGTGTTAATTATGCTTTTAGTGAGACTTAATAATCAAAAATTTTAAAAAAACTTACTACTACTTATTAGTTGACAGAATAGAGAGAATTTGTTTTAAATGGGATTACTACTGAAAGAGGCTAAAACAAAACATCTTGCTTTGTTAACATATTTTAAACTCACTTAGAAATAAGTTAGCTTAGGCTCGAATGGGTCTTTTCTTTCTCGAAATGATGGGCACAGTTTGGTCCAAGAATTACCACATAAGCTGAGGGTAGAATTCCTTTCTAAATTTGTTTCCAAGAAAATAGATGATCATATGCTGTTGAAGATCAATAAAACAAGGTACTTTCATGGCCCATAGTAAAGCATTCTTTTCTGTGAAACACTTTAACGTGAACTGTGACAAGCATGACTCCTATGATGGATATTTGGTGAGGTACAACGTTCTTGTCATGCAAACAAGTGCTTATTAACATGGTTTCCTCAACTCCACTTCTCACTTCCAAATCCTCTAGGAATTGACACCAACTGTCCATTTTGACACTTGTTCATTAATTTTCTTTCAATAGAACTATTCTCTTCGCTCAGCTGTTGTAGCAATTTAAGATTTTACATACTTTTCTGATATGGCTCTTTGTTGGACATTCCTTCTGTGTTCAGAGAACCAAATAACACCAGAGTTCTAATATATGTCACAAAGTCCTTAGTTCAGTTTGCCACTTGTTCTATTACCCAGTCTCATAAAAGGGAACTTCAGCTCGACCTCTTAAGTGAAAAGAGCAAAATCAATTAGTTCTTTCTATCAAGACTTAATGGTCATGACAGCAATAAATTCATGCCAATGCCTCCTTTCCTAACCTGAATCTTTTCACACACCTGACCTGAGTAAATCCAGTAGATTCCTGGTTCTAAGTTGCTTACAGAAAATATTTTTTTTTCTATTAGTAGGCGTGCATGTACACATGTGTGAGTACACTCGTTTCACAGTCATGACTGGAAGCACTAACAGATCACAGGCAACAGATAATGACTATTTATTCCTTTGTGAAATATGTTCGACTTTACAAATTTTTATTTTTGATCCAAAAGCACCCTCATTTTGAGGATTAAAGGGCCTAAAACTTAATAATATAAGGAATGGCTGCAGATGTGTCTAATATTTGTTTTGTAATAAAATAAAGTTGGACCGTGCAGTGGTATGATTTCTCCATGGCACAATACGTTCTTTTCTTGTGTCAATTTTGTTTGGGGTTAGTGAGAAACATCACATCACAAAGAAAGAATGCAAGAATCAAGAGCTGCTTTGCACTTTACCAGTCTGTTGTGCTGTTCCTGGAAAAATTTATATTTGAGGCTTGCCAAAAGACAGCAATTGTTTTGTGGTTGCTATGTTTAAAAATGATATGTGTAATAAGTGATGCTTGATTGTTTCGATATTCTTTTACTATTTTGTTCAGATTCATTAATGTGCTTTAGTCTTTTAGATTTTGAATTATGTTATGATGCAGTAGCACTAAGAACATATGCTGCTTTTTAAAAAGAAAGAAGTCTTTTCCAGATATTAATTCTTTAATCTTAAGTATATGATTCTAAAATACCTAGACTTCTTATGTTTCCATACTTTATTTTTACTTCTTTGAGGATTTGGTATTCTAAATAGTTTCTAAATCTCTAATAGCAGAAATTTTTCTTTAATCTTATCCATGTCAATTCACCAAAAAGCTTATTTTTTTCCGACTTTGAAGAAAATCCCAGACTTCTAAATGGAATAAGTTATCTTTTGAAGATCAAAGTGATTATTAAAATCAGCTTTTGGATATATGATAATATTGTAATACTATTTTTGGCAGTGGTAAGTTACTTAAAGAGTTTTATAAGTACATCATCATAGCAATAACCTCAGACACAGGGAAAAATGAAGTACGATCTTATAAAATCTTATAAGGTTAGCATGAAATTTTTCTGAGGGTGCAGTAATTTAGATGTACCTTCAGAAGTGCAGAGCAAGACCTTTATAAAGCTCTGGGACTCTGGGACTTTGAATAGTCTATTAAAGACAAATAATGGAGAAAGATAGAAACAGAATGAGAGAATAAGAGAAGAAAGAAGGAGGAAGAGGGAGAGGGTGTGGGAGAGAGGGAAAAGCTATAAGGGGGAAAGTGGGATTGTGAAGCCATTCTGAGTTCAGAATTACCACTAGACTTCTATCAAAATCAACTTTTTAAAAATAAATCACAGAGTTTTCAAAATAAATGAATACTCGGGAATTATTTAAAATGCTTAAAATACTGGGTTGACACAGAAGGCTTTAGGGTAAAGTACATCTCCTTTTTAATGATCTGCTTCTTTGGGAATAAAATTTGATAGAAAAGTTAGCACATAAGTCACAGAAAGTTTGGCAGTTCCTGATGTTGTTTCCTACGTTCTTCTATTTCAAAATTCAGTCTGTAAGGAAATATTCATAAGGAGACTATTTGTGGAGAGGGGATCACCAAACTATATTCACTTTTCATAGCTTGTATTGATTGTAGTATCTGATTTTATGCTTACATATATCCTAACACTTATCACATTGCCTTGTAGTGCTTATTGTTCATATCACCGATTACATAGGGCAGAAAATATGTAATAATCAATATAGATTGCAGGAAACTCTCTGTTCTAAAATAGACACTATGTAATTTTTTGTGAGTGAATGAGTGAAAGTAATAATTGTCAAAATCTTCTATCATCTATGAGAATGTCTTGAAATGGCATTTTTTATTCTTAGAATTTTACATTTTTATCTCTATTTAGTTATTTGCTTAAATTTTATTGGTGTTTTGCCCAAAAGATGCGTATTTAAATCAGTGCAAGTGCAAGACATAATGCTCATTTACTCTCTTTGAAAGTAGTTCCGCCAAAACTTTTGTTTTGGTAGAAGTTCCTGAAACCTCTATGGGACCAGAAGTTCTCTACTATAAATACATTTTGTAACAAGACTTTTTTTCTGTAGCTAAAATTGCTAAGCTTTAGACACAAGTCTAGCTGTCACAACTAAATTTTAGTACACCAGTCAGACCTTCATGCTATGGTTATATAGATGAGTGTGATTATTTATTGACTGTGTATTTTAAAAGCAGTGGTGGGCTACTTGTTCCTAGTGATGTTGCTCCTGAGTACCTGGGCAACTTTAATGTCCTTGGTCTCTGTGTCAATAAGTCATTATTTCATCTAGCTGGCCTCATAAGTGTGAGGGTCTCAAGACATGTGGTTATTTACCTTGGCTCACTCTTCAAAACAGTCATCAGAAGCTAATCTGTGTTGCTACCTTGTCACCTCCCAAACCTTGCTGGTTCAGAGTCTGATGGGAACCTGAAGGTAGTCAGAGCAGTATGGAATCCCACACGGAAAACTAATCCTTACCTCTTCTTTTTGTATCCTTCACATTTTTTCTTTACAAAGCCATTGATTTGTGGTAATAAAAATATTTTAGTTTACCTTAAAATAATTTTGTAAAACCTTTTTAGTCCAGTACATCTTCATTTTTAAAAAATGGTATCTTAAGTGTTACATACTGGGTAACTCATTTATGACAGGCCTGTGAAATGATCACATTAGCCTATGTAGTGCGATTGACATAATCAGGACTCAAGCTTTATTAAGTAATAATCCTATAATCAATTGTATCAGAAACCCTGGGGGAACTTGTTAAAATTTGGATTCCCAAGATCCACTGCAGCCCAACCGAGCCAGAATGTTTCTGTATATGCTAGTAGGGATTCCGATGAGATTAAATGTGTCCAGCCTAATGGTTCTTAGACCTGGATGCACAATAGAATAACCTGGGAAATGGAAAATGATTAAAACTTGCAGCCACGGCTGAGAACTTTTGGCCTAGCACAATGCCCAACACCTATTTTATGTTCAATGATTGACAGATACAGTTAAGTTAGATAAAAGAAAAGCTAGCAAGTGATTAAAAACCCTTCTCTAATTCTAACATATGATGTGAAAGGAAGATTAATGAGATTTCCAATCTGAAATTATTTTTATTTCAAATGGGAATGAATCTTGGCTTTTAGTAAGCATAAATTTACCTTCAAATACGCAGTTAAATGATTTTACATTAGTAGAAATAAGTATCATTTAAATTATAAATCACTTTGGCCACTGTATGTAATACAACTCCTTTTCTTTCATAAAGTTCTACTTTAAAACATGGGTTCCAGAATACAGTGTCAAGAGGAAAAAAACTTTAATTCAATTACTGTAAAATCCAAATTCTCTTACGATGATAGAGATGACAAACACCAGTATGTATTGAGTACTAACTATGAGCCAGTTATTATTTAAAGTTCTTCGGATGTATTGACTCTTTGTTCACAATATCCCTAAGAGAGTTAATATCAGCCCCAAATCTTCATATTGTGCATTTAAAGTGAAAACAAACATACAGAAAAGAAATGCTAGGATAAATCAGTTGGCCTCACATATTGTTGTTTTATAGATAATTCTTTATTGGAATTAAATTCGCATAAACATCTCTCAAATGTAATTTTATTTGCTTTAGAAGTTAACATAGGGACCTTTTCTTGGTGTATAATCACCTACCTTGATATACTATGAGAACTAAAGTACAAAGTATTCTATATCACTATAATGTCTACTGCTAGATTATGTGGCATATTGTTTAAAAATCAAGTAATAAGTTCCTGTTTGGTAGAGTTAGATTGTAGTCGGTATGCATACACTCCATTAAAGTAAGTAGGTAACATATTTCTTTATATTTTCCCATAACAAATGAAGTACTATTTCAAAAACAAATTAAGGAAATTGAAAAAAAAAGACTAATGTAACATTTTTAAAAATAGCAATTCATTGTCTTAGAAAAGAACTCATAATCATGAAAAGCTCAGCAAAACAAGCCATTTCTTTCAACTGAGTTAACTTAGCCAATTTTTGAATGGATTCACTTATTTAATTGTTTCTTATAAATTTCATTTAATTCAAGCCCAGACCTTAAAAGCAAAATAGTCATACTTCTAACCAATGCCATAAATCCCCTAATTATCTCACTAGGTATCTTCATGAAATCTTGCATTTCTTTTAGTGACCATGACTAGTAAAAAAAGAATTGGAAACATCACTCCAAATTGTTAATAAGAGTTACCCTTAGGTACTAGAGTTTAACATGATATAATATCATTTTACTTTTTAGATTTTTCTGTCATTTGTACAAATTCTATAATAATTTTGTATTTTGTAATGATAAAATAAAATAAATATTTGAGACAATAAAATAAAATCAGTAATTTAGGCACAAGTAGAAGAAGTGCATCTGGTGAATGAGACCGAATCTGAGTTTCTAGGACTGGGAAACAAGGCATGCACTACATTTACAGCAAGATTCTCTTGATGTTGATCTAAGAATACTGAAGGAATATAATATTTTCCTTGATAAGGACTAAGTTCTTTCCGGAGTGAGGCTGAGCTTTCTGGTTAGATTGAGTTGCTTCTAAAATATAGAGATGAGGATGTTGGAGCAGGAAACCAGGTAGCTAGCTCCCAATAATAAGCTTCAATTGCCTGGGAAATTCAGTTATACAAATAAGGTCTGTTAAAAGATAAACTGAGACATTATACAAATTTTAGAGTTTATTTGGGCAAACAATGATACATAAATTGGGGAAACACCAAACTGAAGGACGTCTTGAGCTCTACTGAAGAAATCCAAGTGGAAGGCTTTTACAGCGTGAATGTGGAAGCAAGAAATTGAAAATATTTGAGTAGTTACACTTATATAGTTGCTCTATTTCATCTGTTCCATTGCTGGCAGCTTTTGATTTGTTGAACTTAATTTTTTTTTTTAACGATTCTGGCATTTACAATAAATGGCCCAACTCGTTTTGCTTATGTTTGCAGTCCAAGCAAGATTAAGGTTACTTTCAAGCCTAACTGGGTTTGTCTGCTTAGAAATTTTTCAAACGTAGTCTTCATTTTATTTCATTTTAACAAGTCCTTCCTAATTATAACAGATTATATTATAGGCTACTTTTATTAAATTTGTTGTACCAGGAAGTAAGGCTACTCAAAGTAGTCTATTGACTTACACTTTAAGTTTAGTTTCTTGATACACTTCTTTGAATTCTTAAAAATTGTGGAGAAAAAGGTAAATGTCTACCATTGGGGTTGGAGGATTCATTGGACAATAATTATCCTGAGAAGGGTGAAATTATTTATGGACTTTAAAGGGAAACAAGGCCTTGGGACATACTAAGATTAATTTTCTCTGTAATCCATTTTGGTTACTGGTGATGAGGTTATATCTTACATGATTCCATTATTTTCCTTGCCTACCATCATTTAGTTCCCTACCATCATCTACTTAATAACTTATGTTTTTTTTCCATTGGTGGGTGATATTTCCTTACTATTAAAATCTTATAACACAGACTGTGTAAGAAATACCTGTGTGTTTCACTGAGGTCTTGGTTGCTTCTTATCTCAATAATATACTTTTAACTTGTTCAGATAATAAACCATTTTAATACATGAAAGAGCAGTTCTCTTTTCATCACTTTTATTTTCTGAATTTTGAAACCCATTTCTCATTTATTCTTCCAGATGAACTTAGCATGTTTTTTTTTTTCCAAATTGAAGCAATTAAATGCTATTAAGACATTTAAACTGGCATACTAAACCTATGAAGTAACTTAGAAGAATGATGTTCTTTATAATAGGCCTCTCTTACTTAAAAAAATCTATTTTGCATTTCCCTGTTTTATCGTTTTCTTTAGAAATGCACCATAAGTTTAGCCTCTCAATATTTTATAATAGTTTGGACATTGTCAGTGAACTAATTTTTCCCATTTTATCTTTCACTCACGTTAATTGACTGCTTATGATTTTTGTATATTTATTTTGCAGTCACCTGCATTAGAGAATTTCTTATTACTTATATATCTTTTTCAGTCTATGTGTCTGTATCTTCTAGGTATGCAACATTTTTGTATCAAATAATGGGAATT
The DNA here is from genome assembly GCF_049350105.2 of Macaca mulatta. Classification (NCBI taxonomy): domain Eukaryota; kingdom Metazoa; phylum Chordata; class Mammalia; order Primates; family Cercopithecidae; genus Macaca; species Macaca mulatta. The sequence goes on along the minus strand of NC_133416.1, from coordinate 87,812,391 downwards.
TTGACTTCTGTTATTTTTGTTTACCTTATTACTGCTTTGGTTAGATTAGTGGTAATACATTTTTGTACCTGATTTTGATGATTCTCTGCCTCTAAAATCTCTCTAGTACTCTAAATTACTTAAAACATTGAAAAATTCATTCATATACTCACTGAGTTTCTATTTATTTAGTACTTTTAGGCACTGTAAATGATATTTTTATATATATGTGTGTGTATATATGTGTGTGTGTGTATATGTGTGTGTGTGTATGTATGTGTGTGTGTGTGTGTATATATATATATATTCATATGCAGGATATGAGGGGTCATGGAAACCCATCTGGGTTTCTACTTTACATATCACCCTGAGGAAGTGAGCCACCACTGAGTCTAGCTGGCAAGTAGCATCTTGCTCCCTGCTGGCCTGCTTCCCTGCCACTTGGACCTGCATAGTGCCAGTTCCTGGATTCTCTTTAGCCTTGCTTCACCTGCCTGTTATGATATGCTACCTCTTGCTAGTCTACTCTCATGTGTCCTAGCTGGGTTCACCACCTGTTGCTCATTACTGTACTCTCTGGACCTGGTGTCTGCCTCCATGCATGTGCACGTTGGCAACTGAATCCAGATCTGCCTCTGCATCTCTACCACCTGCTTCAGCCCTGTGGGATATCTTGTTCCAGCTGCTTCTGAAACTGTCTTACCCTACCTTTTCAGTCTAATAAGTTTTGATGGGATCTTTTAAAGAATATGTCAAACCCATTTCTGTCTCCTTAAACAATAAGCATAATGTAATTGAAAGAGAAAAAAAAGTTTTCTTAAAGATGCAGAGGCTGGTGTTGTACTATTTATTTTTATTATATCCAGTGGCTATTAATATATGTTGGATTTCAATAAATGGTTCCAAATTTTTAGTTTTTGAAGGTATATGTGTTATTAATAAGTAGGTGTGTGTGTGTGTGTGCGCACACACAAAGTAAGGATATAAGCCATCAATTTTGCTGTTTCTGGATTGCCGTGATCTGGAAAACCAAGTTTGTTGAAGTATTTATAATGTAAGAAAAAAAGACTGTTGATGAACTACTTTTTAATAAGTTGCCCAATTATACAGAATTCTTTTTTGTTGGCTTCAGTTGTTTAAAGGCTCTTTACACACTATCAAGTTCCCAGTTACATTCCGGATAACTGATAATCCTGAGCAAATGATACATTAATCACTGTATGCCAGTTTTCCCTGCTCTTTCACCTTCATTTGTCTTTGATCTAGAAGTGTTTGTTTGTTCCCTGACTGCAAAGATAAAAATTTTAGCATGCGTAAATCGGTAAGAAAATACACTGTCACATGGACATTATTTTACTTCTACTAAGGCAAATTGTCAATTGAACATATTTGTTTGAGTTTCTGTCATGAGTAAGATGTTATCTAAGTGTTACATGGATAAAATTATGAGAATAACTTAGTCCTTGTTCACAAGTAGTTGACAATCTAGTAAATGGAGAATGCCAGTGGATAAGAACCTGCAAAAATGTCTTCAGAATTCAGTTCTAAGAAAGGTATTAGTTATTTAGGGAAATGTAGGAGCCAAAGCATGGTATTTGGGAACATGTAGGATGTGTTTTAGTAAGCAGCAAATATTCTAATTTGGTTTAGTTCTAGAAAAAAAAAAAAAAAAGGAATACTGTGGAAAGGTATTTTTAAAACGTGAGTTTAATTCAATAGTCAATGAAGGGCTACTGAACAGATCAGTGAAATGATCAGAGCTGAGATTTAGATTTAAATCTCAGAGTTTCAGAGCTTTAGATTTAAATCTGGCAACGAAGTGTAGAGTTGGAGAAAACAAGCCATACAATTTGGTTTGGACCAAATGTATATTGGATGAGGTAGTGAATAAGAGAAAGAATATAGTACTAGATACCCAAATAAAAAGGCTGGCACTATCACTGACTATGTGACATGAATAACTTAATTTGCATAAAATAGCTATTATAGATACTATCCAGAAGCTTCTCTTCTTGAGAAAGGGCATAGAATTAATGTGTATTTCTATGGCCACATAAATAAGATTAGAGATATTATCATATATCTAGTGGTCTCCATGTAACATAGCAGGATATGGTGGCAAACACTACAGGCTCTGAAGCCAGACTTCCTGTGTTCAAGTCTAGGCTCTTTTATTTACTTAATGTATAATCTAGGGCAGTTTATTTAACCTCTTTTTCCTTTGGTTTCCCTATCTGTAAAAGGCAGATAATAGCACCTAGTACTATTATCCAAGAATTGTCATGAGGTTAATGAATTAATATTTGTAAAGTCCTTAGACGAGTGCCTGGCAAGTGGTAATGATTCAATAAATAAGGTTATTATTAATTACAGTAAATAAAATTATAACAATTTTATGAGTATCACAGTTATTCATATCACAATTTTAAGTATAATCTTTAACACATAAGTAGGTAAAACTTCTGATTTAATAGCCCAGGAGTCAGTGCTCATCCTATTACTATTTACCAAATTTCTGAATGTAGTACACTCAGATTGATGAAACTAACTCTGTTCCAGTGGCAGAGTCCAGCAAGTGAATTCATCATATTTTTCATGGCAGTTCACTGGGTTATAAATACTAAGTGAACAGGAGCATAATGAATTCTTTGGGAAGAACTTGGAGCATATCAAGTTTTATTTTTAATGTTTAAAAGACTGATTGTTAGTGCTTTGGGAATGGAGAAAGCATACAACAAAAGTAAGTAAATATTTTTCTCAGTGTTGTACTCATTCAAGCAGGAGAGCTTGAATTATTATTATTGTGAAAATCATCCATAAACACTTTATGTCATTTATTTTAATAAATTATTAAAGTTTAAAATTACCTGTGTTTTTAATTATAAAATTCATCAAACAAAAAACTATAAAGCATAAGATAATAAATATTTTACTCATTACTTAATTTTAGCCAATCTGACAATGTTGACAGATAGGCTTCAAATTTTAAAACAAAAATTTACAAATGCATTGGAAGCCCTCGTGTATACCAATCTGATTCCATCACAATCTGTCTCCATACCTGCATCCCTCCCTTGCCAGGGGAAACCAGGATTCTGATGTGAATTTTTACATTCCCATTCATTCCCATGATTTTATGTCTGTACTAACATGGATGCATCCACAAAAAAATGTACTACCTGTTGTATTTTTAAAACATTATATAAATGGCATATAAATATCTCAAAACTATTTTTCATTATCTTTCTGTTTAGTAAATTGTATTGGTTTATAGTATATATAAAATAAAATGCAGTCATTGTATGTATACAAGTTAAGGCATTTTACACATGAATATGCCTGTGTAAACAGCACTCCATTCACGATAGAGAACACTTTCATCATTCCCAAAATGTTCCCTTTGGGAATTAAAGTCAATTCCCCACTTATACCATACCCCAAGTAGTCATCATTTATTCAGTTTCTATCACTATGGGTCAGTTTGAACTATTCCAGAACTTCGTAGAATGGATTCGTAGAGTAGGTACTCTTTTGTGTCTGTCTTCTTTCACTCAGCGTTTGTTTTACAGAATTCTCCCTGCTCTTGTGTGTATTAGCAGTTTATTCCTATTTTATTGCCAATTTGCATTGCATTGCTCAAATAGACCACAACTTGTATATCCACTCCTGTTGATTGCCATTTGGACCCTCTATTTTTGTCCGTTGTGAATAAAGCTGTTAAGAACATTAATACAACTTCTTTTCTGAAAGTACATTTTAATTTCTCTTAGATACATGACTAGGAGTGGTAATGTTGGGTAGTATGGTAATAATGGTAGTATGTTTAACTTTATGAGGAAGTGCCAAACTGTTTTCCAAATGGATTGTACCATTTTATACTTCCAGTTCCAGCTCCAAATCCTTACCAAGATGACCTGATATTTTGGTAATTTTAATTTTAATCATCCCATTGGGTGTGTAATGGTATCTCATGATTTTAATTTGCATTTCCTTGATAACTAATGGTATTGAACATCTTTTGTATTCGTGCTAAATATCATTTGACATATTGCCTATCGGGGTGGGTGTGTGTGTGTGTGTGTGTGTGTGTGTGTGTGTGTGTTATACTTTGTAAATATACATATATCCTGGATATAAGTACCAGGACTTGTATCCTATTACATGTATTGTGACTATTTCCTCCTATTCTTCCAGTCTGTGGCTTGACTTTTCATTTTATTTATTTATTTATTTATTTATTTATTTATTTATTTAGAGACAGAGTCTCAGTTGTTCAGGCTGGAGTGCAATGGCATGATCACAGTTCACTGTAGCCTTGACCTCCTGGGCTCAAGAAGCAATCCTCCCACCTCAGCCTCCCCAGTAGCTGGGACCACAGGCATGTGCCATCACACCTTCTTGATTTTCAATTTTTTTTTGAGATGGGGTTTCCCTGTGTTGCCCATGCTGGTCTCGAATTCCTGGGCTCAACTGACCCTCTCACCTTGGCCTCCCAAAGTGCTGGGATTATAGGCATGAGACACCATACCTGGCCTTATTTTCTTAACAGTGTCCTTTGAAGAGCAAGAAGTTATACTTTGATAAAGGACAATTTATCAAGTTTTTCCTTGATGTTTTATTTTTGTTTATATTCTAAGAAATCTTTGCTTATTGAAAGTTCATGAAGAATTTTTCTTACTTTTATCCCCACATAAGCTTTATAGTTTTAGCCTTTACATTTAGGTCTGAGATCCATTTCAATTTAATCTTTGTGTGTATTGGTGTAAAGGTGAAGATTCATGATTTTTCATATAGACATCTAGTTGTTCCAATACTATTTTTGGAAAGACTATATATTCCCTGCTGAATTATCTTATCATCTTCATTGAAAACCACTTCACCATCTGTGTGCAAGTTTATTTTTGGACTTTTTTTCTCTAAATGAATCTACAGAGCTATAGTGTAAATCTTTCAACTTTGTTCTATTTTAAATTGTTTAGTCATTATAGGTCTTTTGCACCATATAAACTATAAAACTAGTTCATCAATTTCTTTTAAAAAGCCCTATGGAATTTTTATTGAGATTTCACCAAATGTATAAATCAATATGAAGAGAATTAACATCTTAACAATATTGAGTTTTGAGTTTATGAAAATGAATTTTAGAGAAATTTATTTTAATCTTAATTCCCATCATTAATGTTTAGTGTCTTTTAAGTATATTGATCTTGCACATATTTTGTTAAATGTATCTGAAGCTTTTCATGTTAGTGGATGCTATTTTTAAAATTTAATTTAATTTAATTTAATTTTAAGTTCTGGGATACCCTGAGGACATGCAGGTTTGTTACATACATACGTGTGTGCCATGGTGGTTTGCTGCACCAAGCAACCCATTACCCAGGTATTAAGTCCCTCATGCATTAGTTATTTATCTTGATGCTCTCCCTTCCCCCAGATGTTATTGTTAATGGTATTTTTGACAGCAATATTCCAGTTGTTCCTTACTAGCGAGTAGAAATAGATTTTTGTATTTTGACCTTATATCCTGTGACTCTTTTTTTTAAAGCTACTTGTTATATCTAGTAGCTTTTTTTGTAGACTTCTTAAGATTTTTCTCATACGTGATATATTTTTCTTTACTCACATAAACAGTTTTATTTCTTCCTCTACACAATATATTCCATTAAATTCTTTTTCTTGCTTTATCGTAATGGCTAGAAACACCAGTAGAATGTTGAATACAAGTTGTGAGAGCACGCATCCTTGCCTTTTTCTTGATGTTAGGGTGAAAACCTTCAGTGTTTCACCATTGAGCATAATATTAACTCCAGCTTTTTTCATAATTGCTTTTGGTCAGTTTGAGGAAGTGCTTTCAGCACTTTGAATGTGTCATTCTATTTTCAGTTGGTTTGCACTGTTTCTGAATAGTAGCCAGAATATTTTCTTTTGTCATCCCCAGAACAGGTATCTCTTTTCTTGGTTGCCTTTAAAATTTTTATCTTTGTCAATGACTTGCCTTGATTATGCAAGTAATTGATTATTATATGCCTTGGTATAGTTGTGTGTGTGTGTGTGTGTTATGCAGAAATTATTGTGGGTACAGAAGTGAGAATAATAGTGTGTATGCATGCATGTGCACTTATCTGCTTAGATTTCTTTGAGATTCTTGAATCTATAGATTTATATTTTTAAAATAGAAATATTTGGACATTATTTCTTCAAATATTTTTTCTGCCCTCCTCGGCCCCAGTTCTGTAATTTATGATATGCTATGCTATGATATGATACACTTATGATATACTATGTGAATTAATCTCACAGGTCACTGAGAATCTTTATTTTTTTTTCAGCCTGTTTTGTCTCTATGCTTCAGTTTAGATCATTTCTATTGCCCATTCTTTAAGTGCTGATTTTTTTCTTCTCCTGTGTCTAATTTGCTTTTAATTGCATCCAGTAGCATTCTGACATCAGCTATTATGGGTTTTAGCTTTAGAAGTTTATTTTAATTGTTTGTAGTTTCCAGTAATATTTATATTTCTTTCCCCATTAACATATTTTAATAGCTATATTAAAAGTTCTTGTCTGCTAATTATATCCATTTTTATTTATATGTGTGTTTCTAATAATGGATCCTTCTCCTGGTTAGGGGTTGCTTTTTCCTGCCTAGTAATTTTTAACTGAATATTGCATATTGTGAATATTACATTGTTGAATGTATTTACTTGGTTTAATTTTAGAAGGGCTGGGATTTTTTTTTTTTTTTCTGTAATGTAGTTTAATTTGATGTTTCAAAACTTTTTTTAAAAAGTTTTGTTGGGAGAGTCTAGTTTACTGAAGCTTCTGTAGGGTTTCTGTTGAAAGCCCAGGTGTTGTTCTCCACTCACATTTCATTTAAGAATTTTCTGAAGTTTTGAATTTAGAAATTGATTCAATCAATTTAGAAGTTGATTGAATTGATAGTTTTATAACATAGTCTTGAACCCTACTAATGTGGTCTATTTCTCCATTTAAAAGGGTGTTTTGTTCTGTCCTTCAGGTCCAAATTTTCTCCAAAAATGTTTCATGCACATAAGTATCCTCTCTGTCTGTCAGTGGATAACTCACACATAATGTGGTCACAAATGAGATCTCATTATTTCATTAGATTTTCTCTGTTGTACTTTTTCCAGCTTCTCAAGTAAATGTTTACTATGTTTATATTTGAGGATATATATTTTAGGCCTCTAAGCTTATCTTTATGTAACTTTATCAAAATTTTATAAAAGGTGCTTTGATGTCATTCAGTTCTGTTATATAATTTTCATTGAGATCCTTCATATTAATCTGTGTGATATTTAGATATGTATTAATTTAGTTTCAAATATAGCTTAAAAATTTTTTTTGTAAATGTTTTACTTAACTGTCTTCTAGTCAGATAAATGACTATGTATGATACTGAGTCTGAAATTATTTTCAACTTTCTTTGTGATACAGGAAGGAGTCATTCTTTGCGACCGATCCATGAGAACGTCAAAAGAATATGTGTTCTTTTTTTAGGGTATAAGATTTTCTCTCCCTAGAGAAATATTAATTCATATGTGTAGATTTTCTAATTCATTTACTTTATTTTTATATCATTAATTTGTCTTCTTAATCTAAAACTTCTATTATTTTACAGGTATGTCTAATTTGTAATAAATACATTAAATTTCTTTGGTATATTTCAGTATTTTGAGGTTATATTTATCATTTATTCAATCGTTTATTTTTACTTAAAACTGTAATTATCTTTTTTTTTAGCCAAGAGCTATATGGGTTTGAAATTAATATATAGAAAAATAAACGAAATTTTATTTCATTTAAATTTCAAAGTGCTGTACTTCTTTAAAAATATTATGTTTGCCTGGAAAAACTTTACTTGAATATTATAAAGATGAAATTTTAGAAAAATTCAGTTTATATAATAAGGAATCAGGTTGGAAATGCCTCAAAGTCAATAATCATATTTACTTTCTTTTCCTTTTTTAAAGTTAAAAGAAAAATGTTGAATGTGAAATTCCGCTAAAAACTAAGGAATAATTCCCTCTATTCCCATTAGGCTAATTTGAAGCTAATCATTATGATTATAATTCTGTATTCTATATATTTTTCAAGTGGCTATGTGAATCAATATGTCACATTTTTGGCATATTTGAATTCTTACAGAAAAAGCATCATAACTGTTATCATTATTGATACAAGAGCTAGAAAGAAATTATTTAGGCAGATAGGGAGGGTAAAAGAGTCCTTGGCAAGGTTTCCCTTTTAATAAAAAGCAGCCCCCAAATTATTTCTTTTCTAACGAGGAGCAGCCTGAAAACTCGAGCTGCAGACATAGATAAGCAAGCTGGAAGCTTGCACGGGTGAATGTCAGTATTTGTTCCAATAGATTAAGGCTACCTGGGGGCCAGGTATGTTCAACATGGAGGGTCCATTTTCCCTTTTCTTTGTCACCACATGTACAGTAAAAGAAGCAGGCAACCTGGCGTCAGCCAGGTAGAGAACTCATCTGCATAATAAAAGATTAGAGTATGAATGGCCAGATTTTCACGTTCTATGCAAATAGCACACCTGGTCCGACCAATCTTTTGTGCCCTATGTAAATCAAACACCGCCTCCTCAAGCTCATCTATAAAACCTGCGCTTCACCGCAGAAGTGGCAACCTGTTTTCTCTGGGGCCCCTCTCTGTAGCAACAGAGCTTTTCTCTTTCTTTTGCTTATTAAACTTCCGCTCTTAACCTCACTCTGGTGTGTCAGCTTCCTTATTTCCTTGGTGTGAGACAACGGACCTTGGCTATTACCTCAGACAAATGATGCCGCTTCATTATCATTATGTGTATTACAATCTAAACCTCATTGAGTGTTTACTCTGAACTAAGACTGCTCTACAAACATGTGAGGTAGCTTTTATAATTATCTCCATATTAGGAATGAGGAAATCGAGGTACAAACTGGTTATTGCTTTTTGCCGAAAATCACAAAATTAGTAAATACAGATGGATACCCATCCAATCTGGCCACAGATTTTAAAAATACTTGCTTATACAAATTTAATTATAGCGGATGAATTAATAAGGGAAAGAACGAAAAAGAATGAACAATAGAAAGACTAATTAATCTGAAAGTTCACCCAAGTAGGCTGTTTTCACATGTCCAAATTCCCTATAGTCCATGTACATGTTAAAAAGTTTTGAAATGGAGGTGAGCGCAAAATAGGATTAAAAAAACTGTCTTCTTGAGGCCTGTTTATTCCCAGGCTTCTGCGTGCTTCTTTTGAACATAAAATAAGGATGGTCATACCTGTGAAAGGAACTTGAACTCTAGCCAGATAGACCTGGATTTGAATTCCAGACTACCAATTACTCTCTGAGAGAATTTGGGCAATCTTCATCATCCCTCCATGCTTCCATTGCCTACCCTTTTAATGGAGTTGATCTCATAGGTGAAGTTTGAATTAGATAACATGCCAACTCAGGTTACGATTCCAGCACAGTGCCAGGTATGCCTTAAAGATGCAAATATTCAATTACAGAATCTTTCTTTTATATATTCTAGTTCTCCTTTTTGTCCTCTTCCTTCTCTCCTTTTCTTACTCTTCCCTCTTCTTTTGATTATTAGTAGGGTAAAGGACTTGATAGTATTTGATTGTATATACATACACACATATTACATATATATATAAATATATATAGAAATGCTATGGAGCTGTTTTGACTTTAACAACCTCTTCTCTTTTTTTAGCTTTATTTTCATAATTCTATAAATTCCAATGTTCTTTTTTCTTTCATTTTTAATATTTTAATTTTTTTACTTTTTAAACTTCTTTAATATTACTGTATTCATCAATAATTATTTTTACTCACTTAAATTTGTTCTAAGAGCTTATTTACCTCTAAAATTGTCTGTGGTTTCTGTTACTTATTTTCATATGATTAGCAGAAAATCTCTAACTGGCTAATAGGGAATTGGGACATATGATGATTAGGACATTTCTTTATCACGAGCATTTTATACTATTCTAAGCATGTCATTTGACTTACGGAGAGACTGGCATAACGTTATGGAAAGAGGAGTTTTTGGGAGCCACAGAAACTCAGTTTTAACTTCAGCTTCAACTTTTACTAATAACTGTGGTTTCAGGCACAGCAATTAAGCTTTTGTTATCTTTCCTGTAATACAGGACCCTGCCGATCTTAAAGGATTTTGTAAGGATTAATAGGGATGATGGATTTAAAAGTACTCTAAAAAGTTTATAATTTACTAAAATGACTTCTCAATCCAATAATACTGTTAGTGAAATTAAAATAATTTAAGGTTGTGACTTTAGAAACGTCATCTTGTTAACAGAAAATAATGCTTTTTTTTTTAACCTATTAAATGAGTTTTATTTTCAGAGGACAATATCACAGATACTGATTTAGAATGTCCAGTTAAATCTTCTGAAATGAAAATTTTCTTTACTTGTTTTCCAAATTATATTTTATATTATTTGTGTACCTGTCCATATAATCAAAAATTCATTGAACAAGCACTAAATATTTTGTTTAGTAAAGTATCAATAGTCTTACTTACCAGAAGTCAATATATCTGCCATAATTTTTTCTTCAGTCTGTGCATCTGAAACGGATGTACAAATATGACACTAATACCCACAAAGTACAATATAATCTTACAATGGGATGCATTATCTTTTTGATAAACATTACACATTGACCAGTCTTAGTAAAAGATTATTCTAAGTTTGTAAAGTTCACTGTAATTTTCAAAACATTTTCCTATATGTAATCTAATCTGTTCCTCAGAACATCTCCATGAGCTAGTGGGTGTACTGTCCTGATTCTACGTGGAAACTCTATCCATAGTTATAGAGTCATTTACCATGAAATATTACGTGTCCTAAGAAGACAAGCTGTTTTCGCCAAGATTATGCTTTATAAACTTTTTTCATATTTTTACTTTTAAATATAATTCAGTTGAGAATTTCAAATCATTGTGCCCCAAGTTTCTTACAATTTTTGACTGAGTTTTCTAAAAGTTGGCTAATGAAAATGGACATGATTATCAGAATAGGGGCTTGATTTATAGAAGACTTTGCTGAACTTAAATTTCATTTTAAAATCTAGTGTTTGCTACAATATGTGGAATGAATCACCATCTCCTTTACGAAGAGGTCAAGGTTTAATTCGTTTTTCTGCAAAAGACTTATTATACATTTCACCTATAAACTGAAAGAAGAAAACGACGCATTTTAAAGCAGAATGAAAGTAGAGGTGATACCCACAGCTGCTCTTGTCTCTGGCAAACCATTCTGAGAGGCTCCAGTTTCATTTGGTTCATATGAAACACATGTTGCTCATTTATTGTACATGTGCTTCAATGTATTTTGACAAATCGGATCTAAAAATGTTACAGATGTTCTTCATTATATTAATTAGCACTTAGTACCCACCTATAGAACCTGGGTGTAAATTGGCCCTTTCACAATATCATTTAAAGAAAATTTAGGTATCATTAATGTCTGGATTTCAACTTAATTTTAGTGTCTTGATATAGCTAGCTATGCATATTTTATAAATGCTTTGTTACAATTTTTTTTATAATGAGGCCAAATCTTTTAAAAACATGTTTTAAGTAATTTTAGGTAGATCTAAAATTGTTCTGATCCTGACTAATGTTTTTTAGAGATACATACATTATTCAACATATATCCTGAAATTAGGCAGCAATATTATAACTCAAGTACTTGCTAGAAATGACTCTCAGGACTATTCTATTTTTACTGAAGCAGAATCTGCGTTTTAACATAATCACCAGGTACTTCATATAAACATTAAAGTTTGATAAGCATGGTTAGAGGAGACTTAATATTCAAATTATGTTTTATGCATATACATATGCATATATACACGGGCCAAACTCTATCTTCTACACATCTGATTTATGCAGATATAATAGAAAGTGGATTGGCCTGTAGATTGAACTATGTTTTAAAATCATTTGATACACTAAAAAGGTTACTTTTTAGTGTATCAAACACAGGCTATGTTATCTGTCTTTAATGAATACAAACCCCATACTGGCTTGCCGTATATTTTCAATAATTGACATAAAGGAAACTAAAGCATGTATAATCTCAACTTGAATCTTTGAGAGTTCTCATCATTTTTTATTGTTTTTGTTAACTTTCTATAAACTTATTGGCTGGAACAGTAGTGGATTGTATTTATTTGTACTTCCTTGTCCTGAAAAAAAAAAGGAAGTAAATTTTACATTTTTCTAGAGACTGTGAGACTAAGGGCTTTAATTTCTTGAATAGTAAATCCCACATTAAAATTACTTATGGATGTCTTAAGAAATAATTTTATCTTAATTATTTATATTATATTACATAAATTGTCATATCATACTTGTATGTATATCTTTATTTTAGATATTATATATGAGAATTAGTATAATTATTATGTCTTAATAGGATATACAAAATCAAACTTTTATTTACATAGGAACTTCTGAAATCATGCTGCAAGATAATTCATCAAAATTCAATTTTATTGGCCATAACATTTCTTATATGTATATTCCAGTGGAAATAAGCATAAGATATAATTCTTATCATAGAAGAGAATAATTAATACTATTTATTTTTATTACTCTTAATTGAAATCTATTACAAAATAATTTCATATAATTCAAAACTTACCACATTGTCACTATTTAATAAGATGGAGGCTGAAATATTTTCTTTAAAGAAACCTCGAATTTGCTACACATGGTTAATTTCTTTGTTTTCAGTTCCACCAAGTATACCGCTCAAAATCAACCTCGGGAAATGAAATGACAGCCATTTAACATAATCCATTTGGAAGTCTCTGTTGGCACCACAGCAGCACATCATTGGTTTACAAGCTTGAAGCACACGTAGTGTTTTTATTACTCTTTTGATACATTTTTGCTGAAGAAACACTTCAGAATTGTTAATATTAGGTTGACTATATCTAATGGGCAAATACACTGATACATTTAACTATATATTTGAATATACAATACAGGGGTAAAACTTGTGTCTGAAAGTTTACAAATGTTTGTTGGCTAGAATAGTACTCGGTAACTTCATGTGTTGCACTTTTAATTTTTCTTTTTAGGTTCTCAAACTGAAGATCACAATGCAAATTAAATAGCCCTAAGTGTCCCTGAAGAGCTACTGTGTGTTGTATAAAGGCTAAGTAATCCCTGCCGTGTCAGGGGGTTACTGTTCAGCTGTTCGGGATCATGAGATGATATCTCAGCACTCATAAAACAGAGGACTCAAAACAGGGGCGTACATGGAAGTACAGATCATTATGACAGTCCTGGAAATTATCCACAAGAAACGTCAACACCATGTAAGCCAAAACAACACTACTGAATCAACATTTACAACTTTTGTTCAAAATTAAATCCAATACATAGGGAAATTTCACAATGAAACATTAATGCTAATATAATAATAATTTTCTATTTGGCTTATTCCAAAATATGCAGGACTTCAAAAACATATGGGATGTCTTTTCTTAAGCATTTAAAATACATAATATTTATTCTGTACAAAACAAATAATTATTCTGTATTAGCTATTTTCTAGAACTAGTCTTAAAATGTTCAGTCCATTTAGAAAGGCACAGTGAGGGAAGCATAGATATTTCTTTAAGTTTGCACATTTCAATTCAGAAGAATAAGGGGGTAACTTTGGCCCCTGTGATTTAAAAATCTCTTCCAATTGTATCCTTTGGTCTGAATATTTACATAGTGGTTTCTTCCCATTCAAGCTCAACATCACCTATAACAGAAAGTAACATGTTACAAGAGAGTATTGAAGTTAACAGTTCAAAATTTAAATGTTTCATGATAAAAATATAATGTAGATGGAAAAGGTATTATTAGCCCAATTTGCATTAGAGAGAAGTTAAAGAAAAAAAAAAAACTGATCTGTGCCCTAATCTAGCTTCTTAAACATTTTTAACATACGGTTATTCTGAAATTTATGTTCCTACTGTAGGTGGTAAACTAGTAAGTTGGGTACATATTGTTGTTTCTGTTTACCTTCCATAGCGTCCAAAGAGTCCATCTTCTGAAGTGCTGAATAGTTAACAAAACAGATGGGCTGATTACTTCCCTTATTCGATAAGAGATCCAGAATGCACTGGTGTAAAAAGATATACTGTGCCTAGACACCAAAGACAGAGTGGTTAAACAAATAGATTGATGAAGAGTTTTATACAGAGAGTTATATTGTTAAAGCTAAAAGCAGTACTGAATTCATCAAATAAATAGCTAAGTTATAGACACAGAACTTATCATGGTATATATATGATTTTCTACCATTTCAAATATGAGGCTTTCTAAATTCCTGTGGTCTCTTGAAGCTTCATGTTTTTTTCTAACACTTGTCACTAAACACCAAGTGTTAATATATTCTTTGTTACTGTGATTATAAGAAGTAGAAAATTGTATTACTTAAATTTGTTTATGAGTTTCCTTCTTTCTATTAGATCTAATTGAGTAAATTATCTTACAGTTTTCTTGTTAGAATGACTTTTGGAATATAAATGCTAAATTTACTTTTGAAATCTGTGAGTGAGTATATCTATATGCCATCAGTGCATTTAAAATATGTTTAACAAATCTGTTAGTCACCTGGATATGTGGCCTACTTAAGGTCAAGTATTTGGTCCTGCTTTGTAAATACAAGGCAATGGATCATTGAAATACCCAAACATCCAGGTAGTGGACAAGGACTTCTAACATTGCATTGGAATGTTTGGGCTAAATTCAGTACCATTTGGATCCTTTAAATGTTTTCAATATAATTCAATAACCTACTAGCATCTCTGAGCTTAGACCTTACCAAAAGTAGTTAAAGCTAAAAAAAAAAAATGTATATTTCAAATCACCCTCATTTGTACCTAACATATCTGACTTAAAGGAGTATCATCAAATGTTTAAGACATATAATCAAATTGACAATGATTTAAATAGAACATTCTCAAAAGTGATCGGCCTCATAGGTTATATTAATATCTATTGCTACTATACTTCAAACCCTTTTGGAACTCCTCTATTGAAATTGTCTTCAGAAATTGCTAATCGTTATTAGGAATATCTATTCCTTTGTGGATTACAAAATGTTTCCGTGAACATCTCATTACTGGAGCGTCAGTTTTATGGGAGCAGAACTCTGTCATATTCACCGCTATATTCTGATTACCTATAATAGTGTCTGGCACATAGTAGTTGCATAATAAGTGTTTGTTCACTTAGTCTCATTTAATTTTCACAGCTAGGCAATCTTTACCATTTAAGGACATATGTAATTTAAAGAAAATTCAAATGTCATTAGGTGTCAAGCTTTGTAAATGAGGTGGATGATCAAGTTTATAGAATTCAATTTGGTAAGAAATGAAGTGTTGTTATAAAGCAATAAAATTTCTGTTGAAATTGCTAGTAAGTTACTTCTCAAGGTAATTCCAAGAGTGTGTTTTCAAACATACACGAAACAATGAATTACATTATTGGCAGAAATATGTTGACACAGTATAATCTTTCTGGAAATCATTTAAATTTATGAGTTCTAGCATTAAAAAACACATTTGAATTTGAAGTCACATTTGATATGTGAAACTTCTGACTGTCCTGATTTCATCTTCTCCACTGGAAAGAATGATAGGTGTAAACTTTGCCAGCAGAGGAGGCTGAGCTCTGTGAGACAGTCCTACAGGTTCCAAGGTCCCTCTGCCATTATGTGTTACTGCCAAGAAAGCAGCATACTGTTATGAAAAATGTTTAATCCCAGTTTCTGCCCTAGAGAGCCATATTACCTTAAGAATTAAACTCTTCTGATGCACAATTTTCTCACCTGGGGGTGGAAGTGTGTGTCATAAATCCTGTATTGTAAGACTTAAAGAATTTAACATATGTAAAATGCCCCACAAAAAACTGGACACCCAAAATGTTAACTTTTTTTTCTTCCCCTCTATGAGTTTACACCAGTAAATTTCCATTTACTTGAGGCACTAAAAGTATCTTAGGATATTAGCTCACTACAGAGAGTTCTCTCAGAAAGGCTTTTCAAATTTCCTGGGGCCACAATGTATTGTTGTTGGTTTTGTTGTTGTTGTTTGCAACAGAGTCTCGCTCTGTTGCCCAGGTTGGAGTGCAATGGCACAATCTTGGCTCACTGCAACCTCTGCCTCCCGGTTTCAAGCGATTCTCCTGTTCTCCTGTCTCAGCCTCCGGAGTAGCTGGGATTATAGGCATGCACCACCACGCCCAGCTGATTTTGTATTTTTAGTAGAGACAGGGTTTTGCCATGTTGGTCAGGCTGGTCTCCAACTCCTGACCTCTGGTGATCCACCCACCTCGGCCTCCCAAAGTGCTGGGATTACAGGCATAAGCTACTGCGCCCAGTGCCCAGTGCATTGTTTTTTGAGGGAAAGAAATCAAAGCTTTCTCCTGGGTAAGGGCCATGCCCCTCAGTGCCTTTTAGTGGCAGTATATTGCTGAAGTTGCTGCTGTAGTATGTGCTAAGACAGGAACATTCCTCTAGAAACTGCAATCACTCTGGAGTGCAGAAGAAAATAAACTGCTCTTGTGCAAGGCAATGCTGGTTTGTAAGCACTGGAGGTGAAGTGTGGTCATTTTTCTGTTTGTCACCACGGGGAAAAAACAGTGAAGAGTCTAACTTCTGGGAACTAAGACAGATCAAAGATGGCTTCCGGGTACCTGATTTTCAGCGAGGAGAGAATCTTACTGGACATTTACTGCCTGCTGGGCACCATGTTGGTGATTTACAAACTTTCTCTTATTTAATACTGCTAATAAGTTTGTGAAAAGTGTAACAGGGCTATTTTACAAAAGAGAAATAGTTCAGAGAGGCTAATTAAACAAAGTCACAGAGCCAACAATTAGCAGAGCTGTATTATGAATTTAATTCTCTGACTTCAAAAACCTTCCCTTTCGAATCCCTGCCCCACTCTCAAATCCCCATCCCAAGCTGTGACAATTTGTTATGGCTGGTTAAACAGAATAATGTATGAAGTTTATAACATTTTGAGTACTAACTTGGGTAAAATTATTAATAGACATTCTTGAAGACACTCTTTACAGAATTCAATTCTACAAAGTTGTAGAGCATAGAAGTTTTTTCAACTTTTACTGTTTGAAGATTGACTCTAGACACTAGAAGGAAACCATCAGTTCCATCCTCTATCCTACCCAAGAGAGCGAACCCTTAATTTCATTGAGAGCACTGATCCCAGTGTGTATGTGTACACCTGGGGACATGGGAGGAAAATGTTAGCTTTCTATTTATCTTTATTTTTAACTAAAAAAGAGAAGGAAATTGAATTTTAATAACGATTAATAGTTGGATTGATATTAGAGCCTTCATAAGACCCCTTAAGATGAGCTACCTAATTTGTTAGCCCAACTTGGATTAGAGAGAATGCAAAATGTAAAGTTCCATTACAAAATATGAAGTTCCTGTCTCAAAATGTAATTTTAAGATTTTCAAAATAGTGACAGCAAACATTAAACCAATTTCAGGGCCCTTTTGAGTGTGAGGACCTGTGAAACTACCCATGTTGCATACCCATGAAGCTGGCCCTGGTCATGTATAATATTCCATTTCTGAAGTACCCTGCGGGAAGAGTGACATTTAACTCTTTTGGTAACTCAATATATGAGGGAATGTATATGCATTATATTACCTAGTTCACCTAACTAATTATCACAGAATTGAAGTAGCTACGGAAGATTACTACAAAGAGACTGTGGATTAAAGATAATATTTATCATGCAAGCCCAAATGGATGTCAAAAAATTGGCAAGGCTGACACATCCATCATACTCCTGGAATACTCCTGTAGCCATACTAGGAGGTAAAAATAACAGCAAGGTAATCAGACCTGACAAAAAGCTAGACCAGCTTTTTTAAAAAGCATAAAAACTTAAAATATATACTTAAAACAACTATCAAAAGAGAAATGCTTTGTCCTAAGTGTATATTTTATTTATTGAAAATACCTAATGATAATAAGAAGCCTTAGCAATTAGCAAGGTTTTGAAAATATTGCTTATTCAATATTTATCTCATGCTTTTCAATTTCTCATTTTATTTATGTTTATAATTTACATAATTAAACAGTCTACATTTAAAGGTAAATATATCTGCATTAGAGTGGAAGCTCAAACATCTTTCCTAAAAGGGACACTTGTCCAAAAAGTTTGGATATCTCTGGTCTAGAACAGCATCTTCCAAGGAGGATTAATGTTCCATGACATAGCATTACAGGTTTGGATCAAAAAGTGTTGACGAGTTCTACAATCAAAGTTTAAGAAAAGTTGTCCATACAGCTCCATCTTTGTAATTGTCAGTGAAATTAGCATTAAGGCCCTAAACATTTAGGTGTTTAAAAATCAGTTTAATTACTTTCTCATACTTATTTTAACAGAGAACTCTTTTTCTGAAATCTTTAACTACTTTGATACCACTTCTGTTTTCTAGAATGTAACCTGGAAAATACTGTTACAGCAGGCCTGCGTATTTACTGCAAGAAAATCTCTATTTGTATAGCATACAAATTCCAATCCAAAGCTATAGATAGGAATATTGTGTATATTGTAGTTATACAGACTAGGGTTTGAATTTTGGCTCTGGCACTTTTCGGTAATATTATCTTGGAATATCACTTAACTTCTTGGAATATGTGCTTCCCTGTTTGTGAAGCAGAGCCAGTAATATTTAGTCTGTTGGTTGGTTTTACTGGCCTTGCCTTACAAATAAAGAAATTAATTTAATAAAGATTAAATAAGATAATACATGTGAAGGGTCTAGTATAGCACCTGGAACCCAGCAGACACTCAATAGAGGTTTTTAGCTTCATTACCATAGTACTGTGTGATTTTTTAAAATAAAAATTGGATATATTTTGTAAATTTTTTTGCCTACAAACCAAAACAACAAACAAAAAACTCCCAGTTAATAGTTGATAGCCTGCTACAATAATCATTATTAGTACTGGTATGCAATAGGGATACATATGGAGAAGTCAAATCTATAAAACTTCATTATAGTCAATATTTTAAACTGTTTTCCCAGTTATGACTTTTCAAAAGATAATGATATTGAAAAGATATTGATTTGAGTTCATTTCCAGAGATCCCAAAGTTGCTAAACGATAAAGATAAATCAATTTTATAGGTTATTTCCTACATGCCTATCAGTATAACAAGTTAAGATGAGCCATCAGTAACAATGTTGCAGGGTGACTATGGCACGTGGGCATTAGTTCTCCTATAAACTCCATCAGCTGCCCTCCCGAAGACCTCCCCTAAAGGCTTATAATGTGGGAAAAGAGGGTGTTTGCATCCACCATGCAAATACAGCTTCAAGCCCATGTCCATACAGATTGCTGCCACAAATTCTAGAACTTTAGAATGCAGTGCAGGTTTAGAGATCTTACCAGATTCTGCACCATGCACATTCTTTCACTTCTCAGTTCAGCTACTAGTCCATATATATCCACAAAATCATGGTCATTTATATGTTGTGTTAAATGGTCCAGAGCAATAAAAACTCCAGTTCTTCCAACTCCAGCACTACAGGAAGAGTAAATTACATGAAAATTACTCAGTAAAGTGTTGTTCATTTTGATGGGGATAAAGATAATGAGCTATGATAGCAATAAATCCTAACAGTTTCTTCTCTTATTTGGAGGCAGGTTTTCTTTGGAATTTCTTTGGATTTTTAATGGTTACCAAGACTATTTAAACAAGGCAAGATGATTATCATTAATATGCTATCAAATATTTGAGTTTCTCTTTCTTTAATCAGTGGAGCTTAACCTCTTATTTCTTAATATTTTAGGGGGTGTTGTTGAAGTATAGAGATTTTTTAAAATCACTGAAAATTCTTAATACCAGAGACTCTGTATTGACCGAATATTCAGTTACCAACAGAAATGCTAAACGTTGCAAATGTCAAATATTTAGCTCATATAGCATTTTCTTTGCTTCATTTTGAAAAATAGTCTTGCAATTGTCCTTTTCACTTTCTTTCTCAAGAATTTATTTTGCCTCCTATAGATAATAAAATTGAAAAACTATTTCTATTTAAAAACTTATATTAATACTCAAAGACAGGCACGTGCTTCACAGAAACTGTTAACTGATAAACCTCACAAGATCAATTCAGAAATTCCTATTATCAGAAAGACAAGATTCCTAGGAAATTAAATGGTTAATAGAGGAAGTTAATCTAAAAACTTTTTTTGAAAGGTCATCTAGTCTTATAAATATTACTTTGAACCACATGAAACTGCCATTTTTGTAGTTCTGTAGTAAGAAACATTCAAATATTGGCAATTTCCTATGATTTGACCTAAGAAATTGTGAGCCTACAACATAAAACTGATTATAGTAACATGTATACATACATGCCACACAGCAATTGAATTGTCAAATATATTTTGAGTGTCAAACACTGTTCTGGGCACCTGGGTCATAGCAGTGGACAATGTAAAGTCCCTGCACTTACAGAGTTTATAGTCTAGAGGAAAACGACACATAAATAAACAGACAAAGAACTTGCCTGGTGGTAAGGAGTCCCATACTGAAAAAAAGATGAATCAGGTTAAGGAGATAGAGGGTGATAGGGTAGGATAGGGTCAGCAGAGAAACCTTCTCTGCTAATGTAATATTTGAAAAGAAACTCGCATAAGGTTAGGGTGCACACCCTGTGGGTATCTGGGAGAGGATCATGGTAGCCAGAAGCAGCAAAATGAGAACAGACCTGAAGTGGGAGCATTTTTGAATGTTCAAAAATCAGGGGACACCAGGGAGGTGATACAGTGATGAGTGAGGGGTAGCCAGAGATGAAAGTATTTGCTGGTGGGTTAGATGTGGAATGTGAGAGGAAGCAGAATCAAGAATGACTCCAGAGCTTCTGGCTCAAACAGAAGGGACTTGCTTTTTACCAAGATAGGGACAACTGAGCAGGGGTGAATTTGGAGATTGAGTCAAGAGTTCTGTTTTGTCCACATCAAATTTCTAGAACTTTTTAGTCATTCAGGCTGTCAAGTTGAATTGGAAGCTAAATGTAGAAGTCTGAAGTCAAGGTGAGAAGTTGGAGTTGGAGATAAATATTTAGTAGATGGTTTTCAAATGATATTTAAAGATAGTCAACAATATGAATATACCTTCTTCTTATCTCTTATCTATTTAAATCACAAAGGAGGAGACTCTACTCTTTTTGAGGCTAAAAAGGAGAAAGTACTTTTCTTTTAATGCCCATGGCAGTGTATTTGCATGATACGGAGAAACTGAAGGCAGTTACTGCCCATCAAAGGTTTTACTCATCAATGATGCCAGCATAAAATTAATCACTGACTGTAGAAGCAAATTGTTGTACTGTTTTTAGTATATACTATTATATTAAGCTTTTTACCTATATGAAGGGATTTGAAATTGAGAAGGTAAAAATGAGGCTTTTGCTTTTTGTTCTCATGTTTTATAAATACAAGCATTGTTCATATATTTTATAATGAGCAAGCATTTATGTATTAGTCTTATGATTTTAAAAATCCAGGAATTTATAGAAAATTTATAATCATTTAAACTACATATTGAATTTTTTAAAATAAAAGTTTAAAAACTGAATGAATTTATCTTTTCTTACATACAGTATTTAACCACATTAATTATAGTACACTCCTGTTAAAAAAATTAAAAGTTATTTTTACTTAAAAATATTTTTATTGTGGTGAAAGATGAATAACAGAGAATCTACCAATTTGCCCATTTTACATGTACAATTCAGTGGCATTAAGTACATTCTCAGTGTTATGCAAATATCAACACTATATATTTCCAGAACTTTTCATCATCCCAAATAGAAGGTATTAGATAATTTTTCATCTCTCTCCTCACTAGTAACCACAACTCTACTTTCTGCCTCTATTTATTTACCCATTCTGAGTATCTCATTTAAGTAGAATTCATGCTACATTTTCCTCTAATCTCCAAACTTCATGTGTGAAAGAGACTCAAGCCAAGACTGATTTAGATCTATCATGTCAGAAAACATAAATCATACCAATGTGTCCAGAAATGCTAAACGTGATACCTCTGAAGATGGCAAGCTGGAAGAAATTTACATGACCATTTAATAAAAAATAACCAATAGAATTATAATAATAAAAAGACCAATGGGTTCAAAGGCCATTTCTGGCGTTTAATAGATGTTTCTAAAAATATCGCTTTCTTACCTGCAGTGAACAATCATAGGTGTGGTGTCATGTGCTCTGCTTGCTCGAACCAGCTTCACAAAGTGAATTAGAGCGGCACTATTCTCAGGAACCCCATGCTCTGGCCAGGCAGTAAAGTTACACTGTTGAACAGTCATGCAATCCCCATGCTAGACAAAGGGACGGATTAATGAATGACAAAACTATTTAAGTTCCACAACGAAGGCTGAAGGCAATTGTCCCAGTTTTTGAAGGTGATCTTTTAAAAATGACTATTTACCAAACGAAAGAAAATGTTTTCATTATTTCCTATAAGAAAGATTTTTACTGTTACAATAGAGAATTGCCTTTCAGTATGAATGAAAACAATAAGAAAGCTTGGAAATAAATCTTAATATAGAACATTAATATTCAAACATAGCATGCTATTTTGTCACACTCAGGATAACAGGTATTGAAACAATTTTGACCCAAAGCTTAAATGAACATTTTCACAAATTATTCCATACACAGGTATTGAGTATCTGTTATGTGAAAAGTATAAAGATCCTTATATCATCTTCTGTGTGTATAGGGATTTATATAAACTGATAAAGTGAGATCCCATACTACCTTTTCTATATTGGCTGCAGATTAAATAGAAAATCAAATTATTGGCAGGGCGCAGTGGCTCATGCCTGTAATCCCAGCACTTTGGGAGACCCAGGAGGGTGGATCATGAGGTCAGGAGATCGAGACCATCTTGGCTAACAAGGTGAAACCCCATCTCTACTAAAAATACAAAAAATTAGCCGGGCATGGTAGCGGGCGCCTGTAGTCCTAGCTACTTGGGAGGCTGAGGCAGGAGAATGGCGTGAACCCGGGAGGCAGAGCTTGCAGTGAGCCGAGATTGCACCATTGCACTCCAGCCGGGAGACAGAGTGAGGCTCCGTGTCAAAAAAAAAAAAAAAGAAAGAAAGAAAATCAAATTATTAGGATTCAGGAGATGAGTGACTTGGGAAATTGCTGTCTCAAGTCAAATATTACAGTTTCTTCATTAAATAAAATAAAGCTGGTGATCTCGGCATTTTCTCTCCTTCTGCTCTTGTCAACCTAAGAATGTGATGCTAATTGGTTAATACAGACTTTAACTAGAGTGATCTGGAACAAATACTGTGATATTGATACGAAAGTTGGATATCGATTCAAAATTCTGTTCAGAAGACAGTACAAAAGCATTGTTGAATACACAGGTGTCCTTGAAAGGGATAGTTCTAGAAATCAATTTTATTTTAGACATTTAGATCCTTCATATTTTATATCAGGTTCCCTTGTCCCCCCCTTTTTTTACCCTTTCAATTTTCAGATCCCTGATAGTCCAATCTATTTGAACATCCTCCATTAGCTTTGTAATCACTATATCTCCAAAGACGGTAACTGGCTTGTTGTCCTCTGGCCAATACTGATGGCATCTGATCTGCATTCAGAGAAAATCATCAGTCATAACAGTCATTGTTATATTGATATATATATGTATATCACAGTTATTACGACTAAGTTAAAATTACTTTATAGATGTCCAGGTTATTGATGACTCACAGTATTAGGTGAAATAGTCAAACATATGTTAACACAATTGTAAAACAACATTTGTGAAAACATTTTCAAATAACTTACCCTTCCTTTTTCAAAACACTGTGTTAGCATTACTAATGTTTTTGCTCTGGTTTCCCACACCATTCTCCAAAAATCTCCAACTGTTCCTGGTAGTGGACCTTGAGTAGCAATAAATTCGTTTGGACATAAATAGCCCTAGAAGGATATAATGAGAAACATTGCATCACTGTGTTCATAGATATAGTGTTTTAGTTTTCAAAGCATGAAACAAATGCTGGTTGTAAAATTACCTAATATTTTAGAATATTGTAAATACTAGATAATCTTAAATAATCAAAGTTTCTAGCGTCTAAATTTATCCTCACAATCTGATATACTACACAACAAATGGTTCTCAAAATTTATATCTAACTTTTGAATAACACATTAGGGACTACATAATAATAATAGTTACAATAATAACATAACTTAATAAAGGTCTTAAGTCTGAGTCTTCATAGCAGGCAGTTTGCTAAGCATCTTATATTCAATATTCTTACAAAAACATTGTGAATTAGTACTAATATTATGCACATTTTATAGATGAAGATATTGAGGCTTAGAAAGGTGAAGTAACTTGCCAAGATCTCAACCCTGCGAAGGCAGGTTAAGCCCAGAATCAGCTCTCTAAACCCACTCCATGATATTATTGCCATATATTTATTGGTTGTGCAGATATATGTATACTCTTCCTCTAAGAAATTACTTATCTACTTAAACTGTGGCATTAGTCATTAGTCTAGTGGCATTTACTGTCTGGAATTCTGACCCAAGAAATACATGGTAATATGAAGGTTCATTTCACTAACATAGTAAACTCATAGGACATGAGATCTGTCTTAAATCTATTATGACATCCTTGTGGATATTTATCAAGTTGCTCTGAAACTTGGTCTATTTACCTGGAACATAAAAGCATGACACTTGAGTTTATATAATTGTGAACAGTATCTGTGGATTTCTTTTCAAGAAAGGTAATGTATAAGTGAAAAAGTAGTAATGGAATGACATCTGTTTCAAACAGGAAGATGCTTCCAGGAATGGGGAATAAAAGGTAAAATTCACTTTTTTACATTGAAATTGTCTCAGTAGTCAGAGAACAGTAATACAAAAAATAACATATATTTAAATTTTCCAGGGACTCTAGAATGTAATCCAGCAAGTTTATTTTACTTTAAAAAATAATGAGGAGGCACTTTAGGTGATTTTCCCAAATTGCAGTGCAAGGCAGGCACATTTGCTTGTGGAAAATCTTGAGTCTCTTAAATACACAGTATACTACAGCATTTCTGTCTTTCCAGTCTCAGCCGAAAGACCTAAATATGTAGTTCATGTGTAAGGGATCTTTTCTTATTAAAAATAATATATGTTGAATGTAGAATATTTTGAAAATTTAGAAAAATATATAATAGAAAGTAGAATTCACCTATAATCCCGCTATCCAGAGTGAAGGACCATTAACATTTTGGTTGATTTCTTTACAGACTTTTTAAATATGCACATTCTCCACTCAATCAATATTTGTGAGTGACTATTACGTTCCAGACACTATTTTAGGAGCTGGGGTTTCATCACTGACCAAAGACACTGAAATTCCTACCCTCATTTTTTTTATCACTAGGAAAAATAGACACTGTCTATTAATGTATATTAAATATGCAAATTACATAGAATTTATAAAAGTGGTAAGGGCTATGAGAGAAAGTTTTCAGAAAATAGGCTTTTCAGAAAATAGTTGTTCAGAAATAGATTATTCAGAAAAAATAAATACCTCATGAGAACATGCGATATTTATTTTTCTGTTCCTGGCTTATTTCACTTATCATAATGTTCTCCAAGCTCATCTCCAAACTTCACATATCACTGGTGATATATGAAGAAAGTTTTGAAGAAGGAAGGAAGTGAGGCTTGCAGTATTTGGGGGAAAACAATTGTGGGTAGAAGGAAAATCAAGTCCAACCACCTTAAAGGAGAGGGGTGTCAGGAATGTTCTAAGAACAGCAGGTGCCTGGTGTAGAGTAAATGAGGGGGAGGAGTAACAGATAATGACCAGTAAAAGCAGGGAGGATAAGTGGTGCTTTAGGTCCTAAAAGGTAATTATAAGACTTTGGTTTTTACTCTGAATGATACAGAAAGTCACTGAAAGGTTTTGAACATAGTGTATGGTTTAACAGTTTCACGTGGGCTTCCATAGACCAACCTTTGGGAGTTTAAAAGGTGAAAGGAGGGAGAATAGTTAGAGGGTTCTTGTAACAATTCAGCCAAGAAATATTGGTAGCATGGGTGATATCAATGGAGATAGTGAGAAGTGATCAGATATGGATACATTCTGAAGGCAAAACCAACCGAATTTGCTAATAGATTTGATATGAGGTATGAGAGAAACAGAAATTAATAATGACTCCAAAGGAAGATGGGGAAGACTCCAGATGAGGAGTTTTTAATCATATTTTCCTATTATTTTGACATATAATAATTGCACATTTTTATGAAATACAGTGTGACAATTTTGATACATGTATACAATGTGTAATAGTCAAGTCAGGGTAACAAGCATATCCATCTCCTTAAACATTTATCATTTCTTTGTGTTGGGAACATCCAAAATCTGCTCTTGTAGCTATTTGAAAATATACCATAAATTGTGGTTTATTATAGTCACACTACAGAGCTATAGACACTAGAATTTATTTCTCCTATCTAGCGGTAATTTTGTATTCATTAACCAATCTCTTATTCTCGCCTCTTCCCCTTCCCAGCTTTTAACCACTATTCTACTCTCTACTTTCACGAGATCAATTTTTTCAGCCTCTGCATAAGTGGGAACATGTGGTATTTATTTTTCTGTTCCTGGCTTATTTGAATTATCGTAATGTTCTCCAAGTTCATCCATGTTGCCACAAATGACAGGATTTCATTCTTTTACATGGCGAAATAGTATTTCATTGTGTATATATAGCATATTTTCTTTATTCGTTCATCTGTTGATGAATACTTAGGTTGATACTTTATCTTTGCTATTGTGAATAGTGCTGCAGCAGTTATTGCATAAGCATAGATATCTCTTTGACATACTGATTTTCTTTCCTTTGGACATATACCCAGTAGTGGGACTGCTGGGTCATAATGATGGTTGTATTTTAGTTTTCGGAGGAAAACTAAATAGTGCATAATAGTATATAGTAATTCCACTTTCTCTGCATTCTTGCTGGCATTTGTTATTTTTTGACTTTTTGATAATAACCATTCTAAATGGGGAGAGATGGGATTTCATTGCGGTTTTGATTTGTATTTCCTTGATGATTAGTGATGTTGAGCATTCTTTCCTGTGCCTGTTGGCCATTTGTATGTCTTCTTTTGAGAGATGTTCATTCAGCTCATTTGCCATTTTTAAATTGGATTTTTTTCTGCTATTGAGTTGAGTTCCTGGTATATTTTGGATATGAATCACTTGTTGATGAATAGTTTGTAAATATTTTCTCCCATTTTGCAGATTGTCTTTTCATTCTGTTGATTGTTTCCTTTGCTGTGCATATGATTTTTAGTTTGATATAATCCCATTTTTCTATTTTTGCTTTCACTGCCTGTGCTTTTGAGGTTTTAGTATGAACAGATTTACAGGGAAAATAAAAAACTCACATTGGACATAGTACGTTTGAAATCACTATTAGATATTCAAGTAGGAATGCCACGAAGGCAATTAGATATATGACTTTAGAATTCAGGAAAAGTCCACATTAGAGACATAAATTTGAAAGTAGTCAGCTCATATCTCTTACTTAAATTCGTGAAAATTGGATGACATCACTGTGATGGTTAATACTGAGTATCAACTTGATTGGATTGAAGAACACAAAGTACTGTGTCTGGGTGTGTCTGTGAGTGTATTGCCAAGGGAGATTAACATTTGAGTCAGTGGACTGGGAAATGCTGGGTGCTTCCTGCCCTAGAACATCAGACTCCATGTACTTCAGCTTTTGGACTCTGGGACTTGCACCAGTAATTTGCCATGGCCCTCTGGCCACAGACTGAAGGCTGCACTATCAGCTTCCCTACTTTTGAGATTTTGGAACTTGGAATGGTTTCCTTGCTCCTCAGCTTGCAGACGGCCTATTTTGGGACTTCACCTTGTGATTGTTGAGTCAACATTCCTTAATAAATGACCCTTCATATATACATCTATCCTATTAGTTCTGTCCCTCTAGAGAACCCTGACTCTTACAATCACCAAGAAAATGAGTTTGGAAGGAGACAGTGAATTCAAGTATTGAGCTCTAAATTATTTCGTTTGCAGGTCTAGAAGATGAGATAGAACCGATGAGACTAAGATGAATGAGTCAGAGCTGCTGAAAGGTCAAATAAATTGCAGACTGAGACTTGAAGCTAGTTTTCTGAGTAGTTAATTGTTGACCTTGAAAATAGCTGGTTCGGTGTTGTGCTTGCTTAGTATCCAAGTCTTATTTGAGGGTGCTGAAGAGATAAGAGAAGGGAATTGAAGATAGTAAGTGTTGACAATTCTTCAAGGGGTTATAATTGAAATAAAACACAGAACAATAGAGAAGTAGGGAAAGACCTGTAATATCAAGATATTTTTATGATGTAAGAAATTACAATAGATTTGTTTAGCTGCTAAAAGAGAAAAATTGATGATGCAGAAGAGAAAATTCCTCCACCCATGTTCTTGAGAGGCAAAGGGAGAGGTCATGTAGTGTCCAAGTGAAAGGGTTGGCTGTTATCAGGGGCTAGGACAGTTCATATGCAGCCACAGGAGAAAGAGTATATGGACACAGATGCAGACAGGTAGAGGACCTTGTGGATGTTCTCTTTTAATTGCTTTTGTTTTATCATTGAAATATAAACAAGGCCATCAGATGTAGGTGAAAGTGAGGAACATAGTGTTAGAGGCCAGAGGAGAAAGAAGGAGAAAGAATCTCCCAGAAGAAAGAGAGGTTGAATAGATTAGGAGGCTGTGTTTTTGAGGTTAGTGGCCATGAGTTTAAAGTGAGCTATTTTGGCGTGATCATGAATTTTTCTGCAATACACATCCAGTAACACAGAGAAGAATCCATGGAGGGTTTTATTTAACAAAGTTTGGGGATTTATCAAAAGATTGAGACTATAAGAGATAAATTTGAGAGTTGAGAATATATACAATACAGGAAAGGAAACAAATAGGCATGCAATTCAAGATGAGCAAGAAAAAAAATGAAGTCTTGATTGGGTTAGGAAAAATGGAAAATTTGATAGAATCAAAGGGCTGTAGGTCAGAGCAGTGTTGAAGAATTGTCAGAGTCCAGTGATCTGGAAAGAATGATTTGGACAGATAGTGAGATAACAACAATCAAGATTGTGGAGAGGCTACAATTCTTGGTGGTGAAAAGGTCTAGGTTGTGAACATGGCAGAAAGTGATGAGGTCACGTGGAAGGCAAGTCACTGCAAGAGAAGAGGTCCAGAAAGTGATGGGCAGGGCTATGGGTCAATCTTTTATATGAATTTTGACATCATCAATAATTATGACAGAAGTAGTGATGAGAGAAGAGCAGTGGTACTGGAGTGAAATCTTCAAGAAATGAGAGACAGTGACTTAGGGGATGGTAATTAACTTCCAAAAAGAGCAATAGTGTGTCCTATGCTTGACAGCATGAATTCAAGCTGGTAATTTTAGGGCAGAGGGATAGAGGATGATATGGAGGTGGCACTGAGGACTGAGGCAACTTGATCCTTCTCTGTGCTGAGTACATATGGGAGGGAATGCAGACCCACTAGTGAGCAAGGCCAGAGAGCCAGTACCTGTAAGGGAGGAGTAGGTTCCATACAGAGTAATATAAATAATATATCACATATTATATACTAAATATTATACTATATAATATTATATATATACACATATATAAATAATTGGGATTATTCCTATACAATCTTGTTACCACTTGTTTATAAAATTAACATTATATGATCTCAGTTTTCCAGGATTTGAAATATTATTTTATATTTCTTTTTAATACATATGTCTATGTATCATCTGTTATTTAAGTATATCTTTATATGGTCACATTTCCCCCTTGATTTTCATGTAAAGAAGCTAAGACACATTTAAGCTCTCTTCCTGTAAAGGCCAATTTATTTCAGAAAATGGTAAAGCACCAGGTAAAATGTTTACCCAAAGGTGTTTTGGAGATATTTCCATTGTATCTTACGAAAATGAAGAAGGTATGTCAATTCTGTTTACTATTTTTGCTTCTACCTTTGAATATGTGTGTGCAAACTTTTGACTTTTCTGAGAGGAAACTTCTTGCCTGGACTTTTGCCCTTTAATTGGAATATAGAGTTTGCCGGTTTTTAAAGCACTGTGATACATGGAACGAAGTGTAAATTTCATTCCACATGTCAACATTCATTATGACCTTTACCCATGGATGGTACTTTTCATTGCAGTCCTTAAATTAGCACAGAGATTTTCCTCTGGATTATCAGCCAGGAAAATGTAGAATCTACTACCACGAAACATCAACAACAATAAAAATAACATGCATTTTTAAGTGCTTCCAATATGTGATTCAGTGAATAATTGAAATATGATTTAGTAGCAATGAATAAAGGAGGGTTGACTATTATTCCTGCTTTATCAGTGTAGAAACTTCACTCAGAAAATTTCAGGTCATTTAGCTACAAAAATGCAGAGGAGGAATTTGAACTCAGGTCCATTTGAACTCTGAAGCATATGTATTTACCCACCTAAATATAATCCTCCTTTTTATAAACTCAACAATTATTAAGTGCCTACCACATCTCAGGTATTGGAGAACTACATGCTAAAAAAGTAATTTAAATGCTGCTGCCAAATCAGTATTTTTATGCTTTATTCTAATCTCATACAGCAGTTATTCAATTATAGCCAGTGAATTTGTATATGCAGATATAATTAGTTTTAGAATAGCATATGAGATGGAGAAGGTCAAACCAATCCTTTTTTTCTTCCTTTGAGATTTAACTATTGTGAATGTTGGATGGTGCAAACCTAAATTATGATCTGCAGACTTTCTCAATAATTCTAACATTAAGTTTAGTGAAGATAAGGTATTTCATTAAATTTGGATAGAAGAAGGCAGTTAAGTATGAATAATGAAAACAACGTATTGGCCTAGAGACTAGAACACTCGTTTTGACTTTAGTCCTTTCTAATAGTGTACCCTGTAGAGCAGACTGCTTAAATTAGCTAATCTTCAGTTTCCTAATTATAAATTAGAGATAATAATTATTTTCTTGCACACCTCAGGGAGTCATTTTGAAGAGTATTTGTAAAATAAGGAATGTGAAATTGCTTTGAAAATTTTGAAGTGTAAATGTAGATTTTTTAGGTTAAAGTTTATCCATATTATACAGGAGATAATGACATCTTAGTGCTTATCAATGTTCTTGAACAGGTTTTCTTTATTTACCCATATAAGCTCTGGGGGAAAAAAATGTAAAATGTGCAGTTTATATTTACTCCAGCAAACACCCTCAATTACTTTATTATGCTAAAGAAAATGTGTTGGGCATTGATGGTGATATATTTGTATATGCCTATATGTATATGTGTGTATGTGTACAGATATGTGTACACATATACACATATATGTATATGTTTATATACAAATGTATATGTATGGGCATATACAAATATATCACCATATTCTATATTGTTTGATAATTATTCCAAAATTATAATATATTGGGTCCTATTGCTAAAGGAGTGAATAGTGGGAGAATTTATATACATGCATATACATATCTAGACACATACATATAAAATATATATATGTTTATATGTTATAAACATATACAAATATATACATATAAAATATAACTGTATATACATATATACAAATATATTTATGTATACACATTTCAGTTTTTCGGGGACACAATATCCTTCAGGATTAAAATACTCTATCAACATAGGAAGAAATCTGATGTTTCTAATGTTACTGCAACCATTTGCATGATAGCCTTTAATCTCTAGTTGTGTTAAAAGTTGTCATTAAGTTAAAGTAATTGCACACATCTCAAGTTGACAGGAGAGATAATTTTGAGGAGCCTTCCTCAAAATTAATTATAAGCCTCCCTCTTATACCTAAAATCATAATATTTTCACTTTTGACCCTCTTGAAAACATTTCTAAACTCATTTGTACAGTTGGTGGCAGATTATGGTGCTGCAATATCACTTCTTCCTACCTCTTTCACAGTCTATCCTTCATCAAAATCTTCCAGCCTTTCCAAGTCCTAACTCTGGGAGCACCATTCTCAAGAATGGCCAAGGGCAGAAGAAAACACACACTGGCATGTTAACCTAGTTATAAACCCTGGGCTAGAGTGTCCCAGTCTTAACACACATCCCTCAGCCCATATGCTGGTCCTCCTCTGTCTCTTCCCCAGACTTCAGTTTTTCCTGTTTCTATCTGAACACTAGTTATTTTGCTTTCTTTCCTACCTCCCTCTATAGTTCTCTTTCCTTTACCATAGATTCCAAAGAAATTGAGACTGAGAACCCATTCATAGATGGCCTCTGTCTTTCGCTCCTAGGAAAAGTGTTCATGAACTTTCAGTTGGAAGTGCTGTCGAATAAATTTTGGGAGTAGGGGGAAATTGAGATACCAGACATTGTTTCTGAGGTGACGACTGTATGAATATGTAGGTGGAAAGTGAGGGCCACTACAATGTCATCGCTACATCTATTCCCATCTGTTCTTAACATCCCAAGCAAAGGAGATTTCTCTGAGTGCTACAGTACACTTCCAGCCCCAGTATGGAAATCTGCCTTTTTGTAAAGTGCCTTCCATATAAGCCTGCTTATCATGCAGCTCAGCAATGATTATGCATATCATTACATTGGGTCATAGTGACTTTGTTGTAAGATTTATTATATTACAACATCACTTGATTACAGCAGAATATATATCTTCAGCCTTCCTAGTTTATTGCTAATACAACGTTACCATTTGCTCATAGCTGTATGCTGACAACCTATCATATTTAAAGGGGACACTGGGGATTTGTGAAAATTACTTTGCTTACATAATCTGTATGGTTCAGCTACACCTACTAAAATTGTCTGGTTTCATTCTTAATCATATTCACATCCTGTACTGGCATCCCTTATGGAACATTAGGCAATATGAGCTGTTGATTTGTATCTACTTGTTGGTGAATAAAAAATGATACATAGCTATAGGTCACTGATACAACCAGTTGTCCTTGCCCTGCTTGATGGCATTTGATTATTAGAGTAGTGATTACATTTAAATATCTAAACGCATATATGCATCATTTTGTAAATCCAAGTAAAACTTTAACATGCTGTAGAGTTTAGATTACAATGGAAATTGTAAGCATAAGATTTCACCAAAATGTTTATATTTTGAATTACATTTTTAAGGGAATCAATCATTTGATACATGAATAAAATGTTACCATAATAGTAAATTTATGTCATTCTTTAAATACAGATTTAAAGTTCTAACATAAAAAATAGAATGAAATTTAAAGAATACCTTAGCTCCTCCAAACTTTCCTTCACTTTTCTGGTTAAAAAGTCTTAAAGTCTTAAATTCTCCCCTTATTCACTCCTTTGACAATAGGACCCAATATATGATTGTAATTTTAGATTAATTATCAATCAAAATCAGATTTAGTACTAATTCGTTTTTTCCCTCCTTGACAAAGGCTTGGAGGGAATGGGACACAGCACAAGTATGTTTAATGTTGGAGAAAGGGTGGAACGTCATGTAACAAGAGCCCTAATAGAGCTGAAGGAAATAGCGGGCATGGGTGAGAAGACCTATGGATAAGAAAAAGCCTATGGAGAGTGTGGGCAGCAGAGGAAATCTTCATGTATTTGTAGATTCACCATAATGGAGATGGTTAAGCTTGCTATGCATTAGAATTTAAGTCAGTGGGTAAGAATGTAAAGGTACATAACTTGGTTAAAAAAATCCAACAACTGTAAAACAGAGTTGTTCAGAGATAGAATCATCTGCCTTAGAAAGAAGTGGATGAATCAATGCCAGGAGAGACTGACGGGAATTTTTTAGAGTTCCAAGGTGAATGGTCAAATTAAGGGCATTTCCTTCTTTAAGATTCCATGAATGTGCAAACCAAGTGGAGGTCTTGAGTGCATATAAGGTTTCAATGTACCTATGATGGTGATGGCATTGTCACCCACTTGAAGGACTGTAGATCTAGAAGGGAAGAGCTGCAGAACAGATTTTCATATTATATAGACATAACTGTCCATTTAATAATTTTTAATTCACAGAGACTGGCAAACTTCATTGTGTATGGAGAATACATTAACAAAGCATATGAATTAGTGGAAAGACCAGGGATGTGTAGCCTGAAGTTGAACATCTGCCATGTACTGGTGAAATATTTTTTGATAATTTAGTATCTCTATTAGGCATATCCATATCCCCATCTATTGGAAAGATAACACAATGTCAGTAATTATGTTTTATACAATTATAAAACATATAAAAATAGTAACTTACAGAAATATAGCTGGCATTAATATAATCCGAACCTGGAACACTAGCGTCAGCTATCAGCTTTACTCTGTTGTTATTATCTAGAAGAAAATATAAGGAATAAATGCTAATTGGCTTTTTAAATTGTTACTACTTTTTTTTATTATAAAAGTAACACAAAGGAGTTCATAATATAACATTCCAATTTCACAGATGGCGGCAAATTTAAAAAAGTTATTTATTCTCCCATACTTCTACCACCCAGAGACAATGACTATTAATATGTCCTTGTAGATATTTCTAGAATTTTCTATACATATTCTTTGTATTCTAATTTTCTTTAGCTACAAATGGATATACAATCTGTTCTGCAAATCATTTTTTTAATTTACCTGTGTCTTTCCATATCAGCATAAACAAAGATATGTAGTTCATTATTTTAAAAAGCTATACAGTATTTCACTGTTTGAATATAACATAGTTATTTAACCTTTTATTATTATTTAAATGATCCACAATTATAAAATGCTGAATAGACATAACTGAAATTTTTGTGTATATGTAGGAAGTAAACTTGTAGAATATATTACCAGCAGTAAAATTTTTAGATTATATATATGCATTCCAAATTTTGAAAAACATTTCTAAATTGTTCTCTAACAAATCATACTCTGAACCAAAGTGTTTAAAAAATTTTGTTTCCTCTTTAACTATCACAAGGTATTATTAAACATCTTATGAAAAAAATCTTGAAAAAAAAGTGGAAGAATTGATGGCTAGAGTAATTAATGCAGAGAAGGTCCTAAACGAAATGAAAGAGATGAAAACCATGACACGAGAAATACGTGACAAATGCACAAGCTTCAGTAACCGACTCGATCAACTGGAAGAAAGAGTATCTGCGATTGAGGATCAAATGAATGAAATGAAGCGAGAAGAGAAACCAAAAGAACAAAGAAGAAAAAGAAATGAACAAAGCCTGCAAGAAGTATGGGATTATGTAAAAAGACCAAATCTACGTCTGATTGGGGTGCCTGAAAGTGAGCGGGAAAATGGAACCAAGTTGGAAAACACTCTTCAGGATATCATCCAGGAGAACTTCCCCAACCTAGTAGGGCAGGCCAACATTCAAATCCAGGAAATACAGAGAACGCCACAAAGATACTCCTCGAGAAGAGCAACTCCAAGACACATAATTGCCAGATTCACCAAAGTTGAAATGAAGGAAAAAATCTTAAGGGCAGCCAGAGAGAAAGGTCGGGTTAACCACAAAGGGAAGCCCATCAGACTAACAGCAGATCTCTCGGCAGAAACTCTCCAAGCCAGAAGAGAGTGGGGGCCAATATTCAACATTCTTAAAGAAAAGAATTTTAAACCCAGAATTTCATATCCAGCCAAACTAAGTTTCATAAGTGAAGGAGAAATAAAATCCTTTACAGATAAGCAAATGCTTAGAGATTTTGTCACCACTAGGCCTGCCTTACAAGAGACCCTGAAGGAAGCACTAAACATGGAAAGGAACAACCGGTACCAGCCATTGCAAAAACATGCCAACATGTAAAGACCATCGAGGCAAGGAAGAAACTGCATCAACTAACGAGCAAAATAACCAGTTAATATCATAATGGCAGGATCAAGTTCACACATAACAATCTTAACCTTAAATGTAAATGGACTAAATGCTCCAATTAAAAGACACAGACTGGCAAACTGGATCAAGAGTCAAGACCCATCAGTCTGCTGTATTCAGGAGACCCATCTCACACGCAGAGACATACATAGGCTCAAAATAAAGGGATGGAGGAAGATTTACCAAGCAAATGGAGAACAAAAAAAAGCGGGGGTTGCAATACTAGTCTCTGATAAAACAGACTTTAAACCATCAAAGATCAAAAGAGACAAAGAAGGCCATTACATAATGGTAAAGGGATCAATTCAACAGGAAGAGCTAACTATCCTAAATATATATGCACCCAATACAGGAGCACCCAGATTCATAAAGCAAGTCCTTAGAGACTTACAAAGAGACTTAGACTCCCATACAATAATAATGGGAGACTTCAACACTCCACTGTCAACATTAGACAGATCAACGAGACAGAAAGTTAACAAGGATATCCAGGAATTGAACTCATCTCTGCAGCAAGCAGACCTAATAGACATCTATAGAACTCTCCACCCCAAATCAACAGAATATACATTCTTCTCAGCACCACATCGTACTTACTCCAAAATCGACCACGTAATTGGAAGTAAAGCACTCCTCAGCAAATGTACAAGAACAGAAATTATAACAAACTGTCTCTCAGACCACAGTGCAATCAAACTAGAACTCACGACTAAGAAACTCAATCAAAACTGCTAAACTACATGGAAACTGAACAACCTGCTCCTGAATGACTACTGGGTACATAATTAAATGAAGGCAGAAATAAAGATGTTCTTTGAAACCAATGAGAACAAAGATACAACATACCAGAATCTCTGGGACACATTTAAAGCAGTGTGTAGAGGGAAATTTATAGCACTAAATGCCCACAAGAGAAAGCAGGAAAGATCTAAAATTGACACTCTAACATCGCAACTAAAAGAACTAGAGAAGCAAGAGCAAACACATTCGAAAGCTAGCAGAAGGCAAGAAATAACTAAGATCAGAGCAGAACTGAAGGAGATAGAGACACAAAAAACTCTCCAAAAAATCAATGAATCCAGGAGTTGGTTTTTTGAAAAGATCAACAAAATTGACAGACCACTAGCAAGACTAATAAAGAAGAAAAGAGAGAAGAATCAAATCGACGCAATTAAAAATGATAAAGGGGATATCACCACCAACCCCACAGAAATACAAACTAGTATCAGAGAATACTATAAACACCTCTACACAAATAAACTGGAAAATCTAGAAGAAATGGATAATTTCCTGGACACTTACACTCTTCCAAGACTAAACCAGGAAGAAGTTGAATCCCTGAATAGACCAATAGTAGGCTCTGAAATTGAGGCAATAATTAATAGCCTACCAACCAAAAAAAGTCCAGGACCAGATGGATTCACAGCTGAATTCTACCAGAGGTACAAGGAGGAGTTGGTACCATTCCTTCTGAAACTATTCCAATCAATAGAAAAAGAGGGAATCCTCCCTAATTCATTTTACGAGGCCAACATCATCCTGATACCAAAGCCTGGCAGAGACACAACAAAAAAAGAGAATTTTAGACCAATATTCCTGATGAACATCAATGCAAAAATCCTCAATAAAATACTGGCAAACCGGATTCAGCAACACATCAAAAAGCTTATCCACCATGATCAAGTGGGCTGCATCCCTGGGATGCAAGGCTGGTTCAACATTCGCAAATCAATAAACATAATCCAGCATATAAACAGAACCAAAGACAAGAACCACATGATTATCTCAATAGATGCAGAAAAGGCTTTTGACAAAATTCAACAGCCCTTCATGCTAAAAACGCTCAATAAATTCGGTATTGATGGAACGTACCTCAAAATAATAAGAGCTATTTATGACAAACCCACAGCCAATATCATACTGAATGGGCAAAAACTGGAAAAATTCCCTTTGAAAACTGGCACAAGACAGGGATGCCCTCTCTCACCACTCCTATTCAACATAGTGCTGGAAGTTCTGGCTAGGGCAATTAGGCAAGAGAAAGAAATCAAGGGTATTCAGTTAGGAAAAGAAGAAGTCAAACTGTCCCTGTTTGCAGATGACATGATTGTATATTTAGAAAACCCCATTGTCTCAGCCCAAAATCTCCTTAAGCTGATAAGCAACTTCAGCAAAGTCTCAGGATACAAAATTAATGTGCAAAAATCACAAGCATTCTTATACACCAGTAACAGACAAACAGAGAGCCAAATCAGGAATGAACTTCCATTCACAATTGCTTCAAAGAGAATCAAATACCTAGGAATCCAACTTACCGGATGTAAAGGACCTCTTCAAGGAGAACTACAAACCACTGCTCAGTGAAATAAAAGAGGACACAAACAAATGGAAGAACATACCATGCTTATGGATAGGAAGAATCAATATCGTGAAAATGGCCATACTGCCCAAGGTAATTTATAGATTCAATGCCATCCCCATCAAGCTACCAATGACTTTCTTCACAGAATTGGAAAAAACTGCTTTAAAGTTCATATGGAACCAAAAAGGAGCCCGCATCTCCAAGACAATCCTAAGTCAAAAGAACAAAGCTGGAGGCATCACGCTACCTGACTTCAAACTATACTACAAGGCTACAGTAACCAAAACAGCATGGTACTGGTACCAAAACAGAGATATAGACCAATGGAACAGAACAGAGTCCTCAGAAATAATACCACACATCTACAGCCATCTGATCTTTGACAAACCTGAGAGAAACAAGAAATGCGGAAAGGATTCCCTATTTAATAAATGGTGCTGGGAAAATTGGCTAGCCGTAAGTAGAAAGCTGAAACTGGATCCTTTCCTTACTCCTTATACGAAAATTAATTCAAGATGGATTAGAGACTTAAATGTTAGACCTAATACCATAAAAATCCTAGAGGAAAACCTAGGTAGTACCATTCAGGACATAGGCATGGGCAAAGACTTCATGTCTAAAACACCAAAAGCAACGGCAGCAAAAGCCAAAATTGACAAATGGGATCTCATTAAACTAAAGAGCTTCTGCACAGCAAAAGAAACTACCATCAGAGTGAACAGGCAACCTACAGAATGGGAGAAAATTTTTGCAATCTACTCATCTGACAAAGGGCTAATATCCAGAACCTACAAAGAACTCAAACAAATTTACAAGAAAAAAACAAACAACCCCATCAAAAAGTGGGCAAAGGATATGAACAGACATTTCTCAAAAGAAGACATTCATACAGCCAACAGACACATGAAAAAAATGCTCATCATCACTGGCCATCAGAGAAATGCAAATCAAAACCACAATGAGATACCATCTCACACCAGTTAGAATGGCGATCATTAAAAAGTCAGGAAACAACAGGTGCTGGAGAGGATGTGGAGAAATAGGAACACTTTTACACTGTTGGTGGGATTGTAAACTAGTTCAACCATTATGGAAAACAGTATGGCGATTCCTCAAGGATCTAGAACTAGATGTACCATACGACCCAGCCATCCCATTACTGGGTATATACCCAAAGGATTATAAATTATGCTGCTATAAAGACACATGCACACGTATGTTTATTGCAGCAGATTCACAATAGCAAAGACTTGGAATCAACCCAAATGTCCATCAGTGACAGATTGGATTAAGAAAATGTGGCACATATACACCATGGAATACTATGCAGCCATCAAAAAGGATGAGTTTGTGTCCTTTGTAGGGACATGGATGCAGCTGGAAACCATCATTCTTAGCAAACTATCACAAGAACAGAAAACCAAACACCGCATGTTCTCACTCATAGGTGGGAACTGAACAATGAGATCACTTGGACTCAGGAAGGGGAACATCACACACAGGGGCCTATCATGGGGAGGGGGGAGGGGGAGGGATTGCATTGGGAGTTATACCTGATGTAAATGACGAGTTGATGGGTGCAGCACACCAACATGGCACAAGTATACATATGTAACAAACCTGCACGTTATGCACATGTACCCTACAACTTAAAGTATAATAATAATAAATAAATTTAAAAAAAAAACCATCTTATGTTCTTTTGACAAATACAAATTGATGTCTCATAATATTTATTTTGATTTCCTTAAATACAAGTGAAACTGAATTTCTTTGCTTATGTTTATTAACCATTTTCATGCCTTTTCTATTAACTGCCTTTCACATTTTCTCATTTTTATTTTAAAAAAGTATGCTAAAACAGAAGGCTACATAGAGCCTTTTGTCATATGAATTAAAATTTTCTTCTTAGTTTGTCACTTGTCCTTGACTTTGTCTATCAATTTTACCATACAAAAATTTATATTATTATTCAATCAAATTTCTTATTATTTTTCTCTATGACTTCAGGATTTTGTACCCTTTGTCAAAGTTGTTTGTCATTACAAATTATTATTGCTTTTACAAATGATAGCTTTTTCTGAAAATTTCATGGATTTTTCTCATTTTAAGCATTTCAATCTTTGACCCATTCTTTTTTTTTTTTTTTTTTTTTTTTTTTTTTTTTTTTTTTAGGAATGAGGTATAGATATATCTTTTATTGTTTATCTGTTGTCGTTGGAACAGCAAATAGTATCAATTTTTTAACATTTCATCTTTTCTCCCTAATTCGGAACACCACTTTGTTTTCTAGGTAGTTAGGTCTATTTCTAGACCATTCATTCTTTTCCATTAATTTATCTGCCTATTCTTTCTTTCAAATTTCTAATTACTACTTTTTAGAATATTTTAAGAGCTAGTAAAATTACATACCCTGTACTCGTTACTTTTCTTCAAAGAATAATGTCAGAAATTATTTTTCCTGAGAAAGTTTACCAACTTGATATTATAATTGAAACATTCGGTAATAATTTTAACTAAACATGGAAATGACACGAA
The DNA here is from genome assembly GCF_049350105.2 of Macaca mulatta. Lineage (NCBI taxonomy): Eukaryota > Metazoa > Chordata > Mammalia > Primates > Cercopithecidae > Macaca > Macaca mulatta. The sequence continues at coordinate 87,771,458 of NC_133416.1, read as the reverse complement.
ATATCCACTGCTTAATTGTTTTGACGGGTTGTCTGTTTGTTTTCAAGGAGGCAAAATGGGTAAGCAGGATTGGGTCTGAATTCCAGATGATCCGCCTCCCATACATATGGCCTTGGGTAAATTGCTTAGCTTCTCTGCTCCTCGGTTACCTCAGCTATAAGGTGTCATTATAACACAGATTTTGTATAACCCTCTTGAAGAAAATAACACTGTTTCTTTTCTTATTGATTGAAAAATGAACCTGTATTTACCATGGTGAAGCACAATTTGGCCTCATTTGTAAAACGAATTCATGTAAGTGCACATTTACTCTGATCTTCAATGAATATTTTACAACGCATTTTTTAATGTTCCATAGGAAAACACTGCTATGCTTATAAGGGAAACTAATGCACAAAGCTAAGTGAGAATATTGCCTTTGCATTTGATGCTAGGTCTGTCGGAAGATGTTAAACAGGTTCATTACTTGGGTTAAATTACAAAGCTAAGAAACTATTAGGTCTACAGTTTCTTGCACCTGCATAAGTGAACTTGTGTGAACAAACGGAAAACCATGTATACTAACTTTAGTTAAATATGAACAAAGCAAAAGAAATATAATTTTATAGTCACTGCCAATAAAATACATTATTATAATTCAGTCAATATAAAATAAAATAAGGAAACAACAAAAAAAGTTAAGATGGCAGGCATTTAAAAATACTTCCTAGCTAAACCAAAACCAACAAATGCACATACATGGTTTTATGTTTGGGAAGCGGTTTTTTGCTCTATTCCAAGGCAGATCAGCATCAGTTGAAGAAAGATCCTGAAGAAATTTTGGTAATTCCTGTAAAATAAAGTTATTGCAAAGTTTACATTTATCATAGATAAACAAGAAATTTCACTTATTAAAAGAGTTATTTGTTCTAAACTTTTTTTTAATTTGTAAATTAAAAGCACTTATCATAACTGTGGAAATGAGATCAAGTTAACAGTAATGAGTTTCCCTAGGCTTTCACCAAAAATATCCTGAATAAAGTTGCTCAGTTGGGCTATTGCTCTTTCTGAGATAATTTCTTTGCACATTGGGAAGCCTTAAGATGTGGCAACCATGTTAGTGACCATTTTACATATGTTACTAATGGTTTCATCGGGTACACACCATTGTTTAATATTTTAATGTCTACTTAGTAGGAAGAGGGATTTCAATGATTTATTTTTTGTTTTTTCTCCTCAGGCAGTGTGATTTCATGCCTATTAATTGGTACAACATTGGTCAGTTTGAGAAGATGCCAGAGGTCAATTTCTGCTCTCAGTAAGCATTGTTAAATCAATAATGGAATGCAAAGGTGCGATTAAGAATTATCAGATGTAGATGAAGGGTCAAGAAGATCTATTATTGACATTTGATGAAAATTTATGATATTATTTACCTACCTTGCTCTTGGCAAAGCAAGCATCATTAAAAAGTCTGGTGTAAGAAAATATGTTCATTATTTTGTTGAGCTGAAAATTTACATGTATGAAATTTATAGTTTTCCATTTTAGAAATCTCAACTTACCAAATTCCATAAAAAGCACTAAACATATGTGTGTTAACAATTTTTTAACATCAGTATAAATTATTTCTTTTAATTAGATAAGTTTCCCTTTCTTATTTTTTCCCAAAATTAAAATCTGGACAGTTGTTTACATATGGGTATGTATTAAGGGACAGGAATGGCGTAAGATCTGAATTCTGATATGTTGGCACCAAAGGCTTACAAAAACTTTTTAACCCAGTAAGGAGTCCTAGAACAGCTTCCTCATGTCAAAGTTTTGGAAATACATAAAGAAGGGAGAAAAAAGGTGAGTTTAAATGGACTGAAAGAGCACTTATATTTTATAATTATTTCACAGAAAAGTTTCCATTTCTAGACTTAAGCAGCTCTGGCTTTGGTAAGCAATGCACAAACACCAGGTTGATTGTTTGGATGGGAATGTTACACTGGGCAGTCTTATCCTTACCAGGGTGCACAAGGCCACAATTCTCCCTATTTAGCTCTATCTCTTTTCATTGGTACCCGAGATGAGTTCGACTGTTTTTGCATTCCTATCCTTTTCCTCTCTCTGGAACACCTTTTTTCCTTTACCTTCTCATTAGACTTCTGCTCATCCTAAAGTTCATCTTTAAAGTCACCTTTTTTATGAAATCTTTTCTGGTTGATATTCAAACAGATTTGATCCTCAATCTTTATACATATCTCCATCATGATACAGTAAATTTGTAATTTTTATACATCTGCAGTTCTTAACATAATATGAGCTTCTTTATGGTAGAATTTATCATCATAATAGCTAATACTTGTGCCAGCTACTGTTCTTAGTATTACTTATATTCAATCATTTTATATTCATAATTTAATAAAGTAGATATTATCATTTTACAAATGAAGATATTGAGGCACAGAGAGTTTAAGAAATTTGCCCAAAGTCACTTAGCTGGTAAGTGCTGATTTAATATATATCAATGTGCCAAATACAATGTCTATCACATAGTAGGAACTTATAAATATTTAAGATGTCAGTGAATATGTCCAGAGTTAAAAAGTTTATCAAATATATGCACCAAAATGTATTTATTAAAACATAATAATTTAATAATTTGCTTTAGAAATTCTTAACAAAGCACTAGACAAGACACAATTTTTAAAAAGTTCTTAAAACTATGGTCTTCAAAACAGTTAAACTAGAAACTTTCTCATATAATATACATGAAAATGTTATTGCTAATAAAACTTTTTATCTACTTGGTCATGCATAATGTAATTATATTCGCTCTTATTCTAGTGAAATTACACTTTTGCTCCTGAAAAATTGAGAATTCTTGCTGTCTAAAGCCTAGGAAGAATTTTATGGCACCATTGATTTTGTTAAGTCCAGACCAATATTTCTTAAGAAGCATAACCAAAAGGCTGCAGGAAATACCATTAATCTTTTCTCATTTTTGTTATTATTCCCTAAGTGACTGAAATATTGTAATTCTGAATTATTTAATCTAATTGTTTAAGTCTTTGTTTCAGAAGTTCACACACTGGGAATTTCATGGAAAAAAATAAAATAGAAGTAATGTTTTTGGTGCATTTAGAAATCTGTCTTTCTTAATAACAAAATAATCACCTAAGTTAGAAAAGATGCTTATAAGTCTTAAAGTAGCTTGCAGATTTGATATCTACCTTATGTTTTTAAATAATTTCAATTTTATAGATATACAAAATGTTAAAAACAATGAAACTATTCCCAACTTTTAAGTAGATTTAAAGTGACAAATTCTTAATTTTAAACATTTTCATTATATGATATGGCACTTATTCCATGGTAACTTTAAAAAGACCCCTGTAAAACGTGGACATTGTTTATATGGTTTCTAAAAAATTTTTAGGCAGTTCTAGAAATAATTTTCTTATAGTTTCTGGAAGCATCAAGTTCTGGTCTCACATTCATCTATATCACTAATGTAATCCAAGTAGGTAAACGTAAAATGAAATAATTTAGTGTCTAAATGTAAAATAATTACTTAAATATAAAACTACATGTATAGTATGACCTAAACCTTGAACACACACACAAAACCTAATGAATGTATCATTCTATATTTGCATCTACATCTGGATGAAAGGGCAGAGAAGAGACAAGGTCATGCTGCCAATACAGGGGAGGTCTGAAGAAGAGCACCTTTTCCTGACACAGTAGGTGAATAATTCTGATCAGGTTGCACCAGAGGCTGCCCAGTGTAACATTACTATCAAAACAATCAGCCTGGTAATTGGGTATTGATTATCAAGGCCAGAGTCCTTCATGGCCTTGCATGCTTAAAATGGACATGAAATGTGACACATGAAACGACTGGAGGTCTTGCAATGTTGTGACAACTGCTAGTAACATACCGAAAATTCTTCTTGAAACTTTAGGTTGTTGTTTGTGCAAAGCTCTTCAACATGTTGCAGGAAGGATTTCTTGCTTATTGGCCTCCAAGTAAAGAAGGGTATAGAACAGGGTCATGTTAGATTATATTTGTTCACGTTAGCATTGGCACTGGCTTCACTGTTAACAAGTAAAAGAACAATGGACATCCCCAAAACCACAAACAACACAGCTTTTTAAAGTCACTCTGTTATATTTATAAAATTAACTTTTCCTCTTTAAGCTCACTTTCTTTGTATTCATGGTACAAAATTCCTTCAATTTTTTAGTGACATTCAATAAAGGATTTAGCATTTTAATGAAGAACGTTTTTCAAGTAAATGTAAGAGCATAAAGTTATCATTGAATCCTAAAGCACATAATACCTCTTTGTCAGACAGAAAACATTTTATACATTACAAGGTTTTAGAAGATATAAAATATTGCAATGACCTCATTCTCATAATGACATGGTTTTCAAACCCCAAGGAGTTTAAATATCCCCGTGTTACTTCCCAAGCTAAAATACAGACATGCAGGCTTCACTCCAGAGAGAGAGAAAGCATTTCTCCAGTTACCATGCAATTAGTCATGCTTTTATGATTTATATCCAGCTTGGAGGTTTTTCCAACAAACATACAAAAAGTGAATCACACAGTAAGGTTCTACTGAGTCAGTGCATCCAACTTTGATATTCAAAAAGAAGAAAAAAATATTTAACAAACTTACTTGATGGATTTTCTATAACTAAGTAACCTGCAATAGAGATTGTGTTAAATGCACTGTGAGTCAGAGTGGACAGCTAATTCTGAAAGAAGTGTAGATTAAAGTCAGAAAATTATAATAAATCAATAATATAAAATGTGCTATGCTTTTAACTAATATGTGATCATTATTTTAAATTTTATTTCTTTTTTGAAATTATATCATTTGGACTCAAACATGTCAAATAATTTACCTTCTTTCTCAAGCTAAAAAGTTGTTATTGTTATTATAAATGTCATTATAAATGCCTGAAAATGTTAGGCATTTAGGATACTACATTAAAAATAGATCATTCTTTAAAATATTGCATGGTATTTAGTGGTCTAAAAGAGTTAATGTGGATTTTAAAAATATTTCCTTTATATATAGAAAGTGCTGAACCCGACAGAATGAATCCATAAAACATGACATCACATTGGCTAAGTATTGTTTCATGAGTGAGTTTGGATAAATACACAGCAACAACAAATTATAATTATTTCCATTATTTTAGACCTATCTTTTGTGACAGATCATTGGCCAAATTATTTAAACTCTGTACAAAGAGAAATAATTTTAACGGCTAAGTAGGCTATACACACACAAACTTAGAGAGGGGTGTATCATTAATAACACTTATGTCATGCACAACAAATTAGCACTGCAAAAAACACAAAAGGCACAAAATATAATGAAATGAACTAAGGAACATATGAATATTTCAAAGTTTTAAATTTAGAATAATATTAGGGATTTTACTATATTCTTTAACTGAAAAATATTTGTAAGAAGGTATTTTTTTTGAAGTAAAGGATGAATAAAAGAAAAAAATTGGTTTGAAAAACATAGCATCATAAATATGAAAATGGTCAAAAAGAAGTGTGTTCAATGAAGAAAACATGAGCAAAAAGGAAGTATATTTCATTACAATACAGGAATTGTTGAAAAATATGGGGGTGCTGGAGCAGGTATTACAAAGTGGAATGTTAGAATTCTCAGTTAATGCTGGGTGCCCCCAAACAGAAAGAGATATTGTATCTTCCAGCTTCTCAGAGTAAACATAAAGTGGTAGACTATTCCATTACCAAACAGGGCATCTAAGTGACAGAGTAGCAGTAACTAAGCAAAGAGTCTTGGTGGATAAGCTTAAGAGTGCCCCACAATACCCTAGAGTGATTTAAAGAAAGCAAGAAAGAATTCCTGACTCTACATGGATATGGAGCTGGCTGAAAGGGCTACCAAATGAGAAGAATCTTTGATTTGGGGAAGGGAAAGTGGAATGTCTGAATATTGGAGGCCCTGGAAATGTCTCTGACACAGTAACAGATGCAGTGGGGACTGAAGCAACAATCAATCTTTGTTGAAAATAATTACCCCTCAGCAAAGACCAGCAAGAAAGAAAGATAAACTACAGGCTACATCCACACATACTACCTAGCTTCCTTAAGATAACTTATCCAATGCTTCTATGCTACCTTGTTCTTCAGAAATAGGACAGAATAGAGGGTTGTGTTGGGCAAATTCTGATCAACTGAACTTAAGATATATATGACCGAGATGCTTTGATTACCAAGGTCTATTTCCCTGCTACCACATGGACATAGAAACTCTTGAGCTTTGTGGAGATAACTTTCACAATAACAGCAAATATTATTCCATTGTGATTGGTAAAATTTAAGCACACTGTATCTGATTTAGTGACAGGCTAGTGGTCCACCTATATAAGGATAGTGAGACTGCCATCCTATCGCAGAGAGATTCATTTTTCCTAGAGGATTATTTGAGCCGGTACTGCACAAGTATTTTTACTGGGATAACTGGAATTTAAAGTAGATGTTAGTTTCTGGGAAAACATCAATAAACCATTTGAAGAATCGGTATACATTTGTGAAATCCCTAAGAGACATTAAATGTGAATAATCACATTAAAGAACAAGTGAGCAAGAAATAGCTAAAGCAAAATATTATTCATATTCTTGCTCTTCTTTCTTTAATCATGTCTATTCTTCATTTCAGAAGTTATGATTAATTGAATAAATATACATTTTTTAAGTCCATGTCTTTTCAGTGAAAAACTCTACCAAAAGTTGCTGTTTCACTATTCTTAATTCATTTTGCATTTAAAATCTCTCCCTAAAGATTCTTTTTTTTTTTGTCAGAAATACATCATTGTAAATTTAGTAAGTGCTATGAAACTCAGATTTTTAAAAGTTCGTACAGATGCCATTGGTGCCTAACTAATATCACCTGGGCACTCAACATTCCCATGCAAGGAGATAGTTTCCCACTACAAGGACCTGCCATTCTCCCCTGAGTGTTTCCTGCATACAGGCTAGAAGCATCGGAGAGTAAATGTCCCAAGAAACATCCATCAACCAATGACTAACCAGAGTTGGGGGATAAATACCCAGCTCCCTCACCCCTCAAGGGGGATAATAATGATGTGCGTTTCATGATGTCCACCTAAAGATATTTTAAACCATAATGGGCTATATTGGATTTGGGTGGATATTTGTGAATTCTTGCCTTTTATAAAATATGATGCCTTTATTGGTTTCAAATACCTGCTCGAACAATTACCAGTTATGTTACCATGTGCAATACTTAATTTTTCTGTGCCTCAGTTTCCTAGTTTGGGAAACATATGTAAATTAAGTTCATATATTTAAAGGTCTTTGGCTTCAGTAAGCAATACATAATTACTGGTTACTATCATTAGTATGATAACCATTATTCTTAGTTTATTTTGTATATCTCATGCTGCTCCTATCCATGCTGCTGTATAATTGATACTGATATAAGGAAGGGATTTTTTCCATTATTTCCAAAAGAATATTCTCTTAATTGTACTCAAAGATGGATAGACTATATTGTGCTAAAATATAGTTGTCACAAATATCTAGATTTCAAATCCAAGTCTGGATTTCTAGCTCTCAATTCAAGATCCCAAACAAATCTCTAATACAATGACCATAATAATTCAGTTTTCATGTAATCATGTAAAACATTTCTAACCATGCTCACATTTCTGACATTATTCCTTGTAACTCCTCTTCATGCATCCTTTTTGCACTCCAGATATTCTCTATATATCCCTCCCTCTCAATTTTATGCCATTCCAGGCATTCTTCCTACAATGGAATTTTTACTTATTCTTTAATACATGATTCAAATGTTAAATACCCTATCGATCTTACTCTGTTTTACTAAGAAGAAAATAATTTCATTTCCCTGTAAAATCGAATTTCCAAGGACAAATCATCTTCTATGTTGTATTTTGGCTATTTAAGTCCCTGCATTAAGGATACAAGCATTTGGGTTCATATATACTTCAGGTCTGGGGCAGGATTACAACTTGGCTTACTAGATGTCCCCCATAACATTATTCATAGTAAACATTAAATAAATCATATCAAATATAAAATTGTGGATGAATTCAGATTAAGATACACAGAAAGCAAAATATGAATATTCTGGTTTTATTGTGAGAGAATATCTGAATTGAATACATTTCCCACTAAATTATTAAGAAACTAAGACTTCTCAAGAGGTCCTAACTCAAAGTTTTAAATATGTATAATCAATAGATTTATCAACAAAAAGCATATGAGTCTAAGCAAAAGCCATATTAGATAACCTAACATTATAAATTAACAGGTGCACTTTGTTAGGAAGTTAGATAAATGAACAATAAAATTGCTCTTGCCTACTCAAGTGATAAATAAATAGGCACAGACTTTAAGAGAAAGAGAGGTGGAATCTGTTTTGGCTTTATTTTCTTTTGTATCATTCTTTTTTATCTAAATCCAATCACTTTTTAGAATCTGTTCTTTGCATTTATGTTTATGTAAGATAAAAGTTTCTAGTAGTCCAGTTTTTATGTAATTTTCTAGTCTGTACTTACGTCACAATCATTTGTGAGTTGAAATCTTCAAATACCTATCAGGAATGCTCAAATTGAGAAGACACTTTGAGATCAACTACCTGACTATTTTAAGTAAAAGTTAGATATTTCCTTCCTCATTGTTGTCTATAGTATACTTATCATTGCTTTGGTTCTTAGCTTCATGTTGTACAGGTGTATTTATCGCTCAGGTATTGGCTACATTCTAAATTGTATTTTTCTGTGAGGTTTTAAACTTTAATGTTTATATAAAAATATTAACTTGAATAATTTATAGAGAGAATTAGAAAAGAAAATGGGACATACTATAAGGAAAATGCAGTAACTTATCACTGATGAGGGATAATTAAATTCCTAATAGGTAAAACTGTTTGCTTAAATAAGCACTAAAAACTCACAGAAATTGATGTGCATGAAAATCAACAATGCTATTTCAGGAGTGCTAGTTTTGAATGAAGTGATCCAAGGAGATACTCAAACATACTCAAATAGAAAACTTTATATTAACATTTTAAAAACTTAAAAAATCTGTTAAATGGAAAGTATTTTTAGACTGGTAGGATATTCTCATTCACTTATGATAGTGAGTCTGACTGAATATAGTCAGACTATATTCAGTTCATTACTGGATAAATCAATTTGGGAACAGTCCAGATTTCAATAAGATAACTGACTAATTTCCAATAGAAAGGGCTAAACACTTTTTATTACATGAATCTTAACTGTCTTAAATTCTATATCTTTTGGTTGAAAAGGGTCTTATTTCACGTCTGGACTCATTTCTTTAAAGCCTATCAAAAACTTAAATTCCACTCAGATTACTCTTGATGGATCTAGAAGGGAAGCATTTATTTATGTTGGCAGTGGTGATTGAAGACCATATTGTCACAGAGACTCAGCTTTCCCTCAAGGTCAATTAGTTGAAATCTATAGGGAATTAAAATATAGTCCTAATAGAGAGCCACAGATGATAGCCTATAGTTGAGCAGCTTCAACCAGCATTATCAGTGGTATGGGACAAAGTGAGAAACTTTTTTTCTACTTAACCAGTGATGTTAAGTTAAAAATAAAAGAATCTCAAATTTGTCAATTGATGTAAAAATATGCATTTGTATCACATAGCATGTACTTGCTACTTAGATTAAATTTGTGAAGAATCTATTTGTCCAGTAAAATATTAATATTTCCAAGTGTTGTATGATACTGAGTGTGAGTTTTCAGTTTGTATATTTCATCAAGTCACTAATAACACATAAATTACATCTACTTCTACAGTATTCTATTGCTTATCCAAAGCATCTACTTTAATGCTTTTAGAGGTGCCTCAATTTTTGTTATTTCCTATTATTCTTCTTTATTCTGGGTTTGAAAATAATGCTCTTTCATGTCCTTCTTCATTCTTTTACCAAATCATTGATGTTTCTGTGGTGCTCAATATAAATTTAAAATATCCTAACCCATGGCTGGTCCTATATAGTTGACTCTAAAACTTTATAAGAGAAACATACCATAAGCGAGTAATAGAATACTTTTTATGTATTTATTTATGTATGTATTTATTTATTTTTTGAGATGGAGTTTCACTCTTGTTGCCCAGGCTGGAGTGCAATGGTGTAACCTCGGCTCACTGCAACCTCTGCCTCCCGGGTTCAAGCAATTCTCCTGCCTCAGCCTCCAGAGTAGCTGAGATTACAGGCACCTGCCACTATGCCCGGCTAATTTTTGTATTTTTAGTAGAGACAGGTTTTTGCCATGTTGGCCAGGCTGGTCTGGAACTCCTGACCTCAGGGGATCCACCCACCTCGACCTCCCAAAGTGCTGGGATTACAGGCATGAGCCACCACGCCTGGCCATGTAATACTTTTTTTAAATCAGGAAGACAATTAATAGTAAATGATATGTATTACTTTCTCAACATGTCTTCTCGTATGTGTAGGATGAATCAGTTTAAAAGAAGCATTAAATTTGAAGGATATCTCTTTGGAGGCAATGTTTCTTCCTTTCTCATCACACTATTCCCAGTGCCTAAAACAGTACTTAGCACTTGAGAGATACTCAATTATTATTTATTTTTATTTAATCAAGATGAAATGGTCTTTTAGATGAAAAGCGAATGCGATATTCTTGCTGATGTCAAAGAGCTCAGATGTATCATCCCCAGTGTGGCAGAAGTTGAATTTTCCTTATTACTAAGCCTTTCCACACCAGCACATTTGAAAAAAAAGTTCTTGCCAAAAGTCTTCTTTTGTCATCCATGTATTCTAGATGAAAACCATGGGCATTGTTTAGCTACATCAGGGGCAACAGGGTAGAATTTGTAGATAGAGAGGAGAAAGAGACTGATCAAAGCTGCGTGAAGAGACGAATCGGGCTCTGAGTAAGGACTCAATGAATAGGAGACACCAGAAGACATTACACCAGCTAAAAAGAAGGCCTTACTGTCTGTTAGCCAGGATGGCAGGCAGGCAATAACATTTCTCTGTTAGGTGTTAGAAGCAACCTCAGAAAACTAGATTTGGAACAAGACAGATCTACTTTAAATGGTATAATGTATGTAGAGGTGTTCTATAAAGGTTCTGACTAACACAAGTGATTAAGTTTAGCTCTGTCAGGGTAAGGGCTCTGACTGAGCAGGGTACTATTCACTGATTCTAGGAAAGAAAATTTGGTGTTAGAGAGAGGAAAGCAAGAAAAAAAGAATGAAAGAAGCAAGGAAAGAAAGAAAGAAAAGAAAAGAAAAGAAAGAAAGAAGGAAAGAAAGAAAGAAAGAAAAAGAAAGAGAGAAAGAAAAGAAAAAGAAAGAAAAGAAAGAAAAGAAAGAGAAGAGAAAAGAAAGAAGAGAAAGAAAATAGGAAAGGAGTGAGTGAGAAAGAGAGAGAGAGCGAGAGTGAGAGGGAGAGAGAGCAAGAGAGAGTGAGAAAGAGAGAAGGAGAAAAGGAATAGGAAAAGGATTCTATTTTATGATGATGAAGAAAGACATTTAGCAGAGTTGCTCAACCAAACTACCTCTGAGTCTGGAATGGCCCAGAGGTTAACTTTGAGTGCTGGTTGAAAATTGATATTTTATGTGTAATGTGATCAATTAAATCTTTAGTTTAACAGCGTCTTACTTTGACAAATGTTTGAATCCCATCAAGCAAGTCCTCTGAAGGAAATGTATTTTCATGAAAGTATTTTAATTCTGTCAATGGGAACTTGGTAACTAGTTAATCTGAAGTTAAAACAAGGTTACTTATGATTCCCAAATGCTAAATGTGATTAGAGTAGAAACAGACCAGGCTTCCTGATTTTAATAATGCAGAGTACTATTCATGGTTAAACAGACTATCAGGAGCTTTGGCCCCATTCAGCCTTATAGCTCATGAAGACAAGACTTCTTTAGTAAGGCGTGTGATTTTGAAATCAAATGCCTTTTTATTCTCTGCCTCCATTCATATTCCTCCATTCATATTCCTTCATTCTTTGCATGAAGAAATTTATTATGTTTAGGGCACTCAATCAGTTACTGAGGTCCCTGCTAGTGCTGATATTCTGCTATGCTACTCAGAATGTAACAAACAATGTTTGTGCTAGTATACAAATGGCATTTCTGAGCATCAGGGGAGTGCCTGGAAGCATGCACAGTTGGCTACCCATTGGTCAGTGCAGAAATAACGTTTCCATGAAATATGCCATTCTGTGTATGCACCAGAGAGTCAGGGAACAAGAAATGTCATTGTATTGGTCCTGACAGGTTAACCACCTAGAGTTGCAGAAATGAGCTTGTATGAAATGTAAATATAGTTTCCACCCATCAGATGTGGAACTCAGTTCTTGTGTCATGTTAATAACAGAATGAGAAGCCTGTATAGGAATCTAGGTGCAAACTTAATTTGCTATCAAACCTAACACAACATGGGAACACTGCAAATTCTCAGGACATGCACATTATGAGTCAATGTGCATTTTGATAAGATTAACTTGACCATTATCAATAGCATGCAATATTATAAAGGACATGTTGTAAGTAGAAAGTATAGCTTTTTGGGGGAGCTTTGGAAAAAACAGTGCATTAAGCAAAAAGATGTTCAATATTATGTATTTTAAAATATAGAGCACACCACATGACAAGATTAAAATAATCACAGCAGAGTTCTGCATTACCACAGTAACTTACTGGATGACAAAAATCTCCTTGCGTCTAAAGAAAAATGAAGAGTATCTGGAAGTAAAGATTCATTATTTATTTAGTATACAAACACACTGAATTATTTTTGATTTGTTATTACAAGAACATGAGCATTAAGTATCTCCAACTTCATTCTAAGTATAGAACATTTCTTGTATTCTGAATTCACAAATTTTTGCCATTGTTTGCAAAGATAGTTTAAGTTTAGAATAGAAGTAAAATATACGACCACAATTTGTCAAAGAATGATGACACTTAAAATGCAAACTATTAGGATTTCATATATCAGTCAAAAATTATGAGTCATTATTGAACCCAAAATAAAAATTGCACTACTAAAAGTTTTCCAGTTTCTGCAAGTTTGAGTCAACACTAAAATGCCATCACTTCTTTGCCTCATATCATGAGACAACAAAGAAATCCAAAGAGGCACCTCTTTCTTTACACTCATTCTCATCATAGAAAATGCTGCTGAGGAAGAATTCCATGGGTTTTTGTCTATTTAAGAAAGTTTACATTAATATTCTGTAGTATGCTTCTAAGTTACACACATACACACACACACACACACACACACGTGTATCTTGATACCTCAGAGACAGACCTGGGCTAGCTTGTAGCTCTCCTGCTTATTAACTGTATGACCTTAGACATTTACATAAAGCAGTCCTATCATCATTTTTTAAATCCATCTGTAAAATGGGGATAGGAGTACCTACCACTAAGGGTTGAAAGAGTTAAGTGAAATCCCTACATGCAGAGTTTAACACAGGAGTTGCTGATAAACAGTAGCTATTATTTTGTTAGCAAATTCTATATATGAAAGTAGACTGGGGTAGTATTCAATTTTACAAATATAAATCATGATAATAACAATACCAAAGGTATTCTGGTTTACAGTTTACAAAGTATGCATGTAGAATTTTTTTAAGCAGTAATCTTTCTGAAGACATAACCGTATATTTAACAAACATTCAACATGTACACTTCTAAAGTTATTGAAGAAAGAAAATTATTGAAGAAGATTTCTTTTAAAATAGAAATATTTCCAACTCATTAGAGTGTTTGCTTTATTTTGTTGTGAATTTTAATTCTATTCGTGATTATTGGATTGGGCTTTGAGGCTTAAAATAATGTGCCATTACATTCACTCAACTAAAATAGGCAGGGTAATTAGTATGAAGTGGTGCGTAAAATTTTTGAAAAAAAAATTGAGGAGTAAAGAAACTGAGTTTTTGTCAAGTAAGAATATCAGTGACATTGATTAATATTGTTTTACTATTCTTTTCTGATTTAGTCTGCATAAGAAACAAAACTTCCATGACTTAAATGTGGAAAGAAGATAGTAAAAATTAAACTTATTTAGCAAATAGCCTTTTTAGCTGATGAAAATTCTGTTGAGTTATTTAATTATAAGTGATGTGGCTCTCATGGGAAGGTAATCATTTTACAGTTAAACTAGTTAAAGGCAATCCACAAAGTGAGTCAGTCTCAGTGATACAGGTCTGTGTCTTACCTGTGCGTGTCTGTGTCTGCTGATCTTGCCAATAAGAGCTCTAAGAAACCTAACTTCAATGAACTAAGTGGTGGTATTTTGCAGGAGCCATCACAAAATGTTGTTCTGTCTGTTTATTAAATAACAAAACACAAGGATCATTTCCTAATTTGGTAAGTGTGAAACAGATGAGCCCAAAATGTTAAATATTCTTCCTAAGAATTATAGTTTGTGTTACCTAAACTTAAACATAAAATGTGAATAATTTTTGTGCATAATATAATTATTCCAGTTGAGAATTTAAAATATTATTTTGGTACATCCTTGAATTTTTTTCATGGAATTAAAGAGCACTACATCTTTATTTGACTTCTGCTCTCGCTTGGGAAGAAATAGTATAGAGTGAGAGAAGGCATTTTTAAAAGTTTTGCGAAACAAAGTGGAACATAATTAAATAATGAGAATTTACAAGTAACAAAAATTACAGAATTGGCTTTAAAATGTAAATATACAGGCAGAGAGTATAAAACAGTTAATAATTTCTAAAATATGAAACCATAAATCCTTGGAAGGACTTAGCACAAGCACCATGTTTGTTTTTTGTTTTATTTTTGCCTAGTCAATAACTTCCTAAAATTATTATTTTAATTATTGATTACAGATTCTTCTTTTATCATTTATCTTTTGGACATGGGAAAACATACAGGACTGAGAAAAATTATGAGCTCAATTTTGCATGAAAAATTTAGCAGGCTGGAATAAAAAGGACATGCCTAAGAATCAAGTAGAGAGAGCATATGTTAGCTGGGTAGTTTTTGTTTTGTTTTGTTTTGTTTTGTTTTGTTTTGTTTATGACGGACTTTCACTCTTGTTGCCCGGGCTGGAGTGCAATGGTGCGATCTTGGCTCACTGCCACTTCCAACCTCCTGGGTTCAAGTGATTCTCCTGCCTCAGCCTCATGAGTAGCTGGGATTACAGGCATGTGCCACCACGCCAGGCTAATTTTTGTATTTTTAGTACAGATGGGGTTTTGCCATGTTGGGCCGGCTGGTCTCAAAATCCTGACCTCAGGTGATCCACCCACCTAGGCCTCCCAAAGTGCTGAGATTATAGGCATGAGCCGCCACGCCCAGCCTATTAGCGGGGTAGATTTAAGAGAAATTATAGAAGTTCCTTCCTGCAGATAACAAAGACATGTGGTAGAAGTCTGCCAACAATTTAGGGAGCTAAATCAAACTTCTTGGTTCTGACTCCTAGAATCTACCATCAGTCTCTGATTGACTTTGAATGGATTTAGATCTTCAAACACCTCAAAACAGGTGAAGAGCTTTAGAGCTTCACCAAATGACAGAACCCAGGTGTATGTACATGCAGCTAATTATATTTGTTATTTTTTCCAGTCTTATTGTCCATTGTCTTAGTGACTTTATGAACATAAAAATATTGCATAAATAGTAAAGCTGGACACAGATCTCTGTACTGAAGAATTAATGCCCAAATCACTTAATTGTTACTTTAATGCATTTCTGTAATAAGTCCAGCAAAGCATGTTATTATGTGCCATTAGAATTACAAACAACTGTGAATACTAGAATCACAACAAACAAGTGAAAAAGTGAAAAGCATGGAAACTAATATTTCCAATTTTGCTATTATTATGGGTAATATATACTAATTCTCTGTGTGTAACAAAATAAAAATTATCTGAAATATTATTTCACTTTTAAACCCTTTTACAAATAATGCAATATGTCAATAAATAAACATAGAAGTGGAAAAATAAATAATGAAGAATGAAGGTCAAATAAAGTAAACCCTGAATTACAAATAACCAATAGTAAACAATCTATACATTCATTGCCCACCTTTTCCATGATCTGAAACTTTTCTGTAGCTGCCATGACAGTCATTGCAAAAAAAAACAAAAATAAAAACAAAACAAAACAAAACAAAAAAAACTACTTTTTTTTTTCCTTTTTTTGAGATGGAGTCTCGCTCTGTCACCCAGACTGGAGTGCAGTGGTGCAATCTCAGCTCACTGCAACCTGCAGTTCCTGGTTCAAGCGATTCTTCTGCTTCAGCCTCCTGAATAGCTGGGACTACAGGCACGTGCCACCATGCTGGGCTAATTTTATATTTTTAATAGAGATGGGGTTTCACCATGCTAGCCAGGCTGGTTTCAATCTCCTGACCTCAGGTTATCCACCCTCCTCGGCCTCCCAAAGTGCTGGGATTACAGGCATGAGCTACCAGACCCGGCCTTTTCTAATTTTTTATGATGGCTGTATTTAGTGTTCAGAAGTAGAGAAAGGGGCAAGCTGTGAAAATACATAGTGCTTAGGGGATTGAATCTCACCACAGTCTGCCTAGAATGTAACCTTGTTGATAAATAATACTTTCTCCAATATTGAGTGTTTAAAAACATGACATCATAAACAGTGCTTTTTCATTTCATTATATTTCCTGAAGATATACTTATTAAGGATTTTTTCAGGGGCTACTAAGTACTCTTTTCACAAAATGCAAATGCCTACCAGTGTTGGGTAGGGGAGCGGTCTTAAAAGTTTACATTTTAGTATGAACAGATTCAACTGTATTGTTCAAATAGCTAAAATTAATTGCACTGAGAGATTTGAATTTTTTCCCTTATACATTTTCAGGTGTAGAATAAAGGGATGGGCCACACAGGCCTGAGGAGGGGCAAAAGGAACTAAGGATGGAGTGCAGGAAAGAGGCTAGGAGGATACCACTAAAATTCATTTGGCCCATACGAGGAAAGGAGGAAAAACTTTCTTTGATGATGCAGAATGATTCCTTAAGGACTGAGACACAATCTAGTAGTAGCAGTGCTTGTGTTCCTATGATATGGTTTCACTTAGGTGAGTTACCCTGAGAATCTGTTATTGATTCTTTTTACATATTTGATATTTTATACATAATATTTCTTATATAGAAAACTATGTCTTGGATAACTTGCAATCATCTGACACTTAAATCTTTGGAGTACTATCCATTTTTGGATAGGACAAACGTAAAGATCAACATCTGAATGTTTAAAAAGTCAGCTGTCATATCCAAGAAAACACATTTCCTTGCAATTTAGTGATAACACTGAATAACCTTCATTTTGTAGCATTTGGAAGGACTTTGCTTATCAGATGACACTTTCCTCTATAGCACGTATTAGATATTTTTAGAAATGCTGGCAATGTACTTGCAAAGTCCATCTATTAGATAAAGACCAACTTTAATAAGTGACAACTACAAATGAATAATTCTTTTAGAGTCCAAGACCTTTGATGCCATATTTTCAAAATTAATAATTTTTTAAATTTTAACAGAGCTGAGCAAGTACTTGGTAACAATTACTTTGTGCTTATAAGCATTACATATTATTGAATCTTATAAAAATGCAAACTTGCTAAAATAGCCTGATGGTAGTTTTCATTAAGAATTTGACGAATTATCTTAATAGACAAGTTTTCATAATGTGCTAACATTTTGAATTATTGACAATGCTTTTAAAAGGATTTATAATTTTTTTTCTTTAAAATTGTGTACTTTATTATTTCCAATAGGTACCAGTGAAACATATTTAGTACAGGTTTTTACTTTTCCTTCTGAAGGTAATTTTTTACTTTATATTTAATTTTTAAATACAAAGACATTTAAAAATGATATCATATACAACTTAGACTTTTATGTACTTTTATACTGAAACAGTTATCAAAAAGCTTTTATAAAAATGGATATAAATAATATCAAGTCGTTATAAATTTAATTAATTTAAACCCGTGATTGAAAATGTGGACACTTCCAGAAAAGTTTCATGTAAAAATCTATCATATGAAATGAATTATTAAACATAATGTCAAAGGTTTAATGTGGAAAAATATTTGTCTCAGGAAAATAATCCTGATTCAACATTATAGTCCGAAGTTCATATTTAACTCAAAATATAAGGAAGATTAAGTGATTCTCCGAACACCAGTGAGAAGTGTGTAGAAGACGGAGGTCACTCTTTGAAAGAAGATCTCTGTGACCTGTGTAAATTAGAGCCCCACAAACACTTCCAACAAGCATAGGTCAGAATAGGGTCATGGCTCCAGGCCCTCTGGACCACAGTTCGCCCACAGGAGTGTGCTCACCGCGTTAATCTCTCGTCCTTCAGTTCCAGGTCTGCCACTGTGATGAGCTGATCCAGCTTGAATTTAGTGTCAGTAATTTCTGCATTCCGAGGAGAGTATGTGCCACCTTCTTTTTGCTTCTGTCGAATCCTAAAATAAGTGGAGTAAAGTCCAACAAGGGAGTTTCATAGAAATATATAAAATTAGGTTTAGTTTTCTTTTTAAGTAAAGACATTTAGTCAAATAATTTCTTTGTTAAAATCACCTCTCTGAACATGTTACAAATTTATAGCTACTCGACTTCTTTTTCTTGTTTTAATTCCATAGAACCTATTCTACTTTCTTTTTTTTTTTCTAATAAGTTATTGGGATGGAGTTCCAAATGATTAGTTGATGAAGCCCTGAGTCATTGGTACATTTAAATATAGAGCCAAGAAGACTTATGCTGTGATCTTGTTTCTCTTCTCTCTAGCTACCTCATTGATTTGTCACATAAAGGAACTATGCCAAAGTGAAAATAGCTCAATGCTATCAATACTAGTGCTAACAGATAATGCCCCATTGTTTTCACATATATGAAATATTTTTACATGCATGAAAATACTTAAAAATTATTTTCAAATCATCTTATTGAATTTTTATAAAAGTATTGTGAGTAGATATTATCTTTATAATCAGAAAGTTTACGTTCAAAAATAAAAGTCACATGAATCTGAGAATCAAATCAAATTCTTTTCATCTTAAGCCCTTTACATGCTTATTTCTCCATGACACAGTATGGTATATTACAAAGTAATGTTTAGCTATTCTACCTTTCACATTTCAAATATTTAGTATTTATTAAGAGTTGGGTATCAAGGATGATATAGAAAGTATAAAACATGTGTTCTACCCTCAAGGACATTACAATTTAGTTGAGAGGCCAGATTTAAATGCAGAAAAAACATAAAAAGAGAAAAAAGATTCAAATTACAACTCATAAGACAGTGCCTGATTAGTTACATAAGTTACAGTTATTATTACTTAGAGGAGGTAAAGAAGAAGAATTTGACTTGGATGTTCCAGGATGAGAAGGAGGAGGAAGCACATTTCAGGTTGACTGAACAAAAGCAGAATGTATAAACGCCCAAGGAATGTTCAAGTGAGAATAGATCCCTTTAGCTAGTGAGTAGGGAAGTTGTAGGGAATAAGGAGGACCATTTCCTGCTCACATAAGGAGTTCATCTTGTAGAGAAAGGAGAAGTCAGAGAAGAGTTTACAACAGGGAAATTATATAAATGTGGCCAGTCCATACTCCTTAGGGACAAGGCCCATATTTTACACAGTATAGCATTCAAAGTGCCTAGAATGATAACTCTCTCACTGTCTTCTGGCTAAATCTGCCAACAGTATGTGGTATAGAGAAAATATCTTTTTCAAGAGCCTTTCAAATTATCTATTAAAATTATGCTTTAAGAGCGTCTAGATGAACCATAATACATAGCATTTAGAATACAGAACTACACTCTTCAGCTGAAATAAAAATGGTCTGTTGAACTATTTAGGAAATTGGTAGAAAGTTTATTTTACAAATATAACATACTTTAACTTGGCAATCTGCCTTATTAAGCTAGATTTTGAGGTCAGAAGTAAGATTTCCAATGAGGCCTTGTGAATAATAAGGGAATTAGAATGCTGATGCTGAGAATGGAAAGATACACTTGGAAAATTCAACACAGGCATGTTCAGAAAGTAAGCCTGACAAGAGGGTCTACCATATAAGGAAGCTGCACATTTTACAAGTGTTGTTCTAAGTGTAAAAAAGATCTCTTTCTGTATAAACTTTAATATTTAGACCTGATTGAGACATTTTAAATTAAACCTATCAGAGTTATAAATTACTTTAAAAGATGTAGATGGCCTGAAAGCTTCTGCTTTTGTGTTTTCACCTTGTTGTCTCACATCTCCAAACCTCCTCTTGTTTGCTGTGCTCTTTGATATTGGAGCTGGAACCTACATTTCTCTTTTGCCAGCCGACCGAATGTGAGGTTTTGTCAATAGAGGGCACTAGAGTGACCCTGAGAGGCAGTAGCAAGAGGAAAACACTGCCCTTGTGGACCCAGTCCTGCATTATTGTTATTCATTGCGAGAGCCCAGCAGCTCACTTGGATGAGCTGTTGTTGCCTCTGAAGTGAATGTTCTGCCCATGCCATTGGTGAACGATTCACCTACACCATTCAGCAAGAATGGGATGCTTCTATTACCAATTCCAGCCTGCCTACCATCTAATAATGATGGGTAGCTTCTACGGAACAGCTCCAGCCCCTTCCCTCTGTCATATTTCTTTGCTCACTGGTAGGTGATAGGTTGCATGTGCTCGCAGTAGCGATTCCATGTAAGTCTTGGGAGACAACTTCTTTCAGTTCTAGTTGTTTACTGTCCTCTCTCCCTCAAGTTAAAGAGAGTAGATAGGTTGCATGTGCTCGCAGTAGCGATTCCATGTAAGTCGTGGGAGATAACTTCTTTCAGTTCTGGTTGTTTACTGTCCTCTCTCCCTCAAGTTAAAGAGAGTAGCTGCTTTGTTGTGCTTGCTACTTCTGGACTCTAAGATTTCTCTTTTACTCTCTTTATTAGTTAGCCATTTCTGCTAGTTAACAGTTCTTTATATTAAATGTTTTCAAATAGCAGGATTTCTTTCTTTTTATGGCTAGATTTAGTGAATCAACAATGCATACACACTTTAAAGTATCATATTGTACATGATAAATACATTTTTATCTATTAAAAATATTAAAAATAAAAATGTTTCCCATTCAAGTAATTGTTGTGGCTTCTGTCTCCTGATTGGACTATGACTGATATAATGCCCATAAAGCATCCTGGAATATAAGCACAAATAAATCTTACCTTGCAAATGCAAAAATAGCTGTTCCAAGGAGAATTATTGAAAGGATACACAAAGTGACAGAAAGAATGATCTCTACGGTTCTTTCTGAAAGTCCTTCCCCTGGAGAAGAGGGATAACATGATCATTACATATTATTATGGAATCCTATCTTGGATCCCAAACTACCAAAAAGCATTATCTTGGCATAAGAAAATATTCTTTGCTGAAGAATACTAGTAAAACGTAGCAAATTGTTTGTTCCTCTTCTCCTAGATTTTTTAACTTTGGGGCTCTGTCCTGGGTCCTCTTGTTTTTTCTATCTAAACTCACTCCCAATGTGAGCCCATCTAGTCTCCCAGTTTTAATTTCATTTATGTGATGATGACTGCTTAGTTTTTATTTACCAGACTTCAGACTTACATATCTGTCTACCAGATGTCTTTATTTTGAAGTATACTTAAAATGTTAAAATCGATATGTCCAAAATTGAACATGTACACTTCCCTCCTTTCCCCTGTATCCTCCCACCTCTCAGTTGATGGACACTCCATTACCGTAGTTGCTAAGGCCAAAACCCTGGAGTCATCTTTGACTCTCTTTCATGGAATACATTCAAAACATGTGAGGAAATCCCATAGGCTCTATCTTCAGCATATTTGTACTTTTCACCAAAGAAACCATGTAACCTTGGAAAGATGGTAATTGCAAAGTGGGAGTAAGGAACGAAACCAATTCAAGACATATAATGGTGCTAGAGATCTAGGAAGCTAACAAAAGGCTACTGGTATAAAAGGAACAAAGGATCCTCCTGAAGGGGCTCCTACTGGCCAAAGAGGGAAGAACTTAAGCCTTATATTGAATAAAAATGGAAACTGATTGGAAATAAAAAATAATAATATTTAATAAAAGAAATAAAAATAACAAAAATACTGATTTTAAAAAAACTTTTATCTTAGATTCGGAGGCCACATGTGAATGTTTGTTATATAGATAAACTCGTGTCACAGGAGTTTGTTGCACAGATTATTTCATCACCCAGTTATCAATCCTAGTACTCAATAGTTAAAAAAAATACTAATTTGTAAACTCTGGCTATAACTAGACCATCTCCTTGGCCTAAATATTCTTGATTAATTTGTAATTGAAATGTATATTTTTCTGCCTTTCTTATCTGAACTGTATTTTATGACTTTTTAAAAATAGCCCTCGTTAAGGAGATAAAGCTCATTATTAGAAGAGAATTTTGTTGAATAACTGATAAAGGAGAGATGAAATTAAAAATAATCAGTATTTCTAATGAAATAGTTGATTCAGGTAACAAACATAAATGTATTCTAAAATGATTAGGAGGAAAGTTAATGGGGAATTGGACATTTATAGCATGATAAAATATTACTGTATAGATTATTTGCTGGTTGTGAGTGGTCAAAACCAACTTTTCAATGGAGTATCATGCTGTTGCTGCCACCAAGCCTACTGATCAATTTTAGCATCATGTGTAACAATCAGATATTCTACACTTCCTGATGGAAGGTATTTTGATCTAGTCAGCAAGACCTATAATGTACTTCTGACAGTAATGTTGACTGTGAATACTCAAACCTTTAGTTCTTATTTCTAATTTACAAGAAAGTGGCAGAAAGAAAAAAAATTAAAGGACATCAAGAGAAAACAACCAGACAGATCCAGAATATGGGACTTCCTACGTGACAACTTACCTGATTTCTTCAGTGAGTCTATGACATAGGGGGAAAAGAAAGGAGAAAAGAAGGCTCTTTAAAAAAAATAGAAGAAACAGAACAATCAAAGATAATGTGCAAATTCTTATTTGGATCCTGATTCAAATAAATTAACTATAAATAAAAAAATCAAAGGGTGATTTGAAAACGTATATACAAGTAGCTTAAATAATACTGATAACTTACTAAGTTTAACCACAGCAATATAATAAAAATGTACTTATTAGAGAAACATACTAAAGTATTTAGGAGTGGAATATGTGTTCTGTGACTTACTTTACTTCAGAAATAAGTGAACAAATGCCTAAATAAAACAAATGTGGCAAAATGTTAATTATTATTAAATCTAGTTAGTAGGTATTTGGGGGTTCGTGACACTATTTTTTCTACTTTTATGTATGTTCCATTCACTTTGCTCCACCTTTGCTGCTAATAACCTGATCTAGGCCACCATCCTGTCTTGCAGAACTAAAAACTTAGCAAGTCTCCCTGTATCGACCTTTGTCCTTATTCCGCCTATTTTCAATATACAAGCAAGGACAATCCTTTTAAAATATTATTTCTCTGCTTAAAATCCTCCTCATCTCTCACCGAGAAAAGCCCATATCCTTTCAGTGGCCTGTGTGATCTGGTCCCTCATTAACTGTCTGGTCCCCTGTTACCCCTCTGATTTCCCTTCCAGTCCCCACCTTGCTTGCTCACTCCCAGGGGCCAGATTAGCCTCCTTAATGATGAATAACACAAAGCCATTCTTGACACAGGGCTTTTGCAGTAGCTTCTTCCTCTGCCTGCAGAGGTGTGTATCCCTTGTATATCTTTCTGGGTAGCCACTTCATTTCCTTTAAAGGTTTGCTGAAATACATTCTCAATGACCATCTGTTATAGTGAATGCTATACATGCTGAATACATGTGCTTCCCCCAAATTAATATGTTGAAGCCCGAATCCCCAGTATGGCTGCATTTGGAGTAAGAAAGTAATTAAAGTTAAATGAGGTCATAGGGTGGGGCCCTGATCTGATAGGATTAGTAACTTATAAGAAGAGACACAGTTTGCTCTCCATCTCTCTCTCTCTCTCTCTGTGTGTGTGTGTGTGTGTGACTCACTCCTTTCTCCTCCTCCTCCCCCTACCATATTCTCTCTATCTCCATTCATGCACTAAGGAAGGGCCATGTGAGGACACTGTAAGAAGGCAACCATCTGTAAGCCAGAAAGAGAGCCCTCACCTGATACCAAATGGGCAGGAACCTTGATCCTAGATTTCTAGCCTTCGGAACTGTGAGGAAATAAACTTTAATTGTTTAACACACCCCATGTATGACATCTTGTGATGGCAGATTGAGCAGACTAACACAGCACCCTATTTAAAATTGAAGGACACAACTCCCTGCACTTTCTGCCTCCCCCTGCACTCCTCCTTCCCTCTGTTCTACTTTTTTTCCTCCATAACTTTATCTTCTTTTAACATATAAATAACTTATTTATTTTTCTTACTGTTTATTCTCTGTCCTTCCCTCCAGAATGTAAGCCCCTTTGAGTACAGGGGTTTTTGTTTTATACAAAACTATTCCACGTTCTGAGACATGTACTGTGCACATAGTAAATGTTAAATAAATATTTGCTAAATTTACTAATGAACAAATATTTTGATTTTGAAAAACATTAAAAATGTTCACGTTTGAAGATCAGGCATTGAACCAAATAAGAATATAAAAATTATTAATAATTTCTTTTAAGCACAGCTACTAATTAAAATTGTAATCAATTTTAAGTTACATGATGATTTATAATTTTACTGCACAAAGTATTACAGTCAAGTGACAAAATAGGTTACCTATCTGTAAAATAGGCAAGTATTAATGCTTCATCTTTTTGTCCTGTATTGGTACTTATGAAATGTTACCAATATGAAAAGAGTTCTTGTGGCTATCCTGCGTGGTGGATTTGAATAAATAGTTATCAGCACTTCATTGTCTGCTAGAATCTCCAGCTAAATTTTAAAAATGAGAAAGCAGCATGTATCTATAAAGTATTTTAGATACACTTTTTTATACATTAAAATACGAATGGTTTGATTTATGAATTTTCACATGGTGACTCTAATTGGATATGCTTGGGAAAGGAGGCATGAAAATGAATAAAGAATCCTCTTTATTAGCTAATAATGAATCACTGGGTCTTAGAACTCAGTGGGAAAAAAATGTTCTCATAGACCACACGAAAAAATTTTTTAGATTAGATTACCATTTCAAAGCACTGGCCAAATGAGGAAATGACATATAATATATTAATAAACAATATGTAATCCTTTGGGCACATGAATTACAAAAGTGTCACTGAGAGAGGACAAAATGTTCCCTGATTATCAAGTACACTTTCTGATTCACTGTTATGCATGGACCCACAGAGCATTAACAGTACAGAATGATGTCACTTCTCCGAATCCTTTAATAGAAAATGGAATTCTTTTACTTAAAAATATAAACATGATTCTTTTTGTAATAGGCGCAAGTCATTTCTGACTAGACTTAAAATCCTGTGACAAATCACATTAAACTGTTCTGTTTACATAATAAATTGTACTACTATAATTTGGCAAATCATAATTCTAAAGCACTAATTTTTCATAAGTATTATCTTCTGACTGAAGTTATCATTATTTAAATTCAGCATATGTATCCAACTTTTTAAGTCCGTTTTTAAGCCTATTCTCTAAGGAGAAGCTTGAATTCAATGAGATGTAAAGCTCATAGTACAATGCCTGGCTCAATACAAAGGTGCACATAAAATGGAAAATCTTTTCCTCCTTCTCCTTTTCCTTCTCCTCCTCCTCCTCCTCCTCCTCCTTCTTTATTATTATTATTATTATTATTAGAAAAAGTGAGTTCTTATAACAGGACTGAAGTATAAGGAGTTCATCTTCTCTTTTGACCCAGTGCTAGTCACATAGGATATTCAAACACAAGGCAAATAATTTACTAAAAGTTACTCAATTCCATAATTCAAGAAATAGAGTTAGATAGGAGGAATAAATGATAAGTGCTTGAGGTGATGGATTTGTTAATTAACTGGATTCAATAATTGCACATGGTATACATATATCATGCCATCACTCTGTTCCCCATAAATATATATTTGCACATGGTATACATATATCATGGCATCACTCTGTTCCCCATAAATATATACATGTGTAATCTGTCAATATTCAATAAAATTTTAAACATATAGATTAAAACACCCTATAGGAATGAACTCATTTTCATCCATACAGACAGGAAAAAATTTAAAAGTAGCTAATAAAGTGTTTGCTAGGGTGTGAGAAAAGTCACATTATTCAGTGTTAAAAAAAAATAAAAGTAAAACATATCTTTGCACACAAAAACAACACATGCTTACCTGTGAACACTAACCTCAAGAGCCAAGACAAAGTGTGAGAAAAGAGAGCAGCTAGAAATAATTAAAAATATCAAGAAGAGAAAATGGTAAGCAAAGATAGGATGTGGGAGCAGAAACATCACCCATGGTAAAGAACTGGGGGCTACTTGGGGACTTAGTGATTTGCAGATAGTGTGTGCAATGGTTGCAAGTACAGCACTGACTAGGGTCATGCTGCCTGGGTCTGAAAGCAGGTTCTGCTACCACCTTTGGGATGGTTAAAAACCTTGGTGAAGTTACTAAAAACCACAATGCTTCAAATTTCTTACCTAGAAATTGGCGATATGTAAATAGGAGTTCTTGTTACAGAGTTACAGTGAAGATGCATGAGTTTATATGGAAAACCCCGTAAAGACTTGGTACATAAACAATGACAGGTATTTTTATTAACAAACATTTCATATTTATTCATCCATTTTATTCATCTGGCTTAATCTCCTCGTTAGCTTCTGAAGTGGGTATTAGTATTCTCATTTTAG
The DNA here is from genome assembly GCF_049350105.2 of Macaca mulatta. Classification (NCBI taxonomy): domain Eukaryota; kingdom Metazoa; phylum Chordata; class Mammalia; order Primates; family Cercopithecidae; genus Macaca; species Macaca mulatta. The sequence continues at coordinate 87,744,575 of NC_133416.1, read as the reverse complement.
AAATAAGATTTCAGAACTTGAAAATAATTGGTTAAGTAATTAACCCACAATCTCATGAATTCAATATATAAACTAAGCCTGCCTGAAATATATCTGTCTTGACTGCATAGTCTGTGAGGTTCACTACCACATTACCACTGTCTCGTTAACAAAATACAACCTTCCTCTGTTCCTCTGGTGACTTTAGGGAAGTAATCCCTTGGATGCAAAAGACACATAGCAACTCCCTATTTCTGAATCTAAGTGAGCACATTGGAACTTTTCATTGTTAGCATAGTAATTAAATGAGAAGTGTTATGACAAAAGAAAACAATCACAGAGTGCCTTTGCCATGGGGTTTAAGGTTTCATCATGTTCAGCTTTAATGAGAGCCCTGTAAGGTACAGAAATGGGTGTCTGGTTTTCAAATCACAGGATTCCTCTATAATTAAACCTTGTAATCAAAACATTGCCTACAAGCACTTTCTATACAGTGAAGTGCCTCGGGAAGATTTCTTCAAAAACTTTAAAAGTGTTTTTTGTGAATTTTGATAATAAAAATGCCAATACTCAATCTTGAGTAAAAACGAAATCAAATAAGTTTCAAGTATTTATTTAGGATTAAAATAATGCATATGTTATCTTCCCTGTTTATCCCTACAGACCGGAAAGGTTTCCCTAAATGCAAACTGCTCTTCCACAGTCTCGTACTTATCCATCCAGTGAAGCTCTGCCTGGCCCCCTCTCACTTGTACTTTCATTAGCCCCTTTCACTAAACTTAAGCATTTTTAAGATTATCAGTCTATGGTGATTCTTTTGCCCCTAATTTTAAACTCCAAATAATGATGTCTCTGAGAGGCGTAATTACCACTACAATGGTCTGTGGAAACAGAGCCTTGCAAAAGCTCTTAAATCCTAAAGTTTCAACAGACAGGCAACTCGGCTTAGTGCTCACTGCCTGTGGTGTGCAAAATACCAGTGAATGAATGCTTATCCCCTGGTGGGTGGATGACCTTGATGGGACCTAGACTTCTCTCTCTGTAGTCTGGGATTACATGCACACATATGTCTTCAGCAGGCTTATTAGGAATGTTTGAGTTCCTAACCTGCCGCAAATGATTCATATATCCCAACACATGACATATTTGAGAGAAAAAAGGACTCAATTACCCTTTCTCATCTTCTGATGACACTAGGGGTATTATATGAATGCACTTTATTATTTGCCTGCCTCTGTTCTCACAACCATGAAACCATTCTTACCACTGACCATTGGAGAACTGATAAACTTTGTTTTCTCTTTGAGTTCTTCTAGAGTTTCTTCCCTTGCAAAGTTCTTTTACTAAAAACTCTTTTGAATCTGTGGTGAGCTTGTCCAACTCGCAGCTCATGGGCTGCATTTGGCCCAGGACAACTTTGGATGTGGGCCAACAGAAATTCTAAAACTTTCTTTAAACATTAAGACATGGTTGTACAATTTTTTTTTTTTTTGGTTCATCAGCTATTGTTAGTGTTGACGTATTTTATATGTAGCCCAAGACAATTCTTCTTCTTTCAACGTGGCCCAGAAAAGCCAAAAGATTGGATACTCCTGATCTACAGCCTTCTATTAATGTCAAATGGACCAGGACCACTTCTAGGGGATGTTATTTGTTGCTTGACCTATCAAAGTGACTCTAATCTCCATAGAACCACGGCACTCAATGGTCTGGTAGAAAGCAAATATGACAACAGTAATTGATGGTGTTAAATCCATTAACCAGAGAAATGGCTGGGCTACTTTGCTAGTCATTGAGGAATTCTGCTCCAGTGGTTGCATTCTCATTTCACCACAACTAACAATTACAAACCAAGGAAGTTCCTCTGTTTCCACTTGTCACTGTCTTACTCGCTATAAATGACTATCTAAATAGCAGAACTCCATGTGGTCAATCCAGAATAACCATTGTAGGGTAAAGGCCAATTAACAAAGCTGCTGTATCTCAGGAGAGAGTCCCTGGAAGATCACTCTAAGGAGCAACCTAAAAGACTGTCATTATGCCACTGGTCTACAAACAATATACTGAACTCCAAGTAATTTGATAATAGATACATAGGACCCTTCCTTGTCACTATCCCCCAGCAGCCCAATGCCTTTCTATGTATTGTGTCCAGTCTACGTTTCATCAGTCCCTCCTTCCCTAGTCTTCGTAGGATCCTGTGCTCTGTCCTTTATTACACATCTTTTACTCACTGTGGACTCCTTCTGTTACCACAGCACACCAAGATTCATACCTAGATGATTGGGGTGGCAGTGGTTATAATTCCAAAGAAGGAATCAGAAACCTGACTGTGTATTTCTGCTACATTCCAGGATTAACGGTTGTATTCCACCACCTTGACTGTGAGTGGAAAGAAGAAAGAGAAGACTATTACTGAGGAGCTCCTTGAGATTACCTGTAGTGCTGGATGAGGCCATCATTGGGCAGAGAGAAGCCATTTAGCAGAATCTAAGGAATCATGCTCCTGTGCCCTGTGGTTCCTGATCCTTGGGGCTTCCCCCTTTTACGGCTTTTCTTTCTCATTTCTATTACCCTGAATGTCTAAACTTTGCCTCTCAGATAACTGACTGGACATGTTGCCTTCCCATGAAAAATCTGTATGAAACCAGTAAGCTGATGAAAGAGAACGTCATACAACACAGCAAGGCTAGCTCCTTTCAGCACTGCTCCTATAAAATATTATCTCCTAATACACATGAGTTATCTGTCTTGTCTAGGTCTTTTACCTTCCACTGGCAAATGCACCAGGATCACTACTTAGCTGGAGTAATGACTTCTGAATGCTGTAACCTATAGGAAATTATGTTGATGACAAGAAGACATTTATTTCACTGTGGTGGCATCAGAGTGTGATAGACTCACCTATCAAATGAAGAAACACTTGATACAATTTCAAAACCACAAGACTAATCAGCTAGCTTTAAAATGATGAAATTATTTGGTAAAAAAGCATTTTAGCCAAAGAACTTTATTTTTTATTTCTCTACAGACATCTACGTAGCAAACTACATGCCCCTTTTTTATTTCTTCAAGATGCAAAATTTCCTTGATTGTATGTAGAGGCTGTGGAGGCTGGCTTTTTGTACAATTAGTATTTCCATAACCTGATGAGAATTTCTGGCGAAAAATGTTGGGACAATCTGTCTTTCTCCTGTCATAACTCTCACTGAAGTCTATCAGCAGTTCAAGATACACTGAGCAACAGCTCTCCAGGTTCTGAGCAGCACACAAAGTCCCACATTCTCAAGTGGTGCCCCAGAAATACCCTGTTCACACAGTTCTTTAAGGTATTACAGACAAATAAATTGGAGCTTTAAAGGGCCTGGTGCAAATGATGTAGAATGTTGTGATCCTCTCAGTTAAATGCTAGAGAAATAATTTCTCCTAAATAAAAATACTTCTGAAATATGTTATTATAATCTACCCCAAAAAGCTATTAAACTTAAAAAATTTACTAACTATAAAATATTAATATCTTTATATATGTTGTTTAATGCAAAACTTCAACAACTCCTCAAGGATAATACTCTTATCAATATTTTCCCAACAAAGGAAACTCAGATATATAGAAATTAAATTATTTTCTCAAGTGACAGAGCCAAGATTTGAACGCAGGTCTAAATCCCGTGTTTGTAATGTAGTGTTATGAAATCCTGTTCTGTAATGTTGGAATCCTGGCCTAGCCACTTAAATACTGAAAGAATCTGAGCGTTGTTTTCCTCATCTGTAAAACGGAGTCAACATTAGGGCTTAAGTCAGAGTTTCTCATCCTCAGGAGCACTGACATTATGGACTGTTCTGTGCATTGTGGAAATTTAGCAGCATTCCTAATCTTTGCCCACTAGATGCCGGTAGCATGCACCACCATCACTACCATTCTGTTATGGCAACCAAGAATGGTTCCAGACATTGCCAAATATCCCCTGGGCTATAAAACCACTCTGAGAAGCACTGACCTAACTTAAAAGATAGTTGAGATGAGTTCTCCAGTTAATATGTGCAAAGAGCTAGAAGGGTGTCAGGCACAGAATATTTAATGTTAGATAGGACTATGGCAATGGTGATAATGAGACGACGATTTTATATATATATATATATATATCTGACTAAACCGTATTCTTGTGTTATGTAAGCTTGATTTAGATGGGTATAAGTGAAAGAAACTCATGAAAGAGTTGTTTAAAATAAATATTTTAAAAAGGACTTGTAAGAATATAGTTTTTAGGGTTATTTAAGGAAATTTTCCACAAGCATATATAGGTAAAAATGCTTTATATTTAAGATTGTATATTAAAAGAACCAAATAAATATTTATTTGGTATAATGTTAGTTATCTCAGCATAGAACCAATACCCTGACAAAACCAATGTCCAGATAAGAATGTATGGAACATCCACCTTTTAAAGGAAGATTACAAATACTTTTAGATTTTCTTCATCCAGTCTGTCATTAATGAGCATTTAGGTTGATTCCATGTCTTTGCTATTGTGAACAGTGCTGCAGTGAACAGTGTGCAGGTGTCTTGGTACATATGCACTGTGGAGTATTATGCAGCCATAAAAAGAACAAGATCATATCTTTTGTGGGAACATGGATTGAGCTAGAGGCTATAATCCTTACAAACTAATGCAGGAACACAAAGCCAGATACCATACATTATCACTTATAAGTGGGAGCTAAATGATAAGAACTTAAGAACACAAAGAAGGAAATAACAGACGCTGGCGTCTACTTGAGGCTGGAGGGTGAGAGGAGGGAGAAAAGCAGAAAAGATAACCATTGGGTGCTGGGTTTAATACCTGGGTGATGTAAAAATATGTACAGAAAACCCCCATGACACATATTTATGTAACAAACCTTCACAGGTACTCCTAAACCTAAAATAAAAAATTTTAAAAACCCACAAATATTATTAGAGAGGCTAATTAAGATTTAAATGAGTTTGCATTTAAGAACATCTAGACATGGATTAATCATTTACAAATAAATGTTCCAACTTTGATAAATATGTTGAGATTATAAATTAAACTTCAAAATATGTCTTACCTAAAGTCTTAACAGGGTCAGAATAATCAGAGTCAGTAAATTGTCCCATAACATTTGTAGCTCTAAATTTAAATCTATAAAATAAAAAAAGAAAAATCAACACTTTGCATATCATGTGATTTTTCCTAGGAATAACTCAAGAAATAATTACAAAAACTATATATTTTATTCAAAATAAAATGAATTTACAAGATGAAAATTTTGAATGGAATCATCATCAGGAGAAATACATGCTATATTCATATGAGACAAATAATTATCTCGTACTTTGACCCAATGAATTTGTTGAGGCAGGGGCTAAAAATTAGGTAAACTTGTGAACAGTTAGCAGCTTAAACAACTGAAGCAGATCACCTCCTTCATGGATTTCTTTAGATGGAATGATCTGATATCTGTGAAGGATGTTCCACTAACATAATTTATAAATAAAAGGCATAATAACTGTTATACCTCAATCACTTTAGCAAACGCTAGTGAATCAGATTAGAATGATGATATAGAACTTGTCTTGTTCACATGTAAACACATCAGGAACAATGTTTGTTATTTCTGTGTGCGCACAGTTGCATCTGTATACTTTTATGCTTCCATAGCATTTGAAATAAAGGATACAGGAGAAGATCAAGCTTAAAAATTACAAAAAGATGCTCAAATCCTCAGAGACAATTGAAATTTACTTAATTTAAAAATAAAGGCATAAGGGCATTTAAAAACATAAAACCAATACATTGCAATACATGATTTAACTTCTACCATTATAAAATTCTTATGATTTTATTTGTTATATGAAGAATCTGTTTCGGGAACAAATATGCAAAATAAATAAACTATAAATATGAATAAACATGATACTTGGTGGTATATCATTTTTAAAATTATCATATATGTAATAGATATTCAGGCAATAACCTAGAATTTGAACCAAAGTAATTGTATTTAATACAGATGATAAAGCATTATTTTTATTTGCCTAATTTCTCTAATTTTTCCAATGTTAACTTGGCTTAGGACATTTGTAATGAATTTGATAATGTTTTAACTAACAGGCACAAATGAAAGCACCTGCATTTTTAAAACTACTAGTAAAAATTATATTTTGAAAATCACATAAGGTTAAGATGATTCTTTTAAAAATTGTAGTCTTATGATACAAAAATAATACAATCAATTCAAAAGAAAAATAATCAATTTGGCAAATAATTTAATACAGACAAAATATCAAATTGATTTTAAAATGTTAGGTTTTTAGGGGCTATAAATAGCTAAATATTAAAGGCAGTATTAAATATTTCTATCACTCATTCAGATGTTTGATGAGATAAAAAGTAGAGAGTTATTGTTATGAGTGACATAAAGGGAAGCCACTGTTAAATCAAAGGATAGGATAGTGTTTCAAAAATCCTGTACATCAGCATGCATGGCAAAATAATAAGTGAAAAACACATTAGTCACACTGTCCTCTACAGAAAGAATCAAATTCTCCTATATACCTATGTTCTCCAGTAGTACATTTTTCACAATGTCCTTATATAACTTATCAAATCATAATTACTCTTAGGGTTGCCTGTTTCCCCTATAATACTGTATGTTTATGGAATGTAAGAATAATTTTTGGTTTATCTTTCTATTCCTAGTGCTGGAAAAAATCAGGTCACTATACATGGTGGGCATCCAGTGCTTATTGGAAAGATGAAAGGACAGGTGGATGGATGAAAGTTACTAACTAGCTTGCTAACAGAATGCATGGTAGATACAACCTATACTTACAAGTATTGCTTTTTTGGTTTCAGTGGTCCATTGCAAATTTTGTCTTCATTGCCGGGAATCATGCAGGCATTATCAGCCCCTATGATGTAGATTTCTTCATTGCCACTAAACTTTGTCTTTCCTTCTGTACATGGAGGGTTAGGAAAGCCTTCATTTGTGAAATATGGCCTTGCTTTATTAAAATATGCATCATACCACTTTGTTACATTTCCATCATGCTGAGCTATTTTCAGAAATAAAGAGAATAATAATTACAAATAACATGTGAATATATTTTTACATTTATAAATAGTGTTTTTATAATTTCATAAGGGGAATCTGGATGCAACATCAGTCACCAGAGATGATTCAAGTGATCCACCTTGACAGGCAGGTAACCCTGTTCTTCTCTGTTACATGGGAATCTACAGGAATTGTTATAAAGGATGATTTATCAGGTAGAGAAAGAACATCCCTCAATCAAGAGTAACTAACTTGTTCACACCTCCAAAGAAGCTATGAAGATTCCATCTTACCAAAGTCAAAACATGTTTGTCTACTAGTATATGGAACTAATAAATCACATATTTTAACTGTGCCTTTCCTTGCTAGGTAAATAAGAATAAATAAATCATTGGTATAAATAAATGACATTTATAAAAGTTTTATACATAAAATAAATAAATGACTTATTTGTTTACTTACAAAGAAATGATTGGTATCGCTAATAACAATATTGACAATCTATTAATCTCAAGAGGTGTGTGATAACTGGCAGTCAATCTTAATTTGAACTACATTCTTTTTAGCACTCAGCAATTTACATTCCACGATTTAAAAAGATGAACTGACATTTGATGATACCTCCTGTTTCTGTCACAAGCACTTGTACATTTTTTATTGGTCCATGATCATCACTGTAATAACATATTGGCATTCTGATTGTAATTGTTGTTGAAGTCACAAGCAGTTTTCCTGTGGCATCATAAATAGGGGTTGGTTTGGATTTTGGTCGTGCTGGAGCTATAAACAAAGAAGAAATGTCACTACAATTGATGTTTTTGCTTCATCAGTAAAAGAAAAACCCTTTCCCTTTCATGCAGATAATTTACCGATAAAGTGATGACAAACATAAATAACAAATTATACAGAGTTGTGCTTGGAGAGAGCAGACATTTAGCAATTATTATCTCCTGAAAGCATAATTATGTATTTGAGACTTTCCTGAGATAATAGAGCCCAGGTGTGATTTTCAGGCACCTGACTCCTCTTTGCATATTAAAAATTCAATTTATATATGCTCTCACTCATATATATTTTTTATAAACGCATAAACATATTTACTAATTACTATAATTTTAGTGTAGTTTCTTTTGCTTCTTTTAGCTGGTTCACTAATTTCTGTTCTAGTCATACCAGCACCCCTCCCACAGTTAATCCATGCTAAACATCTAGCTGATAGTTTCCCATATTTTCTTCCATGTTCACATAATCATATCAAAATAGATAAATAGTCATGCACAATACACTCTTCTCACTGTTTGCTTTTTCTAATGGGGCTCTAGTATGTATTATAATTACCCCTCATACTGCTTTTTTGCTTAAATATAACTTGGTTAAGTGTTTCCAAGTGACCAGGTACAGCGCTAACTCATTCTTCTTAACGACTATTATTACATATCATGGTGTCGCTGCATCATATTTATTCAACCGTTCATCTGGTGATAGGAATTCACTTTTCCTCCAGTTTTTACACATGTGCTACAATAATTAGCCTTGTTTTACAATGAGCTTTATTTACTTATCCTTTTGTTTCTATGAAATAGATTTCTACGAGAAGAATTTCTACAACAAAAGATATATGTACTTTTAATCTTAACAGATTACCAGAATAACTTCTAGAAGAGCCATGATAATTCATAATTTATCATCAATGCATACAAATATCTCCAAACTATATGTAAAGAAGCTCTGCTTGTTTCACCTTGGTCTTACAGTTCACTCTCTCTCTCTGTGTGTGTGTGTGTGTGTGTGTGTGTGTGTGTGTGTGTAGTGCTTGAGCATCAGTAAGTTACTTAACCAAATTTCAATTTCCATATTTTTTAAGACTCTCTTTTTTAAAGCTTCTTAATAATCCCACAGGATTAGCAATATTGTTTTCATTTTGTATATAGGGAAAAGAGCTTATGTCACATAGTTATCAAAGACAAATACCAACATTTGAATCAATTTTTTTGACTCGGTTCTATAGTTCACTCTTTTTTGAGCATCAGATTCAAATGCAAATTTCTTACTCAATTGATACTCAAATGTATCAGTTTGAGTACTAAGACAAATAAAGGCTAAAATGAGACTGGATGTGTAAGAGGTTTCTTGGGGGAATTATCTGTGAAGAATTAAGGGACAGAGGGAAGGAGTAAGTGCCACAGATCGCAGGTATGATACCCGTAAAAGGGAAGATGAAAGGCAGGATTCAGTAGGAAGAGGCTCAGGTTTCAGGTAGCTCTGAGACTCTCAGCCAGGTCACTGGGGAGTACCCAGGCAAAGATTTCCAGTTAGAGGAATCCAGCATTGGACATTACTATATGACTTCATATTACCTATAAAATGCAAATTTCATGAGACTACTACCAATGGAATATTCCACATTGTTAATAAAATAATGTGTATTAGTAGAGAAAAAATAATTTCTCTAGGACCCCATCACTAAGACTATGTTCATATATCTTCTCCAGACTAGAAGTCATAAGTCTCCCTGCCTTAGGTAAGGAGTAAAAGTCAAGATTAACCAACCTGGCACGGGGATGGGAAAAGCATCTGAAATGGGAAGTTTTACTAAACCATAAAAGTGATGCATGTATTGCTATCTGCACACCTACATGTCTGCCACTGAACAACAAAGAGAAATTAAGAAGGTACGACTCATGCTATTCTTTGTGAAGTCATTTTGTGAAATAATTGATGTTTTTAAAGACCTTATGCATTTGTACATCTTCCAAAGTACATAATTTATCAATTTAAATCAAACACTTATAAAGAGTATCACAATTATATAAATAATCCATTGATAAAACGATAAAATTTATCAGTTTCATCTAACACGGAATATTTTTTATTCTTAATAGTACAAGTTTCCAGGCAGGGGTCTTAAGGGTTTCTTCAGATTCTCTTTTAATCCTCACAATGAACTTTGAGATAGGAACTGGTATTATCTCCATTTTGCAGGCCTGTAGAGGTTAAGAAACTTTCTCAAATTCAAACAGATATCAAGTGGCTAATCCATGATTCAATCCAGCAGTTTGATCCTAGACCCAGCCTAATGCTGTCACTTTTAATCATGGTGCTCTGCTGTATTTGCCAAAGACTGAAAAAAGTTACTTTTTGCTTTAGAAAGAGACATATCAGGTAGAATTCTACTAAAAGTTCATCCACTTCAGTTTTTGAAACCTCCCTGAAGGTTTTATTACACATTTTTAGAGAGATGGCACAATTATTACCTGCTGGTTTTCACTCTCAGGAAGAAAGGGCACCGTGATCATTTGAATGGCTCTAAATTCCGCTTAATCATCTTTTTTGGGTTTCATATTTTTTGTTTTTTTTGAAAGGGGGACCCAATTTTTAGTTATATTTTCTATGAAAGATACTTGCCAGAATCATGAACTGATAGACTTACTTTACAGTCAGAATCATAAACCAACTACATGGTAGTTCAAAAAACACTATTTGATTAACTGAAAGAATCTCACTTCCAAAATAAAAATCAGTGAAACAATGTAATAATCTAATTAGACCTAGTCAAAGTCTAATGTTAGGCAATTTAAACACACTTTCTTTTCAATAATATTTAAAGAAACATAAAATAACAGACTATAAAATTTGTCTTTAAAAATTTAAACTTAGAAATATAAAATATATTAAAGAAATATAAAATAAAGATATTCCCTTTAACATGGCAATTCACATCATTATTGAAACATTTTTAACTATAGCTTTAATAACCACATATTACTACTTAATATATGCTTAATATATGCATATTTATCACTTAAAGACTTGTCTACATCCTTATTTCAAGTATGGAATTTAAATTATAATCACTGATTAATAGCATTTCATAGGAAGGTAGCTCATGTATGTACCTTTGATATCCATGGTTATTCTCATCGGAACCTTTGGACCTGCACCAGCACTATTGACTGCGTAAATCTGAAACAAAGAAACATTTGTTACTATTTTCATGTTATGCTTACGTATGTATTTATATATATATATAACTGATTACAGTTACATGTAATTTTAAATGATTCTTTAAAAAACAACTACATACAGTCTATTAATTATATTTTCTTGCACTTGAATATAATATGTGTAGGAAGAACATTAACAATGGAGTATGTCTTAAAATTGATGTTCTAGTACTAAACGCTGAGAACAAAGGCTGAGTGATCTAAACAGCCCTATCACTGAGACCTGGACCGACTGTGGTTTTAATGTGAACATAGGAAGAACAGAGCACTACAGCCACTAGATCTACGCTTTCCTGTCATCTACTCTAACATCTGTTCCTTCTCTCTGTAGCTAGGTAACTCTGGCCTCCTTTAAATCCATATTCAAGATCCTCTTTTTTTCCCTCTCTGAGATGAAATCCTATTCCTTCAGCCTCCCAGTTTTCCTGTATTAAATCATTCCCCTGAAAGATGGCCTTTATGCCCTTCTTCACCCCTGCCCCAAAGTATCTGACGCTATAACCTGCATAATGCAGCATATGCACATAAAACATTTCTGTTTGTATACACAGAGGGTGATTTACACAAACGAAATCCTTTCAATTAACTTTGTGCTAAGGAAGCTGTAGACACAGAATCTTATTTTCTTCACTTTATCTTGCTGTATTAAACAAAGACTATGTTCTTGGCTTATTTCATTGTACCTGATAAACCCAATTCAGTATATAAAATGTTTATGGGAATTACTTAATTTGTTTTATACATTAGTGGCCCACCCTTCCATACTCTAGATACTTTAAAAATGTTTTTATTGAATTAATATTATAATATACATGATATGGTAGATATGATAAATAAACCAAGACCATAAAATGTGGCTTAAAAATGCCTAGAGAAAATAATTGAGTTTGTAAATTCAAAAAAAATATTAAAAATAAAAAACATATGTTATAGTATGGTCCGTTATTTTTATTTCTTTATGGTAGAAACTAACATTTAAGTGAAATAATAAGTGAAAAGTTTGGGCAATGCCTCTGAAATTGCAGTGTGCAAAGAAGTCATTTGCAAACCTTGTTAAATGCAAATATGCAGATTTTGTTTCAGTAGGTCAGTACAGGTGCTAAAGTTATACATCCTAACAAACTTCAAGGTGTTAAGGATACTGCAGATTGCACTCTGCAAACAGGATTTTTAGGGATTTTTTAAAATTATTAATTAGTTGCACATTTTTGGTTCCTATTTTCTCTCTTACAATAGCCAAAATATACATACCTTTCACTACCTACCATAACTAGAAATATTTAATCCTCACAAATATTCTATAAAATAAATTATTATTCCAATTACCAAGTTTTCACATAAGGAATCTGGGGCTCAGATTTGATAAAGCTGCCCAGGCACAGAAGCCAGTATTTGAACCCAGGTTACTTAATTCTCTTAGTCATCATCTTCCCTCTAATCAATCTTTCACAATGGTAAACCATGTAATGTGACATGCAAAAAGAATCCCAACAAGATTTTATAAAGATATAAATTCAAAGTGACTGAGAGAAGTAGTAAATATATTCATTTTATACATACATACATATACAAATTATTATCAATGACCTGCTAATTACATTGATATTAATAAAGAGTTGGTAGGCAGATTACTAAACTACTTGAAGATTTAGAGTAAATTCTGTTTCTTAGAAGATGATTTTTCTGAACCATATAATTTTATTTGAAAATTTCAAGATGATCTAAAAGTAGGCAAAGAATAAAACAAATTGTATGTGTATATGTCTCTGTGGATGTATATGAATACATTTATGTCTAAATTTAGGTAATTTAGAATTAAGATATAAAATGCTATTAGCTTTTAGTAATACTTGGTTAAAATGCATGATAATTTCAAACATGTAAACAATTATTTCTTTCTTTCACCCTTAAAATTTGCTTTTCCATTTTGAATTTATAATCACACATAGCTTCTTTTTTTGGCAGAGTTACCTCTTTATATATCACTGCTCTTTTACTGTTAATGTGCATTTTCTTTCTCTTTTATTTCCGAGTTTCTACTATTATTGTGCAAACTTCTCGGTTATTTACATATTTTAATTTCATAGTACTTGTATTATAACAGAAAATAAGTAATTTCAGTTCTCAAAACTTATTTTTGTTGAGATGTCAAACAATCTCACAAAAAGATATGGGAAATGTATATACAAACTGCAATATTTTTAAACGCCAAGTTCATAAACTGACATTGTCATTTGGGAAATTAACTGAAGCTAAGGATTCTTACACTGATATTGTATGTATGTCCACCTTTTAGTCCTTCTAACATTGCAATGACGAATGTGTTGGTTTTCTGTATAATACTGAGGTTGTGAATCTGGACAGCAGTAGGATCATCTTCTCGGTAAACCAGAGCTTGATATACTTGGATATTTCCATTAGGTTGAGAAGGAGGAAGGAACGTTAATTGAAATTTTGTAACTTCATCTGGTATCTTCTGAAATGTCATGTTGTTAGGTGGGTCCTTTGGGGCTAAAATAAAATATTTAACAATTAATTTTTTTAAAAAATTCTATTCCTTTTTATCTCCACATAAATGTATTTGCTTTGAACTTCTGTTTTTAAAGGGTATTCCACAAATTAAACTATACAAACTACGAAAACTGGCAAAGTGACTGATGCATCATAGAATTATTGACATCTGTAATTCACAGCAACCATAATGGTGATCCAGTTTGTTTGTTTTATATGCACTTATTTTTATGCACAATATGTTTCTATGACATTTTAATCTTTTGTTTGTTTGTTTTTGAGACAGGGTCTCCTTCTGTCACCCTGACTGGAGTGCAATGGTGTGACAGTTTAGAGTCAAAAGAAGTAGCAAAAACAGGACATACAGTCCCATTTAACTTTCTCCCAGTTTTCCCCATTGGTAACATCTTATGTAACCGGAGTTTAATATTAAACCAGGAAACTAATATTGACAGTATTGACAATGCTGTGCATACTACAGACATTATCCCAATTTCACCACTTTCCATGCTTTTGTCTATACTTTTATGCAATTTTGTCTTTTGTATACATTCCTGTAACCACCACCATAAACAAGATACAAAACTATTACATCACCCTAAAGAAACTCTCTCCTAGTATCCTCTTTTATTTGCAGCATATGCTTCCTCACAACACTAATAATTCTTCCTCTGTATAGTTTTGTCATTTTGAAAATGACAATAGCATAACGACCTTGAGGTCCATCAAGGGGTATACTATATGTATTAATAGTACATTCTTGTTTTTATTGCTGAGTAATGTTCCATTTTGTGGACATAACAGACTTTGTTTAACCATGGAAAAACATTTGGGTTGTTTCCAGTTTTCATTATTACTAATAAAACTGCAATCAACTTTGATGACAGATGTTTGTGTGAGCATAATTTTTCAATTCTCTGTGATCAGTGCCCAAGAGTGTGACTGCTGGGTCACACAGTAATTTCATGTTCAGCTTCATAAGTGGCTGCAAAATTATTTTCCATTGTGGCTATTCCATTTTACATTCCTACTAACAATGTATGAGAGGTTCGGTCTTTCTGTATCCTTGCTGCACTGGGTATCATGGCCATATTTTAAATTATCTTATCTGTTCCAGTACCTAGACAATAATCTCTTATTGTGGTTTTAACTTGCATTTTCCTAATGGCTAATAGTATTGAAAACTTATGTTGTCATGTGCTTTTTTCTTTTCTCTCTCTCTCTTTTTTTTTTTTTTTTTTTTTTTTTTGAGACGGAGTCTCGCTCTGTCGCCCAGGCTGGAGTGCAGTAGCACGATCTCGGCTCTCTGCAAGCTCTGCCTCCTGGTTCACGCCATTCTCCTGCCTCAGCCTCCCGAGTAGCTGGGACTACAGGCGCCCGCCACCTCGCCCGGCTAATTTTTTGTATTTGTAGTAGGGACGGGGTTTCACCGTGTTAGCCAGAATGGTCTCCATCTTCTGACCTCGTGATCCGCCCCCCTTGGCCTCCCAAGTCTGCGAATTTTCTAATTGGATTTTTTTTTAATTGCTGGGTTTTAAGAGTTCTTTCTATAGTATAAATATTTTAGCTTATTTTAGATAAATAACAGCTTAACATATGACAAGCTAAGCATCAATACATTATTAAAATATGCATGAGGATAAAAGTTATTTTATGAATATAGGAGCTACTTCTTGGTGCATAACATAATTAGTGTTCTTTATGTAAGTGACCGATTGAATGACTATATCTATCTATTTTGATCAACTTGAAATAGTTATAGTCTTCCATACTAAGTAAAGAATTTCCATGAAGAAATGTAATATTTGGCTGTCAACAGTTCAGATGTTCAAGCTTTATTATCTTGCAAAAAATGTAAATAAATGAACAGCAAAGAATAAAAGAGAAGCAGATAAATATGCTATTGTGCCAAATATTTCATTTTACATGGAAAAACGCAAAGCTAAAATAAAGGTTAAGCTGGATCAAGAGAGATATTTTTGCATTTGTTGCTATATGTTTTTATGCTGTATCATAAATGTATTTTCTTATGAGATATTTCTCTAAATTTAGGATGTGATTTTAAGTTAGATAAGCAAAGAAATTCTCTCAATGTTGTAAAAAACTTCCTACCCCTCAAATTTTTGGTTATACATGTAAAATCCTACTCTTAGAGATTTAGTAAAAATGTATTAAATTGTGATATCCTTGAAACAGATAGCACATTAAGGTTTGACAATGTTTTATTGTATAAATGTGAGTACTTTCATCATATCTTTCCTCACAGGTAGGAGGGATTGAGAAGTAAAAGGCATAATCAGAAAATAGATACCTGTGATACTTGGCAGCCAAAGAGGAACAAATGGAACTTTAGGATGCTGATGATAAAATTTACCTTTTAATTTAGAACCATAACTTTACAGACAAAATGCATAGAGAATATAATGTAACGAAAAAACTAGCTGTAAAAAAAATTTACCTCCTATACTTACCTTACAGATAGCAACAAATAAACTATAGCAACATATCCCTTCATCTGCTCTTTCCAGTGATATATCTGGTGGCAAAGAACATCAGGAGTCTGAAGGAGGATGGGGCAAGCAAGTTCTGGGATGTTGACTTTCCAAATTTATTTGTTATTGGTTACAGTCTTATTATTCATTCAGACCCTGTTCATAAGAACTGGAGGAAATCTGTATGGATTCTGACATTTATCAAAGAGTTATATAATAAGACATATATTACTTGACTAAGTGAAGACAACAGCTGTGATAAATGTGAGCTGGATTCTACTTTTGAATTCCAGATTATTTAATACTCACAAAGTATTACAAATTTAATATTCACTCAAATAATTGGACAGAAGTAATTGAAATAAAATTTCAGTTGCAGTGTTATTGGATATAGACAGTTGGAAATATTATCTCTTAAGGCAAGCTTACTGAATTTCTGAAACAACTAGCAGATTAAATAAGTGCAAAGAAACATAACTGGATACCTTTAATCTGTTTCTGTATTTACAAGGATTGCATATTCTACGTAACTCCTCTTTACCTCAAAAATATAAATAGAAAGCTTCCTTTTTGTCAGTTGCAGAGAGTCACTAATCTTTTGTTTATATGCTTTAAAAACTTCTCATAACACATATATTTTTTGGTGGAGTGTGAGGACCTGTAAGAAAGCCAGCTAAATCTCAGTCAATTTTTAGCAAGGTTGAGAAATTCTCCTTACCTGATTCTAAAGTAGTAACAATCACTTCAGCACTTGACTTCCCTTCTACATATGCAGCACTAATGTTCCCAGTAAATGCAGTGATCACTACAGAATACCTTGTGAATGTTTCTAAATCTTTAATTTCTATGGTTTTATTTTCTTCATTTGACTTGATGAAGGATATATTAAATTCATCATTATCTACCTATAGGAAAATATAAGTAAAAATGAAGGAAGCAGCACTTGAGATCTAAGTCACTAAAACATAATAATACAAAGCTACATGAGCTGTATTTATCTAGCCAAATTTTAATTTATTTATTTTACAATCAGACTGCCCTGGGAAGTCTAAAGTGCTATTATAACAGTTTACTAATTATTAATTATCTTAATAGTTGAAAGTAAAAGAAAAAAGCCCAACCAGACAACCACGATTAACCAACCCATTAAATAAATAAGCAAAAATCATCTTTGCAGTCAATGAAACTCTACTTTTGACTCCAATATTTTGTAGAAGAAAGCATAGAGGTTTTAGTACCTAATCACACAGGGTTCAAATCCCAGACTGGCCACTTATAGCTCCTGTAGTATTTGAGAAACCACATACACAGTCTAGTCTTTCAATTCCTGTAAAATTGGGCTAATAACATCTATTTACAGTGTTTCATTGAGATTTTAAAAGGACAGGTCTAAAGTAGCTGGCACATAGATTTCAATATTTTTTTCACCATTACCCACAAAAGGAAACACTCTTTGTAACATAATTCAGAAGATAAGACTGACAGATATAAAATATATATGTATCTTATGACTGTAATACATTTTTCAGAAATACACCATCTTTCTGAAGTACACTTTGATATCTTCTGCTCTTTTTAATTTTATTACAGCTCATTTAAAAATGCTGATGATGGCTGCAGTTTGAAAAACCCTGATTTAGCACTATGCATAGCACTGGATAATAATTAATCATGGATGTCATAATTATTAATGTGCATACATGAGTGTCTTTAGGCATATGGAATGTAGCTATATGATTTGTTCAAACATAGTCTGTCCTTTATGGAGGTTCTGGCCTATTCACTCCAGATATTAAGCATAGCTAAACTTGCTAGCACTAAGTAGAAGGGTTTTTCCCAGACAACCATGAGAAAATTCAAAATCCTATCATACATACTACTCTCAGGTACCTTAATTGAAACACTTAAAACCAGGTTTTATACACAGTGAACACTTCCAAGTCCATTTTCAACTTGACCCTCCCTCATGACTTTGAAATATTTTTTATTTGTTTGTTTGGTTGGTTCAATGTATTCTTTTAATGCTCTTTGCTAAGAACATATTTTATTGATAATATGAAACACACTTATTGATTTGCATATGGTATAACTATATTGTAAATGTTGTCCTGGAAACTCATTTATAGAGATGTTTTCTGAGGTAATATAAATAAAATTAACTCAATTTTTTAAAAAAGATGTTGCTATAAAAGAAAAAAGAAACATAGTAAAAGGATGATATAAATAATACCATTGTTGGATACAGTCAAATAGATCATCCCCACCTTAAGACAGAGCAGTGGACAGAAATGCCCCACTTCTCGAAAATGGAAGAAAAACAAATCAGCACAGGAATCCTATTGATCAGGAATATATGCCACTGGCAGAAAATGTATATTTAACTAGTTGTTAACATTTAAATATCACATAAACATACGCTTTTTGGAATTTCCCTTAAGACTGGGCTTAATTTCATGCTGAAAAAAATATTATTGAGAGGTGTGGAGACGGGAACTGTTGACCTCTGTAAAGGGGCCTGGGTCCCGCTCATTGGAATCCCACTCAGTTGGCTTCACTTTGACTACTGGTTCATGTCACTTGTCTATTATAGCTATTTGAATTCTGATTTTATAGAGGTGAGGTGACCTCCTCAGGATTACTTAGAAGCAGAGGTAGGATTTGAGTCCAGGTCCTTCAAGAGTCCATAGCATTCTACACTTCCACAAGGTCACTGGGTTTGATCTTACAAATTTAACTATTTATAAATTATTATTCTTCCAATGCCTTCCATTAAAACAATAGATAACAAATATCAAGCCATAAAAATATGACATGGCATGCATATATTATATCTTTAAAAATATTTAACAAAATCTGAAAGGAATTCTCAGTCCTCAAATGTGGCAGTATAAAAGATCATTATTACCTTTCTTTATTAAACCTACTACACCTTTGTTGTTGTTAACTACTACTTGTCCACTTACCCAGGACTGAAATCACGTCTTTTTGACTCATTTTCCTTCAATCAATTCCAAGTTTGTTTGCTCATATTGTACTTGATAATCTATTATTATAAAAGTCTTTCATCATTTTTGAAGTGTGACTTTATATACATTATCAGCAATTAGACTCTGTTTCTCCTCTTCCTGCCCCACTTCCTATTTTTTCTTCTCTTCCTACCCTGCCTCTACCCTTTCCCATCTGGTGTACCCCTATTCATTCATCAAGTCCCAGAATATATTTAACCTGCTGTATGAAGTCTCCTTTATCTTCTATGCCCCCCATAACAGGAACTTTAATTACTTTGTTAGCTTATATTCCCCGCAAAACTTCATACCTCAAACTCTATAATTAGCTGTTTCTATTCCAGTTTGTACCGCTAGGGTGTGAGCTACTTGACAGCAGAGCTTTATGTTTTTCATCCTTGTCTTGATGAACAGAAGCTACTCATAACAATTTGTTCAGTGAAAGAATAAAAGGAACAATGAAAATGACCATAAATGCATTAATTTCCAGCAGAATCATCTAGGATGATATTTACATTTTATAAAGTTTTCTTATAATATATCTTTAAGAATGACAACTTTTGTTTACACTTTTAAAGTTAAGAGTTTTATCTGTGTGGCTAGTATTTTGTAGAAGACAGGCTGCACAATAAGTTCCAAGTGCAACGCTATGTATTCTTCCTTAGTCTGGGAACCAATGATTCTTGAATGTTGATAATTACATATTAATGAAATGAGCTGCAGACATGCTTTATCAGAGTTGTTCACCTCTACATATCCAGCGTCTAGCACAGTTCTGGCACATTGGAAGTGTTTTAAAATGTGTGAGGAAGGAAGGAAGTAAGGGAGAGAGGGAGGGAGGGAGGGAGGGAGGGAGGAAGGAAGGAAGGAAGGAAGGAAGGAAGGAAGGAAGGAAGGAAGGAAGGAAGGAAGGAAATGCCTCTACTTAATTCCAAGAATCCTAAAGAAACTGTGAATTACTAGGTTCTGTCTGAATCTGTTCTTGCTATTGTTGATCTAAAGGAGTTTCGGTAAGGCTATATTTATGTTGGCAAATTTTATTTTCTATTTAATGGCCTTCCCTTTCTCCTGTCAAGCCATTGTCAGTCTGATAGTTTTAGCCAACTCTTCGCTCTGTGAGAAGTTATTCACCGTCTCTGTGCTTCAGATTTCTTTTTTGCAAAATGAAGGTAATAATGTGTACATCAAAATATTGCTAAATAACATGCAATAAGATAATGCATAGGAAGAGACGAACATGTAACTTGTATAAAATAAGCAATTAAAATATTCGTTATCTTCCCATTCTACTCTCTTTCCCTTGCTCACTTTGAAACTCAGCAAGAAAGCTACAAGAATGAGATTACAAAATCATTTCTTAATATGTTTTTTTTCTTCCTTTAAGCAGAATTTCCAAGGGAGAACTATTTTCGTTAATAAAGTGCCTTTCATTTGACAGAATAAAGCTTTATCACTTTATAATTTGTTTTTAATGCATATTCCCAGGACATTCATCATTCATGCTAATTATTTTTGGCTAATTACATACTAAAATCTTCACAAATATGCTCTACAAAAGGAACAGAAAATAGAGACTGAATTGGAGAACAAATGTATCAATAATTCTTCAAATTTTATTTTAATGATGACAGGTCTTTTGAGATAGAAGTATTATATCTCCTTTTAAGGAATACTACAAAGACATAATAAAATGTTAAAGTTGGACAAGAGACAGAGGTAGAGAGAAAGGAGGAGAAATCACGATGTTATCCAATTTAATGCATAAGATGCTATTAGAAAACTGTGTCCAATGGGCTCAGCAAAACCCAAGCAGGGTGCAAAGGAAATACTTCCAATCTTTATTCTGGCTAATAGTTCTGCATTATCGACATCATTGAGCATCCTATCTTACATACAGGGTTTGACTTTCATGCCTGGATTTCCGTCTAAATGACTGTCTACTCCCATTCCGTCTCTTCAGTGGCCTCTTATTTAAGTATTGATATTCCCCAGGATGCTATCTTTGGGTTGTCATCTTTGCACATTCCATAGTGAATCTCATTCACTCCTATAATTTTGACTATCTTCTAAATACTAACATTTCCCAAATCTGCAAATCCAGAATTTCTCTCCTGAGCTCCAGATCCATATTTAATGCTGCCAATGTGTGTATTGACCTGGAGGACTGCCACATATTTCAAACTCAGTGTGTCTAATACTGAACTCATTCTTTTCCTCTACAGATCTGTTCCTCCTCATAATCTTATGTCATATAACTTACAATCATCCTTAATTATCCTACTCACTCACCATCATGAGTTAGTTGATTTTTCACCAAATTCTATAGATTTAGATTATTTTTCATTCTGTTTTCTTGTTACATTTCCTCTGTTCTCTTTCCTTGCCCTTTTTTTTTTTGTATATAAACTATTTATTAACAGACAAGGCCTACAGACTTATTTCTTCTTGGACACACCCACGGTGCGACCACGGCGGCCAGTGGTCTTGGTGTGCTGGCCTCGGACACGAAGGCCCCAGAAGTGGTGCAGCCCTCTATGGGCCCGAATCTTCTTCAGTCGCTCCAGGTCTTCACGGAGCTTGTTGTCCAGACCATTGGCTAGGACCTGGCTATATTTTCCATCCTTTACATCCTTCTGTCTGTTCAAGAACCAGTCTGGGATCTTGTACTGGTGTGGATTCTGCATAATGGTGATCACACGTTCCACCTCATCCTCAGTGAGTTCTCCCGCCCTCTTGGTGAGGTCAATGTCTGCTTTCCTCAACACCACATGAGCATATCTTTGGCCCACACCCTTAATGGCAGTGATGGCAAAGGCTATTTTCCGCTGCCCATAGATGTTGGTGTTGAGTACTCGCAAAATATGCTGAAACTTTTCAGGGATCACTAGAGACATGGTGGCAGCACAAGCGGCGGTGTGTAGGCCTCCTGTGGAAGCTCCTTGCCCTTTTAGAGTTTCCTGTCTCCTTGCCTGATTTTGCACCCCCATACTGCTCTAAATCTGTCCTCTACACTGCAACCATACCTATCCTACACAGTAGAAATCTGTATCACCAACTGGCACCCCACTGCCCTTAACATAAAACCCTAACTCTGTAACTTGTTATATAGTCGGCCTCCAGATCTAGCTTCACCTCTTAGAACTTTTTTTTTAAATGCTATGACCTGGGATTGCCAAAAGACTTGATTTTTCTTGAATGAGGCTTACTTTTTTATACCCCTATTCCCATTTACCTTTTATGTTCTGCTTCACTTATTTTTCAAGACTTAGTTCTGATGTTATTTTATCTAGAAGATATTTCTCCTAATGCCTTCTTTCTTCTCATTTTGTATTATGAATCACTTTCTACTGTATGTAAACCAGATCTTTGTATTACTACCAATTCAACCACTTGTATGTGTGTATGTATACATACGATATATATATTCTATATGCTGATAATAAATATAATAATAGTGTTACTAATATTTTATATTTATTGAGCATTTATCATGTGTCAGGTAACGTTCCAAGTTCTTTATGCATGTTAACTGATTCAGTCCTCATACCCTGTTTACTATTATTAATCTTTACTTTACAGATATAGACATTGAAACACAAACAGTAAAGTAATTTTCCTAGTGTCTAACAGAGCCAAAATTCAAATTCAAATAGTCTGGTTCCAAATCTTGTATTATTAACAATTTTATACTGACTTTTACAGAAGGTAAGACATGCCTTACCGATTTGACATCAATCAGATAATATGTTGGTCCAGTAATGACAGCAGGTTCACTCCAGCTTATGCTGATGCTGAAAGGTGATGTTGCTACTACATGAACATTTTCAGGAGGACCATCTGGAGCTATGACAATAGAAAATCAATTATCTCGCTACATTAGAATTAGCACTTGCTACAGTATAATAATAGAAAAGACCATGAAAAATGGATAGTCATAATGAATTAATTTTACATTAATTTATACTTCACAGAGTGCTAAAGGCATTACCAAATAAAAAGATCCAATTATTTAAAATTAGTTACTCTATGTGAACAACTTCCACATGAAAACTTAATTAATTAAAATCATAAGTACATTATTTTGAAACTTGAAATAATACTTTGAAAGGAAAGCATTACTATTGCTAAAGTAAACCTTTTTAAACAAATAAATATTTTTCTTTTAAAACAGTTAACCTAGCAATGCTGTTTTAAGAAAACCCTTGCAGAAATGTAGTATTTGACTACAGAGAGATAGAGAAGCACAGTTGAAAATTAAAACTGGTATAATGAAAGTATACATACATTGTTTTACAAATGTAAATTGAGTTGATTTTATTGTTTTCGCTGAGGGTGGAGAATACGAAAGCGTTATTCAATTGTTCTGATCTATTATTAGAAATGCAATCTTCAAATATTTCTTGAATTCCTCATGATTCCAATTAAATTCTTTAATTTGTTCTACTTTCTTAATTTGTTCTACTTTGTTATTTTTTCAGTAATGCAAAACAAGAGACAATATTTTAAAAATGTTTCTGTTTAAAATCCTTATGTGTACAATTTCAGTCTGTGAAGCCACTAGGAATTAGGAGAGATAATAGTATGCAGGGAAAGATTTAGCCACAGTTAATTTCACACAGACATTAACGTAAGAACACTGCTGCACACACCTCTGTTCTTTCGAGGCCCCTAGTCATTTCTAATGATATTAAATATTGGGAGATAAGTATTTCCCAGTATTTTCAATTTTTAAATACATATGGGCAAACATTATTGAGAAAGTACTATCCCACAGATCCTTAGAAGATATAATCTGGAAGATAAAATATTCCTTTCCTCAAATAATTCATAATCTAGCAAGAATACAAGTTGTATGATCTTGGTCAAACACCAAAATGTTTGAACCTCAGTTTGCCCATCATATGAATATTTTATAGTGCTTTAAAAGGAATTACGAAAACAAAGTATGTAAAAGTGACTAGTTCAGTATTTGCCACATTGTCGTCAATTATCAAGATATCATAAAAGATAAAGATAAGGGATAAATAGAAATAAATAACTATAAATATAATCTACAATGAGAGAGCAAAGTGATGATACAGATGGGGCAGGGTTGCAAGGTAAAGACGCACTGTGAAGGTGGGAATTGCACTAGGCCTTGATAGATGCGAAGGATACAGCAGGGTTAGGGGCACTTCTATGATAAGGGGAGGATCATAGAAAAGTCACAAAGACATAAACAACAGGATCCACAGACAGATGGAGTTGTATTGATGTAGAATTGCTTATCTTGGTAATGTTATTATTTACAAGTAAAAAAATATTATTCTAGGAAGGAGTCAATAAACTTCACCAGATTTCCAAAAGGATTCACGGTACAAAAAAAGATTCAGAATCCCTAAATCCAAGAAACAGAACTATTACAGAGAGACCAGCATCTATGAAGGAATAAAAATGAACAAGCCCAAGCAGTAATTTAGGAATTAAGCTAGAGAGTACTTCATTGTTATGTAAAAGAATTTGGAGTTTAATCTTTAAATAGTGGGATTCCACTGAGGTTTCTGAGAAAGGAATTATTTTTCCATTGATTTAGGAAGACAACTCAGGTAGCGATGAAAAAGTTATCTGAAGCACACTGAGTGTAGATAAGCTCTTTCCAAAAAGCCAAGTAAGACATGAGATCCCAAATAGGAATAGTGACAGAAGGGATAGATAGGAGGAGATGAAACCTAGAGTCACTATAGAAAGATTAATAAAAAGAACTCAGGGAATAATTTGATGTGGGTGCAAATTGAGATAGAGAAAGTAGTAGAAGCTAATTCATGCATTAATATTGGTGAATTTTGACAGTTCACACCATCTCATTCAGGAACATACACTGATTTTGGTGGGGTAAGACTATGGTAGGAGATGATAAATTTGGATTTGGATTTGTTGAGTTTGAGAACCTACAGAAGTCTGAGATGCCTACCTGGCAAATGGAAAGATGAGCTTGGAATGAGGCAAATAGGATCAGAATGGAGAAAGTTTTTGTCCTTGTTTTTAAATTGCAGATAAAAGTTGGGATGGTATAAATATGGGTAGTGTATCTCGTTCAAGTGAATCACACGTTCTGAAGAGAGTCAAAAGGTTTATTTAAATACCAGATAGGTATAAGATGTTACTATCATTTGAACGTGTCCCCTCCAAAATTTAGATGTTGAAATACAACGGCCAATGGGATGGTATGAAGAGGTGGGGCCTATAAGAGGTGAGTACATCATGAGAATGCCTCCCATGGTGAATGGGATTAAGGTCCTTATAAGAGAGGCTTCATGAAGCATTTGGATAGCTTGCCCTTCTGCTTTCCACTGTGTGAGGACATGCGTTCCTCCCCTCCAGAGGGTGTAACCCTCACCAGATAAGCAAATCTGTCTGCACCTTCATCTTGGACCTCCCAGCTTCCAGAACTATGAGAAAACAAATGTCTGTTCTTACAAATTACCAAGTCTCTGATACTTTGTTATAGCAACACAAAACAGACTAAGAGATTAATAGTGGTGACAATCTTTAAACTATGAATAAGTAATTGATATTTAGAATATATTTCTTAGGCATATAACATTACGTCTATGGAATTTAGGTGCACAACTCAATCCAAAAATATTTTAATAATAGCATTGACATATTTTAATAATAGTGCTTGACTGTAACCATACAGGAATCTAGAAAATACATTTTAGGAAGTTTCAGTGAAAAAATACCTTTGGAGTGACAAAGATACTCTTCCTATTTGTACTTCTGAAAACTGTGCAATAATCTAAACATTGACACCCCTTACTCAAAGATCCAGTTTCATATTGCCAAGAAAACATCCAGGGGAGAGGGTGAAGAAAGGATGCTCCAGGATTCAGGGGTTTGATGAGCTAAGAGGTGCTAATGATAAAGACAGAATTGGGTACACAGTTTCTCCAACAACTAAGGTATGAAGGAATCATACACATACCCTGCATAAACAGACATTTTCATTCTTTTTACTGCTAGCTTATGATCCTAGGAAAACCGCCTCAAATTGTAGCCTAATTCATTTAGGTAATTATACATAACAGATGAGAGCTATAAGAGGTCTCCCACCATCAGCATAATTAATTGCTTTGAAAAATATAAATATAAGATGCTATGTGGGTTTCAATGGCCTCTTTTCTGCCTCTGACTCTATAAAAGGGGATGGGATATGAGCTATGAATAAATGTATTAAGGCTCCTTTATTATTAATGTTTTTTGCAAAATTTGACTTCCAGCTCTGTAAGAACCAGTGTGGAGAGAAACGATTTTCTGACCGGCCACACATTTCAAGTGGTATAAAACAGGAAAATATTTTAGAGTCCCCTTGTCTTTATTATAACCAAATGTTTAGTTGGCTTTGAGAATAAACTTATGCATTCATTTAATGAATAAATATTTATTAAGCAATTAATATGTGCTAGGCACTAGGAGGACAAAAATCCCATACAGGTGATCAAGGTAGCTTTTGATCCATCCATAAAGCTTCTACTGTTTAACCTTTTTCATTTAGTAACAGTTTACTGAACACCTATGATATGCCAGGCACTTTGGAAGTGCTGGGAATAGAGAAGAGAACCAAAGAGACAAAGACCATGGAACTTCTATTTTAATGCAATTGAGAGACAAATAGTATATATTAGAAAAATATAAATAAATGAATATATAATACACAAGTAAATTATATACCATGTTAGGAAGTCTTATGTACCATGATGAAAAATGAGACAAGGTCATGGGAATGAGGATGCTTAAGGGTGTTACTATTTTAAATATAGTGGTCAGCACATGCCTCACTAAACAGATAACATTTAAACAAGTATTTGAAGGAGGTGAGAGAATACTGTTTGGAGGAAGGGTGTCCAGGAGGAGAATGGCCCGTGCGAAGACCCTGAGGCAGGATTTCGGCTGGTATGTCCGAAGAATAACAAGGACCACAGTGAAGCTGAAGCCCAGTGAGTTGGAATGAGAATCTGAGAGGAAATGGGGGCCAGATAATGTAAGGCCACTAAGACCAGCGTTAATGTCTTCCTTTGTAAGTATGGCTATTGTGAACAAAAAGACAAACACCATGAAGTAGAAGGGGCTGTGATAGATTGTGATCCTTGGTATCTAACTCATACCAGAAACATGGGCTAAAATTAATTACATCAAAAAGGAAAGGTCATCTCCAAAATCTATTTGATTCATGTACCTCTGTAACATATACTACTCGATACTGTTGGAGCTATACTTTTCAACCTAACTCATTCTAGCAAGCAAGTAGAGTGGCACATTATTGTTGCCCAGACATCATGAAAAATTTATGGAGGATTTTCTGCGGCTAAGAAAGTTGTGAGATTTTTCTGCGGTAGCTTGTATCTGGAAAAAATTCTGTATCTCTGCTCTATAATGGCTTCCTCAGGTCTCAATTGAGGACAAAGTACAAAACCATTTCCCAAGGAAACTTTGGCTTGTGAGTATGTCTGTATGCCAGCTCAGAAAGCAATATAATGCTTTACTTTCAACTTCTCTTCTTTCACAATAAAACGTCAACGCTGCAATCATTCCTTTAATACTAGCAATCAAAGCCCTCATCAGGGAGTGTGTGACCCCAAGCAGAGCTAAGAGGAAAGTGACATTCAAAGATCATTCATGACAACACATATAATCATCTATACTACTAAATATTTTAAGTTCCTTGCACTGATCAATGATTATAAAAAAGCAAGGTATTTAGCCCCTTGCTGAGCTATGCTTTAAAGTCATTTCTTGAACTTTTCCCAAAATCGTTTTCCCTTCTTTCTTCCTTTTTTAAAAGAAACAATCACTCTAAACAATGTTTGCATTTTCAATAAAGTTCTCGATAAAAGTGCCTGTCTTGTTACACAAGTTTCCTGTGTTGAATCCTTTGTCAAAAATTTCTTTCAGCATGTATTTTGCCAACTTGTATTCTTGAAGGATTAGAGCTCCTAAATCCAAACTAAAAAATAAAAGTAAACTTATATAACTGAATATATATATATATATATAAATATATAATATATAACAAGATATGTTTCACCTGTCTGGACCAATGAAAGATAATTGTTTGATTAATTCACAGGTAATTTAAGAGAAATATTTATGTCCATCTATTATAAAACAGTATCTAATTATTTTAGTATTGTACAATATTATAATATACTTATATACACATACAAATTATTTTAGGTATTTTTCTTACGAAATTTAACAAAATTCTCAAAACATATAATAAAATACATCCAGCATTTTCTCTGTTATCACAGCATATAGTAAACTACTACTAGTGTCACATAAGGGTGGCTACAAAATTACATTTATGAATGTCAACTACAAAAATAAAGGGAGCTTATGGTGGCAAAGGTATGAGGAGTTGAAAATATGCCAGTTTAAAAGCTTAGTAACTTATAAGCATCTTTGGGAGATTTTGTTTGTCTCCCCATATACTGTCACATTCTGATTTAGGATTGTTTGTGAAATGAATCTAGTCAGTAATGGGCCAAGATATCACTCTACCCTTTCTGTTATAAATCACAGCAATTTACTCAGTAGGAATGATCTATCCTTATTCTCTCATTCCCCATAATCCAATCACTTCCTCTCATAAGCACTTTCCCCCTGGTTTTCACCATAATGCATTTTCTGTAACTAACAACCATCATTTCCTGATTATCATGCTTCTATCCTTGCACAGGAATGTGGGTCTTACGTGGGTCAGGGTCATCTTTCCCATCCATCTGTGTCTTGATGCTAAGTGTGTTAGCTGAAAGGTGAGTCTGGATAGACCATCATTTTGCCTAGTCCATATGAAAGTTTGAATGCCCCCATCCATGCCACTTTGATTAAGAACCTACAAGTTTTAGTGTGCCTAATACTATAATTTTAGAATAAGCACATTCAAAGACTTATTTGTAACTTTGCAATCTGCAGATCCCTGTAAGTGTAACTTAATAGTGGAAAATATTCTAGAAAATACTCTGTGGTTTTTAATGTACTTCGTTATGATGACTTTTCTAAAAGAATAAACATAAATGAATAAATGGTTTGACAGCAACTCACAAAACAGGAAACTTCGGCTCTACATAGCTGCAATTTAAATTATCTGCACAACTGTTTGAATTTAAGTTCAGTATAAAAAGTTTACTAAAAGGGCCTACCATCCAGGGTGTTTTAGTTTCAGGATTTGGTACACTAGGCCACCAGATTTCTAGTGACTGTCATCACTAAATGAAGGGCTCTGTTGTTTCTCAGCTACACAAATATTAACAACTTCAAGGACTACAAGTCGACTTTGACTCAGCACATCTGGACAAATTAACACTGAGTGTTAGATGTCTCTCAGGATTAGAAGAAATCCAACAGGCTGGTGGATTCCTGTGTCTTAAGCAATTCAGGGCATCAAGCGCCCTGAAGTAGCTCTGCAATTGGATTCATTATATTTCCACACCGCAAGAGTATCTCAGGACATATTCCTGTCCACTGGTTAAAACACTTTGATAACTGGCTATGCTTTTGTAGTTTGGATGTTTTCCTAGAGCCCAGGGATTTTGCTGACCAAAATGCAACACCACTGTTGGTGTAGGAAATATTTCCTGTCATTTTATAAGATGTTAATTGTGTTTTCTAATTAGATTTCCTAACAGCAAGGTGGTGCTGCAGAGGGTATAGTATAATGGTGTTACAAATACAGCAAGCCCAAGAATTTGTCAGATTAGATTCATGAGTACTAAGAATGATTCATGGATGTTCATAGTATTAGACCTCACTGTATGATATTTTATCTGATGCTTAAGTGAGTTATTTTCTGACTAATTTCAGACTGGCTTAAGTTGGAAAAAAATACAAAATACAAAAAAAACCCTCTCAGTTTCAATACTGGCCATGCCAGGTAAGAATGAAAATACTATAATAATTACTATTACTTTAGAATCAGATAATATGTATTTTGTGAGAATAGCATCATGTTTATAAAACAACTTTTTACAACAGTGGTCCTCAAAATATGTCTCCAGGCGAGCAGCATGAACATCACTGGGGAAGCCATAGAAAAGCAGTTTCTGAGGCACTACCCCAGACTTACTGAATCAGAAACCGTGAGTGTGGGGCTCAGTCCTCCAGGTGGTTGTAATGATTGTAGTTCAAGTTTAAGAACCACTGCTCTATAATGTCAACATGCCATTTGAAGAAATAGTGACACTGCTCTTCAGATGAGATGACCAATGATTACAACTCTTAGAAATAGGGGTGGAAAAAGGGAATTGAATTATTCCTTCTGTGAAGACTAGGGAAGCAGATATAAAGGAAGTTTGGGGGCTGGTAATCAACATGGAAACATGTATCAAGCCATCAAATTCTCCACAGACTGGT
Organism: Macaca mulatta; assembly: GCF_049350105.2. Lineage (NCBI taxonomy): Eukaryota > Metazoa > Chordata > Mammalia > Primates > Cercopithecidae > Macaca > Macaca mulatta. The sequence continues at coordinate 87,714,116 of NC_133416.1, read as the reverse complement.
CTCCTCCTACCTTTCATTCTATTTTAATTCTGGATAAACTATGAAGAGGGTTCTCCCTACTCACTTCCTCCCATCTCAAAGTTTCTAGAATAATAACAGGTCAGCATGTTCCATTAGAGCATAAAATATCACCGCTTTCATGCTACCATGAAGCTCTGCATTGGAACAACCTGGAATAATTCAGGTAAGGCCATCACCATAATGGAGTCTTAGGACCAGGATAAATGTTGCTATTTTCTTCTCATATTCATTTGTATGCAGGCATAATTGGGGTAAAAATATATCTAGGATATCATTAAAGAAAAATAAAAACCAAGGGTTTCAGAAACCTCAAAAGTATAATTTTGAGGTGTGTGTCAAAATTCTCACTCAATTTGTCTTGGGAGATGATTGGGCAGTTGGATAGCTTCTCTATGTGATATTAGCTAGTACCTCTCCATCTCTTGGTACTTGTCTACAACCCTGAGGCTTTGCTCAAGTCCTAGTCAAGATCTAAGAGGGCAGACTCTGTGCTAGAAATAAAGACTTATGAATGAATTAATGTTTTAAATACCTAGAATAGTACCAGCACATAGCGAACACCCAATAAGGTAAGTCATTGCTAATATTCTTCACTGTGCAGCCTAGGGCTCTCATTTTATTTACTAGGCATGAACAAAAAGTGACCAAGACTCCATACATAGTAATCCTAGGATTTTTCTATAATTTGGAATTTTCATAGTTAAATCAGAATTTTCTCTACTTTCTTAGTAAATGCAGAAGAAATGGGAGCTGAAATTTTGCTGACCTAGGGCCTAATGCTGAGCTAGAACTTAGAATTGAGGTTAAAGACAAAAATTCACAATGCATTACACCTACTTTACGCTTCTTGCTGAATGAACAGAAAGAAGATTCTCAGAAGCATAAAAGTTAATTCGATTCAACATGAAATTTAGTTTGAGATCCCAGAGAACATAGGAGAATTCATTTGAAGTTTAAAAAGATAAAATACAGCTAAGCTATAAATGGGGAGAAAATTTCCTCCCCTTTTTCCTTTATGAAAAGCAGACTTTCTAAAATATTGATGATTTAAAAAAAAAAAAACAGTGATAATCCTTACACTTTTCTCTGTTTGATTTTTAGTGATTTTGCTACAACTTTCCACTTGCTTATGTAAATAGGATTTCAAAACAAGTATTTTTATTTTAATTCTAGAATATTTGCATCATAACCTAGCATAAGGTCTTTTGACATCAGATATATAGTTGAATGCTTTATTACTTTAATATTATATGCTTTCTATGATTTCCTTTAAATTATGATTTCACCCATATATCTCTTCTTTGTAATCACACTTAGCACTCCAAATTTAAACATCGTTCTTCCTCTTTGTTCTTTCATGGACCATCAACCTATTATAATTCTGTCTCACTATACATATTTATCACCAGCTCATTATCTCAGTTAATCATTTAGATATTTTTAATGCTTCTCCAATCTATTCTGAATTGGGCATTTATTATTTTCCTTCACTGTTTGAAATATTCCTAAATGCAATAATTATTTCTTTCCTATATGCAATAATTCATATTTTTATATGTAATAGGAATATTTCATATATGCAATTATTTATATTTCTTATGTTAATTAATGAAAAGAAAAGTCACAAAATGATCAACAATATAAAATAGACTGGTTTTGTGAAATAAAAGAAGCTGAATATATCAAACATGAAAAGCAACTGGCCAGGAGAATTTTGATTTTGGCAGTAACAATGCAAGTATTTGAAAGACAAGATTTAGACCAAAAAAACTGAAAAAAATCAGTATGAACTATTTTAAAATACGGAGAATTTTGACACTGTACTACTTTAACAATAAAGTCAAATGCCTTTCTTCCATATTCATAAAAAGTCTTAGATTAAAAGTAGGCACAGGGGACAGAAAGGTACATAAGACATGCTCAGCTGGCTATTTCTGCTTTTAAGGAACTCAAAGTCCCACAAAAGAAAGAGAGAGAAATAACTATGATGCAATATGCTCACTTGTTGAGAAACAAGTTTTGGGAGGTGGGACTGGAAATAAGGATTTCTGAAAGGCTTCTCAAAAGAGATACTTAAAAACATAGCAAAAAGATAGCTGGTCACCAGAAAAGGAGGAAAGAAAGGACAATAAGAAAGAACAGCAAAGATTCTGGACCATAAAGGAGAAAGAATAGTGCCTGTATGAGAAATATAAACCAAATCATAAGTGACCTTGTAGAGCTTACTAATGGGCATAGTTTTAACATGCAGGCAAATAGAAAATGATCAAAGATTTTCAGCAGAGGAACATCATGGTCAGGCAGGTGTATTGAAATGCTGAGTTCAGATGAATGGTAGAAAATGAGAGCAGAAAGACTAGTTAATCTCTTTTGTAATCATCTAAGAGATAAATGTAAAGTCTAGATTTAGAGACACTTGAAAAGAAAAATAAACAAATACAAGAGATATTTAGAAGGTAAATACAGTAGGACTCAGGTTTTGCCTTGTGGGGGATGAGAGTAGGTAAAAAGAACTAAAAATGATTTCTAGGTAACTAGTTTGAAGAACTAGATGAATAATGGTGTGGTAAACTGAGACACGGAACACATAGAAAGGAAAAGACTTGCAAGAGAAGGTGGCAATATGGAATTTGAGATGTCTATGGGAATCTAAGTGGTTATACCAATAACTTCAATATTCAGGCCTAGAGGACAGAGAAGTTGTCTTGAATTACCCATTAGGGAGTCCTGCGCAACTAATTTAGAAGACTTTCAACAGCATCTAACTAATTTTGCAGAAGTGCAACCATCATGTCTAGAATAAATGATATTTATTTTCTCTAGTGGTAGCAAGATGGAGCCCATTTTAATACTGCACTGCCACCAAATGAACTTCTAAATGTCTTGAATTATAGATTCCTATTTATTTATGGCTAAAATCACTTCTTAACATGATATAATTGCTTCTTTATAAAAAGGATAATTTCTCTCTCTGTTACTATAACATTTATCACATAAGTGCATTACACAGTTTAGAAGAAACTAAGGAAAACAACCAAACATACAGTAACACATTATTTCTAATTTTAAATAATGTTAAATTGTACTTTGCCCTCTATTTAGTTTTTCTTCTTTTTTAGATCATAAAGTTGCATTCCTTAGAAACTTCTTTGATGAGGCATGTTTTGTTGAATCTTTTTTTTAACCTAACAGATGTTTGGGTAGTTAAAATTCCTCATGAGTATGGTATCCTGTGGTTTTCACAACCTAAGTGTTACCCCAGGAATTTTCCTTTCTTGCTGTCTTCCAGTCTTGGTGGTCTATAGGAGATGCACATTACGAGACTCCCATTTCGTTCCGTACTAATTTCACACCCACACTCCTTTAAAGTTGTACATTTCCTCAGCATTAAGTATCTATTGTGCACCACAGAGACATTTAACAGCTTTTGACTTTACATCACCACCACATATATACACACCACTCAAATTGCTTTTGACTTTAAGGATAATCAGAAAAGTAGATGAGTAAAATAATTTTCAAGACTATAATGTTTCAAGTTAAATATTTCTGCCATTTTTTAAAAATTTCATGCTTATATTTGTATCTATACACTCTGAGCATGCAGTAGAATTATGGCTATTATACGGATTAGTTGAGGACAAAAGCAATTTGGCTTCAATGATCTAGGTAAGAGCATGTGAGAGAAAGAATGGTTAGCTTGAGTTGGTTGAACGTTGTTTCCCTTATTTATTCTGTTTTACAGGTGTACATTCAGATTCACAGGGTAATCCAATTTAAATCTCAGCTTGCATTCTGACTTTTCTCCCTGATCTTCCATTCTGATGCTCTTCGTTATGGGCTCAGATAGTTAATGATAACATGTTTTCTGATTATATAATCCATTGTAGAAACTTTTATAATATTTATTATTAAAACTAGGTGGTCTTTTATTTGAGTTACTCAAATTTTAAACAATTTGATTTCAAACTACCCATTAATCAATAACTCTTTATCGAGAAGATCCAGGTTTTGACAAGATGTTATATTAGTAAGTGCTTGAGTACGATTTTATGTCATTAGGATAAAATGCAGTTCTCTGAGATAGTTATTTTGTGCTATTTTATATTGTTGTTTAGTCTTTTCTCTAATTCAGAGAAAGAGTTATTGTTTTATCTTATATCATTAAACAACATACCGCATTTTTATTTTATTTTTGAGACGGTGTCTGACTTTGTCACCCAGGCTACTGTGCAGTGGCGCAATCTTGGCTCGTTGCAAGCTCCACCTCCCGGGTTCAAGCGATTCTCCAGCCTCAGCCTCCCAAGTAGCTGGGATTATAGGTGCACACCACCATGTCCAGTTAATTTTTTTTTGTATTTTTAGAAGAGACAGGGTTTCACCATGTTGGAAAGGCTGGTTTCAAATTCCTGACCTCAAACAATCTGCCCACATCGCCTCCCAAAGTGCTGGGATCACAGGCATGAGCCACCACATGATCCATGCCACATTTTTGAGTCAATTATACATAATACAAAACTTATTGATTTTCTTCATCCAAATTATTTTTTGAGTTTGCAAAATGGCCATTATATTTTCATCTTTGTTATGCAGAAGCAACATCTATGAATGCCTTATTTTTAATATTAAAAGGATTATTGCTCTTCAAGACTTTTGTTGCTTAACTGTTCTAATTTCTTTTATTCTTACGTTATTTCACCATATATATGATGTGGCAATAAAATATGCAGTGTATTTTTGTCTTTTGTATCAAATATAATCTCAAATTATCTCTTCCTGACTTAATATAATAAATAGAACTTTTATTTTGATGTATGCTTATGAAATTCAGAAATTCAAATGTACAATATTTATCATTAGAAAAATGTCTTCTGTTCCATTGGAAGCAAACATTTCCTCCATTCTTGAAACTAAAAGAAGAGTAACCAACTAATTGTCAAAACTTAAACAATTATTCTCACCCATATGTGACTACTTAGTTGAAAAGCTGTGAGTTTTGAGAATACAATCATATGTTTGTTATCACAAAATTGAAAAATATAAATCTTTTCATCTTTCTCTCCTAATCACAGTGGTAGAAAGTCCATTTTTTGTGTGTCCCCTGGAAATAAAATATGGTCATAGAACTTAAAAGGTGTAAGAAGTGGAGGAAATGGGGTGGAAATAATGATATCCAAGTGGAAAGACTTGAGAATGTAGGATTATTTAGAAATCCAACTTTTCAGTTTCATTTACCAACTTCTGAACTGATCATGTTATATGTTGGTTTATGCTAATTAAACATCTTGTATAATAGTGTCAAGTGTGCCTGCAAGGGACTGTGCATTTAAAAAGTTCACTTCCTGGCTCAGTGTGGTAATTAGAAGCAGGTACTCCTCAGTGAGATACTCAGAATGGGAACCCTTAGTGGCAGCAGGCACAAAGGCACAGGCATATTTTAATCAAAGGTTACAAATCAGCTGTCCACAAGTCAGATCTAGGCTACTGATGTGTTTGGTTCCAATCTCTGGGCATTTACTTATTTCTGTTTTCTAGTTATATTAGAATAGTTATTTCTTGACAAAATCATCAGGCTCAAAATAACCATACCTACTGACTAACCCCAAAGTAAACTGAATTTTTTCCATATTTTTGCTATCTTTGTGATAGCATCATCATCTTTGTCATCACCTGCACTGGAAAACAATCTTTTTTGTCCTACCCACTGGAACTTATTCAATCAAATTTCTCTCATTCAGGGAATATTTATAGAGTATTTCCTGGTACTGGGAACTATTCTAGACAACAAGAAAATATGGGTGGGATGGTGGCTCATGCTTGTAATCTCAGCACTTTGGGAGGCCAGGGCAGGAGGATCACTTGAGCCCAAGAGTTCAAGACCAGCTTGGGCAACATAATGAGACCTCATCTATATCAAAAAAATTTAAAAAAATTTAGCCAGTCACAGTGGCATTTGCCTGTAGTCTCAGCTACTTGGAAGGCTGAGGTGGGAGGATTACTTGAGTCCAGGAGGTCAAGGCTGCGGTAAGCTGTGATCATGCCCCTGCACTCCAGCCTGTGTGAAAGAATGAGATCTTATCACAAAAAAAAGCAATAGTAATGATCAAGGCAGACCTTAAACAGAAGCAAATAAAAATGATCATGTAATTATAAATATTCATTAAAATAACATGATATTATATAAGATTACTGCATGACTATTTTAACTATTTTTAGATTGAGTGGTCAGGGAAATTCATTCTGAGCAGAGATCATTTAAGTAGAGATCTATGTTATAAGAAGCTGCTCATGTGAAGAAGGAGGTGGAAGAACATTTTGGTCAAAAGAAACAGGGAATGCAAAGGTGCAAATTCTAAGAATTTATTTTGTGTAAGCAAAAAAAAAAAAAAAAAAAGTCTAGTATGAGTGGAAGACAATGGTAAGGGGGAACATGGCTATAAATAATGTTAAAGTTTAAGGTAAGAGCCAAGTCATATAGGGCTTGTTAACCATGATAAGAAATGCAAAATTTATTCTAAGAGCCATGGAAATTCATTGGTTAGTTTTAAGCAAGAAAGTGACATCATCTGCTTTAGGTTGAAAAAGACCAGTCTGGCAGTGTAAGAGGCTAGTTAGGCTAGTGATGTGGGAGCAGTAATGAAGAGTTGGACTAATGTAATAGTAATGCAAATGGAGGAATTGGGTTAGATAGTGTGGTTGAAATGAATCATGGGCAAGATTGAGGAGGAAAAGAACAGTGCCTGGATTTTCATTTTCTGCAAACAGATAAATAATGATATGAGAAGGTTTGGTATTTGATCATGATAATTTAGAGAAGTATATTCAACACACAAGCCCAGTGATTAGTTGATCAGGCAGATATACTGATCTAGAAATCTAGGCAGCATTCAGGACTGGATATAGTATTTGAGAATAATCGAGATGTAAGTAGACTTTAAAGCTATAGACCAGAATAAGAGCAGTTAGGGAAAAATCTCCTTGGGGTTGTGTGTTGATAAAGAAGAAAAAAGGGCCAAGTATAGCTCTCTCATCTCTCCAATGCTTACAGTTAAAAAACAATTATTTGCTGAGAATAATTCAGCAAAGAGGACTAAGAAGGAACTACCAGGAAGGTAGGAGAAAAAACAGAAGGGCAGACCTTACAGAAACCAAGTGTCAAAGTACCAAAAAGAGAAAAGGTTGGACAATTGTGTCAAAGGCTGAGTTGTCAGGATTCTACCTCAAATGTTGAATTATATTAACAGACATTTGTTGAACATTTACTATTAAAAACATTATGCCAGATACTCTGGGAAATTATAACAAGAGACACAATTGGTGGCCTAGAAAATAAAGCCCTCTAGATCAAAGTTTATTTCACTATCTATATCTATAAGTGCTAACATGGTATTTGTCACTGAAAATCTATGTCTGTGTGTGTGTAGGTATATTACTATGCTAATAAGTATCAAAAATGTTTAAGAACATGTGATTTGGATTTGAAAGGGATCATCTTTTAAGAGCCTCAGTCAAGATAGGAAGATGATAACATAAGGTCTATATCTGAAGGGTTTATATGGGATGGGTGGCCTGGCAAACCTGAAATTTGCTCTGGAGGGCTGGGGCGGAAATGGCATTTCAGAGAATGCAGCCATTCCCCAGAGCTCTGGCTTGCAGGACTTGATTTGCAACTTATTTATGTTGCATAGAAACCATCACAATTCTATGTAGACAGAGTTCAGGATAAGGAATATAAATTTATTTACTTAATTATGGTTAATTATATTCTCCAAGCAAGCAGGACAAACAGTTAACTATAAACAACAAACCTACGTTGCAAGAGCAATCTTTACTTATACATTGATGGTTTGTATGGAAAAGCATTTAAAGTCCTGAAAGATGTATAGATGGCAAAATAATTTCGAGTATTTGTGTTTCTTCTCTGTATTTTTTTCTTCTTCCTATCTCAAGCTAGGAGTTGAATGCTTGATAATTCTTTGCCTCAGAATTTTGTGCAGTTGAAAAATACAAGCTGAAAAACTACTTGCAGACAGATCAGTCAGGGTTATTGTGGTCACACGTGTTTGTGTGTAAGTTTGAAGTCACTGAAAACGTCGTAAAGTTGGGCTTAAAAGCAGCAGAGCCTCCAAATATGTAAAAAAGAATGTGGGCCTGGGTCAAGGGCATTAGATGATAATCAGTATGGCTTAATGGTAGAGCATCAGAGAAGCTTCCCACAATGCACTGTTGCAATATGAGATTCTAGGACGTTGGCACAACTTTGGGAGTTTGAGAAAAGCCCTAATAATGACTAACATTGAATTTCTCTTTGGGTTTCAACTAAATTAAAAATAAACATGTTGTTATATATGGTAGTGTCCTCAGTTATTTCTATGTTCAGTGATTTTATACACAATTAGATTAAGTATAAAGCATAATATATAGACAGATACAGAATATAACAGAAATCAATATGTATATGTCAGGACAATACTCACGGCCAGGCAGAGTTTGCGTAGAAATCCAATTTGAAGCATTGCCATAGCCAGCACTGGTGCTGGCAGCCACTTGGAATCTATACCATCTAAATTTCTTTAATCCATAGACTGTTTCTTCAGTTAAGTTAGCTTCATAGAGGTATTGAATTTTTTGATATTCAACACATTCTTCGGATTCCCATTCTCTGCATTTTTGAGCACGAAGCTGAGTGGTAATTTTGTAATTTTGAAAGTAGCCAAGGATAGTGTCAGGTCTTATCCATGTCAATGTTGCACTAGTTGACTGTACATCAGAAAAAGCAATATTTGTGGGAACACTGGGAACTAAAAATTAAAGGGAAAAATTAAAAGCAGTTACAATTACCAAACACTTTGTAAACAGAAGAAAGAATAGAATTCTATTATGGAATAGCTAGTAGAGATCTGTCAAATTACTACAGCATTTAGATTAATTATTCCCACACTTAATGAGAAGAACCTTAGAGTGATGCTTCCAGGACCACCATTTTAAAAGGGTAGAGGGCAAAATAATTGTAATTTATTAATTCTTAATTTTGCTTCCAAATTCAATCATAAGTGGCTTATATAAACAAACTTTGGCTTCAAATAGAACTACTTCACTGTTACAAAGGAAAACTATATGCTCATGTCATCCTAAGGACTTCCCTAGGTATGGTTTGAGTTTGTAATATTCAGTACCAAGGGAAGATATTTGTGTATTTAAATGTCTAAATAAACACAAACACATCTTATATCTAGTAAATGTTGATTATAAAACAATTTTAAATAAACAATATTACTGACAGTTTTTAATGTATATAATTCATCTATTTTTTATTTTATCTCAGGTATATTTAGAATTAACACATGGTCCTACTTGGAGTCATTTATTTGCTTTCATACTAACTATTGGTTTGCCAAATGCATACCATGTGTCAGGCTCTGAGCCTGGTGTTAGGGATTGAGGATACAATAAAGCTCATGTCCTGTTTTCAAGAGACAGATTATTGGGCAAGTAATATAAGCATGTTACGGTTAGAAATATGAAAGAGCAATCAATTAAGTGGTATTGGAACTCTTCTCAACCATGCCTTTCTTTGTATATCTTCAAGGACCTTTATTAAGAAGATGGAGATAAAGAGAATCTAAATGATGACATGTGAAAATTACATAATTAATGCAAACTGTATGTTAATATTCACATTTTAAAAAAAGAAAATTAATAAACATTTAGAAGGCTCATTGATCTCTAAAGATATATTAATTCAACAGTCAATAAATATCTAAGAGCATCTAATATGTACAGGTAGAATTGTAGGTGCTGAAAATACAAGGAACAAAACAGACAAAACTTCCTGTCCCTGCAAAATTTAAATTCGGGGTGCTATAAACAATAAAAGTATCAATAAGCATTGTACATAGTCACCTTTTGTATCCACAGGGTACTGGCTCCCAGACCTTCCATGGAGAACAAAATCAGAAGATGTTCAAGTTCCTTATATAAAATGGTGTAGTATCTACATATAAACTACACACATCTTCTCATATAATTCAAATAATCTTAGGTCATTTATAACACCTAACACAATGTAAATGCTCTATAAATAGCTGTTGTACTATTTAGAGATTAATGCCAAGAAATAAAACTCTGGGCACGTTGGGTACAGACACATTTTGGTTTTGTATATTTTCCATCTGTAGTTGATTGAATCCACAGATGCAGAACACACGGATTCGGAGGGCCAACTGTAGTGTTTTGGATGATGATCAGTGTTATGGAGAAAAAGAAGAATAGGAAGAAGGAGAGTTTCAGGGATACTGAAAATTTAAATTAGGCAATCAGAGAAGGGATTAGAAGATACTAAGTTCCATATGTAGGCAGGGGACCTAGCCATGTGAATATTTCAGAAAGAGAAATTTGAAGCAGAGGAAACTGTATAGTTGCAGGCATGGCTGATATATTTGGAGAGTAACAAGAAGTCCTGAGTGACCGGTAGAAGCTACCAGTGTGTGACACTAGAGGACATTGTCATGGCTTTCATTTGAGCAGAGAAGTGGCAGCCTCTCTCTTTCACAGAATCACTCTAGCTACTGTGTTGAGAACAGACTAAAGGGTAACAAGGCTGGAAACAAGGAGAGTAATTAGCAGGCAACTGCCATGTCAACACAAGAGATCACGGTGGCCTGGTCCATGGTAGTAGCGGCAGAAGCAAAAAGAAACATTCAACTCTTGAATATAATGTGAAGGAGAGCTGGCAAGGTTTGCTGATGTGTGGCATGTGAAATAACAGAGAAAGAGAGGAATAAAAAATGCCCTAAGGTTTTTGGATTGAGCAAATAAAAAGATGAAGTCACTATTAATCAAGATGTGGGTGACTGCAAGAGGGGTAAGCTTTGGGGAGGAAGATTAACAATTTTTTTTGAGTAGGTTAACTTTGAAATTCCTCTCAGATACCCAGAAGGAGATGATATCAAATACTAGATAGATGCTTGATTTATATATATATATATTTTTTTTTACCAAAACTGGAAGAGAAGGTATAAAGCCGTGGAAGATAGTTAGTAGATTAAAGTCTTATGATAAGATTCAATTACTTTATTTTTAAATGTTAATATTTATTATCAAATCTTACTACATTTAATTGAACATTAACCTTAAAAGTAGCAGTAAGATAGACCACTTGGCACACTACTTACCACAAATTCTGTTTTACCTTTATCTATCATGAAGAAAAGCAATTAGAGAAAACACTATCTTTAGGGAAAAAAATGTACATTTATAGAGGAAGAAGTTTTAGAATTGGCTAAAAAGTAGAATTTTCATAATTTTTTCAAATCCCTCAGTCACTAAATTTGAACTCAGATCATCTGAACATAAGATACATTTTCAAAATATTCTAACATAAATCAGATGCGTTTGATTGACTTGGGTGTTCAGAAAATGTTTTTAGAGAAGAGATGGCACGAGAGATGGAATTTCACTGATTGTAAAAGTGGAGATCATAGAAGAGAGGGTGATATGAGCTAAGATGAGTTAAACTGCAGCTTGTAATTCATGTCGGCAATAACAAACAGAAGGACTGCACAATAGCTTGGGGACTTACTGTGTCAGAGGAAACTATAGATAGCTTGTCAGGCAATAGAAAGCTATAAAAAATGTCACAGTATGTCCAGAGGTACATTTTACTAAGTCTAGTCTGGTAATTGCAAAACAGGAAAAGGGAGAAATTCAGAGACTACTTGATTTGTCCAGGAAAGAAGAAATTAGATGATAGCAACAGGACAGAATTCAGTTTTTAAGATATATATTTGGCAACTGAATCCATAAGAACACACAAATAAATGAGAAAATCACATAATCTCAGAATTTGGAATTGAGAGATCATCTTGGTCATCTTGTCTCTTTGTCTGACCTTTGTGTCTGCAGATATCCCGCAAGATTCCTGGTCCCTGTACAAACAGATTCTTCCACTTACTCAGCCAAACACTGATCTAGGTCCAGATGGAAAGCTATGTTGCTGCTGTAACTAAGAATCTTAATCATTTTACTTTAAAATAGAGAGCTATCCCGTGGACATGACCTTATAACCTGAGCCCTCTAAAAGGAGAATAGTATTTTTGGCCATTTTCAGAAAAGGAAGTCAAAGCTTTAAAGAGGTGGATTCAGTGCACAAAAATTTCTCTATTGCTGGCTTTCAAGAAGCAGGGAGCCACATGATAAGGAACACAAAATATTTAGGAGCTGAGAGAAGCCTTTAGCTAAAAGCCCTCCAGGGAAGGGGCTGTCAGTCCTATGACTGCAAGGAACTAAATTCTACCACAACCACATGAACTTGGGAGAGGATCCTGAGTTACACAAGAAAATGTTGACTGACAACTTGACTTCAGCTTGTGAGAATAAGTAGAGAACCTAGGCACAGCATGCCTGGACTTCTGACCTATAGAACTATGAGCTAATAAATGGGTATGGTTTTAAGCCAGTAAGTTTGTGACAATTTGTTACACAGCAATAGAAGATCAATACAATCATTAAGTGATTACAAAATGAGCGATCACTACTTACCCAGTCTCTGCTTACATATAGAGAGCAAGGGGAAACTCAACATCTCAAGGGGAGTTTATTTTAAAATTTATTTTCAGATAGCTCTATTAGTTTGTATAGCCTGCATTATTTTGAACTGATACTTACTTTCCTATAAATCTTAGCTCTGCACTATAAACCCACCCCATAAAAATGAGATTTTGCTTCCATATCCATCTCAATAAAAATATTGAAAAATCGCTGCAAAAGATATATTTATTTGTAGGTTATATACACATAAAATGTCAATGTACATATCAGATCTTGTCTCTAAGAGTCTACACTACTGAATTAAACAAAATGGTGATTCAATAAATATTTTTTGAATGTATGAGCAAATGAATCAAGGGTATAACAGGGGACTTTATTTAGCTTTCCTGATGAAGGATAATTTAATTAGAGACCTGAAGGATAAGAAGAAGCTTCACAGATAAAAAAAAATCAGGATGTGTGAAGGTGTTAAGACCCTGAAGAAGAAGAGAGTGTCACACATTGAAAACACTTAAAGAAGGCTGTTGGGTCTACAAGGAGATGAATGGGAAGAGACGAAGTAGGCAATGTAGGTGGAATCACATTACACTAAGTCCTTAAACCAAATGTATGACTTTTAGGTTTATCTGAAGTACAGTGGGATACTTGAAAAGTTTTTTTTATTTTTATTTTTTGACAAAGTTTCACTCTGTGACCCAGATTGGAGTGCAGGCTTCCCTTTCTTTCCATCTAACCTCATATCCCACTCTCTTCCTCCTCCCAGTCCCTTCTCTCACTTCCAAAGAATATACCTAGAGTGACTGTCTTAGTTTCAGCTGCTGTAGCAAGTTACTATAGACTGAGTGATTTACAAACAACAGAAATTTATTTCTCATCATTCTGGAACTGAAAGTCAGAGATCAGGGTGCCAGCATGGCGGGTTTCTGGTGAGAACCAGCCTCTTGACTCCAGACTGCTGGCTTCTTATTGTGTCCTTGTATAGCAGAAAGAGGGCAAAAGAACTCTCTGCAGTCTTCTTATAAGAGTACTAATCCCATTCATGAGGGTTCTACCCTCATGACCTAATTACCTCTAAAAGGCCTCACCTCCTAATAGCATCACACAGGGAGTTGGGACCTCAACATATGATTCTGGGGGTGATACAAACATTCACTCCATTGCAGAAAATTATTTGTTATACAGACAGGTCACTTTTGAGAGTAAAAGGCAATGTCTATTGGATGAAATGCCAGCACAACAAGCATAAACCCAGACTGCCCTGGGAATTGGGATTTAGGGTCATTATATATATGCTTTGGATATGTTTTGGCTTTTTCTTTAGTGTTTGGAGTTGTATGGAGTAAGCACATTGAAATGGATATATCGAATTTGATTTTACCAGCCCCTGTGAAATGATATTAAGCTGTGTCCAATATTTGCAACAAACAAGCTGTAATATATAAGCCTACGCTTTCATATTCCACACATATGTGTGAGTAAATCTGTAGGATAATCATTGCTAGGTAAAACATATGCATATTTGTAGCATTGGTAGACATTGCTAAATAACACTCCAGAAAGGTTTTACCAATACCTACGCCTGTCAACATGCATAAGAGTGCCTGTTCCCAACACACTTGCCAACAGAGTATGCAATAAAAGTTTCAGAAAGGAAAAAATATAATTCACTGTGAAACTTATTGCACTTCTCTCCCTTTAAATTCCTTTTCTATAAGCTATCATTTGTATTTTTTCCTACTTTTTTTTCTATTGGGTGGAAGGCTTTGCTATTTATTTATTTAAGGCTTTACTATAACCTTCTTGTGATACTTGATGAAGACATATTCTCCAAATCTGTTATCTTTTTATTTTGCTGATAGTTTTTACTATGCAGAAATTTTTACTTTTTTTTTTTTTCTTGAGACAGAGTCTTACCCTGTTGCTCAGGCTGGAATGCAGAGGCACAGTCATGGCTCATTGCAGCCTCAACCTCCCAGGCTCATATGATCCTCCCAACCCAGTCTCTCGGGTGGCTGGAAACACAGGTGTGCGCCATCACACCCAGCTAATTTCATACTTTTTGTAGAGATGGAGTTTCACCATGTTTCCTAGGCTGGTCTTGAACTCCTGGGCTCAACTGATCCGTCCACCTCAACCTCCCAAAGTGCTGGGATCACAAGTATGCACCATGGCACCTGGCCTTGAAAAGTTTTATATCGACTTTTCTTTTCATTAAAATCTTACAGTCTACTCTTTCCTCATGAGAATCAGGGTCCAAATACTTTCCTTCTTTTATTTATTTATGTATTTATTTATTTATTTATTTTTAGCTCTACCACCAGTCACCTTTCCCATGTTTCAATTTTCTCTCCTAGAGTTTGCTAAATTACTGGAAGTAGGAGGGAAATATTCACTAGCTAATGAACTAGAGAAGGCAGAGGAGGCTGCCCTTTCCTAATCCCATCTGGAGGGATGACTAGATGCCCATGCCTCTATGACCAACTATTTTTTCCTCCAATGTTCAGATTTTAGGATAGCTGGTGTTTGTTACTAGCATATTTTGCTACATAGTAAAAATTTTCAGCAGATCAATATTCATTCACAGACTCTAGTATTCTCCAATTAAGTTTTCAGAGAAGGAAAGGTCTTATAAAGAAAAACCACAAAATCCAGGCAAGAGTTATTTGTAACCTGGCTATGGAAACATAATGACAATTTCAGTCTCCTATTATGTGACAGGCACAGTGATGGGACACTGGAACATACTGACACTCAATAAGTGTTTGTTGACTGTGGAAATAAATGATGGTTCATTGAAACAGCCTTCTGTTTTCATGCGGTACAAAATCTAGTCCACATTTTCACTCAAATGTGCTTAGAAAGACAAACCAGAAATGAGTCTGCTCTGAGGTGAAATATATTGTATAACTTGTAGAACTTTTTTAAACAAGCCTACCTCAGAAGTATTCATAAGTGACCAGCAGTAACCTTCATTTATATCCAGTATCTTCTCTTTGATGAACTGTGTGCTGAACTAGACTATTTCAAGGCAACTGCCCTATTGAATTACAGATACAAAAAGGATTACACTCATTTCAGCATGGAGAATCAGATTTCCATTCTTTAAGAATGACTAAAAACCTCAAACTTTTTCTATCCACAGATGGTACTAATTTGAACACATCATTCCATGCTTCCTGGAGTAATCACACAGCTTGCTTAGATTTTCTAAACATGACTGAACTGTGATGAAGCGATCAACATTAACTGCCAAGGTATTCAGTAAATTACATTTCTATTCATAAATTATTCTTATCACTAAAATACTTTCATCATGGTTGAAATTAGGGTCTGTAGATCTAAATAAGCAAGATTTGTTATATGTTTAAATGCATGAGAGTTTTTAGTGACTAGTAAATTCTACTTAGAAGATGAAAATGTGCATAAAATGTAATTATTCTGTAAACTTCTGAATATCAATTATTAGAAATTGCCAAACTCTCCTGATAGGATTGTGAAGGTAGTTAGTTTTGTATTGACTTCTCATTGACCTGGATAAGTACACTAACTTGGATGACCAAATTTAAATTCTTTATTTATGACTATATATTTTTATTTTTCAGGAACAGATGTACTCTCTTTTAAGTAAAACAGATGTCTGAAAAGTTATATTTGTGAATTATATTTATAAAACATACAAAATTATCAACCTAGTCTTCCCAAGTTTATTAAGAATATTTTTGTCTCTAGAAATTTTAAATAATCTAGTATCCTTTTAGAAACACAACATGCAAACAGATAATTTAAACATACACAAATAAAAGTAAAATTTGCTAACACTAACATAGTGTGGATCAATATAAAAATGGAAATACCGTCAAAGTTAAGTTCAAAGCAAATTTCAGCATACCAGATATAAATTTTACACTAGCTTGAATTTAATCAATAGCATTTATTGAACATTCACATTGAACGATGTGGGCTGGTTACAAGTCAAGGTATAAGCATCTTTTCATATATTGATGAAAAACATTTTAGTTAATAGAAATAACTACAAAGAGGTAAAGGCAACAGGACAAAGAAGAAGATCTGGGAGCTCTAAATCAAAGGGACAACTGAGGATTAGTAAAGATGTGAAAGAAAAAAGGTTCAAGTGGGTTGAGTATGGGGAGAGATATGTAAGTGGCAACAAAATGTTTGTCAAGGGCTGGGAAGAATCTTAGGCTGAAGGAAAATAGTCTAACTAAGGCAGTAGTAAGAAAAAAAGTGTGGGGGATTATCAGGTATGGTGTTATTGAAAGGCAGTGAAAGTTTGAAAGCGGTTTAGGTGACTGCAGTAGGTGATACAGAAACAACTGACAGAAATTAATTAGTGACATATAAACTTAAAGAAAAGTCTGAGCCTTCATATCACTTGTTATGGGGAATAGGCAAGTTTGATAAAAACTTGTTCGATATTTTACATATAAAGCACAACGTAGATTATAATGATCTGGTAGGTTAAAAATAATTAGGAATAGAGCTAAAGAAAAATTCAAAGAAATATTGACAGGATGTGATGATACATTGAGCACAGAGAAAATAGGGTAAAACAAAAGGAATGAACCAAAGAGTTAGGTTAACTGACAAAATACACACTGTAGACTTCCTAGAAGTAAATTATAAATTTGACTCTTTATAACAAATAAATAAAACAAAGGGAAAAGCAAGATTGTAAATATTTGTTACCACAAATAAAGATAAATTAAATGAACAAAAATACAATAATCTCTGGTACTGAAACCAAAGATACATTTCTTCTGAAAAAAACCATAAAGAGGGTACAATTTAATAAGCAATGTCCTCAACAACATCCATACACAGTAAATACTAAGTATGTTTAATTTTTCCCATTTTTACAATGTCACTCTGAATACATAGGTGGAATAATTCTCAAATATGTTTTATTAAAACTATTTCTTCAGAGATTGTAAGTATACCATTCATGTGCACCTCTCTCTGGTAGTCTGGCTTAATCCAGATAAATTTTGGAGTACTTATCAAGTTATGTAACATAAACATGATTTTGAGTGCTTGCTACTACAAAGCTGAGAATATGGACTGACCCATTCATACTAATGTGCCAAATTAGTCTTATAATATAAATATATTCAATTTGCATAAAATAGGAGTATGATATTTTAAAATTGTTTTATATGTGCTCCCATGCATGTATAGTTGGACAGTTGGGGCCCCAAATATAAAACATAGCTATAATTTTAGTCTTTAAACTATGTATTGTGAAACACTTACCTTTAAAAAATTTCTCAATAAAACTTCTGAAGAAAAAGTCATTTTTTAGAGACCACTACAAGGAAAACTAGTTACACATATAGTTATACATATTCTGTTTGGAGGCTAATATGGTTTGGTTGTGTCCCCACCCAAATCTCATCTTGAATTGTAGTTCCCGTAATCCCCATGTGTCATGGGACGGATCAGGTAGAGATAATTGAATCATGGGGGTGGTTTCCCCCATCCTGTTCTCATGATAGTGAGTTAGTTCTCATGAGATCTGATAGTTTTATAAGGGGCTTCCCCCTCCAATGGGCACTCATACTTTTCCTTGCTGCTGGCCATGTGAAGAAGGAGGTGTTTGATTCCCTTTTTGCCATGATTGTAAATTTCCTGAGGCCCTCCCAGCCATGCTGAACTGTGAGTCAATTAAATCTCTTTCCATTATAAATTACCCAGTCTCAGGTATTTCTTCATAGCAGGGTGAGAACATACTAATACAAAGGCAAAATGAGCTGGCTTGATTTATAAATTCATTAGTTTTGACAGCTGCATTCAGTAAGTCATCTCGTGAAAATATTTATTAAAAATGACACTTTGATTTTACATAGTTTATCTGAAATAGTTCTTAGAAGACTAATCAGAAAGCCGACTTAATTATCTATTGAGACCACTCCTATAACACCTGGAGACTAAACTGAACCATTGAGAGTGACGAAGAAATTAGAAAGACACACTGGCTTGTGGAGATTTACCCAAGAATGAGTGTGAGGAAATAAAATTTTAGCTTCATATCTTATTAGCAGGATAAATAGAGTTATCACAGGAGAGGTTTGTGTTAGCATACTGGGCCAGGTAAAGGAATTTGGGAGAATATCTGTATCTATAAGTAACTGAAATCATGAGAGTGAATGAACATTTGAAAGGAGTACTCATATTATCAAAACACCAGAAATGAAGAATTGAGTCTATATCAATAGTTAATGTACAATGAAGTAGAATACGAAAAAAAAAGGTCAGAAGAAACAGATAAGCATATAATGCCTAACATACATTGATGTATCATAAGTACTTGTTTAGCAAAAATGTGAATCAGTGAACAAATCAACAGATGGATGGATCGATGGATGGATGGATGGACAGATTTCAAAAACACAGGTTCCACCAAAAGTTGAATATAATTGAATGCTACTTAAAACATCTTTTTTTTTTTTTCTAAAAACTGTGGCTGGTCAGACACGGTGGCTCATGCCTGTAATTCCAACACTTTTGGAGGTGCGGCAGGATCACCCTAGGTCAGGAATTTGAGACTAGCCTAGCCAACATGGTGAAACTCCATCTTTACCAAAAACACAAAAATTAGCTGGGTGTGGTGGCACACGCCTGTAGGCCCAGCTACTCAGGAAGCTGAGGCAGGAGAATCATTTGAACCCAGTAGGTGGAGGTTGCAGTGAGCCGAGATTGCACCACTGCACTCCCCCGTCTGGGCAACAGAGCAAGACTACATCTCGAAAAGAAAAGAAAAGAAAAAAAAAACCCCTGTGACTGTACAGAAAAACTTTATTGATTAAAATATACACAAGGAGTGCTGAATCTAAGCTTTGAGAAAATATCCATAAGAAAGAATAAAGAATTGGGATTGCTCAGGGACCCCATAAGAGAAAGCAAGAGAGAAGGAAGAGATGGAAGGAGAAACAATAGAGAAGAAAGGCTCAAAGGGCGGTGTGAGGTTGGGGACATGGACTTCAGTGGTAGAAAGCAACAAACAGAAAACTCTCTGATTGCCGAGATTTTCTTTTCTTTTTCTTTGAGATGGAGTTTCACTGTCATCGCCCAGGCTGGAGTGCAATGGTGCGATCTCGGCTCACTGCAACCTCCGCCTCCTGATTTTAACCAATTCTCCCACCTCAGCCTCCTGAGCAGCTGGAATTACAAGCATGTGCCACCGCACCCAGCTAATTTTGTATTTTTAGTAGAGACGGGGTTTCACCATGTTGGCAGGCTGGTCTCGAAATCCTGACCTTGTGATCTGCCCTGCTTGGCCTCCCAAAGTGCTGGGATTACAGGTGTGAGGGTGCCAATCTGTTGCCCAGGCTAGAGTGCAGTGGTACCATCATAGCTCAGTATAACCTTAAATATCTGGGCTTAAGCAATCCTCCACCTCAGCCCCCTGAGTAGCTGGAACTACAGGCACACACCACCACTCTAGGCTATTTTTTTTTTTTTAATTTTTTGTACTAATGGGATCTCGCTACATTGCCAAGGCTATTCTCAAACTCCTGGGCTCAAGAGATCCTTCCACCTCAGACTTCCAAAGCTCTGTGATTACAGGTGTGAGCCAACACACTTGGCTCAAAAGATTTTTAAGAACAAAAATGTCTAATAATCAATTTAAAGCCATATGTATTATTGCAGTGTAAACTCCTCTTCTATCTACCCATCACCAAATGTCATTAAGGCTATTATACACTAAAGTGTTCAGTGTGACTAGATATTTTTATAAAAATCTTGAAAGCAGCTCAGATTCATATTTTGCACAAAAATTTTGCAAAAGCGCTAAAAATGTAAAAAAAAAAAAAAAAAATTCCAGCTTGGGGAACTCTGATCTGGTGATAACTTGTATCAAACTCTTCTGCAGATAACATGTATGAACTTGGAAAAGGAAAAAAACACAGTTATTGGCTTGAGGTGTCAGAAAATAAAGAATGAGGCTGCTAAAGTAGTTGGAAACAGAGGAGTTAGACCCAAAGTTTGGAACTAAACTCCCCATAAATCCTTGCCTAATATTTTAATTATATGTACATGATGGAGAATCCAAGGAGCACAGTAAAAAGCAACAGCTGAAAAACCGAGTGTGTGCACACACACACACACAAATATATATAGCTGACATATATAATAACTCGACATCTATTAACAGTAAGTACAACAAATATAACAATAACAGCAGAAACTACAGGGAAGTACATGGGACTACTTTTGCAAAATTCATGTATTTTATTTCCAGTTACATAAATTAAGTAGATATAATAAGTCAAGGAATCATGTTGTAGTCCCTTGAGAAGCCACTAAAAATAATAATACAAAGAAACACAGCTAAAAGTCAAGTAGAAGAATTAAAATATAATGCTAAAAATATATACTTAACCTAGTAGAAGGCAAGAAAGCAAGCAAGAACAGAGGAACTAAAAAATAAGTGATAGGATATATAGAAAACAAAGAAAAAATAGTTGATCCAAAGTCAACTAAATTAATACTAAGTTTAAATCTAAATGAATTAAATACTTCATTTAAAAGTCAGAGGTTGTCAGACAAGATTAAAGACCTGATTATATGTTGTTCACAAGAGATGTACTTTGCTGTCCACCAGACACATTTTAAATACATACAAATAATTCAAAAGTAAGAAGAGAAAAAGATGTATGATGCAAACCACGAACAAAAGAACATGTGTTATATTAATATCAGACAAAAAAGCCTTAATACAAGGAGTGTCCCCAAATTTAAAGGGATAGTTTAGAATGATCAAAGGATCAGTTAATTGGGAAAATATAACAATTACAAATATGCATGTTTTTAGTAAAAACTTTTTTTTTTTTAACTGAAACTACATGAAGCAAACCTGGACATAACTGAAAGAAAAACACCCACAGTCGTAGTTAAATATTTTATCATTTCCTTCTCAATACTTGTTAGAATGATTAGGGAAAAAAAGTGGTAATGATACAGATGTTTTGCAAAACACTATTAACCACATGGAACTAATACATAGAACATTATGGCAAAATATTTAGAAGCAAGAAAATCATAATCATCAGAAATCGATGTAATGGAAAACATACAAACAACAGAGAACATTAATTAATATAGAAGTTGGTTCTTTGGGAAAATTTATAAATTTCATAAACATTAAGATGTATAAAAAGAAAGAAAACATAATTCACATCATGAATTAAACCAGGAATATCACTGCAGATTACAAAAAAACCTTGAGCCATTTAATTGAACATTTTAAATAAAATGGTCAAGTTTCTTGGAAACATAACTTATATAAAATGATACAGAAATTACGATGGGTTAATAGGTACAGCAAACCACCATGGCACATGTATACCTATGTAACAAACCTGCACATTCTGTACATGAATCCCTGAACTTAATTTTTTTTTCTTTTTCTTTCTTTTTTTTTTTTTTTTTGAGACAGAGTCTTGCTCTGTCGCCCAGGCTGGAGTGCAGTGGCATGATCTCGGCTCACTGCAAGCTCCGCCTCCCGGGTTCACGCCATTCTCCTGCCTCAGCCTCCCGCTTAGCTGGGACTACAGGCGCTCACCGCCACGCCTGGCTATTTTTTTGTATTTTCAGTAGAGACAAGGTTTCACTGTGTTCGCCCGTCTCGTCCTCCCAAAGCGTTGGGATTACAGGCGCTGGGATTATAGGCGCGACCGGCCCTAAAGTAAAAATTTTTAAAAAGAAAACATAAGTAATTCTATATTTATTAAAGAAGTCAAAGTAATAGAAAATCTGCCACAATAGAAAACTCCAGGTTCAGATGGTTTCACTAGTGAATTCTATCAAAGATTTTAGGATGAAATAATAACTGTGAAAATAAAAGAGGAAAGAACATTTCCCAACCACTGACATTAGGGTAGTATAATTTTGATGTAAATATCTGAGAAAAAATGTTACAATAAAAAAAAATTATAGACCAATACCTATCCTGAACAAAAATACAACAATCCTAAGCAAAATGTTACTAAATCAAATCCAGTCATATATAGTAGGATAACGCATCTGAACAAGTGTGTTTTATCTCAGGAATGTAAATTTCATTTAACATTCAAAAATAAACCATGTAACTTGTCACAGTAAGAGAATAGAAAAGAAAAAGCAAATTATTGCCTTAAATTCAGAATCAAGTGGCAAAATCTAACACCCATTCACAATAAATACTCATAGCCAACTATAAATGAAAGAATCTTCCTCAATTTAAAAAAGGGTATCTACAGAAAGTCTACAGCCAATATCATATAAAATGATGAAAAACTAATCCTTCTCCCTGAAATTGGGAACAACACAAGGATATTGGCTTTTATCACTTCTGTTTAACACTGTACTGGAGAGTCAAGCCAGTGCTATAAGGCAAAACAAACACAAAAAGTCATGGAGTTAAGAAAGAACGAAAGAACGAAAGAACGAAAGAAAGAAAGAAAGAAAGAAAGAAAGAAAGAAAGAAAGAAAGAAAGAAAGAAAGAAACTTTTAATTTTAGAAGACACAATAATTTTAATATAGAATATTATTTAAAAATTTTTTAACCTTCTAGAACTAAGAAGTAAATTTAGCAAGGTCATAGGATACAATGCCAATATAAAAATTGATTGTATTTCTGTATTTTGCATCAAACTAATGACGAAAATCAATTCTATTTAGAATAACATTAAAAATTAAATACATGCAAATAATTTTAACAAAAGATGTGCAAAACTCATTTGCTTAAAACCACAAAACATCATTGAAAGAAATAAATAATTTTAAAAATGGAGAAATAGTAACATATTCATTAATAACTCATTGCTGAGATGTCAGTTCTCCCCATGTATAGATGTATTATAGATCTGATGCAATCCCAGTGAAAATGCCACAGGCATTTTTGTAAAAATTAATAAGATCATTATAATTTAAAAGTGTATATGGACATGCAAAGACCAAAAATAGCCAAAAGAATTTTTAAAAAAGAACACATTTGTAGAACTTACACAAAATGATTTCAAGACTTAAAACAAAGCTACATTTATCAACACAGTGTGATTTTATTACAATAATAGATAAATAAATCAATAGAAGAAAATATATTCCAAAAATAAATTCAAGCACATAGGGTCAAGTGATTGACAAAAACTTTCAAGGCAATTCAAATGGGGAAATAAA
This sequence comes from Macaca mulatta, assembly GCF_049350105.2. Lineage (NCBI taxonomy): Eukaryota > Metazoa > Chordata > Mammalia > Primates > Cercopithecidae > Macaca > Macaca mulatta. Next base: position 87,690,367 of record NC_133416.1, on the reverse strand, counting down.
AGTATCTTTAAAATAGTTATTAAATGTTTTGATAAATGTATGAAAAAATGAACTTTGAATCACTTCTCCTACTACACACCCACAACTCAAGATGAATCAAAAATATAATTGTATAAGTTAAAACTATAACATTTCTATAATCAAACCCAGTATATTATTTTCACAATCTTGAATTAGGGCACAAAATGTACTGACGTGAGATTAAGAGTTGCTGTTTAGATTTCATCAAAATTAAAATCATCTGATTATGCACAGGTGCCATTCAGAAAACAAAAAGTCAAGCTATTGACTGGAAGATAATATTTGTTATATATATCTCTAATAAGGAATTGTAGGCTGGGTGCGGTGGCTCACGCCTGTAATCCCAGCACTTTGGGAGGCCAACGCCAGCAGATTATGAGGTCAGGAGTTCGAGACCATCCTCACCAACATGGTGAAACCCTGTCTCTACTAAAAATATAAAAATTAGCCAGATGTGGTGGCACATGCCTGTAATCCCAGGTACTCAGGAGGCTGAGGCAGGAGAATCACTTGAACCCAGGAGGTGGAGGTTGCACTGAGCCAAGATCACGTCATTGCACCCCAGCCTGGGTGACAGAATGAGGCTCCATAATTTATAGATTCAATGCTATTCCTCATTAAGTTACCATTGACTTTCTTCACAGAATTAGAAAAAAACTACTTTAAATTTCATATGGAACCAAAAAAGAGCCCACATAGCAAAGACAAACTTTAGCAAAAAGAACGAACCTCGAGGCATCATGGTACCTGGCTTCAAACTATACTGCAAGGCTACAGTAACCAAAACAGCATGGTACTGGTACCAAAACAGATATATAGACTAATGGAACAGAACAGAGGCCTCAGAAATAAAGCCACACATATAAAACCATCTGATCTTTGACAAAAATGACAAAAACAAGCAATGGGGAAAGGATTCCCTGTTTAATAAATGGTGTTGGGAAAACTGTCTAGCCATATGCAGAAAACTGAAACTGGATCCCTTCCTTACACCTTTATACAAAAATTAACTCAAGATGGATTAAAGACTTAAATGTAAAACCTAAAACCATAAAAACCCTAGAAGAAAACCTTATGCAGTACCATTCAGGACATAGGCATGGGCAAAGACTTCATGACTAAAACACCAAAAGCAATGGCAACAAAAGCCAAAATTGACAAATGGGATACAGTTAAACTAAAGAGCTTCTGCACAGCAAAGGAAAGTATCATCAGAGTGAATGGGCAACCTACAGAATGAGAGAAAATCTTTGCAATCTATCCACCTGACAAAAGTCTAATACCCAGAATCTACAAGGAACTTAAACAAATTCACAAGAAAAAAACAAACAAACAACCCCATCAAAAAGTGGGCAAAGGATATGAACAGACATTTCTCAAAAGAAGACATTTATACAGCCAATAAACATATGAAAAAAAGCTCATCATCACTGGTCATTAGAGAAATGCAAATCAAACTACAATGAGATACCATCTCAAGCCAGTTAGAATGGCAATCATTAAAAAGTCAGGAAACAAGAGATGCTGGAGAGGATGTGGATAAATAGGAACACTTTTACACTGTAGGAGTGTAAATTAGTTCAACTATTGTGGAAGACAGTGTGGCGATTCCTCAAGAATCTAGAACCAGAAATACCATTTGACCCAGCAATCCCATTACTGGGTATATACCCAAAGGATTATAAATCATTCTACTATGAAGACACATGCATATGTATGTTTACTGCAGCACTGTTCACAATAGCCAAGACTTGGAAACAACCCAAATGCACATCAATGATAGACTGGATAAAGAAAATGTGGCACATATACACTATGGAATACTATGCAGCCATAAAAAAGAATGAGTTCATATCCTTTTGCAGGGACATGGATGAAGCTGGAAACCATCATTCTCAGCAAACTAACACAGGAACAGAAAACCAAATATCACGTGTTTTCACTCATAAGTGGGAGCTGAACAATTAGAACACATGGACACAGGGAGGGGAATATCACACACCAGGGCCTGTCAGGGGGTCGGGGGCTAGGGGAGGCATAGTATTAGGAGAAATACCTAAGGTATATGACGGTTTGATGCGTGCAGCAAACTACCACGGCATGCATATACCTATGTAACAAACTTGCATCTTCTGCACATGTATCCCAGAACTTAAATTTTTAAAAAATCAAATTTTTTAAAAAGTAAAAAAAAAAAAAAAGAATTGTATCCAAAATATATAAAGAACTCCTATAACTCAATACTAAAAAGACAAACAGTTCAGGAGAAAAATGCAGTAAAGACTTGAACAGAAAATTCCCTAAAAGAGATACGTCCGTCCTTTGCACATTCCAATATGCTTGAATTTTTGTTACTATGATTTAGTTAAGTAATACCTGTCTTCTCAAAATAGGGTTTGAATTTGTTACTATCATATATTGGCTATGAGAAGTTTTATAATATGAAAACTTTGCTTCTAGCTCTTTCATCCATAAAAACATTACATAAATAACAGATGCACATTATAATCAGTGACAAGTCACATCACTTTGTTCAAAATCTGTCATTGATTGGTCATTGTGCATTTGTTCTTCAGTTTATGCACAGGCAGAAAATTGTGTAGTTATGCTGCCTCCTTGTCTCACAGCAATGAACTCATGTGACACATATTGGCTAACAAAGATGGTAGCAGAGCAACGAAAGTGAGAGTGCTTGAAATGAAATTTGAACATAACAAACGGAGTTTTAGAACAAACAGCTGGACCATGGGAATGTTAACACTGCTGTTCAAGCAACTTGACATATGCAGCCAAGACAACTTACTGAAGACAAACATGGACAGAAATTAAAGCAAGTGGTTTTGATGAATTGGATGAAGGATGATGTCCTGAAGGAAGTAAAAGACAGCAAAAAAATTTCACAGTAAGAGAACTCTTGCAGATATTTGACAATATTGAAAGTGCAAAGGATAAAATATTGAAAACTGATCTAAAGTTTGAAAGGAGTATAACAATTAACTGAAACATGAAAAGAGGCCCTATCTGTAACATAAGCTAAACAATGAGAAAAAAACATTCTTGATAAGTTTTTATTTAAAAAATTCTGTTTCGAGATATAGACCAATGGAACAGAACAGAGCCCTCAGAAATAATACCACACATCTACAGCCATCTGATCTTTGACAAACCTGAGAGAAACAAGAAATGGGGAAAGGATTCCCTATTTAATAACTGGTGCTGGGAAAATTGGCTAGCCATAAGTAGAAAGCTGAAACTGGATCCTTTCCTTACTCCTTATACGAAAATTAATTCAAGATGGATTAGAGACTTAAATGTTAGACCTAATACCATAAAAACCCTAGAGGAAAACCTAGGTAGTACCATTCAGGACATAGGCATGGGCAAAGACTTCATGTCTAAATCACCAAAAGCAACGGCAGCAAAAGCCAAAATTGACAAATGGGATCTAATTAAACTAAAAAGCCTCTGCAAAGCAAAAGAAACTACCATCAGAGTGAACAGGCAACCTACAGAATGGGAGAAAATTTTTGCAATCTACTCATCTGACAAAGGGCTAATATCCAGAACCTACAAAGAACTCAAACAAATTTACAAGAAAAAAACAAACAACCCCATCAAAAAGTGGGCAAAGGATATGAACAGACATTTCTCAAAAGAAGACATTCATACAGCCAACAGACACATGAAAAAATGCTCATCATCACTGGCCATCAGAGAAATGCAAATCAAAACCACAATGAGATACCATCTCACACCAGTTAGAATGGCAATCATTAAAAAGTCTGGAAACAACAGGTGCTGGAGAGGATGTGGAGAAATAGGAACACGTTTACCCTGTTGGTGGGATTGTAAACTAGTTCAACCATTATGGAAAACAGTATGGCGATTCCTCAAGGATCTAGAACTAGATGTACCATATGACCTAGCCATCCCATTACTGGGGATATACCCAAAGGATTATAAATCATGCTGCTATAAAGACACATGCACACGTATGTTCATTGCGGCACTATTCACAATAGCAAAGACTTGGAATCAACCCAAATGTCCATCAGTGACAGACTGGATTAAGAAAATGTGGCACATATACACCATGGAATACTATGCAGCCATCAAAAAGGATGAGTTTGTGTCCTTTGTAGGGACATGGATGCAGCTGGAAACCATCATTCTTAGCAAACTATCACAAGAACAGAAAACCAAACACCGCATGTTCTCACTCATAGGTGGGAACTGAACAATGAGATCACTTGGACTCGGGAAGGGGGACATCACACACTGGGGCCTATCATGGGGAGGGGGGAGGGGGGAGGGATTGCATTGGGAGTTATACCTGATGTAAATGACGAGTTGTTGGGTGCTGACGAGTTGATGGGTGCAGCACAGCAACATGGCACAAGTATACATATGTAACAAACCTGCACGTTGTGCACATGTACCCTAGAACTTAAAGTATAATAATAATAAAAAAAATTCTCTGTTTATAATGTTTTAAATTAGTATACTAAATAAATATTTTTTTAATTTTCACATACATTCATAATTGACACTTGGAGTTTTTAATATTGTAACAAAAATTTTTGAAGATCACAAAACAATCATAATTTTCTACATTGATTATTAAGATTACTTTGCACAAATTCAGTTTCTATAATCATTTTTTATTCCTATACTACTATGTAAAGCAAAGACTGCCTGTATATGAATGGCCAACAATAATACGAAAGTATCCAACAAAATGAATCATCAGAAAAATGCAAATTAAAGTTACAATTAAATATATATTTTTTATGTCACCTCACAGGGCTCATATTATGATAACACCAAATTCTGCTGAGAATGATATGTAATTAGAACTCTCATTCAGTGCTGTTGGGTATGTATTTCATACAGTACAGCTACTTTAGACAACCGTCAGTTTCTTGAACAATTAAACACGTACCTACCCGATGATCCAGTAATTAGATTTGTACAAAAATATCTATAGCAGTTTCATTCCTAATAGTTAGAAACAATCCATATGTCCATCAAAAGAAAACAGACACACTAATAATAGCATATTCATGCGATGGAAAATGACTCAACACTAACAGAACAAATTTTAAAAACTGTAACAACAGTTATGTTGAAACAGGCCGCCTAGTGTAAGAGAATGCATATAGCTTAAGAACAAGTGAAACTAATCTATGTTGATTGAAATCAGGGACAGCAGTTGCCTTCAAGAATGGGTGTAAAAGGGAACTTTCTATGGGGGAAGGAAATGCTCTATATGTTGACTGAATGGTGGTTACACGGGTGTATGCCCTTGTCAAAACTCATTGAATTGTACACAAGTTCTGTACATGTCGCTGTATATACATTTCCCATAAGTAGAAAATATTAAAAGCATGAAAAAAGCTTTCCCATAAAAATGTATGAATAATACTCAAAACAAGTCACAGGTTACACATGTATATAGAAATTAAAAGTACTAGACACTTGTACTTTCTAGATAATATTTTATAAATGTAGAGTTTTAATAGACAAACAATTATGGGCTTTACTATATTTCTCATATATCCATACTAGAAAGGAAGTCTTAGCACTGATTAACCCAAGTATGTCACCAACTACTTCCAACTATTGTTTGGTACCTGTTTAATCTGCAGTCAAACTTCCTAATAGTGCTTCTGAGAACAGCATCCTATTTAGCTTTTAAGGTGCACACAGAACCTTTAAGGTGTCTTACACCGTTAACTATTTCTTTGATAACAACCTAAATACAAATTTTGTTTTAAATTTCAAGTCCAAAGTTTAAAAATGCTAGACTTCTCATGAACAACAAATATCATTAATGTAGTGTGTTAAAAAATTACAAAATGTGATCTTGATTTTTAAAAAATATAAAAGTAGGCTAGTCACAGTGTCTCATGCCTGTAATCCCAGCACTTTGTGAGGCCATGGCAGGAAGATTGGTTGAGCTCAGGGGTTTGAGACCAGCCCAGGCAACACAGTGAGATATTTTCTCAACAAAAATTTAAAAAATTAGCCAGGTGTGGTGGCATGTACCTGTAGTCCCAGCTACTCGGGAGACTGAGGCAGAATGATCACTTGAGCCCAAAAGGTTAAAGCTGCAGTGAGCTATGATGGTGCCACTGCATATCCAGCCTGTGTGACAGAGTGAGATCCTGTCTCAAAAAATAAAAATAAAAACACAAAAGTAGTGTTAATTTAATTAGTAATGAACCTATTTGGCTATTAATTTTTTTTTCTTTTTTTTTTTTTTTTTTTGAGATGGAGTCTCGCTCTGTCCCCCAGGCTGGACTGCAGCGGTGCAATCTTGGCACTGCAACCTCCACCTCCTGGGTTCAAGCAATTCTCCTGCCTTAGCCTCCCAAGTAGCTGGGACTACAAGCACCTGCTACAATGCCCGGCTAACTTTTGTATTTTTAGTAGAGACAGGGTTTTGCCATGCTGCCCAGCCTGATGTCAAACTCCTGACTTCAAGTGATCCACCTGCCTTGGCCTCACAAAGTGCTGGGATTACAGAAGTGAGCCACCACGCCTGGCCTGGGCTATTAATTTTTAATGTATATTTTAATAAGTAAAGATTTCCTTATTGCAATTCATATGGAATAATATTTATTATATTTCTAATATAAGTTGCTTTTAAAATAGTAGTTCTTCCTAAAAAGGTATCTAGGCATAGAACCAATGGGTAATTTATTCAAGGTTGCAGTGAGTAGGTAGTGAAAATTCAAATTGCAATAACTTATTAATATACTAAAAAATGCTACTTTTACTTTATTTGAATTTTGAAAGTGTTTAATCTTATAGTGGCTGCAACTTATGCATGCCTGATATTTATAAAATAGCTCCCTCCTCAAACTTGTATTTTCATATACCATGAAACTTACAATATTTGAAATTCAGTAAGTAGAGGTTAGTAGTATTTTGTACAGTCTTCTATCTGTTCAAATCCTTTTCTTTGTATTTACATTGCATTGATTTTAAATTAAGTCTAAATTAATTTCTTAAATGCAACATTGAAGAAATTTTGCTATTATTAAAATTCATGTATTCTACATTTCTGAATGTTTACACCGTTAGTAAAAGTTTTTTCATGATGTTTATAATCTCAGACAAACAACAGGCACATTCCTGAAGCTTTCACATAATATAGTTACCAGAAAGAAAGAAGAGGGCTTTTGCATGCACACACATGTTTAATTTACTGAAAAAGGGAAGTAAAAGAGAATAAGAAAAAAAAATAGGGGAGGAGAATGATATGTAAAGGCTGTTATGAAAAGTATCGACTACAGCTGCATAGGACAGGAATGGAAAATAGAGTAATAAGATATGCACCAGTTCCTAAATACGTTAATAAAAACACTGCTCAAAGAACAGCTGGCTTTAGCTGGAGCTTGGATAAAGCAAAGAGTGGCTGCCTGGAGTCCACTTAATGAGAGATATTAAAGCATCAATGGGGTCGAGGAGAATTATGCAGAGTAACCCAAATTCATTTTTTATAAAAGGAATTACGTTTAAAAAAACTTTTAAATTTATAATTTGGAATTTGATACCTAAGACAATTTCAAAACAGCAAACATTACACTTCTGGAACTGATCCAAGATAAAAAATGTGATATGAGTCCAGGAACTTTAAACATTTCCCATAATGGCCTCAGTATTTTACAGATCTTATTACATTAACTCACAATATTTTTAGTTTTATAGACTAAGCATGGATTTGATCATAGAAATTTAGCTTTTCTATGAATTTTGAATCCATTTTTGGACAAAAGTATGTATATACTCACATTATAAATGTATCTATACATGTTAATGAAGACATTTTTATAATGAAAGTAAATTTACCTACTTCATAATGTCTCTACTTAGACATTGTGAAATAATGGAAGAAAACTCCTGTAATTCCAATGAACACAATGATGTATTGAATTTCTAAGGTAGGGGAGACAATATGGTAGAAAGAATTCTGTACTAATAACAGTTTTGCAAATAATTAGCTGTAGAAAACTCAACAAATACTTAAGCTGTGTGCTTCATTTCCTATGTCTGCAAAATGAAATGACTAAATGAAGTTATCTATGAGATTCAATGAAGGTCTAAAATTATATAATTCTAAACTTTAATAGCACAAGAAATATGTTGACTTCATTACAGTCATCCCAATACTTTCTACCACAGCACTTAATATGTGTTTAATAACTTGATCTTGAATAGATGGATAAAAAGTATCATCCTTGATATTCAAAATATACCCATGGATGAACTTCTGCTTCAAGGAAGATGAAGTAGATGTGCTCTTCCCACTCCTCCCACTATATACTTAAAAATCATTAAATTCACAATAAATGAAAGGAGACTGAAAAGCGGAGTTAATAAGGTAGACCAGCTAGAGTCCAGGACTCAAGTAATAACATAGTGGTGAATTCCTTGGGTTTTCTTTTTGCCACATATATCCTAGATGCCAGCAATGTGGAAATACCTACCAACTGAACAAAAAAAGCCCCCATAAAAATCTGCTCTCTCTAGCTAAAAATTAAACACACCACACACACACACACACACACACACACACACACACACACACACACATACACACAGTGCAGTCTAGCAAGACAGAAAATTTTCAGACAATAACTGCTAGTCTACTCAAAAAATAAAAATAAAAAAGCACAGAAAGAAACTATGATCTCATTCTTTCCCATACTGACAAATGTTGAATACAGAGCCTAGTCTTCTTCCCTCTCTAGGCAGTAATGAGGCACCGAACCATACGAGACACAGTGATGTCAGAGATGGCAAAATAGGGAGCCAAGATTTTCACCCTCTCCAGTGGTAATAAGTCCCTTCCACCATAATGTCAGTGAGAAACATGTGGAGAGCAGTAATAAGGTATCACTACTCCTTCCAACCAGGGTAATCCCAGTGGAGGCTTAGTGGGGAGCCAAAACTCCCAAGCTAACCCAGCAGTAAGGAGAAATCCCCTCCTTGGGTATAACAAAGCCCAAGTGGGAAACCTGGATTTCTAGCCCTACCTGGCAATAACAGAGACGTACTCCTCCCTTTCTCTACTAGAGTGGTATAAAAGGAAACTGTTTTGGTCTAACAATTTGCATCACCCCAAAATTCATATGTTGAAACCTAGACGCTAGTGTGATGATATTAGGATATGAGGCCTTTGGAAGGTGACATGAGTGGGATTAGGGCCCTTATGAAAGAGGCTGCAGAGCGCTGCCTCTTCCCTTCCACCATATGAGGACACAACAAGAAGGAACCATCTATGAACCCGAAAATGGGCCCTCACCAAGCACTGAATCTGCTGGTGCCCTGATGTTGGGCTTTCCAGCTTCCAGACTGTAAGAAATAAAGTTTTGTTGTTTATAGGTCATCCAGTTTCTGGTATTATAGCAGCCCAAAGAAAGAAAGAAACCATTATACACTTAATGTCTTTAATATTTATAGTATTAATTTTATTCAACTATTCAAAATATTCAAATTACCTATTTCATATTAGGGAGTATAGTATAGTAGGTGTGTTTCTTGAAGAATCATTACATTTCATCTCATATATGAAATTTAACTGTGTAGAGTTGTCTGTAGTATTCTCTTATTTTTTCTGTCTGCAGTGTCTGCACTTGTTTCATTCTTGAATTCTCTCTTTTTTTCTTTGTCAGGCTTGCTAGAGATTTGTCAATTTTATTTCTTTTCTCAAATAACAAGCTTCTTGTTTCATTGATTTTTCCTACTGTATTTCTGTTTTCAATTTCATTGATTTCTGCTTTTTATTATTCCCTTCTTTCTGCATGGTTTGGATTCTCTGCCTTTTCTTCCTCTAGGCTTTCTTTTGTGGTGGGAACTTAGATTATTGGTCTATTTTCTCTTTTTTAATATATTCACTTAGTGCTATAAATTTCTGTCTTTTCACTGAGTCTCACAAATTTTGGTATGTTGAATTTTCATTTCAATTCAATATATTTTAGCATATTCAGTTTGATGTATTTAAAAAATTATCTTAAAGAAGACATTTATGCAGGCAACAGACACATGAAAAAATGCCCATCATCACCAGCCATCAGAGAAATGCAAATCAAAACCACAATGAGATACCATCTCACACCAGTTAGAATGGCGATTATTAAAAAGTCAGGAAACAACAGGTACTGGAGAGGATGTGGAGAAATAGGAACACTTTTACACTGTTGGTGGGACTGTGAACTAGCTCGAACACTGTGGAAGACAGTGTGGCAATTCCTCAAGGATCTAGAACTAGAAATACCATTTGACCCAGCCATCCCATTACTGGGTATATACCCAAAGGATTATAAATCATGCTGCTGTAAAGACACATGCACACGTATGTTTACTGCGGCACTATTCACAATAGCAAAGTCTTGGAACCAACCCAAATGTCCATCAATGATAGACTAGATTAAGAAAATGTGGCACATATACACCATGGAATACTATGCAGCCATAAAAAAGGATGAGTTCATGTCCTTTGTAGGGACATGGATGAAGCTGGAAACCATCATTCTCAGCAAACTACCGCAAGGACAAAAAACCAAAGACCGCATGTTCTCACTCATAGGTGGGAATTGAACAATGACAACACTTGGACACAGGAAGGGGAACTTCACACACGGGGCCTATTGTGGGGTGGGGAGAGTGGGGAGGGATAGCATTAGGAGATATAACAAATGTAAATGACAAGTTAATGGGTGCAGCACACCAACATGGCACATGTATACATATGTAACAAACCTGCACGTTGTGCACATGTACCCTAGAACTTAAAGTATAATAAAAAAATTATCTTAAGATTTCCTTTGCAATCTATGAATTATCTAGAAGTGCTACTTTTTCTAACTTGTTTGATAGTACATTTCAGCTCAAACTTTGCATCCCGAGAGCATAAAAGTGTAATTTTAAAATTCTCAAAAAAGATATCTCTAAGTTCAGATAGTTTCACTGGAGAATTCTCCCAATTATTTAAAGAATAATGAATACCATTTATACATAATCCGTTTCAGAAACTAGAAGAGATTCATTTCATGAAGCTAGTATTACTCTTATACAGTAACTAGATAAAGGCAGTGCAAAAAAGCAAACTACTGACTAGCATTTTTCATAAATATAGATGCAAAATCCTTAACAAAATACCATCAAATAGAAATCAGTTATATATACACATACATCAACACCAAGTGGGGTAGGAACAAACACATCATGGCCAAGCCGTGTAAGAACCTCAAGGCTGGTTCAATATTAGAAAATCAATCCATGTAATCCACCTTATTAATAGGCCAAACATGAAAAACTGCATGAACATTATCAGTGCAAAAGAAAAGCATTTGACAAAATTTAACCCCTATTTAAGATAAAAATTCTCAGAAAAATACAAGTAAAGGGTAATTTCCTCAACTTGATAAAGAGGAACCTACAGCTAACATCACAAGCAATGGTGAAAGAATTGAATGTTTTCTCCCAACATCAGGAACAAGGCAAGGGTATCCCTTTTCACTGCTCTTATTCAACATAGAGCTAAATATCTAGTCAGTGCACTAAGACAGAAAAAACGAAATGCATACAGATGAGAAAGGAAGAAATAAAACTGACCCTTTTAACAAATGGCATGATTGTCTATGTAGAGAATCTCAAGCTATCTCCAAAAAGTTCCTTAAACTCAATGAGCTATGGGAAAATGACTTGGCTTTTGAATACCACCGAGAAGCCAGTGACTGTGCAGGCAGTCATATCAGTGTCTGCTCCAGGTCTCTGCCCCTCAACAGCATGGCATGACCAGTGGGTGACCCTGGAGTGAACCATGGAGATGGAGGTGGCACTGCCAAGCCATGGTTTTCCGAACGCTAGGGCACTGTGCCTTCTGCCTGGCCCTAGTCTTGGTAATCCTGCCACCTCTGCTTCAGATATAGACCCTACCTTTTCCACTGAAGCCCATCCCAGCTTGCAGTGAGCAGCACCTTCTAGCCAGAGCAGATTTTTCAGAACGTAAAAGAAGATAATCATTACCAGCAGTGGAGACCATTGTAAATTGTTCTTAAGCAGAACAAAGCTGGTGCTTTGGAAAATCAGCCTCACTCTGCAGTACTCTCACCACCGAATTTTTCAGGTCTCTCCTGGATAAAGAAGGACCAGCTCACATTTCTTCTCTGACAAGTTGGGATACTATGTGTTTCTCAAAGGACCAAGAAGATAAAATTAGGGAGGTGTATGAGCAAATTCTCAACATCAAACTAGCAGAGAAATATGACTCTTTTGTGAAACTTACATGTAATCAGATCATACAGTCATGTGACAGAGGGCCAACGAGCAATGTTTCTTGAGGCTTTTCTCCATTTCTGGGTACCAGATTTGACCTCAAGAGATAGGTGTGGTATACTATTTGCAATAATTTGATATAATATTTGAGCTCCAATTTTGCATCCTGAGACAATTAACCTTGTCCACAGGTCCATTTTTACACAACTTGAAAGCCCTTGAAACTTTTCGGTTATCACAACATATTTTTCTTTTATCTAACGCAATCAACAGGGTATCCTATAGTGATACATTTTCCAAAGAGAAAGGTAGCTGGAGCAGCTATTTAGCAAAATATGACTTCCGTGGCTCTTAACAAATGAACAGTTTCACCAAACACATTTTCATAAAAGATGTATGGGTAAGAGTATCTGTGTTATATGTACATGTGTTTTAACTACTATTTGTATTGTGCAATTTTTTTTTAAATTTTGGGGATTCTGGTTGTGAATTTCTGTGCAACAGCTATAAAATGTGTTCTTGGTCTTTTGAAGGTCCTTAATATTTTATGGCCATATAACAGTGGATTCTTTGGAAGATCATTAAAATTTTGTGGCCATATAACAGTGGATTGTTTCGCATCCAGGTATTACTGTTGAGCAGAGACTATTTCCAGGCACAGAAAATGAATCATAAGTTAGTATGGGTAGTAGATGTTATTATGATTAAATAATGAAGGTTTGCCATGTTAGGTCTACAAATGATGTGAATAATTTAAACAAACTAGAAACAGATCATTTGATACATGGACTTTGCTCAGCTGTGTCAGAAAAATACCTTGACTCCAAGCCTTAAAATACCCACAGGGAATCTCTGCTATTTCTTTGACAAAATCAAAGAGCTCCCAAGACACTGAATCTCTAAAGGAAAAAGATCGCTCCTGGAGCAGAGCATCAGGGTTTTCTGGGAAGCATAGCTTAGGTAAGCATGTGACTGGGCCACATCCCAGCGGCACTCTTACTTGGGAGGAGTCACTTCACATTTGTTATTGTCACTAAAAATCAGACCTGGCTTCTTTGGTCTCATTTCCCCAAATTCTTTTAAGAGGTGTCCACATGTGGCTGCTTGAATCTTGTTTTGGCAACGCCCTGCCCAAATTGCTTACTAACTGTTTTTCACCTTGTTCCCAAGGCTGAGGAACAGAAAGTAGCCTGTGGTTAGAGGAAGTGGAAGTTAAGTGTACATTTATTTTTATATTGTGACTTATTCAGGACCACATTTTACAAAATGTGGAGAGAGACAGAGGGGAGGGGAGGGAAGAAAATACAGTTGTATTAAATTATTTTAGTTTCAAGATAGAATATATTTCTCAAATTAGGGGTTATTTGGAAAAACTAAATTTAATTCCAATGTATATCAATACCTTCCAAAGTAAGGTGATATTCACTGATGGTTGTTTTGATTAGAAAGCTAAGAGATATTCTGGAATATTTATATCTGAAGAGTCCTTATTAATGAATATCATTAACTTAAGTCTAACTTAAATTGGAACATTATTCTTTGTACATTTTCATTATACAGTATTAACTAGCAACATACTAAGCTTCAAAGAAAAAGCAATTCAATGAAGGAGAGATAGGTCTTTCAACAAGTGGTACTAGAGCAATTAGACATCCATAGACACAATCCATAAAAGAAAAAATGGATAAATAAGACATCATCAAAATTTAAAAGTTTTGCTCTGTTAAAGACCCTACTAACAGGATGAAAAGACAAGCTACAGGCCAGGTGCAATGGCTCACGTCTGTAATCCCAGAACTTTGGGAGGCCGAGGCGGGCAGATCACGAGACCAGGAGATCGAGACCATCCTGGGTAACACTGAGAATCCCTTTCTCTACTAAAAATACAAAAAATGAGCTGGGCTTGGTGGCACATGCCTGTAGTCTCAGCTACTCAGGAGGCTGAGGCAGGAGAACTGCTTGAACCCCGGAGGCAGAGGTTGTGGTGAGCTGTGATTGCGCCACTGCACTCCAGCCCTCCAGCCTGGGCGACAGAGCAAGACAATCAACCCAAATGTCCATCAGTGACAGACTGGATTAAGAAAATGTGGCACATATACACCATGGAATACTATGCAGCCATCAAAAAGGATGAGTTTGTGTCCTTTGTAGGGACATGGATGCAGCTGGAAACCATCATTCTTAGCAAACTATCACAAGAACAGAAAACCAAACACCGCATGTTCTCACTCATAGGTGGGAACTGAACAATGAGATCACTTGGACTCAGGAAGGGGAACATCACACACCGGGGCCTATCATGGGGAGGGGGGAGGGGGGAGGGTTTGCATTGGGAGTTATACCTGATGTAAATGACGAGTTGATGGGTGCTGATGAGTTGATGGGTGCAGCACAGCAACATGGCACAAGTATACATATGTAACAAACCTGCACGTTATGCACATGTACCCTAGAACTTAAAGTATAATAATAATAATAATAATAATAATAATAATAATAATAATAAAGGAAAGACGAGCTACAGCCTGGGAGAAAACATTTGCAAACCATGTATCTAACAAAAACAAGTAACTAGAATATATTAAAAATTTTCCCAAACTCAACAATAAAACAAAACAATCCAATGAGGAAACGGGCAAAAGGAATGAATAGCCATTTTATGGAAGAGGATACACAGATGGTACATAAGTACATGAAAAATACATTCAGTTAGCTATTGAATGTTAGCCATACACACGTTAAAACCAGAATGATATATCATTACACACGTATGTGTGAAACTAGATGGCTCATACATTGTTGGGGTGAATTTAAAGGGGTACAATTCCTTCGGAAAACTGTTTGTCAGTTTCTTAAAGAAAACTTAACATGCAACTACCATGTGACTGAGCAATGTGCTCCTCAATATGTATCCTAGACATAGGAAAATTTATGGTCCTGCAAAAATTGTGCACTTGTGTTTATAGCAGCTTTATTTCTAATAGCCACAAATGGACACAACCCACATGTCCTTCAACCAGTGAATGGTTAAGGGAACTGTGGTGCATCCATACCAAAAAAAAAAAAAAAAAAAAAAAAAAAAAGTCAGGCACAGTGGGTCATGTCTGTAATCCCAGCACTTTGGGAGGCCAAGGTGGGCAGATTGCCTGAGCTCAGGAGTTCAAGACCAGCCTGGCCAACGTGGTGAAACCTTGTCTCTACTAAAAACACAAAATTAGCCGGGTGTGGTAGGATGCGCCTATAGTCCCACCTACTCGGGAGGCTGAGGCAGAAGAATCAATTGAACCCAGGAGGTGGAGGTTATAGTGAGTCGAAATCGCACCACTGCACTCCAGACTGGATGACAGAGCAAGACTCTGTCTCCAAAAACGAAGAAAAGAAAAGAAAAAGAAAAAGATTGCTACTCAAAAAAACTTGGTTGAATGTCTTTTTCTGTGTAAAAAAGGTTATATACTTTATAATTCCACTTATATAACATTGTTAAAATGACAAAATTATAGAAAACAGAGAACAGATTAGTGGTGTCCAAAGGTTCAGAATGAGGAGAGATGCCAGGATGATGGGCAGGAATTGGGTCTATGAAAAGGCAACATGAGGGATTATTCTGATGGAAATGTTCTCCGTCTGATATACTCTTTGTGTACAGTTTTGCAAGATGTTACTACTTGAGAGATGTTACCACTGGAAGAAAATGGATAAAGGACATGCAGGATTTCTCTGTATTATTTCTCATAACTACATTTGAATCTACAACTATCTTTAAAATGTTTAATTAGAAAATATATTCATCAAGACATGCCTTTCTCATGTTTAAATACATAATTGTTTAAAAATAGTTTTGTGACTGCAAGTTTCTACTTAAGACACCCAACATACGCATACTTGGTGTTTGCTGTATGCCTATCACTCTTCTTGGCCTGTGCATTGATTGACTCATTCATTTATAATATACTTATTATCACTGTATGCCAGATGCTTTTCTGGACACTGGAAATAGGTTTGAACAAAGAAAAATCTCTGTCCCCATGCAACCTATATTGTAGTGAGAACAGACCCACAGATAATGGTACATATAATATCCAAAAGAGAAAAGTAAAGCAGGAAAGGAGTATGGAAAATTCTAGCTGGGAGGAAGGACATTCAATCGCAAATTAGTCAGAAATCCTTTTGGAAGAGGTAGCATTTGAGGATACATTTCAAGATAAGGGAAGTGACAGATAACTAGGGAAGAAAATACTGGATTAAAAAGAAAGGCTTTATGGGCCATTGAAATGACTGGAGATTTTATTTATTACTTAGGAGGCTCAGTAAATATGTAATGAACAAATCCTCCATCTAAAGAGATTTCTGCAGTGTTCAGGAAAATGGCCAAAAATAATCATTGTTTTTAGAATTACTTATGTGAGAATTTAGAACAAGTTCCTGCTTTTCTATTATACCAGATTCAAACTTCTGTGACAGTCACACCAAACTAAGAGCAGAGAAAGTAGGGGTCCACTGCAGTTATTCAACCTTCCTGTTCCCACTCCTTCTAATAAAATACCCTCCTCTCTAGTCAAGCTTCCATCTCAGCCTGACCCCTTGTATTGCATTCGTTTCTCCACTGTGTGTTTTCTCTTGCTGTATCTTGAAATTCTTATTTACTCTCCTCTACTAGTCTCACTATTTTCATGAATAGTGAGGGCATCACTATTCATGAGTGCTTTAGTCAACCCACAGTCTCCTCTGATTTCCTTAACCTCACCATCCAAGATATTTCCAATAAATGAGGAATGTTCTTTGATATGTAGAATTGGCATTTTCTCATAGCATACTGATAAACCAAAAAGAACATTTAGAAAACTTGACTTTTATTGATCTATATCAGATGATCTAAGTAAACATTAGTGTATTTGTCTACGAAAGTCAAGGTTCAAGACAAATATGTGCCATATCATCCTTTTCCAATTAGGTTACTGGTTCTTAACTTCTCATAGAAAGCAATTTTGAAACTATCAATAAGCAACATCCAATTCATATTTCACACTTCAAAAAAGCCTCAATAAAATATTTTTCTCCTGTATATTTATTTAATCAAATATTCAAGGCCAGGCATGGTGGCTCATACCTGTAATCCCAGCACTTTGAGAGGCTGAGGTGAGCAGATCACCTCAGGTCAGGAGTTCAAACCCAGCTTGGCCAACATGGCAAAACCCCATGTCTACCAAAAACACAAAAAATTAGCTGGGCGTAGTGGCACAGGCCTGTAGTCCCAGCTACTCAGGAGGCTGAGGCATGAGAATAGCTTGAACCCGGGAAGTGGAGATTGCAGTGAGCTGAGATTGTGCCACTGCACTCCAGCCTGTACAACAGAGCAAGACTCTGTCTCAAAAAAAAAAAAAAAAAAAAAAAAAACTTCAAGCCACAAAATTGACCAACATAATATGTAGGTTTTTGTTTGTTTTATACATATTAAATATGTTTTTATTACAATAATGGAGTTATTTGGATGTGCAGGGCAAAGACCCCCAATGCCACCTGGCACTCAAACTTGGGTCTTGAACCCCACACCTAGAACCTGAACATAGCAAGCAGTAAATAAGTATATATTGGTCAACTGTCCACTGCACTAAAAGAAGTGGAAAAAGACATTCCTCATCTGATGTTGACTCTTAAGAAAAATTTTATATTTAATAATTAAGTCTATATAAAAGATATTGTACAAAACACCTGAATTTCAATTGGATACACTAATAGTTATTTCCCTCTGATTTGTGATAGGCAACTATAATGTCTTTTGTGCTTTTAGTGATTACCCACTGGTAAGTTGAATGTTTTAATTCACTTGTTTGAGAGCAATCAGAATCATGCAACTTTCCTGCATCCTTTATTTCAAATCGTAATTCAGGAGATGGATGAGGAAAGTTATGTAAGTAGGATACAAAGGAAAAGTGAACTTTTGATTTAGTGCACCAATTTGTAGCCATAGAAGGACAGCACTTTTATTGCCCACATTTAATCTATTAAATGGTATATAAGAATTTTATAAATTCTTATAAAATATATAAGTATTTTATTTAACAAATAAGCTAGGTTGGGTGTGTGGCTCATGCCTGTAATCCCAACACTTTGGGAGACTGAAGCAGAAAGATTGCTTGAACCAGGAGTTTGAGACCAGTCTGGGCAACATAGTGAGACTCTCTACAAAAATAAATAAAAAATTAGCTGGCCAGGCTGGGAGCCATGGCTCATGCCTGTAATCCCAGCACTTTGGAAGGCCGATGCAGGCAGATCACATGAAGTTAGGAGTTCGATACCCAGACTGGCCCACATGGTGAAACCCTGTCTCTACTAAAAATACAAAAATTAGTCAGGTGTGGTGGCGCACACCTATGATCTTAGCTACTTGGGAGGCCCGAGGCACGAGAATTGCTTGAATCTGGGAGGTGGAGGCTGCAGTGAGTGAAGATAGCACCACTTCACTCCAGCCTGGGCAAGAGAATGAGACCCTGTCTCAAACAAACAAACAAATAAAATTAGCTGGGCATGGTGGTGCAAACCTGTAGTCCTAGCTACTCAGGAGGCTGAGGTAGGAGGATCACTTGAGCCCAGCAGGTTGAGGCTACAGTGAGCTGAGATAAAGCCGCTGCACTCCAGACTGAGTGACACAGTGAGATATTGTCTCTAAAATGATGATGATGATGATGATGATGATGATGATGATAATTAAATTGAATACATTCCAAGTCAATCATACTGTAGCATTAATATATTTGCAAGCTCAGTGGATTTCCACTGGATCACTGCATATGCCTGTTATCTTCCATTGGACAAAAAGCTAATAAAGAAATCACTGCAGAAAAGAACACCCCTAAAAACCACAAATACACATTTTACTTTCCCTAAATTAAGTTTTTGCATCTGAGGGAAGTACCTTATTTTTCTCTTTTTTTTTTTTTTTTTGAGACGGAGTCTCGCTCTGTCGCCCAGGCTGGAGTGCAGTGGCGCGATCTCGGCTCACTGCAAGCTCCGCCTCCCAGGTTCACGCCATTCTCCTGCCTCAGCCTCCCGAGTAGCTGGGACTACAGGCGCCCACAACCGCGCCCGGCTAATTTTTTGTATTTTTAGTAGAGACGGGGTTTCACCGTGGTCTCGATCTCCTGACCTTGTGATCCGCCCGCCTCGGCCTCCCAAAGTGCTGGGATTACAGGCGTGAGCCACCGCGCCCAGCCTATTTTTCTCTTTTGATTCTAAATTATGGAGCTTGGAAGAGCTCTGGATAAACACAAATTATAAAATTATCTTCCACAAAAGACCAAGTTTTTAAAACCAAATATTAAATCCAAACATTTACTAGATTTGTAACTGTTTTTTAATTTTAAATCTTAAATTTTTATGGGTACATACTAGGTGTATGTATTTACAGGGTACACAAGATATTTTGATACAGGAGTGCAATGTATAATAATCGCAACAGGGTAAATGAGGTATCCATCACCTCAAGCATTTATCATTTCGTTGTGTTACAAAAATTCCAATCATACTATTTTAGTTATTTTTTAATGTAAAAGAAATTATTGACTGGTCACTCTGTTGTACTATCAAATACTAGACCTTATTCATTCTATGTTTTTGTACCCTTAACCATTCCCGCTTTTCCTACCCCCCTGCCCCTCCTACTTTTCCAGGCTCTGGAAACCATCATTCTACACTCTATCTCCATGAGTTCAATTGTTTTAGTTTTTGGCTGCCACAAATGAGTGAGAACATGTGAAGTTTGTCTTTCTGTGCCTGACTTATTTCACTTAACATAATGTCCTCCACTTCCATCCATGTTATGCTAAGTTTTGATAGTAAAATGAATAAGAGCATTTTGAATCAATTCAAGGTTCTAAAAGTTAAATACCGCATGCACATGGACTTGCTGTATTATTTTTATTGGTATATATGATATATTTGGGCATAAAATGCTGTTAAAATGTAGAACCAAGTTTGGGGACCTTCATCTTTACTGCCCTGTTCCAACATATCTGACTGTGACAAGGGAACCAGCTTAGACACCAAACACTAATCTCCTCATAAATTCAATCGTTATGATACACGTTTGGCTGCATCCAGATTTGACCAAGTTTACATTTAAAAAATACCCAATAATCCCTGGAAGGAATGTTAAGGTCAGACACTAGGCAGTGAGAGAGTGAGCCAAATTTGATTTCACTTTATGTCAAAAATAAGTATGGAGTCAGTGACTCAGAGCTGGCTATGCACTGTGACTAATCTTAGACCACATAAATTAGAAGTATGCAACAGGCTGTAAAACTGTTTCCAATCTGAACAATAAATTCCCAACTCTTACCTCTTATCAACACATAATTCATGTGAATCATATAAAATCAAATTAATTACCTAATAAATACTGTAATCATAAATATAATTACATACTAGATGCAAAACAATTTTAAAGATATGAAATCAAAATATTTCTGAAGCAGCAGTTAATACTCATGCTTTATATAAATGACTCTCCTTAATTTAAAGAATGTTTATATTTACATGGGAGAAAATATTTATGATTTTGCCTGATGGGAATGTGGAAATAATATATTGCAATGGAGTAAAAACACCTATGAAAAATAATGAATTTTAGAAGAAAGCAATTCATTTCTTTCTTCTACAAACATTTGAATGCTTACAATGCCCAAGGCTTTCTGCTAGGAACTGTGAGTAAAACAAAGACAAATAAGATATGGTTCCTACAAGCAAAGAGTTTACAGTGAAAATGAGTGGTTCCCAAATTCAGCACTGTATTATTCACATGTCTTGTTTAAATGAAGATCTAGGTCCTAATTCCCAAATTCTGATTCCATAAGTCTAGAATCATGCCACAGTGCTGCACATTCTGATGCAGAATTCAAGCTTTGAGAAGCAATGGTCCTCAGTAGTAGGAAAGTTCATATTACAGTAGTTTAATAACTACCTAATTATTTGATTTAGAATCCCTTCAATCTCCACATAGGTTGCCTTTTAATCCTGAGTTAAGATGGAATTCAAATTTCTATTATTATTATTATTATTATTTTACAAAGACCTGGACCTTAAATTCAGGTGGCTCTACATCAGGTGCACATTGCGATTTGGATCATGTGTCACAGTTCTACTAACTGAATTCCTGCTTCATTCCTGTGTCTAAGCTATCACTTTGAGTACCAGTGTACTCAATCTTACTTTTAATGGCAAAAACTGCAGTTACTTTTGCACCAACCTAGTATCTCCTGCCTTGTTCCTGAATCTCTCGTTTATTTCAGATATATTGTCCTGCATTTTATTTGCCAGTTCTCAAAGACTCAGCTCCTGCCCAATGATCAAGACTATTTTACCTGGTGCTAGACCACCCTGATGCAGACCACCTACCTGGATTTGAACATTTTTTCTTCCCACAGACTCCACATAGCAATGATGTGCTGGCCACCCACTGGGAAAACACATGTCACCCCTTGATGGACCTTTCTGACACTGTTTGCCTGTCCTCAAAAGTTCCTGGTAATCTACTCCAGTACTCTCCGATACACACAGAATATCAGAATTACCTAGAGAGATTCTTAAGTGCATGGATTCTTAAGCTTCACTCATTGAGGCTATGAGTCAGCAAGTCTGGGATGAAGTCCAGAAATGCCATTAAAGGCTTTAATAAAGAAGGCACATTTAAGCTGGGCTTTTAAAAATGAATAAAATTTTATGTGTCATAGAAAGGGAAAACAATAATACGGCTAAGGGAAGCAAAGCAATCTGATGATGAAAAAGGGTTGGGTATGTTTAAAGAAGAGAATCTAGTCAATTTTTAGTTAATAGTAGATGTTTAATAAATGTTTTCTAAGTTAAGATACTGAAATAGTGAAATAGCATGCTAAATAAATGAAGTTTGGCTGGAGACATCAGCTATACGAGAAGATACAATAAAAGGATAGAAGAATAAAAAGCTAGAGAGAAGCCAAATTCTAATTAGCAATGGATTCTAGGATATTTTCTAGACAATGAGAATGAGTAAAATATTTGCAGTATTCTAACCAATCTCCTACACATGGTGCCTTTCATTATTACTTCTGTGCTTCAGGTACCCAACTTGACATGTCTAACCTTTATTGTTCAGATAATACATTTCATCTGCCAATGCATAAATGGTCTATTTGTATGTTAGAATCGATTCAATTAAGTGAGTAGGTGAAAAGATGAGACTTATGGGTAAAGTAGTGTGGGTGATAAGGCTGTTTAGGGTGTTATTACAGGAAGCAACAAGGTCCCTCTGATATACAATGGTGGTGGTCAAGGAAGAGAAGGGGCAAATTGCAGAGCCATGATGGAAATTGAATTGATAAGACCTGATTGTATGTAGAAGAGATGGAGTAAGGAATTTTATAAAACTATGAGGCTTGGGGTCCAATGGATTGTCAAGAACAGGCATAGAAAACTAAGAAAAAGACAGTGATTTCATGCAACACAAATTCCATTTCAAATATATTTGGAGTTGATACTCCAACTAGGTCTTCAGTTGAAATTTTTCAACAATTTGGATGAATGTGCAAGAAAAAGAGAGAGAGGATAAATGCAGGAGAGATGCGAATAAATTGACGGGAGTAATGTTCTGGAGAAGACATAAGATTAAAATGAAAATGAACAACTAGATCCCTAAAAGAGGAAGGCAAGGACATCCTAAGAGAAGGTATCTGGAAGGCATAAATAAAGACATTAATAAATTTTGATGGAAGGAGGGCCTATCAAGATATTTGATAGTATTAGTAAAATAAAAATAAATATGGATGATGGGGGAACAGACTAGGTTCAGAAAGAGAACAATTTGCATATGGAATAGAGAGTATTCCTATGAACATATTTCCTATAGAGTATAAACAAGGGATACATAGACGATTGTGGAGAAGCTGGGACAATTAAGGATGATGAATTTACAGATGAAAAAAGTAGAATCATTTCTACTTTTTCCTAGAAATATTTACCAGCCAGCATCTTGGAAAAAACAAATAATGGGGTCTTCTCAGAGTGAGGAATCTTCCTGGAGGATAAGTCACAATGACATGGTATGAGATCTAAGGAGCAAGAGATGGTGTTGTTGAAATGTAACTATTCCATCCTGGAAAGGGAAACACCGTAGTTTGAAAAAAATGTTGCACTGGAAGAAGGAGAAGGAAAGGATGCTGAGTTAGATGCTGAAATCAGAGAGAAGGCACACTATATCTTGATGTTCTAGGTTTACAGCCTCAAGACAGGTTGAAAGACGTTTCCAAGATAAAGGGTCTGGAAGTGCCAGAACTTAACAATTATTGCCAGTATCTACAGTGCCCATTAGGACATGCATCCAGGGAAGTGGTGTTATCAGGAAAGAAACAGACTCTAATATAAGCAGGTAGAATATGGAAGAAAATAGGATGAAGGATATTATGACATAGGATAGAGCACTGCTAGGGAAGATGAGAATTTCTTCTTGTGGACTAAAGCTTAATGACCTGGATATTTTATTCAAATAACATGAAAGATAAAGATTGATATAAAGGGAAGAAAATAGATGAAACTGAGTCTGATACTGCAACCATATAGTTCAGGAAAACATCTAGAATTCCATAAAAACAAATAAGACAAAAAAAGATATACATGAAAGGTTTACATGTTTATTTTTTCTTTTAAATCATGATAAAACATAATTCATTAAGTTGGGGTTTTATATTTGTGGAAATACAGTAAAGCGGATCCTCTCTCTTTTTTTTCCTCCCTTCAATCTCCCAATATTTTGGAGAAGGGTCAATGTAGTACACAGCTGGTACTCAAGCAACACATGGGATAAAAAGCCTGTGATGTATTTTTTAATATGTGCTTTATATGATTAGATAAGTATGCTATAAAGATTGCAGGTGGTATTGACACAATCCCCAAATAGTTAAACGTTTCATGTTAGTTACCTGTTTCACGTTAGTTACCTGTTTCAGGTAGTGTGCTGACATGGCATGTGCTTTCATCACCTTCACCAGCTGAGGTTGAAGCTCTTACTTTAAAGACATATGAGGTACCGGCAAGAAGCTTTATGAAAGTGTACATGTGATCTTGGGGAGAGACTTTTGTAGAATTCTTTTCAACTGTTATCATATATTGTGTTATTATTCCATTTGCCTTTTTGGGTGGATCCCATTTCACTAAAACTGACTGCCAGCTAGTTGCCATGCACTGCATATTCTGCACGACATCTGGAACTTAAGAGATAAACATATACCGCAAGTTAAAGTGTATACACATGTAAGTAGATAATTGATTGAATTATGTGATCACTAGATACAACTGTGTTTAGAAGTGCAACTAGAAAAATATTTAATATATCAAATTTTCAATGTGTGCTTAAAAAGTCATTAACATAGACTGAATCAAAAGGCTGTTGACTTGCTTTTTATGCTATTGTATTAATCCTTACAATATTGAACCAGTCACTAAATATCTTCCAGCTCCAAGCACCAATCACATCCTCGAAAGCTCAGAAGCAAATGTGTAGCCTCAAGCCCAGGCCCAGGCGGTGTTTGATAACTGCTCTCTTACTTGGAAAGGAAGAATCTTAGCAATACTTTATTATGGAACATTTTTATGCAAAACATAGATACAGGTGCCTCCCTGATGTGACAAATCTGGGCTTCACAGTACTTAGAAACCCCTAACTAATTTAAAGGTACTGGTTTTTACTCGGATGTCTTCTTTGAAAGAATCTTGAGGATCTCATCTTTAAGTACCTTTTGTAGACATCGTTGGAAGGAAGATTTAAGGAGTCTTAGTCTTATTTTCTAGAGCTTCTCTGAATTTACTTGAAAGTAACCCAATTTCTCAGAGGTCCTCTGTATCTGGAAGGCCTGGTTAAGGAACAATACCCTAGCCCACCAAAGTGACTGCACATTAGAGAGACTGGTTGCTTCCCACAGAAACGTCCAATTAGCCAATGTACCCTAATGGTGGTATTAGTAGAATAAATTTTCTTGTCACAGTAAAAGATAATGCTAGAAGAAAAATTGGGACATGGTCAATTTGTGGATTACAAACAATGAAAATTGAAAGAAAATAACTTGCTGCCATGATGCAAAATATAGTGTTTTAAAGAATACTCAGGTGATCCCTGACCTGCCTACACTGCTCTACCTGGATCTAAACTGAGCTGTTATAAACTTTTCTTCCTCTGTAAGATAAAGACACCAGTACTAAAGGAGAATACTTAGGGAATGTGTGGCATTAAAAATTTTTTTAAGATAATTTCTGGGCTGATCAAGGGATATGGCAATTAAATGTTATTAACTATTCACTTCCTTGTTTTCAGAATCATATAACATTTTTAAAGTTAACATAAGAGAGTTGACAATTTGTTGAACTTTAGTTTCTAAATCTGGATTTTGTGAATATCTATTTTCCTGATTTTTTGAACCTCAAAAAAGAAACCAGTTATATTAAAACTCTTAAAGGTGAAAATTTTATTTATTTAAATAATCAGAGTATAGAATGTTGGGGTACAATTTTATCTTGCTGATAAAAATATTTATTGGTTTACAGAGCATTTTCTACAAGATTAGCCTCAATTGTTACTGCTCTCATGTACAAATATTATTAAAATATTTTTTATTTATGGGTTGAACATTTTTATATTCTATCACTCGTTTACAACATGCATTTCCTACAGTCATGTCCACTTGTCACTAGAAGTCAGAAGGCCAATGTTCTAGACAGGTTCTTCACTAATTTTCTCGAGGTCCTTTTCATCTAATATGCCTGAATCATGGCTTCTTCATCTGTAACATGGGAATGGGGGCAACAGTAATATTTAGAGGGCATTTACTGTGTGTCCAGCACTCTATGAAGTGGGCATTTACTGTGTGTCCAACACTCTATGAAGTGATTTATGTGTATTTTTTCAAATACGTTTGACAACAACATTATGAGATGGCTACTGCTAATGTGTGCTTCTTTGCAATTAAGGATAGAGAGGCTCACAGAGTCATGAGCCTTTGCCAAGATTATACAACTAGTAGGTCATGGGGCTCAAATTCAAATCCAGATAATGACTTCACAGCATGTACTTTTATCCACTATAAATGCTATTTATTTTGCCTCTCTTACAGGAATGCTATGAAAAGCAGTCTCAGGTAGTCATAAATTTATACAAAAATGATTAATTTAGTAGTCAGTGGTCTACAGTTTCAATTTAGAGATTCACTAACATACCAGGAAGTGCATCCAGAGCTGATAAGGAGAAATGACTAGAATGGGATCTTGTGCTCATTCAATAAACATTGACAGAAGTTAAAAAAATAAAATAAAACAAAAAGAGGTGCTTTTAAAGGTGTTGTCCAGTTGAGAAAAGGAAAAGTACATTACTAAGCCATCATTAAATAGTCGTAAATAAAAACTACTCAGTGTGCACACAAAGGCAAGATATGTCATGTGTACTACATGTGTGACACAGCAGGTAAGCTGTTGATGAATTAGGCCACTGATATTTCAGTGTCATCCACATGGTAAAGATGGGATGATGGGAACATAGGGGGCTTATGCAATGACTCATGCTCTCCAAATGTCACAACTCATCTTCTTAAAAGAAAATTATAGATACTGTTTCATAAAAATATAAATCAGCCTGTTAAAAGTGACTGCTAGTTCATTTCCCCTTTTTTCCCCAGCTATCTCAAAACAGTTCCAAGAATTAGGTAATTTTCACAGATATCTAGAAGGCTATTTTGTTCCCAAACTACTTTTTTATTTCAACTTCTTCTGTTCAAAAGGAAAAACTATGTGTAAAAATGTATGCATAAACACACATACAGCATATGATTTCACACAAGACCAAGACTAAACGTAAATCACTGAAACGCAATTTCCCTTTGAGTAGACTCTTAAGTAATGATACTTTATCATATAAACTGAGAAAAGGAAAGGAAAGGTGTTAAATATAAAATGAAACATTTTAGGCCCAAAAAGTGTATCTAACCTGATTCTTTGGTTGTGAATTTTACTACATTACTAAATTGATTGCCATTTCCAACTCTGGTGAAGGCAGATACACTGATAGAGTAGGTGCTGACTGGTTCTAGTCCAACAAGTTTGGCTTCAGTTTGAAAACCTGATATATTCTGAAAAGCAGAAAAAAAATTATTAGTCCCAATGCATTGTCCAAAAATTGTTCATCACTGGAATATTTTCATTGAAGTTATTCCTTTTATATTTAACTTACAGATTAATAAGCTTGGATATTTTAAATTATAATAAAACAAATATCAGCATTTATTTTGTGCCATAGAGTGTGCTCAGTTTATGATACAAGGATGAACTGGGCACCCTCTTTTCCCTGAAGAACCTCATAATTGCCTTTTTTAGACTTTTTTTGTTTTGTTTTGTTTTTTTTCTTGACAGAGTCTCTTTTTGTTGCCCAGGCTGGAGTACAGTGGCATGATCTGTGCTTGCTGCAACCTCCACCTCCCAGGTTCAAGCAATTCTCCCTGCCTCAGCCTCCCAAGTAGCTGGAATTACAGGCGCGTGCCACCATGCCCAGCTAATTTTTGTATTTTTTAGTAGAGATGGAGTTTAGTCATGTTGGCCAGGCTGATCTTGAACTCCTGGCCTGAGGTGATCCGCCCACCTCGGCCTCCCAAAGTGCTGGGATTATAGGTGTGAGCCACTGCACCTGGCCTACAATTGACTTTTTAGAAAACTAGAGTGTTTTGTTTTCATAATTTTTACTTGGAATTATATACTCATTTTTTAAAAATTTGCTATAATTACAGTCTGCAATTTAAAACCAACTTGTGGTGGTCGGAGATGTGATTTTTCTGAAGTCATCTAAATTCATTTTTAATACCCACAGCATTCCTGTGTCAATGTATTTATTCTTCAGCTACTGTATGTAGACACTGACAAAACAGCAGTGAATAATAATTTTAAAATATCTGCTTCCATGAAGCTTAAATTGGGAGTTTTCCCAGCCAATTCCTAAATTTCTAATTTGATACTGTTTTTAGAGACATGAGAAAAGGAACAAAAGAGTATCATAGTTGCCCAAGGAGGAATATGCTTTCTCATAGAAAAAATTATCATTAAGTACAAAGTTTTCATTCAAAGATAATTGTCCTGACCAAGAAAGCAGTTAAGATTAATCAGTTATCCTCATGGACGGAGAAGATAATCTGTTATGTGATATAAACATAGGACTCTTACGTTATATCTGACAAAATATAAACCATTTTGATTATTCATTAAACATCACAGTAACAGAAATTTTAACAAGAATATTAATTATTGGGAAATTTACAATTAGAATCATATTTTAAAATAATCTCTAGGAATTCACTGACTTACTTTAGGGGCTTACCTAATCTATTTCAGTCATTCTTTCCTGCTTACTATTTACAAAACATATATTAGATATTCTGAGATTATAGACACATATAAGGCATGGTCCCTGCCATCAAAGAAATTTTATATTAACTAGAGAAATATACGATTTCTGAATGAGAAAAAAATAAACACAAAACAAGCAAATTATGATTTTGGTTAGGAAGAGCTAATAACCAGAGAAACAACTGAACTCAAGAGGACATAATAATAAGAGAGTAGTTTATGGGATAGTGAACAGATTTACACAAGCGTATGTTGTCAAAAAGGGAAACATGAGTGATAAATACTTACAAACATATTTTGATAGAACTTTGTACTAAATAAATAATTTCTTTCAGTATGTGTGAGTGACCCAAGTCACCTATAGATTTCACTATCCGTGGACCACAGTGGATAGACTGGGATAGCAGCAACATTTGAAGTGGTTGTAGCATTATTCTACCTCCACAAATGCACACATAATTTGAAAGAAGAAAAAGAATAGAAAAACAGATAAAATAATGTAAATTGATGCTGTCAGGATATCAGGGTAGATGAAAGAGAAAGGAAAATAGAACACACTAGGGGAGAAAGCTAAACAGAAAGAGGAAAGCAGATATAGTAACTAGGTGCTGAGACAGGGAAAAAGATGGCATGAGAGTATATTTAAAGGAATTTGAAAGCAAATAAGATTATGAAAATTGATAAATGAGACAATAGATGTAAAAAGATGTAAAAAAGAGTAACATGAGGTAGCAGATTTTAAAACACAAAACGACTGCCCATCCCAAACGATATATTTAATACTTAATGGTATAAAGATGGTATTTTTGTTGCTTGTGAAATATTAAAGATGTGCTTCTATTGAGAAAATCTGTTTCCAAATCTTAGAATATAAATTATTCTCATGTTCACATAATGTCATATTGTCATTCCATGCTTAGTGCTGTTACAATGTTGGACAGATTTTTTTGTTCTTTTAAAAACTGTGTACAATTACAGCAACAATAGCAACATGTTTATCACATGCTTGGAATTGTTTGAAATGCTCTATGTGTAGACTTTCCTTTGTAATCCTCAATTTCGAATGTACACATCTTTGTAACTCCCATTTTGCATTAAGAAGTAAGCAATGTCCCTATTGAAGCACAATAAGTCTCAAAGGCAGAATCTGAGCCAGGTAATTTGAAGTCAGAGCCCTTGCTTCACCACTATGCTAAGACAGTCTATGTTAGAGATCACCATTCTGAGGAGATAAGATCCATATGTAGACAACCACACTCTAATACACATACACAATTGTCCTAGGGATGCGATTACTCTAAGAAAAGGATTCTTTTTTCCCTTTTGATATCTATCTCCCAGTGACCCATACAGACAAAGCAAATAAAAAATGGAAAAATGTTAAGATTAAACCAGGGATAGATATTAAAGGGCAAGAGGCTTCATGTCATTTAATGTAATTTCACACTTCTGGGAAACAAATTTCACATTTATGGGGTAATATGATTCAAATTATACTCAGACTATCAAGTTTTAAAGTAATATCTTGGTTTCCAGAAAGAAAGTCATTGTTCCTGATGACATAAAGTTAATGCCTGCTTTTCATTTTTACTATTCAATTTGTAAGCTACATATGCTATAACAATGATTTACCATAGTCATAAATTATAATACTCATAATATTGAGTAAAATGTTTACATAGATTTTTTGCACTCTTCTTGCTGTAAACTAAATAAGAACATTCCAGGACTTTATTTGCCTTTGAGGAAAAAAATATGAAAATTTTCTTAAATAAATGCTTGTTAATTACATTTTGGCAATTAAATGCTAGAAATCACAGACATATATTTGAGACTCTTTGTTACATCAGTTCTGTGGATACTTTTCACTAATTCTGAATGGCAAAAATGGAAGAGGGAAAATGTGGTTAGTGTTGCAAATGAATTACTCTTGAAAATAAAAAAATAAGGATATATCTTAAAAGACCAATTAGTGTAGGATCATATGCTATCGGGAAAGATGACCAGAAGTCCAGAATAAATATGAATACCTTTCCAAAAGGCTAAAAAGATTCCCTTGGTACTGCTGTTAACAACAGATAGAAATACATTTTATATTTGTAAGCCAGAAAAAAATTACTATACATTTTCCAGCATTATCAAAATGATGCAACTGCTTCTTAAATTGTAGATATCTAGAAGTTACAAATCTAAGCACATTGCTCTATGAAGTATTCAGCTTATATATCTGGCAAATGCTTCTTGTGTTTTCCATAAGCATCCTTAAATTGTAGGAAATAAGTTTAAAAAAATAGTCACTGTTTAATTTAGTAGTCCATTTTCCTCCTATGTCAAAAGATTTTAATTCAATTTCTGATTTTTAAAAATAAACATATACTGTTATAATCAACGTACCTTATAATATGTAGTGTCAGTTTCATGTTCATGAATTTTAAAACTATATACTTTAACAATACCACCTGGAAGAGGACTTGGGCTCCATTTCAGCCATACAAAGTCTGAAGTACAGTTGATTAAAGTCAAATTTTGTGGAGGTGCTAAAGGCACTGTAGGAAAACACATGATGAAACTTACATTCATAAAACTTTTAACATAAAAATAGCACTGTGACTTACTTTCCTGAAGATATTAGTTTGAAAAGATTTATAAAAGTATCATATTTTAATTTCAGAAACAAATATCATAATTAATTATAATCTGTATTTGGACACAGTAGTTCCAAAGTAGCTTTAAACAGAACAGGAAATTCTGAAGCTCAAATTGAAAAAAAAAATTCAACAAAGTAAATATAATGGTAAGGCTGTTACAAATAGACAATCAGATATCCTTCCATATTCCATGCTGTTCCTTAAAAAGAGAGAGCAGGTGCTGCAACAGTGAAATTGTTTGAAGAAATGGGGATTCCGGCTTACCTGACTCATCTGTGTAAAAGAAAAGAATACTGGAAGGACCAAGTCCTTTTATAGTTCTTGCAGCAGCAAAAAAGCTATATAATGTAAATGGTGAAAGCTCTTCCAATATTATGTAATTATCAGAAGTAATGAAAGAATAATTTTCACTTGGTCCTTGTAAACTTAAATCATAACTTATTATTGCACCATTTGGCTTTACTGGGGGATCCCATGATAAGAGAACTGAGGTGGAGGAAAGGTTTTTAAAAGTGTTGATTATTGGTGAAGTTTCTGGGACTATAAAAGAAAAAGAGAATATCAAATGAAACAAAAGTGAATCAGCATTAACAAAGAGGATTCAATCATAATGGGATTTGATTTTCTTAGCAGATTATTTTAAGACACATTATGTTTATTGAAAGGCTAATTACTTGAGATCAAACAGAAGCCATATAATTGAAGACTGTTACCTATGAGAAAGCAATGTAAATGAAAAGAACAACAACAATCTGCTTAATAGGCAATAAAAGGGTCTAGCCTACCATCTTCTTCAGTTTTGATGTATAGCTGGGCAGTATAGGTATCAGAGAATCCCTTTTCTGTTGATGGAGTAATTTTTAATATATAATCAGTGTATTTTTCCAGATTATCAAAATATATGCTTCTCTCATATGTAACTACAGTTGGTCTCACGTGGCGAGGAGTCTGCTGTAAGATCAGTGAAACATAGTAGAAGACTAGACCGTTTGGTTGAGCTGGTGGGACCCAGCTTACATTTATTGCAGTTGACGAAATGGATTCGTAAGTCAGGTTTCCAACAAGCCCTTCAGGTACTATGATAGGTAATGGGCAAAATACAAAAATCATCAGTTACCCTAAACAGAATCTAAATTCACAAACTGAGTATAATTGTTGAAATGGCAACTATTACATCATCAGCTCTTAAATTATTTAAATGCAGATGTGGTAAACATTCACCTATTATAAAATATCTTCTAAAAATTATTTTAAAAATCATTCAAAATAAACTCTGTCATCTTTAATATGTATGGGAATTGTTTCTATAATATTTTCTTGGCTCTTCTTTCCTACTATGTGGAAATTGTGTGTGTGTGCGCGTGTGCGTGTGTGTGCATAATATATGCAGGTATACTGCTTTATTTAAATATTTTGATAATTTATATTATCTAAACCATCGTTTAGCTTATTTCTTCTAAATATTACCCTGTTGTACATATGAGGAAACTAAAGCTCAGAGCCATTAAGTGACTTCTCCAAGGTCATGTGGGTAGTCAGAAGAATCAATACTAAAAGCTTTCCCAATATCCAGTCTCAAAATGTCTCCAGTCACCAGACTACCAACTCAAATTTGTATATTAAAAAGTTACTCTACTTACACACAAGTTCCAATTCTCAGATATAAGTTGTATTGTGACATTAAACTCTATTAATGTACATTTGACATCCACCTGGAGTAGTGCATAGTAAGTGCTTATTATCCATGGGGTAGAAATTATAAGTGATAAAATGTTATAGGTTGGCAAAAATCCTGGGGGAGATCTACATTTAAAGAATGCCTGAAATGGTATTGATCATATATTACAATATAACATTTTTGCTAGACCCCCAAATACATATTTTCCCACATTTATCATTTATTTTTATGTTGAACAACTTGTCAACAATTCAAAAGATTTTTCCAAAAACAAATCAAGCATTCATTTCTCATGCTTAAGGAATCTGTCAATTTACAGCTTTCAGAGAGTAAACATGGAGTTTTACTCCAGAAGTTTAGATCACTACCATTTCTCAATAAGGGATTAATCTTTGAAAATAAATAAGCAAATGGATGACAGAAACAACTGCAAGAAAAATAGGTAATGATCTGCTTATCACTGTATTCTGAAAATTGAAACATAAAAAATTCAAGAGCTTCAATCATTATAGTTTTTTGAATACTCAGGATAAATAGGATTCTTCAGAAGATGCATACGAGAAACTTCTGGAGTTAAAAAATATTCTGGATATATTAGTCACAAACACAGTGAGAACAGAAGTGCTGCAGAGTCCCATGTAGATTCAAAGTCTGAAAAGAAAACAAGTTGCTAGAGACTTTTTAAGTCCTTGAAGAAAATGAATAAGTAAATTAACGACTGGAAAATTCATCCATGTATGCAGTACTTTTTGTGCCCATAATTGGATGGCCATGACATCTTTTGAAGCAATAAAAAGAACAGAATTTTCATGAATGAAAGTTGGCAGTTTTCTTGAACAGAAGAGGCTATTACTGCAATAGTTTTATAAAAATATTAATTGCATTTTCAAACTCCTGTAATGAATGTGTCTAAATAAAAGATTTTATTACAAATTCAAACCAAAGGAAAAGTTCCTAAAATAATAAGTTTTAAATTAATCCTATTAAAGATTAATAAGTGTTTTTTGTTTACATACTGTCTTGATCTGTGTATACTTCAACTATGTCACTGCTTTTATTCCCATTTCCAACTGAAGTACTTGCTGTTAACCAAAATGTATAGTAGCTGAATATTGCCAGTTTATCTATAATTGTGGATACAGTCATATTGTCAAAGTCATTGGTTACTTCATGGAGTGTAAAATTCTGAAAAATAAACACATTGCTTTCATTGTTCAGAATGTATTTTTTTAGTATGCATGAACATTTCAAAATAATTGTTATCCATGAATTGATTGTCTCATCATTTTAATATATTAATTGTTTTAGGAAAATCAACATAGAACATTTTTTATCGCAACAATTAAACTGGAAATATGTTTGTATTAACAGAGAAATAGATGGTAGTTTTTATTGCAAAACCAATTCACAAATAGCAATGAGTAAAAACTCCAAGCCAACAATGAAGAAGGTCAAGTGGCCAAATGGAAATGCTACAACTGTGCTGATCAGGGTCACTTTCCTTATAAAAACATTCAAGTAATTTTCAAAGCATCGGCTAATATTAAACAAGTTTGGGAGTATTATAAAACTTTTAATTTTGTTTCTTTCCATTTGTGATGAAGGAATTTCGAATGTGTTTGCCCTCTTTCTATGAACTCGAATAGCTATTATTATTCACATTTAGTGGGTTTTCAGACTTTCACATTTCTTTTCAGACTTTGCTTCTCACAGCTGTAGCAAAGGGATGGCAGATTGATGTACTCTCTGACGTGTAGAGTAAGAGAAAGTTTTAAATTCTCTAGCCTGACTCCCAGTTACATTTTTCCCCAAGGCTTGAAAAAAATTATTAGGGTATATGCAATCATTTTTTTCCTATCAAATTTTAAAAGTAAAACACATAGCCAAATAAAATTAATTCTAAAATAAAAGGAGACTTAAACATATAGGTAATCAGTATGAATAATTTTATAATTTCCATCTGCACAGAGTAATCTGAATCATTCCAATCCACATGAAGCCATTTAAGTCCTACAGAACTGCATTCAAATTGTGGCAGGGTATCCCTGGATAAATCATCTAATCTCAAAGCTTTTCTCCCTTCAACTGTAAAATGGAAATAATCATCTCCACTTCACAGACAACTTTTAAGGATTAGATGACATGAAGCACAAAAGCCATTAATACCATGTCTAGCACACAATAAAAAAAAAAGTAATTAGTTTCATTTAAATTAATAACATAGGATAAGCAATTTTACTAAATGTATAGTAAGAATGGCTCTGAAATTTATCAACAAATTAAATTTAGCAAAAATTTATGGTTCTTTTGCCAGTATTCAGGGGAAAATATAGTGCAATAAAAGATTTACTTCAATTTTGTGGTGATTTACATAGAAATAGACAAGTTAAAGTAATATAGCAAACTCACACAAAATACGATCCATGAACTTTAATACCTTCCAATACATCTACTTTACACATGGAACAACTGGCTTATATAAAGCACCACTTAAAAGTATTAACATAGGCTGGGCGTGGAGGCTCACGCCTGTAATCCCAGCACTTTGAGAGGCTGAGGTAGGCGGATCACGAGGTCAGGAGATCAAGACCATCCTGGCTAACACGGTGAAACCCCGTCTGTACTAAAAATACAAAAAATTAGCCGGGCGAGGTGGCAGGCGCCTGTAGTCCCAGCTACTCAGGAGGCTGAGGCAGGAGAATGGCGGGAATCCTGAAGGCAGAGCTTGTAGTGAGCCGAGATCGCCCCACTGCACTCCAGCCCGGGTGACAGAGCGAGACTCCGTACCCCGCCCCCCCCCAAAAATGTGTTATATTAGCTGATTGGTCAAATTTGAAAAGGTTTCACTAAATACCTTCTGACTATATTTATATAAACAACAAAAAAAGCCTTAATTAGATAATTTGTGCCAAAAGACATTTTTGTGCAAAAATAAACAGATGAGTAAAATAATCATCTGGATAATTGATCTAATGTTACAAATTTGTTACATGTCTATGCACATTAAGTCACACACTCAGCAGGAATGACTTCTGGGTGATTCAGATAATTTGTTATGTATTAGTCATCAAGGTCATAGGTAATCAGAATAAATTCTATAACAAAAATTAAAATTTACATCAAAAAGCTATGTTAATACTTTTTTTTTTTTTTTTTTTTTTTGATACGGAGTCTCGCTCTGTCGCCCGGGTTGGAGTGCAGTGGCGCGATCTCACTGCAAGCTCCGCCTCCCAGGTTTACGCCATTCTCCTGTCTCAGCCTCCCGAGTAGCTGAGTCTATAGCCGCCCGCCACCGGTGACGCCCGGCTAATTTTTTGTATTTTTAGTAGAGATAGGGTTGCACCGTGTTAGCCAGGATGGTCTCGATCTCCTGACCTTGTGATCCGCCCACCTCGGTCTCCTAAAGTGCTGGGATTACAGGCGTGAGCCATCGCGCCAAGCCCATTTTAAAATAGAAGACATTAAGTCAGGCACACTAAGGAAACATAAATGGGTAAAAATTGTAAAGTAGAAAATTTAACATGCTGTACAAAATACGATGTGCAATAACTGAAGGAAGAACAATATGGATTGCCAAATAGTAGCAAAGAGGTTAAATTCTCCAAGATAAGAAGAAGGAAAGATGGCTTTGCTACATACTCAAGGACTCCAAAATTATGACTATGTACTAAAAATGATGTTGGTCTATTATAATATTTTTATAATCTTTCAATTAAAATATGTATTGAGCATTAAACCTATGTATGATGTAGTTTCAGAAGACTTTAGGAGATGAAAAGATAAATATTACACAATTCTTTTTCTACAAGATGCTTGTCATGGCATAAGAGAACTAAGAGAAGCAACAGTTATTGGCAATAGGAGGCAGAACATGATATGCCATGCATGACGTATTCTACAAAGTTCTGTAAGAAGGGGAAAGATGATAGGGAACAAATAAAAAGGTATACACCTATTCTGCTATATAATTTTCATTTTGAGGATTTCTTCTACTAATTCAAAATAGAAAATTAGGTAGTGAAGATATTGATGCTATTTTTAACATTAACTTTAGGAATAAGTTAAAGCATGGATAAACTTCAAGCAATATGAGACTATACTTCTGAAATGTTTTAACATCATTAGCCTGTGCCCTCTTGCAGCTGTCACACTTAAAAGCATTCTTGAGATTATTTAATAAAAGATAACATGTTCTAAGGCA
This sequence comes from Macaca mulatta, assembly GCF_049350105.2. Taxonomy (NCBI): domain Eukaryota; kingdom Metazoa; phylum Chordata; class Mammalia; order Primates; family Cercopithecidae; genus Macaca; species Macaca mulatta. Next base: position 87,653,130 of record NC_133416.1, on the reverse strand, counting down.
GATGAATTGCAAATTATATCATATTACACAGCCAGGTTTGAAGAAGTAGGTTTAGAAGATCATGTTGGAACCATAGTTTGATACTTACACTATATTATTTAGATATGGACAAAGAGAACCAAAATATAAATCACAAAGAAGCCGTAAGTAAATTGTACAGAGACAAAATGGTTGCTAAAATTTAGAACTACTGGAACAATTGTGCAACGTTTTTTAGATGTATAAAAGAAGGAAAATCTCCAATTTGAATACCTTCTATTGGTATAATGACATATTGTTACAATTGTAAACAACATTTTGGTAAAAAATAAATTGCCTCTCTAGGTCCCATTTCTCTTCCCTACAGAGAACGAAACAAAAAGCAAAAACTGTGTGACTACAGAGTAGAAAACTGGACCTTCCTTTCTCCTTCTGCTCTTAAGGCATTTGTTTAAAAATCTTGATTTACAATTACATTTATAACTCTATCTACATGTCTTTTATTATATCTGTAACTATATCTACATGTCTTTTATAAGGTAGTTTTCTCTTTGCATCAAGTTTTAGATAGACAGACTTATACAACCCTACTCTTATAAAACAGAATGTAAACACTAAACCACCTTTTGGACTTTGTCTTTCTCCCTGCTAGGTTAGTCCTGAGATAGCTTGCAAAGTTCTGCTCTTGCCCTCTTCATTAGCCTACATTGCACTATAGCTGCACTAAAGCTGCACTTAATTCCAGAGGATATTACTCAGGAGAACTAACTAGTGACTAAACTTGGGCTGTCAGTCACAAATGGGATTAGGCAACTCAGGATTTGTAAGACTTCTCTTTCTTCTTCTTTTACTTAAAAGGATAGAAAGAATTAAGAATCACCTAAGTCACAAACATGCAGTCAATAATTTCTACCACTAAGTGATGTATTCTGCACATTGCAGCATTTCTTTTAAATTCGTGTCTTTCAAATTATATTCCAGCTCTCTGCATCTTTGATTCAATCATAATCACTCCAGTTATCCTTTTTATATATTAAAGTTCTGTGAAACACCTAATTTGGAGAAATAACATAATCCTGCTGAAAACTGGAAATATTTCTTCAAAGTAAAGGCATTTTAGCTATTTTCATAGCCATCATCATTCACATCCTAGAGAGTGCTCATCTACAAACTGTGCAAGCCTAGAACCTTATCTATGACAAATAACCACATTCTGAGTGGTCTTCATTACATCTGATATTAAACAATAACTACTATTACACTATTTTTATAATAACCCTTCCTGCTAACAATCAAAAACATTTTTTTAAATTAAAGAAAAACACACAAACACATTCAAACACTAAAACTATTTATATCGTATACCAACAAATGAAAAAAACTTAGCTAATAAATAACTTTGAGGATAAATGATACCATCAGCACTTTAGAGAACACTTGTTGGAGGAAGTGTAATTGAGGGCCATCTTTATAAACAGAATTTTAAGTAGGTGGCAGATTCACTGTCGGTAATACATGTGAAGCTTATATAGAAGTGTGTGTCTGTGTGTGTGTGTGTGTGTGTGTGTAAAGAGAGATTAAATGTATCTGACATTTTCTATAGCACATTTTTTATGTCAATGGGAGTTTTATAAAATACATCTGTGCATAATTATCAATGTAAGGTGAACAATTTCTTTCACTGTGACAAGTCTATATTATTAATAAAACTTAAGGATGTTAATAAAGAACTAGGGGAAAATTCAGTTCTTACCTGTATAAAAGTACCTGAAGTATTTCTGTAATAAACAGAGTAATATTGTATAATCCCATTAGGTTTTGAAGGAGGTGTCCAGAAAAGAATTATTGATGAAGAACTGAGGTTTACATAATAAACATCTTTGGGAGGATCACTTGGTGCTATAAAACAAATAATTGAACAAATTACTGTATTTGTGGCTACAAGTAATGTCTGAAATGGCCTGAATTTTACCTATAGTTTATAAATTAAAGTGGTAAAAATTGTTTTTCAAAAAAGCTTGAATTAGAAATAACATCTATTTAGATGTCAGAAATGAAATCCAAAAAAACGCATTGGGTCACCCTTCTAATACTTTATTATAGGCGTATTCAAGCTGAAGACAGATGGATTTCTTACTCATAAAATACTATCCTCTTTCGAAAACCTGTCCACTGCTCTGGATATGAGAAAACTGTTACAACAGGTTTCCAATACAGAGTACATAATTTGAAATTCTAATATAACTTAAAATTTGTATATTGAATAATAAAAGTCATAGACAAATGATTCATGCATTTTATGTTGTTTCATTTAATAAACACATAAAATTCTATTTGTCAAGTAAGTTCTGTGCTAAGGGCTTTTAAACATAAAAACTTATGTAATCTCCATAAGAACCCTGTGAAGTAGAATGATACTGTTTCCACATTACCAATGGGAAATTGAGGCACACAGAGATTAATTTTCCTAACATCACACAGCTAAAAAGTGATCAAAATACAATTTTTCATCCAATTGATAATGAATATTAGGCTTCATCATACATTTTAATATTTGAATTTTTTTCTGAGCAGGATATTTTTTTAAAAAGAAAAAGAACATTCTTTTAATTGGCATACATCCTTAACTCACCTCCCTCTGGTGTTTGAAAGCTAATGATATTGCTTCTTGTTTTCCCATCACCAAATCTGGTGCTAGCTGTTACATAGGCACTGTATTCAACATTATAATCCAAATCCGACAACTCCAATGATGTTTCAGTGACATTAATAGTTTTTAATGATGATCTATTCCTGAGATAAAAAGAATATTATCTGTATAATTGAATTTTAAAAGTTAACATATACTTTTTGAGCACACTAACATTAAAAGTAAACAACATTAATATATGGAAATTTATTCATCTAGATTAATAGAATAAAGATGTTGGTTATCCTGAAATACTGAAAACAGTCAATTTCAGAATACTTTAGTAAATCAGCTTATTTTGCTTTTAATTATATTCAGTAATTAGATCAAATGTTAATATGATGTTCATAATTAGAGTTTGCTTGGATCAATTTTAATGGATATTCAGGAATACTATGTACTAAAGTAATTACAGTATTCCCTTTCATACTGATGTTTTCGTTGTCCAAATATTTGTTAATTTCAAATGCTGGCAAAATCTTAAACTATTAATTTATAAAATAAATCTATCTTTCAAATATTGTACAAAAGTGACATTTACTTCAGGCCAACACAAATAAATAAATAACAAATATCTAAATGGTGACATGTAAAATAACAATGTTGTGGGCTCTCCTATAATTACTTAATAGAAATGAGATTGAAAACAATGTATGTATATCATACAGGAAAGAAGAAAATATAGCTCACACCTCTCACTCAATCAAAATCTTTAAAGTATTTAAAATATCACTCCAGAAAAGAAAACAAATCAAATAAATATTGACTCAAAACTCTCCAAGCACATATCAAAATCTCAGGAGGGGAAAAAAGAGTCTAAAGAACAAAATATAACACTATTTTATTTCAGTCATGTTAGTTCAGTTTCCACAGTCTGAATTGGGTATAGATTAATATCTAAAACCAAAAAATGAATATGTGTATACTGGTGCTGAAAAATGTGCGTTGTTTTAAGATTTATATAATAAAGTTAGTTATTAAAGAATTTAGATAAGGGAATATGATCAGTAACACTGAAAAAGTATGTGTCTCATGTAATCTCATATTTTTCTTCTTGAGACACACAAAGCACTGAAGAAGTAAATGAATATTCCCTCTGAATAGAAAATGTTCTTTCTTTACCATTGAAATATTTGAAGCCTTGAATCATTAGGAGGAATAATAGATTTTAAGTGAATTAAGGGTTTCCACAGAGATACATTTCAGTCATGGTTTTACTACCACAGAAGCACAAAATTATTCCAAATATAAGTTTTGTTATCTGAAAAATAGTTGGAAAGCTTACCACGGTGAGAAAAATATGGATTCAGAGCCTGTGATTGGAGACAGGCAGGATTAGCCAGGCTATTCAGCAATTTGAAACAGTTTCATTTGACATCCTTTTTCAGAAGCAGTCAGGAGAGCTTTCTTTGACTCCATTGAGACCAGAGGAGAGTGGTTTTAAAAACTCTTGATACTGTGGCTATTAGCCGCCAGAAAAGATTCCTTGTCATAGAAACTACCCAATTCCATACTCTTACCACTGGTCACAGGTCATCAGGACACTACAGAAGAGCTAATCCAATATGGATGTCTAAAACTATGCAATTAGGACGAGCGTGGTGGCTCACACCTGTAATGCCGGCACTTTGGGAAGCCAAGGCGGTTGGATCACTTGAGACCAGGAATTTGAGGCCAGCCTGGGCAACATGACAAAACCCTGTCTCCACTAAAAATACAAAAATTAGCCCTACATGGTGTGCACATCTGTGGTCCCAGCTTTCAGGAGGCTGAGGCACGAGAATTGCTTGAGCCCAGGAGGCGCAGGCTGAAGTGAGCAGATATCGTGCCACTGCACTCCAGCCTGAGCAACAGAGCAAGACTGTGTCTTAAAAAATAAATAATAAAATAAAATAAAATAAAATAAAGCTATGCTATTAGCTAAAGTAATCTAATTGCATTATATCAATTTAAAAAATTATTTTCATTAATGTATTTCAATGTTTTCTGCTACCTTGCCCTGATATTCACAGCAAAATCTTGTACATAAGTATCTACCAACTGTAAAAAACTCAATTTATGTTCCATAGATAATGCAGAATCAAGGCAATTACCTGGAAATGGATATCAAAAATAAATTTTATCTCAAATAGATATTTTAATAAAAAGAAGCTAGTTGTTATAAATGATGTTAATCAAAACATAATAGTTCACTTCAGTTTGCATATATATAGTTTCAACATCTAGCCTGGTTTACTCCCAAGGGACAAAATTAAGCTAACAAAAATTTTTCAGATGTCTCGTCTGCTTGAGGTTTGTTTATTTTTCTTTTGTAGTTTAGAATTGTGGCTGATATTTTAATAAATAAGTTAGAAAAATATGGTAGCATATTAGTTAAAACAATTCAGAATAGATCAAATATGTAAGAGATTATTTGCTATAAAACTGATAACTAAAAGAAAGAGAAAGGAGACAGAAGTGAACTATCACCAAGGCTCGAACTCCATTTTCCTAGTAGCTGTTACCGAATTGGAGATAACATATAAATCTCTGTGCTGAGGTGTGAGCTCTCTGATCTCAGAGAAGCAGTCTTCTGAGCAGTCCAGAAGCTCAAAGGGTTCACTCCCTTTGAACGAACCGTGTGTAGGAAATTCATCTTTGACACTGCTATAAGTTGTTACTCTTGCTTTTAGCTGGCTTAGTTTTAACATCTGTTTTATTCTTATTAGCTTAAAAATATTATATTAGAATTATTATGTGTTCCATTATAATGTTTTATTTACATTTATAAAAGTATATGTTCTATATCTTGATTTTTTCTCTTATTGTGTTAACACCAATGATCTATATCATAATGTTTTTGTAGTTGCATAATTTGGATATATCATAGTTGTTTAGCCATTCTATGAATTAACTTTTAGGCTTTTTCTCTTTTTTTATTTCTTTAGCTATTAGTAGCAACGATGCTGTAGTTATCCTTAAAGAAGTATCTTTTCATAATAGTACTTTTATTTCTACCTATAAAATTGTGTGATTCTTTTTAAACTTTTTTTAATTTAAATTTTTTTAACTTTTTTAATTTAATTTTTTTTTTTTAGAGACAAGGTCTTGTTATGTTGCCCAGGCTGGACTTGAATCCTGGGCCCACAGCATCCTACCACCTCAGCCTTCCTTCAGAGTAGCTGGGACTACATGCATGCAACACTACACCAGTATACAAATTGTGTGTTTTGTGAGTCAAATGGTTTGAATGATTTTTAAAATTTTAAGATTACTACTCCAAAATGATTACTGTATCAAATTTTAAGGTATAATAATTATAATTATTTAGAATCATACTAACAATGTGTGAGAATACCCATTTTGGCAAACTCACATAAATCTCTGGATATTATTAATATAGTTAGATTTTAGTAGATTTTTAGGTAGATTTTAGTTAGCCATTCCTGGCTGTGAGTGAGACAGAATGTCTTCTTACATGTTTGTTGGTCATTTGTGATCCATTAAAACAAACAATCAAAAAAAAAACTTATCTATGGGTTTTTAATATTTTATTTTAGTCTTTAAAATGAAAAACATTATTAGTCTGAGCTCTTTAGACACCATTTATTAGACAGCGCAAGCAAAGTTAACTTTCACACCTTGTGAATTTAGAGATGATATGTACAAAATCAATATTCAACAAAATCCAACAAAATGTAATTAGCATCTACTTTGTGTCAGGCACTACTTTAGGCATCAATATGAGTAACATACAGCCCCTATCCTCAAAATAGAGAGATAAAGCAGTAAATAATTCTAAAACAATTTGCTAATAACAGTATGACTTCCTTAAGGACAAGGACAATAAACTTTTTTCCCTTAGTAGCTAAAAGTAAAGAACAAAGAAAGCAATGAGCAAATAACTTAGTTGTGACCAAAGTATAAAAAAAAGAGAATAAGGCATGGCCCCAAAGATCCAGGAAATTGTTCACTAGAAAGCTAGTTTGTAAAGTTTGAGAGTAGGATAGGGAGTTGAGGGAGGTGGGAGAAGAAGAGAGGAGGCCTACAGGACAAAGCAGGTCTAACTCTTACATATCCAAAGTCATAAACTGTGTACAAAGGGAGGGCATATAAATGTTACACAATAGTTGTTATCTAAAATATATTACCTTTCAACACTGGCCAAATCTCTCAACCAGTGACTATTTTCAAACTGAGATGAAACCTGAGGGAAGTCCTCAGTAAAAAGATTTTACTTATTTAACTCTAAGCCTAATTTTGAATAGGTTTCAAGCTTTTTCAAATTTAGGAAATGAAAAAAAATTTAATTACTTTGAAATTATTCTGTAAAAGTGTAAGCTGTAGTTGTTCTGTCTTTACTCATGAGTAACACCAACAAGTCTTCAACTGGGATAAATAGTCTCTAAGATGAAGTTATTTCCTAATTAATTTACAATTTTTTCTCAAAAGACATACCACATTTTGACATCTAGGGCATAAAAGAAATTCTAGATCAAAAGAGCAATTTCTTTGCTTTACCAGTTTCTTTGTTTATCTCTTACAACACCAAGTCCATGCTAGGCAATGATTGTCTATGAAGAAATCCTGAATACCCAAACTACAGTAAATAAATTTCTCTGTTTCCATAAGTATGAATATGTATGGTTCTCTAGCCAAGGTTTGAGACCCTTTGAAAAGTCATAGTTTTAATTTTAATCTTTATCATTTGATATTTTGTTCCGTGCATAATCTATCATATGATACATCCATCCCTGTTCATTTTTGTGAATTTATTTTCAAAACTTTAATCAGTTATTATTTAAATGTCCTAGATTAATCCCTTCACTCACTAAATATAACTCCCTGAAATGAAATGTGAGCACTCACTCACTTGACTATTAGATTATTTTTTTCCTCATATGAAGCAGTGATGTTCATTAATTTTCCCATTATATAAGGAAACTACTCTTGTATGTTGTACTTTAGCATAATTACTCTACACAACTTGATAGCATCAGTGGGTTAGTGATTGTGTATTAAATAACCCCAAACTAGCAAGGCATAAACAGTTACACATTACTAAAGCTGTTCCAGCATCTCAGAGACAGTCTGAGTCAAAGTAGGTATTCATTTGTTGTTATTGTTCTTATTGTCATCATTTGGTTGACTGGCTAACTTGGTTTGGTTTGGTTTGGCTTTGTTTTCCTTGTTTGCGTTTGGTAGGAAAGATACGTTTAAAAGATTAAAGGAAAAAGCTACTGAAGAGAATGAGTTTGAAGCTGAGGAATCATACACTAATAATCCATAGATAGCTTTAGAGCAGACACAAGGAATTAGGATCCAGAAGGCAGGAGGAAGGATTGCACTTGAACTGAAAGAGAGATTTCATATTCTGAGAATGGATGTAAGTGAGTTGATGGATTCTGGAAGCAGGAATTTGAAGTAGTCAAATTTTTGAGATAGTCACCTCAATTTTAAGTTTAGAATGGAAGCTGGGTTTGTCTGCTTTGAATGAGGTGAGTGAGATTTAGTAAAGGGCTTGAAAATAGAGATGATTTGAGAAAATTTCCAAGGACAACAGGAGAGGAAACTGATCAAAAATATGTAAAATGACTTCCCAGGGGTGCTCAAAGGTTAGTGAGATTAGAAAAAAAAAAAAAAAAAGACTTTTAAATGTAGACTTACATTAAAGTAATGAAAGACTTCTTTCTTTCATTACTTCAACAAATATTTATTGAGGGCCTAAAATATAAGTTATTATACTTTGTGATGGAAATATGAAGGTGACAAAGACACAACCTCTGGCTTCAATGGGTTTATAGCCACATAGTTATCATCCCGTTAGGGCTCCAGAATTTGAGTAAAATACTTCAGAAAATGGGCTATTGGAGGAATACACAATTATTAACTACCCATTTCTCTCCTTTAAAGCTTATAAACTATTCAGATTTTTTCATTTTCTTTTACAAAGTGTATAAGTTATATCTTACCAGAAGTTTATGATTTCATCCGTTTGAAATTTATCGTCATAAGGTTATTTTAAATGTCCACTTATTTATTTATTTATTTATTTTTGAGACAGGGTCTCACTCTGTGACCCAGGCTGGAGTGCGGTGGTGCGATCACAGCTCACTTCAGCGTCGATGGCCCCAACCCCAGGCTCAGGTGATCCTCCCATCTCAGCCTCCTGAATAGCTGGGACTACAGGCATATGTTACCACACCTGGTTATTTTTTCTAGAGATGGGGTCTCACCATGGTGCCCAGGCTGGTCTCAAACTCCTGGGTTCAAGTCATCTGCCCACCTTGGCCTCTCAAAGTGCTGGGATGACAGATATTTCTTAATTTTTAGGTATCTGTAGTTATGGTGCCCAGGCTGGTCTCAAACTCCTGGGATCAAGCCATCTGCCCACCTTGGCCACCCAAAGGGCTGAAATTAAAGATATCTCTTAATTTTTAAGTTATCTGTAGTTATGTCTCCTTTTTCATTCCTAACATTACATTAAATGTGCTTTTTCTTCTTTATCTAGATCATCTCCCCATTTCTTTTTTAACTCTATATTTTAAATTACTTATTAGTTTTGCTTTTCTCTGTTGTAAATTTTTAATTTAGTTTCTGTAAGTATGGAATTTATGAATTATATATGATTATTAATTATAATATGGGAATAATTATTCATGTTTTCTTCCCTGTCTGCTTGAGAACTTATCAAGTTTCTACAAAGGGAGAGCAAAGCATAATATTTAATACTTTAAAGCATCATGAATTAAATATTAGAACACAATTTTTATTTAGAAAACAGTCAATTTTTGTGAACAATAACAGTATAGTATAATAATGAATTAAATAACTTTGACCTAAATTAAATTGTGTTCAAATGAATACAAGGTTAACAATTACTTGATAGGGTTTACAGAGTATAAATATTTTTCAAAACATTTTTCTACTGGAAATTTTAAAAAGTTATGAGTTCTATAAATATAATCATAAAATTAATTTTATAAACGAAAGTGTCTTTTAATACATTTGGTCAAGAAATAAGAAGATGGCCTTTTTACTGAAAGTTTGCCAAGTGTTGTAGAAACAAAAATGATTTTTTGAAAAAGCTAAGGTGATGCAAAGTGCTTAATGTATAGCAAGCTTTAAAATATAATCAGTGGTAGATTGCCTCTTAGTAGAGGCTTTTAATTTATAATCCTAAAGCTCTAAAGGTTGGAAAAATTACTTAAATATTTTTTTTTCAGTAAATCAGTGCCCTTCCACGTTATTAAAGACATTTTCTTTCATTTATTTCTTCAATAGTTTAAAATACCTGATCACCACATTAATTTCTCATAATAAGGCTTTAAAAAAATAAAAACTCATTACTTTTCATTTCTTAGACAAAGCTCTGGTTAGGACTCTTAAATTTAACCAAATAGTATTAACGTTAGCCCCTGCTTTAAATGTGGCAGATATACACGATGGAATACTATGCAGCCATAAAAATAGATGAGTTAATGTCCTTTGTAGGGACATGGATGAAGCTGGAAGCCATCATTCTCAGCAAACTATCGTAAGGACAAAAAACCAAACACCGCATGTTCTCACTCATAGGTGGGAATTGAACAATGAGAACACTTGGACACAGGAAGGGGAACATCACACAGCGGGCCGTGTCGTGGGGTGGGGGGAGTGGGGAGGGATAGCATTAGAAGATATACCTAATGTAAATGACGAGTTAATGGGTGCAGCACACCAACATGGCACATGTATACATATGTAACAAACCTGCATATTGTGCACATGTACCCTAGAACATAAAGTATAATAAAAATAAAAATTAAAAAATTTTAAACACATGGTACTTGTCTTACTAAAATTTAGAATATTGCTACTCTTGGCTCTCCCCAAAGAACATAATTTCAAATTGTCTGTTCTTCAGTTACTCTAAAAAGCTGTGGAAAGTGTTGCTTATGGGAGACTTGAAGGATGGGTAAACCTTTAAATTTGCTATTCTGGCCTTTGATCAAGCAGAAGCTACAGAAAGCCATATATATTATACATTTGATCTTAATTGTCTGTGAAATCACCTTCACCTTACTATATATATTTTTTTGTGGAAATTCTTATCACTTTCCAATTCTATACCCACATAATTCTATTCACCATACAAAAACCACACTAATAGTCTTTGGACTAATATGTCCAACCGACTCTTCTGAAAGTTTCTGGAATTCCAATATACGGAACTAGTTCTCTAACTTAGTTTCCTCCAACCAAAGATTTAGCTCCCGAATCTAGTCTCTCTGCAGTGTTCCTTTCTGTAAACACCTGCTTCTCTGAGATGGCCAATTCTGGGTTCCAGTTCATACCCTGTCTCCATAGATTTTGATTTTTATGTGGAGATCCATATACCAGAGAAGGCACAGATAGGATGGGGCATAGAACTGTGGAAATCCAGAGCATTAGAGAGGTTAAATTAAAATTGACCTCAAACATGCTGAAATACGTACATGTGGTTTCTTCTCTAGATTGTTCATGTTCTCTTTTAAAAACTGTTTAGAATACTTACTATATGCAAGGCACTGAGCTAATGACTTGTAATAAAGTACAGTCCCTACACTAGACCTTACCAACTCGCAAGAAGACCCTTATTAAACAAGAAAATAGAAATGTTATGGGAATTATAGAAAGGGAACTGAGCTTTTCAGTAGGTCAAGTATGTATTATAATAATAACCACTAGTATACTCCCATTGTTTTCTTTATAGTATCCACATTATTTAAGAAGGGAGAACTAAGGCAATTCAGTAATAAACTGATTTCTTTTTTTTTATTATTATACTTTAAGTTCTAGGGTACATGTGCATAACGTGCAGGTTTGTTACATATGTATACTTGTGCCATGTTGGTGTGCTGCACCCATCAACTCGTCATTCACATCAGGTATAACTCCCAATGCAATCCCTCTCCCCTCCCCTTCCCCATGATAGGCTCCAGTGTGTGATGTTCCCCTTCCCGAGTCCAAGTGATCTCATTGTTCAGTTCCCACCTATGAGTGAGAACATGCGGTGTTTGGTTTTCTGTTAGAAATGCAAATCAAAACCACAATGAGATACCATCTCACACCAGTTAGAATGGCAATCATTAAAAAGTCAGGAAACAACAGGTGCTGGAGAGGATGTGGAGAAATAGGAACACTTTTACACTGTTGGTGGGATTGTAAACTAGTTCAACCATTATGGAAAACAGTATGGCGATTCCTCAAGGATCTAGAACTAAGAAGTACCATATGACCCAGCCATCCCATTACTGGGTATATACCCAAAGGATTATAAATCATGCTGCTATAAAGACATATGCACACGCATGTTTATTGCGGTACTATTCACAATAGCAAAGACTTGGAATCAACCCAAATGTCCATCAGTGACAGACTGGATTAAGAAAATGTGCCACATATACACCATGGAATACTATGCAGCCATAAAAAAGGATGAGTTCATGTCCTTTGTAGGGACATGGATGCAGCTGGAAACCATTATTCTCAGCAAACTATCGCAAGAACAGAAAACTAAACTGATTTCTTATAAATAGCACCACATGCGCGTGCGTGTGCGTGCTTGCACGCGCGTGCACACACACACACACACACACAATGAGAGACCTGAGAGTGACAGAGAGAGAGAGAACATGACTGTTAGTATTACACAGAATTTTAAAATTTTATTTAAACCATGTACCCAAAGATGTATGATCACACTCCCGGAGAAAACATTCCACGGGCTTTCCATTGCACTCACAATAAAATTCAAACTTCTTATTGATTGGCTTCAAGACTCAATGTATATGGCCTAACCACCTCTCCAGTTTTATCTACTCCCACTTTTCTCCTGTGCCATTATACACAAGACACAAAGGCCATCTCATTGTTGACCACGCCAAGCTTCTTGCTGTTAACCACACCTGATAACATTATCAGGACATTTCAGCTATATGTATCAATATTTTCCCATTTTTGCTAATGCCAATTTAGGATGAATCCAGTACTTGAAACTAAAAAAAATCTTGACTATTATTAATCTTGACCTGTTCCCTTCTTTCAATAGTTCCGCATATGCCTTGATTCTGAGGATTTCCACCATCTTCATCACTTCTCCCTGAACAAGCTCTACTCTGTCTATTCAAGCTGTACTAACCAGTAATCCAACTGGTTTGATTCATGAAACAGTGTAATTATCATTCTATCATAATAGATACAGTCCATCAATGAACACAGACCAATATTAAGCCAATAATTTTTTGGTAGAAATATACCATATGAGTTGATGCAATAAGCTTACTTAAACTCCCTAAATATTTTTCACACATGCTGTTATCAAATTCAGACTTCTATAATCCTATAAATGCACTGTTTTATTTTTAGAATAAAGGCCAATTATAACACATATTCCTACTGGTGTGGTAAAAGCACAATTTGAGAGTAACACAGATCTGGGTGTGAATTCTGATTCTGTCATCCTTAGCTCTGTAACCTTATCTTTGTCCTTAATCTCATCAAGAATATTTCCACAACTATAAAATGAGAATAACAGTCTTTTCTTTGTGGTATTTTTGAAAAAAAGAAAAATATGTAAGAAACATTTGTCTCAAAATGGTAACTAGTACACTATAAACTAAAAATAAAATCCTAAGCCTGTCAACCAACTGAACCCAAAAAAATGGAGTTTCTGGCCATGACAGGATGGGAGGTCAGGCACACCTCAGTATACCCCTCACCGTTTACTGTTAGACACAACAGCTGACCTAAATTAATGCTAAAATTGTGCAATAGTCCGTTTTCATGTTGCTGATAAAGACATACCCAAGACTGGTAATTTATAAAGAAAAAGAGGTTTAATGGACTCACAGTTCGACGTGGCTGAGGCAGCCTCACCATCATGGTGGCAGGCAAAAGGCATGTCTTAGGGCGGCAGGCAAGAGAGGATGGTCTGGTGAGACTTATTCACGACCATGAGAAAATATGGGGGAAACTGCTACCGGGATTAAATTATCTCCTACCGGTTACTCCAACAACATGTGGAAATTATGGGAGCTACAATTCAACATGAGATGAGATTTGGGTGGGGACACAACCAAACCATATCAAATAGAGACCACGAGGCTGAGAGAACACACGCTTTGTGATAGTAAGATACCAAATTATAAACACAACATATGGCCATGTCAGGCAAGGGTTAAGTCATGTATCCCCCCACCCCGTCCCCACCCAAAACACACACTTAAACTATGCTCTAACTGCCATAGGTTTTTATTTTTCTCTAGCAGTTAAACAAGCACTGGCCTCAAGATAAGCAATGTTAAAACAATTGTAGCTCACCACCAGACAGAGACTAACTGAACCCCTGTTCCACAAGCCATAATTACAGCTTTGATTGGACAAGATACTGATTTCAGTAACTTTCTCCTGATAAGACCACTGACCATGGACTGGTTCTGGCTAATTTACAGAGGCTGTGCACTTGAATGACTTTGTGTACTGAAAACATCCTTTGATGTATAGGATCTAATTGTAACACATTTAAATGTGAAATCTCCACCCCAAAGTGAATATGGATCATTTGTTACATACATGTTTGTTCAATACACATGCATCAGGACCACCTTCCTGAATATTCATAGCTCCTTCTGTAGCAGTTTGAATATGTATATTTAGGTAACCCTTTCAGCATAAAGCTCCTACCCCGATCCCTCCTCCTTCAAAGTGCCTATCTGCAGTCTTTGCTGGAGGCACACTTCCCAGTCTGAGAGATGGCCACCTTGCAGGCTGTGATCTTTTAAAAGAAATAAAGTCTCTTTTCTAAATTTTTATATTGTGAGATTTTTAAGTTAATAGCACTATTCTTGATTCAGTTCCTTCCACTTTCTGAGACATTTTGTTCCCCAAGTCTGACATGCAAAGAAATCACAATCTCTCTCAGTGTTCTGCATTTCAAAAACCTGATGAGAAGACTGCCTAATTCAACAGTTAATAACTCAAGATTCAGACAGGCAAAATAAATGACTAAAAAGTTTGGTTTAAAATAAGGTTTGGTGACAAGAAGTGAAAGTTCTCTATAATAAAAACTATAAAACATTGATGAAAAAACGTGAAGTGGACACCAAAAAATGGAAAGCTATTCAATGTCATGGGGTGGAAGAATCAATATTATTAAAATATCCTATCCACACTACTCAAAGCAATCTACAGATGCAATGCAATCTCTGTCAAAATATCAAAGACATTTTTCACAGAAATAGAAAAAATATCCTAAACTTTATATAGAACCATGAAAGACCCAGCATAACAAAGCTATCCTAAGCAAAGAGAACAAAACTGGAGAAATCACATTGTCTGACTTCAAATTACACTACAGAGTTATAGTAACCAAAATAGCATGGTACTGGCATAAAAACAGACACATAGACCAATGGAACAGAATAGAGAACCCAGAAACAAGTTCACATACTACAATGAAGTCATTCTCGATAAAGATGCCAAAAACATACATTGGAGGAAGGACAGTCTCTTTAATAAATGGTGCTGGGAAAACTGGATATCCATATGCAGAAGAATGAAACTTGACCTCCATCTTCCACCATATACAGAAATTAAATCAAAATGGATTAAATACTTAAATCTAAGACCTCAAACGATGAAACTATTGCATGAAAACACTGGGCAAAATCTCCAGGATATTGATCTGGGTGAAAATTTCTTGAGCAATACCCCACAAGCATAGGCAACCAAAGCAAAAGTGGACAAATGGGATCACAACAAGTTAAAGAGCTTCTATACAGCAAAGAAAACAACCAACAAAGAGAAGAGACAACCCAAAGAATAGGAGAAAACATTTGCAAACTATCAATCTGACAAGGGATTAATAGCCAGAATGTATAAGGAGCTCAAACAACTCTACAGGAAAAAAACTAATAATCCAATCAAAAATGGACAAAATATTTGAATAGACATGTCTCAAAAGACGACAGACAGATGTCGAGGGGGCATATGAAAAGGTGCTCAACATCACTGATCATCAGAGAAATGCAAATCAAAACTACAGTGAGACACCATCTTACCCCAGTTAAAATAGCTCTTATCCAAAAGACAGGCAATAACAAATGCTGGAGAAAATGTGAAGAAAAGGGAACCCTTGTACACTGTTGACGGGAATGCAAATTAGTAAAATCACTATGGAGAACATTTGGGAGGTTCCTCAAAAAACTAAAAATAGAGCTAATGTAAAATCTAGCAATCCCACTGCTGGGTATATAGCCAAAAGAAAGGAAATCAGTATATGAAAGAGATATCTGCACTTACATGTTTGTTGCAGTACTCTTCACAACAGCCAGGATTTGGAAGCAACCAAAATGCCCATCAACAGATGACTCAATAAAGAAACTGTGGTACATCTATACACAATGGAATACTATGCAGCAATAAAAAAGAATGAGATACCATCATGGTCATTGTGTTAAGTGAAATAAGTCAGGCACAAAAGACAAATTTCATATGTGCTCATTTATTTGTGGATGCTAAATATCAAAACAATTGAACTTACGGAGATAGGAGAGTAGAAGGGTGGTTACCAGAAGCTGGGAAGGGTAGTGAGGAGGGATGGGGAAAGTGGGGATGGTTAATGGGTATAAAAAAATAGAAAGAATGAATATGACCTAGTATTTGATAGTGCAACAGGGTGACTATAATAAATAATAATTTAATTGTACATTATAAAATAACTAAAAGTATAATTAGATTGTTTATAACATGAAGGACAAATGCTTAAGGGGATGGATACCCCATTTTCCATGATGTTATTATTACTTGTTACATGCTTGTATCAAAGTATTTCCTGTGCCCCATAAATATATAAACCTACTATGTACCTACAAAATTTTCTTTAAGTTAAAATGAAATAAGAGGGTGTGATGGGAACCACGGTAAACAACTAAGCAAATGCTTCAAATAAAAGACAGTCACCATTCAACTCTGCTGATTTTTTCTACAGGAAATATGGCAAAAGTGTTCTGATTTTTATAAGGGACAAAGGAAATTGAAGTTTTACAAGAGATCTACTCATTTTTTTTAACACTGACAATCAATTCTAAATTTATGATCCACTTGCAAAGCATGAGTGGCCATGGGCTTGACCTTGGCACTCAAGCTTCCAAGTGATTCAGAAAATGACTATCAGGAAACAGCTGAGGGAGAACATTGGTCAGAACATTGGTCATCCCACTATTAAGCCCCAAAAAGCATTCATGTGCTCTACCACTCCATCTATCTGTATTTCTTTCTTTCATCTTCCCAACATAGCCTCAGTATTCCATGTCTATAATGCTACTTGTCAAACTCTTGACAGTCATTCCTGCTGCCTTCATACACTGCCTCCACTGAGATGCTCTCCTAATTCACAAATCTATCTTTACCACTTTCACTCCAAAGTGGATATAACTTCAGAAAATCTGAAATGGCCCCCTTCACATTTTGATTATTGATCTATATTATATGCAGTAACCATGAGGTCATTTGTAACACGGTGAAAGTCTTTCAGAAAACTTGAAGAAACTAGAGTAGGTATACCTTTTTAGGATTCAGAAGTCCATTTACAAAGGTAAGTTTTATGTTACTGGGGGAATTATTTGACCAGTGATATTTAATAAAGAGCTGCATTAGAATTATTTTGACTTCCTAACATATTCTTTGGCAAGTGTTTTTCAATTATTTCACATATCTTATCTGCAATAAGTCTTCAATCGTTTTAAGGTGCTGTATGTTATATATCTCCCCACAGGGTTTAATAAACATTTGTCAGACTGACTGTTTCAGAATTACCTCTTGTAATTACTACTAAGAAAATTGAGAAACATTTCAGAGTGAAGATTTGTATATGTTAGAATTTTAAGCATCACTTTCAGTCCTCAGTCTTTTAGCTATACAGGGTATATTCTCTTAGAAGTTTCCTAAAGAAAGAAGAAAACTACTGTTAAATTTTACTGACACATCTAGAAGTAAAAGCGCTAAACAATTCCAAGTTGAATTCAAGAAAACAGTAAATAAATAAGTTCTACTAGAACATCATGCCTCAATTCAAAACGTATTAAAAGAATAAGCTTACAGCACTTCAGTAGAAATCCATTTATTTAATGGTGGTTGCCCTAGGAATTTAAGGACTGTGTGCCATTTTTAAAGTATGTGTTATTTATCAATACTGCAGGGGAAAAAATGCTAGTTTACCATCTTGATGGATGATAAAAGTTATTTTGCAAAGCAAACTTCAGAAGGAAAAATCATTTTAAAATGCAACAGATTAAAACAGATTTCTGAACACACTATCTACAAACTAAGTGTGACTCATATAATAATGGATATAAAATGGTTACGCATTAATCCTCATGAGTTATTTTGTCAAGAAATATTAATGATAAAGAAAAAAGTTACCCAATATAACAAATATAATAGGCAGTCTGCATTTTGAAGACACACTCAAAAAAAGAGAAATATTCAGCCAGATGCAGTGGCTCACGCCTGTAATCCCAGTACTTTGGAAAGCTGAGGCAGGAGGATCACCTGAGGTCAGGAGTTCAAGACCAGTCTGGCCAACATGGCGAAACCCCGTCTCTGGTGAAAAAAGCTAAGTGTGGTAATGGGCACCTGTAATCCCAGCTACTCAGGAGCCTGAGGGAGGAGAATCACTTGAACCCAGGAGGCAGAGGTTGCAGTGAGCCAAGATGGTGCCATTGCACTCCAGCCTGGGCAACACAGCAAGACCCCCTCCACCCTCAAAAAAGGAAATATTGAAATAAATGTCTTTATAAGAATTTGGTAATTATTGGATCAACTGAAATAATGGAAACTGAGAATTATGAGAGAACTATGGACTCCTGAAGCAGGAATCCTGCTAACAATGATAGCTACCATTTATTAAGTACTTTATAGGAACCAAAGATAATTGAGTGACAGAGCCAAGATTCAAACCCATGTCTCACTGACTGAAAATCCATGTGTATTACATTATGATACCTGCCTCTTCTCCCCATAATAAAACCGATTATGGTAAGAGTCCCCCAAAAAGATTAGTGATCACTAATGAAAGAATCCAGAATTATGACCATTCCCTTCGCTACACTTACTATACCTTACAGGGCTATTTCCAACTAAGTATGTTAGTAAGATACTAAAGCATAAAGCTTCCAGCAAGCATCTTAGTAAGATGATGCTGAAAATTTAAATATATATCTGTGTATATTTAATTATCATTTATATATATATACACACACATATATATTATAGATAATATTCTTGAATATGTTAAGGTCTTTCACCTTTTTTGTTCTTTATGTAATCTCACTCTATTCCACTGAGTCATCCATTATCTGAAAAAGCATCACTATTCTTATTGCAGAAATGCAATGAGAAAAAAATACAATAATTATATATAATATAATTATTATATGTAATAATTATATAATACATAATTTAATATAATATATATAATGTATATGTACATATATGTATATTGTATAATGTATTATATATGAAATATTATGTATAATATTTATATATTTTATATATTTATATATATAATATATATTTTATATATACACAGTTTCTAACTTAAAACATACTCTTCATTCATTCGTCCATCGAACAAACATTGTTTCAATTATCTGTCAGGTAATAGTCTCTTCTAAATACAGCAATGAACAAAGTAGATTTTAAAGCAGAGAGAGGGAGAGTGGGAGAGAGAGAGAGAGAGTGTGTGTGTGTGTGTGTGTGTGTGTGTGTAAAATAAAGCCAAGTTTTACTGAGGGAAAAGTGTTTTCTACATTCCATTTACACATCAAGAGCCAATCCTGGATTGAGACCAGAGTTTTATAATTAAGTGGTTATAATTAAATTAAGACCCTTGAAGTGTAGAAAGAAAAGAGTACACGGAAGAAGGAAATTTCCATCTGTCAAAAGAAAGAAAGGTAAAAGGAAAAATTTTGCACTACGAAAAAAGAGTGAGAGAAATAAAAGGGCAAAGACATCACACTGGAGTGTCCCAAGATCTTAGGGTAAGGGTTGAGTGGTGACAACACCTGAATAGATTTGGGAGGGAAATCCCAGTGTAAAGAAGCCTTCTTCTTTTTTCTCAGGATGGAGATAAATATGACAAGCCGCTTAGAAAATCTCTGTGTGGAGCAAGAGGTAAGGGCTCCTCTAGCAGATCATCCAGAGCTAGAGAAGGGTGTGGAGGTAACCTTCTCAAATCCTTCACACTGTAGATTGGTGCAGAGAAATCAGCTGGGAGTATCTAGCTACCCGAGGTTCAACACAGACGTGTTAGGGAACCAGGGGACTAGAATAAGCCTTGAGGCTGGACCAAGGATAAAACAGAAAATAGGAACCTTGAAACTACAAGCGGTGACTGCAAGTTTGTGCCAGAATGATTCCATTAAAAGGTCAGGTGAGGTGTCTCACAATATTGATATGGGAGAGGGGCAGGGAAGTGCTGGGTAGAGAAGGGCAGGTCCCTGGCTAGGGCTCCACCCCGGGCTTGTGCCCAGGGACCTAGATGAGGACAGGCATTTCTGTTTTCCCGCCTAAATGTTGCATTTCCCAACACCACCCTGGCCCACCACGCCCCTATCCTGTGCCTATAAAAATCCCAAGACCCTAACGGGGATACACACAAGCGGCTGGACGTTGACAGGAACACGTCGGCGGAAGACACAGCGGCTGGACATCGAGAGGAACACAGCGGACTAACAGCACACACTGACAGACGCCGCAGGCCAGCAGGCCATCAACCAGTGGAACAACGCACAGTTTGGCGGGTGAGGACGAAGGACAGTGCGCTGCTGAATGACCCGACTCCAGGGGAAAACCATCTTCCCACTCCATTTCCCTTCTGGCTCCCTGCCTTGCTGAGAATTATCGCCACTCAATACATCGTGCACTCATTCTCCAAGCCCCGTGTGATCCAGTTGTGGTACTCCAAGGCAAGAAAACCCTCTGTCCTTGCGATAAGGCACGGGGTCTAACTGAGCTAACACAAGTCGCCTACGGATGGCTAAACTAAAAGAGCATACTGTAACACAGGCCCACTGGGGTTTCAGCTGAAAACATTCACCCTTAGACCCTGCCATGGGGTCGGAGCCCCACAACCTGCCCGTCTGCATGCTCCCCCTAGAGGTTTGAGCAGCGGGGCACCAGAGAATTGAGCCACGCCCCCGTTGCACGCGCTGCGAGCAGGACAAGGGAACTTTTTCTGTTTCAATATTACGGATTTGAGATTACCTCACCCCATTTTCAATGGGCTTCCCCTGTACCCAGACTACCTCAGAAAACGAGATAAGGATACCTCTTGACGGATGAGAGAAAAAGTACAATTGAAGAGTTAAACTTTGAATTGATTGAATATTTACCCAAAAGAGACTGAATTAAACCCAGAGGGAATGATAAATGAATGGGTTATCTAAAATCAGTGCTTTCATCAACCCCAGCATCACTGCAAAAAGCAAAAAGAACCAGTTACAGAAAATAAAAGGTCATGTTCTATATGACATCAGAATTGTTGCATATAAAATTTGAGCCATGCTATATTCTTAAGAGGTGATGTAATGTACATTGTCATTACTTATTCCTAACAAATCCTGATACCTTTAGACATTTTGGAATTATAAATAGACAACTAAAGTTATAGTTAAGTTCCTAGAATAGGAGGCTCCCATTGACATGGGAGTTCATACCCAGAGAAAGAAAAACTGGGTAAACAGCATCCCTTAAAATGCTATCCCACCACATGTGTTTCTGTCTAGGTGTGCTATGCATTATGCTAAAAATACACGGAAGCTCAAGGAAGGGAAGCATGATCACTGCATACAAGAACACAGTTATTCTCATAATGCAGGGCTGAAAATTCCCGCCAGAAAAATCTTGATTCTCGCTTAATTAATCTGTTTCATTTAATTTTTTTTCTAACTTAGTAAATGGCATCATATTCTAGTAGTAATCACACTTGATTCAAAAATCTAGAAGTCATTTTTGATTCTTCTCTTTTTCTTATCTGCACAGCCAATCCATCACCAAGTCCTGTTAGTTTTTCTTCCCAAATGTAGCTCAAAGTTGCCCACTTCTCCCCTCCATTGTCACTACCATCTCTTTCCCAGACTACTAAAATAGCCTAGCATCCCTGCTAATATTTTTGTCCCTGACAGTTCATTCTCTGTAAGGAATCTAAAGTGATTTAAATTATCTATGAACTCCCTTTATAGTTAGAATGAAAACAAAATCCTTACCATGGCTTGACTCCTGAACTTTATCTCCTGCCCCCACTGTTACCCTCCTCTGGTTCTCTAATCCCTAGCAACATTGACCTCCTCTCTGGTCTTCAAAGTGACCAGTTGTGTTTCCCCACAGAGTTTGTGCAGTTGATATTCCCTCCTTCTTGAAAGTTCTGCCCTGTAGATTTTTACATGGCAAGAAAATCTTTCTTGTCAACTGGATCACAGCTCAATGCCACTTTTTCAAAGAGAACTTCCTGAAGCATCCCAACAAAAGTAGACCTCCTTCCCCCAACGTTCCCTTGTTTGCTTGTTTATGGGTATAAAATCCAGTTATCTCTTTGGAGTGTAAGAGATACAAGATCCTTGAGGGCAAGGGTCTTATGTGAGTCTTGTTCATCAGTATATAGGTATTCTATCAATATTGTTCAATGAATGAATGAGTGAATAAATAAATAGGGTAATGAAAAGGAATGGTTACCTTCTTCCCACTGTTTCCTTTTCACTAACTGGGAGTCATGACACTCCCAGTTTCATCATGACTAGGCAAAGTCACTAGGAATCAGGCAACAAAGTAAAAAAATATATATAGTCTTAAAGAGAAATATGCAAAGGGGTTAAAGGGGAATTAGGAAAGAAAAATCTTAATTTAGGAAAAGGAAGAGGAGACTTCTTTAAAACACCATAGCATCTCCCTCAATGCTGGTCCTTCCAAATCAGAAATATAAAAGGAAACGGCTATGTTTTATGAAGTATTGTGTAAATTGTATTTTCTGAGTTGAAATATATGAAATACACTAGGTAATGTATTACCTAACTGGTGAATCTCAAGAGGATTTATATTACATCAAAGTGAAGATTTCAATCTACCAAGTTCTCATGAAGTAGTATAAGCATGTTAACTGACATGAGATACAATGTAGGATTTCATCTTTTTCACAATTGAAGGATAAACAGGTAATCAGGGTAATGGTGATCAGAAATAAAATACATTGTTTACATTTCAATAAAAAATTGACCTTAAATAACAGATTTCTTTAAAAATAGCTATTTAAAATGTTTACTAAAATTACTCTGCTCAAGGGACGCTTGAAAGATGGTGACATGAGAGTACTTGTGTAAAACTTCAGAAGTTTAAAATTATATGCTCACATTTATACAAGTTGACTTGTCAATGACTTTTAAGAGTAGAAATTTAGTATAATTATGCATAACACATAATTTTTTGTTTTAATTGCAAAATTATTTCATTTGACTATGATTGACTCACTACATAAAAGGGGAAAAACTTATTTCTTAATAAAAACATATTAACTAGCCTATTAATAATCAGGTTTCTAATGCAGCACCACATTCTGAAATCTCAAAACTGCATTCCTATTATGTTACAGATTAATATCTGTTCTCAGAACTATTTCCAAAAAAAAAAAATTATTACCAGACATAAACTGTGTAATAAAGGATAATTCCATTTGGCTCCAGAGGTGGTTGCCATGACAACTTCACCGTGACACCAGACAACTGTTTTACAGAGAAGTCTTGAGGGGGAGAATCAGGAGCTGAAAAGTTAGGGTATAGAATAATGTATTTTATTAAACATATATAAGAAAAAGTTAACATGGGAATACACACAATTTTTATTATAAACTTTCTGGTAAAGGAATTAGGTTCAGTGCTTTTCTCCAGAAGCACGAGAGACTGTTTATTTTCAAAATGAGATGATAAAGGAAGATTTTGCATGGTGGTATTAGAACATCTGTTTCTGTGATTCAATGGAAAAAAATATTTCATGAGAAAGTAGAACAAGGGGTATGTCACAGTGACTCACCTACTGTTCAAGTACATCTTGGTCAACTGTCATCCTCTAATAAAAATAAAAACTTTATTGAGGGTGAATAAATACACAATAAAAGGGGTCCCTAGACAATAAAAAGAGGTGGGAAAAAAATCACACATCCAAGAAGTTGGGAAAGTGATAAGCATAACATTGGGAAAGCAGTTAAAATGACTGACCTCACAAATGAAAACTACATTCCTCAATCTCTGTCGTGTCATTAAAAAGTAAAATAATATCAAACTCTGTTCACTCAGTCTTCAAAATTGGTTTACAAAGGAAATACCAATGTAGCACATAAATAAGAAAATAATGTAGAATCTACTTATAACTCTGCTATAATAGTGTAAAATACAAATACATTTGCTATTTGGCATTGAATAAGTGGTAAAAAAACATTACTGCAAAATAGTTAGCCAACTTTATACTTCCATTTCGGTAAAACATTTAGAATGGCATTTCTCAGCTGCTGTGTAACACCACAGTAATGTCTTAGAATAATAGAGTACAACTTTTTGCATGTAAAAAAGGAAAACACTAAAATTTGGTTCATTGTTACAGTGATGCACGGAATGTGAATTCATAGGTAGCTAATAGAAATTCTGAAAATTTGTTTACATCTTTAAACAATGGCAATTGAAATACAGTCCATGTACAGATCACTATTTCCAACAATTTGGACAGAATCCTGGCTGACTTACTTCATTTTTTTTCTTTTTTACTTCTCTGAATAATCTCAGCTACAGTCGTACGTGTTCCCATGTGTGCATGTTTTCATTATTTTACTAACAATAATTTTCCAAATAATTTTATTGAGCAGCAGAAAGTTTATGAGACAAGTTATAAGGAATAATAGTGATAGCTGTATTTGGTATTTTCATTTGGTTATTTTCACTGGCACTACAATAATGTTGCTATCAAATAATAGTTATCACAAGAATGTATGCATCAATGAGAGATGTCTGTTTCCCAAGATAAGAATTATCTCTGAAAATTCTCTTTTGTTTGTCAAAACAAAAACCTATAAATATTTCTCCTAGCATCCTTGTAAAATCTGTTTATTGTTTACAAAAAGGACTTCAATAAAAAATGCAGTAACTTAGAAACTAATATGTTGCAACTAACCATTTCTAACATGCTCTAAGATGCTTATGTGGAATACCAGATAAAGGTTGGTGCCTTTAAAAGCTAACCTTCAGTAGATCTCTGAATATTTTATTTTTAATGTAAAACATTTTATTGCTAAGTAAATGTAATTAACATGTCTATCCAAAAAAAAAAATCAGTGCACACCCACTGTAGCAGACTAAGTTTTAATCATTTTGGCATATGTATTCTAAAATGTTTTGGCATATGTATTCTAAAATATAATCTAACAAAATTGAAACTAGAAAAATTAGAACTTTTGCAGTGCATTCAACTTGTCATCTCAGAGCATTGCAAGGTAGCTGAGAAAGGAACTTCACAGTCTATCGCTCCTCTGCCTGGCATGATCTTTCCAATTTCTCGCCCTCCTTTTTTATTCATCTTCATGTCACAGCTTTGACATAACTTCCACAGCTTAACTTTACCTCACATCCCAGAGTAGCTTAGGTCCTTCTTTTGTCCTGGTGAATAATTTGGGGAAACATTTATGCCAGTAATTAAAATCATAAAAATTATTTGTTCACACATTTGTCAAATTTAGGTCTCTTGTGCTAACCACAAGCTGCATGAGGGCAAAGAGTTCCTAATTCCCAAATAGGCAAATTTTCTCAGATGTTTATCCATTCTCGATTTTCTGCAATTTTTCAACAAGGGAGCCTTGTTCTTTATCCTATTCCTTAGAAATTATATGACTTGGCCAAGAATTTAGATGGAACTTTACCTTGAGGAAGCATATTTTTAACGGCCCAGGTAATTCAGATACACAACATACTTTGGAATTATTGACTTGAGTGGTAAAAGCTCTGCCTGCTCAAAATATATGTTCACTACTGGTCTCATTCCATCATATAAGATCTCAAATTCTTGCCATTAGGACCTTTTGATTAGATTAGTTACATAGAAGTGGGTATTATTTTCAGAAAGACATTGGTAAATTTTTTACTAATATTATCTTAAGTATATATAAGATAGAAAGGAGCACTAACTTTCTTCCCCAGTTTTTAACCATTGACTTACTTGGAAGGATTTTTTATTAAGATAATTTTAACTTTGAGAGCAAGGAGAATCTATTTATGAAAAAAAAATGGAATTTTGGCAGGTAAATGTGATGGAAAAGCAAGCATAGTAAGAAGATACAATGACTATGGAAAACTGACCCACGGAGGCATCACACTTAGAAACTGGGGCAACCCAGAGAGCCCTAGCCAAGATGCTTTGGTGAAATTCTTTGGTAGAGGTTAAAACATGGAGAGACCTGCAAAAAGAGAAGAGGGATGTGAAGACTTTATTCTTTTAAAAAGAAAGAGAGCAATGCTGGGAAAAGTCTCCCTTCCTAGCAGTGTCTAATGCACATTCTGCCCTGGTGAATGATTCTAGACTCTTAAAATTCATAGGCTATGGCCTAGCTTTAAGATAGGGAAACTTGACAGAAAGAAAGACAAAAAAAAAAGATACTCCACAAACACGTATGATACTTCCAGGCCTACCCTTCATGGAAACAGAAATTCCTTTTACAGAAAAAAAAAAATAATATTCTCTAAATATGCGACGTATAAAATATAAAATGCAAAACCTAATCCCAAATGTATCTTTCAAAAGTTATTTTCTTAGCATAATATATGTCTAACTTGGTAAGTTATCAATGTAAAGTGGCCTCAGTAGTAAAGCTGATTTTATTTGGGTTAGGGAAAGGTATGTTTAAATATTCAACATGAAAGCTACTAACATTGGGGAATAGCATCTTGTCCAATTATATAGGGAACCTGTACAATAGCCTGATCTCATTATCAAGCTAATCCTTAATATCATAAAAAAGTACTGAACATTTACATAAACATAATCTGCTTCAAAGCTCATGTTAATGTCTATTCTTAAAAATGTAAAAGTTGAAAAACACAGTCATGACATATATCAGTTAATGTTCAAATCAAATTTTTAGCCTTAAAAATGTCCATGGGAAAACATGACTGACTGTTTTTTACAGAGTACTGATGACTTTAGAAAAATAAAAAGCATTTTATGCCTGATTTCACTGAATGTAAATCTAACATTGCTAGCTTATTTTATACCATGACAATGAAATCGCTGTATAACACTGGTATGGTACACAACTGATACCCATGACTAGAGGAGTTTTTACATTGTTTCATTCTATATATGTGTTTCTCGAAATATTATAGAATCAAAGTATATCAATATCCACTATTATATTTACCATCTTCCTCAGTCAGTATACTTATGGGAGCACTCCGAACTCCTTCACCTTTGAGTGTACTAGCAGACACCTCAATCATATATTGGGTATATTTCTTCAGTCCTAAATAGAAATAAAATAGGTAAGAGGCAAACTATGAAATGGCTCTCAATACAATCTTCCAAAAATAAAAACTAAGTGAAAATGTCATTCTTTGGCAACAGTAGCTCTTATTTATGAAGACAAAATGATATAGGATAAAGTGGAAAAGGACGGATCTACAGTATTCTTTCATGTGACTTGCAATAAACTCCTAGCCTATTTAACCAAAAAGACAAAATTGTAATAACCTGCATGAAAATAATCTCAAACTATTAACATTAAGCTAATATTTGTGGTTACTCTGTCGTTATAAATGCAAATATCCAATATT
Source organism: Macaca mulatta (assembly GCF_049350105.2). NCBI lineage: Eukaryota > Metazoa > Chordata > Mammalia > Primates > Cercopithecidae > Macaca > Macaca mulatta. Next base: position 87,625,602 of record NC_133416.1, on the reverse strand, counting down.
AGATTTGTTCTTTTACCTTTAATGTTTTGGGTTAAAGAGGTTGTATTTATAGTTCTTTCCTCATTTCCATTACTTCTCTTGAGATAAATTGTATATTTTTGTATGATTCCATTGGGACTACTTGGGGGCAGGAATGATAGCTCAATCTCTCCAGAAGAAATATTTTTGTAAGTGATATTTTCTGGTGCACTATCAGGCACTGAAAGAAACAAAAAAATATAGATACATAAAAACAATTCAATTCGAAAAATCTATTCTGCTGAAATTGTCACTGAAGCGCACTAGGTTATTTACATGTGAACGTTCACTAGAATGCAATGGTAATAAACATCCTGAATGAAGTAAGGTATAAATAAATTATAGGACTTACAACTGTATAAGAAAAATTTTCATTCAAAAGAAAATACTACTATGATTCCACAGAATAATAGTTATAAGATGATACGTTTACTAAAATACTTGGAACTATAGGAACCTATCTTGTACTGAAGAACACACAGATACAAGAAAGAGAATTTTAAAACACTTAAAACTTGATTCTACTCCTCATTAATGATAATATAAAAAAAGATAAGTAGGTTAGTTTTGGTCGACAACAGGGTCTATGACAAGGCAAGGAGTCCTTCCTAGATGTGAGACTGCATATTATGACCTGGCAGCAAAACCACCTCCCAAGAATATGGGATATCATTAAGTAAAACACTGGTTTTCTGTATCTAACATTTTTATATGGAATACATTATACATAAAATGGTTTTCCATGTAAATTTGAGCCCAAAACTATATACAAGATTCCAATTCCGATAAAATATTGGAGCAGATACCCTAAATTGAGTGAATATCTTACTTAAAATAACTAAAACTCTGCATAACATTAAGATAAATTTTCTTTAAGAAATTCTGGTGCTGAAAAGAAAGTTAGAATCCAGTGGTGACTGGCCAAAAGAAGTCACAGAAAAACAAACAAGCAAACAAAATGCAAAGACAGAAATCCTGAGAAGGAAGCTGGTACTAAAGCCAGTTTTGCCTTGCAGTAGATTGGTTAATTCTAGTGCCTTTGCATTTGTATAGTAACATCTGTGTAGTGTGTCAGAGAAAGACTATAAAGTCCTGGGGCCAGCTGAAGGATGAGCCATATCTCTGCAGAAAGACCTGAAATCCCAAAAGAATGCAACTGTAACCAGTGTTATTATATTGAACAATTCTAGGGGATACTTTAGAGTCTTCTGCATGTGCCATAGAAGTCTATGTGAATGGTAACTCCTGGTCTTGTGCAATGTGATGCATTCATTCTCAAGGAACAGGAAGTGAGAAATAAACCTGCCATGCAGAGAGGACAGAAAGGAAACCTTTTTTCTCTCTTGCCACTCCTCTGGGTGGAGAGATAGAAAAGAAATAAAAATTATGCTGTTTTGGATTTATAAGCCTGTCCCCATGATCATATGTTGACTAAATCCATGATACCTATACGTACCCTGAAGAAACCTCTACTTCAGAATTTAAATTAAAATAAAACTGTAGTCCTGAGCTGCTATGACTCCTAAACAACTAGAAGTAAATAAAAATACTTGCTGGAGGAACTCAACTTCAACACAACCCACATAAATTTCTCACAGCTAAAGTTTCAAAGAGTATGAGCTCACGGATAAAATCACTAAACACACAAGCAAATCAGATATCAATAGTGAAAGTCAGCAAAGAAAAGAAAAAACACATACACATACACAGTAGTCAGATTTTGAGATTCCAGATATTGAAATAAAATAGAAATGTTTAATATGTTTCAAGAAATCAAACATATTTTAAAATATGAGCAAAGAATTATTTAAATAATGGTAAATAATATTAAATAACCAAGCAAGTTTGAAGGAGAACAAGATAGATCTTCTAGAACAGAACAAAATAACTAAAATTAAAATTCCCTTGAGGTATTAAAGAGCAGATTAGATAAAGAAGAAGAGAACTTTAGTGAAAAGGATGATAGTATTGAAGAAATTATCAAGAATGTAGATCAAAGAAAACAGTTATGGAAAATACAAAATGGCAGTTGAGACATAGATGATATCTGCAGGGGGTTTAAGATAATAGAGAAAATAAAGAAGAAATATTTAAAGGGATAATGGCTGGGGCTCATCAAAATTATTCAAAGATACCAAACATCAGATCAAATAATTTCAGTAAATCCCAAGCAGAATTTTTTAAAACCATATTTAGACATACCATTGTGAAAATACAGAATACCAAAGAAGAAAACATCTTAACAGTACCAGAAAGAAAACAAATCATCTACATAGTAATAACAATTAGACCAACAATCAACATCAGCTGAAATACAACTGGAATTCTATACCCAGAAAAATAAACAGTAGCAAACTAAAAACATATTCAGACAATAATAAAAAAAAAAAAACCCTGAGGGATAATGCCATCAACACATCCTCAGTAAATGAAATTGTAGACAACGTACTTTAGGTAGAAAACTATTTACCACAGATGAAAGATCAGAGTGGCCAAGATAATGGTTTAAAAATTGAGTACAAAGAACAATAACATAAATAATTAACTTGGAGGGTTAAACAATATAAACTAAATAGGTAAATATTATTGCCATTCAAGAGTCCTGTTATAAGACTCTTTTCTTTCAAATGAAAGAAACTGAACTTTTTTATTAGTATTCTAAATTGAATGGATATAAAAATTACTAATAGTAAATTTAGTAGATAAATAAAATTCAGAAGCCTTAAAAGTGTAGATACAGTGTCCCTCCCCTCGATTGTTACCAGTTATTGGGTTATGGTGTCAAGGCACACTTAATAGGAAAAAGTAATTTTAAAATATTGATATTTTTAAAACTTTGAGATGATTGCAATTCAATGCATAGTTTGATGTAGCAATATAATTCCACTATCCTTTCTATCCTAAACACGCTAAATGTTCTCTAGTGTTTTCCCAGGCCAACACATTGCATTGAGAAAAATCCTCAACATCTACCCTGAATGCTTTCTTACCTTTTGGCTCTAAGTGAAATCTTGGACCTGCTGAGAAATACCACTACAGTTTAGCCCTTTTGGGTATCATGTTTGTTTTTCTCCCATAGTCCCACTAAACATAGGGCGTAGGAGTTGGGTAGTTGCATTTATTGCTCCTTTTTCCTTCCTGAAGAACCACAGATCCATTGAAGCCCCATTCTGTTAGATACCATCACATGCTACCCCTCTTTAAGACAGACAACTGGTAATACCTCTGTCACTTCTCTGAACATCTCAAAGATGCCATCACTTTGATGACTGACTTCTTCCCTATGACTCAGAGAGGTCAATATCCATGCAAATGATCTATCCACTTCCCTGGACTGTGTATTTCTTTATCTCTATAATTCCAAAAATATTTCCCCCCACCTAAGTTTACCCCACTACACTTCACTGGCTTTCATGGAAACACCTAAGACTTTGTCATTAACAATAACTACCAATATTCCTCTCTTTGACAACTGACTCCTATCTTTCCAGCTTACTGACTCTTATACTTTGAATCCAACAATTCTCTGACCCTCATCAAATCTTTACTGTGCATTACCTCTGTTATGCCTTCATTTCCCTACATGCTCAGGCTAGAGTCCATAGTCACTGTGATCACTTCTTAGCTATATCCATCACTTCCTTCTGTTTTTATTTTACTTTCCTGGCAAATTATAATTGGAATTAAACAAAACTCTGCTAGCTTCACATGCCCAATATAATAACTGAAAATTGCATTTTTTCAGCTATTAAATAGTGTTTTACAGAGTAAAACACCATTCTATGCTGACTAGTTCCACTTAAATTTATAACCTCAAATCTCAAATGGATCCTTTTCATTTCCTGATAGCTAATGTTTTTGTTTTAGTTAATTCAGTCTCCCACTCTTTAAAGTATGTTTTCACCATATTCTCTCTTCACAAACCTCTGATAAGCCCTCCCTCTCTTTATTTGAAGCTAATAAACTTGCTTCTCATTCCATTGCAAAAATAAAAACACTGAGAAGAGAGCTACATTATCATCTGACTTCAAATTTTCCCTTAACTGCCTTCCCTCTTTCCTCCTTTCCAAGCTCCATCCCTCCACGTCTGCACTGGATTTCATTCCTTCTGCCTATTCAGAGACTTTACACTTGAAGTTAGTCAGATACACATGTGAACACACATACACTGTAATATACATTCTGGTGTTTAAAAAGTCTTCTTTTGATTGCACTTGCTCCTTCAGCTATTACTCAAGTCTACTCTCCACTTCATATCAAAATTCCTCAAAATTTGCCATTCCTCATTTTCTACATTTTTTTTTTTTTGCGTGTCATACTCTGTTAATCTCACTTTGCTTTTCTCCATTTTTTTCCTGTAAAACCTACTCCTGTGAAGTCACCAATGACCTCCATTCTTGCCAAAGCACTAATCTATTGTATGCCCCATCTTACTTTACTTGTCAGCAGGATTTGACATAGGGAATAAACTCCTTCTACTTGAAAATCTTTATTCACTTGGCTTTGAAGACACTATCTTCTTCTGGTTTTCCTTCTATATCCAGTGACTTCTGCTTTGTCCTTGATTAGCTCTTCTTCTTGTCAAAGTCTATGTGTCGTATTACCCAGGACATAGCTGTAAGCTTCTTAACATCTCCCCCTATTGTCCAGTGATGTGACTTTATCCTCATCCCTTGATTGAATATCAAAGATACAGTGAGGCTCCAAATTGTATATGCAGCTCTGGATCTTTTCCCTGAGCTTTAAACTTATTTATCTAACTGCCTTCATAATGGCACTTGGATATTTGAAACATGTTCCAAACAGAACTCCTGGATGTTCTCCGTATTGACCTCTTCCCTGGACTTCCCCGTCTAAGTAAATGGCACTACCACTCACCCAGATACTCAGACCAACAATCTACTAGTTCATCTTGATTTTTCTCTTTACTTCAACATCCAGCATATTCAGCAGCAATCTGTGAAAACTGTAACCCATATAATGTTCCTATTTCATAATTATTCAAAAGCTCCTCATTAAAATTAAACTGCAAATTTCCTACAATGGCACCCAAGAATCTCATGATCCACCTCTGCCTCTCGCCTCATCTGTGAATTCTCTACCCCAACTCACACTGTTCAAGTGACAGAAATGCCCTGCTCTGCCCCAACTCCACAGTTTTTTTCCTCTACAAGAAGCTGGCAATTGCTATTCTTCCTCTGGAACACTTTTCATCCTTATCGTTGTCTCATTTAATCCTGCACCTCATTAATATCACTGGGCAAATTAATCTCTCAGTGTGGCCTTTCCTCAGTGCTCCATCTCAAATAGCCCACTCACTACTCTTTCTCTCTTCTATCCTTGATATTTTTCACTTAGCAAAACTTACAACTACTAAAAATCACAAATTTGTTTACTGATTTGTTTTCTAATTTCTAATTTTCTAATTGTCTAGTGTCAAGTTTTAGAAAGGTAGAGACAGATCATGTCTTGTTTACTGCTACAGCTACACTATCTAATACAGTGGTAGAACATAATATGGAATCCATAAAAGCTGTTCAGTGAATGAATAAATATATTTAATACGATATAGAATATATTAAAAATAAGAAACTCACAGGTAAGGAATAGATACAAGATTGGGTTGAAAAACTCTTTAATTACAAAAAGGGAATTTGTGATGCTATGCTTGAATTTTATAGCTCAGTGTAACTTCCGATTTTGAAAATTTCGCATTAGATTTAAGTTTTCCCTCCACAGTTGTCTGCCTACCACCAGTAGTCAGTGTGCAAATATGCATTCCTGACCCAAGGCTGATCTCTTTTGTATTTTTATTCATTTACCCTTAGGGAATAACTAGTGCTGGATAGTCAGGTAGATAAAGCAAGACAGACTCAACGACTTACTGATTTTGAAGAGTGATTGACACACTTAGAATTTTCTGAAATAGCACAGAGTGTCCCCCAGTTGTAGAAATATTTTATAAAGTAGATAACTGATGAATACAAAGGAATGATTATAATCAATTGGAATAAGCTGAACCTATTAAAATTCCAAAACAAAAAAATACATAGTCCATGATGATAGTAAAAAAAGGGGAAGTTATCTTGAATCTGCCAAAAGACTATTGTTTGGCATAGATAGCTTTAATGTATGCAGACAAATTTTAAAATGTAATTAATTAATACAAATAAATTTATGGGGTTCTACACAAAATTTTGGTCAACATCTAAGTTATTATCCACTCATGGTTGTTGCAGCGAATCAGACAAGGTGTTTTGTTAAAGGCTTACTGTAAAGACGGTTATGTCTTAAAAAGGAAAGGGAATATGTATAGATCATCAAAAGAGTAATTTGTATGGGAACTTCCCACAGTTGTATTTATGATTATTACACCCTATGAGAAAATAAAAGCAAATCTTAAGCTTGTTGGAAAACTGCACAGTCTATGATTAAAACACACACACACACACACACACACACACACAATCAATCTTGTATTGATTTTTCCTGGTGTTTTACTTCCAAGCATTAGTAAACTCTATTTCTCTTAAAAAGATAAGACGTTTAACCAAATAATTTATTCCCATTTTTAATTAGTAATATTAACACATCACTGAGTTAACACATCACTCAATTTCTCATGAAACAATATTGAAGAGTGGGCCCATATTTTTTACATGAAGAGAAGGTATAATTACTGTATTTAATAAGATTATTTTGAGCCTAAACACAGAAAAATAGTTGCTCTTGAGCTCATCTTGCTTCAAATGACATTTGAGACCCTACTTAGCATTCTAGCTTCCTCTTTTGCCAAAGGAGCTAAAGTGGGTGGTTTAATAGCAACAAACATAATCTAGGAAAAGTCACTAATGTAGATTCCATTGTCTTCCATTTTCATCCAGGTGGAAAATGCACAGACGTTGAGACTACCCTAACTTAGGACAGAGAACCAGATATCAGGAAGATGGGCATTAAACCCTGTACTCTTACTGTTAGACTTGGCTAGGGAGCCATGGGATATATTGGTTTCCTCTTCTCTTTATTTTTTTAGCCATCTCCGGATTCTATTAAGTGAGGCCTGTAATGGGGGTCAGGAGGCCTATAGTCAAGCCCCAAGTACTATAACTTATGAGTCCTTTTACCCAAATTGTCCTAGGTCTCCTTACCTAAAAATTAAAGGGTTCTGCATGTTTTCTAAGATACTTTCCAAAATGAAAATTCTCAATTTAAACTAAATCTCAAAATTTGTATTCACTTAAAGTTTATTGTCCCTTTCTTCAAATTAAACTCATACAAACAGAAATAAAACAGAAAATAAAATTACATTTTAAATACTAAAAGATTATGTGCATGTAATAATCAGAAAACAAAAAAAATTGCTTTATAATTCATCATTAAAATAAGGTGTTCCTGATGCTGTGGCCACTTAAACGAAATACTTGATAAGCATTCATAAAAATGGTTATTCTTTCATATCACAATAGAATCTTTCAAAGTTATTACTTTCTTCCCCATGCTGGGCAGAAGCCTAACAACAAAATATCAGTGTAACAATGCACAGAGAGATCTTAGATATAGTTTATAATCTACCAGCTTTGTTGATTACTTCCAAAACAGCATGTGCTGTGAAAGGGAAATGGGTTTTACGTCAGATAGCTTTGGACTCTAATTCCAGCTCATCACTTTCCAGCTGGTGCCATTAGGCAATTAAACACCCACCAACTAATAAAACTTAAGGAGGGAAGGAAATCCTTTTCTTCTACACTGCTTTATCCCCAGGAGGGCCTGGTATATTATAAATATTTTTTGAATGAATGAACCTCTCAAACCCTCCATTTTTCATTAGATTCAGTTTTCCGTGAAGATAACAATAATGTACTGCTTTAGTTTAGAATTTTTTCAAGACAATTTCTGTGAAACCCATTAGCAGGCCCGTGACACTTAATAGGTGCTAAAAATATGCTTGTTTCATTTCCTTGACCCACTGCAAAATAAAACTGAGTCATTAAAGACCAGACATTTTTCTCAAAAATACTTATTTTAGGTACAATACCTATAAAAGCAGTGAAACATGCCAATATATGGATTAATATCAATTGTCACTTCAAAGCTCTTGATAACGTAAAATGCTCCTTTCATTACCTTCTTATTCCTGCAATTTCAACTACTGCCATTATCTATGGGCTCTTTTGTATCATCTCATTGTGTTCATTTCTGTGAAGAGTCTCAACAGGATACTTTTCTATAAAAGTAAGCTACTTTACTAGATTTCTAGATCCTCAAGGTCAAGACAGAAATTCATATATAGTATCTGGCTGAACTATATGAAATTGCTGATATTTGGCCATTTGTGACCTATAAAAATGGTAATTTAATGTGGTCCCACCAGTAGCTAGTCAGTAAATATTTATTGTTTTAAATGTACAAATAAAATAGTAACTTTACATTTAGTTATTAATTCTCAGAATACATTGCAGAATTGGCCTAATAGTTATGCCACCAATACATAATTGTAACACAATATAAACAATAAAATAAGATTATCAGACAAACTGTCTTCCTCTAGTTTCACCGAAACTAAAACACAAGTAATTCCTTGCTTGCATTACTTCCTTTAGATGGGATATCTTCTCTCAACCTATCCAGCAACCTCTATAACAGGGATCCCCAATCCCAGGGCCACGGACTAGTACCAGCCGGTGACTTGTTAGGAACTGGGCCACATAGCAGGTGAGCGTCATAAAGCTTCTGTATTTACAGCCACTCCCTATTGCCTGAATTACTGCCTGAGCTCTGCCTCTTGTCAGATCAGTGTCGACATTAGATTTTCATAGAAATGCAAACCCTATTGTGAATTGCCCACGCAAGGGATCTATGTTGTGTGCTTCTTATGAGAATTTAATGCGGGATGATCTGTCACTGTCTCCCATTACCCCCCAGATAGGACTATCTAGTTGCAGGAAAACAAGCTCAGGGCTCCCACTGATTCTACATTATGGTGAGTTGTATAATTATTTCTTGATATGTTATGCTGTAATAATAATAGAAATAAAGTGCACAATAAATGTAATGTTCTTGAATCATCCTGAAACCAACCCCACTTCCCTCCCTAGTCCAGGGAAAAATTGTTTTCCATGAAACTAGTCCCCAGGGCCAAAAAGGTTGGGGACCTCTGCTCTATAACATTCTTCTGCCCATTCCACCCTCCTCATTAAGATCCAGGCCAAATGCTGTCTCCTCCATAAGTCTTCTCCAGGCATGCCATTTTTGTGCTCCCACTCTGCATCTATATACATCTATCTATATACTATCTATATACATACCTCATTATAATCTAAGAATCTATTCCTATGAGTATGTCTCGCTTTTACCTAATTTGAAAGCAAGTAGCCATTCAACCTAAAATTTTTGTTTGTTTGTTTGAGACGGAGTCTCGCTCTGTCGCCCAGGCTGGAGTGCAGTGGCCGGATCTCAGCTCACTGCAAGCTCCGCCTCCCGGGTTCACGCCATTCTCCTGCCTCAGCCTCCCGAGTAGCTGGGACTACAGGCGCCCGCCATCTCGCCTGGCTAGTTTTTTGTATTTTTTTAGTAGAGACGGGGTTTCACCGGGTTAGCCAGGATGGTCTCGATCTCCTGACCTCGTGATCCGCCTGTCTCGGCCTCCCTCAACCTAAAATTTATAGGTACATTGAAAGAATCCTTGGCTTCTTAAGGTCTTTTCATTTGAAAATTCATAGATTTTGATTAGTAGTTCCCTTATATAAATCAGACTTTAAAAATTTGTACAATAAACCTTTTCCTGCACTTTTGCCTGAAATAGAAAATTAATTTCTGGATTATACAAAACAAACTAATGAGGGATTTTAGGTTACGTAAAATGTAAGCAACATGGCAACTATCAGCTATGCTTACCATATCACTATGTATTATTAAACAAACAAAGCAAAACAAAGCTCACCAGTCTCCGAAGTCCTTACAGAAAGTAAAGAAGATATCTGATTGCCATGACCAAATCTGGTATAAGACCTTACAGAAATGTTATAGAGGGTGAAAGGTCTTAAGTTCCTTAATATTATGTCTGTTGTTGATGTGTTCTTCATATATGAAGTGTCTCTATTTTTATATAGCACTTCATAAGCAGTAATGATCCCATTGGGCTTTTCAGGTGGTGACCACTTCAACCTTATTTCATTTGCGGTAACATCAATTACGTCAACATCTTGAGGTGATGATTCCGGTTCTAGAGGAAGAAAAGAAAATTTTTAGTACCTATATTTTTATTGATGCTTGTTGCTTTAGACCCTAGAGGTGGCATGAAGTGAAGGCAGTGAGCATGTACAATCATTTTTAAAAAAAAATTAAAACCGCAACTGATATTCTTACCATCTTCGGGAGTTCTCACAAAGATGTCATTTTCTTCAGACAAAGAACTTTCTCCAACGTGGGTTGAGGCTGCCACTCTCATTTTGTATTTTGTGTATTTCTTTAACCCTATAAGGACAATAGACAAACTGTTTAATGTCCTTAAAATAATATTCTTGGGATTGGTGTCATTTAATATAAGACCAGTAAGAATAATTTATACGGGGAACTAGCTTCCAAATAATTGCAGTCTCCTCAAATTCGTGGGCTTATAGGCCTTTCCATGTTGGTCATTTCAAATTCTTTCCTGAAATATTAAGGCAACAATTTAAAGTTGAAAAAGTAACTTTTTGGCACACTGCAGGGGGTATAGTTGACTTGGCACAAATACCATATCAGCTGAATTACTTCAGCTGATTTTTGCAGTCGTACATTTTAGTCTTCAATAATGAGTTATTTTGATATACCAGATACATTATTTCTTAAGTTAAGTAAATTTCTATGAGGCTTGTGATCTGATGCTTTTTACTTCTTTGTGGGTAAATCTAGTTAAAGAAAAACACATTTAATCGAGTTATGTATGCAGGTATTTTAAAAAGATATCCATGGCGACACAAAACAACAAAATATGAATTGACATAGCATGTGTTCTGTAGTATATAAGGCACAGGGAAATGGGCATATTTTCCACCAGAATAGAAATGTAAAACAAACAACAACAATAAAATGTTGTTTTCTACCTGTTATGAGAAAGCTGTTATCTATAGTAGTTATCTGGAATGCTCTGTTTGTATCCAGTTCCATTGCATAAATCGTATAGTGAGTTATTTTTCCATTGGGATATTCTGGAGGATCCCAATATAACAAAATAGATGAAGAACTAATATTTTTATAGTTTATAACTTTAATGGAGCTTGGCACTTAAAAAGAAGAATGAACATATGAATGAAAAGAAAAAGTATCACAGTGTACAACAGCAATATTTGCAGGTAATTGTTTCAAAGGAAATACATCCTTACCTTGCTCACGTGTCCTAACATTGAGAACTGTTGGTGGTCCTTCTCCCATGATGGTGAAAGCAGATACACTAATCATGTGCTCAGTGAAAGGTACAAGTCTCCTGATAACATAAGACAGCTGTTCAGCTGCAATGTCAGTAATATACTGATTCCTTGTAGTTACTGTTTGAATTCAGAAAAAAGAGAAAAAAAGATATTTGGCTTCACAATCAAAATTATTTTTTCCTTAGACTGTAAAATCTTAAACCTGACTTCTCCTTATTCTTTAATCTCTCCATGCACATCTCTATTAAAAGTAGATGTGTAATAATAGTAAACATAAAAATATTAATTTTAGAGATTGTATTGAATATTACTATGAATTTCTGAGTACCTCCCAATAATAACCACAAACACTTTGTGCTGATAATTTTGCTAGTTTTTACACATTACTCTGAAACATGACATTAGTGTTTTTAAGAAAACATAACTTTATTAAAGAGACTGGTTAGGAATGTTTTCTGAAAAGAAAGAGTAGGCAATAATATATAATTGAAATATTATAAATCAATATCAGGTTTTAGTAGAAGAGTTAAAGAAATACATAATTGAGATATTATAAATCAATACCTGGTTTTAGTAGAAGAGTTAAATAAATAGTTTTATTTGGACTCAAATTTCACCATACAGCCACACATTCAGTAAACCAAATAATTCTTTAAAGCAAGCATGCTTGGATAACTGATAAATAAATATCCCAGAAGGATTTCAAATGTTAGATTTTTGCTTTATTTAGAATTTGCGCTTCTAAAACTCTTTAGTAGCAATTAGGTCAAACTTTAAGTTTTTAAGGGAACATCTGCATCAGAAATCTTGGGACTCTTAATTTTCAGTGTTACCCTCCAGTCATCTTTGCACAAGAAAGATGGATCAGTAAGTGAAATATAAACATCTATTCAATGTAATGTGATTTTTTTTTTTTTTTACTAATTCTACCATAAATAGAATAACACTTTTAATTTTGAATGGGACAAATGCCAAATCAGAGAAAAGGTAATAAAATAAAATATTCTTCTCATTTAACATTTTAGAAAAGGTAGAAAGAGAATATGTGTCAGGTGAGTATTTTTAATTTGCCATATATGACATTCTCCGTTTAGAAACTGTAAGAGCCACTGACACTGAAGAGCAAGTGTATACACTAATGACATCACCACATCGTTGGGGTCACCTACACCTGTTTATCACACCATGCACTAGAGTTGTAACTTTCTGACCTATTTACCTTTAGTGACATTTGAAAACCTATTAGTCAAAAGCTGTAGGGAGTGTGAGGCCTGTAAATGATTTGAAGATATGTTAATCCCTTCCCATCACACCTGCTTTGGCAACTGTAATAACTGATTGTCTATGCAGCTTGGCCGGAGACTCTAGGGTGCTACTTTCTCCAGGAGGAAGGTCAAATGGGTTAGGAGGGGCCAGCTTCTGCCTGTGTGGCATTTCCATTTGTTGCATGAGGTTTTCCGACAGCTAAAAAAAAAAAAAAATTGACTCCAGCCCAACAACCATTAATAACATGGCTGAACTCTACACTAAGGTTCATTTCTGTGCTAGCTAGCACCGGTGGCTTAAATGCACTTTATAGAAAATCAAAATTCTACCTACCAAGTGGTGAAGTCTGGTCTTCAGCTCTATTCCTTGCAGGAAAGTTATTATCTGGATGATTGTTATATATAAATGTAGCAAGTGAGTGAAGGTCAGATGACATCTCTGCTGAACCCTCATATAATCCTATCATTGGCTCTACTATGTTCACAATTTCTGGAGCCATGGGGTCATTTATATACTGTAATTAAAAGTAGATATTTTAAAAGACTGTGACAGTTATACTTCATGACTTAAATCAAGTATTCATTTTAAAAACTTGTCACTTTGGAATCATGCTGTTATAAAAGATAACACATTTCCATGACCACTGTCTTCTTTAGATTCCAAAATTTCATTCTCCGGCTACTAATACTCTGCATCATTGTAGCACATTGTGACCATTGTATTTCCTAGTATATTGTATATTGGGAAGGAGCAGATTTTGTTCTGACTTGAGTTAGTTTCTTTATGGTAAGATAAGATGTCCTTATGCAAAGGTTTCATGACTGAGATATTGTAACTGCTCACCCCCAAATGGTAAGTGTTCTAGGCATACTGATGTATTAGAATGTGTTTTGCTTCTCTAATTACCTGTCCTCATTTGTATACCATACATGAGAGGTCTACATGCCTGCTTGATATACATCAATGATAATAGTTTATAATAGAGTGAAGTTACATACCAGAATAAAACTCCATGGTAATATTAATAGTTTTCACACAGGATTCATGGCATACCTGTCAAGACTCTGGACCTAAGGAATATTTAAAGTAACTGCAATTGTTCCTAGATCCTATAATGTAATTCACACATGTCAAGTTCACCAAAATGGCAAATACTGAGGTGAAAACATCAGGAACAGATTATGGACGAATACGGTAGAGGTTTTTATTTAGCTAACAAGATGATTCTCATTTCTCCCTCCCCACTAGCATAATTGATTGAAACAAAATGGGGAAAAGGTGTTTTGACCAAATAATATTGGATATTTGTGTAGAATGTTGACTTTGGAAATAAGAGTACACATTAATCAAAGAAAATGTTGCTTTAAGGGACTTAACCAAGTACAATGTGTGGACTTTCTTTGGAGTCTAATTAGAACATACCTAATCAACACAGGATGTGAAGATAATCAAGGAAATCTGAATGTGTTCTAGGTATTAAATGATACCAGGATGGTATTAGTAATTTTGTTCATTGTGGTCATGGCATTATTTTATGGGTGAAAATGTCCATGGTTTTTAGAAATTCGTGCTTAGATATATAGGAACAAAATGATGTTAAGTCTGGAATTTATTTAAAAACCCGAGGCAAGAATGGCAGCCTATTGATGATTACTGAATCCAGGTGGCAGGTCTATGGAGGCTTATTAGACTCTTTTCTCTACTTTTAAACCTGTTTGAAATTTTCCAAAATAAAATACTTTTGAAAAAAGAATATGCTGAAAAATCTACTCTCTTGTGCTAATTTTTTTAACTTCTGCTTCAAAACTTACCTCCAAAACACATTTTTTTTTAAAAAAATATTCTATTCCTTATCAATTCCATGCTCTTTTACCCTCAGAGTTTATAACAATTAATTCATAATATAGGTTTCAGTTGTTTATAAGTTTTGGTATATCTGTCTTTTAATTATCTTACATGTGTTGGAGTTGTCTTCACTCAGAGAGCCAAAAACAGGTTTTCTAGGCCTTAGGAACATCAAAATACTTAATAGTTTCCAAAAAATGAAAGTAGGTGGTCAGGAAAAGGTTCAGTAAAGCAAGAAATTGTATGGCATTTCAGTTAACTATCTACAAAGGCAAGTTACTTAAATATTAACTCTTCTGAAAGATAAAAGAATGGAGAAATGAGTCAAAAAATTTTCAGTCCTCTGAATATTTACAAAACGTAATTGTCTAAATCTCATTACAACTCTACCTAGAAAAGTGTTGTCATGAAAAGCAGCAGGTTTCCCATAAAAACTACTTTTTAAAAGTTGTGATAAAGAGCTATGGATAGGGAACTCTATATGGGTTTGTTCCTATGTCCTTGTAGAGGACAAAGTAAAGGTCTTCTATCTTACAACAGCTCACTTCAGCGCTGCCTCCACGGGGAAATTAGGGAGGGCAGGAATCACAAACACATAACTCAGAGAAGCTCTGGTGTTGCAGTCAATACTTTATGCCCAAACCACACAGCTGTTTCCACTATCAATCAGTCACCCTTTGAAAATCTACTGTATACAAAGCACTATAGAATGAACTATAGTGAGGTAGTACAAAGAATTTCCCCCTCAACCATGGTTTTGCATTAAATCTCTCAATATTTTCTATCCCATGCCAGACAAATTATTGAGGGATAAAGCATAGCATCCCATCAATTACATATGTTAAGCATCTCTGCTGACAAACTGCCATTTCAAAGTGAGAGTTGACCTGAATGCTTTTGACTATGTGAATGACTCCCAAATTCTGATATTCTGACATTAGAAAAATCCTCCATAACTTGGGCAATGATTTGAACATTGGCTTTGTAATAACCCAGAATGTTATCACTAAGTGTGTCCTGTTGCGAATATTTCTCACACTTAACCTCTTAAGAAAAGACATTAGGTTAGACGTTAGTCAAGTTTTCCTAATGATAAAAAAGTAATAATATTAAAAGCAAAAATGTTAGGAAAAAATTTGGATTTAAGAGAGTAGTGGGAAGGGGCAGAGAGAAGCAGCAGTAGAAATGAGAGAAATAGGAGGGAAAAACGTCCATTGCAACACCTAAAAATTCCCAACTCACTGCTACTACTGACATTCTGAATTAGATATTTTTCTGTTGCGGGGCTGTCCTGTACATTGTAGGATGTGTAGCAGCTTCCCTGGCCCCCACCTACCTTAGCTGTGACAATGAACATGTCTTCAAAGATTAACAAATGTCTCTTGGAGAGCAAAATTGCCCCTGGTTGAGAACCATTGAGTTAGGGAATGTCACAATTTGTCAACATGAAAGGCCTTGCATATGCTGCCCAGGAATTCTTGGAATTTATGTGAAAGAATTAAGAGTCTTCAGAGTTAAATTCCTAATCCACCTGAATAAACCAACTTGATTTTACATGTAATAATCTTCATCATAGTGAATGTGATTTTATTTTCTAAAAAATTATATCTATCAGTTTAGGGTCACTGGAGGTCTGCTGAATTGAATTAATGAAATGTTTGACTTATTCTTAAGAAATGCTTCTATATGTTAATGTACACTATAACATGATTTGTGCTGTTATCAAGAAGTGGTAAAAAGAAAATTTTTTAATCAGCGTATGCTTGGAAATCTTCTAAAGGACGCCGTATTGTTCAACACATTATTCAGGTGAGCAAATCTTTAAGTCTTGACTATGTTTATGTTCCTAATGCTGAATAAAATAAACTTATCTCAAGGCATTGCTACACTACTTTTGGGTTCTGTCCTCAGCCTCATTCCTAGCAACCAGCCAAGCATTTAGCACAAGACTTTCTTCTTACGTTCACCAGTGACAAACATTGATATTCTCAAGGAATACGTTGGATGAAAAGATGCATCTATATGAATCTCAGAAGTCTGTAATACTAGACAGCAATATGTCTATTGGAGAAAAATGTCTCAGGTTTCTAATAGAACAAGTACTGGATGGGATCTGCCTGAAGTTCAAGCAAAGAGCAGTCCATGGAAATGACTTCAGGGTTTTTTAGACTTCAGTCTCAGTGGAATGAGGCTCCCAATGAAATGATCGTTTTTTATTTCACTATTTTGAAAGAAGGAAGAAATTTACATCGAAGGAGAAAATAATTATGCTCAATTTGGCTCCCTTCAAACTACATACAGAATATTGTGTTCAGTTGAGTAAGAGGATCCTTGACAAACTAGAAAATATGCACAGGAATATAATCCATGATATAAGGGACCTAGAAGCCATGACTAACAAAAACTAAGGATATTAAGTCTTTGGAAAACTCTGACCACTATCTTCGATGAGAAAGAGTTAAATCATTGTTTATTATTGTTGTCACTGCAAAGGCTAATGTTTTAAGCTTCTGTGTGTTACAGGGTGTTAAACACTTTTATTCATTTGAACTTGCTTTATTGTACCCCAAAGAGATAGATTATTTTTATCTCCATTTTACAGTCATCTGTTCAAGTTCACAAAACTGGTGACAGCCAAGGTAGGATTGGAACATTTTTCCTGGTTCCAAAGCTCATGTTCATAGCCACTATAATCTACTATATTGGTCTAGAGAGGAGAGTTAGGACCAACTGATGAAAATTAAAAGACTAATATTTCAGTTCAAAGTAAAAACAGCATCGTTTCTCATTCATCTATGGGTTTCTGTGTCTAACAGAGTGCCTAAAACCTCATGATTACTTAAGAAATAGATCCTTGTGGGACCATAACAAAGAATACTTCAAAGCTTATAGAATAGGAGCTACTTTTGCAGTGGTAGATATCCTATAATAGTTGATAAAATATTTTAGCAGAGGTTGGATTCACATCATTTATTAGGAATGTTATAGATCAGATTCATATGTACGTGTGGAAGTTGAAATAAAATATCTCAAACCCTGAGACTCATTTTGCTAATGTAATTTTCAAATATTTGTTTAAATATTAAAAGTAAAATTTTATACATATTTCAGCTTATTTAAATAATCCATATTTATTCAGAAACAAATAGATCATGGGAGTCACTGGAATAAAAAACTCAATAAGGGTAATGAGATCAAATCATGCCTAGCATAGGAAGGTTATATTATATATTTAAGTTTAATAATCATGATATATGTACATGGCTACAAAAAAAAAAAAGGATGATGAAGGGTTTATAATGAAAATGACTATTCCCTGTTTGTACCTTCCCTACCTCTTACTTCCCAGAAGCAACACTTTAAACCACTCCTGTTTTCACTTCTTACGGTGTTTACTTTTAAAATACTCAATAACATGCATATGCTGCTCTGTTAACACTCATTTATTTTAGAATCTATTGATTTTTTGCAATGATAGTGAAGAGTTAGGTTACTTAAATACATATATACCTTCGTCATCTGTTCTCAATTCTTATTAGGTTACTTTCATAATGTAAATAATATACTTAAATCCAGAAGGATTATTCTAATAGGTGCTTGAAATATAAAATAGTAGGCTGGGGGAGTGTAGTGCATGGCCTCTCAGGTAGATACCCATTATACCCACCTCCTGTTGTTCCTGCTTTGTAAAATCTCCTCTTCTTGAGTGAGTTGGGACCTATGATTTGTATCTAACCAATAGAACAAAGCAAAGGGCATAACATGTCTCTCCCATGATCACATTATATAGACCCTTCTTACTGGCTTGATGAAGTAAATGGCCATGTTGAAAAAGGCCACATGGAAAAAAAAAAAAAAAAAAACTGTAAGGCACTAGAGGAGTCTCCAGCCAAGAGCCAGCAGAATCCAGGGCCCTTAGTTCTAAAGCCAAAAGGAAATAAAATCTGCCAAAACCTGAATAAGGCTGCAAGTGGATTCTTCCCTAGTCAAGCCTCCAGATGAGAACACAGCTCAGCTAGTTTCTTACTTGCAGCCTTATGAGACTCTAAGAGGAGAACCAATCTAAGCTGTACCGAGATATCTGACCCAAAGAAACTGTGCGATTATAAGTACAAATTGTTTTAAGCTGCTAAGTTTGTGGAAAATTGTTATGGAACAATGGAAAACTAATATAGTGAGATAACAGTAGTCCAGGCGAGGGACTATGCAATCCTGAGCTGAAGTGGGAGATACAGAAATAAAATAAAGACATATGCAGGTCACATTCTGGACGTAGAAATAACTGATCTTAACATTAAGTGGCTATTGAATGCTAAGTAGGATCTAAGTCAGAAGTGACTCCAAGGTTTCAAGCCTTCATGACAGAGAGAATAACGGTTCCATTATCCAAAAAGACAAATATCAGACGTATATAAATGCCATAAATGCTCACTCTCAAAGTCTTCTGTACCATGGTTTCTTAGACAATGATCTTCAGGTCTGAGATCTGTGTTACGTACAGTCAGAGGGATTAGAAAATTCTAAACCCAGGTACCAAGGCTACAAGTCAGCCTCTCTTTAGGCCTTACTCTTGACACACTGAAACTAGTAATTGCCTGGACAGACCTTATGGGTGTCCTGTGGGAACCTGCACAGGTCACTGTCTCTGTCCCAATATCTCTGTCCTCATTCCCATGTCACATCTTCCTTCCCATCATGAACCAGGCCCTATTATCTCAAATAAGATTCCTGTTTCATTTTATGGGGAGAAAATAATTTAGATGTAATGAGCCTGGCAGAACCTTCCCACGAATGGCTGCAATTAGGAATCCAGAGTGTCAGAGAGAAGGATCAGAGTAGAAAGCAAGGCATAAGAGTCAGACAAATAGGAAGCAGTGATTGAAATTGTTAGGTCATCAAAAGAAAATGTTATGAGATGGCTGAAACCAAAGCTCTGTAGAACATCTTTACTAAAATGTTAGAAAACAGTTAACTTTTTGAACTATCTTCATTTTAAATTGTGCAAAGCCAAAGGATTACAATGTCACAGTATACAAAAGTGCAGAAAATATTAAGGAACAAATAGTGCCAAAAGCTGAAAAGTGGGGGGACAGAGGGATGGATTTTGAAGGAGATAAGAACACAAGGGTGGTTAAAAATATTTAATCCTTGTATTGGACACTGGGGAGGTCACTGGTGACTTCTAATAAGACTTCAAGGATTTAAAGAGTTCTTGAGTTGCAGAATGAGGCTACTTTTTCAGAAGATAATAGAAATGAGAAGAGAGAGTCCTTATCCTGAGAGAGGTACCAAGGTCAAAGAAAGGAATAACAAACGAAGAACACACTAAGCCAAAAGTTGTATTTCTTATGTCATTTACTCCCAACCCTGTAAGGTGGCTATATAAGCCCTATTATAAAAATGAAGGCAGCAAGTCTCCAAAAGTTGATTTGTCCAAGGACATAGGCGTAGAACATGGCAGAGCGAGGCCAAGAACCCAGGGCCATTTGGATTTAAAGCTTCTGTCATATCTGTCTCCCCACATCAATCTCCTGAAAGGTAAACCCAAACACCAGTTACACGGGGAAGTAGAAATATCAGAAATGAGTCTGATCTAGTAAAGAAAGATATAATCAGAGAAATAAAGAGAAGTATAATGTCTCCTTTCATTAAGAGAGGATAAGGGAAGTAATATTGGGAAGCAACTAAAGTGGATGATCCTATGCCAAGATTAATGATCACAATAGGTCACAATTATTTAGCATAGCACTTACTATATGCCAGGTACAGTTCTAAGCTCTTTACATACATGAACCCATTAAATCCTCATTATTAACCCTTTGTTATAGGGACTTATAATCACTATCTTATAGAAGAAGAAACTGATGTTCAGAGAGCTGAGGCCAACTTTCCTGGGGTTAAACAGTTAGTAATGGCAGAACTAGAGTTTAAACCTGGTTTACACTCTTAACCACTTGCTATATAGCCCAGTGAGAGACAAAATCATAATTCAAATCCAAATTTGTATGTCTCCAAAGCTCATGTGCTCTCTACTATGAGACGAGAATTGCAGACCAAATAGAGACAGAAACACACACAAAAAAAGCCTTTCTAGAACCTCTTAGCCTAATAGAAAAACAGGTGTGGCCGCCCATTCAATAGATGTCATTAGCAGAAGTGGGAAACCTGTCATCTAGTACTAAGAAAGCTCAGTATCTAATTTAAGACCTTCTCAGCAGGAGCAAAGGGTTAAGCTTTTGCCCTTTGCCTGAGTTGTCAACTAGAGTATCACAGAAAGCATAATTCAACATCTTTTGCACAGAGGAAAGGAATCAACATAGGATTAAAATTTAACCCTGGGTTGAAGGCGGTGAGCAACTTGGAGTGGTAAGTCCTGGGTGGCCAGAATGCATTGAGCACATGGTAAGGTCAACTGTCACGCACAGGTAAGTGCCAGAAATAGAGGAAGGCTGGGACTAGAAATAGAATGAAGGCACGTGTGGGGAAAAATAACAGCACAGGTAGAAGCAGCAGCAACTCTGAAACAAAACAGCAGATGCCAGGGGCTGAATAACTATCATGTTTGTCTTTAAGGCCCAGTGATTGCTGCACTGGTCCTAAGAATGTTTATTCTTTGAGTGCCCCAGGGAGCAGCCAGTATCTGGACATGACTAGCCTGGAGGCTGAAAGGGTCTCACAGGTGAACAGTTGGTGAGGTGAGGTGAACAAAGACAGTGAAAAGAAAAATCAGTGTTGCCTGTACTTCCTAACAGAAACAAAAGGAAAAAAATAAGACTTCCAGTGTGAATAGAAGCAAACACATTGCCTAAAGATCCTGGTCCTCTTATTCAAAATCTAGGAAATGACTTAAATTTATTTTATTTAGTAATGTGATTTCTTAATCAAAGGTAATTTTTTTCTTTTTTAAAAAGAGGCAACTCTGAGAAATTTAGCTTCCCAAGACCAAAGAGAACAGAATCATTTGTCAACAACAGCTACTAAAATTACTGTGCCCTTCACTGGCAACTGTTCCAAGTTGCAAGCACAGCCTTTAAAGGAGTACTTAAATCATAACAGGAGTTTCCAAACAATTCATTAACTAATTTAGAATAATAATATTAACTTATGAAAATACCTTTAGTCCTGTTTAATTGCACAATTAACATTTTTCATACGATGAAAATGAATAATAGCACTTAACTGATAATATATGACCTAAAATGAAATATGATCTAACTAGATTATCAACATGCCCCAAATTTACTTTACTTTGTACTAGTAAGTTGTCACATATTTTATATGTGGGTGCTAGCAAATCTTCAAAGGTATCAGAGCCAGAACCAAGTAGAAAGGGCTCGCCAATAAGTGAAATAAAAATGCAATACCTCATTATTTCCTCTGAGCAAAGTATTTTCCAAAATTATTCCTGTCTCTGGAACTAGCACTTTCACTCGGTATTGGTTAATAATTCCATTTGGTTGTCGTGGTTTCTTCCAAGTAATTCTTACTTGCGTGGCTTCTACCTCTGCAAGTTGTAAATCAAACACTGCCCCTGGAACTAAGAAAGAAAGAAAGAAAAGAAAAAAGGGGGAATTTAAAAATATTTTTTCAAGTGAAAAAAGTGCCTACATTCTTAGCTCACAATTTAAGATATATAACAATTTTATTAGAAAATAGACGAGATTGGGTGCGGTGGCTCACGCCTGTAATCCTGGCACTTTGGGAGGCCAAGGGAGGCCAATTACCTGAGATCAGGAGTTCAAGACCAGCCTGACCAACATGGTGAAACTTCATCTCTACTAAAAAATACAAAAATTAGCCGGGCATGGTGGTGCGTGCCTGTATTCCCAGCTACTCGGGAGGCTGAGGCAGGAGAATTGCTTGAACCCAAGAGGCAGAGGTTACAGTGAGTGGAGATCACACCACTGCACTCCAGCCTGGGAGAAAGAGCAAGACTCCGTCAAAATAAATAAATAAATAAATAGACAAAAACAATTTATTTTGTTAAAAATTAAATATGTCTTTAAAAAAGGATGAGTTCACATCCTTTGCAGGGACATGGATGAAGGTGGAAATCATCATTCTCAGCAAACTAACACAAGAACAAAAAAACCAAACACCACATGTTCTCACTCATAAGAGGGAGATGAACAATGAGAACACATGGACACAGGGAGGGGATCATCACACACTGGGGCCTGTTGATGGGTGGGGGGTAGGGGAGGGATAGCATTAGGAGAAATACCTAATGTAGATGACGGGTTGATAGGTGCAGCAAACCACCATGGCACATGTATACCTATGTAACAAACCTACACGTTCTGCACATGCACCCCAGAACTTAAAGTATAATAATTTTTTTTAATTAAATGTCTTTAAATACATGGATATTTAAAACTAAATTTCTAAACATTGTTCTTGAAATGTAAGTAAGGAGCAGAATAACAGAATAATTTTCCAAAATAAAAGTCTAACATTTGTCTGAAACAAATTAATTAATGAAAATAATTTTCTTGAGAATATGCCTATTTGGAGATGATTAATGCCCAGTTGAAATCTTGATGGTTTCATAAAAATTATAACAACAGATTGAAAAATAATATTCAGAAGACTCTGAATGCAATGAAATATAGTTGGTAAGTTAAATTAGATTGCGTTTTAATTTATTACATGAAATTGTTTGAAGAGTTGATTGATTTTTTCTGATATTTTAAAAATAATCATGTTATTTTCAAATTTCAGGGGCCCTTATTCATTACAATAGTAAAGAAAAATAGGAACAAACCAATAATTGGTTTAAAATAAAATGCAATAAAAAAAACTTAAAGCAAATTCTAGTTGTAAAGTCACCAAGAGTGACATCTAGGGAACTTCCCAGTTTCACAGGAGTAATGGGCAAAAAATAAACATCCCCTGGCTTTTGACCATTTTTATTTACAGTTCAACTTGTGGTTATGAATAGCTCATTCATCCCTCCAACCTCTACTTTCCTTATCTATAAAATGGGTGTCATTATAGCTTTCCTATTACTATACAGGTTACTATAAGGAACAGAGTTCAAGAAAATTTCTCAAATTTCTAAAACTTTTAAGAAAGAGAAAATGACATAAAATTATGATCCCTTATGATCAGATTGTTGTTACACTTTAAATTAATTTCCCCAAGCTATCTGGCAGTGGTACAGGTTTAGCAAATTCTAGTTAGAAGACAGGCATATAGTCTTAAAAGGGAACAAAGGAAAAATGACCACCTTTCTTTTTAAGACAACAGAAAGGAATTGAAAAATAATTTTACAACTCCCATATATGTTATTTATAATGAGGAAATATAATTATGCTTAAGTTGGCTTTATAGTAACTATAACTATACAAAGTTTTCACCCCTTAGATTGAGTTTTTTCCTTTGTCTTCATGAAGTAACCAGTAAAGACTCCCTAGATATCGTGACAATCACTGGGCCATTCATTTGTCATTCAACACACCGAGCATTGATCATATGATCACTGTTCTAGGCACTTGAGGACAGAGGAAGGAATAAGACAGATAAAGCCCTTTGCACAAGTCACCTCTAGTATGAGTTTTATTTCACTAAAATATATTGTACCTAGAGCTCATGTTTGTATCATCTTATTTATCAACATGCAATTTACCAATATGCATTTTTCAAGGGTGGAGAAACTTTTCAAATAATTGGGTGGTGTAAAATAACATGGCTATTTAAACAGCAAAGCTCTCATTCCATCTTTCTTTAAAATTTTATTTTACAGTTTTTATGTAGACAAAACAATAGCCAGTATTGCATAACTTAAGTCACAGAAGAGATCTGGCATTTTTTCCATTTATTTTGAACTGATGTAGAATCTCCACTGAAAAAAAAAACCAGCTAATGACTACATTGATCATATTAATCAGGCAACTAAACCCTGCCTATTGAAAAATAAGTTAAATGATCAGTTCAAGTCAATGCAACACACTAATGTGTTAGATATCAAATATTATGCAGGACAGCAGAAAAATATATATATTTTACTGTCTCTTATTTTGCTAGTGAAACCCAAGAGTAGTAGCAGACACTATTTATCTTTTAATTAGAATATATATTTCTGTATATTCCATATATTAAATACTTACTTTCTTAGTAAGTATTGCCCCATGATACTTAATGTCAAAAATTACAATCCAAGTAAAGATTAAGTGGTTCTATATTACCTTAAAATATACCTCAAACTTGCATAAAAAGAATGACTATAAACTTATCTTTGTTTTCCTATTTAAGCTTAGGGGATAAAGGAAATGGAGTAGATAGCATAGTATCTTGTCTTTAAAAAGACACTTGATCTGTTAGACCACAAATTCTTATGAGGAAACTAGAGAAGACTTTAATATGATACAAAATTAACTAAAGATAATCAAACACGCAAGGCAATTATTCATGGTTCAGCATCAATTTTGAAGGTGTTATCCACAGGAAATACCTACAAGCCATTCTCAAGTCAATATATTTACAAATTTTACAATCAAATGAGAAATAAGTTAGACATCTGACCAAAAAATCTTATATTTTCTTTACCCCAATACCATTGGTTTCCAACTTCAAAATTAATGCTGCTCAATGATGAATTTTCTAGATAAGGGCAAAATAATTTTAATTTTGAAGGTGTTACATACATGGACTACCTAAGAATCATTCTTGAGTTAATATATTTATAAATTTTACTAATATATTAGAAACACAGTAATATATGATTTATTAAAATATATTCCAAATGATTTGAGGTATTCAAATGAAAAACTATGAGAAGAAATGAAACAGAGACAAATAGCATTGAGGTAAAAGAAAATACATTAAGATCATTTTTGCCATTATCTAGCAAATTAAACTTTCTTTACAAGTGTATTTTGAAAAGCAAGTAGTAAAATTAAAGCCACTGCAAATCCTGAAAACACAAAGTTGGCAGGCTCTCAGTTATTTTCCTACAAAGATTTTACTACTCTTTGCAGAAAGTAACAAGTTTAAGTCACTGAGGACAAACGTCTACACTGCCATAGTCTGTTTAAGAGGGAGTAAACAAGAATCTCAGAAATTTGTCTGCTTTTAAGAAATGGTCATGCTAAACTACCCTGACAGAAAAGTTATTAGACAATATTGAAGCATCACAGTTTGCTTATTTTTTTTACCCCTCACACAAGTTAGAAGAATGTTGTTGCCTATCTTACATTTGTCAGCATTATCTGATTTTGGAATAGGCAACTCTATGACATTTTATAGCTTTGGAGATTATTATCTTGTTTTCCAAAATCATTTATTTTCATGCCTATGTAGAAATCTACTCATCAAAATATTAAGAGACATATAGAAGGCTTAGGAAATATATAAGAGAACTACTAAAATAATAGGATGCTGATTTTCTTTCAAAGTAGACTATGGACCATAACATCCCCAGGGGTAATGAAATTAACTCCACTGTAATGTAATAGCACATAACATTCTCTATAAGAGGTCAATGCAACATTTTTCTATGAGTATTTATAAGAGCACCAATTGTTTTAAAAGGTAATTTAAAAGAAGCAAGCTAGTCCTAATTATTTTTTAAATAGATGATAGACTGGTTTAAATATGGAGAAGAAAATAAATTAAGTAACTTTAATTAGAATACTAAAAACCCTGTTGTATTAATGAAAAGGATAATATAAAATTAAGAAATCATTTTTAAATTGAAAGTAGATAGTTCTAACAAGTTATCACATTGTTCTCATATAGTTTAAAGATCCATGTATTTCAAAGTTTTAAATACTGGAACCAGGATTAATTAGTGGTATCAGAAGAAGAAAGCTACATTTACTGCATTTGACAGAGTATTCCATTGAAGCAGCTCCCGAGGCTGAACTATCCCCAGAGAACTCTATGGATGAAGGCTGGCATGAGGATATAAGAACCATGCCAACCCTGCCTTTGGTGGAACCCACCAGTTGCCAGGAGGCCCCTCTAAGACCCACCAGTGTGTGGTCTACAGGAGGAGTGACTCAGGAAGATAACAGAATGAAACACAGGACAAATTGCTTTTTATACAGGCTAATGGAGTCATCGACTTAAAATGATTTGGTGTGAAAAATAGGCCTTGTGAAATATACTTAACGATGACCTTAAGATTCTACTTTTTTTCTGGATAAAAAATGTAGAAATTGGCCAGGCGTGGTGGCTCAAGCCTGTAATCCCAGCACTTTGGGAGGCCGAGACGGGCGGATCACTAGGTCAGGAGATCGAGACCATCCTGGCTAACACGGTGAAACCCCGTCTCTACTAAAAAATACAAAAAACTAGCCGGGCGAGGTGGCGGGCGCCTGTAGTCCCAGCTACTCAGGAGGCTGAGACAGGAGAATGGCCCGAACCCGGGAGGCGGAGCTTGCAGTGAGCTGATCGGCCACTGCACTCCAGCCTGGGCGACAGAGCGAGACTCCGTCTCAAAAAAAAAAA
Organism: Macaca mulatta; assembly: GCF_049350105.2. Taxonomy (NCBI): domain Eukaryota; kingdom Metazoa; phylum Chordata; class Mammalia; order Primates; family Cercopithecidae; genus Macaca; species Macaca mulatta. The sequence continues at coordinate 87,598,612 of NC_133416.1, read as the reverse complement.
AAAAAAAAAAAAAAAAAAAATGTAGAAATTAAGGCAAGTAAATTTTAAAATAATCCAAGACAAATAACATTGCATTGTACACGGCATATGCACTATCTATTTCCCCATTTTTATCAAAGGCTGTAGTCCAAGAATGATGACAATAAAAAAAATACGTTTATTGAGTTGTGGATTCTGTTTGGAAGCACCAAAATCAGCTGGTCTTGAAAGAAGACAGTAGTTCAGGATTTACTTAATTGTATAACAAGAATAGAAATCAGTGGGTACATTGAGTTGGTTGAGAAAACTCTATTAAGACCAAAATCGAGGGCTCTGCTTTATTTGATAGTATCTGTAAATCTGTCTAGCTTCCTAGGAAATGCTTAAGAGCAGCTTTTAGGTGGAGATGAAGGAAAACTTAAGATTTAAGGGAGAAGCTACACAATGCTAAGATTCTTCTGATAGAAACACAATGGTAAAATTTTAATACAAAAATATAACATTTTCCTTATGAGTATGTATAACTTTCTTATATGTATACTAAAACTATATATATGTCAGAATTTTCATCTGAAATAGATAAAACGTAACTTTTATGTTCTTTCAACAAAATATCAATGATTATTTCTTTAAAGGGGAGAAGTACAACATTTCCTAATAGTTACTGCCCTCTAATGGTCAAATGCTTGAATGATGAATGTATGACCTGTGTGTGTGTGTGTGTGTGTGTGTGTACATGTGTACATTTCATTTATAAGTTACTGTCTGTTAGCTTCCACACAAACAAAGTCTGGAAACTTTTCCAAGTGTTAATGTGTTATAAGAAGTTACTGTTATTTTTCTCCATAATTACAATCCCTAAATAGAAATGAAGGCATTTAGCAAGTTCAGTGTGGGCCAGAAAGGTATGTTGTGAAATAGTATGGAAACAATTTTTTTAAAGTATAGGAAGGAAGTTTCTTGAGGAAAAATACTCTTTTCATAATTTCAGTAAATACTGGTAAATCTGTATCATGCATCCACTCAGAATCTTCACTTGCTTAGAATCCCGTTTTGATTATAAACACATTTTGTTGAAAGCATTGGGAATATAGGAATTCCTCTAAACACTAGCTCTGTGAGAAAAAATAGATTCCACATTTTAAAATGTAGTCAAACCATACTAAATGTGTTTGTTTACCTTATGACTTCTTGAGGTTTTGCTAAATTTTATTGTGAATCTCTAACTGGCCAATACTATGTATGGTATTTCCTAACCTTACCTGATCTTGGGTTCCTTTTATGATGAAGCATGCTATGAGTTTAATGTTCTGGAGAACACACATCAGAATGAATTAGGTAGTAATTTAATAAGGAAAAATATGATTTAAGTAAATATAAAACAAATTGCTTCTAATATCATGTTTTACCAGTTCATGAAGTTCATAAGCATACCAAAAATATATCACTCATTCCCTGTTCTTACCATCTGGTGGAGTGAATACTGAAAGATTTGACTTGGGCCCAGTCCCTGCATTGGTTTCAGCCGCAACATAGACATCATACATCGTAAATGGTGTTAGGTTAGTGAATGCAAACTTAAGGTCTTTCGTGCTGTTATCCAAAATGCGACCTGCAAAAAGTGGAAGACAGCTGTGGATTACTTTTTATCAAGCATGCAATCATGTTCACATTTAAGTACAGAGCCAAGGACAACAATTCAAGTGTTAACCTATGCACTAAAATTTGTTATTATAATATCAAAACTGGATATATTTTAAACATGTGGCTTAGTAGTACATTGATATCAATTTAACGAAAATAAATGAAAGAACATGAAAATGTTCCAGTGCTTAAAATTACTTTTATTAAATCATAAAGCCCTTTTGAATTACCAGGTTATTTTTGACATATTGAAAAGGGAAGCATCAAATTTTATCGATTCCAAAAGTGACCAGATTTTATACTCAAATTTATTCAATTAAAATGCTAAATAATTTCATTATCTTTTATAAGAGCATATATTTATAAAATATTTCTAGTTTAGCTTCTGAACAAAATTCCTTAGTCTGTCAGCACCATTCTTTAAATCTTCAACTTTGCTTTAAATGATTCCTTTACCTTCTTGCTCTAACTACAAACTGGCTTTTTCCTAAGAACACTGCTTTTGTTCCCCTGCAGCCAATCCAAATGGTGGCAGTCTGTTTTCACCCCACAGCTCTCAAGTAACCAGGCCTTTAGGTGTAGTGTTGTTCTTGTTCCTCATTGCTCCACTTTATTCACTATCCTCTGTCTCTCCTTATAAAAGCCCACAGCTTTAAATACTATATTACCAGTGACATCCACTAGCCCTCACAGTTGTCATAATCTACTAACCTGAGGGTCATTTACTCTCATTTACTTTCATGGTCCAGCTTTGGTTCAAGGCTACCATCTTAATTTGTGCTGATTTTAATATCCTGAGAGATAATCCTTAAATTACTTAGATATTTCCTTAAATAATCTAGTTTTCCAGAATTTCAGCCACTCCCTCAAGATCATAACTTAGACACTACTATCATCAATTACTCTGTATCATTAACAATCTCAATTTCACGCATCTTTTTCTAACCACTTTTGCCTATGTCCTTTACACTTCCTCTGTAATCCTGAACTGATAATTCTTTAAATCCACTGAAATCAACAATCCATTGATTTAATCACGTATTTTATTTTTGTTTTCTTTTATTTGGCCCCTCACCACTTGATTTCCACTCTTTACCCAGCTTCAGTGTCAATTTCAATTATAATCACTGCCTTACACAGGCCTCCAATTCCCTTGCCCTTCTCTAGTTGAAGGGAGCTGGTTTACAGCACAAAACCATTAATTGATATCACTTTATTTGTAGCCAAACCTCAAATGAGCCCTACATGGTGCCTGGAATCTTACTCAACTTACATAGTCAATGGTCCAATCACTCTACTCTTCTAGATGATTATTTTACACTTACTCTTCTCTGCTCAGACCTCTAATACTTTCTGCCCTGTCTTCACTCCCAACTAATGGGTCTTGCTTCCCACTACACTGAAAAAAGTAAACCAATTAGAAAACATTTGCCACAGGCTCCCACCAACACAACTATATATTTACCAGCATCTATACCCATATACTCTGCCTTACAGCCTATAAGAACAAATTATGGACAAATCATCTATTAGTATGGACAAATTATCTGTATTCTTATCTCAAACCAATGGCTACATTTGAGCAAAAGATCTCACCTTCTACTCACACAGATATCTTTCCAGTAATTCTCATTTTTCTTATATCATTAATATTTTCCTTATTTTCCTCATTTCCATTAACACCCACTGTTCCAGTGATCTTCTTCCATTCGCTCTTAAACTAGTTAGGTATTTACCCCACATGTTCCACCATACTGGAAGCACATGATCACTCCCATTAGGCTAAATGCAATTATTGCTAAATGTCTCTCACTTGATTTATCAGCCAGTCTCACAAATGAAAGAGTACTTCAGCCAAGTATTGAACAATATTATCAGATAGAAAAGATGGAGCTGTGTATCCATGTCTGTTTCAGTGTATTGGATGGGTGGGTGGAGGGAATTATCTTTTTTTACAGAGTAAAAGTATTTCAGAATTTTAAGAGCATAAGTTACTTAGGGATGAAAGATAAAAGTTACTCATGATGGTGATGAGTGATTCATACCATAGAAATTGCAAAATAAAATGAGTTGAAACTTTGTATCTTTTTCAATGCCCCCAAATAAATGATAATATGTGGCTTTATGTTATTTCATCACTGTTAGAATTAAACTTCTTTCATAGAACCATAGGATCTCAATCAGGAGAGAATTTTAGACTTTACATAATTCAATTCTAATGATATAATATTTGAACCTCTCAAAATATCTCTGGCAAGTGGATGCCCAGGTCCTGCTTGCTTACAAAGATGGAGAACTTGCCACTTTATAAAGCTGCCTAAAATTTTAATAGGCTTCCTTTTTTAAAGCAGTTTTAGGTCCACAGGAAAATAGAGCAGAAGATACAGAGATTTTCCATGTTATTTTTAGAGAGCTCTTTCTAATGATTAAAAACTAGGCTCCTAGCAGTGAATAGAAATCTAATTTAATATAGTCAAAGTCCATTGTTCTTCATGAATGTAAGCCACGGCCTTCTTGTTCAAATATTTGAAGATGTATATCTCCACTAACACTTTTTTCTTGAGGAGTTATCTCTAGTTTTTCACATGCATCACATGAAATGTGGAATATGAATAGTGTTTTGTCATTCTTATACTCATTTATGGTTTTGAATTAAAAAATCAAAGGACCTCACTTTCTTTATGACTTTCCTATTGTTTGTTTCAACATCAGGGTCTTTTAAAAAGAGTCTGATACTTTTAAAAAGAGTTTGATATTGGTAACATATTTTATTATTCTCACACCAAAAGGCAAACACAAAACCAATTAAGGCTTACCTGATGGTCCATATAATTCAACTCTATAACTAAATTTCCCTGTTACTATAGTTGGTGGGTCCCATATAATTGAAAAGGACTTTCCTGTGACGTTGCCTGTTATGCAGTTTTGTGGTGGTCCTTCAGGCACTAAAATAATCATAGAAAATAAATACATAATATATATTTAAAATTAAAGTGCACCCTATTAAATACACATAATAAAACACAAAGGCAAAGAAGGAAAATAAAATATCACACTTGAAAGCAAAGAGTTTTTTTAACTTAAAGAAAAAATGGAATATAATTGAAAATTGTGAATAACACATGCTGGATCATCAGATAAACTTATTTTTAACAATTACTACTTTATTTAATACTGTATATTATTGCACTGTGCCAGTTTCATTCTAATATTCATTGTAATATATTTATTGTCAGTGCTATATTATCTTGAAACATTTATACCTGCATATATATATTGTGTTCCACAAAGTCTGGATATCTGGCTTGATAAACATTTTCTCTCTTATTAACACAGGTAGAAGTTTCAAGAAAATAAGCCTCAAAAATTATTAGCAATAATTTTTACTTTTTCTATCAATATTTGTATTTGTTCTAAGAAGAAATTTATACCCTACAGTTGGAGGATTCAAATGTAACATTGGTAACATATGAAAAGAATAATGACATTTTAAATTACTCTATTTTTCATAGATGTTTATTCTTTCTTTTAATTGAAATAAAACAATTCCAAATATTTTTCAAAACAAAATTATTATCTACCAAATTTCTCCTTGTATGACCCTTATGAAATCATTTTTTATTGTATAAAAAGTAAAGAGTATGAAAGAAGAAAATGGTATAATTCAAAGAAGGTTATTTAAATCAACAAAAAAACTTCAAACTTATATGAAATGAAAAATAACAGAAGCCAACAGCTATGTTATTAGAAAAAAATGCTTTAGTGAAATTACTCTACCAATAATTTTCAATAACCTCAGAAATTGGCAATTACAACCTAATGCCTGATACTACATTACGATATATCTAATACGTCAACTATGTATTATGCATATAATAAATACCTCATGTATTATGGGACTATATCAATATCCATGAAATTTTATAAATATATGAAATATATAAATACATATATTTACATGAATACTGATATAGTACTATAATTAAATGTATGAATACCATTCCGAAAATACATTCTCATAAAATTTAGTGGTAATAATAATATCTAATTATTGTCATTTAATTTTAACCCTGGCACCCTAAGGAAGGTACTATTACTGTCTCTATTTTTCAGATGAGGAAACTGCAGTGCAAATGGGATTTAAGTGGGTATATATTTTAGCTACTGCTCATATCTGATACCAAAATGTGAATCACATACTCATTCTGCTAGTGCAGGTATTTTTGCTTTTGGTAATGGCAATAACAGTGAGAGAAGGTGTAGATGATTCTAAATCATTTAGAATGGCAAAGGTGATTACAAAAAAAATGCTGAGATTATAAAATGACAAAAGCTTATATGAAGATCAGGGTCAGCAGCTCAAGAATTGTTTCTTGCAAATCTTCTTTCTCCTTTTAAATACTTATTTTGTGCTATAATATAAAAGGGTATAGAAATTCGAAGAAACCCCTGATGGGATGCCTGTGGTATATTATTAGGGGAAAAAGTTACTGAAAGGTAAAAATTAAAAAGAAATATGTATATAAATAAAACATTATTCTCTAAATCATTTAAATCTTTTTATCTACAAAAAGTGAACCATACCTGATTCTGGTGTTCTGACAATCGTACTATCAATATAACCTGCTTCAGTTGTAACAGCCGAAACTTCAAAAAGATATGTTGTATAAGGTCTCAAGTGTGTCACTATAAAACTGATAGGCTTTTTCCACACAGAGCTGATCTTATTCTGTGTCAACGTGCTTGATGAATATGTGGTACGCGATGGAGGTGTAACTCTACCAAGGGTTGGAGAAGGGCTGGCTGTACTCCATAAAAAAGATTCACTATTCTCCTAGTAAATAAAATAATATCAATAGAGAAATAATGCTGTATCTCTTGGTGGACATGAGAATAAGAACATGTAATTCATTTCTTTTTCTTTTATGCTATACAAACACACATAACATGCAAGTTATAGACAAATTTGCTAGATTTTAATTGTACCCATTTATGTCTGTAGTTTTAGAAGAGAACATATTTATTGTATTCCTTATACCTTAACCTTTATGAATAGAATTTCAAGTGGCTTAAAATAAAGGTAAAACTACAGCAAAATCATTTGTAAGAATTTTTAAGCTTCACGTTAACAGTGTAAGAGCCAAAGAGCTGAAATAATTTTACTCTTGTGTATGTTCAAATGCCACCTTCTTATTGTTAATGATCTTTTTTTTCTCGTAAGTCCCAAAAAGTACTAGTATGCCACTAGCTCATATGTTAGGTGTGTGCATGTATTAGAAATATATCATAATTTGAAAAGGAAGATTTTTAGACTTTTTAAAGTATTTACAACAAAAATAACTGTTTGACTGTGTTTTCATTAATAATAACACAAAGATTACTAAAATGATTTTAGGAAAAGCATTATTATGCTTATCTTATAATTAAAAATTACGATACTTATTCTATAATAAAGCATTACTATTATGAGGTTTATCATCAATGACCAGAGTAACAACAAATTATTTACCCAAGATATGCACAACAATGACAATCTACCTCTGCAAATTTAACTTCGACGATTACCCTACATGTACTCTTCCCTTCTGTCACACGGAAGTAAAATATTTTCTCCAATTATATCTCATACTTTTCCACCTCAGGGCTTTATAAAGTATCCTCTACTGGGAATGCCACCATCACACAATCTCTATCTGTCCTTGCTCCATGGTGTATCACAAATGTTACTCCTTTCATGAAGTCTTTTCACAATTCCCTAAATGATTTTAATCTCTCACTCTTGAGTTCTCAAACCATTCCTGTATTCTGCCTGAATAAGGCCAATTGTGTAACATGATATTCTAAGTAATCAAATAACTAATAAAACTTTGTGTATAACATGATACCATAACTAATCAAATAACTAGTAAAACTTTGGTAAAAATGTAATATCTAGATGCTAGAAATGTGAAAATATAAGCTTATCTAAGATTTTTCGAGACATAGAAAGTGTTCTGTGGTACTTACATTGCATTCTGGCAATTTTCCAGTCAAAATATCCTCTACTCTGATTGAGACATCTTTCACTACTATCCCACTTCTGGCATGCTTGACACTAATCTTGAAGCTGGTAATTTTGCCATTTGGTTGCCGAGGTAAATACCAAATCAGGTTAACTGCTGAAGAGTTGTAGGCCTCAACTGTGAGATTCACCACTTTTCCTGGAGCTGGGGAAGAGAAAGATTGGGAAGGAAAACACCTTGTTATAAAACTTAGAATTACATTTATATAATTTCATGGTACATGAAATTAAATATATAATACATTGCATAAAATCTATTTGTGTAAGATTTTTATAAATATATTTAACTGAACTTTGCCTAAAATAAAAAAACTGGAGTTGGGGCAAATCAACTTTACCTTAGGATAACTGGGCTAATACATGCATTGATGAAATGTTTCAAATAAATATGAAAAAAATTCAATCAATAGTTATGAACATACAAATAAGTTGGGATAAATTTCTTACTTCTTTAACTATTTTGGAATAATGTAATTTCATTAGATATGAAAAAAGTAGCAAACTGAATCAATTATCCAACCCTTTTCACCAAAAAGCACATTTCTGGAATGTTTATAAATGTCTAGTGCCTAATATTAAGTGGATACCCTCCAATTGGTTGTGATTATTGTATTTTAAATTTTCAAAATCAGCTTTCTTCAGAATTTCATTATGCTTTTCTATCAATTATTAATTATATAGAGTAATAATAATAATCTGAGTTCTATCTGAGTTGGCATGAAGCCAATATGAAGCTAGAATTAGGAGAAATTATTTCCATTAACCTCATGGTAAAGTATGTAAAACTGATAGAGTAAAAAACCAAGATCCTTCAGAATATAAAACAAACACGACAAGTCACTTTTGAAAGAAATCAAAATGAAACAAAATGTCTGAGATTAAAAAAAAAGTGATAATAAAGATGTCTAGTATTAAGATGCCAAATAACTAAAGTTTGGGTTTACATTGTACAAAAGAATGCTAGAATATAATTTATAAATAATAGCCACATAAATTACATAAGAAAGTTAGATCTTTGGAAGGAGGTCTATATGAATATAAACTTATAAAGTAGGAATTAAGGGACTTTAGAACAGTTGCATTCCAATAAAAATAAAATACAATGCAACAATTATTGGGAATAATGTTGGACAGGATGTTAGCAATGAGGGTGAGAGTCAGAATACACTTTGATGATTGTGCTGGTAAGATTTACTGATAGATTATATGTGTACTGTGAGAGAAAAGAGCCACAGGTGACATCAGGATTTTTCCTCTATGCCCCTGGAAGAACGGAGGAATTTTTTTGTGTGTGGCGGGGAGGGAGGGGGGAGAGTCTTACTGTGTCACCCAGGCTGGAGTGCAGTGGCGCTGTGGCACGATGTTGGCTCACTGCAAGCTCCGCCCCCAGGTTCACGCCATTCTCCTGCCTCAGCCTCCCGAGTAGCTGGGACTACAAGTGCACACCACCACGCCCAGCTAATTTTTGTATTTTTAGTAGAGACGGGGTTTCACCATGTTAGCCAGGATGGTCTTGATCTTCTGACCTCGTGATCTACCCACCTCAGCCTCCCAAAGAATGGAGGTATCTTAAATTGGTTTGGTAATGGCTGCATGTTACAGAATAATATAATAACTATTAAAATCCATGTTTCCAAAAGTCTTATAACCTGCTTATGACTTAATGTTAAAAAGAAAAGTCAGAACATAAACGTCCATACATAGCACAAACTTTTCATTAATGTATAGTCATATAATATATCTTAATGGGGGAAATAGACAAGCCAGAAATGCATCAAAATGATAAAAGAGTTTTTTATATGATAAGTCTGTGGATAATTTTCATTTTTTATTCTTGTTTTTTCAAAGTTTTGTAAGATAACAATTACTACTCGTATAATCAGAAAGAATAATACATATTTTAATGAATAAATTAGCTCTCTGAAAGAACTCTAAAACTGAGTGGCCATGCTACTGAGAATTGTATGTATTTTACTGTCAGCTTTTATTTATGTTCTTTATTATCTTACGTGACAAACTCATGACTAAATCAAGTTAAAATAAATGACAGGAAAATTACCACTTTCTGCAGTTTGGAAGAGAAATGGATCACTAAACACTCCAATGCCAGCACTGTTTTCAGCAGCAACCTAGAACAGACCAAAAGGATTGTGTTCAAACATTTTACTCCCTGAAAAAACAGAATCTCAAATTAAAAAAAAAAAAAATTGACTTATCCATAAGATAAATGCCAAAGATGCTTTTTTAATACTCTCAAGGAAGAAGGTAAAGATGAAGATATCTATATAATCAATATATAAAGTATTATTGTCAAAATTTTATAGATGAGAAAACTGGCTGAGAGAGGTCAAATACCTTGCCCAAGGTCACACAGGAATAAATGGTAGAGCAAGAATCCAGCAGCTGTTGGGTTTATTTTGAAAGCTCAGTATTTCTCTACTATATCCACTACATAAAAGACACTACAATTATTTCTGTAACAAATGCAAGAGGCCATGTACATGGTACCTTAATTTAGAGTTCACAATCTAATCAGGCAAATAAATACTCAAAAAAACTTTTAAAAATAAGTAGGTTTAATTAATAATTTAAACTAAGAATTCTAGAATTTTAAAGATAAAAAAATTGATTTGAATAATCTCTTCCAATAGATTAGAATAGAAAGAGAAAAATGTCATTAATGAGAATAAGACTGAAGCTTTTGCGAATGCCATGACTGGAATCATAACCTTGTTTTAACTGTAGTTCTATCAATTCCCAGATAGTAGCTTTGAGTAATTTACCTAACGTTGTAAGTAACATTTTTCTTGTCTTTAAAATGGGAATAACAATGTATCTATGTTGTAGGATTGTGCTGAGGACTAAATGAAATAGCACATGTAAAATACTTAACAGGATTTTTTCCGTAACATTACTTATACTAAAGACATCAAATTTACCATACCAAATACCCTTTGGAATTCTACAATGGCTAACATTTATTTGAACAGAGTAAAGGTCACAAGAATGATGTATAAAGTGTAAGATGAAACGGAGAGTAAGGGCTTCCCAATAGATCTTAAATTAGAGAATTCAAAGGAATAAAAATTCAAACTCAGTAAAAATAGATCTAAGCAGAACTAGGCTGACTAAATCACCTTCCTATGAGCAATAGTTTCTTATAGCACATTAAAAATTTTTAATTATCCTCAATAGCATATATTGACATGTTAATTAATCTGAACGTGTGCATGTTGACAGAAAATACCTATATTATATAATACTCAGATGTCAGTTAGAAAAAGGTTGCCTATTCTTTAAGTTATGTTTTCTTCATAAAATAGTCATCACAAATCTTTTATTTTGACTTCTACATAGGTATGAACTTTTTTTTTTCCTTTTCTCACTGTGGGAATCATACTATTAGTATTTGCTTTCCAGTTCTGATTGTGTTCTTTAATTTTGCAAATAGGCATACTTCCAGTAAGAAAAAACTTCCTGGCAAAATCTCTCCCAATATTTCTTATCCTCTAGGAAGAGCGTCTCATTTGTATAAAATCACATATTTACACAGGTTTTATATATTTCCTTCTCTATATTTAATTATTTTCAAAGCTCAAAGAAGATATTGATGTTATATTTAGGAAAGATTCAGAAGATATCTTTACTCTTTATTATCCCTTGGAAATGTCATACATATCCCTTAACTGGAAGCATTTTCCTGTGGCCTAATTTAGCACTGCTTTTTATAAGCTCATCTTTCTGTAGCATTCAAGTAAGACGATGTTAAATTTCGCATATTAACTATGTAAAGGACGGCTGGGGGCGGTGGCTCATGCCTGTAATCCCAGCACTTTGGGAGACAGAGGCGGGCGGATCACGAGGTCAGGAGATCCAGACCATCTTGGCTAACACGGTGAAACCTCATCTCTACTAAAAAACATACAAAAAAAATTAGTCGGGCGTGGTGGCGCGCGCCTGTAGTCCCAGTCACTCGGGAGACTGAGGCAGGAGAATGGCGTGAACCCGGGAGGCGGAGCTTGCAGTGAGTCGAGATCGCACCACTGCACTGCAGCCTGGGCGACAGAGTGAGACTCCGTCTCAAAAACAAACAAGCAAACAAACAAAACAAAACAAAACAAAAACCCCAACTATGTAAAGGACTAAACATTTTTTGTAAATGCAAAAGAGATAGTAAATGTTCAACAAATATTTGTTGAAAGTAACTACATTAAGTTCATGATTCTTAGCAAAAGTGGCTCTTTAGAAATGTTCAAACCAATATCCAAAATGTCAACAACAGACATGTAAATACAACAAGGTTGGAAGAAAAATGAAAAGCTAACTATAAGTTTTATTTAAAAATGAAGTATTTCAGTTGTAAAGGCTAAATTATTTAATTTAAACTTAATTTATTTTTGAAAAATGTCACTAAGCTAAAGTTTTTTTAAATAATTAACCAAAGTTATCTATTTCATAAAGTATAAAAGATACTTTATAAAGACACTTTATAAAGTACAATGTGCAAAGATAACAAAAGCTATTTGTTTTTCTGTTTGTTTGTTTTGTTTTGTTTTGTTTGGTGGCGTTTTGTTCTTGTTGTCCAGGCTGGAGTTCAATGACACGATCTCAGCTCGCTGCAACTCTCCACCTCCCGGGTTCAAGTGATTCTCCTGCCTCAGCCTCCCGAGTAGCTGGGATTATAGGCACTCGCCACCATACCCGGCTAATTTTTCGTATTTTGAGTAGAGATGGGATTTCACCATATTGGCCAGGCTGATCTTGAACTCCTCAGGTGATCCGCCTGCCTTGGCCTCCCAAAGTGCTAGGATTACAGGCATGAGGCACTGCACCCGGCCGAAGTTATCTGTTTTTAAAAGCTTTAGTTTACTGATTTTTTGGAAAATAAAATAAGTTTAAATTTAGCCTTTATAAGTCTTGTAAGTAAAAATATTCTACCTTTTTATTAAACTTAAAGATTTTTTCTTCAGTATTTTTCTCCCAACCCTGTTAGCCATATGATTATCTCAACAGATGCAGGAAAAGCATTTGATAAAATTCAATATCCTTCATGATAAAAACCCTCAACAAAGTAGGCATCAAAGGAACATATATCAAAATAATAAGAGCCATATATGACAAACCCACAGTCAACATGATATTGAATGGAGAAAAGTTTAAAGCATTCCCCCTAAGAAATGGAAGGAAAGTAGGATGTTTACCCTCACCTCTCCTATTGAACACTCCCACTGGAAGGCCTAGCAAGAGCAATCAAGCAAGAGAAAGAAATAAAAGGCATCCAAATTGGAAAACAGGAAGCCATACTATCTTTGTTCACTGATGACATAATTGTATATCTAGAAAACTCTAACGACTACTCCAAAATAATAATCCTAGACTTGATGAATGACTTCAATAAAGTTTTGGGATACAAATTCAGTGTGCAAAATCTAGAAAACTCTAACGACTACTCCAAAATAATAATCCTAGACTTGATGAACGACTTCAATAAAGTTTTGGGATACAAATTCAGTGTGCAAAAATAAGTAGAATTTCTATACACCAATAACATTCAGGCTGAGAATGAAATCAAGAATTCAATCCCATTTACAATAGCCACAAAAAAATAAAATATCTAGGAATACATTTTACAAAGGAGGTAAAAATCTTTACAAGGAGAACTACAAAACATTCATGAAATAAATTAGAGGTGACACAAACAAATGGAAAAACATACCATGCTCATGGATTGGAAGAATCATCATACCATACCGCCCAAAGAAATCTACAGATTCAACACAGTTCTTATGAAATTAGCAACGTCATTTTTCACAGAATTAGAACAGCAATCCTAAAGTTCATATGAAACCAAACAAGAGCCCAAATAGTGAAAGCAATCCTAAGCAAAAAGAACAAATCTGGAGGCATCACATTACTTGACTCCAAATTACACTACAAAGCTATAGTAACTAAAATAGCACAGTACTGACACAAAAATACACATACACATTAGTGCAAGAGAATATAAAACCCAGAAATAAAGCCACATACCTACAACCAACTGATTTTTGACAAAGTTGACAAAAATAAACAATGGGGAAAGGATATTCTGTTCAATAAATGGTGCTGGGGAAACTAGCTGGCCATATCCAAAAGAATGAAACTGGATCCTTAGCTCTCACCATATACAAAAATTAACACATTCTGGATTAAGGACTTAAATATGAAACCTGAAACTATAAAAATCCTAGTAATAAAAACTAGGTAAAACTCTTCTGGATATTGGACTAGGCAAATAATTTATGATGGAGACATCAAAAGCGATTGCAATAAAAACTAAAATGGACTTAAATAGGACTGAATTAAACTAAAAAGTTTCTGCACAGCAAAGGAAATAATTAACAGAGTAAACAGACAACCTACAGAACAGGAAAAAATATTTGCAAATTATGCCTCCAACAAAGGACAGATATCCAGAATCTACAAGGAATGCAAACAATACAACAAGGAGAAAAACCCCATTAAGAAGTGGACAAAAAACATAAACAGATATTTCTCAAAAGAAGACATACAAGTGGCCAATAAGTATATTAAAAAATGCTCAACATTAGGAATTATCAAAGAAATGTAAATTAAAACCACAATGAGACATCATCTTATACCAGTCACAATAGCTATTATTAAAAAGTCAAAAAAACAGATGGCAGTTTGGATGCAGAGAAAAGGGAACACTAATACACTGTTGCTAGAAATGTAACCTCTATGAGAAGCAATATGGAGATTTCTCAAAGACCTAAAAATGGATCTACCGCATTCAACCCAGCAATCTCACTACTATGTATCTATCCAGAGGAAAAGAAATCATTGTATCACAAAGACACCATCACCCATGTTTATCATAGCATTATTCACAATAGCAAGGTCATGGAATCAACCTAAGTATCTATCAATGGTTGATTGGGTAAAAAAAAAAAAAAAAAAAAAAAAATGTGGTATATATACACCATGAAATACTATGCAGGCATAAAAAAATAAAATCATGTCCTTTGCAGCAACATGGATGGAGCTGGAGAACATATCCTAAGTGAAATAACTCAAAAATAGAAAGTCAAATACCACATATTCTCACTTACAAGTGGGAGCTATGAGTACACATGGTCATAACAATGGAAATAGTAAACACAGGATTTCAAAAATGGAGAGGGTGGGAGAGGGTGAGGATTGAAAAATTACCTGTTGGGTACAATGTTTACTATTTGAGTGACAGGTATACTAGAAGCCCAAACCCCACCATTATACAATATACCTATGTAACAAACCTGCGCACATGCGCCCTGAATCAAAAATAATTTTTTAAAAAAGACATTTCTTTGGAGTCTAAATTTTATATATAGATCAAGGCCATGTTCTTAGACCACAATATCTCAAAAGCTGGCAAAATTATTTTTACTAAGTTTGGTTTTATTATTTTACCCTTAGCTGTTATGGAAAGAAGTTTACAAAATCCAGTCCTGCAGCTATTAATCCTTCAACGAAGACTTTCTCTCCAATCTAAAGCACCAAAAACAAACAAAAAAAACAACAACAAAAAAAAAAAAGAAAAAAAAATTGAGCTCCCCTATGCAACTATTATACAATTTTCATACGTAAATTGTATAACAGATTTATTGCCCTTTTTACTTTGGTTTCTAGAAAATTGGAGAATAAAACTTGTAAGTCAATTTTTAATAACTGTGTAACATCCTGTGGTTTACATACCTGCATTCAAACTACCCTGGCCTCTTGTTTGCATTTAACTTTTCCTTCTTTAACTTTACATAATTTTTATTTTCTAGAGTATTGTATTATATTCATACACGTATATAAATATATGCAAAAATATTCATAGAAAAAATGAAATAGGTAATATACAAATATGCATAAAAATTGAAATGAAAAGAGACGATAACATTTTACCAAATGTTAAAATCCCAGGTGGATGTGAGGCCATGATTCTGAACATTGTTTGTCAGTCATGGACTGTATTCAGCTGTAAAGGCTTGACAAGGTGGGAAAAACCTCCTACACTTTTAAAATGAATGAAATGTTTGAACACTAAGTAGTCATATACAAAATAATTACCTTAATTTCATATGTTGTTCCAGGATTAAGATTAGTAAGAAGAACTTCCAGACTGTCTGGCTTTGCTCTGACTTGTGTATATACTGTTTGCATCCATGGACAAACTTCCTTATATTTGACAATGTAAGATATAATCCTTCCATTTGGGTTAGGTGGTGTATTCCAAGACAGAAGAATCCCAGCAGATCCAACTCTTTCCCCGGCTAGGAAGACTGGAGGCCCTGGTTCTATTTTTTAAAAACCCACTTTGTTAAAAGGTCAAATAATTGTTGCATTTTCACAAAAACACATAATAACAGTATTTACAAATGTAAAATTTGAAATTTCCAAAGAGCAATATGAGTTTATACTCCCGACAGCTCTGTTACTATTTAAAAAAAAAAAAAAAAACTATGGGGAATACCAAACACATTATTTTATAAGAATGTGAAAAATGGAATGCTACTAAATACTACATGCCAAATATACTTTTGATGCCAAATCATTTTTAAAAGAAATTCACTTAATGCAAGGCTTACACAGAAAAACTAAGAAAACACGAAACAGTCTTACAAACGGAATAATCCTTCCTGAGCAAATGTAACCAGTTTATTTTCATGGTTCTGTATTATTTAAATGTTAGCATTAACAGTCTCTCTGATCTATTTCACAAACAAGTATAGAGTAATTATCTTTGCACTTTGAAAGTAAAGGAAGCTGAAGAAACAGCAGAATGCAGGTTCTAAGCAGATCACTTTCTTAAGTTTCCATTTTGCCTTAATTATTCTACACTGTTTTCATGAATTTAATGTACATGTTGCCAATATAAGTATTTCCATCCAGTAGAATTATACTGACTCCACATACTTTACTTATAAAGTAATTTAAAACATATACTCACTTGTAACATTTGTTGTCACTGTTCTACTAACAGGTGAGCTGTATGTTGTAAAAACTGAAGAGATGGTTATATCGTACCTAGTACCAGGAACAACATTGGAAATATCAACCTAGAACACCACAAACAAATGTTGCATTAAAATTCTTTCTGGAAAGCAAGAAAGCTAAAATAAATATATCACTGTAACAAAAATTAACACTTCCCTATATAACTCTGCACTGTTTATAACATCACAATAAGTTCCATACTATTGTAAAATACAGATTTGTTATATAACTTTTTACCAAATAACTTTAAAATAAAAACTTATAAAACATACTGTGTTATCACAGCCTAAGTCAGCATTTCTATCTATCCTAGTTCACTGTCACAAGGAACAACTATTCAAGTCTTGAGAAATCTACAGCCAATGGCTTAGCCCTTGTTTTTAAAGAGTGTATACAAAATACCTGTGTCTCTGAAGTCCCAATAAAAAGTAAAATAAAAATGATAAGAAAATCCATCTTTATTACATTTTTCAGGCAGTAGAATCACATTGATGGCTCTAGAGAGAAATGTTGCCTGCATTAATGATTTAAAGACAGATCCTTCTGGCAAGTACACAATTAATGAGCCTGTATTACTCAATAGCTCTGCCTTTCTTTGTTAAACTATTCATGAACCCTTGGATGACTGGCTGTAGGTTCAGGGTGAACTTAAAAAAGAAAAAAAAGCAGCATAGATGTTGCTAAGGTAACAGTCCACCGATGCTGAAACTTACACTCATCAGTTTGACATCAACGTTTTTGTCTTCAACTTATGCTTTCAAAAACCCAACCAGCAGTAAGTTTTTGTGGTAGATAGGTTTCATAAAATAAAGAACTTTCCTATTAGGAGCAAAATATAAATACAAGTAGACTCGGCAAGTACAATAATGAAAACTATACCTGATATTCTCCACCTCCAAGATCTCTGATAGTAACAAAGCCACTGTCAGGAACAAGATCCACTTGATACCTTTCCACATGACCAGAGGGTAGGCTCCAGTGCAGAGATAAGGAATGTGTGGAAATATTGAAGGCTCTAAGTTTCTCAGGTTGTTCTGGTTCTGATATTGAAAAATAGAGGTTTAAAATAAAATTATTCTCCCAAAGTTTCAAAAAAATGAAAAGCAATAGTATAGGTTCAAGTTCCAAAATAATCATGTTGTTAGAAATCACTGAGTACAATAAATGATCTCTAACTATATTTGGGTGTTAGACATGTAAATATTTAACACCACCTAGGTTTTAGGTATAACTATCATAAATAATATAACAATTAATTTTGTTTCTAAAATCTTTCTTATTTACTAAAATCTGCTGGTTGACCAGATTGTTTTTGAAAGCCTATGCTCTAATTGAAAATTTGAATCATTTTAAAACAAAGTAAATATAAACTGTTTATCCAATTACTTGGAAATTTACCAAACAGAAAATAATTGGAAAAATATATAACCAAAATTTTCCAGATTTTTTAAAGGGTGAGCATTACTGATAAATATTTGTTATTTTATCTTTTTTTAAATTTTTAATGTCTTTTTCCCTTTTCTACGGTGCTGATCTGATAAATATTTTGTTAGGTGTTTCTTTAAAAGAAAAGATAAGGTTTCATATCAGAAATGAAATACAGTTTTAAAACAAGTACCAATTGTTTTAGCCATTTCAACCATATTTTTCTACCTTTGCTTCGACTTTTTCAAAACTTTTGTTTATGCTGCCTGTACCTCCTTGAAGGGAGTTTTCCAATAAAGTTCTTCTGATTGGTTGCCATGAGTCAGGTATGCACTCTGCCTTATCTTTAGTGCAGATTCCAGACAAACAATATAGGGGGAGGAAGAAAGATTATGAAGCCAGGCATGTAAAACATGTCTGATGCAGACTCAAGCTAACACTGTTTCTAAATGAAAGGAGGCTGGAATTAATTTTGAACCTCATTTATCATTTTAAAACCCCACTACCAGAAACGATTTGAAAATGGATATAATGAAATATACATTTTCTAACAAAACTAACAGGGCACATTGCATATAACAGAAATATTAACATAATAGGTCGTTTTCTTGGTGTTTTAGGGAAGAATGTTTCTGAAATAGTTTTTCTTTATCTCTTTTGAAAGTTCTTCTAATGATTATAACATAACGCTGTCCTGCATACCCAAAGCTTATATCAATTGATTAATGTCCACCCCAACATTCTCAGAGTTCCAAACATTCTCTTGGCATCAACCGCTAATTGTCCACTATTCTTCTGGTAACTCTAAGAATACTGTAAACCCAAGGCAAAAAATCAGAGAAATACCCAGCCTGTGTTGGGTAGAATTTCTTTTTAGCTGCTGACATTTTTTCCAAGGTAAATCAGACCTATGCCTTCTGTATTCTCAAGCTTGAGAGAAAAAAAGCTTGATTCTCCTATCTGCTACATTAAAATAGACAAAAATCTACCATGATTGATCTATCTAACCAACTGCTACTCACATTTACTGATTTGCGTGAGGGTTTAATACTATTGTTTCAGGGACCCCAGACAGTAACTAGTATCTATGAAGTATTAGACAAGAAACTAATGAAGACATGGAATAAGACTTTGGAAGAAAAAGGAAGATGTGAGAAGTGAAGCACTAGTTACTGGGATGGCGGTGAAACAGGATGTGGTTTCCTGGACTGAACAACCCTTGCCTACGAATGAACGGTGTCTCACCAAGAGAAGGAAGAATATATTGGTCTGGACAATTGCCAATCTGATCAAGAGGGAAGGCCTGGAATCTTCACAAGAGTTTGGTAAAGGCCTTTTCAAATAGCAAAGTGTATGGAAGCCCTGGAAATGAAAAAGAATAGGAGTAACTGAGGAAAGCCAGAGATTCTGGGATCAAATAAGAAAGGGGAACAGACTGATGATCATGTAGGTCATACTAGAGATTTTAGGGTTTTTAAACTAAATTCAGTGGGAAGCCACCAAAGAATTTTAAGCAGGAAAGCCATGGGGCTTGTTTTTTGTTTAAAAATATAATTTTGAAATATGGGCTATAAATTAGAGCAAGGTAAAAATGGCAGCAGGAAGCTAATTAGTAGGAAATCATGGTACTCTAGGCTGAGAGGAGGGAAGCTTGTCCTCAGAAAAAGGTGGAAGATCTACAGCAATGCTTAAATCATTATGGAAGAGTGCCGCTTTCTGGTTAAGAGCTAGAAGATTCAATTAATTGAAAATAGACTCCATAACAAAGATATAATTTATTCTCCATGGAATTTAATCTCTCAAAAGATAAGAAACTAAAAAACAAAAATACTATTCTCAACCTAATTTTTACTAACCAATAAAAATAACATTGTGAAGTGGAAATGTTTGGAGTTTTAAGAGGAAAGAAAATCATTTCATATTCAACTTAATTAGGGCTGGCAAAAGGAATTCTAGGTTTAATTACATGTTTCTTCCAGACTTTAATTTCCTAAAAATGAATACTCAGAACCCTGTATCATTAGAGCTTAAGAGATGTTCTGTAATCAAACCACTTTGTCAAATAAGTTCTTTTTAAGTTAAGCAGCTTTCTTTATTGTAGGATATTTTAAAGCCTCAGATATGCTAATATATCTTGTGAGTCTCTAAACCACCACTGTCCAATAAAACTACCAAGTGAGCCACACATGCAATTTTGAATTTTCTAGTAGCCACATTTAAATAGTAAACAGAAACATGTAAGATTAATTTTAATAATATATTTTATTTAACCCAATATATCAAAAGCATTATTTCACATATAATTATAATAAAATTATTGAGGTGGTTACATTATTTTTTTCATACTAACTCTTTGAAATTTCATATACATTTTAAACTTACGATACCTCTGAATTTGGACTGGCCATATTCCAAGGTTAAATAGCCACATGCTGCCAAACACCATATATTGGACAGTACAGCTCTAACTATAGCATCTCTTAACTTTTCCCTTGGCATTGCAGTGAATTTACCTAAATTTTATTTTAAGAAGCTGAGAAATAAGATCCGATGGTCTGTGTCTGTAAAGGAAACAGCTCAACAGAGTTGGGAAGACGTCCAATATAAACAAAATCTTACATATCTCAGAACATTCAAAAAGAGTCAGACCTATCAAAATGGTATCAAGAAAGCTAAAGAGTACAACGGGCAGATATTTTAAAATAAAATACTAAGACTTTAAAAGTTTCATCATCATTGTTAACTTTATATTTTCTCTGCACTAACACTGTATCTGATAAGTTTTGAAATTCACTTTTTAATTTTTCTGTGATTACATTATAGGTTGGACATAATATATGCTATTACAGATAATGAGATATACAAACAGTAGATTTATAAAATAAAAAGAACTAACTCCTACTTAAGCTTATGACACACTTTGCACTGTGCTAAGCACTTTCATATATTGTTTTATGTAACACTTGCAACAACACCATGAATACTACTATTGACATTTAAAAAGTGAGGAACAAAGAATTTAAGTATTCCACCAAGTCTCATAGCTAATAGGTAAATGGTAGAGCCAAGATTTAGACCCAGAGACAAAGTCTCAAGTTTTCAATCACTATGAAAACTGTGTGCTCCTCTAACTTTCACAAAGTGGCTTACAAATAACAGCAGGTTTTAAAATCCTAAATGAATTAATTAATATTTTAGAATAGATTCAACTGCAAAATTGGATGATCTACAATTTTTCTTTCAAGCCTAAGATCATTATTTGAAGGACTTCTAATTTTGGCTTAAGGGATTCAATCTAAATATGTCCCATGCCAGGGCAATGTATACTTATCAAGTGCCTGTAGCTTCCTCATATTTAAGAAATAGGCTAGGAATAAATTATAAATAAAATAAACATCCTCTAAAAAGTCAGCATTATATCGGATGCCACCAGGGTGTAAAACTCAATTTTTAATACAGACACTGGGCACAGGCCCTAGAGTTGGATTGCTGGGTTCAAATCCTGACTCTGCCTTGTAAACAAGACTTTAGGCAAAATACTTAACATCTCCATACCTCACCGGCCTCATCTATATGGGGATAATAACACCTCACACCTTGTTGTGAGAATAAAATAAGTTAATACATGTGAAGTGCTTAGAAGATAATAAGAACTAAGTACAAATGTAAGCTATGATTAATAGTCTATTGCTATTTCTACTATTTTTCTCTAAAAGCCCTGGTCATCTCTTAGTTAAACCTTCATGTTACCTGTTCTTCATTTCTTAGCTTAGCCCCCTCCTCATATCCACTCAGTGCTTTGCTCAAAATGGATCCCCAAGCATTGCTCCATCATTATCACTCTTCTATTTATAAAAATTAGGACAGAAAAATGTCCTTCTGCTCTGGAGACCACCACCAGGCAACCCAGATTACCATCTTTTCCCATTTCCTCTTATTATACTCATCTCTTAAGTCACCGTACTGTTTTAACAGGGACTTCAATTACTTACCTGCAATATCTCAAAACCATCACCTAAACCGCACTATGCAACCAGAACATCAAGTTCCTACTATTTTATAAAGTGCTCTTTTCTTTAAGTAAAATGAAAACAAAATTCTGTATCTTTTATGAAACTTTCCTGATATTGATACGACCTTGGTTACTTTTTCCTCTGACAAAATTTTCTCTAAGTGAGCAAATTCTGTCACTCACACTAACTGTACTCTTTCCTTTACCTGTGTATAAACAAAATAATTTTTCATATTTTTTTCTTCAATCTTTGCTCAATGATCTATTTGATCTTTGTATCTAACCAAACATATCTGCGTTTACCACTAGTTGTGATTTGCCACATAGGGGACTTGTAGCAATTTTCTAACAAAAATTTTGGTTGGCTCAATTGGGAGGATCCTACTAGCATCTAGTGAGTAGAGGCCAGGGATGCTGCTAAACATTCTCTAATTAACAAGACATATCCTCACAAAGGAGAATCACTCAGTCCAAAATGTCAGTAGTGGTAAGGCTGAGAAATGCTGCCACAGACTAAAACTTCTAGAATGGGTCCCATTTTAGTGTATTTGATTGTATACTTTACCTATCATAATACTCTGTAGAAGAAGACATTTGACACATGATTTAACATATTTGGTTTTTAGAAATAGATAAGGTATATAGTATCTATTAATATAGACAGATACTCCTCAACTTACAGTGTGGTTATATCCTGATAAACCCATCACAATTGATGCGATATTTTCCACTTGTGATGGGTTTATTGGATGTAACCCTTATGTAAGTCGAGGAGTGTACTGAATGCATATTGCTTCTGCATCATTGTAAAGTAGAAAAATAGTAAGTTAAAGCATTGTAAGTCATAGATTATCTGTATAAATAGAACAAAAATGTGCAAAGTGTTTGACTCTTTTAAAAGTCAAAAAGAATCTCAGAGGTCATCTAATTTAAATTTCTCAGAAACTTGATACCCAAAGACATCAGGTAACTTGCCCAGTAGTACTTAGCTAACAAGTGCCAAATCCTGGAGTAAAGCTGGTACATGAATTCTAAACTCATTCCTTGTTTTGCATTATCACATATATATCACATTTGGGAGGATAATAGTGTATGTGTTAAGCAGCATAAGGCCAACCCTCACAAAAGATGCCCAAATGCTAAACCCTGGAATGGTGAATATGTTGTGTTACATGGCAAAAGGCACCTTGCAGATGGAACTAAGATTATAAACCATAAACAGAGATCAACCTGGATTATCCAGATAGGCCCAATCTAATCATATCAGCCCATAAAAGTAAAAGAGGAAGGCAGAAGAGTCACATATGATGGGGGGAAAGGGGAGATTTGAAGCCCGAGTGGCAGTGGACCCTCCTTTGTTGGATGTTGGAAGAGGATCACAAGTCAAAGAATGAGGCATCATCTAAAATCTGGAAATAACTGTCAGCTGACAGCCACCATGGAAATAATTACCTCAGTTCTACAACCACAGGGAATTGAATTCTGCAAACTACTTGAATGAGCAAGGAAATTATTCTCTCCTGGAATCTACAAAAAGGAACACGGCCCTACTAGTACCTTGATTCAACCAGAGAGAAGTATGTTGGACTTATGACCTATAGAACTATGAAATAATACATTTGAGTTGTTATAATTTGCTACAGCAAAAATAAGAAACTAAGAAAATGTTGACAGCCAAATAATAAATACCCATACCCTGAATTATCACCATATGTCTGCGACCTCTGGGTCATTTGCCCAATCCATAGCCTTCAAGATCACTTAAGAGTAATTCTCATGTGTTACTCTTGCAATCTTGTACTTTTTTGAAAAATTTAAAATATTCATAGGCTTCATAGCTTCCTTTGGATTTAAAAATTACTCTCTAAATTACTCAGGATAGGATTTTATTCTCTTTACATATTAAAAAACAAAGTCTTTCAATATTGAATTGCTTATAGTTCCAAAAATACATCATATTCATTTACACCTCCATAATTTTGCATGGGCTGTTCCCTAACTCTGGGAGTCCTCCTTTTCACACACTCCATATCCTCTCTAGTCTGATTAGCAAATTCCTAATCCTTTTACAGACATTACCAGCCCCAAAGAGCTTTCTCCATCAAGGCCATAGAGCTAATCTTTCCCTCTTCTGTGTAACTACAATAAGTTTGGACATACTTCCCTTGCTTCACCTGTTGCATTGACTTATCCTACATGTGTTTCCATGCTTGTATTCTTTACTATCCTGTGGCTGTCATAAGACTATGCTTTTTCATGTGTATAACACATATTAGGATGTCAAAGACAAAGAACACATTTTTAGGAGAATAGATGATCCCCAAATACACCACATAATTCCACTAGCTAGATCTCTAATTCAGTGTGAAACTGAATATAATATTAACCTCATTTATTGATCACTATGTGTCAAATAATGTTTTATTCAATTTATATTTCACATGTCATCTCAAAAATCTGCAGAACAGGCCAGGTGCAGTGGTTCATGCCTGTAATCCCAGCACTTTGAGAGGCCGAGGTGGGTGGATCACCTGAGGTCAGGAATTTGAGACCAGCCCGACCAACATGGTGAAACCCCATCTCTACTAAAAATACAAAAATTAGCCAGGCGAGGTAGTGTGTGCCTATAATCTAGCTACTCAGGAGCCTGAGGCAGAAGAATTTCTTGAATCCAGGAGGCAGAGGTTGCAGTGAGCCGAGATCACGTCATTGCACTCCAGCCTGGGCAACAAGAGCAAAACTCCGTCTTATAAAAAAAAAAAAAATCTGCAGAACAGCCCACTAAAATGTGTACTTTTATCCTCTGAAATAGTCTATAGACTGTAAGTTTTCAAATTTCAAAAAACTCCACTGAAATTTTACCTTGAACAATACAATATATAACAGAAATGTGAATTTCTTAAATATCAAAGATAATTTGCATACCTGCAACAACCCTGGTAAACATGCCAGATCCTCCAAGGTTGCCTCTTATTCTGTCTACCATTATGTTATATATTACACCATGAGTCACACCTGTAACTGTGTGCTCAGTCACCATTTCCCAAGTAAGATAGTCTTTTGCAAATGTTCTATTTGATATATAAATCTTATAATGAGTGAAATTGGTCTTTGTTGTATTCCACATTAAATTTGAAGAAGTATTCACAGCTTTCAAGGTTAAGCCACAAATCCTAGATGGTTCTAATGAAAAGGTAAATTATATGTAAATAGAAATTACACATATATTAGTAAAAATAGAGCAATTATGAATATTATAATTTAAATATCTATGTAACAGTCCTTTAATTTACTCATGTATAATGTTCTTTTTTTTCTTTTTCTTTTCTCTTTTTTTCATGTATAATGTTCTATATGTTTATCTCTGCAAACAGAAAAATAAGATATTACATATGGGTTTTAATTTAAGTGACACAACAATATTCTCTCTAGTTCCCAAATATCTTTCCTTAGTCAATCATAAATCACTTGTAATAAAGACATTCCTTTAGCTTTGTGTCTCTTATAGCCATAAATATCCTTATATAACATAATCAGAATTTTGTTAGCTACCACCAAGCAGATAGCTAGATGCCAAAGAAGATGAAAGAGAATAAGTTATAGAGGGTGTGAGGGCTAGGAGTAAGGGCTTTTCCAAATGTGGCTCTTTTTGTTTACATCAAAGTTTTTAGCATTCCTATATTGCTGCATTTTTAATCTGTTCATCAATGGAACTAATGTTGCTCCTTGCATTATCATTTAGTCTCCACTGAGAGGCAACCTCACAAATTTTCACGAGAACTATTGATAACCAATATTATTATTCCACCTGACCCAGAAACATTACAAAACCAATTTACAATAAATCTACAAACTTCAGGAAAGAGAAAACAGAAGTACTCTGTTTATCAACCCTCAGGTCAGTAGAAAATGAATTGTGTTTATATTATTAGGGCATAATATATATACATGTGTATACATAGATATTCCATGTATGTAACATATATAACAATATGTACATACAAACATATATGCGTACTTTTGGCTTCAGATTATTTTTAAAAAATCTGTGTCACTCTCAGTATATCTAGATATACAAATACTTTTATAAGTTCACATATTTTTGAGTTATCTTAATCACATTAAGATCATCATTATTTATCAGCTTTTGTGTCTTAAAACAACTATAATCATGCTTAGCCAAAATACTTTCAAGTGTTACAGGACTATAAAACTAAATGCTATTTATGATCTTCCTTACTTGTAGTCACTTTTTTCATTACAGATACACTGTAATCTTTGTCTTTAACTGTCTTCATTTGAAACATGTAGTCCATGCCCAGAGTCATTATTTTTACTTTGGCTTTGTCACCATAAACAATGACCTTAATCAGCTTTTCCTTTCTGGATGGCATGCAGTAGGATATCTAGAGAAAGAGAAAAGTAAATTTATATTTTCCAAAGTTTAAAAAGCACTAACTCTGTAATAATCATATTTACCATAATTACTACTATAAGGTAGAGGTTGTGATCCTTCCTGTGTTCACTAAGGAATAATTTTAGGCTAGTAGAGGCAGAATAACTCAGTGAAGTTCACAGAGTAATAAGCATAGTCGATTGTCTTAGAAGTTTATGCACTAAAAGACCAATAGACTCCATCTGTTTTTAAAGTTCACATGTATATACACACATACAAACACATATACTGATTTTTAAGTGTATACGCATATAATAGATATATTACATAATGAGTAGGACTTACTCTTCTGCACACCTGAAACAAAAAAAAATGTAAAAATGTATTTTAGAGATAGCTAATCATTATGGATAGTACCTACTACCTACTCTCTCAACTCCATGTAAACAGAAGACTATAGGAAGAGAAAGAAAAAAATCAATGGAGTCCCAAGTTTCTGGCCTAGCAGAGAATATCATGGCTTTTCCGTGGCTGCCCACAGAATGGTAAATAGGTTGCTTCTGCACACATTCTGACTCCAGCTAAATGAGGAGGGGCCCATGTGTATCACTACCATACATCTAGAGTGCCTGCTAGAGGGATTGACATCTCTCAATTGGACAGATACTTAGGCAGCAGACTTCCTGCTCTGCCCTTATTCCTTACGGAGCAGAGCAAAGGGGAAATAGAAAGAGAAAGCAGAACAAAGAAAATGTTGCTGTGGAGCAATTTGTACACCCACCTTTGCCTGAACAAAAATGCCAGAGTCTCCCATGGGTCAAGTATGACCACTGAGAGTGATCAGTCTTGGATCATCTTACCATTACCCAACCCAAGAAGGCTGGTCACTGTGCAAGAAGACCTAGCAGCAAAAACCAGTGAGATGTGATGCCAGAGGAAGGCGCTAATAGGAGTTACAAATGTTGAACCCGAACTGGGTCTGCCAAGTCAAGGAAATAGGCAATAGAAATAACCCCCAAGGTTCTCCAGAAAACTCACATATGTGCCTCAGGAGACAGCCAGTGTTTGAAGAACTGTCAAACAGATGTCAGTGAAAGCCAGTCAGTATAGTCAGGGGAGTAGTAAAAAACAACAAGAGAGAGAACTACAATAATAGACACCTGAAATAGAAAAGGCACTTCAAGTTCTTGTTGTATAGATTAGTGAATAAATGATAAATTTACACTACATTCTGGTCCATCTTTCATCATAACCTAGGCCAAGTCTACATATTATTCATTAAAACTCTGAGAGTGAGCATTGCCTTTAGAAATTTTCAGTGGTGTAATCTGATAATTCCAATAACCTGGAGATTTTTTAATTCATTAAAAGCTACTTATAACAATTTTTATTCTTCTTTATTCCATACTTCATGTTTGTAGAATGCAAAGAAAGATATGTCAATTTTATAAGTTATTTAAACTTTATTATGCTTTGAAAAACAGCTATTATGTGGTAGAAGTCAAACAAATTTCCTAAGCAGACATAGTTATCACTGTCTTGTGGGAAAAGTGCTTCATTAATGAAGAAGATAATCCTGAGGTCTAGAAGCATACCATTGCTTGTTGATTCATAAGGTGTCACTGATAATTACCTTACTTGTCTAACATATGTAGTGAGTAGAATGCTGAGAACTTCTGGTATGAAAAAGGATGGTAGGAGAAAATGTCATGCAATTATAGTAGAATATAATCTTAATAAAGTGCTAAGTTCAGGCACAGTCACATTAAGACATTACCAAAGGGTAGAAGAAAAAGAAACTGTAGTGATCTAATGATAAAAGTATTTGACTAATTTTTTTAAATGTAATTCAAAAAATAGATGATTATCCCCTCTAAAAATTATGTAGAATACACATGCCTAATAGAAATTCAATTTGTGCTTTATTTCTACTTTTAAAGCATAGTTTGGAGGCATGTGATGATTAATTTTAAATGATTAGAGAAATGATCCCAATTATCCAAGTGCACTTCGCTAAGCAACCAGGATACTGTTACCTAATTCATTAAAATTTAACAAATAATCTAATTGACCAAGAAAGAATCAGATAACCATTAGTGATATAATGTGTTCAATAATAATATTCTGAACCTTAAAGATTAATATGTTACCTTCAAATCAGTTTCATGTAGTAACATACATAATTTATATCTCTGAAAAAAATGTGCCCAAATAGAGTAAAAAGTAATTGTATGGTTATATATTTAACTGACAACAAATGAATTTATGGCCTCAGTTAACCCCACAGAAGATCATTCCATTTGACATTTGCCTTAAGATATAAGAATTAGAACAAACAGAAAAGGTTAAGAAACATAAATCTTTTACAATTAATATTAAAAATGCTTAGGCTTTTCATTATAGAATACCTATAGTGAATATAGGAATGAATTGAATCATTCTGGAAAGGATGGAATTTTTCATGAGTGATTTATTATTCAGGATGCCCCTATCATTGGATGACATTTATAAATGACAAATAGAATACTAATCCCTGACTTTGTGACCTTGCTAGTGTAGAGTATCCTCACCTCTTTTCCATGAGCATGAATCTTATCTGTTATTAAAAGGTCATCTCAAGTTCCACCCTTTCCTGATAACTATATTCAGTATTGATATATTCCCTCCATAATCACTCCAAGCATATATGGAAACACTAGGCATATAAACTGTTATTTACTCATCATCTATTGAACATCTATTAAAGGGGGTTAGCATTATTCTAGGTACTAGAGATACGGTGTAAATAATACAGAAAGGGCTTCTCATTGTAGGAAAGTTACATTTCTCTGGTGGCACCTGATAACAAGCAACTAAATAAACAAATGAATGTGATAACTCAGCTAAATAATAGCGTGACTACTAAGAGGGATTTTATTTAGATTTGGTAATCAGGGAAGGATATAGGGAGATTATATTCGAGCTGAGAACTCAGTGACAAAAAAAGGTTAACCAAAACTGGAGGCAAGATGCCCGTGCAATGGGAATGTCAAGCATTAAAACCATGTAGGGTGGGTGTGCTTGGCACGTTTGAGGAGGAGAGAGATATATACGATTAACACATAGTAACTGAGTGAGCTGGATAGTTAGACAAAAATCCAATCAGGTGAGATCTTGGAAACCATGGCAAGTGTAGATTTTATTTGAAGAGCAATGGAAATCCACTAGAGGATATTCAACCAATGTTATATGAATTGTAAGGAAATCACAAGTGGAAATAGAGAAACCAGTTAAGAGAAGAAATGCTATCATTCATCATCTAGGCTGCTGGTCTTGGTAAGAAAGGATAGTGACTGTGGACCGTGCGTGGTGGCTCATGCCCGTAATCCCAGCACTTTGGGAGGCTGAGGCGTGCAGATCACAAGGTCAGGAGTTCGAGACCAGCCTGGCCAACATAGTGAAACCCCGTCTGTACTAAAAATACAAAAAAATTAGCCAGGTGTGGTGGCACGTTCCTGTAGTCCCAGGTACCCGGGAGGCTGAGGCAGGAGAATCGCTTGAACCTGGGAGGTGGGGAGGTTGCAGTGAGCCGAGATGGCACCACTGCACTCCAGTCTGGGTGACAGAGTGAGACTCTGTCTCAAAAAACAAAAAAACAAACAAAGAGACAAAAAGAAGAAAAAGTAAAAGTAAAAAAGAAAGGATAGTGACCATGACAAGAGGAGTGCAGAGGAGATAGAAAAGTGAACACATTCAGAAGCTGTTTCAGAGGTAGAAATGGCTAAAATAGCTGAGAGATTGATGGATAAGTGATAGGAGGAATCAAAGACAGCTGAGCAAGTGATTGAAGAACAAAGGAAAACTACAAATTTTACCTTTCATTCACCAAAACATTTATTGATTCCTGCTATGCCTCAGACATAGGTCTCAGTAATAGTATATAACAGTGACCAAAGTAGACAAAACATCTGACTACAGGGAATTCGCATGTCAGGGCATTTGCAAAGTGCATTATCTTATTGAATTCTCACAGTAATTTCGTAGAGTAATAAAAATAATCTTCATTTGTCAGATGAAGGAATAGAACCAAAGAGGATAAAGATTTGCCCAAGGTCTCAGAGTAGGGAGTGAAGTCAGAATTTAAAGCAAGGAATTCCAGGGTCATTGCACTATACTGCCTACCACACCTTGTAAAATTACAGACAAACTGAACGTGCACATGTATATAAGACTGCCTCGCATTAGAAGGCTACCACATGAGGTCTGGAAGGAAGAAACTGTGGACAAATAAAAGGAAGTACTGCTTTATTCAGTACATAGTAACTTTGGAACTCCACTCTTAAGGAAAGCTAAAAGATTCCTCAAGGAAATGGCATAGGGATGTTAGCACTTGTGCATCAATAATAACAATCAAAGACAGCATGTTAAAAGTAACACAGAAAAAGTTAAAGGAAAGTTTCATAAAACACTCTGTGTAAGAAAATGTCACTCCCTGCAGATGGGATCAGAGAGGCATCTGGGAAGAAATGGGATTTCAGCCGGACACTGATGGGCCAATTTTTGCCATTCTTTCACTTTATCATTTAATCCAGATGACAATAGTCACTCTCTGTAACTAAGCTGTCCAATATGATAGCCACTTGCTATCTGTGTCTATTGAGTGTTTAAAATGTGTTTAGCCTCAATTGAGATGTGTTCTAAGTGTAAAACAGACACTAGATTTTGGAGAATTCATATGAAAAAGTGATGTAAAAATATCTCATTAATGCTTTTTATACTGGTTACATGTTAAGATTTTGAATACATTGAGGTAAAATAAAATATATTACTAAAATTAATTTTACTTTTTTACTTTTAAAAATATTTCTACTAGAAATTTTAAACTGTGCATATGGTTCACTTTTGTGGTTCACTTAATACTTTATTTCTATTGGACAGTGCTGCCTATAATAAAAATATACTCAGGGTTCATAAAAAACAGCTGAAAGGTATAAGAAAGAAAACGGCAAACTTTCATAAATATTCTGTGTCAACTGCCTGATGTTTTCTAAATTCACAATGAATCCTTTTGGGTCTTAAATATGCATGCCAACGTTTATTTTCATGCTTGGAATAGACTATACCTTCAGTTCCATTACAGTTCTGAGTTGTTTTTTTGTTTTTGTTTTTTTTTGAGACGGAGTTTTGCTTTTGTTTCCCAGGCCCAGACTGGAGTACAGTGGCATGATCTAGCCTCACTGCAACCTCCTCCTCCCAGGTTCAAGCAATTCTCCTGCCTCAGCCTCCTGAGTAGCTGGGATTACAGGCACGTGCTACCATGCCTGGTTAATTTGGGTTTTTTGTTTGTTTGTTTTTTTGGGTTTTTTTGTATTTTTGTAGAGATGGGGTTTCACCATGTTAGTCAGGCTGGTCTTGAACTCCTGACCTCAAGTGATCTGCCTGCCTCAGCCTCCCAAAGTGTAGAGATTACAGGCATAAGCCACCATGCCCAGCCAGTTCTGAGATTCTTTTAAAGGATATAAATCTCTGCACTCCCATCATTCAAGAAAAGAAAGCCGGCAATCTAATACTTTCAGGGAATTACTCACTAGAATACATATTTGGTGTTCAAATGAATTTCACAGTTTGCCCTTATCTTTTGAACTGTCAGAATGCTGGGCAAAACAAAATAGGATATCTGTTTTGTAAAGAAACTTATATTTTCAAATTTATTACCAGAATATTACACGCAAGTATATCACTAAGAGCTAAATTCTTCTCCTGAAAAAAAATTGAATTTTTCTTCTCCTGAAAACAACAAAATTGATTGAAGTTAATATATGTGAATCTGTTAAAAATTTAAGGTATGTGTGTCCTTACGTTCTCTATAACATAGACTTTAATGATCTTACATGCTGCACAGACGCCATGATTTTACATTGCTAGAGAATGTTTAGAGAGTTTGGTGTTCTGAGGACCCTGCAGAGACAAATGGAATTTACACCGCAGTAGTAGAATTGTTAATACTTGGTGACTGAAGACGGTATTTGTTTAAGATTGTTCCCTTTTGAAATTTACATTGATGAATCAATCAGATCTTTAACACATAGGACCCCTTCCTTTTGGTTTCAGGGAAAGAGAGTTATCTGCTCTTCCCAAGGCTAAAGATATTCAGAGGCTTGATCTAACCTCCTCTAGTTCTCTAGAATATACCACAAGGACAAGAAATTGTTGAAGGAATGAATTTTTTGAATTTGCATGTTGAATTTGTTAAATCAATAAAATTATTTTTGTTCTCAAAATCATTCAACTAAGTCTATAGGCATACATAATACCCTCATTCATTTAAAAAAAAAGTCTTCTTGTTGCTTATTTCTTCAAATCTTAAGCATAACAATAAAGAGACCAACTCCATTTGTTTTGTTTCACTGGATCTGGATTGGCTTTCTATTCCAACCTGGGATAATTACATTCCCTTCTTTGGGAATTTAGGGAGAAATTATCTTTCTTGGTGCCCATTTGTGCTTGGAAATTGTATATGGCATTCTTCTATTCACCACATGAATTGCTCAGCAGAAAACGTTGGTCTTCAGGGAAAAAAAAAAACAATAAGGCCAATAAGCAGAAAGAAGTAACCAGACAAAAAGAAAATAATCCCTGGGTTCTCAATGACCTTAAAATAACTGATTCCAATTCTTTCCAACATCCAGTTCTACTGGTCTTCATAAGGGACTCTTGCATTAATATTTTTTTTCTTTATTGCTTAAACTATTTTAGGTTGTTTTCTGTTATTTGAACTAAAGTTACCATCTCCTACCACTGGAAACATTGATTGCTCCCACAGACTACCAAGCAATAATGGTATACTAGAAGCATTTCCATTTGCAAACCATAAGATATAGAACGGGTATAATTTGTCCTCATGCCCACTGCCAGATTACATTATTAACAAAAAGGCAGTGAAAATGCACATATTTACCTGATGAATAACAGACAGTTGGAAAGTGCTATTTAGGCTAAAAGTCTTCTACTGTCTAGGCTAAAAGTCTCCATCCAATTAAATCTCTAGGATGGGACAGAAAGAGCATGTGGCAAATCACGTGGCTGTGAATTCTGGAGTCTTTGTGCCAGCCAATGCTGTCACAGGAGCATTATCCTCCAGCACCACCACTCCTTTATTCACTTTCTTGGTACTACGTAACTACGTATGTACTTGTTTATGTCCACCAAAAAACCAACTCCTCAAAAATCAAGTGTCAGTTTTACACACATTTAAATACTTTCCATAACAACTCTGTACTTTTAAAGAAGTAAATACAAGAATTACTTGGGGGAGAAATCCTACATTAACGAAGTGGCACAATAATTTCTAAAACCATTAATGTAAAATGAATGACAAAAAGAAGGAGTGAAATAAAGACCTGGATAAACATCAAGATGGTATGAGAGCATCAGTGTTATTTACCTGAAACTTGTCAAACCCTCCTTCTGGTAGTTTCCAAGACAAACATACCGTGTTTCCTTCTTGCCCCAAAATTAGCAAATCTGATGAGTCTGGATCTAAAGAAATGAAATAAGACACCAGGACATCTTTTAAAAGACATTTCTACCACTAAATTATTTAGGCTGAACCAATAACCTTGACTTTGAAGAGTAGTAGATATGAGACATAAAACCTAGGCTTATCCAGTCAATTTTAGCACTAAGTGACCATGTGCAAGCTATTTACCCCAAGTCTAAGCTCTCTATCTCTACAAGGAAAGAGAAAAAAGAATTTCTGGAAAGCCTTTTCCAATAATAAAATTATGGATTTTCCCATTTATTTTTCTCACAGCAGAATTCAACTTTAAGTTCTTACAATTGATATTGTTTACTTGTAATTTATATACTGAATAAAGAAATATATCTCCCCTCTTTAAGTTCACAAATTCCTTTTCTCTGTAACCACTTTACCTGAGATAGTTCTAGAAGCTTATTTTCCAAATTGGCAACATGCCTCTATTTCAAACCTATATTGCAAATTAAACTATTGTATTGCCTTCCTTTGCTAGAAGAAATGTAATGTTAACATTTTATTAAAATAATTTCACCTTAAAAATTCAAATTTTGAATTTTTTTGCCCCTACTTACATACTGATTTAAGTTTATTAGAATTCATCCCTGTGGTAGATTTAACCTGAATCACTGACTCATACTCCTTTATATTCTGTTTCTATAATGCAATTCCCTTACAATTGGAATTAATTTATTGTCCCATAATATATTTTAACTCTATTTTGTACATTTATTAATATTCCATCTACTTCCAAATTGACTTGAGAGGACTTGCAAATAAACAAAGGTAACTAAAAAGATAAAAATATCAATAATATATAATAGAAGACAAAAGACAGATTGCAATACGGGAGACATTAAAGAAAGGTTACCAGCCTTGTTTAAGAAAACATAGTCAAAAAGGCAACAACATCATGAACAATGGAAAGTATTATTATTAACCTCAGGTTAGAAATAAGGAACTTGCAGTGCAAACGGAATACGATTTTCTCAAAGTCACAAAGCTAGAATGGGTAGAATTAGTCTTTCCTATAACATAGTGGCCTTTCCACTGAAGCACAAGGGTTACAAAGTCAGAATTTGATGTCAGAGAAATGTGAGTTCAAATTTCTATCATCTTGTATAAGTGACTGAAATTCTCTAAGGCTCTGTTGCTTCTTCATTTGAAAAACATGTACAAAATATACATCTCATTATGATCTGTAGAATAAAGGTTGTCATTCAGAATGAAGTGATATAAAGCATAGAAAATGCTTAGCAGAGTACCTGATAGAGGCTCTCAATGTGATGCAATCAATGTGATGATGACCATGGTGATGATGCTGACAATGAGAATGACAACACCTAAATCTAAGCAGCAACTAAGCTTTCACTGATATATAATAATGAGCTATCTTTTTTAAAAAATTGAAAACTTTTCTCATCTATTTCTGATGTTTCTTTGAATGGTCTTTATGAGAGTCAGCAGGGTCATATCAGTTTTAGATGCCTGGGATAAAATCTCACCTTCAACAATGAGTTATGAACACCTCTGAGCCTTAACCTACATTTTGGGTAGCCTGCAGAGATTTGATGCAGTTACTGAAGCACATAATACCATGCTGGTGTATAATCATACCTCAATTTTTTAGTTTATTTTCACAGAATTGATTTGACCATTGCTGCATTTTAAGTGCTTCCCTTCCTTCACACTGCAACTTCTGCAATCGAACCTCTTCTCATAACTAAGAGGACCTTGGTACTTGAGCACACTTTCATAGGACTCGTCCCCACAAGTGAAAGGACTTTCTGAAATAGCTACACATGTTCAGAGCAAGCATGTAAGTCAAGTTATGCTAATAAGGTCAGAAGAGGCAAACAGAACCCAAATAATTCAATCAAAAAGACAGTATTTTTTAATTTAAAAAGTCTATATTTTTTCATGCCCCAAGTTTATTTTCATAAAATGTTAATATAGTCCAAGTACTAGAAAAATATTATTTCATGCCAATAATACTTTAGGGTTTTAAAGTACTTTACACTTTCATGAAGAGTTTCACATTTCACTTTAGTAACA